>NC_044553.1:150930716-152130716 GCF_007565055.1 Rhinopithecus roxellana | reverse complement strand
ATACTGAAAGACCACAAGGTGGCGCCTCCCATCCAGAAAGGTTCATCAGGATTTGGCCCAAACACTAAGCCCACATTGAAAACATCCATAGCTTAACAGATCTCCCCAATTTCCCGGAGACCAAACCCTAAACTGGTAGACAAGATATTCTTCAGGAAGGATCTGAATGGTACCAGAACTTAAAGAACCTAGTTCTCGAGTTCCATCTGTAGCCAAACTAGATTTCTGGAACATTCAGCAATAACAAACAGTGGAACACTGGCTACAATTTACACTTTTGAGATATCTCCAGAGCAGTCCTACCAAAAGAGACTCTACTAACCTCACAAAGGGTCATTGGACACTTGGTTTACTCCAAAGACTAGATTAAATGATGTCAATTTAAAATCTAGTCAGCCATGACTTCCACTAAAAACTAAAAATACACACCCTGATTCTTTATGTCTCACCTGAAAACAGGCTGCAATTTTACTCTAGCTAAAGTTGCATTCTACTGCCTCCTTTTAGAAAAAGGTAGCAATCGAAAAAAGTGTTCATAGTGGAGATAACTTACACCTAAGCAGCAAAAATGTTTCATTTCCCTTGCTTTGAATCACTTTGTATTGAATTAAAAGGCTAGGAAAAAGCACTTCAGCAAACTTAGACTCCATTGAAACTGTATGAGCACAAAGGTCAGGAGCAAACTAGAGACCTACAAAGAATGGCTCCACTGTGTGCTAACCAAGACTTACTTTATAGCCCAAAAACGAGACGCTTCTAATACGTAAGAAAAGGCTTATGAAGGCTCCTGAATCAAACAGCAGAAAATATTTTACAAAATATTATTTCTTACAATATAGACTTTAGAAGCATATCAACTATTCTTCTCGAATGCTCAATTTTAAAGTTAAAGCAGCAACATTCATGGGAGGCTGGAAAATTAAGAAAGCGATTTTCTTTTTACTCCAGAATGATATCTGGGAACACTCCTGTATCTAATAAGAAAACATTGTCCAGAAATCTATTATGTATTGAAGCTAGGTTTGGGATGCAATTTAGATATGTACCTTTTTCTTTTTCGCTGTATCTGCTTATGTTACTGTTGTCACTGTACAAAGGTCCTGCCGTGGCATGGGGCTTGCAGCTATGATACTGCGCATTGAGTGTATTCACTGTTATGTGAATCAGATGCAGCAGGATCTTGCTGATATCACAGTCTCGGTATGGATACTGCCCAATGAAATGAGGGAGAAAAAGATAAATGGTTATTTTAAAGGGTAAGTTTTTCCACCTGATCTTGCCAGATACTGTTTGCAGTATCTCTTGGGGATAAATACATATATATGAGAGAGAGAGAGAGAGAGAGAGAGAGAGAGAGAGAGAGAGAGAGAGAGAGAGAGGGAGAGAGAGAGAGAGAGAGAGAGAGAGAAAGAGAGAGAGAAGTAGAAAGAGATTCTGTTCATGGCCTTATTTATTTGTTTAGTTAGAGACAGGGTCTCATTCTGTCACCCAGGTTGGAGTGCAGTGGTGTGATCATAGCTCACTGCAGCCTCAACCTACCAGGCTCAGGTGATCTTCCCACCTCAGCCTCCCAAGTAGGTGGGACCAGGCATGTGCAATCATGCTTGGCTAATTTTTTGCTGAGACAGGATTTCACCATGTTGCTCAGGCTGGGCTCGAACTCCTGTACTCAGGCAACCCACCCACCTCGGCCTTCCATAAGTGCTGGGATTACAGGAGTGAGCCACCACGCCCTCCTCCATGGCCTTATTTTTACAAGGGACTATATTCCTTTCCTCCTTCACCAAACCACTGACAGCAAGTCATGCCAGTTCATAGTTACAGTTTTTTTCAAGAAAATTATCTGGCATAAACATTTAGCGGGTGAATACAATTTCAGATACCTTCTTTGTTTTCTGAAATAATAATTAATACTTAGATAAAACATGAGACTGAGTATAAACACTATAAACAGAGGTTCTTGATCAATAGCCTACCATTTATCATTCTTTGTTTTAAACATTTTTAGAGCACATATCGACAGGGCCTCCCATTTCTATTTTCATTTCAATAGCTCTTTGGTTCTTAACAGTAATTGCATATCCTGATCTTCCTTCCGAAGGTCAAACTTTTATTCTACAAAATTTTCAACTAAAGACTCAGGTGTTCTCCTTATGCTCTCTAAGAGAACCATTGCATCTAAAACAGTAGTGACCACCCAGCTCACCTTGTAAAGGATGACAAGCAAGGCCTTCAACCACATCTGCCGGATGTGAGGCTTTAGGGACCAGAGGGAGCAACGAGGTGGCTGTTGGAAATAATGCCGGAGTTGAGGACAAGAGCAGTATTTGAGCACCTGAACCACTAAGGGGAGAAGGTGTTTTCCCAAGTTAATGTTATAGTCCATAACCTGAAATAGAAAAAATATTAATAACTGATGGAAAACTACAAAGAACACTCAGAAGGCAAAAGGAAAAATGTGAGCCATCCCAGTGGTTAAAATTTTTAACAGGCAAAATATTTAACAGGCATCCCACAAAATGTTAAAAGTGATGGCTAGTACGCAAGAAGGAGGAAAAGTCCAACCTCACAAAAAATTTTTGAAACTTGTAAATGAAAATAGTTTTAATCTAATTAATTATTTATTTCAGTACCTATTGAAAATAAAATTTTATCCATTCAACTATTAACCAGAGTTAAACTAGACAATGAAGAAACCTAATATTGGTAACCACCTGGAGAAATGGGAATTCCTGGACAACCGGCAATACTTGGTTCAATCTTTGAACCAAGTATTATGCCAACCAAACTTGGTACAATCTTTCAGGAGAACAATTTAGCAATATGCATTCAGGAATAAGAAAAAGCACATGCCAGGTGCAGTGACTCATGCCTGCAATCCCAGCACTTTGGGAGGCTGAGGCAGATAGATTGCTTGAGCCCAAGAGTATGAGACCAGCTCAGGCAACATGGCGAAACCCTGTCTCTACCAAAAATACAGTAAGTTAATTCGGTGTGGTAGCACACTCCTATACTCCTAGCTACTCGGGAGGCTGGGCTGGGAGGATCCTCTGAGCCTGGGATGTCGAGGCTGCGGTGAGCCATGATCATACCACTGCACTCCAGTCTGGGCTACCAGAGTGAGACTCTGTCTCAAAAAAAGAAAAAAAAAGGAAAAAAAGAAAGAAAGAAAAAGCACATACCCCCTAATACAAGCATTAAATATATCCCAAAGAAATAATCAGACAAGTGTTCCAAAATGTATGTATAAAGAAATTCAACATGGCTTTGTTTATAGTCACCCCAAACTGAAATCAACCTCCATATTCAATAATATGGGATTAGACAAATAAAATACTGTTTGTATAACTACAGAATACTATGTAACCATTACACAGAATATGACACACATTTATTTACATGATATAAACTTCATAATAAATTTTAGGTTTAAAAAGGTTGCACCAAAATCTCAGAAATCACCACTAAAGAACTTAACCATGTAAGCAGATACCACCTGTTTGCCAAAAACCCATTGAAGCAAAAAAATTTTTAAAAGGTGGCATATATATCAGTATGTATAATATGAACCTATTATTGTAAAAATGTGTGGACATATGTATGTGAGTATGAAATTTATGTATGTTGGCCGGGCGCGGTGGCTCAAGCCTGTAATCCCAGCACTTTGGGAGGCCGAGACGGGCGGATCACGAGGTCAGGAGATCGAGACCATCCTGGCTAACACGGTGAAACCCTGTCTCTACTAAAAAATACAAAAAACTAGCCGGGCGAGGTGGCGGGCGCCTGTAGTCCCAGCTACTGGGGAGGCTGAGGCAGGAGAATGGCGTGAACCCGGGAGGCAGAGCTTGCAGTGAGCTGAGATCTGGCCACTGCACTCCAGCCTGGGCAACAGAGCGAGACTCCGTCTCAAAAAAAAAAAAAAAAAAAAAAAAAAAGAAATTTATGTATGTATATAAATGGCGGGAGCAATATATGCCAAAATATTAGGAAGCTATTTTTGACACAGGTTTTCTGGAGTTATATAAACCCCATATAAAAAGTTAATTTTTAATATTTAGCTTATATATATATATATATATATATATATATATTTTTTTTTTTTTTTTTTTGAGATGGAGTCTCACTCTGTCACCCAGGCTGGAATTTAGTGGTGCAATCTTAGCTCACTGCAACCTCTGCCTCCCAGGTTCCAGCGATTCTCCTGCCTCGGCCTCCCCAGTAGCTGGGACTACAGGCGCACATCACCATGCCTGGCTAATTTTTGTATTTTTAGTACAGATAGGGTTTCACCATATTGGCCAGGCTGGTTTTGAACTCCTGACTGCATGATCTGCCCACCTCGGCCTCCCAAAGTGCTGGGATTATAGGCATGAGCCACCATGCCTGGCCTTGATTTTAGCTTTTATTTCTAAAGTAAATATGCATAATGTGGATTTAGAGGGTGGGGGGAAGAGGGAGGGAGCGTTTGGTATCTGAAACAGTGACAGCTGAGAAAAAGCGGTGATCAACCCAGTTATCAGCATCAGCACAGGACAGCTGCTTATCTTTGTTCATTACATTACAATCTATTTCAGCTAACTGACAGTAACAGCTATCATCTATCGAGTTCCTACCATGAGACAGGCATGAATCAAGGTGCTTTGCAATAGGTTTTCTCTAATCTATCAAAAAAGGAAATCTGTGTTACCAATAAGAGAGTGCCTAAGCCCTAGCAACTAATAACAGAGGCGGAGCTGAAATTCATGCCCACATCTCTCTAGCCCCAAGTCCTGTAATTTTACAGATTGGTGCAGCTGTTCTGGAGAGTGAGATTTGTAGCACTGACCAAATTAGGCATACATTTACCCCACGACCCAGCAATTCTTCTGGATCCATCTCCCTAAGGAATTCTCACATTGGCTGATAAGGTGTGTATACATAGATGCCTATTACTGAACTGTTTGGGGTAGTGAGGCATTGGGAGCAATATGAGTCCATCACTAGGGGAATGGATGAGTAAAGTATGGTGTCTGCCCACCATGGCATGCAATACAACAGTTAGAAGTAGCAGACACACATGGAAAAGCCAGTGATGATGGTGTGGCAAAAAGTTAAGTTGTATGATTAATTCAGCTCTCTCCACCTGAAACCAAAAAGGGAAACGTTTTTTAAACACACACACACACACACACACACACACACACACACAACCACAGAAACACAAACAAAAAAGGCCGAGTGTGGTGGCTCACGCCTGTAATCCCAGCACTTTGGGAGGCCGAGGCGGGCGGATCATTTGTGGCCGGGAGTTCAAGACCAGCCTGACCAACACGGGGAAACCTCGTCTCTATTAAAAATACAAAAAAATTAGCCGGATGTGGTGGCGGGCGCCTGTAGTCCCAGCTACTTGGGAGGCTGAGGCAGGAGAATGGCGTGAACCTGGGAGGCGGAGCTTGCAGTGAGTCGAGATCGTGCCACTGCACTCCAATCTGGCAACAGAGCGAGACTCCGTCTTAAAAACATAAATAAATAAATAAATAAATAAATAAATAAATAAATAAATAAAACCACACCAACAAAAAATAATCCTACACTCTCTTATTGTTTAATGGATACAGAGTTTCAGTTTAGGATGATAAAAACGTCTGAGGATGGACAGTGGTGATGGTTACACAACATAAAAGTGTGCAATGCCACTGAACTATACACTTAAAACTGTTAAAATGGCAAATTGTAGGTATATTTTACAAAACAAAAAAATCTCCCACACTCCCTTGATGATACCAGGCTACCAATTCTTTTTTTTTTTTTTTTTTACTGTGAAAGAAAATGTTTAATAAAATGGCCATTTGAATAGAGAAATGTAAATTTGAGTGTGTAAAAGCAAATGGAAAGTAGCTGAAACACAGAGAAAACAAGTCTTTCCATAGCTCCAGCTTTAGCTGTTTACACTAAAAAAATACTGGAACATGTAAATATTAGAAACTCCTTCTAACTGGAAAGATTTCTTCAGCAACATACAATTGAAATTAATATAAACTAAAATCATAATTTTTAAAATAGAATTAACCAAATTTAAGTATTTTTAGTTAGCAATTGAAAAAAAAATAAGCACAGTGATCTAGAAACCAAATATACTGGCCGGGCGCGGTGGCTCAAGCCTGTAATCACAGCTCTTTGGGAGGCCGAGGCAGGTGGATCATAAGGTCAGGAGATCAAGACCATCCTGACTAACATGGTGAAACCCCGTCTCTACTAAAAATACAAAAAAATAGCCGGGCGTGGTGGCAGGCGCCTGTAGTCCCAGCTACTTGGGAGGCTGAGCCAGAAGAATGGCATGAACCCGGGAAGCAGAGCTTGCAGTGAGCCAAGATCACGCCACTGCACTCCAGCCTGGGCAACAGAGCAAGACACGGTCTCAAAAAAAAGAAAAGAAACCAAATATACTAAAATGATTATGTAACTATAATATGAAGGTACAGACATTCTTCATATGCTACAAGGTTAGCATCTCTCTCTCTCTCTCTCTCTCACACACACACATACACACACAGTCTCTCTCTCTCATTCTCTCTCTCACTATTCCTCAGTCAGGCTACCAATTCTTACTAATCTTCACATTCCCCTCCACATACTCCTGCATAACACTGAGCAATTTGTACAAACCTTTATGCTGAACCAGTGTTGGCTACATGGTACGTAATGCCTTGCTTCTACTAAAAGTATAAGGGTGTGACTTCTGAAAGCTGTTATTACACTCACTTGGGCAATTCCTGCAATGAATGCATTAAAGCAAGTTGACAGGCGCATTTTTTGAGGTGCAATCATGAAGCAACCTTCCTGCTGGTCATAGCCGAGTAAGACGTACAGGTGTCGCTTGACCGTGTTGAAGGCCTTTGCACTGCTGATGTCTGACTCGGCGCTGCTCTCGTCCTTGGCCATGAACTTCATGAGCACTGTGATCAGCTGGTGAACTGTCTGGTGGTCGATCCCAGCGTCTTCTGGGAGCAGGTCCTTGATGGTGTTGTCATTCTCGGGAGACTGTTGTCCTGTCAGTAGAAGAAAGGCTGTGAGTGGGTGGCTCTTTCACAAGTGAAGTGACACTAAAATCTCTCTTATATATTGAAAAAGCACCCTTGTTTCTGCTTCTACAAAACTTTCTGCTCCAGACAGAATTTAAGAAACTTAAAGGCACAATATGGCCTTGTAGGCAGAGCCCTAGTCCGGGGGTGAAAGTTACTGTATTCATCAACAACCAAGTAATCTGGGAGAATTAACGGAATGGCAATAAAAATAGGGTGCTATGAAGCAATGTTATCCTGAAACAGCAAGACAAATGCCTAAATACATTTTGCATTTAGCAAATTTTTTAATACGTTGGCAAAGTTTTATCCTCAGTGATAAAGGAAGTTTCCCTTCCAGCTTTGTAAAATAAGCATGTAAGAATAACCACAAAACACTATAGTCTAAAACCCACTGAGGACAAAACCACTGGGTTATTCTGTTTAAATTATTATCTCAATTCATTTATGTTCATGAATCAGCTAGTGCAAAAAAAAAAAAAAAAAAAAAAAAAAAGCTTTTCCAAACCCTGAGATATTAGCAGTAGGTTCTCTTTAAATGAAATAGTCAAAATTATAAATAGCAAATTATAAGCCCTGTTGTATGTCATGAGAAACATACAAGGAAGGGAGAGGACACAAACAGAAAGAGAGCGAAGCGTGAACTTTTAAAAACAGAAAAACACCACATGAAGGTGAGCGGAAAGTTCACATGGAAAGAAAAAAATACCTTAGCCCTCGGCTTCCTCTTAACCTAGTAAATAATGGCATCTGAGCAGCTCCCTGACATTGACTTTCTCTGTTATTTTTCAAAGTCAGAAATTACCTGTCTCCCTTTGTTCTTCTGCCCCTTCTTATCAGGTTTGGTTAGGACTTTGGGAGAAGGAAGACTGATATTTGCTCTTCTATATTTATGGTTTGGGGATTATTCAAAATACTCCTATCCTTTTTTTTTTATAGCAACATTAGAATTTCTAAATTGAAAACAAATTTTGTCTGGTGGGTTAGATCAGCACACTGGCATTCTCATCTCTCATCCTGCAAGGAAACGTTGTACTAAACGATGACAAGCTTTGGTTACAAACCATTATAAACCAAGCCTTGGTTACACCCATTATAATTATGGTGTAAAGGATGCAACAAAGAGTTAGGTAGTAACTTATACCTATTAACTCCTCAGTTAATTTGGCAAAATCTCAGCCTTTCAGGACACAGCCAAGAGAAGCGAGGCATCAGAAATGTTTCTGGGAATTGCAGAAATTTGCTGTCTCAAGCCCAAATACTTTTTCTCTGGGATAGTAGCATGAAGGTCAAATTCAGAATTTACCAGTTTAGACCTGCACATAAAGTAACAAGCTTGGTTGTCGAGTTTCCCAGAGAATCAGATGAATGTTGGTCTGTTCAAAAGTGAACTGCTGAGAAGGGATAGTTGACAGTAAGTGAAGAGGTAGCAGAGGCAGCTTAGTGTAAGAGCCTCTAATACAGAGAAAACCATCTGACACACGTCAGTATGATTCCGGGACACTCACACTTTTCTGTCTCATAGAATCTGTGCATGAAGGAATGAATATGTATGATGCACTCTAGAGAAACTTTTTATCAAAAATTATTCAAATAAAACCTAAGAATTTGTTTATTACAGTGTTTCACATGCAGGATGATCAATAAATTGTTAATATTATAATTACTTATAAGGCATGCATCAGGAAAATAATCAATTTATGTGGAACACCCTATTTCAATGAGAGGCTGGAAATGTAAAGCATCACAGCATGTGGTTAAATTAAATGTTTGTAATATAGGATTTGACCAAATACAATACCTATGTAAATCCTTGTAAGGCAAAATAGAAAAAGTTTACAGGGCTATTTTTTCAGCATTGAAAAATAGTTTACTGAGGCTGGGCATCGTGGCTCACACCTACAATCCCAGCACTTTGGGAGGCCAAGGTGGGAGAATCACTTGAGCCCCCAGGAGTTTGAGACCAGCCTAGGAAACATGACAAGACCCGGTCTCTACAAAAAATACAAAAATTAGCTGGACGTGGTGGTGCACACCTGTAGTCCCAGCTACTCGGGAGGCTGAGGCAGGAGGATCACTTGAGCTTGGGAAGTTGAAGCTGCAGTGAGCTGTGATCATGCCACTCTACTCCAGCCTGGGCAACAAAGCAAGACCTTGTCTCAAAAAAAAAAAAAAAAGAAAAAGAAAAGAAAAACATTTACTCTTGATTTGTTTTTCCACTTGAGTATTACTTTACAACTAGAAGGACATTATTGCTTTGGACATGTTTGGGCCAAGAATATGACAGGACTCCCTGCAGGGTTCAATGTTATTGTAGCAGCAAGTAATGGCTGTTACAATATAGCTTCAGTCTTCAATTCCTTTTAGCTCTGGGGTGCAAGTTTGAAGAGAACATGTATCACTCAGTCCTGCTCAGCCACCTCATGTCCACACTGGCTCAACAACAAAGTCCCAAAGTTAAAAACTGGAACCGGAGAGTGTTTGAGAGGAAGCTGCTCCTTTGTTTTATAGTGCTGAGAATCTAGGAACCTCAATACAGAAGAAAGGGAGCTCTCAGCAAGGCCCAACTGGGACCCTGCCCCCGTTTCCTTCCATCCCAATTCAAGTCTAGAAAATAGACCATCAGACTTCAGCTTAAACATTTCAAAACTCTTCTCATTACAAGTGGGCATGTTTCTAAACAATGTGTAACCCTGAGTTGTCCCATCACATCAGATTTTCCTGATGACTGTCATTTCATACATGCCCATCTCACTGTAGATCATTTTCACGGATCTTAAGTTTGCTGCTTTCCCTGAATAGCAAGTAATGAGTGATCTTTAACAAATGCACTGAAAAAAGAACATTTATGGAAACTTTTGCATAAAAAATTTTTAATCTCTTTTTATTCTAATAATTTACCCCTCCAGTGTGGGCTTTGCAAGTCTATACTTTGTTTATTGCCTCTCTTTGAAATAGAGTAAGCTTGTGACTGGTGCACTCTTTATAAAGACAAGTTACCTTAATCAAATCCCTAAGAAAAATGAGCTGTGGATAAGCTGAAATGTTCTCTATTGATAAAGACAATAGTAATGTTTTAACCTAGAAAAGGTATGAAATTTCCATTTTAAAACTAAATGCCTACAAGTATTTTCTCTAAGGAAAACAAAACGCTTAATAGTTTTGAATTCTAGTCTGTGAAATTTCTATATCTGTCCTAACCATAAAGATTGAACATGTTAAAAGGTCTAATTTTATATTTTCTATAAAGAGAAAATATAATTATATTTATAATTATAATTACAGAGGCAGAGCTATACCTACCATACCTTTAATGTGGAGTGAGTCCATTACAATCTGTCCACAGAGCTGTATAACTGATTGAAACTCCAAAGTGTAATATAGCATTATTTATTCAGATGATTTGAAACCAGGCAGGATCAGGATCTGCTTTTCCAGACTTATCTCCTATTATTTCACCCGAAATGGTCAACATTCTTACAAGCTGGGCTACTCGTGGATCTCAGAATGGAGCCAATGGTTTTCCCTCTTTGCACGTTTGCTCCTGGTGCCCTCTTCACCTTGCAAAGTGGTTCTCTACCCTCCCCCAACAATTTTGTGCTATAAACAGGTCCCCAAAAGCCATTCTTATTAGATATACCCAATATTCCTCTCAGCAATTCGATGTGATCCCTAAATTCTTTAAATTTCTAAGGACAAGAAAGGAGGGAGGACAGAAGAGAAAAAGAAGAATGGAGGAAAATTTCCTTTAGCATTTTGCTAACTCCCATGTGGCCAATAACAATTTTGCAAGGCAGAACATTTTGTCTATTCAATTGCCTTAATACTCCAATAAGAACACAGGCTTCTTGAAGGCAAATGACATATTTTATCCATTTTTATATCCCTCATAGAATAGGGGCCAATGTCTGACATAGAGTAGATACCTATTATACATAAATGTCTGTCAAAGTGCACTAAATTCAAATAAATATGTCAGAGCTTACATTCTGTATAAGAGAAAAATTGATAGAGTCCCAAAACAGCAGGAATCTGGGAATGTTTCTCTATGTGAATTGACTCACTGACCCCTCTGCCAAACCAACAAGTGACAATTAGGTAGAGGAAGAAAGGATCCTTCCATGAGCTTACTCTACTTGGTCCAGGGCAGCCAATGAGTAAGCACTATAAATGAGGTTCCATTCCATAGGCAGCTCTCACTGCACTGCCTCGCTCATCTCCCTGCCTCCTTACCTCAGTGTTCGGTTATATGTGCACACATCCACAGCAGGGCTGGAAAGCCGGGGCAGTAGCTAACTTCATATCCTCCTGTGCTCCCCATCCCTGCCTTTTCTCCTTCCTATTCCACATTGTATCATCATATGTTTATGTCTCATCCACCAATCAAGCCTGGCTGAAAAGCCACCTGTTCACAAGACCTTCCCTGATGTCTCCAGCTGGTAGAAAGCTCCCTCCCTTTGCATTTGACATGACTCACCCTACGTACTGTCACTTTCACTCAAGATGAGAGTTTACTGATGTTCATACTTAATATCCCTTACTTGGCCATAAATAAGTTAAGAGTATAAAAATTTCCAAAGCATCTTTGTATTTCCTAGTCCAGCAGGTGTAAAATAAATACTTGTTGAACAAGCATTTGTGGCACACACCTGTAATCCAAGGTACTTGGGAGGCTGTGGTGAGAGGATCCCTTGAGCCCAGAAGCTCAAGACCAGCCTGAGCAACATAGCAAGACCCCAACTCAGAAAAAGTATTTGTAATGTTTGTTGAACAAAAATTGTCATTTCCCAAAAATATAACTTCAAACAAGAGTATTCCCATAAAAAGAACTGTACTCTGACTTACTGGATCTTAATGGTCAATAGGCATTTTGCAAGTTAGTGAAGAAGTGAATTGTAAACCATCTGTAGAAAGAAAGAGCCCAAAGAAAAGTTATTTGGAATTCTAGGCTGGGACACTAAGAAGACAGGAAAGGTCAATGCAAGAGTGCTTTATTGGTCCTAACTAGTAGTGGGCACCTTCTCTTATGGATACAAATGCAGGCCAAGAGATCTCTAGGTTTCTCTGCAGGCTGAGGCAGAACTTAAGAGTATGCAAGTCCCACAAGAAATGGGGATAGCTCTGGACCAATCTGGGGTCCTAACTGGCAAAGTCCTTTGGTCTGGACACTCATGGCCTTAGGCCACTCTGTAGCAGGCTTGAAAGCCCAGGCCAACTCCATAACCAGACTGGTGTCCTCATGTCTCACAGGGCAGAAATACCCTAAGACCAGTTCATCGAGAGGTAGTTGTGGTAGAAAGCAAGCAAGCCTAGTCCCTTAGATGCCAGCTTCCGTTCTGATCCTAACTAGTCAGTCATACATGACCTTAAGCAACCACCAAAGCAGAATCACTTAATCCCTCACTACATCAGTTTTCCTGTAAGTAAAGAGATACTATATATACAGGAAGGATTATCATTATTACATACCTATTTTTGTTTAATTATGCGCTCCAGGCGATGAGGAACACGATATAATTAAGCACCCTATGTTCACATGGGACTGACACCATTAGTTCAGTATTGTGCTTATATAGCATAACAACTGCTGCATTCTATTCAATTAATCTTCATCAGTGTTCTAAATACATGAAGACAAAATTTCCTGGTTCTTACAGCACCAGTGAAAGTACTCCCTATGTCCAAGCATACAAATTGCAGATTAGCAGTTAAAAAGATTGTGTATCCCATCAATTGGGATGAAATGAAGCTGCTGAATTCCTACTGGCACTTACTTCCTTGTTAGAGAGCTCAGGACCTCTGGGCTTGAGACCCAGATCTGTCACTAATAAGCTTGTTCTTTTGTGAGAATCTCAGTTTCTTCCTCTACAAAATGAGACTGTTAACACATTGCTAATGTTTCAGCTATAAGATCCTATGAATTTTATTTAGATGCACAAAGACTTTGATTTGAAAAGACATAGAGGAACGTGACTCTCTACAAACCTTGCAGAGTATACCTTCTATAGAAAACAGAATTTTCTATTCCATTTTCTGTGGGTACCATGTAAAGGTTAAGATCAGAGAGTCATAAATTGTAAATCCACTGCCAAAAAGTTCAACTTAAACAGCAATTAAATTTAAATCTTGTTGTATAAAGGGGCATCTGCTTTATTTCAAGTCTAATCAACAAGAGGTCTGCAAAGAGGACCTCATTACTTGGACCAAATGAAAGTATGTTCATTAAGTAGCACGTTCTTCAGTTTCCATTTAATTACTGTCTTAAACCATTCTCCACAATCTTATGATAAATCTGGTATGTCCTTGCTTCCAAGTTAGAAACAGTCAGGGTCCAGTAAATAATAATGCAAAAATGGAACACTACAGTAGTTTGAAATTGCCTTATAAGCTGAGCCAGCTATTTCTATATCTAAGCAAATTTTGCTTATGCTGGTGTCATGTAAATTACCTTTCCTGAAGTTTTAGCTTCACATTTAATTTAAACAATGCTGTTATCTGCCTCTTTTCCATCTGGCCACTTTTGGTGGAATAATTAGATGCCTGAAGGCTTTTTTTAACTGCAAGAAACACATGTACATGTTTTCCCACAGTGATATAAGGGGACTTCTCGGGCTGGATTGTTTAAATGGATAATTATTATGAAAGACTGGCTTCTCAGCTAAGCTTTTAGAGACAAGCTAGACTAAAAGAAAGATAATTTATGAAACTGCCTAAGAACAATCTCAAAAATGCCTCACTGAAGGGAAACTGCATGGATTTCATATTTCTAATGACGCTTTGAATCAGAAGTTCTTATTTCTATTCTTTAAAACGAAAAAAATCACAGCACAGTAGTGTACATGAGTGATATGTAAGGCAAGGTAGAGGGACTCTACCAAATGTTTGCTATTCCTTTTTTTCTCATCAATTGTAAAAGAGAAAAGACTTTGGCCACCATCTGCTGTCTGCATAGATGATCTGTGAGATTTTCTCTCTCCCCTCCCACTCTGGACTCCCTCTCTTTCAAACATCCTTTTTATAACGCATAACGCACATGATCTTTAAAGTCTCCTCACTTGAAATTTTCCTTCTGAGAGTGTCTGCACCATTCTGAAAAGTTTATTGTAAAACTAGTAGTCTTAGATGAAAACTCCAATGTTCTATAGCATGACACATAGGTGGCAGTTACCAGATTTGTTTTTGACTAATAAGTAGGTATTCAGAACCTTCACAGTCTTCCCAGTGAGTCACGGCACCATTCGCGTGGAGCCTCTTTGCCAATGCCCCTTCAACTCGTAGGCTACTTCATGATAAATTGTAATACATCACAGAACATCAAATGATCGTTAAAGTGTATCATGCTATGGTCCTCCAAACAGAAGAAATTCTCCTTTCTCTGAGAAACAGAAATGCATGTAGAGTTGCAAAGAATCAGGAATGGCTAAGGGGATGAGCGGATGACAGTGGTTCAAATGTATAACCTTTTAAAATGTAAATGAAATGTATGGTTTTCCTATAGCAGATATATATGAACAAAATATTTCTATGTGTAAAGACACATACAAATATCAATACTACGGATAGCTCTAGTCATACTGGCTCTCTGGGGAAAGGTGCAGACTCAGGTGATACGATGCTTCTTACTGGACCAAAAGTTAATGAAATCAAAAGTCATCTGTTAATATCAAAACGGAAAGAATTGCCGTATCAGGGGCTCAAACACTTGAACATCCGAGGTAAGACCCTTCTGAGCTTGCAAATCCTAAGTATGTCACCGTGGTCCAGTTAGAGACACCGCATTCTCTACCTTGTCCACCTGTGATAGACACTTGTACATGGCCCTTCAATGTCAGAAGTACCCACCTGGCGTCTGTTCGGGTGTCCCACCGAGAGCTGGAGCAGACTGCTCATGCCTGGTCAACCTCATAGCTTAAAAATCAACAACAACTCTATTGAAATAAGCATTACAGACAACTGGAGCCTAGAAAATATACTCAGTGCTAACTGTATTGGATAGTAGGGGCAGGTTTCGTTTTTCTATTTGTAATTAACATCATATAAAAGTTGTTTATGTAACAAAAGTTTTGCAGTTTTTATCTGAATCATAAGAGCATCCTTCAATGTTACTTCATCTTCAAAATGGTCATGTGAATTAATGAACAAGAAATGACAATAAATAAACTTTACATTCCGAACTGATCAGTTAGGATATAAATAGAGCTGGAAAACTCATATAAAATTAGTTACTTATTTAATTTGGGTATTGGTTTCTAGGATTTAAACAGTTTCACCTGGCGCCTAGCACTACTATTGGTTATTCTTAAATGATCACCTGTGATTATCTTTGCTCCCTGGAAAACTGGGTTATTGATTACTTAAAGAACTTTCATTCATATTTAACTCTCCCAAAGTTTAAAAGAACACATTGCCATAGCTTGTCATAAAATAGAGAAAATGTAATGAATAAAATCAAATCATATTTATGATTAAAAATGGTTATGTTATATAAGGCTGTCTTCTAATAAATGCCAATGAAAAACAAACCTTTCATATTCTGACAGGGTAAGAAATAGGTTTTGGGTCATTATTTTATTTACTTCACAGTGATTATTTAAAGATTAAATCATTTAATAAATTTTACAAGTTAGTAATATATTTAAACATACTCATTCATTAGTATAGTGATTTAGTAATGAATTTTTAATTATTTGTCCTTCATGAGTCATTACTAATCGTTAGAGTTTATCTAGTCATTTGGTAATTTAAGGAAAATTTTATTCTCTTTAAAACTATAATATAAAGAAAGACCTTTTATAGAACAAATATATATGGTCTTTTAAAAAATATTGGCAATGAAGCTTATTTTTATTTATAAATTATCTGTTGAAGATGAGCAGAAATTCAATTTCTCAGCCTGATTTCTCTATTTCAAAAGCAACCATTATTATTGGTTTGTCTTGGGGGGCTTGTGTGGCTGCTTCTATCAGACATGAAAAAAAATACATTCCAAATTTCAACTCTCCCTCCTTAGCCGCCATAGGTCTTATTACCTAAGTTGTATTCAGAAAGCTCTTAGGATACAAGGCTGGTGGTGCAAACTTCGGTGTTCTAGGACTTAGGAGCAAATGTTTCTTCTAAGTTGCACGCCAAGCATCAATGTATTCTCTGCCTTTTACATTTCAAAAACATCTACTGTTGGATCAGGGCTTTGCTACTCCAGCAAACTAGCAAAAGCAACCCTAGGCATTTATACCCCTTGGGTGATTCTCTAGGGAATCTGAAAGCCAAACTTATTGAACAAACTCAGTTTGCTGAACGTGCTATACTCTCTGTGAACATTCAACAAGACAGGTCAGCCTCAGAAAGACATTAAACAGATTTAATGGAAGGATGAAAGAAGATACTCAACGAATTTTGGAGGTCAGGGTCTCAGGGAGGGAGAGTGCTCTCTTGGATTCCACAGGCCCTTTCACACTGTCCCTCAGGGAACGTACACTCTTCTGGCGGTTTCTTGCAAAGCGAGCTCTCTTGATCTTCCATAAGGCTGCATCGCTGAGGTTAGCAACATTGGTCCTCACAGCAGTGATGGCTTTGCAAAAGGAATTAAAGAGACTATCACTCTCCTTTACATAGGGCTATGTAATCCACCTAGTCTAAAACAATCCACCTGTGTAGAGTTTCAATATTAAAATGCATTTTTCATGGATATACATCTCCCTCTCTGATGAGTCCTACATAAAAAAATGACTATTGCCTATCATGATTTTTTTTCTGCTTAGACCACAAGATTAAATTATCTAATTTTGTTATCATTGGATAGTTGAGTGACAAAAGTCTTTTCTCCACCTATTCAGAGCTGTAGGTAACTGATTAATAGCAAGAGGCCAGGTGTGGTGGCTCATGGCTGTAATCCCAGCACTTTGGGAGGCCATGGTGGGAGGATTCCTTCAGGCCAGGAGTTTGAGGCCAGCTGGGGCAATATAGCAAGACCCCCATCTCTACAAAAAAGGAAAAATTAGCCAAGTATGGCGGCTAACCCTGTAGTCCTAGCTACTTGGGAAGATTAGCTGGGAGGATTGCTTGAGCCCAGGAGTAGGAGGCTGTAGTGAGCTATGATGACACCACTACACATCAGTCTGGGCAACAGATTCAATGCAATTCCCATCAAAGTACTATCATCATTCTTCACAGAGCTAGAAAAACAATTCTAAAATTCATACGGAACCAAAAAAGAGCCCACATAGCCAAAGCAAGACTAAGCAAAAAGAACTAATCTGGAGGCATTGCATTACTGGAGTTCAAACTATACTACAAGTCTATAGTTACCAAAACAGCATGGTACTGGTATTAAAATAGGCTTGTAGACCAAAGGAATGGAACAGAGAACCCAGAAACAAAGCTAAATACTTACAGCCAACTCATCTTCAACAAAGCAAATAAAAACATATAGTGGGGAGAGGACACCCTATTCAACAAATGGTGCTGGGATAATTGGCAAGCCACATCTAGAAGAATGAAACTGGGTACTCATATCTCACTTTATACAAAAATCAACTCAAGATAGATCAAAGGCTCAAATCTAAGATCTGAAACCATAAAAATTCTAGAAGACAACATCAGAAAAACTCTTTCAGATGGCGGCTTAGGCAAAGAGTTCATGACCAAGAATTCAAAAGCAAATGCAACAAAACCAAAAATAAACAGACAGGACCTAATTAAACTAAAAAGCTTCTGCACAGCAAATGAAATAATCCGCAGAGTAAACAGACAACCCACTGAACAGGGAAAAATATTCTCAAACTATGCATCCAACAAAGGACTAATATCCACAATCTATAAGGAACTCAAACAAATCAGCAAAAAATAATGATAATAATAATAACAACAATCCCATCAAAAAGTAGGCAAAGGACATGAATAGACGATTCTCAAAAGAAGATATACAAATGGCCAACAAACACATGAAAAAATGCTCCACATCACTCATGATCAGGGAAATGCAAAGCAAAACCACAATGCGATACCACCTCACTCCTGCAAGAATGGCCATAATTTAAAAATTCAAAAATAATAGATGTTGGTGGGGATGTGGTAAAAAGGAAACACTTCTACACTGTTGGTAGGAATGGTAATTGGTACAATCACTATGGAAAATGGTATGGAGATTCCTTAAAGAACTAAAAGTAGATCTACCATTTGATCCAGCAATCCCACTACTGGGTATCTACCCAGAGGGAAGGAAGTCATTATAGGAAAAAGGTATTTGCACATGCATGTTTATAGCAGCACAGTTTTCAATTGCAAAAATATGGAACCAGCCTAAATGCCCATTAACCAACAAGTGGATAAAGGAAATGTGATATATATTTATATATCGTGGAATACTACTTGGCCATTTAAAAGAATGAAATAATAGCATTCACAGCAATCTGGATGGAGTTGGAGACCATTATTTTAAGTGAAGTAATGCAGAAGTAGAAAACCAAATATCATATGTTCTCACTTACAAGTGGGAGCTAAGCTATGAGGATGCAAAGGCATAAGAATGACAGAATGGAATCTGGGGACTTTGGGGGGAAGGGTGGGAGGGGGTGAGGGATAAAAGACTACACATTGGGTACCATGTACAATGCTCAGGTGACGGGTGCACCAAAATCTCAGAAATTGCCACTAAAGAATTTATCCATGTAACCAAAAACCACCTATGTCCCCAAAACTACTGAAATTTAGAAAGCATGCAAGAGTGAGTTTGCAAGGTGTAAATATGCTTCCTAAAATTGCTCACAAATGTTATAAACATAATGACTGAATCATATTTAGGGAACACACAGTCATAAATGGTTATCATAGGTCAAGGAAAAGAGAAGAATTCTGATTTGGGAATGCCAGGATATGCTTCAATCTACGGATTACTACAGCAGCTATTCAATAAGCATTTAATGAGTTGAGTGGATGAGGTCAAGGCATCCTCTGTAGAGGAGTTAAATGACATGCCAATGTCTTCTGTCTGTCTAGGCAAGCACAATGGAACCATAACGGTTTACAGCAAGTTCTTCATTTTACTTACTTGTAGGAAAAGGAAATTCCTTGTTACAATCCAAATGTAGCTGGGCTTCCAAAGAAAGTGTCTCAAATCTATTGACAAAGAACTCCCAGCTCAAAGCAGGAATATCCTGCTTAAGAAAATGCAAGAGTAAAAGCTTGCTCAAAATTGTGGGTCTGTCTTTCACCACAGTATCAAACTGGAAGTCAAGACAAAGACACAGACCCTGGGAAAGAGAAGAAAAAAAAAAAAAGAAGAAGAAAGTCAGATATAAACATCTAAGTTATTTCAAAGCTGACATACTAGGCAAAGTCAATGAAACAAGGCAGCCTACCCAATTCAAACTTATAATGTAGAATGATCCCACTGGAATCTTTTCTGATTGGAAGGTTTCGTAGGAAAGAAAAATGTAGAAGAGGAATTTATCTTCATTGTAGAATATCTCTTGAATTTTGATTCAGAAATCTGAACTAAATGTATGCTATTGGTTTTCTAATGCATTAAATAATAACCACTTAATCCAAATACCCTCAAGTCAATGCATCTGGTTTTTTTTGTTGTTGTTGTTTGTTTGTTTGTTTCTTTGTTTGTTTTTTGAGATGGAGTCTCGCTCTGTCGCCAAGGCTGAAGTGCAGTGATGGGATCTCAGCTCACTGCAACCTCCGCCTCCCGAGTTCAAGCAATTCTCCTGCCTCAGCCTCCCCAGTAGCTGGGATTACAGGCATGCACCACCACGTCTGACTAATATTTTGTATTTTTCGTAGAGACGAGGTTTCACTGTGTTAGCCAGGATGGTCTCAATCTCCTGACCTCGTGATCTGCCCGCCTTGGCCTCCCAAAGTGCTGGGATTACAGGCGTGAGCCACCGCGCCCGGCTGCATCTGGTTTTAATGTCTGTAGCCATTAAGAGGAGCATACTTTCAAAGCTACATTTTAGAAGACACAAAAAGATGGTCCAGAAATCCACTTTCAGTCCAAAATTTCATGATTCTGAAAAAAGCAAAGTCACCTGGTTTTCTTGGAATGTGAGTGGAACATAGAATGTTAATTAAAGTTGGAATGGATTGAGAACCCTTTCCTCGAGTTGACCATTCCCCCTCTTTTTAATAGAATGAGATTTAAAAATTGCAGTTCATCCAAACATCCCATTCATTAATTCAGCTGTCATCTCATGAGTGCCTCCTATGTTCCAGGCCCTAAGCAAGTGGTAGGACATAGAAGTACCTGGTAAGATCAACAGAGAGGAACTATTCAGAAGTCAAGTGGAGATTTTACAAAAAAAAGAATGTGCCACAGGCAGCGTAACCCTTCAGTCTTTCAGATTGTGCAAGCTTGCCCTTGCTTCTTGGTCTTAAAATGCAGGAAGAAGCTTACACTGGATTGGGAGACAGTGTATGCACAAACACACACACACACACACAGTTAAGTATGTGGACTGTGTTATGAATCAGTGCTGAATTTCCTCTGCTGCTAACTAGCTATGTGACTCTGAAAAGGTGGCTTAACCTTTCTAACCCTCAGCATCTCTATCTGTAAAATGAGAACACACAAAAGGTTACTGTGAGGATTAAATGAGATAATGCATAACAGGACACTCTTAACACACTGCCCTGGAAACACGGTAGCTATCTGAGGAATGTTAGCTCTTAATATCACTAGTATAATAATAACAACAAAATAATAAATTAGATGCAACATGGAGAAACAGTAGATCAGAACTTTGGAGGCTCTAGTCTTGATTCTCTCACTAAATCACTTTGTGTCCTTTGATAAGTCACATTATCTCTCTGAGACTTGGTGTCGCCACTAAAAAATAAAGGTTCCAAATAAGATAAATATACCACCCTATCCAGGCCTCATATTTCTTGTCTCCTTGGCTTTAATTTGTGATGTTTTGTTATGGTAGCATATTTACCTTCTCATGTTTTACATTGAATGAAACTATAACTCAGGCCAGGCGCGGTGGCTCAGGCCTCTAATCCCAGCACTTTGGGAGGCCGAGGCAGATGAATCACTTGAGGCCAGGGGTTTGAGACCAGCCTGGCCAACATAGCAAAACCCTGTCTCTACTAAAAATACAAAAATTAGCCAGGTGTGGTGGCATAAGCCTGTAGTCCTAGCTATTCGGGAGGCTAAGGCATGAGAATCACTTGAACCCGGGAGGTGGAGGTTGCAGTGAGCTGAGATCGCACCACTGCACTCCAGCCTGGGCAAGAAAATGAGACTCTATCTCAAAACAAAACAAAGCAAAAAACTATAATTTATTTGATTTCTCTTAGCATCTAGCCTCTAACAACAGGGGCCTCCAGCCCAGGAGCTAGCTAAGTGGTGTAAGATAAACCAAACTAGTTTTAAAATCTGCCACACACACACACACACGCACACACATTATGCAATAGTTACTTCTGTCCAAAGTAATATCAGCATATGAACAAAGACTGAAAAGAAAGTATCAGCAAATGGGCCAGGCAGTACAGCTCATGCCTATAATCCCAGCACTCTGGGAGGCCAAAGCGGGAGGATTGCTGGAAGCCAGGAGTTCAAAACTAGCCTGGGCAATATAGCAAGACCCTGTCTCTACCAAAGTTAGAGTTAAAAGTTAAAAATTCAGTGGATATGGTGATGCATACCTGTCGTCCTAGCTACTCAGGAGGCTGAGGCAGGAGGATCACCTGAGCCCAGGAGTTTCAGGCTGCAGAGAGTTATGATCAGCCTGGGCAACAGAGTAAGACTCTGTCTCTTTAAAAAAAAGTGGTATCAACAAATAACAACAAGGGATCTTTTTGCAAGGTGTGGTTCTGGTATATTTCTTCCAGTTAAAAATATCTCCATCATCATCATCAATATTATATGTGATACTACGGTCTGAAAATGTGTGCAAGGCCCTCACCGCCAAATTCCTGTTGAAACTAAATCACCAATATGATAGTATTAGGAGGTGGGGCTTTGAGAGATGATTAGGTCATGTGGGCAGGGCCCTAATGAATGGGACTAGCAACCTTATGAAAGAGGCCCTAGACACAGCAAAGGCCCCATCTAGGACCTAGACAGCAGGCCCTCAGCAGACAGTCTGCAAAATAAATTTCTGTTGTTTATAAACTACCCAGTTTATGGTATTTTGTTATAGCAGGTCAAACAGACTAGGACATGTGACAAATAATGTAATGCAATGATTTAGTAGTGCGGGCACAGACCACCTTCGGAGCAGATAACACACATCACATGTCACCTGCAATGCTGGCCTCTTTATGGTGTCAAGCAGAAGACCAGCTCTGGTAGCCACTGCAGGGTTGACATCCTCCACCGCCGTCAGGAAGCAGCAGAAGGCATGTGCCAGGGAGTACTTCAGCAGGTGGTTTTTGGTCACTGAGTGAATATCCAGAAATCTACAAATTACAGCCACTTTTTCCACTGCAATGTAAAAGAGAAGGCGAAATACGTATATAAACACACACATACACGCACCACGCATACACATTTATTTAGCCAGTCTGAGAACTGAACTCACAGAGACAAAGTTAACTCTGAATTTCCCATATAGTTTACTTCAAACCCCAACAGGAAAGTCTAATGCCACCATCTCGAGTGTTCCATTTCATCTGTGCAGCAGAGACTGTTTCTACTCAGAGTAGAACTTTTTTTTCCCACGCAGCCTTGATCTAACTCTGGGTTGTCTTTCACATTTTTTTCATGGTCTCTTTGTTTAACTTTCAGCTATATTTCAAAATATTCCAAATGCCTCTATGCTTCTTTCTGTGGCCATTCCATAGAAGCTCTGCAGATAACAGAGAGAGGTAGGAGGTGCCCACCAATCCTGGCTCTGGGTTCGGGTCCCCTACTCTGCTCTTAGTAGGTCCTGGTATGACATGGCAGACCAAATAGACATTTCCTGGGGCTATCGAAGCCAGGTATTTCTTCCGTGCTATAAATATACCCTTACTTGATAGATTTCTAATTATTCTGCAAATCAATGTTAAACAATTCCAGTCACTCTTAAAGCATGGCTTTATAAAAAGTTACAATAGCTAGTAAAGCAATATAGTGCAATGCAAATTAAGATATTTCAGTATTTTGCTTAAGCTGTTGCGACAGCCTAGAATACTCTTTTGTTTGTTTGTTTTGTTTGGCTTTTTTGAGAAGGAGTCCCACTCTGTTGCCCAGGCTGAAGTACAGTGGCACGATTTCAGCTCACTGCAACCTCTGTCTCCCGGGTTCAAATGATTCTCATGTCTCAGTCTCCCAAGTAGCTGGGACTACAGGCAGGCACCACCATGCCCAGCTAACTTTAGTATTTTTAGTAGAGACGGGGGTTTCACCATGCTGGCCAGGCTGGTCTCGAACTCCTGACCTCAAGAGATCTGCCCACCCTGGCCTCCCAAAGTGCTGGGATTACAGGCATGAGCCACCGCACCTCACCCACAATATTCTTTCTATTGACATTCTACCATCCTTAGAGAATCTCTGCTGATACTCTGTTTTGTAAAGTCTTCTCTGATCTCCTCGAGAGACCTTTCCATCCCATGAACTCCTGTAAAAGTACTACTTATTTGCATATCATTAATTTACATATAGCATTTGTATGCTCAGAATATGAGCTACCTATGAACACAATATGTGCTCATTATATGACATATTTTCTTTTGTGGTCTTGATTATATTTATGCCTTTTATAATTTGTCAACCTCTTACATGCTTATGTTTGGTCTCATCAATTAAACTGGAAGCCTCCTGAGGACAGCAATCTGCTCTTACACTTCTTTCTATTGTTCCCATAGCACCTAGCACATATCTAATTTATTCAACAAATTCACTGATTTGCTTATTTAAAAAAAAAAATATATATATATATATATATATATATATATATATATATACACACATACATATTAAGCACACATATGTATACCACTAAGAAAATATCTTAGGCACTTGGGAGGAGATAGAAGCAAACAGAAAGAGGAGTCATTCATAACTCTTGACTTCAAAGTTAAATTGACTAAAATAGATAAGACATGTACAACTATAACTAAAATGTAACTTTAGAAAACCTGTAAATCCCTCTAGTGTGGTATAAATAAAATGCTATGGGAGATCTGGGGATACAGAAACCACTCTTCACAGGCAGAACCTAGAAGGTGGACCTCAATGGTGGCATTTGAAGGTGGATAATGTGGAGGCGGCATTTGTGTAGGGCCTTAAGGAAAACAGAATGAAAGGTGGAGAGCCCAGAATGGCCCCTGTGTGGATGAAGGGAGGCAGGAAGCAATGGGAACACAGCAACGGTGTGTGTAGAAAGAAGCACAGGAAATGAGGATGTCTGCAGTTGCAGTCAGACTATTTGAATGGCAGTTTAAGGAGTCTGAACTTTATTCTCTAGGCATTGAAAAAACTCCATTAAAATTTCTTGAGTAGAAAAGTAACATGATCTTGGCCAGGTGCAGTGGCTTATGCCTATAATCTCAGCACTTTAGGAGGTCGAGGCAGGCGGATCATCTGAGGTCAGGAGTTCAAGACCAGCCTGGCCAACATGGCGAAACCCCATCTCTACAAAAAATACAAAAATTAGCTGGGCATGGTGGTGGGTGCCTGTAGTCCCAGCTGCTCAGGAGGCTGAGGCAAGAGAATCGCTCAAACCCGGGAGACGGAGGTTGCAGTGAGCCGAGATCATGCCATCACACTCCAGCTTGGGCAACAGAGCAAGACTCCATCTCAAAACAAACAAACAAAAAAAAAAAAAAAAAGGAAAGAAAGAAAAGTAACTTAACCAGAGCCAAGATTCAGAAAATTAATCCTAATCCCCCACAACATGATGTGCTATCATATATATACACTAGCCCCCGAGATTCCTGTGGGCATTAAAAAGTAAGAACTTTTTGAAGTGGCCATATATTAAGGAACTGAACTAAAGGTATAATAGTTACCTCACTGATGAAACTTCCATTTCTGCGCCAAACTTTTGAGACATCAACCTACAGAACTGTTCTGAGAAGCTGCACTGTGGCATGCCAACTCTGCCTACTACCCCAAGAATGGAACCACTAGCAGATTGGGGTGACAGTGGGCCAGCAGACATGAGGCTAAGAGAACCCTTCCAGGTTCCTTCCTTACCACATTACTCTGATAACCTGCTGCTCTATTTACTAGGAAATTACACCCAAGCTGCACCAGACTTGGTCCCTGATCCCTCAGTGGCAAGGGTATACAGCAGAGATTCTCGAACCTCTTACTAAAAATCTCAATTTCTGCCCCGGCACAGTGGCTCATGTCCATAATCCCACCACTTTGGGAGGTCAAGGTGGGCAGATCACCTGAGGTCAGGAGTTCAAGACCAGCCTGGTCAACATGTTGAAACCTTGTCTCTACTAAAAATAAAAAAATTAGCCTGGTGTGGTTGCATGCACCTGTAGTCCCAGCTACTTGGGAGGCTGAGGCACAAGAATCACTTGAACTCAGGAGGCAGAGGTTGCAGTGAGCCGAGATCGTGCCACCACACTTCAGCCTGGGTGACACAGCAAGACTCTGTCTCAAAAAAAAAAAAAAAAAAAAAAAATCTCAATTTCTGGCATCACCCCCACCTCCCACTGAGATTCTGATTCAGTAGCTCTAGGATGTGGCCAGATAATGTGCATCTTAACAAATATTCCCAGTAACTCTGATGCAAGTAAACTCACAGGTTGACTGCATCCAAGCCAGTGCCTGTTTAGGAGTAAACATGGGTGCAGTTAATCTTTACACTTGGGTAACAGGCATAAGCTGGGTCTGTCCAACGCAAACCCAGACAGGACCACCCTTCCTAAGGACAACTCTGCAAAATGCTGTTATTTTAGAGAGGAAGCTCAAAGCAGAACCCCCAAAGGAGACCAGCAAGCAGGAGAATGCCTTTTAAAAAGAAAGGACAAGAAAGAAGGTGCCCAAAAAGATACCATGACAAAAAAGATGTGTACCGTGTGACCCAGAATGAATTTTAAGCTAACACCGAGGTACCTGCTTCAAACCTCATCTTCCAGTCTTTGCTGTTGAAACTGCCATTTATGATTGTCCAGAAGATGTCAGCACCATGAGGAAGTGACAGAGCATGGAGGAGAAGAGGAACTGCCAGTGAAGACAGCTGAGAGAACTCGGATTTGACGACCCTCCACAGGCTAGGGAATCAAGGAGAAGCAAAGTGGTGACAGTTATCAGAACCTTTCCAGAAAAAGATCCTGTCCTCTTAATTTACGGCAAGCATAGTTACGAGGCGGTGGGTAGGGGTGCTTTTGGTGAAATTACACTCATCCACGAGAGGATAATCCTCTGATAGACATTTCCTACGCTCTGTCCTCTTAACGTGACACTAGAGAAAAACACTTTTACTTAACATTACATTTTATAACTTAAAAATCTGCATAATGTAAATTCAGTAATATAAGTGAACAATATAAATAAATGACTGTTCAGTAATACACAAAGTCAAAATTCGTTATGTTAGGATGATGGAGTAATACGTGATTTTTAAACATTTTCTTACAGTGAGCATCTGGGAAGTTTGGTTGGTTTGGCCTGCCCAGCCTCTTATGATGTCAAAGAACAACTCTTTTTCTCTTAATAACAGCCTCTCCAAGAAAGACAGTTCGTCAGTCAAGCTCCCCAACCTTCTCTATCACAAGGGGGAACACAAACAGGCTGATCAAAGAACGTCAACACCCTGAATAAAGTGATTAACTAGGAGAAGGTATATGACCAAAGCATGGGAATAACTGAACTCTTATTTCAGGGACTGATATGCACTCTGGAAGAGAGAGGCTGTCTCTCCTTCTGAAACCTCAGGAACAAAGGGCAATGTCAGCCTGCAGCTGCCAATGACCCTCCTTCCCATCTCACAGGGACAGCCTGCACTTAACTGAGAAGCCAACACTTAGTTCCATTCCAGAAGCCAAGCCAGAGCTGGGCTAAGAGATGGGGAGGGAGTGAGAAAGGGGAGGAGGAAAAGACAGAGAAAGAGATCTCTGATAACATCTGGCACCTTAGCAAGTTTCAGCTAAGTTCCTATCAAGTTCTACGGGAATAATTCTGAATACAATGTATTTTAGTAATAATACATTATTGTTTCCATTTTTTTCAATTATTTAAAGTATGCCTTTTGGTTGTTTTTGTTATTGTTTTGTTTTGTTTTCTATTTGACTCCAGAGTCAATATCAGAATCAAAACTATAGTTGACCCTTGAACAACACAGGTTTGAACTGTATGTACAGGTCCACTTACACATGGATTGTTTTCAGTAAACATATTGAATTTTTTAGGAGATTTGCAACAATTTTAAAAAGTTCACAGAGGTACCATGTAGCCTAAAAACAGTGAAAAAATTTAAGGAAAATTTATGTCAGCCAGGCGTGGTGGCTCACGCCTGTAATCCCAGCACTTTGGGAGGCCAAGGCGGATGAATCACGAGGTCAGGAGATTGAGACCATCCTGGCTAACACGGTGAAACCCTGTTTCTACTGAAAATACAAAAAAATTAGCTGGGCGTGGTGGTGGGCACCTGTAGTCCCAGCTACTTGGGAGGCTGAGGCAGAAGAATGGCGTGAACCCGGGAGGCGAAGCTTGCAGTGAGCCAAGATCGCGCCACTGCACTCCAGCCTGGGAGATAGAGTGAGACTCCCATCTCAAAAAAAAAAAAAGTTGTGTCATGAATGTATAAAATATATGTAGTTACTAGTCTATTTTAACATTTACTACTATAAATTATATATGAATCTATTATAAAAAGTTAAGATTTATAAAAACTTACACAAACATTTACAGACCATACATGGCACCATTCACAGTGGAGAGGAATGTTAAGCAAATGTAAAGATGCAGTATGAAATCATAACTGCATAAAACCAACTGTGGTACACACTGTACTACGGTAATAATTTTGTGGCCATCTCCTGTTGCTATACAGGTGAGCTCAAGTGTTGTCTCTCTGTGTGAGCAGTTCCTCTCTCCAGTAAATTGCAAATCACAGTAAAAAGTGATTCCTCGCACTTCTCGTGTCTTTTTCATTGTGTTTAGTGCAATACCATAAACCTTGAATAGCACCATGGGTCCCATACAAAGTGCCACTAGTGATGCTGGAAGTGCTCCCAGAAAGCAAACGAAAGTCACAACATTACTAAGAAAAGTTGAATTGCTTGATATGTACCATAGCTTGAAGTCTGCAGCTGCAGCTGCTCACCCTTTCAAATACACAATTCATCTTGTAAACAGATGGCATAAACTTACGGTATTGATAAACACAGTATGGTACTGTAAATGCATTTTCCTTATGATTTTCTCAATAACATTTTCTTTTCTCTGGCTTATTTTATTGTAAGAATACAATAAATAATGCATAAAACATACAAAATATGTGTTAATCAGCTCTTTATGTTATCACAAGGCTTCCGGTCAACAGGAAGCTATTAGAGGTTAAGTTTTGGGGAAGAGAAAAGTTAGACACAGATTTTCAACTGCAAAGGGGTCAGCATTTGTACCTCCCCGTTTTTACGTTCAAGGGTCACCTGTATTTGTGACTTTACAAAGCTCATGCTGCACTGGTAAGAGAGGGGAAGAGTGACACGTGCCATCTCCATTTTACAGAGAACATATGGAGGTACGAGCCACTCCAGTTGGCTGTTTTTCAGAAGGCATACAGAGCTATAGAATGAAAAGGAGTGATTTTTTAAACGCCGTATGCTTCATCCAAATAGTGGAAGTCAGACAAATAGGGATCTCATCCCAACCCTGCCATTCATGAGCTGTGTAACCACACGCAAATTCTCTAAACCTTCGTGTCCTCCCAGTGTGGGCTGTATTAAATGAGATGTGCAGAAAGCATGGCACTTAGTAGGTATGCAGAAACCTCAAGCTGCTACCACCATCATGATGACAAGGATGATGATGCTTCCAGAGCACACAATAGGCCCTAGGAAGAGTGCAAAGGAAAAAGAAGACATAATTTGTGCCCTCATGGAACTTCCGGTTTAGTTGAAGAATGAAAACCAGGCAGCCCTGCTAGAAAACCATTTCCATGACAAAACCCAGGATTCAGTCAGTCCCATTCAGCTTTCCCAGCTCTCTAGGGCAGACTTGTTTGGAAAGAAGCAGAGCATCTTTTCCACAGGTCCTTTCATTGTCCATCATGGTTTTTGTGTCAGGGTGGCACTTTGCGGAGAAAATCTGGCCCTTTAAGGAGACAGCCTGGACTATGGACCCCAAAGGCCGAGTGGGTGGTCCCGTGGTACTAACAGTCCATTTGGTACGTGTACATTCTGGTGGGTTGCTTTCACGATAAAAAAAAAAAATGTCCATTTTGTATTCCCATGTTGAATTCGTGGAGTGTCTGCCTAACTCTCAGCCCCATTCCTGCACTCCTTTCATCCAGATCTGCTGATGGTCTCGAACTTCACACTGTTCCCTCCATTTTCTGACATGCTGGAATTACAGGGATAAGCCACTGTGCCTGGCCTTAAGATTTTCTCTTGAGAGTCCAGAGTCTCAATGAGTCTGTCTTCACTGGGCCAAATGACCCTCGCTTCCCAAGACTTCCTCCAGGCCTCCTCTTAGCAGCCTCTTTCTTTTGAAACCCATGACATTGATGCACAGGGTCCTCTCCCAATTCTTTGGTCAGTTAGGCACCTAGCTCAGTCTTGCTCCTCAAGTAGGCCTCTGCAGATGCCGTCAGTGGATCAAGCCCCGGTTTCATTCACACCTCCTCATCCCCAGTGGCCTCTGTCTTTACTCTGCTGAATGAGACGCTGACCTCCCCTCTATAAGGCTGAGAACACCCAACTTCCCCCCATCCCCCAGCCCATCCTGACTGAGACTCCTCCGCCCTCTTCTCCACACTCCTCTCCCAAATATCAATTCTTCGGCTTCATCTGCATCCAGTCGTAGAATGGATTCCAGAGACAACCGTTTCATCACTCTGGAAACCTCATCCTTCTGAGCTTCCATCATAACCATATCACCAGTCCCCGGTCCTGAATAAACCCTTTGCCCATTTGCTCTCATCCACTCCTAAGCCGCTGAGCACCGGAGGAAAAGAAACCCAAATCCCTACTAACTTGGTCCACTGCAAACTGGTGCTAGCTAACCTCAGCCGAACCCTAAAGCCTGCGTGCTGTCCTCATGTAGGCTGTCTCGTACTCTTTTCCATGTTCCTGAAGCTCCCAATACAATGTTTATCATCCCCCTCTCAGGAGAAGACATCAACACCTAATATTCTTAAGGCTTAAGTCAGCTGTCATAAACTCTCCTTAACACGTTCTCTTTTCCTCAAAATGTATCTTCTTTCAAAGGAAAGGGTATTCTTCCTGTTTTCCACCCGACCCTTTGTTCTTGATCGCACACTCTCCTGCCTGCCAAAACTTGGACCCACTAACTGTTTACTTTCTCTGGCCCTTTCCCACTGACCATAAATATGTTCAGATATTCTTTTTTTTTTTTTTTTTTTTTTTTTTTTTGAGACGGAGTCTCGCTCTGTTGCCCAGACTGGAGGGCAGTGGCGCGATCTCGGCTCACTGCAAGCTCTGCTTCCCGGGTTCATGCCATTCTCCTGCCTCAGCCTCCCGAGTAGCTGGGACTACAGGTGCCCGCCACCTCGCCCGGCTAATTTTTCTGTATTTTTAGTAGAGACGGGATTTCACTGTGTTAGCCAGGATGGTCTCAATCTGCTGACCTCATGATCCGCCTGCCTCAGCCTCCCAAACTGCTGGGATTACAGGCATGAGCCATTGCGCCTGGCCATTCAGATTTTTTTTATCCCAAAAATCCTTAATGTCTACTCCCTTTTCTCTCTAAGTATCAGATGTTTCCTTTCCTCTTCTAACAAACCTTTCAGAAGAAAGTTCTGCGTTGTGTGTTTATATTCAGTACGCCTTTGCAATGTGCTCTTAGCATTCTCTTAAATTTGGGTGTTTCCAAAAATCTCTCTTTTCTCCATACTCATTCTAGTAAAGCACACCTCTGACTCTATTTTAAGGTCTTCCATGGATCTCCAAACATCATTAAATAAAATCCCTATCTTCAAGGCCCTACATACCTGGGTCCCAACCTACTTCTCCAGCCTCATTTTCCATCACTCCCTTACATTCACAGCATCCAGCAAAAAATAAAAATAAAAATAAAGTAAAGCTTTGGTATCCCCCAAGTATGCCCTGCTCATTTCTGGTCCCTTCTTTCCAACTCTCCCATCTGTTTGCTCTTGACATTCCCAAGTTTTACAACATGTCCCACCCATCTCAAATCTCTACCAATGAAAATTCTGTCGTTATCTCAATGCCCATTCAAGCGGTATTGTCTCCAGAGCCTTTCATCCTTCATTATTCATCCAGAAATGCTCTCTCCCACCTTTGAGCTGTATCAAGCAGTCATTTTATCACATTCCCTTGGATTGACAGTGACGTATACATACATGAATATGAATCTTAGTTTAACCAAGACTGTCGAGTTTATATTCATCCTCCCGGGGTTATTATGAAGACCAGCTCTCTTCACTCTCAAACGTAGACAAATTTGAATACTAAATTATATGGTCACCTTTTCTCTATATAGAATTCACCCCTTCCAAACTAGATTGCAAATTCCCTAAATACCTAGAACAAGAATGTATACAATAAGCCCTCATATTTGTTGAATGAATAATAAATAAATAAACAAAATGAGTAAAGAAAGATAGAGCCTCAACGTGATTTGTCATCTAACCTGAACCAATCTTTTCCTTTTTTACTGACTCATTCTCATACATATAAAATAAGGATGTTTCTGATTTATTTCCAGGAAGATTGCAAGAGTTATTTTAAGGTTTTCAGGAGGAAAAACACTGTAAATCTAGGGTAACGTTTTATTATAATTTTCCAAATGTCTCACCAGTCTCTAAAAACTAACTTATCAGATAGCATATGGAGAGATTTAGATATCTATTAGCAGTTCTATTTTAAGTAAGAAGGTAGGTAAGTACTTACTTAATTATACTAGGTAAATATTAACATTTTTTGGGCATTTTTCTATATTTTTGATATTCTTAAGCCATCTAACAAGTGAAAGGCATAAAACAATTTTTACTTTAACTTTTCTATTTATTCAGTATCTGGCAAATGGAAATTACCATTCCTTGTATTAACGTACTTTTAAATTAGACTAAAAAAGGAAAATAAAAGTAGTTATAGGCAAATCGAGCTGTCCTGGCTCGAAAAATAACCCAAACAAGCCAGTAAATCTTAATCAAATTGAATTTTCACAACTAAAGCTTAATATATAAACAAGCAAAATAAACCATTAGGAAGACATACCTTGCAATCAACATATGGTCCTGAATGTAGGCTAAAAATTGAGGGTGATCTTTTCTGGCAATGTATAAACACTCTCCATGCAGACAAAGAATCTTCAGGCAATTGAGCATATTAAAAAGAATGTCTGGCTCTTCAAACTTAGCCATTTCCTATACAAAAAACCACATGGTTACTAAGTTATCCAAAACAGTAATGCTACCAAGCCAAGTATTCAAAGACATCAGAAAATATACCTGGAAAATGGTATATATTAGTCTCAATGTTACTGGAAGCTGTTGGTAGCAAAATTTTCTTTCAGTATCATTCTTTACTGCTGTGAAGAAATAATTACACAAAAATTAGGCTAACTCTTCATTTCTCCCATCATTCATCAATTTATCAAGATCATAAAAACCAACAGGAGTAACAAATTGACATAGAATATATGCAACATTGTTTGAGCAATGTTTTTGTTTGCTCTCCAAATTAGCATATATCCCTGCTATGATACTAGTGCAGAAAATCTTCTGAATTGAGAATTCTCAGTTTCCATTTTCCACCATGCAGTCCCTCATGAATTCAGATGTTTTTGGCTCCCTGGAGCTACCCCTACCCAGAGACATCTGCATACATGATGGACTGCACAGTGCTGCTAGTTCTGTTAGTTCTGTTGCTCCCTGAAGGGACTTGGAACCTGGCTAGCTATGCCTTCCTAACTGGAAGGGAGATATGCAGGTATGAGAGGTGTTCGGCCAGGCGCGGTGGCTCATGCCTGTAATCCCAGCACTTTGGGAGGCCAAGGCAGGTGAATCACTTGAGGTCAGGAGTTCAAGACCAGCCTGGCCAATATGGTGAAACCCGTTCTACTAAAAATAGAAAAATTAGCCGGGTGTGGTGGTGGGCACCTGTAATCACAGCTACTTGAGGGCCGAGGCACGAGAATCACTTGAACCCACGAGGGTGGAGGTTGCAGTGAGCTAATACCGTGCCACTGCACTCCAGCCTGGGCGATAGAGCAAGACTCAGTCTCAAAAAAAGAGAGAGATAGAGAGTTGTTCAAGTTGTACTACCAATTAAAGGGGTTTATCCCATGGATTCTCACAAAAAGAGGTGCATTTTGAAACAGCTGAACATATTCAGATGAGAACAACTACTCATTATTTTCACCCTCTCGTGAGGATCTCTAAAACTTTTGCCCCCATACTGGGGGCAGCAATATATTATACGTGAGGCATGCTAGAGAAAAGAATTCACAAGTTAACCAGATGCAGAAACTAATGCAGAATGTGTTAAAATCACCATTACACGTTTTGGCAATCCCTAGGATCAGAGGCAATGGCAGTCAAATTCTCTTGGTCTAGATACTGAAAAGTCCATTGGGAATCTCTCGCCTGAATGTATTTTAAATGCTTGTCATAAGTACTTGACTGTTTTGTTTGATGTGAACATTTTCAGTACATTTTTGGTGCTGGACATATCTGACCGCTATAGGAAATAGGGGCCAGGCCTCAAGATGGGAAAAAGGGAAACACACTAGAAGGGAGGGGAAGCCTCTGAACACATGTCGACAGAGCACCCCTGAATTCTAGGACAGGAGAGCTCCAGATCACCACCTGAAGGCCCGCAGAGCAGAAGCAGGAGGGAGGCTCTGAACAGCAGGGAACCCTGGTCTTGGAAGAAAGAGAAGAGGGGCTCTCCTGAGGAGACAATTTATAACTGCATCCTGCAAGACAGCAGAGAGCCTGACCAGGAAAAGAGGCTAAAGCTGCCACAGGAGCCTGGAGGAGCATGCAGGGGAGAACAAAGCATGTGTTTTAATAAGTGGACTGTATAACAATTCAGCAAGGAAAAGAAAAACATTTAAAAATAAATTGCTGGCCAAGTACAGTGGCTCACACCTGTAATCCTAGCACTTTGGGAGGCTGAGGTGGGTGGATCACTTGAGGTCAGGAGTTCGAGACCAGCCTGAACAACATGACAAAACCCGTCTCAAAAAAAAAAAATTAGTTGGGCATGGTGGCGGGCGCCTGTAGTCCCAGCTACTCAGGAAGCTGAGACATGAGAATTGCTTGAACCTGGGAGGTGGACGTTGCAGTGAGCCGAGATCACACCACTGCACTCTGGCCTGGGCAACAGAGTAAGACCCTGTCTCAAAAAAAAAAGAAAAGAAAAAAGAAACTGCTTAGTTTCAACCACTGTTCCAATACAATATTACATAGAAATAAAAGCAGCAGTTAATTGATCTGTGTGCAAGCTTAGGTTTAAAAAATGTATTTGCATAGAAAGAAGATAGGCTATTGGATCATGTGTGAAGTCCTAGCTTCCTTAGGTATGAATGCTTGAAAGAAACATAACTGTAGGCCTGGGCCCTGGCTGCTGCAGCACCTAAAACAAGTTAATTAATCCTAAACTAAACTAGAAGACCTGAGTTCTAGCCCCAACTCTGCCATTAATTAGTTGTTTCCAATTCTCAGGTCCCCATCCCAGGGATACCCAGACTTGGAGCTGGGGAGTGGAGCTTTTGCTTGTGTTTCTGCTTCTCAGTGACTCCGATGTTCCGTTACAGCTCTGGAATCATGTGAAATATGAAGTACAAATTGTGAATGAATAGTAGGAGTGACATGACCAGGGGCAAGTCATTTAACCCATCTGGGATTTATTTTCCTCATCTGCCAAGTGCAAAGCCTAAATAAACTGGATCAGCAGATTGTAAACTTCTTTTCTGCAGAATATTTTGTTTACAGAAAATCTTAGAATTCTAACACATGGCTGGGTGCTGTGGCTCACGCTGTAATCCCAGCACTTTGGGAGGCTGAGACGGGTGGATCGCTTGAGCCTAGGAGTTTGAGAACAGCCTGAGCAACATGGCAAAACCCCATCTCTACAAAAAGTTTTAAAAAATTAGCTGGGCATGGTGGAGCATGTCTGTGGTCCCAACTACTCGGGAGGCTGAGGTGGGAGGACTGCTTGAGCCCGGGAGGCCAAGGCTGGAGTGAGCCGTGATCGCGCTCTCCTGCACTCCAGCCTGAATGACAGAGCAAGACTCCATCTCAAAAAAAAAAAAAAAAAAAAAAAAGAACTCCAACATACGAAAGAGAGCATCAAGTCGTCGGAGTAATCTGGCAGAAGCAAGGTGGGGAGCCTGCTGGGTCTTTATATTTTGCCCTCCTCTTTCCCCCAGGGGTTGCCCCAATTGAGGATGTTCCAAAAGAAATCACACCGAGCCTTTACAGCTCCAAGAAATGCACACTGAAAACCAGAGAACCAGACAATCTCAGGTATTCCTTCAAATTCTAAGGTTTATGACATGAAATAGTGTGAGCTGAGATATTCATACACAATTCACTGTTCATATGATCCATGGAGAAGCAGTTAGTTCTGACCAAAGATTTTGTAGGGTTACTTTCGTCTGAATAAGACACCTCCACAGTTGCAATGAACCCCAGAAAACAGTCCCCTAATAATATCTGCTGCTCATTGAAGGAATGATGCCAAGCCCATGCCTCCCGATACTGGAGTGGGCTTCCAGGAGCAAGCTTTTTTTTTTTTTTGAGCAGAGTTTCACTCTTATTGCCCAGGTTAGAGCACAATGGCGCGATCTCGGCTCACTGCAACCTCCGCCTCCCCAGTTCAAGTGATTCTCCTGCCTCAGTCTCCAAAGCAGCTGGGATTGCAGGCATGAGCCACCACGCTTGGCTAATTTTGTATTTTTAGTAGAGACAGGGTTTCTCCATGTTGGTCAGGTTGGTCTTGAGCTCCCGACCTCAGGTGATCCACCTGCCTCAGCCTCCCAAAATGCTGGGATTACAGGCGTGAGCCACTGTGCCCAAACAGGAGCAAGCTATTCCAACTCTTTCAGATCATGGATGCAGGAAGATTGAAAAGCTGCCCAGATCTGCCCAGGTCTCATATAGATCCCCAGAGTGCCACCATCCAGAGCTAGAAATCAGGCTTTCCCAGAGGCACGTGGGGTCACATCCTGAAATCCCTAAATGCCGTCATGTGAAAGGAGCTAGAGTACGATTCCTGAGCATGTCTGCCATCTCGCTTGCCCCCATTGCATCCACCCAAGAACCTTGAGACAAATGACAAAGAGGCCACTCCCCAGACCCAGCTAAGAGCCAACAAAGTAGCCTCCAAGCTCAACCTGCACAGCCCAACCGCCAGAGCCCCATTCTTCTATCCAAAAACAGTCTGCTTTGGCCAGATGCCCTGAGTGGCTGTCAAGATTGTCAGCGCCTAGCCTTGGTCCACAGAGAACAGCATGCATTGTAAGTAGGGAGGCGATGAGTTTTTATTGAAAACTGGCACCTACTGCCAGAAAGATGCTCAGGGAACTGGGTTCTATGGGAACTGTAATGGATCTGTTCACTTTATAATCTGCTGGGAAATGTTCCTCTGCACAAGTCTATACTAAGGAAACCACGTCTGAATTTGCCCAAGTCGATATTAAACCAAGAACCCAGTGATTTGAACATCAGGCCCTGTGCACACAGTACACTCCCCAGCAGTCAGATCACACCTACCAGCACGTTCCACAGGCTCCGTGCGATTGCCTGGGTTCTCCCCATGCTTGCTTGAAGGATTCTCCTCCTCCTCCCCTTCAGGGCCTATGATAAACTCTGGTCTGGAAGAAAGGAGGCTATCCTCAAGGCTGTCTGTGGGCTCCTGAAATAAACAGGACAGGCAGCCAGGTAAGCAGCCCTGGAGGGGTGTCAGGAACAGTTTGCTCAGCTCAGCAAAGCTGGACTGCACACCTGCTGTGTCCTGGGCCCCATGCTGCTGAGGCCAGAGGCCAAGGCACCACACCCCAAAAGACCTCGAGCTTATTGCCAGAACAGTGAAAAGAAAGCTCTATCCGCTATTGCTGAAACATTTTCTTTCACTTCAAATATATATAGAAGATCAAAAACATCATTAAATCTTCCTAGGCCTGCTTTCTCACCTCAAGTCACTCCCAGCCATGTGCATGTTATTCAATAACAGGACTTAATTAGGAAGGAATAATAAGGGGTTCACAGAGCTATATTAAGATGCAAATGACTGGGCACCGTGGCTCACGCCTATAATCCCAGCACTTTGGGAGGCCGAGGTGGGCGGATCACAAGGTCAGGAGTTCGAGTCCAGGCTGACCAACATGGTGAAACCCCGTCTCTACTAAAAATACAGAAATTAGCCGGGCATGGTGGCACACACCTGTAATCCCAGCTACTAGGGAGGCTGAGGCAGGAGAATCGCTTGAACCTAGGAGGTGGAGGCTGCAGTGAGCTGAGATCACACCACTGCACATCAGCCTGGGCGACAGAGCAAGACTCCATCTCAAAAAACAAGATGCAAATACTGGCCAGGTGCACTGGTTCATGCCTGGAATCCCAGTGCTTTGGGAGGCTGAGGCAGGAGGATTGCTTGAGGGCAGGATTTGAGACCAGCCTGGGCAACACAGTGAGACCTCATCTCTAAAACAATGTTTTAAATTATCCAAGCATGGTGGCATGCCTGTGCCCAGTTACCCAGGAGGCTGAGGTGGGAGGATCCCTTAAACTCAGGAGTTCAAGGCTGCAGCTATTCATGATCCCACCACTGCACTCCTAGGTGACAGGGCAAGACCCTATCTCTAAAAATAATAATAATAATAATAATAATAATAATAATAATAATAATAAATAAATAAATTTTAAAAAATTTAAAGACACAAATACTGCTTGTCCAGGGTAGTCAAATTTTTAGGAGCGAGAAACTGCTATAACATGTGAGTTACAGACAGCAAGTTATGGCAACCCAAGTGTCTGTCAACAGCTAGCTGGAGAAACAATTTAAAAATGCATACATTTGGCCAGGTGTGGTGGCTCACACCTGTAATCCCAGCACTTTGGGAGGCCGAGGAGGGTGAATCACTTGAGCTCAGGAGTTCAAGATCAACTGGGCAACATGGCAAAACCCCGTCTCCACAAAAAATAATTTAAAAATTAGCCAGGCATGGTAGTGGGTGCCTGTAGTCCCAGCTGCTTGGGGGGCTGAGGTGGGAGAATCACCTGAGCCTAGGAGGCAAAGGTTGCAGTGAGCATGACTGAGCCACTGCACTCCAGCCTAGGAGACAGAGTGAGATACTCTCTCAAAAAAAAAAAAAAAAAAAAAAAAAAAAATCTACAGTATTCATTGTCACTTAAACTTTGTAATATAACTTTGTGATAAAAGTTCTTTCAAGAATACTAGTAATGCATGAAACCATATGAATGGAGGCACTACAACCCTCACTCAAGCCACTTAATAGAATTCTGTATAGTGTGGCTCCAGTTTGTATCCCTTTCCAAGAGCCTGAGTTGGCAGAAGCAATGGGAAAAGTTTCTTTTAACATAGTCTCACGTACAACCCAGCATGGAGTCTAAGATGATGCTGGAGGAAGACTCCATTACATCAGCTACTGCAGTCTTTAATGATATTATACATGGGTCATCTTGTTTCTTCAACTGCTTACCACCAGCCGGCTTTCTTCTTTGGGAGCTAGTCTCTCCAGGAGTTCACAAGCAAGCTGATAGCAGAGGATACTAGACTGACATAAGTTGCACTCGATTGCTTTTTCGTCCTTCTGGCAGGTGTGGGATCCCCCCCAGGGGGCTTGGAAGACATTGTTTATAATAGAAATAATATCCTTTGATAAGCTGTGCTCTAAACCCATCGTGATTCCATCATCTTGTAACTCCATCTGAAAGACATCGAAAAAAGGACACACACACACACACACACAGGAAAAAAAAAAAGAAGAAGAAGAAGAAGGAGTTTGATCCATTTGTCCAATATTCCATTGGCACACTACTTGGGGATAATTTTCACTAACTGACAGCAATATTGAATTGTTTAAAGACAATATAGGCTTCAAGACCATGAATATACATTGCTGTCCATGGGTTTTTCTAGAAGGAATATAAACACAAGACGAAGCAATCAGAATTATTTTAAAAATCACATAGGACATTTAAAAGAGAGCTGTTGTTGTTTTTGGCTCATCGGTTTGTGAGATTTTACACATTTGAAAAATGCTCCTCCTCACCTAGAGTCCAGATCTTGGTTTCTAAATACCATGAGCTGCTAAAAGGAACCAGGGCTCCTTGGAGAAATGGCTGAATTCCAGGGCTGGGGCTAGGAAAATATAAGATGAGCCCGGAACATCTTGTCGCACCAGAAATTAAGGAAGAGTTCACGGAATGATGTGGACGTGCCAAAAGAACACAGGAGCCAGCTTGAAAAGATTCCCACTGGCCAATTGTGGAACACGAGCATCAAGATACAGAATCACAGTGACAGATTATAACTCAACAAATAACATAAAAATCCATGGGCACTGCGGGAGTAAGTAGATAAATAAATAAACACATAAATGGGAAAGAAGGAGAAACTATTCCATCAGTAGAGTACCGGCGAATACATTTAGAAGAAATGATGGAATTGGAAAATTATCACTTGACTGTCATGATAGTAATAATTGATGAATCATCCATTGATGCTAAAACTAGTGGATGAAAGTCTGATAAATAAATAGGAAATCCATAAGGTATTTACAAATTACTTATTAGTTACAAAAGGGAAAATAGTGACTTTATCACAGAAAAATCTTACAGATTTTGGTCACTTGGTTAAGGTGACTGACGTTATCATCGCAGTAATGGGACATTATTATATCTTACGCCTGCTGACATGATGCATTACAAAGGATGTAACATCACATCTGTGGTCTTCCTACCAAAAAATGCATGACCCAAATTAATTCATAAGGAAGCATCAGGCAAACTCAAATCGAGGGAGAGTCCACAAAATAACCAGACTATACTCTTCAAAAATGCCAAGGCCCCATAAGTATAGACACCCACGAGGTACCCACAAAAATTTAAAAAAATTTTTTTTTAAAAAGTCAAGGATGTGAAAGATAAAGATGGAGGAGCTGTCCTAGATTAAAGAAGACAAAGGAAACAGTACATATAATTGCAATGAGTGCTTCTAGATTGTTCCTTAATCAAAGCCAGGCTTTCTTCTCTTGCTATAAAGATATTACTATTATTATATCAATTTTTAACATTAATAATTTCTGTAAGTTATATAGTAGTACTACAACAATATTAATTTCCTGATTTTGATAACTGTACTATGTTTATGTAAGAGAATGTCCTTAGTTTTTAGAAAATACACTCTGAAGTGTTCAGAGATAAAAGGACATCATGTCTGCAATTTAGTCTCAAACAATCTATTAAAAAATAAATGCATACACATGCAGAGAAAGAGAGAGAAGCAGATGTGGTAAATGTTCACATCTGGAGAATTGCAGGGAGGAGTATTTGGAAATTCTTTATAGTATTCTTGTAACTGTTCTGCAAATCTGAAATTGTTTCAAAATAAAAGGTTAAAAAGAAATGTTCTCATCAAAACCTTTTTAACTTCTCTTTTAAAATTAACTTTAAACATCAATGTATAAAATATATTAAAATTAGCTTCATCACTATAGAGTTGTACCTTGCCCCTCCCAACAATAGTATCATACTTTTTGTTCCTGCAATTTAGTTAACAGAATCAATTCTAATGACGCTAGGGTGTTTCTAAAATTCAATCCATTCTCATATGTCACCACCACTGCAGATATTCACATAAGTAGTTTTCAGACTCTCTGGGAAATCCCCAAAGGAGTTTGCAAAAGGTCTTGGGTGATGCTGCATCATTTCGGTTAAGTGTGGAGATGCCCAACACATGGAAAGAACTGCTGTACAACGCTTTCTCTCATTCTTCACCTCTGAACTAAAGGAAGCTCATGCTTCAGCTACCTGCTTCAGGAGAAGATCAAACATGAGGATGAAACAATTTAGATTCATTTCATCATCTTCACAATCAAAGTCAATAGTCCTTCCTCCTGGGTGTCCAAAATTCTTGAAAGGGCTACGAAACGGACTACGCATAGGACTCCGAAACGGACTCTGGAAAGGACTATGAAATGGACTGAGCATATTGTGCTGAACTCGTCGACCAGGATCAGAGGCAACACTCACCTACAAGAAAGAATGGCAACACAGAAATGAATTCACAGAAGCTCAAATGGCTGTGTAAAATATTTGGGGACTCTATGGAAGGTATTTCCAACTGTCACACTTATTTCCTTCCTTAACCGATGGCATTAGTACCTCCAAATACTAAGGAGTCTCTCAATATATAAAAACAAAAAATAAAACCACTCAAACTTCCTAGTTGTCAGGAAGTGACATCAACATGCTGAAGAATGAAGGCATCTGCCATTACATTTTTCACCCCATCAAACATGTCCATTTAGACCAGATTGTTTGAATATACTGAAAACTGTACCCTGGAAAATGAGAATTTACAAAAGTAAAATATTGCAAGATAATGTTTAGAATCAGAAGCACAGAATCTCAGATTGACACGATTGGTTAAAAGATGGTCTCTGGGGATTACAAGTATTAAACTATTATGGGTCAACAATATATCACAAACCTTTTATACTGGTTATTCTCCATTTGTCCACTCAACCCCCACTCAGAACTTCACTACCTCCTTGGCCCTACTCTGTGCCCAAGAAGTCGTGGACTGAGTCTCCTCTGGCTCCTTTGCTGCCTAGCTTCCAGCTGGGTTAAGTCAATGGTTTTTATTCTTTGGATTTTTTTTGTCATTGTTTTGTTTTGGGACAGAGTCTTGCTCTCTTGCCCAGGCTGGAGTGCAGTGGCATGATCATGGCTCACTGCAGGCTCGACCTCCCAGGCTCAAGCGATCCTCCCACCTCAGCCTCCCAAGTAGCTGGGACTACAGGCATGCACCACCAGGTCCAGCTAATTTTTTGAAAATTTTTTTGTAGAGACAAGGTCTCATTATGTGGCCCAGGCTGGTCTCTAACTCCTGGACTCAAGCAGTCCTCCCACTTCAGCTCCCGAAGTGCTGGGATTAGAGGCATAAGTCACCAAACCTGGCTGGGTTCAGTGAATGGGAGGCACCAGCAGAAGTCCTGAAAGCTGGAGGAGAGAGAGGCAGAAGTATTTCCCCTTCTCCCTGCCCACTTGGGTGCTACATCTCTGGGAGCATCTCTAGCACTCCATAACTTCTCCAACCAGCCCTTTCTTAGAGTTCAGCTCCTGTTTGGTACTCCAGGAACTCTCTCCCTTGTTCCTTCAGCCCTGGGGGTGTAAGGACTTTCTCCTGGACTGTTCCTGGACTCTGATTGCCTTGTCCACCCGTACTGCTCCTTTAGCTCCTTTAAGCTTTCCCATAACACTATAGGAAGAATCTCCATTAAAGTCTGTCATTTAAACTATGTGGGATAAATTCTGAATCGGGACCCTGACTAACACATCTGTACATCACTCTCAAATCATATTTCCCTCTCTTTTTTTTCTTTTTCAATTTTTATTTTAGAATCAGGGGACACATGTGCAGGTTTGTTACAAAGTTATATTGAGTGATGCTGAGGTTTGGGATATGACTGAACCTATCACCTAGGATATTTTTCTGTCTTAAAAACCTTTGTGGTCACCACAAAGCTCTTCAAACACCATTTTTAAGGTAAAGAGGAAGATTACCCCATTAGGAATCAGAATACCCAAGCATTCATGGTGTTATCTGTAGGAAATCACTTCACTTCACTGAACATCAGGTTAGGCAGTTGTAAAATGAAGATAATGAGTTCTTCCCTGGCTGCCTCACACAACCCTGTGATATTGTTTATTGTGAACACATTGCACAGAATAAAGTGCCACACAAAGGAATGTCATCTTAAAGGTTACGGAAGAAAGAAATAAAGTATAGATGGTTGGCAGCTGGTTCCTATCAGGCAGATGACAAAATAAGTAATGATATTCTTTAAAATGATGAATACAAACCCATAATCATGTTCCATTTTTTAATCCCTAGATATCAGGTGGAATGGCTGGAGGCCTGTGGCATACAGTGGGGGAAATTTTGTAGAGAGGCTTGACAAGGAAAGAGTGGTGAACATTTTCTGCCAACCATCCAATAAGAGTCAACCTTTCTACAGCTGCTCACGGCCTGAGAACAGCAGCACATCAGCAGAGACTCGATCAGGCCTCCACTGCCAACCATCCAATAAGAGTCAACCTTTCTACAGCTGCTCACGGCCTGAGAACAGCAGCACATCAGCAGAGACTCTATCAGGCCTCCATAGAAAAATAATCAAAGCTGTCCAGCAGTTTGTATACACTTTAGACCAGACTATGTTGACTTTTCTCATCTACAGTGACGCAAAGGGGTCAAGAAAGTGGGCTCAGTTGGTTCACAGTGATAGCATCCCTCACGTTCACCACTAGTTGATCGTATCTTACCAAAAGACAAGGAAAAAAAATCATCCAAACTTCTGCCAAACTCCTTACCCCCAAAGTGAAGCACTGATCTGCCTAGGAGCTGGTAAAAAATTCTTATTCAGCAGGAGACTCATAAAAATGGAATGTTACCAAAAAGTTACTCTTTTTCATCAAGGGAGAGAGCTAAAATTCAAAGCAATTAAAAAGAAAATGAAAACTCAATAACTTACTGATTATATACTATACCAAACAAATGTGACTATCTAATGCACTTAAAAGATGAACACAGCAAGATGGGAGGAAAACACATTTTTGGTTTCTTATGACAGTACTTTCAGGCTTAGGATAACTGACAAGGGTTTTCAAAATTTTTAAAAGTAAGACAAGAACAAATGTGGCAATAATTACCCTTCGAGATGCAAGGTTCCCCGCCAGTTCACTGACTCTTGATTTTCTTTGATTTGCCAGCTCTTTGACCGAATTAACTCCATCAGAAAACATACTTATTAGGAGTTGAAGTGGAACCATGATATCCAACTCCGATAATACCTAGGGGAAAAAAAGGCATATATCCCCCAAAAAACACATGTAAATTTTAAAACTCAAAAAAGCTACATTTAGCCTTCTTTTTCCAAAGCAAATCATTGACCATGAGGATATTTAGCCTTGCATGTGTTCTATCAACACAGTCATCCTCCAATTTTCATACTAAGAAAATCAAAGTTATCATTGAACTTTCTCCTTTCCTCACCCCCAGCATCCAACAGGTCACCATGTTCTTTCTACTAACACTTCTCAGTTTCTCTTGACGCTGTCCCCCACTCTCCATACCCACCGCTAGTGCCTCAGGTCCCCACCTTTCTCCTGGACTAGCAATGCTTCTCCAGTCCATCCCCACTCTGATCTCAATGACCCATCCCATCTTGCTGTCTGGTACAACTTGGTGTCAGTCTGGGCCCAAATCAAGTCACCTTCTCTGTCATTAATTTTCTGGAAAAAAAAAATGCCTTCTTCCTTCAGACAGAATTAATCCATCCCTGTTCTCTGCTTTCTTGACCTTTATATATACCTTTATTAGAGCAATTATTACTTTTTCTTCTGTTTAATTATCTAATCCTATCCCTCCCACTGAGAGCTGCTTAAAGAAAGGAAGTATGCAGAAAGGACTATTTCTGGTCCCATTTTTATTCCAGTTTCTATTCCAGTGCCTGGCCCACAGGAGCTCTTGCATGTGTTTCCACAATTAATTATAAATGAGTCAACTCTAACCTCAACTCTAACCTCTAATAGTGTCCACTCTATCCTCCAAATAGACCAAGGCTGGAAAACCTCCTTCAGCTGCAGCACTCTGTCTTATAAATCAAGGTTGGATGAAAGCCCAGTACGTAAAACGTGTAAATATTGCCGCTGTAGCTAGACGGGGGACAAAGCTGTATGGGCTCATCCCCAAGGAGAACAGTGTAAGGGCTGTGCAACTGGGTAACTGAGGCAACATCCAGCCATCTGTAGGAAGACTGGCTTTCTTAAAAGGAGAATTACCTTACTGAAATCCGTTTGGGAATAAATGGTTAAAATTCTAAATCCCAAAGTTGACTTTTTTTTTTTTTTTATGAGACAGGGTCTCACTCTGTTGCCCAGGCTGGAGTGCAGTGGCCTGATCATAGCTCATTGCAGCCTCGATCTCCTGGGCTCAAGAGATTCTCCTGGCTCAGCCTCCCAAGTAGCTGGGACTACAGATATGCATCATCACATCCAGCTAATTTTGGTATTTTTTGTAGAGATGGGCTTTGGCCATGTTGGCCAGACTGGTCTTGAACTCCTGAGCTCGAGTGATCCACTCACCTTCGCCTCCCAAAGTGCTGGGATTACAGGTGTGAGCTACCGAGCTGGCCCAAATTTTGACTTTTTAAAAAATGGTCTCTTTACTCTTTGTCAAATGTGAAGAATATTGCTCTTCAGTTTCGAACCCAGAAAGGCATCTTTACAACTTGAAGAGCTTATGGAATCCTATCCTTGCATGACACAGAAATGTATCTGTACCTGTAGTTAACCTAAACATTGATTCTGTCCTCATTGTCTAAAACTGCCCAAACTTCATATCAGGTATTCAAGTCAATTTAATAAACTTTAATTGAACATCCACTTTCTTTTTTTTTTTTTTTTTTTTGAGACAGAGTCTCACTCTGTTGTCCAGGCTGGAGTGCAGTGGTGCGGTCTGGGCTCACTGAAACCTCTGCCTCCTGGATTCAAGCAATTCTCTGCCTCAGCCTCCCAAGTAGCTGGGATTACAGGTACCCGCCACCATGCCTGGCTAATTTTTTGTATTTTTAGTACAGATAGGATTTCACCATCTTGGCCAGGCTGGTCTTGAATTCCTGACCTTGTGATCCACCCACCTCGGCCTCCCAAAATGCTGGGATTACAGGCATAAGCCACCGCACCCAGCCCTGAACATCCACTTTTAAATACAAAGCATGTGCTATATTCTAGGAGGAGAGGATGAAGAGGTTTATAAATACAGAAATGAGTAAGACCTGGCCCTTGTACTCAGGAGGTTGTAATCAGGTGGAGAGAGAGACAAAAACTGTGAGACAGAAATAGAACCAAATTCACACAGAGAACCTGGGCAGATGAGGGCTTGAAGTAGCAGAAAACTTCACATAGGGGATAATTTTTGAGATGAACTTTAAAAGGTAGGTTGGAGTTCACAAATAGAGACACAAGAGAAAGTCATCCCAGGCTGAGAGAACAGCACGAACTAGTCACTAAATCCTTCCCCATCTTTCCAAGTAAAGGACCTGTTTAATATCAAAGATTTAGCAGAATCCCACAAGACAACTATTATACTTTTAATAGCCATTGATGGAAAAATACAAAAGGACCTCAAGCTACTATGAATTCAGTAATATTATTGCACAAGTTATATATTTATATGTTATTACCCACAACTAGAGCAACATATATTTGAAATTTACTCATTTATCTATGGATAGGAAATGTTCTTTCTTGGCAAACATAGGGACTTATGAACTCTTTGCTACAACTCCCACCCCCTCGACCCAGGAATCTAAAGCTTGTAAGCTAAGAATTATTTCCTAAAATGATCGAAAGTATTATTCACTTACATGAAGCCATAGTAAAGCTTGCTCCTGCACAGATGAGGGGTATCCTGTAAACCGACAACTAATAAAACCAAACATCTCCTCCATTGAGAAAGGCAGAGGACAGAGTTCAATGTCAAACATTTTGCTGGAAAGCAGAGCAACACAAGTAAATGACCAATGGGCATAGATCGGGTTGTACTAATGCCACCAATGTCATTCTAACTATTCCCTATTTGGAAAGCCAAGTCTTTTAGATTAGTTTGTGTTCTGAACTGTTATCAGCATGTTTCACTTTACTATAAGAGAAGTTTGTCATTGAAATAGAGGTCTTATAAATAATTCATATGGTTGTTAATAACATTACTGTTCTTCCTCATATTAGGTTTAACAGAAGGAATTGCATTTCTAAGGCATTAGCATTGCTCCCTAGCATCTAAAACAGTTTCCCTTTGCACTTTCCCACCACATCCCACCAATTATAATTATATCTGAAAATTTCAAAATAAGCAAACATCTGTTTTTATCTATTTACTATTCCACAAGAACAAAATCTTTTTGGGACAATGCCAAATCATCTTCGGTTGAGGTATTGCAGCTATTTCATGTTGGGGCTTCAAGTTTCTCTACAGGGTTGTTAAAAAGTAAATGAGATGATATAAAATGCTTAGTAGGGTGACAGGCATACAGTACATGCTCAACAAACATTAGGTATGATTATAATTGCAGTGATTTCATTAAACTACTTACCCACCTTAATACTTCCCTGAATTCTTTTAACTGATTATCTGGGACTTCTGTTCTGATGGCTTCCAGCCATTCCGGCATAATACACTCCCAGACAGATTGACTGATCACATTATAGGGGATCAGGCAGAGGATTCGATTGAGACCTTCCTTCAGCTGAGTCACTGTGCTACAGGACTTATCCCAGTAGCCACCAACCTGAAGGGGTTTCCACACCCACAGGGGAAAAGAATGAAACACACTGGTTACAATTATACTCAAGGACTTCCTAAGGCAATGGGTACAGAGAAAGGCCACAATCCATCATGTCTGAGTCCTCAGCCAAGAATCTTCAGTGTGAGATTGATTCGTAAGACAGCAAACCACCAGGATCCATCAGTTACAGAAAGGAAAACATAGTTACCAATAGGCTCAAATATTGATTACGGATTGAATTTTTGATGATTCTACTGTAGATTTTCCAAATTTCATGTGAATTAAAATTCCAAAGATTTATTCCCAACAGGATGAGCATACTATTAGAGCTTTCTTATTCCTAAAGTCTGATAAATCCATTACAACATGCATGTTACGCCTGTGCTTCAGAAGAACACAGTTTTCTACTACTGCATGCTTTGTACTGCAGATTTTTCATTACAGGAAATACGGTAGTACACAGTGCTCTTTTTACCCTATGCTGCATACTCTGCCACAATTTTTTTCCTAAGAACACTCTAAAGATAGTTGAATCTGTGAATAAAAAGGACTGGCTTTTTAAACTAATTAAGATAGTATATTAATTTTTAAGAGCAGGAAAAGGTTAAAATCATGAATTTACAGACTTAGGTTGTTCATAATCCTGAGGTTAGAGATCGTATATTCTAAATATCAGTGTAACAAAGGTTAAACTGGTCCTGAGTCTTTACCAAATAACACAAGATGTGTGAGAAATTACCTTAATTTAAATGAATCCTATTTTAAATGTTTATTACATCTAGAATTCCAGATTATTCTGAAAAATCAATCAATTCTATTTTAAAGTTCCAATATCTATTTGGTGCCGTATTGACCAAAATCCTAGACAATTGACTAAATATTTTTAGGAAGTGACTATATTTCTGGAATTTCTGTTGTGTTGTTGTTAGTTACAGGTACAGAGAGAAAAGAATCAGCATTAATAACATTAAGATTCTGAAATATATCATTACTGAAGTTTTTTTTGGCTACGTAGTTTATGGTCAAGCCATATAAAGGCTTATTGGTTTTGAATCGTATTTTGGAACAACCCTGCTTTTGGAAACCCTAAATTGTCAATGGTCAGATGGCAAATCTTTTGGGTTAGAAAAGCTTTCATATTTAAAAGGATTTTTAGAGCGCACTTACCCTAAACAAACGTCCTAATTACCTACAGGGGAGGATGAAATTGAAAGAAGGGCACAAAAAGTATCACAGCTAGCCTAAAAGGCTTCCTTAATGAAATTAAACAACAGAAATCAGATTTACAACAACAATTTAAATCTACACCCACTATAAACTCCCCTTCACCACCTTCCTCCTGCACATGGCCCAGTGGGAGGCTGATAGTTCAGTCTCATAGGAGATATTATGGAACACTTCCCTCTACAGGTCAATGGGCTGAAGTGGAATGATGTGCTCAGAGGGCAGGAATTTATCCTAAAGGCTCTGTTAAAAGATTTATAAAAACATTCCAAAGGCACACAACTCTAAATTCAGAAGCCCTGGAACGCAGGAATCTTTTGGTTTCCACATCAGTTGGAAATCTTCTCTCTGACATAAAGGGGCAATTTCAAAATAGTGCAGTTGGATGGGCAGGCCAATCCCTTAATGCTACTGCTGAGGCCACCACCCAGTTCTTTGAAGAATTAAAAATAACTGTTCTAGGCTGAGGCAAAAGGATCTCCTGAGGCCAGGAGTTCAAGACCAGCCTGAGCAGCATAGTAAGACCCTGTCTCTAAACAAATTTTTTTTAAATTATTGGGCATGGTGGTATGCACCTGTAGTTCCATCTACTCGGGAGGCTGAGGCGGGAGGATCGACTGAGCCAGAAGTTTGAGGCTGCAGTGAGCTATGGTTGTGCTATTGTACTCCAGCCTAGGCCACAGAGCGAGACCCCATATTAAATAAATAAATAAATGTTTTTAAAAAATAAATAAATGTCCTGGCTTTACTGAGTCTTTACAAAAACATAAATGTGGCCTTGGGAATAACCTAAAGCCAACCCCCCCCCCCCCCAATCCTTCTTACCAATCCCAAAACCTCCCCTTCAAAAGATGCTTGCAGATACTATAAAATGCCAGGACACTGGAAAAGGGACTGTCCTGCACTTAAGAAGCAAAACTTAAATTGTAATTGTCCTGGGCCTCAGCCTGGACATGTAAACACTGCAGACTCTCCAGACAAATAATCATCCATTCCCCCATCCTCCCTTAAGCACCTACATGTTAAAGCTCAACACTGCCAGGAGAATTTCCTGCTTGTCCTAGACCAAAACCTGGCAATAGGCAAATAGGTCCCTGGAAATTCTCTTGGAGCAGTTACTTTAAAAGTCTGCATCGTGGGGCGCGGTGGCTCACGCCTATAATCCCAGCACTTTTTGGGGCGCAATTCATAGTCATATTAAGACCAATTAATAGTTATACAAAGTGTGAAAGGAAAACCTTGGGCCCCAAAATTACTAAGCTAAAGGGAAATGTCAAGCTGGGAACTGCTCAGGGCAAACCTGCCTCCCACTCTATTCAAAGTCACCCCTCTGCCACACACAGAGACAGATGCATATCTGACTGCCTCCTTTGGAAAGGCTTATCAGAAACTCAAAAGAATGCAACCATTTGTCTCTCACCTACCTGTGACCTGGAAGCTCCCTCCCTGCTTTGAGTTGTCCCTGCCTTTCTGGATAGAACCAATGTACTTCTTACATATATTGATTGATGTCTCATGTCTCCCTAAAATGTATACAACCCGAGCACCTTGGGCACATGTCTTTCCCGAGGCTGTGTCACAGGAAAACATCCTCAACCTTGGCAAAATAAACTTTCTAAACTAACTGAGACTGTCTCAGATATTCAGGGTTCACAAAGGAACCATTATATTGATAAAAGAAAACCATTATATTGATTAAAAGCCATTATATTGATAAAAGAAAACTCCAGCTGAATTAAATGTAAAGGAGTTTAATCAAACAATAAACGATTCACAATTTGGGCAGCCTTCCGAGTCAGAGTAGGCTCAGAGACTCCAGCACAGCCACGTAGTAGAAGAAGATTTATGGACAGACAAAGGAAAGGGATGGATAGAAAAGAGAAGTGAGGCCGGGCACGGTGGCTCATGCCTGTAATCCCAGCACTCTGTAAGGCCAAGGTGGGTGGATCACCTGAGGTCAGGTGTTTGATATCAACATGGGAAAACTTCATTTCTACTAAAAATACAAAAAAATTGACCAGGTGTGGTGGTGGGCACCTGAATCCCAGCTTCTCGGGAGGCTGAGGCAGGAGAATCGCTTGAACCTGGGAGGTGAAGGTTGCAGTGAGCCAAGACTGCACCACTTCACTCCAGCCTGGGCAACAAGAGTGAAACTCCATCTCAAAAAAAAAAAAGGAAGGAAGGAAGGGTACAGAAACAGCTGGATTGGGTATAGGTTGGCATTTGCATTTTGTGAACATGGTTCGAATAGTTGGCTACATTTGATTGGCCAAAACTCGGTGATTGGCACGGTGTAGGCTATGGTCCATTCATACCTCCACTTGTTATAGATCGCAATGTACAGAGAAACTTTTAGGCCAAACTTAAAGGATGTAAGGAGGCAGTTTTAGGCTAAACTTGATTTAACACTATATTATTTTTCTGGGCTTTCATGTTTAACCATGCCTTTTACTTAAAGAATTCCAGGCCAGGGGCAGTGGCTCAAGCCTGTAATCTCAGCACTTTGGGAGGCCAAGGTGGGTGGATCATGAGGTCAGGAGATCAAGACCATCCTTGCCAACATGGTGAAACCCCGCCTCTACTGGGTGTGGTGGCACGTGCCTGTAGTCGCAACTACTCAGGAGGCTGAGGCAGGAGAATCGCTTGAACCCGGGAAGCGGAGGTTGCAGTGAGCCGAGATCATGCCACTGCACTCCAGCCTGGCGACAGAGCAAGATTCCGTCTCAAAAAAAAAAAAAAAAATTCCAGAAACTGGCTTAAGGAGATCCAAAATCGAACCAAGGCTGTGGAGTGTCCCTACTCGGGAAGGAATGCTGAACAATTGATTTACAGCATTGTTGCCGCTGGCCAGACCACCAGGTAGCCTGTTACTCAAGGTAACCATCACGACCGGCTATGCTGACCTGCATACCTTACCCCTTAACAAGCTCTGCCCAGCCCAGCCTGCACACCTTACCCCTGATGTCAATTCCTGCTCTTTGCCTAATAAAACAATCCCTACCAATGCTTTTTGGAAAACCAGTGGGAGGATTCTTGTACTTCCACTGTCTCCCTTGCTCTTGAGCACAAGCCCTGAAATAAAATCCTTGTCTAGGAAATCCGCTTGGCCCCATGTTAATTTCCATTACATGGGAAGCCAAAGAGTCTGGTTTATAAGAGATTCTCTGGCAACCGCTGCACGTCCACAGGACATGGAGAACATTTTTCCCTCCCAAGCAGGAGGCTTGTGAGCCAGCATGATGGCCGGACACCTCTGCAGCTGATGGGCAGCTGTCTGAATCTTTGGTTCAGTATTGCTGCAACTGAGAGTTTTCCTCCAGCCTCCCCAAGACTCCTTGCCACCCCTCTAAACTATGCTTTCCCTCCTCTCCTGTCCCCTATTTGTTGTGTTTTTATTTTTCCTTCTTCTTCCTTCCTCCTTCCCTTCTTTTGGTTTTCACTAACTTCATCAACTCCAACTGAATAGATACCCACACAGGGCATGTTGAAATGGTGGATTGGCTCAGCCTGAATAGTCACCCATGCAGGATGGATTGAAATGGCTGATCAGTTTAGAAAACTCTGTTTAGTGCCCTGAATTTGAACTCGGTAATCTTCTTTAAGTCTTCTAAGTATTTTCCCTCCCTTTGCCACACCTTTTGAGGAAGGGAAGCCTGTGGACTTGCCTGCCGTCTGTCTGTTTCAGTGTGAAGCTACTGACTCTGCGTGCTGTTAAAGCAAACTAAATACGGCCTGAGAAGAAGTCCATACTTCTATATTTGAGTCCTTGTGGATATAACCTAGCTGTAGAAAACAACGTATATGGTGGTCCATTTCCAAGACAAAATACCTTGAATACACTTGGACCTGTAAGCTATGGAAGAACAGGATACCCTAGGACCTTGCATTAATAGCCACTGCCTGCTTGTTCGGACCCTTTAGTTATCCTCACCCGAACCAGAGGATTTAGCTTAGAATGGAAGTTCACTAGCTTGCAAAAATAGCTCACCTTATCTATACCTAACAGCTTGCTTAACCCCCTAGGTCATAGGTCAAATACTTGAAAAGTCCCAGAGCTGACTACGATTACAATGCATTAAGGGCTGCAACAAAATACAGTGAGAAGACCCTAAAGAAAATACCTAAAGCCCCAACCCAACAACCAATAAAAACCAAGAAAAGAAACTTAGGTGACCACGTCCAGGAAGATTGTAATCCCACAGTGCTCAGCCTAGAGGAACCAGGGGAAGGACTTGCGCACGAGGGGATAAATTGCTTGCTGTAACTGTACCAGATGTGCCTGCTCAACAGACACCCAATCTTGCAAGACCGACAGTCAAGTTTCACTTTTGCTGTACCTCTGGTCTCTTAGTCCTTTCTTTGGGTTTGGACCAGTAGGTGTGCCTCTTATAATTTGGGGGAGCACATTTCTGTCAGGCCTCTGAGTCTAAACTAAGCCATTGTATCCGCTGCGACCTGCATGTATACATCCAGATGGCCTGAAGTAACTGAAGAATCACAAAAGAAGTGAAAATGGCCAGTTCCTGCCTTAACTGATGACATTACCTTATGAAATTCCTTCTCCTGGCTCATCCTGGCTCAAAAGCTCCCCCACTGAGCACCTTGTGACTCCCACCCCTGCCAGCCAGAGAACAACCCCCTTTGACTGTAATTTTCCACTACCTACCCAAATCTTATAAAATGGCCCCACCCCTATCTCCCTTCACTGACTCTCTTTTCAGACTCAGCCCACCTGCACCCTGGTGATTAAAAAGGTTTATTGCTCACACAAAGCCTGTTTGGTGGTCTCTTCACACAGACACAGATGAAATTTGGTGCCATGACTCAGATCGAGGGACCTCCCTTGGGAGATCAATCCCCTGTCCTCCTGCTCCTTCAACATTTATTCTCCAAAGGATATCGGGTATCCACCTCCAAAGCTCAAATTTCTTCTCCATCCGTTACCTATCTCAGCATAATTCTTCATAAAAACACACGTGCTCTCCCTGCCAATCATGTCCGACTGATCTCTCAAACCCCAACACCTTCTACAAAACAACAACTCCTTTCCTTCCTAGGCATGGTTGGATACTTTCGCTTTTGGATACCTGGTTTTGCCATTCTAACTAAACCATTATATAAACTCACAAAAGGAAATCTAGCTGACCCCATAGATCCTAAATCCTTTCCCCACTCTTCTTTCTGTTCCTTGAAGACAGCTTTAGAGAATGATCCCACACTAGCTCTCCCTGACTCATCCCAACCCTTTCACTACACACAGCTGAAGTGCAGGGCTGTGCAGTCGGAATTCTTACACAAGGACTGGGACCGCACCCTGTAGCTTTTTTGTCCAAACAACTTGACCTTACTATTTTAGGCTGGCCATCATGTGTCCATGCAGCGGCAGCTGCTGCCCTAATACTTTTAGAGGCCCTCAAAATCACCAACTATGCTCAACTCACTCTCTACAGTTCTCATAACTTCCAAAATCTATTTTATTCCTCACACCTGATGCATATACTTTCTGCTCCCCAGCTCCTTCAGCTATACTCACTCTTTGTTGAGTCTCCCACAATTACCACTGTTCCTGGCCTGGACTTCAATCCGGCCTCCCACATTATTCCAGATACCACACCTGAGCCCCATGACTATCTCTCTGATCCACCTGACATTCACTCCATTTCCCCATATTTACTTTTTTCCTGTTCCTCACCCTGATCACACTTGGTTTATTGATGGCAGTTCCACCAGGCCTAATCACCACTCACCAGTAAAGGCAGGCTATGCTCTAGTATCTTCCACATCCGTCATTGAGGCTACCACTCTGCCCCCCTGAACTACCTCTCAGCAAGCCAAACTCATTGCCTTAACTCAGGCCCTCACTCTTGCAAAGGGACTATGCATCAATATTTATACTAACTCTAAATATGCCTTCCATATCCTGAACCACAATGCTGTTATATGGGCAGAAAGAGGTTTCCTCACTACGCAAGTGTCCTCCATCATTAATGCCTCTTTAATAAAAACTCTTCTCAAGGCCACTTTACTTCCAAAGGAAGCTGGAGTCATTCACTACAGGGGCCATCAAAAGGCATCAGATCCCACTGCTCTGGGCAACACTTATGCTGATAAGGTAGTTAAAAAAGCAGCTAGCGTTCCAACTTCTATCCCTCACGGCAGTTTTTCTTCTTCTCATAGGTCACTCCCACCTACTCTCCCACTGAAACTTCCACCTATAAATCTCTTCCCACAGAAGGCAAATTGTTCTTAGACCAAGGAAAATATCTCCTTCCAGCCTCACTGGCCCATTCTATTCTGTCGCCATTTCATAACCTCTTACATGTAGGTTACAAGCCGCTAGCCTGTCTCTTAGAACATCTCATTCCCTTTCCATCATGGAAATCTATACTGAAGGAAATCACTTCTCAGTCTTCCATCTGCTCTTCTACTACCCTCAGGGATTGTTCAGGCCCCCTCCCTTCCCTACACATCAAGCTCGGGGATTTGCCCCTGCCCAGGACTGGCAAATTGACTTTACTCACACGCCCCAAGTCAGGAAACTAAAATACCTCTTGGTCTGGGTAGACACTTTCACTGGATGGGTAGAAGCCTTTCCCACTGGGTCTGAGAAGGCCACCACAGTCATTTCTTCCCTTCTGTCAGACATAATTCCTCAGTTTGGCCTTCCCACCTCTATACAGTCCGATAATAGACCAGCCTTTACTAGTCAAATCACCCAAGCAGTTTCTCAGGCTCTTGGTATTCAGTGCAACCTTCATATCCCTTACCATCCCCAATCTTCAGGAAAGGTAGAATGGACTAATGGTCTTTTAAAAACGCACCTCACCAAGTTCAGCCTCCAACTTAAAAAGGACTTGACAGTACTTTTACCTCTTGCCCTTCTCAGAATTAGAGCGTTTCCTTGAGATGCTACAGGGTACAGTCGATTTGAACTTTTATATGGACACAGTTTCTTGCTTGGCCCCAACCTTGTCCCAGACACCAGTCCTCTAGGTGACTATCTTCCAGTCCTTCAGCAAGCTAGACAAGAAATTTGCCAGGCTGCTAATCTTCTCTTGCCTACTCCAGATTCCCAGCCATATGAAGACACCTAGCCGGATGATCAGTTCTTGTTAAAAACCTGACCGCTCAAACTCTACAACCTCAATGGACCAGACCCTACTTAGTCATCTATAGTACCCCAACTGCCATCCACCTGCAGGATCCTCCTCACTGGGTTCACCATTCCAGAATAAAGCTGTATCCGTCGGACAGCCAGCCTAATCCCTCCTCCTCCTCCTGGAAGTCGCAAGTACTCTCCCCTACTTCTCTTAAACTCACTCGCATTTCTGAAGAACAGTAATAACCCTCATGAGCCTAATACGTCTCTTTATTCTATTAGGTCTGTTCATCCTTACCCTACTTTTTGCAACAGGGCTTTATGCAGTCACCCCTACTACTTGGGCTGTGCCCCAAAAACTAGTCATCCCTACTATCTTCTGTCTAGTCATACTCCTATTCACCATTCTCACTATTCTAAACTCTTGTTTACACTGCTGGTTTACACTGTTTCTCTAAGCCATCACAGCTGATATCTCCTGGTGCTATCCCCAAACTGCCACTCTTAACTCCCTTTTAGAGTGGATAGATGATCTTTGCTGGCAGGACACCCTCCAATACTTCCACCCTGATAAAGTTCTATTCTTTACTTTTATACTCACTCTTATTCTCATTCCCATCCTTAGGCCACCCTCTACCTCTCCCCAGCTATCTCCACCATACTATCAATCTTACTCTCTCCTAGCCGTTTCTAATCCCTCCTTAGCGAACAATTGCTAGCTTTGCATTTCCCTTTCTTCCTGTGCCTACACAGCTGTCCCCGCCTTACATACAGACTGGTCAACATCTCCTATCTCCCTACATCTCCAAACTTCCTTTAACAGCCCTCACCTTTTCCCTTCTTTACTTTCTAGACAGGTCCAGCAAGACCTCCCCAGACATTTCACATCAGCAAGCTGCCGCCCTCCTGCACACTTACTTAAAACACCTTTCTCCTTCTATCAACTCTACTCCCCCCATATTTGGACCCCTCACAACACAAACTACTATTCCTGTGGCCGCTTCTTTATGTATCTCTCAGCAAAGACCCACTGGAATTCCCCTGGGTAACCTTTCACCTTCTCGATGTTTCTTCACTCTTTATCTCCAAAGTCCAGCTACACACATCACTGAAACAATTGGAGCCTTCCAGGTCCGTATTATAGATAAGCACTGTATCAATACAGGCAAACTTAAAAACATTAGCAGCAATTATTGCCTAGGAAGACACTTACCCTGTATTTCACTCCATCCTTGGCTACCTTCCCCTTGCTCGTCAGACTCTCCTCCCAGGCCCTCTTCTTGTTTGCTTATACCCAGCCCCAAAAATAACAGTGAAAGGTTGCTCATAGATACTCAATGTTTTCTCATATACCATGAAAATCGAACCTTCCCCTCTATGCAGTTACCCCATCGGTCCCCATTACAACCTCTGACGGCTGCCACACTAGCTGGATCCCTAGGAGTCCAGGTACAAGACACCCCTTTCAGCTCTCCTTCTCATCTTTTTACTTTGCATCTCCAGCTTTGCCTCGCACAAGGTCTCTTCTTCCTCTGTGGATCCTCTACCTGCTAATTGGACAGGCACATGCACACTAGTTTTCCTTACTCCCAAAATTCAATTTGCAAATGGGACCAAAGAGCTCCCTGTTCCCCTCATGACACCAATATGACAAAAAAGAGTTATTCCACTAATTCCCTTGTTTTTTGGGTTAGGATCTTCTGCTTCCACTATTGCTCTCGGTGCTGGAATAGCAGGCATTTCAACCTCTGTCACGACCTTCCGTAGCCTCTCTAATGACTTCTCTGCTAGCATCACAGACATACCACAAACTTTATCAGTTCCTCCAGGCCCAAGTTGACTCTTTAGCTGCAGTTGTCCTCCAAAACCGCCGAAGCCTTAACTTACTGCTGAAAAAGGAGGACTCTGTATATTTTTAAATAAAGTGTTGTTTTTTCCTAAATCAATCTGGCCTGGTGTATAACAACATAAAAAAACTCAAGGATAGAGCCCCAAAACTCGCCAACCAAGCAAGTAATTATGCTGAACCCCCTTGGGCACTCTCTAATTGGATGTCCTGGGTCCTCCCAATTCTTAACCCTTTAATATCTATTTTTCTCTTTATTTTATTCGGACCTTATATCTTCCGTTTAGTTTCTCAATTCATCCAAAACCATATCCAGGCCATCACCAATCATTCTATACGACAAATGCTCCTTCTGACAACCTCACAATATCACCCCTTACCACAAAATCCTCCTTCAACTTGACCTTTCCCACTCCAGGTTCCCACACTGCCCCTAGTCCCACTTGAAGAAGCCCTGAGAAACATCGCCCATTATCTCTCCATGCCACCTCGCAAAAAAGTTTCGCTGCCCCAACACTTCAACACTATTTTATGTTATTTTTCTAATTAATATAAGAAGATAGGAATGTCAGGCCTCTGAGCCCAAGCTAAGCCATCGTATCCCCTGTGAACTGCACAGATACATCCAGATGGCCCGAAGTAAGTGAAGAATCACAAAAGAAGTGAAAATGGCCAGTCACTGCCTTAACTGATGACATTACCTTGTGAAATTCCTTCTCCTGGCTCATCCTGGCTCAAAGGCTCCCCACTGAGCACCTTGTGACCCCCACCCCTGCCAGCCAGAGAACAACCCCCTTTGACTGTAATTTTCCACTACCTACTCAAATCCTATAAAACAGCCCCCCCCCCATCTCCCTTTACTGACTCTCTTTTCAGCCTCAGCCTGCCTGTACCCAGGTGATTAAAAAGCTTTATTGCTCACACAAAGCCTGTTTGGTGATCTCTTCACATGGACACGCACAAAAATTTCCTACACTAGGTTAGTAGTCAGACAAAATTAAAAACCTAATTTAGTAGTATGTGTCTATAACAATAACTGAGTCTTGGCCAATCCCAGAGGCCATACCTGAACCACTCATATAGACTGCTAAGTGCTCAAACTGTGTTCAAATAAGGCAAGCGCCAATCTGTACCCAACCCAGCTGTTTCTGTACCTCACTGCCGATTTCGGTAGGTCACTTCCCTGTTTTTGTTTATAAATCTTTATACTCCAGCACAGCACACGTAGCTGTGCTACAGTCTCTGTGAATCCACTGTGATTCTGGGGGCTGCCTGATTCGCAAATTGTTCATTGCTCAATTAAACTCTTTTAAATTTAATTCAGCTGAAGTTTTTCTTTTATCAGTGCTGTCTTTGAGAAGAGAGAAGTGGCAGCACATGGGTCCAGAGTTTGTATCACTCACATCCTGATCCATTTTTCCTTTTTATGTGTTTAATTTGACATCTTATTCCCCCATGCAGCCCACTGGGTGGCATCTTGCAAAAATGAGAGGCTTCTGTCTATGGTTCCATGAAACAGAAAAGGAAGATTTTCTTTTATAACACAGCTTGGCCTCCACAGTTATGGCCCAGCGAACAAGGTCATCAAAAGCTGCTCTGCTCTTATAGAAGCTGCAGAGAGAGGGAAACCAAAACCCTGGCATGCAGGCAAAACGCTAAGGATTTCTTACAGCCAGGGTCCCATCCTCTCGCTCTCTGTGCAAACCAGTTAAGTAAATGGTAAAAAAAAAAAAAAAATCCCTGTTCCTCTCCTCTGCAAGGTTTTGATTAATGAGAAAAAAGATGTGTGAGACTAGTCTTAGGTTGTAGTGAATCTGCTGTACTTTGTGGTATGAATTTGTCATTCTGCGTTGTTCTGTCATGGAGGGGTTGCCACAGAATAGAATGTGGGCATAGGACCCCTACAAGTCTGCCGTTTGAGCCAGCCGAGCAGACTAGTCAGTTACAAACTTTGCTATGGGTCCCTGAAACAAAAATCAAATGAGGTTTCCCTCTTGTCTTGTTTTATGTCCTTGAGAGCTTGACTTTCTGACCATGTGGGGGTATTCTCTCTCAGTCTCTGCCATCCAGAGGGTGGAAATTTTCAAGTTCACGTAAGGCAGCCAGTCTGAAAGGACACATGATAATGTCATGGCTAGCCTTAAGGATTCTCTTAAGCAGTTAAAATCCTTTGCAAACTTTAAACTGTCTGCTCTAGATTACTTCTGGGAAGAGCACTAGCAACTGCACCATACTGTAGCTCTGTGGCTAAGGCTTTGCCCTTTTATGACGGTGACATGGGTTCAATTCCCAGCTTAGGGAATGAGTCCTTTCTGGTTTGATATTTATGTGACCTTTGCCATTTATTTATTCTTTTTCCCTCCATTGTCTTTGTGACCATATAGGGGTACTCTCTCTCCATCTCTGCCATTCAGAGGGCGGAAATTTTCAGGTTCATGTCAGGCAGCTTGTGATTTTCTGTCTTGAATTTTCCTTTCTCTGAGCTATCTTGGAGGTGATTCTACATCTTGTAAAAACTGCTCGTAATCTCTTTGTAGACACTTTGTGCAGCCATGGTTAAATCATAACCTTAATTAAGGCTTATTGGATTTGTTAGGGAAGCAGGAACCTAGGAGAGCCAGAGTAACCCCATTTTAAGTTCAGCTCCATCTTCAGATTAACTGGGCATACTCCTTGCTGGTCACTACCCACAGTCATAAGATATTGACAGTTGAGGAAACAGCCTAAGATACCAGCAAAGACGCACTCTCACAACAGCAGAAAGTCCAGATTCCCAATACCCATAACAAAATATGCCTTCAAGATTGTTATAGTTATGGTTTGATGTATTCACACACTAAAATGTCAAGGATAGTTTTCTTTAAATCAATAGAATATAAATTTTGTCATGCTCTCTGCTCACCCTTACATAGACATGGCTTAGCTTAGCTTTTATATAGAGAGGACCCCTATATGAGAAAAACTTAAGGTGCCCTTCTCTGTAGTGGAGTAGCTTTCAATAAACTCTCTCTTCTCACTGCACTCTGCTACTCGCCTTGAATTCCTTCCTGTGCGAGACCCAAGAACCGTCTCTTGGGGTCTGGATCAAGAGCCCTTTTTCTAATAACAGTTGCACTTGGGAAAATCCCTTTCAGAGAATAAAAGGCTTAAATGCCAGAGGTGCTGGCTGTTTGTCTTTAACAGCCAGGCAATGGTCTGGCAATTAAAGATTTAAAAGAGGTTTTTTTTACGAGCTCTATGGTAAACAAGATTAATTAAAAGGGGGTATCCAAGCTATATATACATTTAGAAGGCCGTTACGCTTTTTTCTCTTCTTGGATCTTGTTTTTCTCAAAAAAGGGTTTTTGGGTTTTGTTTTGTTTTTTCTCAGTCGATTGAATTGTTTCTCCATTTACTCTGTCCTCTGGCACACATGCCCTCACTGCCCTGCATGAGAGGACTTAAGGTAGTTTCTAACAGCCTGGAACTCGAGAGAAACAGAAGAGGCACCACAAACTGCTTTTTTGACCTAATTAACCGTTTTGTATAGTAGGCCCTCTGAAGTCCAAAAGAGACATATGCAGCTTATTTGGTATATTAAAACCATACAGGAAACACTATCACATTTAAAATGGTGTTTAGCTTTTTTTAGATTATATTCATATAAATGTGTGATTAATATGTATTCCAAAGTTATATAAGATTCCTATGATTCTGATATGCCTAAGTATCTGGTATCAATAACAATTAAGATTGTTATGTTAAATTATTATGTGCCACAGAAATGACCAGATTTCCCTGTTGATTGCATCTTTAACTGTGGCTGTCCTAAGACTCTTGTCATCCACAGACAATCGTCTTGTTTTGATCTATTCCAAAAGAAGATTTATAATCAGCTACAGGACTCTCACAGATACTCTTGAATGCAGGTCTCTGACAACTTTGGTGATTGAGTCATTAGAATGGAGGGAAAAACACAGTTGTAAGACCCTCTTGGAGAGCTAATGTGTCCATAAATATCAAGCAGAACAGGAGTTAATTTCATGGACTAAATGAATAGGAGATTGAAATAATCTTTTTATGACCTTTCTTCCTGAAATGCTGCTGACACTTTTTGTTTTGTTTTTCAGAGTCAAGAAAACTTTTTTCCCTTTTAAACTATTTACAACTTCAAACAATTGAATAAACTATAACCTATAAGCAAAAATTTGAGCATGTTTCTTTCTCTCTACCTGATTTCTGCAGAATTTGGGAACTATATGTGAGTATTCTTAACTTATGGCAATATAGTTGTTTGCATACATGCAATAAGAATCTGTTTTCTTTTGTAACAGGACACAACTGGGGAAACTGGTTATTTTATCAAGGCTTTGATAAGAATTACATGCTTTCATACCACTTTTCTAAAAACTGAGGTATAAAGCCAATAAAAGTTCATTGGAAAAATTGCCCTCATATCCTGTCTATGCAGGCCTCGTACAGGGTTCCTGACCTATGGTAAGTAAAGAATCTCACTTTCTAACAGGTCCAGGAGCCCCAAGTTATCTATGGACCTCAAAAGGGGAGGAATTCACCCAATTCATACAAGTGTTTGCAGGCACAGATAAATCCATAGCTAGGCTCATAGCTTTAAAAAGTCTAATCTGAGAATCCTTACGAAACAAAGTTCCAGCAAAGCCAATTAAAAAAAAAAGCATAAATGGCAAATAATTACTCTTGCTGCACTTCATGCAAATAATCAAAACAAGTATAATGAAACTAAAATTTATTTTGTAAATGCATCAGTCCTATCATAATTTGTCTTTGATAAAAATGAGAGACTGGAGAGAAAAAGAATATAATACACCTGTTGTAGGTTCTCGTCTTGTCTGTTGTTTTTGAGCTTTTTAATATTATTTTTTGAGCTGCAAGTCTCCAAACTAACATTTTTTTTTTTTTTTTTTTTTTGAGACGGAGTCTAGCTCTGTCACCCAGGCTGGAGTGCAGTGGCCGGATCTCAGCTCACTGCAAGCTCCGCCTCCCGGGTTTACGCCATTCTCCTGCCTCAGCCTCCTGAGTAGCTGGGACTACAGGCGCCCGCCACCTTGCCCGGCTAGTTTTTTGTATTTTTTAGTAGAGACGGGGTTTCACCTTGTTAGCCAGGATGGTCTCGATTCCTGACCTCGTGATCCGCCCGTCTCGGCCTCCCAAAGTGCTGGGATTACAGGCTTGAGCCACTGTGCCCGGCCGGCAAACTAACATTTTAAAAATTTTCTTCCACTTTTCTGACTTAAACTCAATGAAATTGCTACTACCTTTTTTCTAAGGCTCTGCAAACTAAGGCTTATTCTTTATAATACAAACAAAAAACATGAAAAATTGCCACCACCCTCCTCCTCTGTAAAGATGCTTTGAGCCTAATAACTGGGTAGATTATGCCCACCATTAACAGTTGTTTTTCTTTTGTTTCCATAGAAATGTCTCTTATTAAAAGTATGTTTGCTGTATATTTCAGACACCAGGAGACTCATTCTCTAGCCTATTCACTTAAATTCCAAATAGCATCTGATTTCTTCTCATAAGCATTGTTAAACTGGACTTAGGCATTTTATTAATTATCACTGGGTGCTATTTGATTTTTTAAATAATTATTTGTTATATTCAACAGGCATACAGATGGTTAAAGTTTATGCCTTCCAGACTTCAACAGTTCTAAGTCAAGCTAATGATGGCCCAAGGATTCCAACCCATACCATCCCAGGAGGATTCTAGTCCCTATAGGTCTCTAAAATAGTCAGTGAGAGATTTCTATGTTCCTCTGAGGTTAGACAGGGACAACAACCCTGTTCAGCATAGCTGTTCAGTATAGCTTCAGAAGATGAGATCTTCAGTCCTTTTTCCTTAAGAATAATGAGAGTTAAATCTCTCAGAGGGGAATGAGACAGTAAGGAAGTGGCTTGGCTTCAGCTCACACCCACTAGAGCGTTCTTTCATGCATTCCCACTGATCTCAAAACCCATACCACTACCTCACCAATGCATATCCATTAATAGTCATACAAAGAAAACAACCATTCTGTATTGTTCTTCTGTGCTCTTATATGTTTAACCATGCCTTTTACTTAAACAATTCCAGACACTGGCCTTGGGAGATCCAAAATTAAACTAAAGTTGCTGAATCTTCCACCTCGGGAAGGAATGCTGAACAACTGATTTACAGCCTTGTTGCCACTGGCCAGACTAGCAGGTGACCCATAACTCAAGACAACCATCACAACCAGCTTTGCTGACCTGCATACCCTACCCCTAACATGCATTGCCCAACCCAGCCTCTATACTCTACTGCTGATGTCAATTCCCGTGCTTCGCCTTAAAAAAATAAATCCTACCAGCTTTCTGGGGGGAACCAGCTGGAGGATTCTTGTGCCTCCACTGTCTCCCTTGCACTTGAGAACAAATCCTAAAAATAAAGCCTTATCTAGGAAGTCCTCTTGGCCCCATATTAATTTCCCTTACATGGAGAGCCAAGGAGCCTGTGGTCTGTAACATATGTATATACATTACGTGTATGTGGTATCTTCTTACTTCCAGAGAATATTGCCAAATTACTTTATAAAATTCCTTAAGAGACCTCTATTCTAAATGGGTTTTGTGAAATAAGTAACTCAAAATCGAAGCTGTTGGAACTTTAAAATATTTAAGGGAATGTGATTATGGGACCTGAGTCATGTAAACAGGCAGCTGCAACCTAGGCAACTGTAACCTTGTTTCTCTGATTACAGATTAGCCTTTTTTCTTACTTACATTATTTTGTAAAATGTAGTAAATGACTAAATTGAGCCAGGGAAGACTCCTTCCTTGTGTGTGTGTGTGTGTGTGTGTGTGTGTGTGTGTGTGTGTGTGTGTGTGACGGAGTCTTGCTCTGTCTCCCAGGCTGGAGTGCAGAGCCGAATCTTGGCTCACTGCAGCCTCCGCCTCCCGAGTTCATGCAATTCTCCTGCCTCAGCCTCCCGAGTAGCTGAGAATGCAGGCACACACCACCATGCCCAGCTAATTCTTGTATTTTCAGTAGAGATGAGGTTTCATCGTGTTGGCCAGGCTGGAACTTCCTCTTTCCTGTCTTACAGAGACTTCATGACTATCATATTGTCTAGGATGAAATGTTAAATATACTTTTTTAAATTGGAAAGGCAATGAAAACTAGCTGTATGGAAATGAAAACAAACTGTAACTAGCTAAATTGTTGCAATTTATAAACCACCCTTGTGCAGAAAACGTTATAATCCTGCTAAATTTCTTTGTTTTCTGCCTGTATAAGCAAGGCCTTAACTTTTAACTGCAGAGCACTGACCCCATTTCTCTGAAGTCCAGGTTTGCTGAATGGCCATTCCCAGCTTTTTGCTTAAATACATGCTTTAAAACTGGTTTCTGATCCTTTTGACTAATTCAGATTGACAGTTGCAAAACATATACACTTACATGTTAAATTAAGTCTAGCCTAGCACTGTCTTCTTACATATTCTAAGTTTGGCCTAACGATTTCTATTTATACATAGTGAACTGTAACCTAACTGCATGTATAAACAGATTGTAACCTACTCTTGTGCCAATCACTGACTTTTGGCCAATCAAAGGCAGCCAGCTGTTAATAAGGCAAATACCAGGATGTAACCGATCTGGCGGTTTCTGTACCTCATTTCCATTTTCTGTACTTTGCTTTTCTTTTCCTGTCTTTTTTTTCCACCACATGGCTATGCTGGAGCCTTTCTGAATCTATTCTGGTTCAGAGACTGCCTGATTTATGAGTTGTTCTTTGCTCAATTAATCTCTGTTAAATATAATTTGTCTAAAGTTTTTATTTTAACATATACAAATAAAATATTCCTAAAACTCTCAGAAATACAGGAACTAACCCAAATGATTTCAAGTGTATGTGATTTCAGTAAATCTGTAAATGAGACAAGTATAATATTGTTGTTTTAATAAAAACAGCTGTGTTTTCAGAATTATCAGCATTGAGTACCATGCTGAGCACATGTTTTGCTCTTACCTGGGCTTACTACTCAAATAAACTAATATATTTACCAATGTTTAAGACTTTAGAATTTACAGATTTGACTTTAATTAAATAGAATCATTATTCTGACAAAGTTTATATCAACAGTAATTATGTTTTATAATGTTTCTGCTTAGATGTAGTTTTCAAAATATTTTTGGTAACTTGAAACCTTAACAGTATACTAAGTTAAATTAAATGGCAGATATTATTGAAAATCTAGATCACTTCTAAGTAGGATAAAATATTAACACATTAATAGCTGATCATAAGTTTATCTGCTTTTAGCTTCTTATTTTTTACAGATACTAAAGACATTTGGGTTTGTTAAAAAGGATGTTCTTTTTGCCACATTGGGGAATCGTACTAAGAAGAAGAATATGCCTCTAGAAATTGTGAGATGATATATTCACAAACTTTGCTGAAATGCCAAAAAATGCTGATATACAACCGGCAATTCACAGTTGTTTACTTAATAGTTTTCTCTGGAAAATAAAGGATAATAAGGGTTGAAAATTATAATCAATCATATGTAAAGTGAACTACTGGATATAATCAGGATGAAGGAAAAACCTCTGTATGCAAAGTATTCAAGTAATGTAGAATGTGGTTTTGTTATGGGGAAAAGAGCAATTCTTTCCTAAAGGAGTTGTTTACTCGTTATTCCTGAATGAGGAAGAGGAAAGGATCAAAACCTGAAAGGGAAGTGCAGGGAAGACAGAGAAAGAAAATTTTATCTTGTGTGGTCATGTAGGCTAAGATTGAATAGATTTATGTAAGGTTTTTAAATGAGCTTTAATATTAACAGTATACTGATGCAAAACTAGAGTTTCGTTTTCTCTCTCTTAAAAAAACAATATTTTTTAGATGATCTTATTACTGTTCTTAATAAGAGGTTGTAAAAGGTTTCTCTTTACCTTTTGAAAAACCTGCCTAGGAAACTACCAGTCTGAATATTTGTGTCCCCGCAAAGTTCGTATGGTGAAACCTAATCACCAATGTGATGACGTTAGGAGGTGGGGCCTACTGGGAGGTGACTAGATCATGAGGACAAAGCCCTTATGAATGAATGCCCTTGTAAAAGGGACCCCAGAGAGCTTGCCCCTTCACCACATAAGGACACTGCCAGAAAGCACTACCTATGAATCAGAACGTAGGCCCTCACCAGACACTAAATCTGCCTTGATCTGGGGCTTTCCAGCCTCCACAACTGTGAGAAATTTGTTGTTTATAAGCTACCCAGTCTATGGTATTTTGCTATTGCAGCCCAAACAAACTGAAGAAACTAAGACAGAAACAAAGACTCTGTGTCATATCAGAATAACTTCCTGTGGTGTTTTTTTGTTTGTTTGTTTGTTTGTTTGTTTGTTTGAGATAGGGTCTCACTCTGTCATCCAGGCTAGTACATGAGTGCAAGTACATGATCATGGCTCACGGCAGCCTCAACCTCCCAGTGATCCTCTCATCTCAGCCTCCCAAGTATCTAGGACTACAAGTGTGAGCCAACATACCAGGCTAACTTTTTAAAAATTCTTTGTAGAGACAAGGTCTCCCTAGGTTGCCCAGGCTGATCTCAAACTCTTGGGCTCAAAGTGATCCTCCAACCTTGGTCTCCCAAAGTGCTGGGATTACAGACACAAGCCACCACTCCTGGCCTTCCTGTGCTTTTTGTCTTTATCAAAAAATACCTAGATTATTTAAGAGAACCAAGTCTTCTAAATGTTAAAAGAGCTAAGTTTTGTTTCTCTTTTTGTTTCTTACAATTGTGTTACTCCCCGTACTTACTTTTGAAATCTCTTGGTATCATAGGTTAAATAGTTAAGAATTATTTCACAGTGACCTGTAATGTTGGTTAATCAAGTATTCAAATCTTTTGACATTTCTGATAACTTTTGATATTTTGCCTTTCCAAAGCCAAATCCTAAATAAAATCCTGGTCTTGAACTGACTGAAATTTCCCAGAGAGACCCTTGAAAATCTCAAAGGATTTGTTCTTACCTATAAAAAGATACGCTAAACTAATTAGGTTTATTTGATATGTTGAATTCTATGGAAAGTATTGTCAAATAAAAAGAGATGTTTAACTGTCCTTAGGTTACATTTGTATAGGTAAAAGTTATGAATATAAATATTTCGTGAATTATATAAAGTTCCTAGAAATTTGTCAATGCCCTTGTTGGCATGATACATCTTTATGCTTCTTTGTCTGATGGTAGACAACAATGACAAAACATTATCAGTTATCATTTTGTTATTATTTTAATGTTTTATGCTACAGAAACAACAAAACTGCCTTGTCAACTGTGTCACAGTGAACTTTCAGCCCATCTTTAACTATGACTATTTTCAGATAGTAATTGTTATCTGATGTTTTTCTGAAAATTCTTGCAATCAGCTACTAGCAAGAACGCTTATTTTCAACATAAACAGATTGCCTCTGAGATCCGTGGAAAGGACTATGACAGATACTCTGGAGTACAGGCTTCTGGTGACGTTGCTTAAATAATTGAGATCATACCATTGGACTGAGTAAGGATTGCCAGAACTCTAGCGGAGCAGCTAATGGGTTCATTAACTGCTAACTCAATCAAGCAGAACAAGACTGAATTACATAGGACTGAATGATAAATGATTATAATTTGTATCATTTTTTGTTTAGAACATTGCTAGTTTTTCAATCAATGTTCTGTTTTTCAGATACAAGGAACCCCTTTCTCTTTTCTCCTAAGCTATCTATAACTCACAATAATTTGGCAGATTTATACCTTTGTCAACAAAAATGAAATATATCCTTTTCCTCTCCAGTTGATTCCTCCAGAATTCAGAAGCTCTTATTGAATATTCTTTTTTTCATAGCATTAGAACTATTTGCATAAGTTGAATAAGAATCTGTTCTGCTTTTAACAGGACATAATTGGGAAACTTGGTTATGAAACCGCCTTTGCAAAAATGATAACAGTGAGAAAATAATGACAGTGGAGGAGATCAGATCTAGCCAACCTCCCTCTTGCCTTTAGCATTTAAGCTGCCAAGCTAGGTTTGGGAGACATTTAGCTTACAGTTTAAATGATAGTAGCCCTTCCCCAAAATTCAAATGCCTTTCTAAAGAGACCACAAGGCTAGGAGGAGGAAAAGGAGCCTGAATTCTGCTAAGGTATAGACATAAATGGTTGCCAGCTGTTATTCCAGAGGTCACAATTTATGCAGCTTCTCCAATTATTCCTGCAGATAACATCACTATGGTAGAACCTAAGATTAGCCTTTTGAGATAGCTTTTCATGTTTTTTGCATGTCTGACACCCATGGCTCCACCTGGAGCTGCCAGCCCCTCCTGTGTCCCCACCCATAATCAACTCAGCATAAGAGGACAGCTTCAACTCCCTATGATTTCATCTCCAACCCAACCACCAGCAGCAGCAAGCACCTACTGCCTAGCTACCCCGACTCCTTCCTCCAAATTGGCTTTGAAAAACCCCTAACCTACAAGCCTTTGATGAGACTGATTTGAGCAATAACTCAGTCTCTTGTGTGGCACGGCCAGCCTCATGTCAATTAAACGCTTTCTTTACTCAATTCCGTGAATTGATGTTTTTTGTGCAGCAAGCAGGAAGAACCCATCAGGCAGTTACATTTATATTACCAAGCCTTTGCAGAATGTCATATTTGTGAATTGCGTGGAACCTGATATGACTAAACAGTTTTAAGGAACTAAGATTGACTTTATGGAGCCAGTGTTTTCAAAGACCTCTTGGAAAAACTGATCCGATAACTGCATTACAGAATTCTCAGCCTTACGGGTGAGTATAAAGGTCACTTCCTAGGAAACTTAGAATATTTGGGAGACCTCAAGGAGAAAGGAATTCACCCAAATCTATAAGTATTGCAGATGAAATCTGATGACAAGTTCTTGGCTTGACTTCTAGCATCAAGAAACCTTTAAAATTCCAATCTGAGATTCCTTATAAGAGTTCCGGCAATGCAAACTTTAAAAAGCTCTAAGTGGTCAATTACCATTCTTGCCGTGCTTGTGCAAATGATCAGACCAAATTTAATGAGACTAATTTTGTAACCAAAAGTAGTCTTACTCTGATTATCTTTGGTCAAAATGCAGGTGATTGTAGAGAAAAATTTTATGTTTTGATGAAAAACTATAATCCCCCCTTGTGAGTGATCAGATTCTAGTCCTGTTCATGACCTTTGAGATATTTTTCACCTCTTGGTAAACTAGACCCTTCTGTCTTGCCCATTTGGCCAGTAATTAACACAACTTTTCTCCCACCCACCTGACATGGCATCACTGAGAACTAAACCCTAACTTCCTAGATCATTATTAAGACTCTGGGTTATCTTCTTACAAAGCCCTAAAAGCTGAAGCGGGACAATATGATATAAAAATCAAAGGACTTATTGCTACAACAGCTTGGTCCACTCCTGAAGTTCACCAAACACTCATCTCTTCTCTGCTGTGCTCTGGAAAATAACCGTAACTGTGACACTGATGTTCTCACTCTACCATCTAAACATGCTTCAAGACCAACATCTAGACATCTTCTCAACTGCCTGCCCTCCATACTCAAAACCTAGATTTATAATCTATCCCAACCATTAATCTGTGCTTTTCTGGTTCCTCGTTCTATGCTCTTGTTCCCCTCTGCAGATCTCTTACCTCACAATTTCTAACCCAAATCTTCCCTCTATAGCAATCAACCTAGCTTCTTTCATGTATGTGGAAACTTCAAGGGAAGTTTCAGATGAGGGAAATGTTATCCACTGAAACCCTAGAGTTGGTATAAAGATTATTATTATTATTATTTTTTTTTTTTTTTTGAGACGGAGTCTCGCAGTGTCGCCCGAGCTGGAGTGCAGTGGCCGGATCTCAGCTCACTGCAAGCTCCGCCTCCCAGGTTCACACCATTCTCCTGCCTCAGCCTCCCGAGTAGCTGGGACTACAGGCGCCCGCCACCTCGCCCAGCTAGTTTTTTGTATTTTTTAGTAGAGACGGGGTTTCACCGTGTTAGCCAGGATGGTCTCGATCTCCTGACCTCGTGATCCGCCCGTCTCGGCCTCCCAAAGTGCTGGGATTACAGGCTTGAGCCACCGAGCCCGGCAAAGATTATTTTAAAGTGAAAACATTTAAGCTAAAGAAGATGCAAAAAGAAATCTTATCTGAACTTCCATTATGTGATTCAAGCAGAGTCTCCAGAGAATACCTTTCTGTTATCCTCCTCCAAAGGAGTTTCCTATGAATTCAGCTGCTATGGAGATAGCCCAGTTCTTGCCCAGCTCCCATGGCATTAAAAAACCCAATGGAACCTTCCATATCTTCTCACTGAAGCCCTTAAGTAAATCTTTTGTTAAGTTTGATATAAATCTTGTATCTCTGGCTAATCAGGAAGTAATTTATCACTGAGCTCTCCCACATGTACTCATAAATAAACTTTGTCTTCTCTCCAGTTAAACTATTATCAGTTAATTTGCAGGCCCCAAAACATCTGCACCTAAGTTGGAATAAGAAAAGTTTCTCTCCCAACATAATCATTTCTTCTCATTTTCCAGAAGCATGTCACATCAATCCTTCACTATTCCAGGAGACATAATAACAGAAAACATATCAACACAGGCAAAGAATGTCAGTAAATGGGAAGTTTCCATTAGGCAAAAATTCCATTTTCTAAGTGAGTCAGTAGGTGGCACCAAAGAAGAAAGAAGTACATCTCCATAAATGCACAGATCACTCTGAGTCCTAAAAATCCAATAAAAGTTACCCCTATAGATGGTCTGTCCTCTGTTTTATCCTTAAATGTCCTACTTTAGCACAGGTTTCTACTGAAAACTGCCTCAAGATCTCTTTGAAAGGAAATAAAAAATCACAAATGAAAATAAAACTTAGAAAATACTTGGAAAAAAACTTTCACGTATTACTGCCAAAACCTGATTCTGGACATCCACCTTTCTGGGTTAGACACAAATTGTATCATATTCAAAAAATATGGGTTGCTCACAGCAGCTCATGCCTGTATAATCCCAGCACTTTGGGAGGCTGAGGCAGAAGGATTGCTGGAGGCCAAGAGTCTGAGACCAGCCTGAGCAACACAGAGAGACCCCCATTTCTACCAAAAAAAAATTTTAATTAGATGGATGTAGTGATACATGCCTATAGTCTCTGAGGTGAGAGGATTTCTTGAGCCCAGGAGTTCAAGGCTGCAGTGAGTATGACTATGCCACTGCAGTCCAGCCTGGGTGACAAAGTGAGACCCTGTCTCAAAAAAAAGAAAAGGAAAAAAGAAACAAGGGATCTTCTCAGATGTGATCCACTGAGGCAGAAGCAAGAGGATCAGCATACAGAAATCTGTTCTTAAGCGAGAGGAATAGGTGCATTTTGTCTCACCCTGAAACTTTTTGGCATTTCAAATGGCAGGGCAGGGACTTCTATCATTCATCTGTAGATACATACATTATTAAAAAAAGAAAAAAAGACATTTCCCCTAGTTGAATGGTAATCTTTCCCAAGATTCTAAGCCAAAAAGGGACTGAGCTCTAGTAACCTCATAGAAAGGCTTTTTTGTTGTTGTTTTCTTAATAAAAATATTTAGCTTCCCAGCTACTCCAGAGGCTGAGGCAGGAGGATCACTTGAACCCAGGAGTTCAAGGCGGCCAGCCTGGGCAACATAGCAAGATCCCACTTCAAAAAAAAAAAACCAGCAATGTTGAGAAAGAATAGTCCCTCAAATTCTTAAAGATACCTCACAAACGCGTATTGCCATTCTTCCTCATCCCAAATCAACATCGAAGCAGCACATCACCCAAGATATAGTTACCAAATTCATTTAGCTATATTAATTAAAATAAGGAGAGATGTTCCTCCTCTGCAGACACTGATAATACCTACATGGCTAAGGCAGCACTTCTCCCCAAGTCCTCCTCTCTAACAAGGTGTGAGCTGTAGGCCTCCACTTACCCTGGCAAATTCCATGGGTTTAGGAAGAAGGCACATGACCATGACATCGAAGCGAACATCACATACTGTCTTCAGCCACTTGGTGACAAACTGAGGCTTCAGCTTTTCCACCAGACTTCCCACTTCATCATCCATCATATATGCAGTGGAGTGAAACCACTGAAACACCATGGCCACCAGCCGGGCCAAGCTTTCTGTAGGCGTGTTTTCACTGGGTGTGCAGAGGCTCACCTAGAAGTATGTAGATTAAAATCTTGTTCAGTTTCCATCTGTCTTTACAAAATTATAACAGGTGCATTAAAAGGCAATAAAATAAAATAAAATAAAATAAAAAGATATCCCAGATAATCCGTTTGAAATAGGCAGTTTTAAAAATGGGGATCGCTTATCCAGAAACTGTGTTCCTTCCTACAGGGATAGATGGATTGCAACAACAATTTTCCCTCAAGATTTCACCTTCCAATTAAGCATTTTCTCCTACAAGAAATCCATTATATAATCTGCACCAGATAAATGCTTCTCAAAAGTTAGGTCAACAAAATATTTCATCAATATCCTTAAGGAAAATAATGTATATACATTTCAGTTCTAAAATGATCATATTTCGCTAAGAATTTTGTATTAGTAATAATTCAGATACCTTGGAGTCCCCCGATTCACTATCATAAATAGACTTTTTATTTTTATTTTGAGACGGAGTCTCGCTCTGTCGCCCAGGCTGGAGTGCAGTGGCGCGATCTTGGCTCACTGCAAGCTCTGCCTCCCTGGGTTCACCTCATTCTCCTGCCTCAGCCTCCCGAGTAGCTGGGACTACAGGCGCCCGCCACCACACCCGGCTAATATTTTCTATTGTTAGTAGAGATGGGGTTTCACTGTGTTAGCCAGGATGGTCTCAATCTCCCGATCTTGTGATCTGCCTGTCTCAGCCTCCCAAAATGCTGAGATTACAGGCGTAAGCCACCATGCCCAGCCCACAAATAGACTTTTTAAAACATCATTCATTCATTTACTATGAACTAATCTTTTATTGAGTACTATGGCAGGGTCCAGGAATAAAATAAATAAATAAAGCACAGTCTTTGCCTTCAAAGAGTTCACAGTAGTAGCTATTGTGTCATTAGATAATAACTTCTAGGAAGCAAGATATGTGAAATCAGCAATTAAATGCCAATTTGGTAAAGACTCTTTCACGGAACAATGTGCAAGCATAATAGAAATACATCACTATGGAGACTGAATTAATGTCTCCAACGGGCAAAACAAAAGCCTGCTTCTCTGCAGCATTGGCAAATTCAGCTTGCTTGGGATGTTAGATCTGTATGTTTGATCTCTACCGAATAGATGTTGAAGTTAAATCGGTCAATAGCAATCATATTCCTTGCATTACTTTGGCTATAACTTCTCTGGTGTACACAGACTTACCATAAATATACAAAAAGCTCCACAGAGACTGAAGTTTCAAGAAAAATTTTATGTAAGTGATGGAATGTGAATTATCTATAAATGTTATTGAATCCAGTACTTGACAATATATACTAGCAACTTTCCTACTTGTACCAGTCTAGATCCTGATACTGTAGGTTTTAACACCCGGCTCTTCATCAAAATCAATGGCCAAGAGCTTCTTAAAAAATTCCCAAGATTCTGGAATGTGATCTGGGCATTGTTAGTTTTTAAAAGCCTTCCTAGGTAAATCTAACATGCAGCTCAGGATTGAGAGCTACTGCCATAGAGAATTCAGTTCCATTGCTAAGGTTAATTTTTCACTATTTACTCCTTTTAAAAGAACAGGAGAAATTCCTCATCAGTACAATTTTGGAATGAGAAATAAGAAAGTGGAGAATAGTTAACTTATTTTTCTTACTAAGAACCATATTCCGAATTGACTGAGCAGCCTCTGATCATGTTTATCATCGTCCTTGTTATCAAAGTCAGCATTATCCAGGGAATGGTGGGAAGAGGAGAGGCCCAGCTGCCGCCGCCGGTTCAGCTCATATTCTCGCTGCTCAGCATGGAACTCAGCTTCTTTCAACAAGCTGCCAAAGAGAAGTGTGATTTCAAGTTAGACTGTGAAAAAACACATTCTAGATCATGACCATTCAGAGGAAGTACCTCCTGAGTACTCAGGCACCCTGGATTGCTCTTCTTTAAATTGAGTACTGTGTTACTGAGTTACTGAGTACTGTGCATCATGAGTTACTCTTTCTATTTTCTTACTATTTTATACTCCATTCCCGTTTCAAAGATGAACAAACTGAGGCACAAAGAGACTAGTTCCTCCAGTCAATTAGCATCAAGCAGAATTGATCCCTTCTGACTTCTGGTTCACCAACCATCCCACTGTAAGTCAATGCTTCCTCTATATCTATCATGAACCTATGCAGACAGCAATGCATGATACAAGGAAAGATAGAGGAGCTTGTACCCAAATGAAAAAATATTCACCATCTGGTATTCAAAGACTTGAAAGTGAAACAGTGAAAATTCTTTTTTCCATTTGCTAAACAAGTACCAATTTTAAAAAAACAACACTCAGTATCGGTACGTTTTATACATGGTGTTGGCATTGTAAATCCATACACATGCTTTGAAAAGCAACTTGCTAGTGTATTAAGAGCCATGTAAATATTCACACCCCTTGAACCAAGGTACTTGACATCTGGTAATCTACCCTAAGAAAATAAAAAATATAGGTACAGCACTATGTACACAAATATTTCTCAAAGAGTTACTTATAAAAGTAAAAAACTGGAAACAGTCTAAATATGTAATGATAAAGAAAAGTAAGTTATAGCTAGATGAATACTACATATCCACTAAAAATGATAAATATGGAAACTACGCAATGACATGGAGAAAAGCTAATAGTGTAATGTTATTTCAAAAAGAGTTGTGGATACACTGTGATTATGGTTATAGAAATAAAACATACAGTTGAATAAAATTAGAACTCAAGCAACACTGATGATGATGATAACAGCATGGCTGAGTGTTTTTTTTTTCTTTTCAAACTTTCCATAATGTTCGATTTGACAAACATTTATTGCATTTCTACTATGTGTCAGCCACTGGGATAAGAGAAACAGAAAAGACTTGGCCTCTATCTTTTAAAACTTAAATTCTAATTTTTTTTTTTCTTTTTTTTTTTTTTTTTTTGAGACGGAGTCTTGATCTGTCCCCAGGCTGGAATGCAGTGGCACAATATCAGCTCACTGCAACCTCCGCCTCCCGCGTTCAAGTGATTTTCCTGCCTCAGCCTCTTGAGTAGCACAGGCGGGCACCACCACGCCCGGCTAATTTTTGTACTTTTAGTAGAGATGGGGTTTCACCATGTTGGTCAGGCTGGTCTCGAAATCCTGACCTCATGATCCGCCCGCCTAGGTCTCCCATAGTGCTGGGATTACAGGCGTGAACCACTGAGCCCGGCCATATTGGTTCTTTAATTTAAAAAAAAAAAAAAAAAAATCTTGCCTGGAACTGGGCACAGTGGCTCAAACCTGTAATCCCAGCACTTTGGGAGGCCGAGGCAGGTGGATCATCTGAGGTCAGGAGTTCAAGACCAGCCTGGTCAACATGGTGAAACCCCGTCTCTACTAAAAATATGAAAAATTAGCCGGGCGTGGGGGCGAGCAACTGTAATCCCAGTTACTCAGAAGGCTGAGGCAGGAGAATCGCTTGAACTGGGGAGGCGGAGGTTGCAGTGAACCAAGATCACGCCACTGCACTCCAGCCTGGGCGACAGAGACACACTCTGTCTCAAAACAAAACAAAACAAAAACAAACAAGCAAACAAAAAATCTTGCCTCGATGAGTACCAGACAAAAAAGTGAGCAAGTGTAGAAGTTATTTCAATTGCCTTTTTTTGGGTGGGAGGGGGGGTCATGTGATAGAAGAAGAAAAACCCAGTAGCCTGCAGGACCTGTCCCTGCTGTCCCTGTCTGACTCCACAGGGTCGTGGTTTATCCCCGTATGGAACTACCTGGAGTTGTCCCACATCTGTTTCCTGTGCAGGTAATTCGCGCTTGTCGCCTTCCCCGCCTCCCAACTGGTTAATGCTGCTGTCAGTCAAGTCAGGCCTCTTCACGTGCTTCACTCTGATTGGCCCCTTCACTTAGTTCCCCTAACGCCCTCTCCCCAAGGCTATTAGTGAGCTCACCAAACCTTACCACAATGGCATGCTTATGTTTTTCTAGTCCCTTCATAGGTAACTTAAGGGCAGAGACTATATTTTATTCCCTCCTGCCTCCCAAGTGCCCAGCATAGTGCCTGGCACGTAACTGGCATCCGTAAAAATATTCATTGAATTCATGAATTAAAATAGCATCATTACAACACTGTGGGAAGGTGAGCAGCTGGGCTAAGGGAATTTGAGGTTGCATTAAATATGCACATCTCAGTGTGCGGAGGTTAGCTCAAAGCAAGGTGGAGTTGTCAGAGGTAGCTACTAAGAAACTGCCTGTTACCTGATCACGGCCTCCACGGCGCAGACCAGCTCCTCAGCACCGCATTCCCGCGTGTTGATGGGCGGAGGGGAGGTCTGATAGAGGTGAGTCTCCGCAGCGGCCCCCACTTCATTACTGTGATGATTCGAGTGGCACCTCTTGCAGTACCGAACAGGCCTGTTTCCGTGACGACCACAGCACCCTGCTGAGAAGCAGGTGACAACTGCTCTTCTAACGTGGGAACTGCAGTTCTAGAAGCCAAGAAAGTGAAATCAATTAAAATTGACCACCGAGGTAAACTTGGCTAAGAATCAGTGGCCACTCGAAGTGACAACACATTCAAGGGCCACTGGTTTCCAAAGCGCAGGTTATTCTCCCACCAGCTAGATTTCAGTCATCGTTAAAAAATAAAGGGAGGAGTGTTTTCTATTCCTGTGAGTGGTAGAAATGCTCTAAATATCAGTGGCACTGTGTTGGGAAGCCCTGTGTAAAGTTACCTCGGCCATGGGGGGAGTGAGGAGGAGGACACTTTCTGGATTATTTCAAGTTAACATTCCAAGAGTTTTCAGGAGAAATATAAAGAAAAAAACAGAACCATGCATCAAGAGAGTGCAACATCAGAGCACATCAGGGAAGAAAAGAAATGATGTTAACTCCCAAAATAAACTCTTTCAAAATTATTTTATGCACCTCAAAGAGTAGCTTTCCACTGCAGCTCCTCTGTCCTTGTCTCATTCAAGGACAGGTAAATGCTGCATTCAAAGACAGGGACTGCACTGTGCCAAGGTGATGGCCTCAAACCAGGCTTTCCCATGTCCACCGGCACTCTATGAAGACCACAGGGACGGACACAGCCAGAACCCTTCAGAGTCAGTGTTGACATCAATCGCAGGAAGGGCACCACAAATGAAGTAATGGGAATGAGAAAAGTGGTGGAGCGTAAGACATTTCCAAATTCAGGGGTGCTACGTCCAAGCTGCCCTGGCGGGAGGCAGAGGAGTGAAGCAGCACCCACATGAAGCTATTGGAGACGTGCAAAGCCTATAAGACATGCGACCACCACACAGTCGATGTCTCTTTCAATAGTGCTTGTGAAGATGTGAACACTCCCAAGGGGGCGTTAGACTCTAAGCCTTTATGAACTCGGAGCTTGTGAGAGGAGGGAGATAAAAGAATGAATTAATCTGTCTTCACCTAGAATTTAAAGGGAAAATATTGAGCTCAGGACAGTCTTTCTAGCCAGCATAGGATTCTCAAGGTAAGAAAAAGTTTCAAGGCAAACATCAAATCCAGGGACCTATCAGGAAAATGTGGTCGGTAGGAAAAAAAATGATGACAAGGGCTTGAATATAAAACCCTTTAAGAACTCAGAATTTAATGTGGTACACCATAGACTCTTTTAGACAGACAAAAAAAAAAAAAAAAGCCGGTTGCGGGGGATGGCTTCTAAGGATCTTAAGGGCATACCTCAGCTATCTCCATCATGCCCTGTCCAAATCTCTAATCCACAGACTCTATGAACATAATCAAATGTTGCTGTTTTATGCTGCTAAATTTTGAGCAATTTCTTATGAAGTATCTGGATACACTGTATATGATAATATCTGGAATCCCGACTAAAAGTCAACCTGCTTTATTACCACATGCCATCTATTCTAAAGAATGTCAGCAATAAAATACATTTCCCCAAAAATAATCTTGAGTTGATCGAAGTGCTAAATAATTGCTAGGATTCCTACTAAGTTTTGATAATATATTTGAAAGGCCTCAATCCATGTGGATTCAGCTCGCTCATTTCCAAAGTAAACTAGAGAGGCTTCCCTTAGATGGAGATTCAGCTGGGCATGTTTTCAAATGTTCACTCCAACCACTTTGTTTCACTGTTTTGAATTTTAAACACATAGAAATAACTCCAAGTGGTCTCACAAAATCACAGAATTGAAATAATTAAGGTCTGTCTCTTCATCTTTCCAATCATGATGCTATCATTGCTTATTTCAAATATACCATTCAGGGAATATGCAGTACCAAAGAGGTAGAATACAAACTACCCAGGAGAAACTCAAACAATTCTGAACTGTCATGAACTTAATGGAAGTTCTCCAAATTAACGTCTAAGTAAAACACAATGTTTATTAAAGGATAAGCAATAAAAATGTGCTAATTTGAAGCTTGTTACTAAAAATAACTTTGTCATATAAAAAGGGAAGTGTTAAAAAATGATCTACCCTGGGTGTCAAATACATTAGGTATGTCCCCAGAGCCAAAATATGCTGATTTAGAAAATAGAACTGTTTGGAATCCTAGTCCCTCAAGCTTATAAAAGATTCTCAAAGTAAGAATGGCCTCAGGATAAAGATCAAAGGAAGAATATGGTCTATGACTCTAAGATCGTTTGTTAAGGCTTCAGAAAGTTATAAGCTGGTGCCGAATTGAGCCTCTCAGCTATAACAGGGCTTCTAATAATTTTAAGGGCACACTGAAATGCCCCAAATATAGGAAGGACTGCCTCAAAAATAATTAAAGATGTGGCTTTTGGGGGCACAGGACCCCAATGAGATTCACTGAAAATCCACAAAGTTTTTAAGAAAGTCATACTAGCAAAAGCACCACCAGCTAAAACTAAACAGACGCAGTTCTAAATGAAAAGAGGTCTATGGGACCCTAACTCCTACATGCAGGAAGCAGATTGAGAAAGTTACTCAGCTGCAACATGGACCATTACTTATTGAAAAGAAAAGATGCCTCAGAGAGTGAAGCCAAGAGCTCGGGAGGACAATAACAGATTAGGGAACTACTTCTAGGAAACAAAACCAGATTGTAATCAAGATAAGTATGCTATTCCCGGAGACAGAGGAACTGTTGATGTATTTGTGGCTGGAGCTGCTATAGACCAATGACTGCTATCTGCTTTCCCTTCCTCTTTCTGAACAGAAGCCTATTGCTATGATCCTGTCCCTATCTCAATATTGTGCCTTGGGTGCAGAGAGGGAAGATAACTTTCCTTCTTAGTTCACAGGACTCTGAATCAAGAGAATCAGTTACCAAGAAGTTTAATCAGTGACATATCACATGTAGACCACAAGATACTAGACTTTAAGTCTGAAGCCATAAATGAATAAGACTTGTGGCGGTCATATAAAATGGTGAGCATATTTTGCATACGGATAGAAGGTGAATAATTATGTCCAAAGGACAGATTGTGGTAGGTTAAATGTGATCACAAAATTCTTGCCACTCCTTCAATAACCACAACAATCCTATTTCTCCACTCTTTGAATCTGGGCTGCCTTGGAACTTGCTTTGACCTGTTGAATGCTACAGAAATGATGCTGTGCGACTTCTGAGAGGCCTTGAGTGAGTAAGACTCTCTCACTCTCTGAGAAGACTGCCACCTGTGAACAAGTCCAGCCCAGCCCCTGGACGATGAGACGTCATGTGGAAAGAGAGAGGCCCAGACAACCCACCCATCTCACCATTCCAGCCATCCCAGCTGAGCCCCAGATATGCGAGTGAGACCATCTGGGGCCAGCCAATCCCAGCTTAGCCACCAACTGACTGCAAATACATGAGTGAGCCTAGAGTAATGTATCAAAAGAACTGCTTAGCTGAGCTGAGCATAGGACAAATTGCCAATCCACAGAACTGTGATTAAATAACTGGTTGCCATATGAGACACTGTGTTTTCAGATGATTTGCTATGCATCCATAGATAACAGAGACAGCCCTCCAATATACCTACTCACAACATCCCAAAAAGTTTAAATGATGTGTGCAAGGTCCACATAGGTAGGAGGGAACAGAACCAGCCTGAGTCCAAGAATCTCAACCAACTAGTCAAAAGTTCTTTTTTATGACATCATACTGCCTCCTCTCACGCTTTTCGATTGTTAAAACAAGAAGAGAAGATGGAGATGGTTTAGAGAAACTATTATTTAAAAAACTAAAGGAAATATTAAAGGAAGACTCTTTAGCTACATATATTGTTCAACTTACACATAAATAAATACTGTCCATATACAGTCAGTCTGGGTATGTTTTTCACACATACAAATTGGACTATTTGCACTCCACTTCAAAACAATCAAGATTTCTAGCATACAAGATATATCCTTAACTAAAGTTAAGTACCATAAATTGCAGTATAATTCAAACCTTTTTCTAATTAGACTCCTATCCCAGAATTATACATAGGCTTTTATTGCAAATTACTGAACAAAAACATTGTGCATAAGATGGGTGAGCAAAAGCAGAAATGGAAATAGAGACCATTTGGATGTGGCAATCTTGCATGCTAAATTATTTCCTTTCCCCCTCCACAAATACAATGGCATGCACATACTAGAAACCATGGTGCAGAAATAAGGCAGATGTCAATAAATGAATTTACATACAAACACAATAAATCATGCCCCAACAACACAAATGGTTTGCTCTTACCTTTTTCTGACATATAGCAGATATTTCAGCTGTAAGGGGAAGGCACACAAAATATCAACAAAGAAAGAGAGCCCCTCTAATTTTTATTTAATTAATTAATTTATTTTTTGAGACAGGGTCTTACTCTGTCACTCAGGCTGGAGTGCAATGGCCCCATAATAGCCCACCACAGCCTCTTGAACTCTTTGGCTCAAGTGATCCTCCTGACTCAGCCTTCTAAGCAGCTAGGACAACAGGGGTGGCCCTCCATGCCTAGCTGATTTTTTTTTTTTTTAAAGACATGGGGTCTTACTATGTTTCTCAGGCTGTTCTTGAACTCCTGGCCACAAGCGACCCTCCTGCCTTGACCTCCTTCCCAAAAGGCTAGGATTACAGGTATGAGCCTCCATGCTAGGTCTAGAGCCCATTTTAAGTAAGGGCAGCCATGGAGGGGGAATTTTTTAAATCTTAGTAACACGACCTCTGGACTTGGCCCAAACAGCTTTTTGCTTGTCTCATAAATTATCATCTACTTTTATTAGCTTCTAGTTTCCTCAGAAAGCATGAAATAGATCTCTTTTCATCTAAGGGTGTGTGTTTAGTGAGGTTAAGAACACCTGCATGCTGCTACTCTTACAAGTAATTTAATCTTTTCAGACATGACTTGGAAATCAAATCTTGTTAAAGCCAAACAACTTTAATCTTATTTCCCCATATTACAGAGGACAAAACTGAGAACCACTGTGGTTAAATTCTTCAAGGTCACACAAGCTATCAATGCTAGGGGCAGACCTTGAGTTAAAGTCTCCAAATTCCCCATTTACTGTTCTTTCCATTACACTATGACACTGGGTTGATGTGATATATTTACAGCATCACCATGGGATTATTTGCAATATCAAAACGGTAGAAAAAAATTACTAACTTGGACTACTTAGATTTAAATTATCAATTTATATCATTCTTAACATGCGTGTATAAAACCAGCTGTAGGGTTAAGAGAAAGCGATTTTCAATCCCACGGGTAGACCAGTTGGAGCAAGACTGTCAAACTACTGTCTACATATGAGATTGACTTTAATGAATGGATAAGAATTCTTTTTAGTGGGCACATCAATTATTTCCATGAAAATTGGTGCTGGAGAGCATTTGAAAATAAATCTTCCAAGAATCGGTTAATATGTTCTCTGAAATAGTATGTACTCAAAAAATGAACTAACACTTTATTTATAGTATAGTCTATGTTAACAATTTATTTAAAAGATTAAAGGCAAATGTCTCCCAAACCCTGTCTGGTAATCTTAAACTAGTGGATGAAAAAGCAATAAAATTTACAACTCACTTTTAAAAACTGGTTTGTATAATTAATGGTTATTTGACAGTTTGATATCCCAGAGTTTATCTTGAAGCATCTGAGGTTAGAGTCACATGTCTAGATAAATAATGAAAAGTTATTGCCAATTTTCCTCTAAAGATGAATATCACTGCTCAGCGACATATTTAAAAAAGATTTTATAACTTGTATTTTATAACTTGACTATGGCTTTTACCTCAGAGCAGTGGATGATCACTAATTAAGAAGCCTAATTTAAAGGAAAAAAAGTTACATTTACCCATATAAGCCCAAATCTTTTTACAGGATTTTTTGCTGGTGGTGGTGTTTTTTTTTTTTTTTTTTTAAGACAAGGTCTTTCTCTGTCGCCCAGGCTGGAGTGCAGTGGCATGATCACGGCTCACTGCAGCCTCAACTTCCTGGGCTCAAATGATCCTCCCACATCAGCCTCTCAAGTAGCTGGGACTAAAGGCACATGTCACCATGCCTGGCTAAATTGTTTTTTCTATCCCGCCCTCCTAAATTTTTTGTACGTTTGTTTGTATTTTTAGTAGAGACAAAGTTTCACCATGTTTTCCAGGCTGGTCTCAAACTCCTAGGCTCAAGCCATCAGCCTGCCTCCACTTCCCAAAGTACTGGGATTACAGGCATGAGCCACTGCGCCTGACCTACAGATATTTTTATGTAAATTTTCAAAATGTGCCTTTGAAGAATATAGAGGCTGATATTATTGCTCCATTTTACAGAGGGGAGCACTAAATCAATTTCTCCCTTAAGGTTGAGAATCTAATATAAATAATCTAATATGAAAAGTAAGACTACGAAAAGTGTAATTATCAAGCAAAGGCCTTCAATTAAAAAAAAAGTTCTTAGAATTTAGTTTGCGTAAGGTTTTCCTTTCAAATGAGCCTTTCACATGAATCCTTTTTTTTTTTTCCCAAGAATCCAATGGAGTGAGGATATTTTGAGCTACTCACATGTGAATTCATTGTTTATTCAAGGAGTGCAGCTTGATTTTTCACAATGATGAGACTTTCATGGTTCCTTCTTTTTTTTTTGAGACGGAGTCTCACTCTGTCGCCCAGGCTGGAGTGCACTGGTGCAATCTCGGCTCACTGCAACCTCTGGCTCCCAGGTTCAAGTGATTCTCCTGCCTCAGTCTCCTGAGTAGCTGGGATTACAGGCAGGTGCCACCATGCCTGGCCAATTTTTCATATTTTTAGTAGAGACGGGGTTTCACCGTGTTAGCCAGGATGGGAATCCATTTATTTTCTACATCTGAAGTCATATACAATTGAGTTCTTCCTGTGCCCCGATCTCTACTCAAACTTAGTATGCCCGCAGCAATTTTCCACCTTTCATCTTTCCTCTGTGTTTGTCAGTACTTTTCCTTGTCATTTTAGCCTCCAGTGACATGGCTGGAAGAGCTGCTTCTCCCATATGTGGAGAAATGCTCTGTCTGGGACCTACCAACTTACAAGGCATAGCTTTGAGAACTCCAACAAACTACAAGAAGCCTTAAAATCTTGTCTTTCCATTGAGATGGGCTAGATATACTTTATCCCCATTTTACTGATGAGGAAACTGAGTCTCAGAGAAATTCAATGATTTCTCCCCTACAACACAGTACTAGTAATAGTAGCAGGGAAAAGGCCAATTATTCATCTCTCTCCCAGGTGGTGTGCCTTATTCTTTTTCTTCTCCTTAATCAGACCCAGCGCAGCATCTTATTACTGACAACACCTGTTACAGATACAGAAAATCCCTGAAGACATAATTTGGCAGGGCTTTAGTCTTATGGAATCCTAATTCCAATATCTCCCCTTAATTCTGGTAGGGATGATACTACTTCCCTCATTATTAAATGTGTGAGTACATTATAAGCAAGGCATTGATATTATGCTTCATATCAATGAATATTCATAGAATACAATACTTTGGCGACTGTCTTTGTACAATAAAATAGTACAAAAGGAGATAAAGCAACTATGTCATTAGTCATGATTACTCATTATTCATCCTTTCCTAAGTAAACCGTACCTTGCGGCAGAAGAACATCAATCAGCCACTCACTGTGGTCCCTATTGAAAAAAACAAAATTCATTTTTGAGCTTCATTGAAATATTCTCCTTCCACATGAATGTTTATAAGCTGCACACTATTGCTGAAAGGCTTTTAATAGAAAGGAAGTATAATTAAGAGCACCATCATAATAAACTCTTAAAATGTCTAATGCATTCCAGCTAAATTATAAATTATAGGCACTTCATCATATTCAGTTATCTTTAAATGATACTTTCCAGATGCTAATTAAGCCAACCAAAATATGCATGATCTGTACAAAGCTGCGTGTGATTCTGTGAAACAAACAAGCAAAAAGAATCCATATAATTTATATGTCATGTTTGGAAACCACAGTTTTCTTTTACATCTGTTTTTCTCTGTGGCCTTTTTAACAGGGTTACTCCAAAATTGCAGCTGATTTATTAAGTGGAATTGCCTTCTTCTCATGTCACACGGAGAGAAATATTGCAACTTTTCAAAGCTGTAATGTTCCCAATGAAAGTTTGCTATATGTTAAATATCAGAATAATTAACCTTTAAAAATCAGAGAGGCTAGTGAGAAACTTTAGTAATGTAACTAATTTAAGTCCAAATGATTTTTATCTTCTCATTATTGCTCTATTTCTTTTTCTTTAAGAACTCTTATACCTACCCTGCAATCCTCTCGCTGCATTCTTCACAGAGATACAACGGGGGTGGTTTATCACCCAACGCTACTGACAGGGACGGGTCTATACACATCTGAAACACATAAAAAGACAGAATGAACTCTCCTGTTGCTGGGTATCACATTCCCTAGATTCTTAGCACAAATGCTTCAATAATGACAGATTTTCCAAAAGCAAGGTGGAATAAATATTTTTAGTAAAACCCTTTTTACCAATAAATGTTTCTCCCTGCACTATCTGATGAGTCCACCCTGAGGATTTAAATGTGGCTGCCATGGTTTTTCATTTCTCCTGTTACTTGCAATTCAAGTAATAAATAGTGCCGAGAAATTCACTCTCATTCCACAAAGAACCAAAATAATCATCTTGTTCAATTGCTGCTCAAATTGGCAGTATATTACTCACTCTAATTCCTTCTATAAAGTGGTAAACAACAGTAGTCTCTCATTGGGAAAAGGAAAATATATTACTAAGATTTAAGAATCATAACTGATACCAAAATGCTACTGGTAGAGAATTTTGCTTCTTAAGGTATACCTCATTCAAAAAAGTTGGCATTAAATCTAACATTGAGTGGTTCACTTCTCTTACTCTGGAATCTTAGTTCTGTATCAATCATCTAACTTTTCTTTTTCAAGTGTGGTTTTTTATTTCCTACACGTGACCTATAATTTGTTTGCCCTTGCTGGGACTGGTTGATATGGCTGGGTTTCACTAGCCTAAGCACAGAGATGCAAAGTGTTAATTTCACAGTTGATCATCAGAATATTTCAGTATCTGGATCTTTTAAGTCAAATGAACAAAAAATCTAGATAACTGCATTTTGTACTTTGCATGAGTTTAAATTTCTATAACTTACCAAAGCCATTTTTGAATTCTGTTCCTACCCTCGAAAAAATAATCAACTCATGTGCTAGCTGATTCAGCAGTTAAGATGCCTAATACACAAATTTTTCTGGAACTACACTCTTTTCTTAGTTGTTCTCACAAATTTGAAGGGGGGAAATTATCCAAGCTTATAACCCAAACAGTCTGTAATTCAAAGTGAAAACGCAGACATTTCAATGATTGAGGAATCTAGTTAGAATTGCTCAATTTACCATCAACATTTGTATACTATATATTGATGACAAAGGCTCAGAGTGAGAATTTTCCTCATATAAGTTTCATGCTTCCTTAGATGTAATGAGTAACTACTTGGGGCGTGTTAAATCAGAGACTGGCAAACTTTTGTTGTAAATATTTTAGGCTTTGTGGGCCACAGTCTCTGTCACAACTACTCAATTCTGCTGTTGGAGCATGAAAGTAGCCATAGACAATATGTAAGAAAATTAACATAGCTGTGTTCTAACAAAATTTCATTTACAAAAACTGGCAGCAGGCCAGATTTAGGTCTGAGCCATCGTTTGCCAGAACCTGCCTTAGATAATTATCTGGGCTCCAAAGTATTTCATAACGTGGACTTCAAGTAGAACTAAGTAAAACCAAAAGCAGAGTATGATATAAACTTTAAGTTCCAACATATTTTCATATTTAATTCTATTACAACTCTTGACTTTTGCATAAAAAGTAATTTTTGCGACCTATTACAAAGATAATATTTTTCTATTTGGTAAATCATTCTTGCTTAGCATTACAGCTCATTATCACAGAGATATTAGGCTTTTGGTGAAGATTAATCAATTTTCCTCAAATCTTTCCCATGCCCCCCATGTGGAGCTCCTCTAAAGTATTATATAAGTTATTCTACCCTCTTTTTTAGTGAGTCATTGATACCTCTCCCAGGTAAAGATACTTTTTCGTTCCACTCAAAAGGAGAAGCTCCTGGGATGCTAAAACTGTAAATAATCATTAGAGATTAGCTAGTCCATCTCTGACTTCTTAAATAACTTACTTAACATGACCCATCAGATCTGTAGTTGGTCTAGTGAGCTTTGTTCTACTCTGAACAGGTTGGTTTACATCCACACTAATGTGTCCATATCTGTGTGTCACACTAGTAAGTGGGGGTTTTTTTTGTTTATAAATATGACATATGCCCAATGTAGAGGCTTTGGAAAACCGAGAAAGAGAAACAAGAAAATTCAGTTAACACATTAACCCTCTATCTTGATGCAATCCATAGTAACATTCTGATAAGTATTACTGATTGTTTTTCACTATGAATATATGTAACTTTTAAACTTTTTTAAACTTTTAAACATCATACTATAAAATTTCCTAACTTTATGCTTAATGTTATTTTGTAAGCATTTGGATGTTGGATACCCTTGATTTGCATGTCATGTGGTGATGATGTAGATTGGGCGTACTCACGTTGTAAAGGAAGAGCAATACTGAGCCAGACCTATTGTAGTGCAAAAATGGCCCCAGCACAGGAAGACTTAACAAGAATGCTATCTTTCTGCAAAGTGTAGAATGAAAATAGAAAAGGAGGGTCTTTAAGGAAACTGGAGTTCAGAAAGTAAGATTGGGGGGATACAAAAATGTCTTGGAACTAGAAAGAGGTGGTGTTGGCAAACATTGTAAATACACTAAATGCCACCGAATTATTCACTTTAAAATAGTTCATTGTATATTATGTGAATTTCACCTCTATTTTTATAAAATGACAGAAAGTGGATGGTTTGACCTATCCTGGCTGACTCACTTCAGGGAGAAAAGTGAGGCCAACCCAGTGGAATGGGCTGGGCTGTTTGCCTAGAAAAGAAGGAGAAAATCTAATTCATGATGCTTTCAGTGAGTAGGAGGCCAGAAAGCATTACTAATCAGGGTATCAGAGGACTCCTGAGAATGCAGTCTGACATAAAATCAAGGAAAAATAACTGCAGAAACCAGACAGAAAGGACTCCTTCTTGTTGATGTCTGGGTGACCCAAAAGAAGGAGCTATAACTTAGGCAGGAGGAAGAAAAGAAGGATAAGAAGAAGGAAACATGAAAGTCTCATCATTGTGAAAAATCGAGCTGAACTCTATGAATAAACTATGAATCCACATGTGAGTAACTCAAAATATCCTCCAAAGAAGAGCACCTCTGAACCCCAGATGTCTATCAAAGGTCAACAGTGGGGTGCATACCATAGAATGGGAGGGGCCTACACTTCCATTGTGTGGGTTATCATTACCTGCTTTTTTTGGTGGGGGGGGGGGTGACAGAGTCTCACTCTGTTGCCCAGGCTGGAGTACAGTGGCGTGATCATGGCTCACTGCAACCTCCACCTCCCCGGTTCAAGCAATTCCCCTCCCTCAGCCTCCCAAGTAGCTGGGATTACAGGTGCACACCACCACACCCGGCTACTTTTTATTGTACTTTTAGTAGAGACGGAATTTCACCATGTTGGCCAGACTGGGCTTGAACTCCTGACCTCAGGCAATCTGCCCACCTCGGCCTCTGAAAGTGCTGGGATTACAGGCTTGAGCCACCACGCCCAGCCAATTACCTGCTCTTAATATCAATCCATTCAATTTGCCTTCAACAAAAGCAGAGATTAAAAATAATAATACAAGGCCATCCTTTGTTAGTATAATGTATCTAGATGACAATGTTATTATTGGCACTCCTCTGCCAGTTTTGGTTCATGAAACACATTTTTGGTTTCTTTTATTTTTATTGGATCTCATTTCACCTTTCCTACTTTGTTTCTATAAAGTGATGGCGTTAGTTTTCTATTAGTATTTGGTTTTCTACATGCTATCTATAAAACAAAAGAAGCAAACCCGCAAGACACCTGGTTCTCCAAAGTAACTGTGAACTCTGATAACTTCAGGTTACTCCTACCCCGAATAATATAAAAATTATACCTTGCAAATCCAGACACAGGTCCATCCAGCCAAATACTTTGTATCCAATAAATATATCATAAATAATTTTGTTAAAAGGTATGACTATTTTTCTTCACATTCAACTTTCAAGATTCAAGGTTATAATAGGACAGAACCAATTTGGTGTGGTAGAAGGACAATAAGGTTAGGAGTCCAGGTACCTGGTCCTGTCTCCAGTTCTGATGCTAACTGGCAACCTTAGGAAAATGACTTGACTCTGTAAACCACTGTTTCCCGACCTTTAATGTAACTTTCCATGTCTATGCTGTCCAGACACCTTTCAGTCATTTCAGTTAAGTCATATTTGTAATATAAGCTAAAACTGAATGATTTTATCTTTTTGTCCTACTACTCCTGAATTTGCATGAGCACTCATGATTTGTAGCATACACATGAAAACAGAGAGAAAATACATTTCCCTGAGTTCATTAGCTGACATAGAAACCAGTTAAGGACATTTTACTAGGATCCTTCTGATAGATAATTAGCTCAGTGCTACATAGCACTTGGCTATGAACGCATAGCCAAAACTGCAGACAACGCCATTCACTGCTCTCTCTTGACCAGTCTGCCAAAGTACAATCAGATTGAAGATGGAGGTACTTGGAATTACTACACAGCACACGCCTCTGCTTTACAGAGAAGGATGCAATCTAGTCCACTTCATTCAGCAATTTGACCACGGACAATACAGTATGGCACCAGGTCTAATAAAACAGTACCTTCACAGCTGGTTTGTTAATTGCATTGTGGCATTCAATGTGCTGGCAGTGGATGGGATTCCAAGCTGTAAAGTAAAGCACAACTGATGAATACTTCTCAGTGAAATTATTCATGCCCTAGTAAAAACAGATAGTTTACTATTTTCTTTTTTCTAAATAGAACCATCATCAGAAAGCTTCCTAGCAGAATCACCTTTTTAATCTATAAAAAATTTAAAAGACAAGCAAAGATACACAATTCTGTCCATTTTCCTAGGATAAGAGATAGGCCAATATAAGATGGCATGTACAGTACCACAATGGTATGCCATTAATAAGTTTTCAAAGGTTTTTACAACCATGGTTTAATTTGATCCTCCAACAACTCTGTAGGGTAGGTACAGCAGATTATTAATCTCATTTCATATAAGAATAAATTAAAGTTAGCAAGGTTAAGTAGTTTGATATGGTCACAGAGTTAGTGAATGATAAGCTAGGACTAGAACCTATATCTCTTGGTGCTTGACATTCTGCTCTTTCCATGAGAGTATATTATGCTAAACATCCTAGATTGTTGGCACCAGGAAGCATTTTAAATTGATAACAACTGACATGAATAGTAAGGCATCCTCTACCATTCCATTTCCTATGCCATTCCCATCAAACATGGAGACTGGAAAGATGAGTTTCTTGCCCAAATGAAATGCATCTCTCTCTTACATGTGGTCCACCTACTAAACCTCTGCTAGTCTGCTAATACCCAATTAAACTTCTGCTAGTCTGCTAATACCCAGCTCCTAAGCTCAGTATACACACAGAATGAGGAAAAGAACCAAGTTACTTGTAATAAGTCAGATTGAGAATCACAGCCAGTAGTTATCATCTGGATGATTCTGTAGCCCAAAACACTTAGCTAACAATATTCCATCATTAAAAACACGTAAGGGGTTTGGGGTTTATATGCTTGAAAGTAGGACATTTTTCTAAAGTGCCATATTTTAAACTCATAGGACTATGTTGGCCTAATCTTAATACATGGCAATTTGCAGATGAGAAGATATTCTTACCTAGTTACGTATTCAATTATAATTCAAAAATATATATTATTAATGATCCAAGCTAATTTATGTTCCAAACATTTTAGAAAATTTTCTACCTAGGAGCATCCTAGCTTCAAACTTTCTATATCATTGTTAGACCATGTATAAGATTATGTGTCTAGTTGGGGATCAGGGAAATATAGTTACCAGAACCAATGAATTTTAAAATATACAACAGGTCTATTTATTTGAAAAGAAGACAAGAAATACAGACCAGAGACCACCACTATAATAAGATAGTATTATTGTGTTCATATTTTTAGAGAGTGACAAAGAAGAAATTAATGAGTACATGAACAGATTGATGAAGAAATAATTTGGGTATAGGCGCTTCATAACTATGAGATTAGTTTCCCATATATGGTAAAGTCAGGTTGAATATAAAGAGTTGCAGCAAGTTTTCTTGTACAATTAGAGAAACATAGAAGAAAAGGCTGCCTTTAACCAGTACATGAATTGCAAAAACATGGAACATGTGCTGCATTCTTCTGATCCCAAACTCATGACAGACATCACTAATCCATTACAGCATTCCTTCCTGCTGAGTCCAGAACTGGCCTTAGGATCCTTCTTATCACTGTGCTCCAACAAGTCACCACCAATCAAAACAAAATTGGCACACAAGATAAAATCTGCTAACCATCTCCAAATCAGTGTATTATGAGAATGTTTGCAGATTGCTTTACAGAAGTTCATGACACTTATGGGCAGAATTAATATTCAAAACATATAACAACTGCTATGGCACAGGCAAAACAAATTGAAGTGTGCACCAGCCACAGTACTTAGGGCTCTAAAGACTTCTATTCTGACAGAAATAAATGCTTTTTTGTGGATAATGGAGATATTCAGGAGGAGATCTGCTTTAATTTTGCATTCTATTTTTACTGAGTGTTGTTGTGTTAAGAACAGGTTGTAGGATAATCAATTTAAGTTCATAAAAGCCACATTGGATTTAAGCTTACTAGAACAATGATCTTAAGTTTTGCTATGTATCAAAAATCAGTTGTCAAGATTTTAAAAATATAATGTCTGGAACCCATGTTAGATATTCTGAATCAACATGTTTGAGGATAGAACACAGGTATTTCTAATTGGGAAAAGCACTACAATGGATTTTGATATAAAGACAATCAGCATACCTTATCTTGTGGGAAATATAGTCATAATAGATCACCATTCAAAAATAATAACAAAAAACATAGCATAAAAATACAGCAGACAAGAATTATCCTTTCAACTATGATAAAAAATTGGCATTAGATCTGCCTTCGCACCATAAACAACTAGAAAACTAAAAAATATATATTTGAAACACTATTTTCAGAAACCGGACTCCAAGTAGTGCAGGACAGTGATCCTTGAGAGAAGAGAATGCAGTGAGCCCCACAATCACCCTGGCTTTCTTCCTGATAGTAATTTCCAGATCTTGGCCCTAGAAGGGGAAAGATAAGCAGAGTAATAAGGTCTTTTTTCAGTTAAGGGGACAAAAACTGGAGTTTAGAGAGGCCAGGTGGCTGAAATTTGCTGAATAGAGTAGGAAGGAAGAGGGAACTATGCAAAGAAAGAGATCCAGAAATCTAAATAGGAGTCCTTTTGAGTCTTTGGCTTTACACTAAGTAAAATGTATGTAAGGTAAAACTCCATGAGGCTGGATAGAGAAAAACTGTGAGGGTTCTGTAAGCTAAACAATTCCTAGAGCTTGTACAGGGCTTGTACAAGATATTCAAGGTCCAACCAGTCAGAGTAGAGGGAAATCACTAAATACTTGGAGCAATCATAGAAACTTTAGGAGGGTCGCATCTTAGTAATAGGGCCAAACTAATATTAGAGAAAAAGTTATTCTGGGCTCACTCTAACAAAACCTAAGAATAACCCTTGAAATGGTCAGACTAATCCACAAGTAACTTGATTGCCAAAACAAACTTCAACATACTATAATGGAAGACAACAAAATTCAGATATTCAATAATGCAACCATCATGAAATCCAGCATCCAGTCAAAATTATTTGATATTTGAAAAGGAGGCAAAATGTCACTAATAACCAGGGGGAAAACAGATCAGCAGAAACAAACCCGGAAATTGCGGAGATGAAGTATTTGGCAAAGAAGAACTTTAAAATAGTTATCATAAACATAGGCAAAGGAAAGCATGAAGATAGGCATAATGAGGATAGAGATGGGAGATATGGCCGGGTGTGGTGGCTCAAGCCTGTAATCCCAGCACTTAGGGAGGCCGAGACGGGCGGATCACGAGGTCAGGAGATCGAGACCATCCTGGCGAACACGGTGAAACCCCGTCTCTACTAAAAAATACAAAAAAAAACTAGCCGGGTGAGGTGGCGGGCGCCTGTAGTCCCAGCTACTTGGGAGGCTGAGGCAGGAGAATGGCGTAAACCCGGGAGGCGGAGCTTGCAGTGAGCTGAAATCCGGCCACTGCACTCCAGCCTGGGCGACAGAGCGAGACTCCGTCTCAAAAAAAAAAAAAAAAAAAAAAAAAGAGATGGGAGATATAATTTAAAAATTAAATGTGACTTTAAAAATCAGAAATACAACTTGAAAAACTCACCAAATGGGCTTAATAGAAGAATAGACAATGCAGAAGAAAAGATCAGTGAATTAGGAGACATAGCAAAACTACCCAAACTGAAATACTGGAAGAAAAATAGAGGTTCAGTGAACTGTGGGAAAATTTCAGGCAGTTTTACCTTACATACATTTTACTTAGTATAAAGCCAAATTTTTATGATTGCTTCAAGTATTTGCTCCAAGTCCATGAGATTTAAAGCACAAAAGAAACAAAAGGGGGAAATATTTGAAGAGACAATGGCTAAAAATTTTCAAGTCTGATGAAAACAACCCACAAATTCAAGAAGCTCAATGAATCCTAGGCAAGACAAAAGCAAAGAAAATCACACCAAAGTTCATTATAAACAAATTGACGAAAACCAATAAGGAGAAAATCTTAAAAGCAGCCAGGAGGGAAAAAAAGACACGTTACTTACAGGAGAACAAAGATAAGAATGATCGCTGATTTCTCGTCAGAAACAATGCAAGCCAGAAGACAATGGAAAGACATCTTTAATAGGCTGAAAGAAAAAAACTGTCAACCTAGACTTCTATACCCAGTGAAAATATCCTTCAAAAATGAGAATGAAATAAAGACTATTTGAAGACAAACACAAAATAAGAGAATTCATTTCCAGCTCAGCTCCACTGCAAGAAATGTTAAAGGAAGTTTTTCGGGCTAAAGGAAAATGATACCAGATAGTAGCTCAAATTTACACAAAGGCATAAAGAGTGTTGGACATGGTAAGTATGCTAAATAACTGCAGAAGGCTTTTTTACTCATATTAATATGTTGTTAAAAGATGGTTGACTATTTAAAACAAAAAAGAATAAAAATGAATAGAGGCTAGTAATATATATAGAAGTAAGATGTTCAGTAACAATAACAAAAAGGATGGGGGTAAAATTAAAATACAAAAAGGTCTTATATTACATGTAAACTGGTATAATTTGAGGTAGATTGTGAAGTTAAAAGTGCATATTATAAACCCAAGAGCAATTTTTTAAAGGTGGTATATCTAACAATACAATACAGAAATAAAATATAACACTAAAAATAATTCCAAAAAGGCAAGATATCAAAAAGAAAAAAAAAAAAAGGAACAGATGGGACAAATATAAAACAATTGTAACATGAGAGGCTTCAGTCATACAAGTGTATCATGATAGGCTTCAACTCATACCAGAAATTACATTAAATGCCAATGCTCTAAACAATAATTTTATTAATGTAAGTGGTCTAAAAGGCAAAGATTGTCAAATAGGATTTAAGTTTTTTAAAACCTGTGACCCAATTATATGCTGCCTGTGAAAAACATATCTAAAATATAAAGACTCAGATAAGCTAGGAGTAAACAGAAAAAGTTATACCATGCAATTATGGCATAATTGTTATACTGTAATTGAAATTAAAAGAAAGCCAGAGTGTCTATATTAATATCAGAGAAATAGATTTCAGAACAAAGAATATTACCAGAAAAACCAAGGCAATTTCACAATGATGAAAGAGTCAATTAACCCAGAAAACATAAAAACCATAAATATTTGTACCCTTAGTAAGGTGACTGAGTTGAAAGAAGCATAACTGAAGTTATAAATTTCCATAATCCTCTCTCAGTAACTGATAAAACAAGCAGACAGAAAATCAGCAAATATATAAGACTTGAAAATACTCTCAAACAACTTAACCTAATTTATAATGCTAGAAATCTCCACTCAACCACTGTGCAATACACATTGTTTTAAAGTACACATGCAACATTTATCAAGATAGGTATTCCGGTCCATAAAATAAGGCTCAAAAATTTAGATGGAGCTACATCATACAGTATATTCTCTAACCACAGTGGAATTAAACTAGAAACCAATAAAACAAAAGTATCTGAAAAAATACAAATATTTGCATATTAAAAAGCACACTTCTAAGCAATCCATGAATAAAAGAAGAAACTTTAGAAAATATCCTGTACTGAAATATAATAAAAGCATAACATACATAATGAATTTCTGGGAAGCAACTAAAGCAATGATTAAATGGAAATTTATAGCTAAAAATTATTATATAAGAAAATATAAAAGATCTGAAACAAAAGGTTTATGCGTCTACCTTAAGAAGAGAGAAAAAGAACAAAACTCAGTAGGAGGAAGAAAACAATATAGAAACAGAAATCAATGAAATTGAAATCAGAACATCAATACATAAAATCAATAAAATCAAAAACTGGTTCTTTGAAACGTCTCAAAATATTGATAAGCCCCAGCATCCTGATGGACAAAAAAAAAATTGAAAATTCATGAATTACCAATATCAGGAATGAAAGGTAGAACATTACTACAGATCCTACAGACAAGCTAATAAATTTGAAAACTTGGATGAGATGCTCACATTCCTCAAAAGACACAAATTAAAACTACAACTCAATAAAAGTAAAAAAAAAAAACAAAAACCTATAGCTATTAAAATTACATTCACAACATAAAACATTTCCCTCAAAGAATCCCCAAATCCATATGGCCTCACCACTAAATTCGATTAATCATTGAAAGAATAAATAATACAAATCTTACATAAACTCTTTCAGAAATTAGAAGAGAAAAAAACACTTGCCAACTCATTTTATGAGGTCAGTATTACTCTGTAAATGGAACCAGATGAAGACATCATAATTAAATAAAACTAGAACAATATGTCTCATAAATGTAGGAGCCTGAACACTTAACTTAGAAAATTAAATCTAGCTACAGCATGACAAGATGAGTTCATCCCAAGAATGCAAGATTGGTTTAACATTGCCAAGAAAATCAATGTAATTTACCATATTAACAGAATGAAGGGAAGAAATCATATAATCATCTCAACAGAAAGAGAAAATGCATTTGACTAAAATTGACATTCATGATTAAAACTGAGCAAACTAAGAACAGAGAATAATTTCCTCCATCCAGTAAAAAAAAAAAAAAATTTTTGAAAAACCTACAGTTAACGTAATAATTTAATGGTGAAAGCCCAAATAGTCTCCCCAAAGATTGGGAGAAAGAACAAGGACTTCCACTGTCAGCACTTCTATTCAAGTGGAGTTATAAAGCAGTGCAAAAAAAGAGAAGAATAGAAAGGAAAAAAGGGAGAAAAGAAACAAGGGGAAGAGAGAGAGAAAAGGAAAAGAGGAGAAAAAGAAAGAAAGAGAAAGGAAGGAAGGAAAGAAGGAAGGGAGGCATGGAGACAGGGAGAGAGGGAAGGAGGGAAGGAAAGAAGGGACAAAGGAAAGAAGGAAGGAAAAAGAAAGGCACACAAATTAGAAAGAAAAGAAAAATAAAAATATTTGCAGAGAGCATAATCAGGTATACAGAAAATCTTAAGAAACTTACAAAAATCCACAAAAACTAATAAGTGAATTTAGCAAGGTTGCAGGGTGTTCGTAGAGTACCAATAAACAAGTAGAATATTAAAAATTGTAAACACTATAATAGCATATAAAATCATAAAACATTTAGAAGCACCTTTAACAAAATATAAGATCTGTACACTAAAAACTAGCAATATTTCTGAAAGAAATTAAAGAAGACCTAAATAAATGGATAAATATACCATGTTCATGGATGAGAAGACTCAATATTGTTAAGATGTCAATTCTCCCCAAATTAAACTATATAGTCAATGTAATCTCATTCAAAAATCCAAGCAGCGGTCAGGTGTAATGGCTCACACCTGTAATCTGAACACTTTGGGAGGCTGAGGTGAGCAGTTCACCCTGAGGTCAGGAGTTTGAGACCAGCCTGGCTAATATGGTGAAACCCCATCTCTTCTAAAAATACAAAAATTAGCCAGGCATGGTCACACGTGCCTGTAATCCCAGCCTCTCAGGAGGCTGAGGCAGGAGAATCACTTGAACCGGAGAGGCAGAGGTTACAGTGAGCTGAGATCACACCACTGCACTCCAGCCTGGTCAACACAGTAAGACTCCATCCTCACCCCCACCCCCCCCCCAAAAAAATCCAAGCAGATTGTTTTGTAGAAATTACAAACTGATAGTAAAATTTATATGAAAATGCAATGGTACTAAAATAGCCCAAAAAGTCTTTAAAAGAACAAATCTGGAGTATATACACTACATAATTTTATGTATTAAAATAGCCTATAAAATTTTTAAAAGAGCAAATCTAGAGGATTTATGCTACATGATTCTAAATACACTGTAAAGCTACAGTAATCAAGATTATGTGATATTGGTGTAAGAATAGACAATGAAACAAAACAGTTTATAAATAGACACATACATATATGGTTAATTACTATTCAACAAAAGGGTTAAGGTAATTCAATATGGAAAAGATACTCTTTTCAACAAATTGAACCGAAACAGCTGGATATCCTTAAAGGAAAAACAAATCCAACCCTTACCTCTAACTATATACAAAAATTGATTCCAAATAGATCATATACTTAGATGTAAAATCTTAAACTATGTAACTTCTAGAAGCATAGAATTTCTTTCCAACCTTAGGAGAGACCAAAAAAGGACCACAAAAGAAAAAAAAAATGATCTTTCAATTAATGTATGAAAATTGAAAACCCCTTCTCTTTGAAACACCTAAACAGGGAAGCCCCTGAATGAGAGAGCATATTCACATTATGTTGACAAAAGTCTTATATTTTGAACATAAGAAGATAATAAAATAAGCACCCCAATTTTAAAATGAGCCAAAACTTCATTGGTAACTTCACATACACATACAAAGGGTAAGCAAACCTGAGAAGGTAAGAATACAGAGGGAAAGATAAATATATGAAAACAGTGGTTATGGTAGACACAGAGCACAAAACATGAAAATCTGGGCCGGGCGCGGTGGCTCAAGCCTGTAATCCCAGCACTTTGGGAGGCCGAGATGGGCGGATCACAAGGTCAGAAGATCCAGACCATCCTGGCTAACACGGTGAAACCCCGTCTCTACTAAAAAATACAAAAAACTAGCCGGGCGAGGTGGCGGGCGCCTGTAGTCCCAGCTACTCGGGAGGCTGAGGCAGGAGAATGGCGTAAACCCAGGAGGCGGAGCTTGCAGTGAGCTGAGATGGCGCCACTGCACTCCAGCCTGGGCGACAGAGCGAGACTCCGTCTCAAAAAAAATAAAATTAAATTTAAAAAAACATGAAAATCTGACCTAAGAATCACACCCTTTCACCAGAAGCAAAATTAAGTTCTCTCTGAAGGAATATATCATAGTAGGTCTCAAATTAGCTTTATAGTTTTTATATCTATTGTCTTGAACACAATTTTAAAAAACCACAAAACAAGAAGACAAGAAAACAAAAGAAACAACAGACAAAAGAATCAGAATCTTAGAGATCCAGAACACTGAGTCATCAGAAACAGATTTTAAAATAACTATGCTTAATATGTTCTATAAAGTAGAAGATAAGTAAAAGAATGTCATCAAAGAACTGGAAATACACACACACACATACACACACACACACATACTCTCATGTACGTATGGACCAAATGGAAATTCCAGAAGTGAAAAATGTAATGGGGGAAGAATTTGGGGAATGTGGGTCAAAGCATACAAAACTTTAGAAAGAAAAGATATACAATAACTAAAATTAAAAACATAATTAGAAGGCTAAAGAATTTGAGAACAGGAAGACATGTCAGAAAAAGATTCAGCATGAAGCACAGAAAGATGAAATGGTGGGGGACGGGGAATACAAAAAAATATGCATCAAAGGATGCATGAGAGAAAGGTCTAACATAAATGCCATTAGAATTTCAGAAAGAGGGATAAGAATGTGTCAGAAGCCACTTTTGAAGAGATAAGGAAATTTCCAGTTACAACCATAATAAAAAGCTGGTATTGAACTTATCTTTCCACTGGACAAAGTGTATGAAGCAACTGGTTTCAGACATTGGGCACAGATACAGCACTGGGCTGCTCTCCTTTTTAAAAAGTAAAGCATACAAGTTAAGTTCTACATTCACCTTGACTTTCTGCCTGGTGATATTTCCCAGCTGCGGCATAGAATAACGGAACTCAATAAGAAATCAGCATTTTTGGTGGGTAGAAGAAACAGATTTTCAGTGGGTAGAGAAATCAAAATAAAGAAATGCTAAGGCGGATGGAATTTGTGAGTAAAGGTAGAGAACAGAGGAGAGCTACCGAGAAGAGGTATCACAGATCAGTGGAAGGGCGACCCTCAGGTCCTTGGCCTACATGTGCTCAGAACAAACTTCTGCAATGACTAGCAGGGAACTCTGCTCAATGGTTGAAAGCAGAACAGAGATTTTGGAGGTCACACAGGGCTAGGTACATGTTGTTATTTCCAGTATAGCCAAAGCAAAGAACTTCAGTGAACACACCAGAAATTCAGGAGACAATAGGTTGTAACAGATAGGTCATACCTTAGGAATGAAGACCATGCTCTAGGCCTAAGTTTAAAAATTTTTGGACATAGAGTTGTTCATAGTAATCCTTCACTATCCTTTTAATGTCCATGAGATCAGGAAATAAGAATATCTATTTCCTTTCTGATATTAGAAATGTGTGTCTAATGTCTTTTCCTCTTTTTCCTTGGAGGGAAGGGGCGGGGGGGAACAAAAAACAAAAAAATGTACAAGTAAAATTTGTTTTCAGAGATCAAGAAGGCTAAAAAATCTGAAAATTTAAAATAAAAATAAATAAATAAAGTGAAGCCTTGATGCAAGAAGGTGATCCACCAGTAACTTCATACCAGCAAATACGAAATACAAAATTCAATGCTTTTTAGAGTAAATAAAATAGTTCAGAGTCTCTACAACATATTCTTTACAATGCCCATCATACAATAAAAAATTTACAAGACATGTGAGAGGACTAGAAAATGTGATCCATAATCAAGAGGAAAAGAGTGAAAAGAAGCAAATGACCAGGCCGGGCGCGGTGGCTCAAGCCTGTAATCCCAGCACTTTGGGAGGCCGAGACGGGCGGATCACGAGGTCAGGAGATCGAGACCATCCTGGCTAACATGGCGAAACCCCGTCTCTACTAAAAAAATTCAAAAAACTAGCCGGGTGAGGTGGCGGGCGCCTGTAGTCCCAGCTACTTGGGAGGCTGAGGCAGGAGAATGGCCTAAACCCGGGAGGCGGAGCTTGCAGTGAGCTGAGATCTGGCCACTGCACTCCAGCCTGGGCGACAGAGCAAGACTCCGTCTCAAAAAAAAAAAAAAAAAAAAAGAAGAAGAAGAAGCAAATGACCTAGACTCATTTCAAATTAAAAATAAGAATTTTAAAATAAGTAGTTCAAATATGTTAAAGAATATACAGAAATAGATCATTCAGATGAAAATTCCCAGAGAGAGATGAAAACTGTAAAAAATAGCTAAAAGAAAATTCTAGACCTAAAAATATAATCAGAAAAGATAGCATATATAAAATTACTAACTCATTGGATGGACTTTTAAAAAATATTGGACACAGGAGAAGAAAGGATCAGTGAACTTGAAAAATTAATACAAATCCAAACTAATGCACAGGTAAACATTTTTTTTAAATGGAGTATTTGATACCTCTGGAAAAGTACAAAATATTTTTTTAAAGTCCCAGAATAAGAGGAGGAAAAAGAAATGGCAGAATAAATATTTGGATAGAATAATACCCAAATTTTTTCCAAACTGATGAAGAACACAAAACCACAGATTCAAGAAGCTCAGCAAACCCCAAGCAAAATAAGTACAAAAACCACCACACTTAAGCAGAATGTAATGAAAGTACCAAATACCAAAAATAAACAGAAAATATTTCAAAGAGGCAGAGAAAAATATCATATTACATTCAGAGGTACAATTACAAGAATAATATGTAACTTCCTATTGGATACAATGAATTGACATCTTTAAAGAGTTAAATGAGAGAAGAAATGTTCACTAATTACAACAGAATTACCACAGATATCAAAACAAAAAGGTAACTAGAACCCAGATATTTGCAAGTTAAACTACTCTCCCAAATAACACAGGCAATAAAGATCTAACAATTAAAATGTTTAAATATTTTTAAATGAATGCTAGTAAAGACCCAAAATATCAAAATTTGTGGGATGCAGCAAATGCAGAACTAGAGGGAAGCTGGCAATTTTATATGGATGATTAGAAAAAAATTGGCCAGGCGTGGTGGCTCAAGCCTGTAATCCCAGAACTTTGGGAGGCCGAGACGGGCGGATCACAAGGTCAGGAGATCGAGACCATCCTGGCTAACATGGTGAAACCCCGTCTCTACTAAAAATACAAAAACTAGCCGGGCGAGGTGGCGGGCGCCTGTAGTCCCAGCTACTCAGGAGGCTGAGGCAGGAGAATGGCGTAAACCCGGGAGGCGGAGCTTGCAGTGAGCTGAGATCCGGCCACTGCACTCCAGTCTGGGCGACAGAGCGAGACTCCGCCTCAAAAAAAAAAAAAAGAAAAGAAAAAAATTAATGTTGGAAATAATCTAATTTTTTAATCCCAAGAAGCTAGGAAAAAAAAGAAAAAATTAAATTCAAGAAAGTAAAAGGAACAAGATAGTAAAGATAAAAGCAGAAAACAATGATACACAAAGAACACAACTTTTGTTTTTCTTTTTTTTTGTTTATTTGTTTTAGTATATGTAAGCATTTGATGAAATTTAAGAACTGGTTGGACGTGGGTGGCTCATGCCTGTAATCCCAGCACTTTGGGAGGCTGAGGTGATAGATCACGAGGTCAAGAGATCGAGACCATCTTGGCCAACATGGTGAAACCCCATCTCTATTAAAAATACAAAAATTAGTTGGGCATGGTGGTGCATACTTATAATCCCAGCTACTCAAGAGGCTGAGGCAGGAGAACTGCTTGAACTTGGGAGGCAGAGGTTGCAGTGAGCTGAGATCACACCACTACACTCCAGCCTGGTGACAGAGCGAGACTCTGTCTCAAAAAAAAAAAAAAAAAATTAAAAACTATTCAGAATAAAATCTCCAAGTCAACTGGAAATAAAATTTAACTTTCTGAAACTGATATAAAGGAGATTTGCAAAACGCTACAGCTAATAGCATATTTAATGGTGAAATACTCCCTCAAGTTAGGAGCAAAGCAACAGTATCTAATATGGCTTGGATTTGCTTCCTTACTCAAATCTCATGTCAACTTGTAATCCTCATTGTTGGAGAAGCAGCCCAGTGGGAGGTGACTAGATTGTGGGGGTGCATTTCCCCTTTGCTGTTCTCATAATAGTGAGAGAGTGCGCAGACAATTGGTTGTCTAAAAGTGTGTGGCATCTCCCCACCACCTCTCCCTCCTGCCAGCCACGTGAAGATGTGCCCGCTTCCCCTTTGCCTTCCGCCATGATTGTAAGTTTCTTGTGGCCTCCCCAGAAGCAGAAGCCAGTACAACCCACAGAACCATGAGCCAATTAAACCTCTTTTCTTTATAAACTACTCAGTTTCAGGTATTTCTTTATAGTCGTGCGTGAACAAACTAATACAGAAAATTAATACTAAACAAGTGGGGCATTGCTATAAAGATACTTGAAAATATGGAAGCCACTTTGGAACTGGGTAATGGGCAAAGGTTGGAACAGTTTGGAAGGCTCTGAAGAAGACAGGAAAATGACAGAAAGCTTGGAACTTCCTAGAGACTTGTTAAATTGTCATGACTGAAATGCTGACAGTGATGTGGACAATGAATTCCAGGCTGAGGCAGTCTCAGATGGAGATGAGGAACTTATTGAGAACTGCAGTAAAAGTCACTCTTGCTATCCTTCAGCAAAGAGAATGGCAGAATTGTGCCACTGCTCTAGGGATGTGTAGAACTTTGAATTTGAGAGAGATGATTTAAGGTATCTGTCAGAAGAAATTTCTAAGCAGCAAAGTATTCACAGTGTGGCCCAGCTGCTTCTAACAGTGCATGCTTATATTCATAAGCAAAGAGATTACCTGAAACTGAAACTTATATTTAAAAGGGAAGCAGAGCATAAAAGTTTCCATAAAAGTTTGGAAAATTTGCAGCCTGACCATGTGGTAAAAAATAAAAACCCATTTTCTGGGGAGGAATTCAAGCCAGCTGCAGAAATTTGCATAAGTAAAGAGGAACCAAATGTTAATATCCAAGGCAGTGGGGAAAATGTCTTGAAGGCATTTCAGAGAACTTTGTGACACCACCTCACATCACAGGCCCAGAGGCCTAGGAGGCAAGAATGGTTTCATGGGCAGGGCCCCGCTGCCCTGCACAACCTCAGGACATTGTTCTCTGTTTTATAGCCACTCCAGCTCCAGCGGTGGCTAAAAGGTTCCCAAATACATCTCAGGCTACTGCTCCAGAGAGTGCAAGCCACAGTCCTCTGTGGCTTCCACATGGTGTTAAGCCAGAGGGTATGCAGAGGGCAAGAGTTGAGGCTTGGGAGCCTGTGCCTAGATTTCAGAGGATATATGGAAATGCCTGGATGTCCAGGAGAAGTCCGCTGCAGGGATAGGGCTCTCATGGATAACCTCTACCAGGGCAATGTGGAGTGGAAGTCCCTACAAAGAGTCCCCAGGGGGCACTGTCTAGTGGAGCTGTGAGAAGAGGGCCACCATCCCCCAGACCCCAGAATGGTAGATCCACTGATGGCTTGCACCATGCACCTGGAAAAGCTGCAGGCACTCAACACCAGCCCATGAAAGCAGCTGCAGGGGATGTACCTTGCAGAACCACAGGGGCAGAGTTGCCCAAGGCCTTGGAGCCAACCCCTTGCCTTAGTGTGGCCTGGATGTGATACATGGAGCCAAAGTAGATTTTTTTGGAGCTTTAAAATTTAATGACTGCCCTGCTGGGTTTTGGACTTCATGGACCATGTAGCCCCTTTGTTTTAGCCGATTTTTTCCTTTTGAAAAGGGAGCATTTACCCAATTCCTGTACCCCCATTATAATCTGCAAGTAACTAACTTGTTTTTTATTTTACAGGATCATAGGTAGAAGGGACGTGCCTTATCTCAGATGAGACTTCAGGCTGTTGACTTTTGAGTTAATGCTGCAATGAGTTAAGACTTTGGATGACTGTTGGGAAGGCATAATTGTATTTTGAAATGTGAGAAGGACACGGTATTTTGGAGGGGCCAAGGGTGAAATGATATGATTTGGATTTGTGTCCTCACTCAAATCTCATGTTGAATTGTAATGCCCATGGTTGGAGGAGGGGCCTGGTGAGGGGTGATTGGATCATGAGGGTGGATTTCCTCCTTGCTGCTCCCATCACAGTGAGTCAGTGCTCAGAGAATTGGTTGTTTAAAATGTGTGTACACCCTCCCCCCGCCAGCCATGTGAAGATGTGCCTTCTTCCCCTTCACCTTCTGCCATTATTGTAAGTTTCCTGAGGCCTCCCTAGAAGCAGAAAACTGTACATTCCACAGAACCATGAGTCTGTTAAACCTCTTTTCTTTATGTATTAACAAGTTTCAGGTATTTCTTTATGGTGGGTGTGAAAACAGACTAATCCAATATCCATTCTTATCAATTCTATTTAATAGACTTTCTGTTGTGAAAGTAATGGACAATAAAACAAAGAAAGAAAACAGCAATAAGTGATATAAAGATTGGAAAGGAAATAGCACAGATGACACCATTACCTAATAGAAAATCCAACTAATAAACAAAGTACTAGAACCAATAATTGAATTTAGCAAACTCATGATATAAAAGATCAATATGTAAAACTCACTTGGATTTCCCTACACAAGCAATAAACAATTGGAAATTAAATTTTAAAACAATGCCATTTACAATGGCATCAAAAAATTCAAACACCTAGGAATTCATTTAACAAAAGAAATGCAAGACTTCTACAGTGAAAACTACAGAGCACCACTGAGAGAAATTTTAAAAGACCTAACTAATAGAAAGATATGCCACATTCATGGATTCAAAAATCCAATATTGTTAAGATGTCATTTCTTTCCAAATGGAATCACAAATTAACACAATCCAGATTAAAATCCCAGCAGGATTATTTTGGCAGAAATTCTTGTTGTTGTGGTTGCTGCTGCTGCTGTTTTTAATAAACAGAGATAGGATCTCACCATGTTGCCCAGACTGATCTTGACCTCCTGGCCTCATGTGACCCTCCCACCTCGGCCTCCCAAAGTGCTAGAATTGTAGGTGTGAGCACCATGCCTGGCCTTTTTTTGGGTTTTCTGACTTTTTTTTTTTCAACAGAAATTGAAAATTGAAAGCTGATACTAAAATTTAAATGGAAATGCAAAGTCTCTAAAATAGCCAAAGTAGTCAAAGAAAAAGAACAAATATAGAGATTTGAACTATCTGATTGCAAGGCTGTAATATAAAAGTATTTAAGACAAGTGTACTAGTGTACAGACAGAGACACAAATAAATGAAAACAAAACACAGTCCATAAATAAACCCACATAGGACCAAGGGGCCAATATAATTCAAAGGGGAGAAAATAATCTTTTCAAACAAAGGGTACTGGAAATAAGGAAATATAAATCATAAGGAAGACAATAAGCCATACCTATCATACACAAAAATTAAACTTAAGACAGATCATAGACTTAAATGTAAATATAGACCTTCTGGAAGGGGAAAATCTTCACAATCTTGGAGAAGGCAAAGATTTCTTAGACAGGACATGAAAGGCATTAACCATAAGAGCAAAAATGATAAATTTGAGTTTACCAGAATTAAAAACTCATGCTCATCAAAAAAGACAGTTAGGGAAATAAAAGTGTAACCCCAAGACTGGAATAAAATATTTGTATTATATAAATCAGACTTTATTTAGTTGTGCCAAACTAAATAAAGAACAACTACATATCAACAACAAAAAAGATAAAGAATCCAATCAATAATTGGTAAAAGACTTTCTCAGGTACTTCATAGGATATAGGAATAACCAATAATTATATAAAAATGTGCTCAACAGCAGTTGTCAAAGAAATTTAAATTAAAGCCACAAGATACACACTCACCAGAATGGCTAAAATCAAAAACATGGACAATTGCAAGTGATAGCAGAGTGAAGAGCAACTGAAACTCTCATAAATTGTTGGATGAAATGTAAAATGGCATAAACACTTTAGAGAACTCTTTAGATATTTCTTATAAACTCTATGACCCAGCAATTCCAGTCCTAGGTATATACCCAAGAGAAATAAATGCATCAGTCCACAGAAAAACTTGCATAAGATATTCATAGCAGCTTTATGTATATTGGCTAAAAACTGAAAACAACCGAAATATACATCAATAGGAAGGCTGATAAACAAATGACATATCCATGCAATGGAATACTTAGCAATAAAAAAAAAAAGAACTACTAATATCCACAATAACATGGACTAATCTCAGTAATATGTTGACTGAATGGAGTCAGAAATGAAGAAATATATAGTGTTTGATCTCCATTTACATGAATACCTGAATTAGATGAATATATGAATTACATAGAAACCAGAATAGTGATCACTTCAGAATGAGAGAAGGGGATGGTGTTTGGAAAAGTCATACCATTACTTTCTGAGTTGATGGAAACATTCCATTATCTTTATCTGGATGATGACTACATGAGCATTATACATTTGTCATAATTGACCCAGCTGTACATTTGATACTTGTGTATCTAACTTATGTAAAATATACCGTAATAAAGTACTATCACACTTGTGTATCTAACTTATGTAAAATATACCGTAATAAAGTACTATCACTAACAAAAGAGAGATAAGCCTGACAATTTTCCAGTGACAAAATACATCTAGCCACAGATCAACAAGTCCTATGAACCCCTCCAAAAAGACAAACATACATAATATCATAACTAGATATATCATAGTAAAGCTGCCAAAAATAAAAAATAAAGAGAAAGCTTTTAAGACAAAGAAGAAAAAAGTTTACCTTCAAAAGAGTAATAATTGGCAATTGACTTTGATAGTCAATTTTTTATAGAAACAATGAAAATGAGAAAATCATGAAATACCTTCAAAGTATGAAAAATAAAATGACTGCCAATCAAGGCTAGCCTGGCCAACATGGTGAAACCCCATCTCTACTAAAAATACAAAAATTAGCCAGGAGTGGTGGCAGGCGCCTGTAATCCCAGCTACTCGGGAGGCTGAGGCAGGAGAATCGCTTGAACCCAGTAGGCAGAGGATACAGTGAGCTGAGATCACCCCATTGCACTCCAGACTGGGTGACAAGAGTGAAACAATGTCTCAATAAATAAATAAATAAATAAATAAATAAATAAATAAATAAATGTATACACTGAGAAAACAGCCTTAAGAAAGAAAGGCAAAGCAAACATTTCCAGACAAACACTAACTGAGAAAATGTATCTTCAGTAGAATGGCACTAAAGGAAATATAAAAGGATATTATTTTAAAACCCTTCAATCCCATATAGGACCTTAGAGATATAAAAAGGGAAAAATAGCAAGAAAAGGGAAAATATAATCTAACTGACTGCACTGAACAACAGTAATTATGTTTTGTGGAATATATATATATATAAAATATATCTATATAAAATAAAATATAGCATGGAAGTCAGGAGGGAGTAAACGGAGTTAAAATCTTCTTCCACTTTACCACTTTACACAAAAATATAAAAGCACTACTTTATACTGGACACTGATAAGTCAAGAATGCATGATATAATCTCTAGGGTAATGACTGAAAGAACAGTAGAGGACTAAATAACTTAGTAAGCCAAAGATGGGGTGATGAAATATTTAAATAATCAGTGCAAAAGAGGCCCAAAAAAAGAGAGAAAAAAGAAAGAAAAAAGCAGGAAAAATAGATTACAATAGAAAATCGTGGATTTAAAGTCAAAAATACCAGTAACAAATATACCAGTAACTACATTACATATATATGGGCTAAATACTCCAATTAAAAGACAAAAATTATAAGTATTGAGTTTAAAGAACTACATGCTGATTACAAAACACACATAAAATATAATACAAAAAAACTGAAAATTAAAAGATGGGAAAAGTTATACCATGCAAACACTTATGAAAGCTGGTATAGCTACATTAGTATAACACAAAGTAGATTTTAACACAAAAAGTATTAGAAGCGATAAAGACATGCATTTCAGAATGGTAAAAGTTTCAATTAGCTGGGAAGATACTGCATTTTAACTTGTATACTTCATTCTAAACTTGTATACATCTAATAATGCAGCCTGAAAATATATAAAGCAAACATTGGCAGAGCTACAAAGAGGAATAGACAAATCCACAGTCATAGTAAGAGATTTTTAACACCCTGCTCTTGGTAACAGATAGAAGAAATGGGCAAAAATATAATGAGAATATACAGGATTTGAACTAAACAATTACAAATTTGATTTCATTGATACGTGTAGAACACTGCACAAACAACTGCCAAATAGAAGTTCTTTTTAAGTTCTTTACACAGGAACATTTACAACAATGAGCATATGCTCAGTCCTAAAGAAAGTGTTAAAAATGTCAATGGAATGAAATAATACAAAGTATGTTATCTGACCACAGAAGGATAAAGCTATAAATCTCCTTCTAAATGACTCACAGGTCAAAGAAGAAACCATGAAGGATTTAGAAATCAGTAAAGCACACGATTTAGGAATTGGCATAGCACAGTGAGATTTAAGTCACTGCAACAAGGCAAGAAGACATAAAAGGCTTATGGATTGAGAAAGAGACATTAAATGTGTATTATTCAGCAATAATATAATTGTGCATATTAAAGTAATTTTTAAGCAAGACTACCACAATAAATTATTAGAACTGAAAAGTGACTTAGCAAAGTTGCTGATTACAAGACCAATATACTAAAAATTAATTGCATCTACAGAGTAGCAACAAAGAGTTAGACAATGTAATTTTTAGAACATATATAATTGACAATATTATTCTAAAAATAAATATCTAGGAATAAACTACATGAGAGATATGCCAGACATCTGCACATCTACAGCTAGTAGAAAACTAGAAAAAGGATTGAAGGCAATGTAAAAAATAAAAGCCTAAATAAATGAAGAGATATACCATGTTCATGGATTGGAAGATTCAATATTATAAAGATGTCAGTTTCCCAAATTGATCAAGATTATCCCAACACAGATTCAAGACAATCCCAATCAAAATCCTAGCAGTATGAGTGTTTGTATATGTTTAACTTGACAAACTCTTTAACTTAGCAAAGAGCTAGGAATAGGCAAGGTATTATTGAAGGAGGAGGAAGAAATGAAGGAGGAGAAGGAGAAAGAACAGAAAGAGGAGAAGATAGGTGAAGACAAGGAAGATGAAGAGAGCAATAATAACAAGGTAAAGGACTTGCACAGGTGGATATCAAATTTTATTAAGCTACAGTAATTAAAACAGTATGGTATTGGTAAAAGGAAAAATACACCAGTTGAACTAAGAATCCAGAGACAGAACCATTTTTAAATAGACACTTGATTTATGATAAAAATGGCACCACAGAGTAGTAAGGAAAGAATAATATTTTCAATAAATAATGTTGAGTCAACTGGCCATCCATAAGGGAAGAGATTGGCCATTACTTCATACCATATACAAAAATTAATTCCAGATACATCTAAAAGATGAAAAACAAAAATTATAGAAGATGACAAAAAGTATTGTAATTTTGGGGTAGGGAAGGATTTTCTTAGACGGGACATAAAAAGGATTAAATATGAAAACAAAGAATGCTAAGTTGATAACATTAAAATACCTTTATTTAATGATAAGACATTATTAAGAAAATAAAAAACAAGATATTTGCAACAATTATAACTGACCAAGATCATATAAGAGGATATTCAAATGGCACATAAACATAGGAAGAAATGTTCAGCTTCACTAGTAATCAGGAAATTCAAATTATAATCACAATAAGATACTTCTACACACCCTTGAAAATGGCTAAAATTTTAAAAGTGAACAAAACAAATAATAACCAAAATGTGGAAAATAAGACAAAAAGAACTCTCATACACTACTAATGACAGGACAAATTAATACAGCTACTTTGGAAAGCTGTTTGCCATTATCCATTAAAGTTGGATATATGTACATCCTCTGATCCAGGAATTCCACCTTAGGCACCTAACAGAAATGTATGCAAGTATGCACCAAAAGACATATACAAGGATGTTCATAGGAACATTATATATAAAAGCCAGAAAGTGGGAATAATCCAAATGTCCACTAATAATAGAATGGATAGGTAAACTACAGTACATTCATTTGGTAGAATAGGCACAGCAATAAAAATGAACAAAGTACAGTCATCCTCAACACCATAAACAAATCACATACGCACAACACACACACACTCACACACACAAATAAATAATGGATTATTCCATTTCTATAAAATTCTAAAATAGACAAAACTAATCTCGGGTATTGGAAATCATGTCAGTAGTTACTTTTGGGGTGTAAGAGGGAGCATATGGTAGGAGGTGGTCCATGAACACATAAATTTGTGATTTTCTGCACGTATACAATGCACCAGTAAAAATGTTTTAAAACATTTTTAATTATGTAGAGACAAGATTGAGTTAATTAAAAAGGTAACTAAGAACTCAACATGACATAAAAGAACTGGCAGACCTTCTTGCACTTAACTTGTATACAACTGAAAAATCCAATTGTACTGATGTGATATTTGGTAGCCTAGACCAAAATTTCACCTTGTAGTACTGTCTTGAGTTATTCTCGATCTGCTTTTGCAACAGTCTGTGTCTTAGAAAGGTACAGTCCCTGTCTTGGAAATGTAGAGTCTGTTTTTTGGAGAGGTACCTCTTGTGTAACATCTTTTGTCCTACAGTTCAAATGGAAACTGAACAATAACTGGTGCTGTTCCTTACTAACAAAGGCTAAATTATTTACAAGTTGGGACATTGTAACAGGAAAATTGCTAAATAATTTCTTTCTATCCCACAGAAGCAGAGAAGCATAGAACAACATGAGGGCTATTTTCATTGTCAAGAAACTTAAGTTATAATTTTTTGCATCTTTTTTTTTAAACAGGAGAAAAAGCCATTTTAATTATATACATACACATGGGAGTCCCACAAAAATATGAAACATCAATTTTTTGCCTTTTTTTTTTTTTTTTTTTTTTTTGAGATGGAGTCTTGCTCAGTCACCCAGGCTGGAGTGCAGTGGCGTCATCTTGGCTCACTGCAAGCTCCGCATCCTGGGTTCACACCATTCTCCTGCCTCAGCCTCCCGAGTAGCTGGGACTACAGGTGCCCACCACCCTGCCCAGCTAATTTTTTTTTTTTTTTTTGTATTTTTGGTAGAGACAGGGTTTCACCATGTTAGCCAGATGGTTCTCGATCTCCTGACCTCGTGATCCACCTGCCTCGGCCTCCCAAAGTGCTGGGATTACAGGCGTGAGCCACCGTGCCAAGCCAATTTTTTGCATCTTTAAAACCAAAATAATTGGAGCAGTTATTGTGGATATACACTAATAAACCAAAAAGGAACAAACATTGTAGATCACTAGATTTTTATTATTTGATCTTCTTTGTACGAGCTATAAATATTCCTATGTTAACTATGTTTAGAAAGTAATATATAATTTCTACACATATATGTGAAGTTAAAATTATGGTTAATTACTAACAATCATTAACTCTGTGTGTTCATAGTGATTCTTTAAACTTTTCTCTGTTTGACATCTTTTATCATAAATAGTTGGGAGGAGCTTTGTGTAATTACATAGAATATGACCTCAACTGTATTTTAAAGTTCATCAAAACCTGTAAATAAACCAAAATGTTAACAATGGTCATTTCTGGATGTTGGTATTGTTTTTCCTCCTTACATATTGCTATAATTTATCTTTTTTTTTTTTTTTTTTTGAGATGGAGTCTTGCTCTGTTGCCAGGCTGGAGTGCAGTGGCACGATCTCAGCTCACCACAACCTCTACCTCCTGGGTTGAAGCAATTCCCCTGCCTCAGCCTCCCAAGTAGCTGGGATTACAGGCATGTGCCACCACGCCCAGCTGATTTTTTGTATTTTAGTAGAGATGGGGTTTCACCAAGTTAGCCAAGATGGTCTCTATCGCTTGACCTCGTGATCTGCCCACCTCAGCCTCCCAAAGTGCTGGGATTACAGGTGTGGGCCACTGTGCCGGCCACATGTTACTGTAATTTTTCTGTAACTAAATTGTCCTTTTTAGAAAAAAATTTACTTATTATTTTTTTTTAATTTATTTTATGTTTTTGAGATGGAGTCTTGGTCTGTCACCCAGGCTTCAGTGCAATGGTGCAATCTCGGCTCACTGCAACCTCTGCCTCCCAGGTTCAAGGGATTCTCCTGCCTCAGCCTCCCAGTAGCTGGGATTACAGGCGTGCACCACCACGACTGGCTAATTTTTGTATTCTTAGTAGAGATAGGTTTTCACCATATTGGCCAGGCTGGTCTCCAACTGCTGACCTCAGGTGATCCACCTGCCTCCACTTCCCAAAGTGCTGGGATTATAGGCGTGAGCCACCACACCTGGCCAGATTTTTACTTTTTAAAGAGGAAATACTGTAAATCACTGCGAAAATTAACAAAAGTTGCTGGTTCCTAAGAAAGCATTTCATCTTTGAACTTCCAAGTTAATAAAATCCCTACAATTTTCATTATTAAGAATATTAGGGGCCGGGCGCGGTGGCTCAAGCCTGTAATCCCAGCACTTTGGGAGGCCGAGACAGGCGGATCACAAGGTCAGGAGATCGAGACCACCCTGGCTGACACGGTGAAACCCCGTCTCTACTAAAAAATACAAAAAAACTAGCAGGGCGAGGTGGCGGGCGCCTGTAGTCCCAGCTACTTGGGAGGCTGAGGCAGGAGAATGGTGTGAACCCGGGAGGTGGAGCTTGCAGTGAGCCGCGATCACGCCACTGCACTCCAGCCTGGGCGACAGAGCGAGACTCCATCTCAAAAATAAAAATAAATAAAAATAAAAAAAGAATATTAGGGGTTATAGTGCCATTTAAATACTGATGATACTCTTTGGTATGTCTTGTAGTGGGCATTGCAGACAATTTCTAATGCTTTACCTAATGTTTAATTAAAGGATTGAATCGAAAAAAGTGATGTAACACAGTTAAAGTAGAAAAATGTGGGGCTCAAATTCAATCTGTGACCTTATTATTTGTGTGAATTTAGGCATGTTACTTAAACTCTGTGTCCCACTCCTCATCTGTAGAACGGAAATAGGACAACTGACTTCCCAATATTTTTGTAAGGTTTAATTGAGAAAACATCTGTAAAACCTAATATGGTGTCTGGTCCATAGATTGTCTTCAATTAGGAGAGGGCTGAAAAAATTAGATAATATCATAAGCAGCTAAACAATGTCTGACCAGCAACCAGTGCTGGATAAGTAGTAATCTATAGACCAGAATGATTTTTTTTCTGTGATCTTTTGTTTCCTACACAGAATGCCACGGTCTACTAGAATGGGAGTTTCAAGAGAGCTACTTCCCCAGTGCCTAGGACAGTGCCTGGAGGGCAGCAGGCATCCCATAACAGACTGCTGAAAGAATGGAAGCATGAACATGTCATTGCAAGGATGGACTGAAGAATGAATGCCCTCAGACAGAGACACCTTGGTTCACAGTGCGTAAGGGAAGATGAAAGTTGCTCTGGTTGTAGTGGGCATAGACTGAGCTATTACAGTGAAGACAGGTTTCACCGAACCTTCCTGGGGGCAGTGGCCACGGGGATGGGTGGAAGTGGCTGTCAATTTGCTGGGCTTTTAGGATGCTCTGAACAGGCAAATCTCATCAAGTGGCTTCTCCATCTAAAACCTGTGCCTGGTGTCCCTTTGCTTGTAGGATAAAATCCAAACTCTTTCCCGGGCCTATCAGCCTCTCTGCTCACCTCTGGCTACTCTCCTCCTCTCACTGCAATGTCTGGCTGCATTGGACTTTTTCCAGTTCCTAAATACTATCACGCCATCTTCTGCCTGCAGTACCTTCTGCCTTGCAACTCACATTTTATCCACTCATGTCTCACCCGTGTCTGACATCTAGTGTGTACATATCCTTCAGGTATCAGCTTAAATGTCACTTACTTGAGAATCTTCCTTAACAAATATCCCTTCCCAAACTTGCCCACCATCCCAGTGAGGTTAGGGACCCTTCCTGTGTGTCCTCACAGCTCTCTGTATTTGTTCTACTTTAGCACTTCTTACCCTGTAAGGCAATTTTGGGGTCTTTCCCTGACAATTAGAATGTAAGTTCTGGCCCGGCGCGGTGGCTCACGCTTGTAATCCCAGCACTTTGGGAGGCCGAGGCGGGCGGATCACGAGGTCAGGAGATCGAGACTACGGTGAAACCCCGTCTCTACCAGAAATACAAAAAATTAGCCGGCGCGCGCCTGTAGTCCCAGCTACTCGGGAGGCTGAGGCAGGAGAATGGCGTGAACCTGGGAGGCAGAGCCTGCAGTGAGCTGAGGTCGAGATCGTGCCACTGCACTCCAGCCTGGGCTACAGAGCGAGACTCTGTCTCAAAAAAAAAAAAAAAAAAAAAAAAAAGAATGTAAGTTCCAAGATATTAATGATTTTCATGTTTTCTTTACGGCTTCACCAAGAGTGCCTAATGCCTGCCTGATACTAGACACTCCATAATTATTCGTTGAATAAAATGAATGAATTTCAATGTCTAGATTGTAGTAAGTTCCATGAGACCTGGTTTTGTGTTGGTTCCTGCATAATTAACAGAAAGTACAGTGTCTGGCACAGAGTAGTTACTCATCAAATATTTATCAAATAAATAAATGTTATTTAATACTGATTACCCATTTATACTTCATGTAAGTGCTTATTTCAGGGATCAAATGAGAAGAAGTTAGTGTCAAATATTTCAGTTTTTTTCACCTTTTATTCTATTAATGCTTCCATATGTTGTGCTGCTTTTACAATCACTTAGCAACACTTAAACATTCTCTACTATCTATGATACACAGCACCAGTGATACCAATTCCCAATTTTAAAAAATTTACTTACTATCTAACTTCATTGTCTTTATTGTTGTTACCATGTATTTTAGGTTTAGAATAAGCCAACCACGGGTCACCAAAAGCCCAAACAACAAGTATTACTATCTCTAACACTTGACTTTAAGTCTTTCATCAGGAACATAAATCAGATACCTGAATTCAATTACATCCCCGTGAAAACCACCTCAAATCACCTTTGTAAATACCAATAATGTGAACAAGTAAGTAGATTCTCAGAACATCAGTGTGCAATCCAACAATAACTTGGAGAAAAGTTAACCTTGCAAAAATATCCATCTCTTTCATTTTCAGAAAATTATATCTACAATTAAGTGAGGCAAAAAGGTGAACAAGGGCATCAAAAACTCCATTAGCCATAGGTTTCTTCTTTGATTTAATAATATATATACACAAACAACCTCCTAGGACCTGGAGGTTGTTGATTTATTTGTCTCGCGGGATTTTTTGGTAGATATCTGTCATTATATTTAAAGTTAATGTTCTTTTCTCATTATTAATTACACCAAAATTCATTCATTGTTGAATGGCTGAGCAACCAGGCTATCGGGGTCATTTTTTTGTTTGTTTTTTGAGACGGAGTCTCGCTTTGTCACCCAGGCTGGAATGCAGTGGCGTGATCTCAGCTCACCACAGCCTCTGCCTCCTAGGTTCAAGTGATTCTCCTGCCTCAGCCTCCCAAGTAGCTGGGACTAGAGGCACGCACTACCACACCCGGCTAAAATTTTTTTGTATTTTTAGTACAGACCGGGTTTCACCATGTTGGCCAGGATGGTCTCGATCTCCTGACCTCGTGATCTGCCCACCCAGGCCTCCCAAAGTGCTGGGATTACAGGCGTGAGTGACCATGCCTGACTTATTTTTTATTTTTTATTAATTATTATTATTATTTTATTTTATTTTATTTTGAGACAGAGTCTGGCTCAGTCACCCAGGCTGGAGTGCAATGACACTCCTTGGCTCACTGCAACCTCCGCCTCCTGGGTTCAAGTGATTCTTCTGCCTCAGCCTTCTGAGTAGCTGGGATTACAGGCATAAGGAACAAAACTGGCTAATTTTTACATGTTGGCCAGGCTGGTCTCAAACTCTGGACCTCAGGTGATCCGCACGTCTCAGCCTCCCAAAGTGCTGAGATTATAGGCGTGAGTCACTGTGCCCAGCCTATCGGGGTCATTTAATTTTTTTTTTTTTTTTTTTTTTTTAGACAGAGTCTCACTCTGCAGTCAGGCTGGAGTGTAGTGGTGAGGTCTTGGCCCAGTGCGATCTTGGCCCATTTCAATCTCCGCCTCCCAGATTGAAGCGATTCTCCCGCCTCAGCCTCCCAACTGGCTGGGACTACAGGCGCGTACCACCATGCCCAGCTAATTTTTGTAGTTTTAGTAGAGACAGGGTTTCACCATGTTAGCCAGGATGGTCTCCATCTCTTGACCTTGTGATCTGCCTGCCTTGGTCTCCCAAAGTGCTGGGATTACAGGCGTGAGCCACCGCACCCAGTCTGGGTCATTTAATTTTTATTTAGTGCATGAGCTGGTGATATTGAAAGTGCTGCAAGCCTTCTTATCAGAGCAGAATCTGCTAGTTAGGGTTTCTGCTAAATGATGAGCAAATCTGCAGCATCACTCTCACTGCTCATCCCTGTGGAGTGATTAACGGTAGCCAGAGTTAAGACCCTCAGCCAGTGGTATAGCAAATGGGACTGAGACTTGAGGCAATTTGCCCTGATGCCATAAATGCTTTTGAAATTGATTTGAATTAATTCATCTTTAAACCACTTAGTTTCAGAAAGGATTTATGACCATGTCCAAAGGCACAGTAAATATAATCCAGCAAGATAAAAATATATGTATAAGTAGGTGAGGCCAGTGTGGCACAGGAGAAATACAGATGGGGCATCACAGGGCTCCTCTCCTCTTACCTGTGTACTGCAACCCCCTGTACTCGCTTATTGCCCCAGGAGGTTTTAAATTGGGCCAGTAGTGGAAAAGCATTTGCACAGCTGGAGGCTTCACTTGTGAAGGCCCATACGCAATCACATACAAAAGATCCTAAAGGAAACAGCAAGCATATTTTGACTTAGCATCACGAAATAAAAAGAAAGGTAGAGACTTCAACATTACCAAAGCAGTGAAAATTCTAATGGAGGGGTTGAGGTGAGTAATTTCCCTGGAATCTCATGCAGGCATGTTTCATAGATTAGATCCCGTTAAAACATTATATTTTTATGATTTATGTATTTACTGGTCCTTCTGTAAATGAGCCCTCACAGGTAGAGTACAAAGTACTTTATCTTCTAACAAATTCGTCTCTAATCAGACTGATGTTAAAGAAAGATTTTAGAGTAGCATAAGACAGTTTGCCAAATACTGCATTTGAAAAAATATTTCCCTAATCACATTTCTTAAACATTCACATCTCCTATTTGAAAGAGGACAGATTCTCAAGCAACCTTTCAAATTAAATAAAATTGTTTGTCATAACATATAATATTAGCTTAATTCCAAGAATAAGATATATCCAATTACTTTATCCGTCAAGACACGATGTTCTTAAAGTACCATTTCTGCTCTAAATGATAAATAATTAACCATTAAAGAAAGAATTACAGGTACTGCCACATCAAAATAATAGGACATCAATAAATTTGACCTCAACAACAGTTTTAATATGTAAACAATTTTTACTGTATTATACAAATTAAGTTTGTGACTATGGGTTAAATTTGACCCAAAACTTACTTTCCAGACTTCTTGTTTATATTTCATGAGGCATTCCAGTAATTGACAATGATACACTGTAATGTAGAAAATGTAATTCGTACATGAAATGTAAATACCAAACAAAACATCCTTTGATATATATATATAACAAATTACTTCAATATGACTTTTCAGTCTCTAATCATTAAATTAGAAATAACTTCTGTCCATATGTTCATACTTAAAAAATATCACATAAGCCCTTGACCTTATCAAGCTTTGTCCCAAGGTCCTTGAGAATTATTTCATGCTTCATGTTAACAACGGAAATATTTTTAAAGTCCCTAGTAATCATACATTCATAAAATAAACTTGTACCAACATAAGATCTACATAGGAAAAAAAAACTAGCCCAACAGAATCATAATAAAAGCTCATATTTATTGAACATTCATTATTTGCTAGATATTGTAGAAAGAGCTTTATACGTATTATCTCACAATTACCATGGTGCAGTTAGGAAACTAAGGCTCAGTTTCCAACTTGCCCAAGGTTGAATGGATAGCAAGTGACAGACTTAACGGATTAGAGTGGAGTTTTATCTTTTCATCATCAATTCCATCTTGTAGAGGAATTTTTAAAAGCTACACGACAGCAAGATTCCTTGATTTGCCTATCTTCACTTGGGGAACAAAGATACTTTCAACCTAGTTAGATGCCTTTTGATACCTTCCCTAATCTATATTCCAGGCTTATGCTGACATTGAAGCAGTTCACACTTTATTCACCAATGACCTCCATGTCATTCAATCCAATGGACATTTTTCAGTCTGCATCTTACTTGACTTTTCAGCCACATTCAGTACTGCTGACTACTGTCTCCTTTTTGAAACACTCTTTCCTTGGCTTCATACTATGAATGACCCTCCCCTGTCACCTGTGGTGGACAACACTGTTACTACTCAACTGCTGTCAACACCCTTTTTTTCTTGTCCATTTGCCAATTGATATGGTTAAGTTGTGTGTCCCCACCCAAATCTCATCTTGAATTGTAATCCCCAGGTTTTAGGAAGAGACCAAGTGGGAAGTGATTGGATCGTGGGGGCAGTTTGCCCAATGCTGTTCTCGTGATAGTGAGTGAGTTCTCACAAAATCTGATGGTTTCATAAAGGCAGTTTTCCCTGCACTTGCTAGTTCTCTCATTCTTGCCATCATGTGAAGAAGGTCTTTGCTTCCCCTTCACCTTCTACCGTGATTGTTAAGTTTCCTGAGGCCTTCCCAGCCATGTGGAACTGTGAGTCAATTAAACCTCTTTTCATTATAAATTACCCAGTCTCTGGCAGTTCTTTATAGCAGTGTAAAAACGGACTAATGTACCAATACACAGACTACAAAAGCAAGATACTTTCCCAGAGCCCCTTGCAGCTACAGGTGGCCATGTGACTCAGTTCTGGATAGTAAGAATGAGGAGAAAATCTGCTGGGGAGCTTCTGAGACATACTTTCTCCCTCTGATAAAACAAAAGAGGGACACCAGGAGACTTTTCTCTTAATGACTCTGCTTGATCCTATTACCTGTTTTTGCATGTAGTTATGTAAGGTTATAACAACCTCCACAGTGGCAGCCTTCTTGCAAACATCAGGGGAATTCCAAGATCTCAGTCCCCTGATATTGTGGAGCTATCTTCAGGACTTCCTATTAAGTAAACAACCAATGTGCTTATACTTTAAAGCCTCTGTCAGCCAAAGACATCTTAACAGTGCAACCTCTCTGTCTCTTTGGAGAGCTCATCCTCTTCCACTGGGCCATTATCTGTTGAAGTTCCTGAAGGCCTAGTCACAGAACCACTCCACATTTCTTTCATTCTCTGCTCTCCCCTAAACAATCTCACACTCATTCACAACTTCAGCAGCCATCTATATGTAATTCAATGAAGGTCACTGGACACTTGTGTGTGGGCTCAAAGTTCATTAGCTCTAGTCCAAAGCTCTGTTCTGAGCTCCAGACTCATAATACAACTACCTAATTACCAGCTCCTATTAGGTGTCTCAAAGATACCGTGAATACAACACATCTGAAACAGATCTCAAGATCTTCCCTCAGAGGCCTGATCTTCTTCTTCCAATGCCTCCTTTATCAGTGAGTAGAACCACTGTTACAGTTTGCATCTGTGTCCCCACCAAATCTCAGGTTCAGTTGGAATCCCCAATGTTGGAGGTAGGGCCTTAAAAACTTAAAAAGGTGACTGGATCATGGGGGTGGGTCCTTCATGAATGGTTTAGCACCATCCCTTTTGTGCTATTCTCATGATACAGTTCTCACAAGATCTGGTTGTTTAAAAGTGTGTGCCACCATGCCTGTAATCCCAGCACTTTGGGAGGCCGAGGCGGATGGATCAAAACTCCTGAGGTCAGGAGTTCAAGACCAGACTGGCCAACATGGTGAAACTCCGTCTCTATTAAAAATACAAAAAATTAGCTGGGTGTGGGGGTGGGCGCCTGTAATCCCAGCTACTCAGGAGGCTGAGGCAGGAGAATTGCTTGAACCTGGTTGCAGTGAGCTGAGATTGTGCCACTGCACTCCAGCCTGGACAACAAGAGCAAAAGTCTGTCTCAAAAAAAAAAAAAAAAGTGGCAAGTCCCCTTCTCTCTCTTCCTCCTGCTCGAGCCATGTAAGACGTGCTTCCCTTTTGCCTTCTACCATGATTATGAGTTTTCTGAGTCCCCCCTTACAGAGGGGAGCTACTATGCTTCCTGTACAACCTACAGAACCATGAGTCAATGACACCTCTTTTCTTTATATACTACCTAGTCTTAGGTATTTCTTTATAGCAATGCAACAACAAACTAATATGACCACCATGCATCCAGTTAGTGCATCCAGAAACGCACTTTAGCCACTATGTTACCAAGACTTATCAATTTTACTTCCTAAATAGCTCTCAGATAGATCTGCTTGTTCTTCAGTTTCAATTGTCCCTGCCTTTGAAGTGCTTAGACAAATGCAATGACCTCCTTCCAGGTCAATCTATACACAACCTGGCTTCTTTTCAATCTGTTCTCAACTGCAGCGGGGGTGACACACACCACAGCCCACTCAAAGCCCTTCAGCAGCTTCCCATTAGATTTGGAATAAACACAGGCCTCCCTAACAGAGCTCACAACACCCTGCATGTTCCAGCCCATGGAACTTTAAGTCTAACGTCACACCAGGGAGCCCTCACTCTGAGTTCCAGCTACACTGATCCTTCAGTCTCAGCTGTCTGCCATGACACATGAGATTCCTCTTCCTGAACCATCCCTCCTTTTAGGCCTTGTTCACACTACTCATCCTGCAAAGAAGCCCCCCTGACTTCCTCAATAAAAGCAAAATTTCCTTTTATAACATCTTATAGCATAACGTACTTGAAGCACTTGTCACAAGTGAAACTTTACACTTGATTTTATGATTATTTGATTGTCTTCTCGCCCCTCACCCCAATCATATGATAAGCTTGCTGAGATGAGGATGGGGTCAGTCCCATGTCACTAACCATGGAGCCCCCAGTGCTTAGCACATGGTGGATACTCACTGACTACTGATTGAATGGTCGCTCTAGAATTGGAAATTTGGTCTTAAGTCATCACTGAATTCTCAAGTTCAGATGTTCCAAGACACTTTCTCATACAGTGTCTGCTATTCTCCACGGGTATGCTATATGAACCTTGTTCAGAGCCGTCCACTGACCCATGAACGTACCTGGACGGTTCCTTTGTTAAAACAGCTTCCCCTCCCAGAATGCCCCATTTACCTTATCAATAAAAACTCTGTCCCGACAGGCATGGTGGCTCATGCCTATAATCCCAGCACTTTGGGAGGCCAAGACAGGCGGATCACTTGAGGTCAGGAGTTCGAGGCCAGTCTAGCCAACATGATGAAACCCCATCTCTACTAAAAATTCAAAAATTAGCCAAGCATAGTAGCATGTGCCTGTAGTCCCAGATACTGGGGAGGCTGAGGCAAGAGAATTGCTTGAACCCGGGAGGCAGAGGTTGCAGTGAGCCATGCCACTGCACTCCAGCCTGGGCAACAAAGTGAGATTCCATCTCGAAAAATAAAACAAAACAAAACTCAGTCCATAATTTAAAACTCATCCTTGGCCCAAGTGACACAAAGTCTTTTCTGATCATTTCAATCCATACAGCTCCCTCCTTCTGATGAATTAACACTGTCTAACATATTTATTTAGTACTCCTATGTACTACATTACATCGTCAACTAATGACTTACGTAAATATGCCTGATCTTCCCAATTAGACATAAGCTTCATAGCAAGCACCATATCGTATGTTTTTGTGTGGTTTCCACAATGCCTAGCACAGAGCCCTATATATAGAAGGTGCTCAATGAATGCTGGTTACTTAAGTAAGGATTGTGCTCTATCCTTGATACACAATCAGCCATAAGGAACAAGTTGCCAGTTGAGCTTCTTCCAATAAAAATTCAAACAACAGAACGATGATGACCTACTGCTTGGTCCCAGAGAGCCCCTGGTGGATGTTGCCTCACTTAAGTGCTTCCTATATCACAAGACTAGTTTTGGGTCCCAACTATGATTCCTAGTATAGAGTAGCTGGTTATAAACATTTCCTCATGAGCAAATGAAGATACAGATTTTCAAATAATAGATGTAACTCTGTCTGACCACAGTGGTTTTCCAGTGAAACATTCAACTCAACATTCAACTCCAAGAAGAAAACGGCAAATTGTAGGGATTCACTACTTATTGAGAATTTACAATGTGTCATTCACTAAAGTAAGCACTTTACATATATGTAACCCATTAAATCTTCACGGCAGCATTTTAAAGTACCGCAGGAAGAATTATTTCCATTTTATAGATGAGGACACTTGGTTTCAGGGGGTAAACACTTACTCAGGTTCACTAACTGGCAATTTGCAGGTAAGCTCAGATGTGAATCCACATATGACTAATCTCAAAGCACCCTGCTTTACTACCCATCTAGCTTAGAAATTTGGACCAAACTCTCATGATGAGACTCTAATTAACTAGATTCCAAAAAATGGTTTTATTAAGGACATAATATAATAAATATAATATTTTGATTATTTTAAGCCAGATATATGATATAATTTCCCCATATATATTTTTAATTATATCTATATAATAATCATAAGAGATTTCATACTTAAAGAATGCTACAGACTGAATGTTTGTGCCACCTCAAAATTCTTCTGTTAAATCCAAACCCCCTAATGTGATATTAACAAGTGGAGCCTTTAAGAGGTGATCAGTGCCCCTTATAAAAGAGGCTGCAGAGAAATCCCTTGTCCTTTCTGTCATTTGAGGACACAGCAGAATGATAGCCATTCATGAACCAGGAAATGAGCTCTCACAGATCATCCAATCTATCAGCACCTTGATTTTGGACTTCCCAGCTCCTGGAACTATGAGAAACAAATGTGCATTGCTTATAAGTCATCCAGTTTATAGAATTTTTGTTATAGCAACCCAAATGGACTAAAACAGAAAATTGGTACTGAGAAGTGGGGTGACACTGTAACAAATAGCTAAAAACGTGGGAAAGGCTTTGGAACTGGGTAACAGGTAAGGGCTGGAAGAGTTTTGATGTGCAGGCTAGAAAAAAGCCTATATTGCCATGAATAGACCTTTAAAAGCAATTCTGGCAAGGGTTGAAAAAGAAAAGAGGAAAGCAGTAGAAAAAGCCTCAGTCTTCTCAGAGAATACCTAAATGATCCTGAAGAGAATGTTAGTATAAATATGAACAGTAAAGGCAATTCTGATGCCATCTCAGACAGAAATGAGGAACACATTACTGGAAAGTGGAGGAAAGGCCATCCTTGCTATGAAGTGGCAAAGAACTTGGCTGAATTGTGTTCGTGTCCTAGTGTTTTGTGGATGGTAGAACTTGTGAGTGATAAAATTGGATACTTGGCTAAGAAAATTTCTTAGCAAAGTGTTGAAGGAGCAGCTGGATTTCTTCTGACTGCTAATACTGTAATAAAATGTGAGGAGAGAGAATGATCCAAAGACAGAATTCTTCATCAAAGAGGAAGAAGAACTTAAAGATTTGGAAGACTCTCAGCCTATCTGTATTGAAAGGATAAAGAAGCCTGTTAGGAAGAGAACGGTGAGAGTGTAGCCAAGTGACCAATTAATAAGATTAGTCAGCTATCTCAACAGAAACCAGGAGGTATTGTCCAAAACAGTGGAAGAATGATCCCAGAGGCACTTCAGAAATTCTCTGCACTGCCCCTCCTATCACAGACCCAGAGTGCAAGGACCCTGGGGGAAAAATCATTTCGAAGGAGAGGCCACCAGCACTTTTGAGACTTCAGGGCATGCCACACCCTCACAAGGCACCTTCTCACATTGTAAAATTCAGTTCTATATTCCAGTGCCTCACTGTTCAGCTGCCCTTTGGGCAAAGCAGCATGCACTGTACCCAGAAAAGGCATGGGGGTGTAGTCACCTCCACCTAGATTTCAAAGGATGCCCAGGAGAGCTGGAACTCCACCCTGAGAGTCATGGGCACCGGACCCCAGCCTGCAGAGTGGGGCCCAGGAAGGGAACCACTGTGGGGGCCAGGGTCACTGTAGAGAGCCCCCACCAGGGCAATGCCCAGCAAGCCATGGAGGCAGAGCCATGCAAAGCCATAGGGGCAGGGAATTGGGGGCCCAACCCCTACACGGCAAAGCTGCCATGCAGGGCCACCACCTCAGTGGGTCCAGAAGACAGAACTCTTACCCCAATGGGTTTGGAAGGTGGGACCTCCACCCCAGTGGGCCTGGAAGGCAGAGCATCAAGTCTAAGAAGGTAATTTTCAAACCTTAAGGTATAATGTTGTTGGGTTTTAGACTTACTTGGAACCTGTTACCCCTTTTTTCTTTCCCATTTCTCTCTTTTGGATGGGAATGTCTATGCTATGCCTGTCCAACCATTGTATTTTGGAAGCATATAACTTGTTTGATTTCATAGGCTCACAGCTGGAGAGGAAATTGCCTCAGGAAATTGCCTCACCCATATCTGATTTAGATGGTATTTACATGAGACTTTGGACTCTTGAGTTCATGCTAAAATGAGTTACAATTTTCAGGGCTATTGGGATGGAATGAATGTTTTACATATGAGAATAACATGAGTTTGGGAAAATAGGGTGGAATACTATAGACTAAATGCTTGTGTGTCCTCTCAAAATTTATATGTTGCCAGACATGGTGGTTTATGCATGTGATCCCAGTACTTTGGGAGTCCACGGCAGGAGGATCACTTGAGGTCAGGAGCTTGAGACCAGTCTGGGAAACATAATGAGACCTTGTCTCTAAAAAACATTTAAAAATTAGCCAGATGTGGTAGCACATGCCTGTAGTCCCAGCTACTCAAGAGGCTGAGGCAGGAGAATCGCTGGAGCCAGGGAGGTCAAGGCTGCAGTGAGCCATAATTGCACTACTGCACTCTAGCTTGAGTGACAGAGTAAGACTCTGTATCTAAAAAAAAAAATTTTAATTTGTATGTTAAACCCTAACCCTCAATGTGATGGTATTCAGAGTTGGGGCCTTTAGGAAGTAATTAGGTCATTAGGGCTGAGCCCTTATGCATGGGATTACTGCCTTTATAAAAGACGCCCCCGGGAATTCCCCTTCCCTCCCACCATTTAAGGACACAACACAAAGATGGCCATCCATGAACCAGAAAGCAGGCCCTCACCAGACATCAACTCTGCTGCCACCTTGATCATGGACTTCCCAGCCTCCAGAACTGAGAGAAATAACTGTTTACTGTTTATCAGCCACTCAGTTTATATTTTTGTTATGACCCAACGGACTAAGACAGAAGATGACACTCCAGACTTAGAAGCATTAAGATTTTGAAATAAAAAAATTTTCCTCACTCTGAGTCAGAAGTTTAATTATTATTTATTACATAATTAAGTAGATAGCAAAAAAAAAAAAAAAAAAAAACACCACAGTGCCACCAGATTTGTTTACTTTCCAAATAAACATTAAATGAAAATAAAAATGAGTTTATATCTTAGCACATGTTTTGGTCAGTTTTCCAAAGTTATTTGCAATTATACTGACAAACGGAAATCAAACAGAGTAAATGTGAAAGTCTGTCCAACTTCACTAGTAATGGAAGAACTATAAATCAAAACAATGAGATATTAATGTTCATCTGTCTAACTCTACACAAATTTTATAATAATAATGACAAATCACAATGAGACAAGTACTTTCACATACTACTGGAAATATTGAAAATTTCTCAAGTCCTTTAACTCATTAATCCCTCTTTTATTGGTTTATTTTATGGAAATAATCAGAAATATAGTAAAAGGTTTATGTTTAAGGATATTTGTGTGCACTGGGGTAGCCAATTTACCAAAATATTAACAGTGGTTATCTTTTGTTCTTAGAATTGCTGGTGATTTTTATGTTTCTAATTTTACTATTTCTGTATACTTATATTCAGTCCACTTCCAGTCATGTTCTAAAATCATGTCCTCACATATTCTAAAAATATCACGAGCCAGCAAGATCACTCCTAATAGCAATAGGCAAGATAAATTGATTCCAACTCAAAAGTCTGTTTTCTACACAGCTCCATGATGATGACCTTCTCACATGAGAACATCTAGCCTGCTTGTTTGATGTCTTGTTTAATTACTGGCATTAGAATTAGTCAAACCTTTCCAATTTTCACTTACCTGGATTGGATGTGTACTGCATTGCGATCATTAGCATGGATGATGCAGAGAGGTTAACATGGGCAGGTACGCCTTCTCTCCTTGAGGAGCCCACTGCAACCAAAAGTTCTTTGATTAGACACAATTTAATCTCTACATATACCTGTTACTTTGCACAGAGCATGAGAGATAAGAAGGAACTTTAAAAAAAAAAAAAAAAAAAAAAAAAAAAAAAAAAAAAAAAAAAAAGCTCCAATAAAGCTAATGGAAGTTTTGCCCAAATGAAACCACAAAATGTGTCCTGGCATACAAATGTTATAGTTGTCATCTCCATAGGAAAATCGAGTGAGAATGTATAAGGAGACAGAACAGCGCCAGAAAGTGATGTAATGGCTTTATCAGAGTTGTACTTAGATGGGATCTCTACCTCCAAGATGTTTGTATTTAGATGGAAAAGAAAGAAAAAACAGAATCCTCTATGTGCCCAAAGATAAAGCCATGTTGAAGGGTATCCCAATGAGAAAATAAAAAGGAAAGGTTTTTAAACTCAAATTGAACATATCAATTTTTAGAGATGCAGATGAAATAATACTTTAATTATAATGTATGACATTAATTTAGTTACAATACAAACTCTAAATCACATATTATAAAAATAATGATGTATTAATTTAAAAATTTTCAATTTTCACATATCATTAAACAGTTTTATTCAAACCTTCACATGTAACTCCATCATCAATGTCTTCATTACCATAAGAACCACTTTTTTAGTTTTCTAGAGCTTACCATCTTCATATTCATCTGAGTTGTATGAAATAAAGCAATTTTTGAATCTGTGAATAACACAGTTGCTGGGCATTTTATCCTACGCCAACAAGCATAAAATCACAAAGCAAACTGGTTTCTTTAAAATCCACCTTATTGCTATATAATCATGGTCTCCACTCACTAACTGCTTTTAAGACATCTTTAAGTGGCTTATTTTAGATGACATCAAATACCATATTAAATTTCCTTGTCTCTCTTTTTTAAGAGAGTGTATCAGGTCACCCCTTTAAGTATTCGAAAGTACCACTGATGGAAGCCATTTGGGGAAATACATTGTCTCCGAAGAGGACTTTCTTTCTTTCCTTTTTTTTTTTTCTTAGACGGAATCTCACTCTTGTTGCCCAGGCTAGAGTGCAGTGGTGCAATCTTGGCTCACTGCAACCTCCACCCCCTGGGTTCAAGCGATTCTCCTGCCTCAGCCTCCCGAGTAGCTGGGATTGCAGGCACCCACTACCACACCCAGCTAATTTTTGTATTTTTAGTAGAGATAGGTTTCACCATCTTGGCCAGGCTGGTCTTGAACTCCTGACCTCGTGATCCACCCGCCTCAGCCTCCCAGAGTGCTGGGATTATAGGCATGATCCACTGTGCCCGGCCGCAAGAGGACTTTCTTATTTCAAACACAGTAATTGAGAGAGGACCCACCTAATAAAAACTTTATTAGGACTCAAATATAAAATAAATTCCTCTTTTCTCAGGGAAAATTGCAGAAGCAGAAGAAACCTCTCCTTACACTTGGGCTTGTGTGGCAGAGTGTCAAGCATGAACAGAATGGTGTACAGAGAGCACAAAACCCTCAAAAAGTCAACCCTTACATTTCTAAACATAATCGAGAAGACCACTGCCACGAGCAACAACAAAAAGCAAATAACCTCAAAATCTGCTTTATTTTATTTTATATTAAAGTACAGCAGGTGTGGATTATATCTCACCTACATCCAAAAAGGATAACTTCTAATAAAACACATGTATAACAGAATCATCAAAACACCAATAAAAATTTGTCATATAATAAATCAGAGGAGATAAAAAATTATTTAACACAATTCTTTTCTTTTTACATAAAGGAATTTGGGCACCAAAGTAGACAGTGGCCGTTAAAACAATTTTACAAAAATAAACAAACAAAACACATCTATCACTAAGTTCTATTTACTTAAGTTGGCTTTTATTAATCGCTTGCAGCTAGGCAGCTGCTAACCCACTAAGCAGGTGATACTCAGGGAGATAAACTAGTTTGGCTCCACAACTTATTAAATAAATAAGTATTAATAATTAGACAAAGATTGGGGATCAATTCACTGCTCTTAGACAGTCAAATTGATTAATCAAATGTGATTAATCAAGAAAAAAGAACTTTCAGCCAAATGCTAAGGAACAAAGTGCAAGCTGCTCTCAAACTGTAGCCAGGGAGTTTGTTCAAATTCAGCTTCTTTGGGGCCAAAGAAGACACTTCTGGAGAGTCAGCTTGGAAACCACATTTTCCAGTAAAGTACATGTTTAATTAATAAGCACATCAGGTGATTCTGATGCAAGCTGGCTTTGGACCACTGTTTGAGAAGTACTATTAGAGGGACGAGAAATAGGGAAGAAAATGCCCAGTAAGGTGTCCTGGGGCAGGAAGAATAATTGCACGCCCTGTGCCCTTTGTTAAAGAAAAGAAAAAATAAATTCTTGTCTCAGACATATTCAAGAAATACACACACACACACACACACACACACACACACACACACACATATATATTCTTGTTTTGGGACAAGCGTTTCACCTTTGTTTAAATTCATCTCAAGCTTTTTAATAATATGCATTTAATAATATGTATTTCTCAACAATGAAAACTGCTATTAAGGAAGGCTGAGAGTCACTGTAAATGGAGGCCTTTAAAAGTGGGAGAAATGCCCACATGTCTCAGATGATTTAGGTGAAGTCTATTTGCAGAATGGTCCAAATGGCTCAGCCACCTCTGGATGTCCCTGCTATTCCTACAAATCCATACTCTCCGTCAAGAATGACCAGCCAGGAGGTCAAAAGCATTCCCCTGGCTCAAGCCTAGGAAATTGGCTGCAATACTTACATAAACAGACGGTGCCTTGCAATTTCCTAGCCTTCTAACAGACTGAATAAAATCATTGCAATTCTAATTTAATAAACGTGCACAGGCACACATCATTTATTGAATCTTGTTAAAAAGGCATGATGTAAACAGATGTGCAGCTTGTCCCCATGAGGGTGTAAAAAGCCAAGATTATAAACAATAGAAGGGAGAAGATAATTAATCAAAATAAGAAAGTTTTGCATTTAATATTGTGCTCAGGAAATACAATTAAAAGTTCTCAGTCCTATTCCCTATCCTCCCGGCATCACCAGAACAACCATTACCATGATCTCCTCCCTCCAGGAATAGTAACAATGCCTTAATATGTTCATGCATTTTGTAGTTCTGAATGTATTATTATGTACAGCTCTTATATGACTCTCATTCAAAAGAGGAATTCTATGGGAAAAGCCATTTTATAAAAGAGAGATCATCAAGTTATTTGCATGACAGCACCAACCTAATTATTCAGACTACAGGCCAAGTCACTTGACTTCATAGCTAATGCTCTATTCATTTTCTGTCTATTTTAGACAGAAATAGATTATTTCAACAACTTTTTTGGTCAGTATTTCCTGTATACTAGACATTGTTCTAGGTCCTGGGGATACAGTGCTAAAGACAGACAAGTCATCATTAAAAAGTAAGGAAACAACAGGTTCTGGAGAGGATGTGGAGAAATAGGAACACTTTTACACCGTTGGTGGGACTGTAAACTAGTTCAACCACTATGGAAGACAGTGTGGTGATTCCTCAAGGATCTAGAACTAGAAATACCATTTGACCCAGCTACCCCATTACTGGGTATATACCCAAAGGATTATAAATCATGCTGCTATAAAAACACATGCACATGTACGTTTATTGCAGCACTATTCACAATAGCAAAGACTTGGAACCAACCCAAATGTCCATCAACGATAGACTGGATTAAGAAAATGTGATACATATACACCATGGAATATTACGCAGCCATAAAAAAGGATGAGTTCATGTCCTTTGTAGGGACATGGATGAAGCTGGAAACCATCATTCTGAGCAAACTATCTCAAGGACAGAAAACCAAACACTGCATGTTCTCACTCATAGGTGGGAATTGAACAATGAGAACACTTGGACACAGGAGGAGAACATCACACACTGGGGCCTGTCGTGGGGTTGGGGGAGAGGGGAGGGATAGCATTAGGAGATACACCTAATGTAAATGACAAGTTAATGGGACTCCAACACAGCAGCATACCAACGTGGCACATGTATACATATGTAACAAACCTACATGTTGTGCACATGTACCCTAGAACTTAAAGTATAATAAAAAAAAAGAAAAAGAAAAAAAATACAGACAAATCTTTGTCCTTATGGATCCTAGATGCTAGAGCTGTGTTACCCAATATGGTGACCACTAGTCACATGTGGCTATTTAAACTTAATTAAAATTAAATAATATTAAAAATTGCATTCCTCAGTCTCACTAGACACATTTTAAGAGCTCACTAGACACATTTTAAGAGCTTAGTAGCCACATGGGGCTAGTGGCTACTCTACTGGGCAGCACAACATTTTTAATGTTTTTATGGAACATTCCATCATTATAGGAAGTTCTGTAGACAGCGCTATTCTACAAGAAAGGGCAAACAGGTACTTGTGGCAAAATGGAAGCAGTGCAAGGGAGTAAAGAGAAAGTGATGGAAAGTCCTGTTTTAGCCAGAGGGTAAGAAAGGGCATCTTGAAAGATGTACTTGAGCTTAAACCTAAAGAATGTAAGGAAGCAAATAATCATGAGACCATTTGGGAGAAGGACTTTGAAGACAGATTAAAGCATGGAGCAAAAGCAAAAGTGTGGTGCCTTTGTGAAACTGCAGAAAAGCCAAGCCTCCTGGAGCAGAGTGAAGACAAGGAGATGTAGTGATTGGAACAGGAAGGTAGGTAGGGGTCAGGTCATAGAGGGCCTATGAGCCAAGGAAGGGCACTGAATTTGATTTGTAAGAGTGATGGGAAGCTAGGTGGTTTTGCTGAGGGAAGTGGCATGATCTGATTTACATGTCTGGAGGATAGCTCTGGCTTTTTGATGGAAAGCAGAAGGTAGGAGGGCTAAAAAGGTAAGCAGGGAGACCAGTTCAGAAGCTACTGGACTGGCCCCAATGAGAGCTGGTGGTAAGAAATGGCCTGAATGGGGATATACTGAAATGAATTCCACTGGCCTTATACTTATCTAAAGGGTGAAAGTAAAGGAGCCATCTGGAAGGAAGAAACACACTATGGTGTAAGTTTTTCAATGTAACAGAACCATTTCCCATATTCTGCCAGACTGCACTGCCTGGATTAAAAAGTGATCTCACCTCTACGTGGGCCTCCTACTTGTGTGAGCGGAGGTAATTGTGCTCCATGAGATAGGGTTTAAGCAAAAGATGTCCATGCCTTCAGAAGGACATTATCAGTTAAACATAAAAGGAAGACCAAGACAACGTGACCCAAGAGCCTATGCAGCATTAAAATATTTGCAGAATTACAGATTAATGAAAAGTCAGGAACAGAATGCCCATCAATACTGTGGAAGTGTTCTGTCAGATTCTATGAGTCCAAAAACTGCTACAATGATTATTGTAATTATACAACAAACTCTAGAAGAAAAAATTCCAAAGCCCCAGCAGATGGCCTCTTATCTTAAGCAATATTTAAGATGATGAAATTTCAGGACAACGTGTGAATTTTAACTAGGTATTGGAATGAGTTGCAATGGGATTTGATATGTCTGTGATTTGACTATGCATTTGGCCTGATATACACCTGCATAACATCACATGATATTTAAAGGCAATTCTCATACATTATTGCACGGTCTTCACAACAGACACGGGATGTGGACAAAGGAAGTTATCCTTATCACCATTTTACAGCTAAGGAAACCAAAGTTCCATGAGGTTAGGAGATTTGCCAAGAGTTGAAGGATTATAACTCAGCTCTTCTGGATTTCTATGTCAAACATTTCCCATGACTCAGCAATAAAACTCTCAAAGTATATAGGGAAACCTACCTTATAAAAACAACCATTGGCTAATAAAACAGACTGCATATATTAAAGATTATTTAAATATCATCAATATTTTGCATTTTTACTATTTTTTCTATTAGCGTTTGGAAGGTTGTAGAAACATAACATGCACCCTCTGTAGTAGTAGGAATAGAACAAAAAATGGTAAGTCACACAATTGCCTTTAAGATAATGCCTTCAAGATTTAAATGAACCTTTATTTTCCCTGAAGGTAAGTGACTTTTTGAGAAAATTTAGGGTGGAAAGGGAACTAGATGAGACTGCATAGTCTGGGATACTAGGATACGTTAGAATAATCTTAAACGATTATATCTTAAGCTGATATAATTGTTCAGCTTTATTATCATCTTTACAATAACATAGCCTGCATCAATCAATGTTCACTTGGAATCAGCTCTTTCTCTTCTCTGCCAAAGCATCATCTCTCAAATCTCCATATTTCAATTCAGTCCACAAATCACAGATCCTTTATTGGAAAAAGACAGGTTTCCATGGTGACATGCAAATGGCCTTCTCAATTCTTAGTAACTCTTTTAATATTTTTTTTATAAACAAAGCATATTGAGCACATTTGGAATAAAGAGAAATATATTTTATTTATGGAAGGAGTTAAAAAGAAAAGCTATGTCAAAGGAAATTTTCATAATAAATAAGTTGATGTTTGCTCTGCAGAACCTTAAAAGGACTCATTCTAAAATAAAAGCCCAGCATTTGGTTTATTGACAAGGATGGTAAGAAGGAAATCTCTGATATACATGCTGGCCTCTTAATCTGAAGAGCTGCAATACCTCATTAGGTCCACTTCAAAGATCAGTACTTCATCTTCTAGGTCCTTAATGATAGAATCATTTTACACCTGAAAAGCAGTTCATGTTTTCCATCTGACATTAGGAACACCACACCAAAGAGATAAAAAGCCTTTTTGTCTTAAAGACTTTATCAAGTACTCAGGAAATACACCATCCTTCATCCTAGCACTCAGTCCTGAAATAAAAATATTCTGCAAGAAGTTACATGCTCTTGACTTGTTTTGGTCACAATTTCTAGACACCGAAACAACTACAAAAAATAGAAAAAACATGGATACGACCCACAGACACACATTCTCACATCAGCCCATTTTAACATGATTAATCTGAAACTATATCCTTCTAGCTTTGGAGCTGTGTCTTTGTATACTCACGAAATCACAAGTACAAAGGAAACACCTGAATGGTGTAATCGAATTTGACTGTAAAGGTTGGTACTACAATTTATTTTCAAAGACTTAAAGATGACAAATATTGGCTATTATGGAACCACAGGAATGATTATGAGAAAGGAAAGTCAAAGCTAAGAGAGTAAAACCAGAGCAACAAAATAAACACATGAAACAGACCAACAATTGGGTTACAGGACAATATATGCCTCTTACACAAAATCATATTGACATTACTTAAACTCGAATTAGTATGCCAGAAATAATCTTCGAGATTGAACATTTTTTTTCAAACTCCTTCTTTATAGGTGAAAAAAATGGGACCTTGGGGACATGAAGTGACTTGTTTACCCCTTCAAATAAATGTCAAGTTACTCCTCTAATAAACACTAAAATATACACAAATTTTGTAAACTCAACTTACTATTTTATTCTCCTCAATTGCTGAGGTTTGTACATTTATGTAAGTAAGAATTCTAACATGACTACATGATATGCTTTGGGATCCGTGTTTCTAATTAAGTAGAAATTAATAATCAAGTGTAAAGAAATTGCCAGCTATCACAGTATTTGACCAATCTTAAATGTAACTTCAGAGGCCCGATATTTTCAACACCTCTCCCATAATTATTAACTTATTCCTAAGAAGGAGGGATTTAGTGAATTAGATTAATTATTAGAAAGCTACAGCCTCCTCATTAATCCCACCATCGTCTCCCAGCACTTTGGGAGGCTGAGGCTAGAGGATCACTTGAGGCCAGGAACTCAAGATTAGCCTGGGAAACATAGCAAAACCCCATCTCTACAAAAAAATTGTTTTAATTAGCTGGGCATGGTGGTAGAGGCCTTCACACCCTACTTGGGAGCCTAAGGCAAAACGATCGCTTAAGACAAGGAGTTTGAGGCTGCAGTGAGCTATGACTGTGCCACTGCACTCCAACCCAGACAACAGAATAAAACCCTATATCAAAAAAAAAAAAAAAGAGAGAGAGAGAGAGACGGAGTGGAAGGGAGGAAAGGAAGGAGGAAGCCAGGTGCGGTGGCTCACGCCTGTAATCCCAGCACTTTGGGAGGCGGAGGCAGGTGGATTACTTGAGGTCAGGAGTTCGAGACCAGGCTGGCCAACATGGCAAAACCCCGTCTCTACTAAAAATACAAAACTTAGCCGGGCATGGTGGCTTGCATCTGTAGTCCCAGCTATTCGGGAGGCTGAGGCAGAAGAATCACTTGAACTCGGGAGGCAGAGGTTACAGTGAGCCGAAACTGCACCACTGCACTTCTGCAGTGACAGGGTGTTACGCCATCTCAAAAAACTAAAGAAAGAAAGAAGGGATGAAGGGAGGAAGGGAAGAATGGAGGGAGGGAGAAAGGGAGGGAAGGAGGAAGGAAAAGAAGGAAGGAAGGAAGGAAAGAAGGAAGGAAGGAAAGAAGGAAGGAAGGAAGGAAGGAAGGAAGGAAGGAAGGAAGGAAGGAAGGAAGGAAGGAAGGAAGGAAGGAAAGAAGGAAGGAAATAGCCTCATCTGTTATGCTTCAAAAAACCAAAAATTCTTAGGCCTAAATTTAACAGTTAACATTATTTATTTTAAAGGTACGACTATGCAATTCTAAGACTATATCAATAAATGAGTACTTGTCAGTAAGGTTACACAGAACAAAAGAAGAAAATGATCAAATATTCTATTACTTGAATGGTATGATCAGTCTGCTAATTTTTTTGAATTGCTATATAATTTAGGCAGAAGTCAAACTCTTTGCTGAAAGACATGAAAAGTACCATTCCATAGCTAACATTAAACTTGATTGTAAAAATAAGCAAATGTAGTTCAAAAGATATATATGGTTACCAATTGTTATTACAGAGCAACAACTTTAATAAGATCATAAGCACATAAAATTAAAATGTGAATAATGATCACGAGGAGTTGAATGTAATCAACGAAAGTATTTTTCTAAAACAAGAGTTGAGACAAGGAGAGAAGCAAGCTGACACTTATTGCATACCAGGCATTGTGGTAGCATTTTACCAATGTTCCAAGTTAACCACCTTAATTATCCCACAACTTCATGAGGCAGCTATTACTATTATTATTATTATTTTATAGGAAAGAAACAGAAAGGTAGGTAATTTGCCTAAGGTCATATACCTAGTAGGTGGAAGAGCTATGATTTGGATCCAGATGTTTGACTCCTAAACCCACAATCTTTTCAGATTTCCCACTGAAAAACAGATAAATCCGTAATCCATTTATTTAAAAAATACTTGAAAATGATTTTGATCATAAAAACCACAAAGCAACATTTTTAAATCTTTGTGCACATGTCTGGAAAGCCTGCAAGATTAAGTCTACAGAAGTGAAACAGGATTCAAATCAGTTTTATGTTTATAATCATACATTACACATGACTTGCAGGCTTCAGCTTTTTTCAGTGTTTTCATAAATTTCGAGTCACTTTATCGTCACGATACCTCTATAAGGGAAAGCTGATGGGTTCGTCATTCTGTAGATGAGGTTTCAACTATGTGAGCTGCCTAGATTAGAGGCAGAGCTGGGACCAGAATTTACACATCCTGACTATCTAATGCTCTTTCTATCAGATACTACTGCCTTCAAAGCCAAAAGATAGGAATTTCTGCATCTGAGACAATACTTTCCCCATCTTTTTTCTAAAGTGGCAAAAGATACTGTAATTTATACAAAGGAAACCTAGACTGCCTTGACATGTTCTTTTTTTCTATTCTATGAGATCAAACTGTCTGAATAAAACAATTCTAAACCCTAACGCCTTTCATTTGTTTGACTTTTACCATAATATCCATGCTAAAGTGACTGAATTTAAATCATAGCTCATGTATATATCAAGTGATTCCATTATAATCTTGAAAACCTGGAGCCTATAACAGCAAAAGCAATTTCCATTCATATCATACATAAAAATAATCTAGTATTAGGTAAGACTGGACTTACATATAGCCATTGGTAGAAAAGATGTGCTAAGATATTCAATGATATCCTTGTGCAGAAATGGAGGAAAGGTAGCTAACGTTGATATCATCGTATAGGGCAAAGTACTCAGAATATCATCATTGAGAAAAGGTAGCAAACATGTAGTTGTATAAAATATCGACTGTCCAAGATCTACAAAACAAAATTGAGTAATCAGTCACTGGATATTTTGCAATTAACAAAATATGCTAACTTTACATTTTAAGCTTTAATGAAGTGGTTTACATAATAAGCAACTAGTGCTCCCTCCCTATTAAGTGTTATGAAACATAATATTTGACAGGGTACTATGTATACAGTAATTGGTCAATAAATGACTGATGAATGAATAAGTTAAGAAATAGAAATATCCATTACATGCATTTTTCCTCCACATTTTCTCAATCTTCAGTAATACTTGGTATTCGTATTACCACATTCTACACAAGATAACTGAGGCACAAGAAGTTAGATGATTTGCCCAATGAGAGTTTTAGAAAATTCAAGGGCAGGATCAGAAATAAAACCGGACTATTTCTGCTCCATCAATCAAACCATCTGGAGTGTCGGGCAATGAAGTAATTTGCAACCTTCAGCAGAGCAACAATTTCAGCAAGCACCAAATAAGGGAAGCCATAAGCTGGTGCTACATGACCCTGTGCATTGAGTCATCAATGATCATGGGAGGAAATGCCACCTAATAACAATCTTTCTAACAACATCTTTAAACAGGGATAGTAACAATACCTACCTCACTTCATTAGAAGGATTGTTAGGAGGTTTTAATGGGATAAATGTAAAGTCCTTAGCATAGCACATACTGTGTGCTCCACAAATATTAGCTGATATTATTAATATTAACAGTTACTATTATTATTACCTGCACAAGAATAAAAATAAAGGAGATGCAGCAAAACCATAACTATTTAGTTTTAGAATGCATGTAGGCCAAATCCCATTACACTAAATGTGATTTGTATATTTGTATATTTCTGCACTTCCCAAAATATAGGCCATCAGTCCAGGATTGATGATGAAGACTTTGATCACTTTTGTATTCATTAGAACAGAAAAGTACTAGACTCTTCTTTGTTTTGCAGCAGATGTACCTTCTTAGTGTTATTTGGATTCCTAATGTTATTTCTGATTGTCATTAGAATTAATATGCCATCTCAGCAGGCACATCAGGCAGCAACAGAGAGGATGTGGCCACAGTGCACACTAGAGGGCCAGGGTCAGTCAACCTTGAGCTCAAATGAATGAAATGGAAAATCCACAGGTGTTTTACTAAGAATTAACCGAGGCTATGCATACAAGACACCTCAGCTGCTTTTGCTGAGCCATTTAGCCTAATTACAGAACATTAGCACTGAAAGGAGCCCAGCTGGAGTATTTTTCACATAAGGAAACTGAGGTCTGGAGAGAGGTGATTGCTCAGGATCACCTGGGAGCAGCTGAACTGCGACAAAACTGTTGCCTAGTGCTCTTCCTGTACTCCACCTGGACCCAGCAGGAGAACACAGCCTCCGGTCTGAGTGTAGCAGCTCTCAAAATCTGTGCAAAAGAAGCATCCACAAGGATCTTGCTAAAAATTCAGATCCTCAGACCCCACCCCTCAGTGATTCTTAGTGACAAGTACCTGGGTGGGACCAGAATTCCATGTTACAAACCCCCTCGGTGATTCCGATGTTTTTCAGACCATCCTTCAAGAAACAATGCCGTATTGTTTCTCTGAACCATTCATTAGATTGATCTACTGAGTTTTTTCCTACCTTCTAAGCTCTATCATGCAGAACAAGAACACAATAGCTAAATAACAATGTCACAAAGTCACAAAACAGCCGCAGATATGAGAGCAAAAATACAAATTATCTCCCCTGAAATCGTCACAATGGACACATTAATTGCAATTATACAGATTGCAATTTACCAAATTTAATGTCTTTATCTTAATCAAGGGGCTTTGAAGATAATGGGCAGCTCCCCTAACACAGTGGACCAACCCAGGCCCAGGCAGGTCCCAGGTGAGTTCAGGGCCAGTAGTCACGAAGGAAACTCACTGACAAGCTCATCAGCATAGTAAACTCTGGCAGTCTTATGTTCAGAATCCTCTCATTTAAGCTCGGAGCTAGCAGAGGATCACAGCAGAAGTGGCCAGGCTTAAGATGGCTACAGAATTATACAATAAGCAACTTTACGAAGTTCTATACCTTTTACATTCATCATAACACAGAGTTGTAAATATAAGAAAAAACAAATCCAATAGTTATTATTTCATCATTTTTATCTCAGTAGATTTTTAAACTTTTAAAATTAGGAACACGTTGTACTAAATAAACCATCAAGAATTCTCTTAGGGGAGTTAGCCATAATCAAAAGACAAAATAACCCCACTACCCACTTATTTTCCAAAATTCAAATTTTTCTGTACAGTGAAACCTTGGTTGTCATACTTCCAGGGACCAAATTATCAGAGTTCTGAAGTTAAGACAACTAATGTTTTAAAGTGCGTTATCTGCAGAAATCCCTTTTCTTATTGCATTGCTTTTCATTTGATGCTCCCATTTTTACGGGTTAGGAGAATTTGGTAAGCAAGCAAGATAATGAAACTGCCTAAGGACACAGGGTAGAAAGGGGGAAGAGTGAAGAAAAGAAGCAGGCTCTTAGGCTTCTATTCTAAGCACCATTAATATCATATATCGTACACATACTGCAGATAGCACATAGCACCACTAATACCATATGCTGAATACAGCATACGGCGCCACTATATACTATATCTACATTTTGATACAACATTGTATAATAACTCTTGATTGTTGTTTACATTTGGAAGAGTTCTTAGAGATTACTTCTCATCTAACCTCCTGACTTTATTAAAGAGACAGGAAAAAATGGGTCCTAGAGAATTTGCTCCCTCAAAAATCACAGAATCAGTCAGTGGATTATAGCCTGCTCTTCATGCTCTACTTCTTAATTTTCTGGGCGTCAGTTTTAAAATCTTATCTCCCCACTCATAATTTCAACAAGAGTCCCCATGATAACTCATCAGGAAAGAAGAGAAAATTTCTTGTTATATATCTTCCTCCTTTCTCCAGCCCCATTCTCCCCCAATACTCCACTTGGATAACATCCGTCTGGCAATAAAGCAGTGTAAAATGATACTATGGGAAGCACCATAATGAAGTTTCAGTGTAGTGTTTCTAGCCACACAAAGCCCTTTCAGGTGACTGATTACAACAGTGACCATCTCCGAGCCCCTTGCTCGGCATCATATACATTCATAAGTATCCATGTACATTGACGAAGGTTTCAGCTAAGTGCTCACCGTGTTGGCCGTGCTGTAGTAAAGGAACTAGATCCAGGAGAGTCACCAAAGTCACGTAGAGGCCTTGATAGTCCAAAGAAGGGTAGTCTGACAACTGAGCATCACGACTTTGCGGGCCGCGTTCTGAGGGAGCATCTCGCAGGACGCTGTAAAGGAGGGAGCGAGTAACAGTAGGGTTGATGGAACTGACCTGCGGTCTTAGAGATGGGGTGAGTGGGAATGGCACAGGAAAAAGACACATGGTCATGGGCACTGTCAAATTGGAGGCATCTTGGTTTTCCTTCTTCCCTGTGCGGGACAAAATGCTGTTGGGGGGACAAAGAAAAAAAAGAGACAACAAAGACACAAAGAACAGCACATTACATTGAAATGACACTCTAAAACAAATAATAAAACACCAGATACATTCCACATAAGATGCAATTGCCACGCCAGCAGGGTCTACCAATCTAGTACTGGTCACATAGCTTCGTGCTCAGAGGTACCAATAATACAAGGTTTACTTTGTGGAAGTTTCATTGCATCTCATGTGTTATCTGGTTAGTAAGGAGCAAAAATATAAAAATGCATGTTTCAGTGCCAAACCCATGTTTTACAGTTTAGCAGTTTGGTGAAGGAGAGGTTTCCCGGAAGAAAAAACAATAGCTTTGTCTAATGAGTAAGGGCTCTTATTCCTAATCACAAGGAGCTTTCAAAGGAAAAGATGTTTTCAGCAGGACTGTCTTCATCAGGTAAATAGGAACTTGCAAAATATAGGTATGGCACTTGCAGAAACATGTTTCAGCAAAGAATAAACATGTGTGTTTATTAAGAAAGTCTTAAAAATCACATGTTTATTGCATCAAAATAATGTCTATATGTATATTATGATACTGTTTCATGACATTCTGTCAGTATCATTTGAGATAATGAAGTTTAAACAGGCATATGAATTTAGAAATAATACATATTTCTAAAATGTTAGCTAAACTACATTGGAAAAGCTATAAAATAATATATAGTTGATGGTCCATAGCATATGTTTGTGAACTAATGATAATGGTTATTTATGTGTGTTTTTTAAATTTTGCATGTTGGGGAGGAAACATTTTATTTTATGAATACAAACAGTGGTTTATTAAATAATTACCTTCAAAATTCTAACGACTAAGCAAGCAGTATCTGTCATATAGCTGCACATCATACAGTAAGATTTCATATATTACTGCTGCTACTTACGTTATTATTCAACAAAACTCACTAAAGACTAAAGGAAAGATAATTTAGAAAGTTAAAAAAATTAATGGGAATAAAAATAAATTCTAAAACTAAATTGGTTTTCTTTTAGCCTTAATTTTAAAATAAAAACCTTTTTGGTAAAAGCAATAAAGCAGAAAAGTTGTGAATTTAAAAATAGAAGAAGTTACTGCTTAGCAAAATGTTTAGGTTTTGTAAAATTAGGTTATACTATTTAGCATTAAAGACAATAGCTATACATTAGAATGATAATATCTGTGCACTTGCGAAGTGCTTTTATATAGTACACTTATGTTAGTCCAAGCAGATAACAGTTTATGAGTGGTTTATTACATAAAAATAACCTTGTTTTACAGTTGCTGTATGTGCATCAAACATTGCTAAGTTCTTAGTTAATGATACTACATTTACAATTTTACAGTGATGTGAAGAATTGGTTAGTGTCAAGCATGCTTGCTATATCAAGTTTGCATTTATTTTTATTTACTCTCAGTGCAAAATACGTTACAAAGTAAGAAAAATGACTACATGCTTTGTATTTTCCATGTGCCTAATTTACCTCGATTTCCTTTGTCTTCTGTTACCCAATGTCCAGGGGGAAACAATTGATAATAATAAAAATAATTTCAGAATACTTATGTAATACTTCTTATCAATAAATAACTTAAGATTTGGTGGTTTTTTGTAATTTAAAGGGATTTAATTTACCTTTTTGTGTGTGATGTATTTGACTTTGTGAGCTTATACTTTACAACGGGATAATATCAACATTCCAGTTACCACCTGACTGTATCTATTAAAAATGCCATCAGATTTTTCATCAGACTTTACACTTTTCTCACATGACTCAATTATTCCTAAGAATACCACCTTTACTAATGTTATATTCTTGATAAACCCAGTCACCAAAAATCTGTTTTAATCCTGTAGGATTCTAATCCCACTGAAAGTTCCTCCAGAATCACAATGGCTATAAGTCAGATACATTATTTCCCAAACTTCAGCCCTAAATTAACCTACTATTGGCATCTTTTCAAAATTACAAAATGTGGATCTTATAGAAGTGGTATAAGGAGAACAACATTTTGCCTTAGAAAATAAAAATAGCTGAATACCATAAATTAATGCTATCCTTTAAATTAAGTGCAATGCTCTGATCAAACTTCTTGGTGGGGGAAATAAACACATAATTTTTTCAAATACACCTTAGTGTTTTTCCAAAGTATGATGTAAGTTAACAAATACTTTGGAGGCTCTACTTTGATATTTTTCCCTTCCTGTATATGTGGGGTTCCCAAATGATAGCAACAACAGCTTCATACATGCAGGGAGGGAAGAATGTCAGCATGAAAACAGTAAAACTTCTCTCTCACTGCCTTTAGATTTGAGAATTCGGTGAGGTTGAGAAAAAAAATGGCTGAAAAATGAGTCATCAATGAAACCAGTTTTAAATTACCATTCATGTCTCAATGTAAGGAAATGTTTTCATTTGTGGAAAAACTCAAGAAGGGCTCATGAATAAATGTACAATGCATTGTGATTTTATGATGTTTTGTGAAGTTTATTCAGAAAAAACAAAAAAAAGTATTTCCCCAACCAAACTGCCTAACTTGGGAGTTGATAAAACCATTTTCCCCACCTGAAATTATTTCCCAGAATTCTGCAAACCCAACCAAAATGAATATTAAGAATGCCCTGCTCAGAAGAGTTTGACCCAGCAGCCAGCTTTTCACCTTTCCCTTTTCCTCCTGAGATTCTCTTTATCAACCATTGACTTTCAGCATCAAGAGAGGAAGACCTCTGTTGGTGTGAGGAAAGATGAGAAGTTGCCCTGAGGTATGTGTAGCACAGAAAATTAATATGTCAAACAAACTTCCTTTAAGATTAGGAATGTTGACATTTGAGTTGAATCTACCTACTAAACAAAATTTACTTCATTATGCTAGGCTCTAAAGTTACTCCATGACTTAACCAATAAAATGGTGGATATATCTATATATACATATATTCTTCCTAAGCAATTGGAAATTACGGTTCAATTAAGATTATTATGCTGAGTCTACAATCCATTTTTAAAACATATTAGGCATTTTCTGAATAGTTAGCAGCAAGCAGATTTCCCCAAATGTAATGATTTTGTTAAAAGATTTTATGTGCTAGCAGCCTAAACAGCACCAGAAGAGAGATCTGGGGGTAGAAATTCCAAAAGAATGTTTGACATAGGAAGAAGACTAGGATCCTTTAAGTGTCCTGCCAGGTAAAAGGCAAGATTCTTAAAGACCTTCGCTGTTGACAATATGGCCACAGGATGCTTCCACTATAAAAACAGCAGACTCCCTCCCATGTAGCAGTGAGGGGAGGTTAAACTAGATGGTCTTTGTAGTTGCTTCTAATGCTAAAAGCAAATAAAAAACTAAACTCTGAAGTTGTGTTTTGCCCACTGCCGAACTCAGGTATCTGCTAAATTAAAATGAGTACAACTCGGCACTCAGATATAACTTTACCAGACCCCAGGTCACTACTAGATTAAGTAAATGGTCTAGAAGGATTCCAGCGCTGGATGAGATTTGGACTAAAGCCAACTCAATTCAATGAACATTTACTCATCCCCTTCTCTGGGTCAAACACCGCTCCAGACACACGGGCTAGCAAGCTGAATAACACACAGGACTCACCTTCCACTACTAGAGTTTAAGAAACGCCCAGGAACACAAATTTGAGTCTAACTATAAGCTAAGTGGACATATGTGGACTCTTCAACTGATTTTGCAGTCAACTATGGTAACATGCAATTTCTTCCCTCCTACGAATTAAATAAATTGAAGTTAAATGTCTAAGCTAATTTCTGCCTTTCGAAATAGGTACAAAACTCTACTGAGAACAGTGAGAGTTGCATGCATGCACAAATACCAGCGAACTATTGCTCCAAAAATGCAACCCTGACTCAGGTGAAGCTGCTGAAATTTAAAGTTGCATATTTTAACCAAAAAAATAATCATTTTAACTTCATTGAGAATATCCAAATAGAAAGACAAACAGTTATTTTGTGAGAATCATCTCTAATTCTTTCTTCTTGTTATTTTTCCCCAAGAACCTGAGTTCTGAAAGCAAGAAGTGCTTCTGAACATAAAGATCATATTAAATGATTTAGTAATATTAAATGCTCTAATAGTATTAAACAATATATAATAATTTTGCAGTAGAAAATCTTGTTTGTCATAGAAAATCTTACCGTCGATAATCTTGGACACCAAATACTTAGACAATCTTATTTGTCTTGGAATTTATTTATTTATTTATTTATCTTAGAGATAGGGTCTAACTCTGTCACCCAGGCCGGAGTCCAGTGGTGCAATCAAGGCTCACTGCAGCTTCAAATGCCTAGGCTCAAGCAGTTCTCCTGCCTCAGCCTCCAAGGAGCTTGGACTAAAGGTGCATGCCACCACACCTGGCTAATTGCTAAAATAAATTTTTTAGAGATGGGGTCTTACTATGTTGTCCAGGCTGATCTCAAACTTGTGACTGGTCTCAAACTTCAAATTTGAGACTTTTGGTCTCTAACATTATCTCAGTACAGCTCCATTTAAATTCTGAAAAGATGACAAATCTTGGTGCCAAGCACTTCCTTTAAATCTGCCACCTCGGCCTCGCAAGTACCTGGGATTATAGATGCCAGCCACCACGCCCGGCTGTCTTGAACTTTCTAATAGCATAAATAAAATGAAGAAGTACAAACACAATTGTTATGGATGTATGTATCAACAGTTCTGTACTTCTAGAAAAAAAAAAAAAGCTGGGGTAGGCAAAAGAAAATGAATTGGGTTCAGGCCAGCAGTTGAACCTGGACCAACCCATGACATGTAACCTTCCCAGTGTTTGCTTTCTTAGTCCCACTCCGTGTGTGCGTGTCCTGTTCACTACAGCCTGTCAACTCTGCTCTGACCTGCTAGCCTCAGCTAATAGCTGAGTGGAAGACAGAACTGAAACATTGGGGAATTGAAATGCTGTCCACATTATCTCAGTACAGCTTCATTTAACTTCTGAAAAGATGACAAATCTTTGTGCTAAGCACTTCCTTTAATCTCAAAGAGACCCAAAATTAGTCTGTGGACTCATAATGAATGTTGGCATTCCCAAAGGCCAAGCCAGGTTTTTACTAAAAGCAGTGTCCCTATAATATGATAAATACTCGTCCTAAGAAGAAGCAGTATAGCATAATTGTTGAGAGCATATGATGTGAATTAGGGTCAAATCCTGAACACTTATTAGATAAGTAACTTTGAGCAACTTATTTAACCCCTCTGCCTTAGTTTTATTATCTGTAAAATGCATAAAACAGTACACTTATCTCATAGAATTATAATGAGAGATTAAATGAGATGACACATTTAACTTCTTAGGACAGTGTTTGACACATAGGATTACTAATATTATAAGACAGTATTGCTATAATAATGGTTGCAATTGTTAGTATTACCATTAGCAGCTGTTGATGTTGCCTCCCTTTGAAAATCAACTCAGCTCAGTTGCATAGAATCTTCTCCAACAAGCCACTTGAACAAACTCCCAGTTTTACCACTAAAGTGCTACTACCTATGATCATATTCTAATGGTCCACTGCTCAAGAAAATGGAATCCTTATGTCTTGCAAACATGACTTTTCAATATTTTAAATTCCTTAACTCTTGGGCACAATTACTAAGACCTAAGCCGCAAGCTCTGAGGTGCCAACTAGGATGTTACAGTTTCCTGGCAAATGGAATTCAACATGCTTCCTACTGAAAAGTGTCTCTCACTTTGAGAACTTTCAGAATTTGTCATAAAGGAAACTGTTTCCCATTGAGAACTTGGACCTCAAAGACAAAAGGAGAATTCAAGAGAATAGAATTGGATGCCTTGATTCATAAATTTATCTGATGATCACTATGAAAATTGGGCTAATTATTCCACTACAATTTGAGAAGGAAAATATCCTGTAAGAGGCCCTAACCTTACCATGCAAGTATGAAATGTATGAATCTGATAAGCAGAAGCCCTTCAATATAGAACAGGATCACTAACGACTCTAAAGAAGGAAAGATATTTCAAAAAATAAGAACAGAGAGATAGCAGGACTGCAAAAGATTCATAGCTGACTTAATCACATGAAGCTTCTATCCGCAAAGCATTCAGAATGCCTCTGGCAAAGCCTTCAACTGCTAGAAACTCCAGTGCCACTAGTCTTTGCAAATTTGTGTTCTCCTAATATCTGTCTTACAAATTTTTGCTGCTATACAGGTAAAAGAAACAGTACCAAGCCAATTTATGTGTTGCCAAAATCAGATTTGAAGTGAGAAGACTGTGGTAATGGAGAAACCACATCTTGGAATTTAATGGAACATGAGGTGTTCTTCTGAATTCTTCAATGTTATTTTCCAAAACAATTGAGCTTTTACTTGAACAGTTCATCTTTGTTTTCTCTGTTTTCTTAATCAAGATATGTGGAGTAAATAGGGCCCTCCTATCTCTACCTTATGGTAAAAGTAAACAAAAGAAAAAAAGTCCTATTTTTTGTCCTTGTCCTTCATGGAATTTCATTATCAAGGCAAAGCATGTTGAACACGTGAAGTGTTACCCAGACTAAAAATAACTATTATCACTGTATATTACACTTAGGGAAATAGAAAATGCTAATGATGAACCTAAAATGCCACATAATTCTGATTTGCTTTTAGACCAAAAGTGTTTCCAATTCTTAATTTTAAGCAATTGTAGGCTCTCCTTTTAATCCCACTCTATATTAGTGCCAAATATAGAACTGTATCATTTTAAAGATCCCCTGAAAAGATGTTCAATGCGGGAAAGCAGGCAGTAGCCAGGCAACCAATCTTTTCATCTGGGCCTGGGATCCAATTTGCTACATACACCCAGAGAACTTGAGTGCAGACTCTTCTGGCAGAGCACGAGAAAACATAGGCCCTTTAAAACTTGCAATTCAATAAAAATTTAGATCCCAATAAATTCAGCAGTACTACCTAATAATTCTCTCAAAGTAGAGGATATTGTAAAGCTTACCTTAACAAGGTCTGAGAAAAGTATTTCAAGGTGTTTGCAATATCTGTTCCTGATGGTACAGGATAAATGTTGTGGAGAACCCGGTTGTGATATTCCTGCAAGTACCGGATCTTGGAAGCAACTAGATAAAAGCAAAAAAAAAAAAAAAAAAAAAAAAAAAAAAAAAAAAAAAAGAAGAAGAAGAAGAAGAAAAAGAAAGAGAAGAATCATCTTGTAATATGTATTAGGCATACAGTCATTTTTTAAAATGATTACATACAAGGATTTAATCAGTATTTTAAGGAACATAAGTAAATTTTTAATAGAAATCCATCATAGAAACAATTACAAAAAATCTTTTAATTTCTTTTAATTGTATTCGGTACACAAAATTATTCTTAGTTTTCTGGTTTAATAGCCTATTCACAAATTATCTATTGCTTGTTTTTATCACTAAGAAAAGCAGTACTCCAAATTGTTTTCTAATCACCCCCAAGATGGCTTATTATTAGCAAAATAATAATAGATATAAATCTCTGCTGAGGAATTATATTTAATATTGCTTAACTAAAACTGAAAGAGAAAACTGAAAAGTCTTTCTACAACACTCAAAAAATCCTAAAATATAGGGAGTCCATTGCACGATGGCATCAATTGAAGTCAGATTATTAACTCAACATGTGATCATGAAAGTGTGTTTAGTAAATGCTTTAACTGTGAGACTATGTTAAGAGTAGGTTAACATGATGAGTGTTAAGGAAGAATACAATGATTGTGCACTAATAAAAATGTAAAAAATAAATGTCACATTTTTTCTTCCAAAGAATTTCATAAATTAGGAGACTTCCTAATAGCTTTCTGAGCTTGGCTGCCCAGATCTTCTCAAGATTCAGGAGGGACTCAATAGATTTATTTACCCTCCTAGACCTACCTGGAGTCACCAGCATTGTCCACATTCCTGACCTGACCTTTGACCTGGCTGTAGTGAAGGACCCCGTTCTAGTCATTCCTCTTTGCAAATCCCAAGGAGCCATGATGATCAACGTCTTTCTGGTCTCCTCTTCCACAGGGTTCTCAACACTGTCCATTTGTCCTTTCAATCTTTAAGGCTACCAAGGGAGCCTTTTAGGTGGTATGGCTCACTGTCAGCAGTTAACAGAAGACATATCAAGTCCTGGAGAAGCAAGGCCTGCTGTTCCCAATAGCCCACGGAAATAAGCTCCTGGATGCATTCTAACTCAGAATCCTTTTGATAAGTGTGGGATGTAGAAGCACAGAACGATAAAATATCAGAACTGGAAGGACCTTAGAGACCTCTTCCCATAACCACTTCCTTTTAAAGATGGGGAAAATGAGACACATAGGTGGTGAATGGCAGAGCCAGACTAGTGCTTAGATTTCCTGATCCCAATCCAGTGATCTTTCCACTATGACATACTCTAGAATATGATTCTGAAAAGATGTCCACGTGAACGTGACGTTCACATGAATGTGAACGTCCATTGCTTGACATCAATGCAATTTCCAGCAGTTACCAGGTTAATCACTGATGCTAAATCCTACATACTATTTGCCTTTTATCTGATAAATATGACCATTTATCAGATTTGCCTTTTCCCTCGTCCACTACCTGAACTATTTCCATAATATGGTTAGCATTTTCCCAAAGAAATAAGTCTAGATTACAGATAATAATACCTTGAGTCTGTGTGACACATCAGCTCCAAAGAAAGCAACAAGTTTATAAACATCATCTCAATTAACTCCATAAGTATTTGGTTGTAAATAACTTTTTCCTAAGATAAAGTATAAATAGGTGATACTTGAAAACGGTTCAACTGCATAATCTACAAAAGTCCATTTCCTGCTCAGTGTTTTTGATCTGCTATTCATTATATTTTAAAAATCATATTACAAGAAAATCCCCATATTAATGCATAGTTCCAAGTTCCAAATATCCGAGATATATGCTAGGCCAGCACATGCTGTCTGCTCACCCACTGTCACAGTAATGAAGCATTACTGTGACTTTTCTCAAGTTTTAATATTCAGCAGGTTTCTGTAGAGTATTTCAGGAATACCATTAATCATTCCACCACCTAAGAAAAGGAGTTGATAATAGTACAGGGTATGGACAGTAAGTTCAAATGAGGAAAAAACTCACAGATCCCCCAACTCAGTGGCTTGCTCATAATTCAAGAGCTTATAAAACCATCACTACACAACAATTACAAGCATTCAAAAATGTTTGTTAAATGAAAGGATGTTCTTTTTATAGCTGTTTTCATTAAAATGCAATAATAGCTCCTTTCCACAGGTACCCAAATATGCACAGCAAAGCAGAGGTGAGAGTCTCTTTTTTCTTTGAGATCTTTTAATATTTTACAAAAGTCATATTGCATTGTCTCTGTGTACTTACCTGTTCATTTTTCTATACCAGCTTGTAAATTTCCTAAGGGCAGAAACTATACCTTACTCATGGCTCTATCCCAAGCCTAACACACCGGTACTTAGTAGGAACTCAGTATGTTCATAGGATTAAACGAATAAATGAATTAATACTTTAGTAACAGCACTTATCACTCAGGTCTTTCGGATATATAGAGAGTATACATATCTACACATATATGTACACTATACACATATATACCTGCATATAGACATATGACAGATTGTGGACTCTTCATCCTTAGTGCCAGACACCTAGTAGGTACTCAATAAATCATTGATAAGTGAAGATGAAAAAAAAAGGAAGAAAGAAAGTGGGATAGAGAAAGAGGAAGAGAGTGGTGAGTAATCATGAAAGACCATTTATAGAACAGATTGAAAAAACTGTTCAAGCCAATTTGTGCATTGGTGAATGCAACACAATCTTAGCAGCCATAGATTTAACTTCCACGTTTTCAACAATTCGAGAGCAGCCAAAAAGGTCCATGACAAATAGTAATTTGTAATTGTGCCAAGGATGTGAATAAAACTCATTTACAGTTCAATTTTGTGCACTAGAGGTGGTCATTTGGCTGGTTAATAAGCCAATGTGAGCATCCAGGAGCCTCATCAAAGCAGAGTTCCTCTTTACTCCACACACATACCTGACTGCTGCTGCGGAGACTCCAATAACTGGGCCCGATAGATATAAATGAATGATCTTCAACCTCAACTGACCCTAAGGCTACATTTCGCTAGTAAGCTCCTTCTTCTACACTCTTCAATGATAGTTACACTGTCTTCAAAACTCCCCCCGGCGCCACCCCTTTCCCTATACTTTAAAAAGCCATCTGTTATTGACTGAATTTTGTGGCGCTTAGAATTCATATGTTGAAACCTTAACCTCAAAATGTGCCTGTACCCAGAGATAAGGCCTTTAAAAGGGTGATTAAGTTAAAATGAGGCCGTTTCGGTGGTGAACCCTAATCCAATCTGGCTGGTGTCCTTGTAAGAGGAGATTAGGACACATAAGAGATAACAGAAATGCGGGAACACAGAGGAAAGGCCGCATGAGGACAAAGAGAGAAGGTGGACATCTGCAAGTGAAGGAGAGAGGCCTCAGGAGACACCAAACCTGCCAACACCTCGATCTCAGACGTCAAGCCTCCAGAACTGCGAGAAAACATACTTCTGTTGTTTTACCCACCCCGTCTGTGGTACTTTTATGGCAGCTGGAGCAAACTAATACACCATCATAGAAGAAATATTTTCTTTTTTTTTTTTTTTTTGAGACAGAGTCTCGCTCTGTCACCCAGGCTGGAGTACAGTGGCGTCCCGGCTCACTGCAGTGAGTGACCTCCGTCTCCCGGGTTCACGCCATTCTCCTGCCTCAGCCTCCCGAGTAGCTGGAACTACAGGCACCCGACACCACGCCCGGCTAATTTTTTGTATTTTTAGTAGAGATGGGGTTTTACCATGTTAGCCAGGATGGTCTCGATCTCCTGACCTCATGATCCACCTGCTCTGCCTCCCAAAGTGTTGGGATTACAAGCATGAGCCACCATGCCCAGCCCTGAGGAAATCTTATTAGTAAGGGTTAAGAGTATGAACTCTGAAATCAAACAGTTCTGACTTAAGACCTTGGATCTATCTCCACTTAAGCCCAATTTCCTCATCTGTAAAATGGGGATAATTATATCGACTTCATAGGTCTACTGTGATTATTGTGCTATTGTGATTACTGTGCGAGTGGATACTTTGCACAGTGCCTGCTATACACTCCACATATATTAAATAGTAGATATCAAAAACCTACTAGCATCTCCTTTCCTTGTCCTGCCAAACACCAATCCCACCACTCACTGGGGCTCTCCATCCATCAGTGTGTCTCCTATGGACTTAATCTCTTCCCCTTTGCTAAATCATTTCTACCAGGATTCAAACAAACTGTAGAATCTCCCTTGTCGACGGGAAAGAAAAAAACCTCTCTCCTGCCTTTCCATTCCCCCTCCAGCGACGGGTCTCTGCCTTCAGAGCCAAGATGAGGAAGAGTTGTGCACACATTCCCCTCTCTCTGTCACTTCCTGTTCCTCCTTCCACTCACTCCAGTTTGGCTCCCACATCCACCACTGTACTGAGTCCTTTTCCCACAATCATCTGGAGCCTCCAGATTGCCAATCCATTGGGTACTTTCTGATCACCATTTTCCTAGGCTTTTCAGAGCATTCTGTACAGTTGATCCCTCCCTCCTTCCTTCTTGAAACTCTCTCCCCTTGGCGTTCCAGATCCCACATTCCGCTGGTCTGCCTCCCGTGGAATGTATCCTTCTTCAAGTGCTTTGCCACTTCCCCCTATTGCTTGATGTCTAAGTGTTGGAATTCATCAGGGCTCAGTCCTAAACTCTCTGTTCCTCTCTCTCGATATTCTCCCCATAGGCAATCCCAACCATCCACAGGGCTGTCAGGACCGTCCAGGGGCCAACTACTCTGAAAAGTCTGTCTCCATCCCAGGAGGGTAGCTCTTGTGAATAACAGGCCTCATCGATTCAATTTCTCCACTTGGGAATCTTATAAATATCTCAAAGAAAACATGTCCGACATTGACTCTTAGGTCTCCCTTGCCCCAAGAAAGAAGCCTACTCCACCATCTGTGTAATCCACCTAGTCACTCAAGCAAAGCATTCTAAAGTTCATCCTTGACAGCCCCTATTCCCTGCCGTACCTCACTCCTCTAATCCAATCCATTGCTAAGTCCTATTAACCACTAAGTCTTATCACTAAATCCTATCAAATACATCTCCCAACTGTCTTCTGTTCTTTATCGTCGCTGTCGTCACTCAGCAGCAGCATCTCCTGATCAAGTCTAACAGCCTCCTAACTCATTTTTCAGATTTCTTTTTGCTTCTCTCCACTCTTTCTCCTCAGAGCAGCCAAACAGATCTTTTTAAATTATAAACTGCTTCATACTGTCATAAACAATAACCACTGCTCAGAGTACTTCATGGGCTGCCCATTGTCTTCAGGACAAAATCCCAAATCCTCCTTAGTGTTGTTAAAGACCCTGCCTATCTTCCACCCTAATCTCACGACACAAGAGCCAGACACTGTTGTGCTTATTTATTTTATTTATTTTATTTTATTTTATTTTATTTTATTTTATTTTTGAGACAGAGTCTTGCTCTGTCGCTCAGGCTGGGGCGCAGTGGTCTGATCTCCGCTCAGTGCAACCTCCACCTCCTGGGCTCACGTGATTCTCCTGCTTCAGCCCCGCCAGTAGCCGGGATTACAGGCGCTGGTCACCGCGTCTGACTAATTTTGTATTTTTAGTAGAGCCAGGGTTTCACCATGTTGGCCAGGCTGGTCTCAAATTCCTGGCCTCCCAAAGTGCTGGGATTACAGGCATGAGCCACCACACCTGGCCCCTTTTTTCCTTAACACTGTTTTTTGCTTTTTTGTGTTTTTTTTTTTTTTTTTTTTTTTTTTTTTGCTTGAAAACCTTTCTATGTCCTTGTCCCTCTTCATAGAGTGCTTTCCCTCCACATTTTGTGGGACTAACTCCTACTCCAAAACCGACTTTAAGTGTCCCTTCCTCATCATGAAGGTCTTTGCAAACTTCCTTGTCTGAAATGATTCCCCAATCTCCACCTTCATTTCTTTCTGTGTAACACTGCAGTTTTGTCCAGAGCAGTGAGAACAACTTGTAATGATGTGTTTATTTAGGTGACTGTTGACTGTCTTTGCTAAGTGAACAGTGAGCTTTTTGTTATTGTATACCCTCGGTGCCTATTAAGTATTGAATTTGCTGAGTTCCTAGTAAGGATGAAAATAGACAAGGCAGGAAGGGAAATAATGGCCTTTTACAGCTGTTCAACTTTGTGTCTTTATAAAAATAGCCCAGGAGGCCAACTATTAAAACTGTGATGAAAATGAAGAAAAAAAACAAAAGGGGTCTGTGTATACACAAATTTAATCTCTGTTCGATATTTTACTGCCCATTCTATCCTCACCGTTTCTTAAGGGCTTTGCTACTTTTTGGGAGTAAAAGCCATAAAAGCAAAATTCACTCATAGACTAAACAGTACTTTAACAAAATTGGGATTGCATAAAACATAACTTTTAAATCTTTCTTCTTTAAGTCTTAAGCATTTTCCTATGTCACTAAATATTTTTAACGGAGATCCATCCCTATTTTTGAAAAATTTAATTAGTAATGCTCATTATCATAAAAGGAAAAAATTCAGGTAAGCAACATGAAGAAGATAAAAACACCTAAAGGGCCCACTACTGAGAAACAACTGTAGTTAACATTTTGGCATGTTATCCTTCTAGAAAATTTTCTCTGCATAAATACACATTTACCAGAACGGGATTAAACTGTGTATAGTTTTAGAATCTGCTTTCCTCACTTTCTAGGCACTTCTGTATCATCATTTTAATGGTTTTATAATTTCCTTTATGTAAGAGAATCATAATTTACTTTACCAATAATCTATTTGTGAGATTTTGGGGTGCTTTCCAGTATTCTATTCAGTGCTGCAAAGAATATTCTTTTCTTTTCTTTTACTTTGTTTATTTTTTGTAGAGACAGAGTCTCACTATACTGCTCAGGCTGGTCTCGAACACCTGGGCTAAAGGGATCCTCCTGCCTCGGCCTCCCAAGTGCTAGGATTACAGAAGTGGGGTGCCACGCGAGACCAGAATATCCTTTTAAATACTCTATGTGCACACATCTTTAATTATTTCCTTAGAATAAATTTTTAGTTATGAGATTACTGAGTCATATGGAAAACACTCATTTTTAAAGCTCTTGGTAAGAATTAAGAAATCGTCCTTCAGAAAGACAGTACCTGTTTACATACCAGCAGAGTATATACATCATTAAGTGTGAATAACATCTCTTGAGCATCCACTACGTTCCAGGTGCTCTTTTTTTCTTTTTCTTTTTCTTTTTTTTTTTTTTTTTTTGAGAAGGAGTCTTGCTTCTCTTGCCCAGGCTGAAGTGCAGTGGCACGATCTCGGCTCACTGCAACCTCTGCCTCCCAGGTTCAAGGGATTCTCCTGCCTCGGCCTCCTGAGTAGCTGGGATCACAGGTGTGCACCACCACACCCAACTAATTTTTTTGTATCTTTAGTAGAGACGGGGGTTTCACCATGTTGGTCAGGCTGGTCTCGAACTCCTGACCTCGTGATCTGCCTGCCTCGGCCTCCCAAAGTGCTGGGATTACAGGTGTGAGCCACCGTGCCCGGCCTTTTTTGTGTGTGTGTGTGTGTGTGTGTGTGAGATGGAGTCTTGGTCTGTCTCCCAGGCTGGAGTACAGTGGCTCGATCTTGGCTCAGTGCAAGCTCCACCTCCCGGGTTCACGTCATTCTCCTGCCTCAGCCTCCCGAGTAGCTGGGAATATAGGCACCCGCCACCAAGCCTGGCTAATTTTTTTAATGTATTTTTAGCAGAGACGGGGTTTCACCGTGTTAGCCAGGATGGTCTCAAACTCCTGACCTTGCCATCCGCCTGCCTTGGCCTCCCAAAGTGCTGGGATTACAGATGTGAGCCACCACGCCCAGCCTTATATACTTATCTTTAACCCTAGCAATAACTTTGCAACGTGGTCACTATCATTACCATTAAAAGTTGAATAAACCAAAGCTCAAAAACAGTAAGTGACTTGCCCAAAAGCACAAAGCTAATAAGTATAAAACTGATAGTTTAACAGGCTGCAAACCATGCTTTTCCGCCAGACCACATTGTTCTTTAATTATTTTTACTGGTTTAATAATATTCAGTGATACAGATTTAGCATGAAATATGGACACTTCCCCTGTTCTATTGTTCGCATTTAGGTTGTTTCCAATATTTCATTAAGTAAAACTGCAGTGAGCAGACAAAATATTAGACTATTTAGAAATTAGACTATTTATTTCTTAGAAAACACAAAACAAAACATGTTTACTTCATTAGTCCTGCCCTTTACTTCTTGAAAAATCAGATCTCTTTCACCCTTCAAGGCTCATCTTAAGAGTTACATTGGCCGGATGCAGTGGCTCATGACTGTAATCCCAGCACTTTGGGAGGCCGAGGTCAGGAGTTTGAGACCAGCCTGGCCAACATGGTGAAACTCTGTCTCTACTAAAAATACAAAAATTAGCCAGGTGCAGTGGCACCCACCTGTAATCCCAGCTCCTCGGGAGGCTGAGGCAGAATTTCTTGAACTCAGGAGGCCGGGGTTGCAGTGAGCTGAGATCACGCCACGGCACTGCAGCCTTGAGTGAAGCCTTCTAATTGACGCTGGACATTATCAATAGCTCTCTTTTCTGACTACCCAGAGCATGTATTATCTGCTTCCAAAATTTTTGCACTTCATTATATAAATATTTCACTGATTATAAACTGTTCTAGATGGTTCTAAATTAGTTTCATGTTTGCAAATCTGGTTTCCCTAACAACACTTTAAGATCCTTGGAGACAAAACCATGTTATATTACATTTGTACTCCCTTGGGACTTGTCACAATGCTAGGTACATGGCAGATGGTCAACAGCAGCACAGTGGTTGAAATGAATTGAAAGTTTAAATGTCAGTTATCTTTAGTCCTATTAATATTTCCTAAATAACTGCTTTAAAATTCTAATATCATTTACACTAATAAGTAATTTCGAGATGAAATTTGCTTGTATAACATGCAAATAATGCAGTACTCTTTTTCATGATTTATTTCCTCCCATCTCTCATTCCAATGGAAGCCCCCAAAATTTTATAGGTTCTTCATTATCACTTGCAGTACTCATTTTTTTCCTGCAAATTGGCTACTCCAACTTTATTTTTAATTACTTAGACCCCAAACATGTTGAGTCATGGTGTTACCACGACGCCCTGCAGAGATCCCTGGGAGGGAATGTGAGTATGTGAGTTCCCTCCTACAGCTATGTGTGATTTCAAGCAAATCATTTAATATGTATAAGCCTCAGGAGTTCTTATTTGTTTGTTCTGCTCTGTTTTTGCTAAATGAGAAATTAAAGTAACATTTTCCCCACATTCTTTGCCAGTGCTAGTTATTAATATTGTAGATTTGATAGTATATGTCCTAATTCCATCTTAATTTTTTATTGCTTTCTTCTTGCATGACATAAAGCCTAAGATTTTACAGATGATTTTCTGTCATTACCCCCTTATAAGCCATTCATCTTCTTTTCATTCTAAGCTGTCATTAAGAAATGACAGACATAAATAAAGAGGATGTGGACATATTTCACAAATGTGCGTTGTTATAACTATTCACTACAATGGTTTAAGTAAAAATCATGCCTGATACCTTTTTAAATTTTTCTCTTGACCAGCGGATCAATAAGGAATCAGACATCCTCCTCAATTACCTGCCACTGCATATCTGTCTTTACTCACTATTTTTGTGTCCTTCATATGGACTAGTGATTCTACTTATTGACCCTACTGGTTCTGTCTAGAAATCAACTCCAGGGTCTACCCTCTTCTCCATCCACATTGACATCACCTTAATTCAAGCTTTTGTAATCTTTTCTCTAGATTAACTGCTGTGATGTCCAGACTGATTCCCTTCTGATCCTTTTTCCACATGACACCCAGTGTGATCTTTCTCAAGTTCAAATCTTCCTCATTTTCTGCTGGTTGAAATCCAAACAATTAACTTAGCATATTGAGCCCAGCATGAAAAGCTCCCCGCTCACCTGTCAGGTTTCACCTTCTGCCTCTTTTCCTTGTGTCCCACACTTCAGTCATACTGACTTGCAAAAACTCTAACTCATGATGTTGTTATTCCTCCATGTTTCTAGACACATTCTCTACTATGGGAATGCAATCCACACTTCTTTGCCTGGCTGAATTCTAAGAATTCTTTAAAGCTTAGCTGTACCCATTTCCCCAGTAGATAACTAACCTTCCCACAAACCGCATTACATGCATCTCCTCAGCACGTTCATAGCACACGGGACTTCCCTCTATCATGGATGGCATTTATCAACGCATGCTACAATTATTAACTCAACGGCTGTCTCCTCCACTAGGCTATCAGAACCTTCAGGTCAGAAATGGTCTCTTTAATTTTAGTATACCCAGCATTTAACAAGTGTCTGGTCCTAAATGTTTGTTGAATGACTGAATGAAGAAATGAAGAAATGAATGAATGAATTGCCACAGGACTCTTGGTACAATGAAGCAGTTCAGAACTTATGTTCCTTTCATGGGCTAGTTTTGAATCTTGAATATAACAGGAAAGTTTCCACTACCTCCTCTTCCTACTACTCATAGGAAGAACAATTTGTATCATAAGAATTACTTGTATCACTTTCCTCCAGAATCCCCCAATTCCACCACCATCCATTTTGGGGTATGGAGCTGGTCTGGCTGAAAGCTTAAGAATGGAATAAGGATGGGATCCTATCTTCAAGGATAGAGTGAGATCAGAGAATACCCATTCCAAGAGTCAGAAGGCCAAACAGAGAGCCCCACTCTAAGGAACTAACTGTGCGAGAAGCCAGGCATGGCCTCATGGTTATAGGATGATATGTGCCCCTCTCTCACCCTGACCAGCTCAGAGAACACTCAGAGCAGAGGCATATAAATATTTTTCATTTTCTGAGTCAGTCTTGACTGAGATTAGAGCTATGTACCTCTAGGTGCAGGAAAGTGAAACACCTTTCATAGAGGAAAATCTCTAAGAAGGACATTTTGGGAAAAATAATCTTAGGAGGAATGGTAGAAAAAATACAGGGCTTAGCACAGCTAACATTGGCCCTATTCTATTCAGAATGAGTTAGATTCCCTTCCTTTGTTGGATTAGAGCCACAGAGAAGAAGCCCTGAGGGTAGAAGGTATCCAGGCTACCCCACTGGCAGACACTCATCATCTACCTTCAATAGTCACCATCTGTCCCCTTCTACTCTTTCTCTCTTTTTTTATTGCTTAAAGATTTAAAGCATATCCTATTCATCACATTATTTAACTTATCAATATTTTCATATAATTTCTCACTAATAAAGACATTAAGAATATAATGACATACTATTATCACAACATTAACAAATAAATCCTTTAATATCAGAAGCCAAACAAGATTTGAGGGGAATTTTCCAAATTCCATATGCTCCCTTCCCTCATTCACAGATTAGCAACTATCACCTGCACTCACCAGTCTCCTAAGGAAAACCACACAAACTCTGAGAACATGGGCCTTGGGGTTTCTTAGTTTCCATTTCCAGCCACATGTTCCAACTTTTCCAAGTATTTCATCATTCACCTCATCATACATCTGTAATTTTCTGCAGCTCCTACAAGAGTCACCTCAACCCTCCTCCTTGCCTCATCTCAACAATGAGAGCTTTTCACACACACAAACACATACACAATCCATTTTACTGATGGGAAAAACAAAACAAAGCAGAGGCACCAAGAGTTTAAGTCCAGGGTTTATTTGAATTCTGGCTTTCTATTTACTATGAGAATGTGGACAAAGTCATGAACTTCTCTGAGTCTCAATTTCCTAATTTATAAAATGGGGGTAATTATATCTATCTCAAAGAGTTGCTATAAGGACTTTAAAATCTTGCTTATATAAACTACCTAGCACAATGACTAGCACATAATAGATAATAAATTACTACTATAATTAGCCATTACAGGTGAGTTTCTCTTCTTCCCCTTTCCCAGTTCAATACTCTGTCCCTTAAAATGGCATAACCTATGGAGTAAAGAAGACAGAAGACATACTAGTGATCTTGTGTCATCAATAAAATCAAGAATAGCCCCCTACACACACACACATACATAGACACACGTGCACATGCAAGGTGCGCACACACACACTCTACTGCTGCATGTGGTACTAAAATTTATTCTATATTCAGAGATGTATCTTGTAAAGAACAAAAGACAAATGCAGCTAATAAAAAAGATATATTCAGAAATGGAGATGTGGGGAGAACAAGGCGACAATGCACTGTTTGACAACTGTAGCACACAGGCAGAGTTCTTTGCAAATCCTTGATCAAAGAAAGATCTTCTCTTTTGAGGAAGGTCATCTTCTTTAACTGAAAGCAAAACCTCATAAAAGACACAAATGAAGGGTTGTGGAAGAGGATACACAGGTAGAGAGGCTGAACAGTCCCAAGGATGTCAAATGTCACAAATGGCATTGTTAAACTCTTCCAAATATTTACATACTTACATACATAGTCTTCAGCCAGTTTTGGTTTCAGGTAGCAAATTTTACCTGGCACTTTCAGCAGACAGGGGAGGTCAGCAAAGAACATTCCTGTTCTTTGGCAAGTGACTCCAACACTATCATCATCATTAGCATCATCAACATCATCATCATCATCATCCATTACATTTGTATGGCCATTTACATTTTTCAAAGTACTCCACATACATTATTCAATTAAATTTTTTCAGCATTTAACATGTGAAAAGCAAAATGTCCAGTCTAGGGAATTTTAGACATTAGCAACAAGTTAAGCAGCTAAAGTGAAAGGAAAGATACCGGTGTTCTTATTCATTCATCAGATAGTGATTAATGAAGCACTTTGACATATCAACATAAATAAGACAAAATCCTTACCTCTAGAAGGTCACAATAATCACAATAATAATTCTAAATTCTGAGTGTTTACTATATGCTGGCAAACATAAAAATAGTTGTGTTGCTATTATTTCCATATTACCAATGAAAAAACTGAGGCTGAGAGAGGTTAAGTAACTTGCCCAAGATCATGTAGGAGGTAAATGACAGAGCCATTTCCTGATATGTCACCTATAAAGAGAAACATTTGAACTAGCTGTGACCCCCACTGCACATTATAGTACACTAATTATGTATACACACACACACATCTGTACATACATACATAAAACCATCTAGTTAGCTTTCATACATGAATTAGTAAGACCTAACACCTGTCAATGGTAAAAAGTCTAGGCCAGATGTGATGGCTCGTGCCTGTAATCCCAGCACTTTGGGAGGCTGAGGCAGGTGGATGACTTGAGCTCAGAAGTTCAAGACTAGCCTGGGCAACATAAGTGAGACCCCATTTCAACAAAATAAAAATTTTTTAATAACCAAGTGTCATAGTGATACCTGTAGTCCCAGCTACTTGGGAGACTGAGGTGGGAGAGTGGCTTGAGCCCAGAAGATTGAGGCTGTGAGCCTTGATGGCACCACTGCACTCCAGCTTGGGTGACAGAGTGAGACTCTGACTCAAAAAAAAAAAAAAAAAAAAGATTTAAAAAGTCTAAACATGGAACTGCTTCCCGGGTCCCAGAGATGGGACACTTGCAATAAAGAAAAGGGGAAAAAAATGTATTCCCCTCAAACAAACTATTCCTCCTCAAAAAAGGAGGTTTCTATTCCAGTTTCTAATGCACTATTGGTCAAGAGAGCTTGTACTAGAAACTTTGAAAGTCAGATTCATTTCATGATGTGATGAAGAAATTGATACAGGCAGTGAATTTTCTTCAAGTTGAATGTTGGATATGTAATAATTTGACACAGAACAGGGAAATCTATTCTATTTTGATGCAACTGGGTTAGCTTTTAAAGACTTGTTTTTCAAAGTTTACTGAGCAGCTTCCTCAGATCAAGATTTTGAAATTAGAGAATCTGAGGCCAAATTTAAGCACTTCCTACCCCACTGGAAGAGTGACTCACAAGCTTGCACTTTCTAACTGATGAGATAAGACATCTGAATACTGTGCTTATCGTACTTGAAACTGCAAGGGGAGGGAGAGAAACAAGAGCATTACTGATCTTTTCAAGAAAGTATAAATTCAGACATATGGATTTAGCAAATGAAAACTAGAAAATTATTTAATCTCTCATTACTAAATGTCACTGAGCTCTCTATTTAAAAAATCATAGGTTTTTGAAGAACCGAGGAATTATTTGGTGAAAATTAAATAATTTTAGGGATATACGAAGGCTGATGACTATGAATCATTCTTTAAGTTTCTACAACTAAGTGCAATACTCAAGACGTATCTGGAGTATTAACCACCTATCCAATGTGGCTCAATTTCAAAACAAAATGATTGCACTGAAAATAAATTCTACTCCCTAAGAAGACACCAATAGCCCAGAATTGCCTAAACAAGAAGATGCATCGTAGTCAGCACTGTCCTTAAATGTCTGGCTATGTGGAAAACCTCTGGGAATTATTTGGGATCCACTTTCCTGTAGAAGCGCAATTCTCTTCCATGACAGTGCGAAAATTCAAGTTGCCATTCGTGATCAACCTGGAGTCAAAATTCAGATGTACTTTGATTCAGAACATACTATACAATTCAGAAGAATCATTCAGTCCATCACACAGCAAAATTTTTACTTGAACAAAATTGAACCACAATTAAATATAAAATTACAACTCTCTAAAGACTGTTTTTAAGACTCTTAAAACTATAATAGTATTGTTATAGTGTTTCCCATGTGCCAGGCACTGTTCTAAGCACTTTATCCTTTTAACTCGCTAAGTCACAACAATTCTATGAGGTAGGTGCTCTTTTATTTCCCTGCTCTTATTTCTTTACTGATGAGAAAACTGAGAAAATTGTTATCAATTTAAAAAATTCGACCGGGTGCAGTGGCTCACTCCTATAATCCCAGCGCTTTGGGAGGCCAAGATGGGTGGGTCATCCTGAGGTCAGGGGTCAAGAACAGCCTGGCCAACATGGTGAAACCCCATCTCTACTAAAAATACAAAAATTAGCTGGGCATGGTGGTGAGCGCCTGTAATCCCAGTTACTCTGGAGGTTAAGGAAGGAGAATCGCTTGAACCTGGGAGGCGGAGGTTGCTGTGAGCCGAAATCACACCATTGCACTCCAGCCCTCCAGCCTGGGTGACAAGAGCGAAACTCCGTCTCAAAAAAAAAAAAAAAAATTCATGCAGTCCAGGTATAATCTGTTCTTTCACACATTCAGTAAATGTTCATTGTAGTTAACTATGTGCCAGTTGCTGGGGATGTAACAGTGCACAAGACAGCCACAGTCCCTGATGTCATGCAGCATATGAGAAAGTGTGAAAAATGAACGAAAAGACAGTAAATATTTTTTAAAGGTCTATAAAGATATTACAAGAGACTCAAATACAGACTAAAGAAGCGGCTGGGAAATGCCTTCTTGACACAGGATAGTCCGGGAAGACCTTTCAGAAGAGATAATATTTAAGTAAGACATGAAGGATGAGAAGATGCTAGGCATGGAAAAGTAAGAGAAAGGTTCTGGGTCAGGACTGCAAAGTGAAGACAATCATCTAAATCATACACAACTAAAATGTCACCAAATTGCAGTAAAAGCATTTTTCAAAGACAAGAAGAAAAGGAGACAAGGCAAGAAAACACAAAGTGAGATCATTTTTGGAAGCTTGAAAGCCAATAGAGAAGTAGCAGTTGACTTGGAAGAGACCAGAAAAAGTCAAATCCCAGGCCAGCAGCAGTGCTAAGAACCAACTGATTCCAAAGCCAAGAACCAACTAGTGTGCATTTCAGGCTTCTCAAAAGGCACAGAAATGGCAGCAACAGATAGCTTTGGAACAAGAGGTAAGGGGCAGAAGAGGGTGCTAAAAAACTGAAGAGGATTGGCTGAAAACTGTTTAAGAGCAATGAGAACCCTAAATTTTCTCCCCTACTTCACATGCCTGAGAGAGCACCTTTCCTCAACTCAGAAAATCTCAAGTTCATTGCCAGAAGAGAGACACATCAGAGGATCTCTGGAATGGCAGAGACCAAACAGAATGGAAAGCCAGGATGATCTACCTAACCAAGGGGATTTACTGGCTATATGAAGTGTAAATGCTAAATGCAGAGCGCAACCAAACCCTGCCTTCCAACCCCTTGCAGCTAGACCCTTACCCTTCAGGATGGAGACTACAAGCCTCTTTTTTTCCTCCTTCCTTCTGTGAATCTGACTAAGTCAAAGAGGAAAGGTCTGAAGACAGTGACACCAGGGGTGCCCCCAGTAAATGGCCCTCTAACCTGCTCAGGTCAGCTTCTTAGTTTCAGCCCTTAATTGTGAGTAGACAGGGAAGGATGGCCAACAATCTAAAGAAAGCCTCTAACTGTAAGACCAGAAGGAGAGAAAATCAACTTGGAGAGAAAGAGTCTGTAGGGAAGAAGAAAACTTTATCTTAAAAAAAACAAACAAAAAAAAAAACAAAAAAAAAACCTGTTACTAATATCAGAAAGATAAGATACTCTACCTGTGAATGAATGCTGTTGTGTTGTTAGAAAAACAACATACAGTGAAGAAAAAAGTTTTTGTAGATCAAAAACATAATCCCAGGAATAATCAATAGAGGGTTTAGAAGATACAATTGAGAAAATTTCCCCAAAGTACAGCAATAGACAAAATAAAAGAGAAATGACAAATACAGGATAGCCAATATCAGAATAAAAGGAGTTTCAGAAAAAGGCAATAGCAAAACCAAAAGAGTTAAAACCATTAACAAAATTAGTTAAGAACTTTTTAGATAAAGGCGGATTAAAAGAGCCCACCACAATGAGTAAAAATAGACACAGCAATGCACATTGTTATGAAATGTCAGAAGCTAGGGACAAAGAAAAGACTACATACTTCTAGAGAATTTTTTAATTTTTTATATTACTTAAGAAAGATTAAGAATCAAAATGGCTTTCAAATTCTCCAAAGCAACACTGGAAACAAGATAAGGATGAAGTAATGCCTTCAAAACTCTGAAAAACAATGTTCTCAAAGCAGAGTTCTACATTCAGGCAAACTACAAATCAAAAATAAAGGCATATTTAGACATTCATAGATGCACTGTTTCTCCTGGGAGAAGAAACACCCAGTTGTGTATCAAGCATAGAGGGCAATCAGTCAAGGTCAGAGCAATGTGGTTCGAGAGACAAATTCCTGAAAGTTGCCATCACCAAGAACCCCAGACCATGCTTTTAACCCAATGAAGAATGCCTCGGCAAGCATGGCCCAGATATTTATTCTTGAGTCAATAAAGTTCCTACTTTCCTCCACAGTGGCCTCAAACAGCTAAGGACACTCGTTTTACCCCCACAGAAAGTTTCTGCTTTGACCTGCTTCTAAGAGCTAGAGGCAGGTCATGTTGAGCTTAAGCAGAAAACATAGAGTAACCCACACCCTGACCACATTTCTGGTCAGAGGTCCCCTGGCCTACATGACAGCACCACCAAAGCCTCAACTAGGAGGAACCCCTTCTTTCCCAGGACTCACTTCTGACTTTGTTCAGTGACCTCCCAAAGAGGAGCTCTCAAGGAAGCTGAATTTAGATTGTGTCCCAGAAACTGTTTAGCACATCTTCATGATATGAAAGAGGGCATACAATTATGTATACACTTTCAAAAGTAATAATAACGTACACCCATTTACCCACCACCAGAATAAAAGATAGAACATTTCCTATATCTTATTTGTACCTACTGCTGATTTAATCCCCCCCCACACACCGTAGATATAAGTCCCTTTCTAATGTTTTCATTTATCATTCCCTTGCTTTTCAGTTTCATCCCCTGATGATGTATTATGCAAACATTAAATTATTTAATTCAAAAAATTGAAGGGCAAGCATGATCCCAGTGGCATAAGAAAAACACAATATGCATATTGTCATTGTTGAGAAGGCTCCCATATTTACAAGTTGGTTTTTTTCTTTTTTTTTTTTTTTAGAGATAAAGTCTTGTTCTGTTGCCCAGGCTGGAGTGCAGTGGTGCAGTCACTGCTCACTGCAACCTCAAACTCCTGGCCTCAAGCAATCCTCTGGCTTCATCTTCCCAAGTAGCTGGGATTAAAGGCACGCACCATCACGCCTGTGCCCTGTATTCATGATTTTTGATAATCATTTCTTTATTAAAGAATAAAGAGCTGCTGTGACTTCATTTTGACCCAGAAATAGAGAGTAGATGAATAGCCACAAACCTGGTTCTAAAGGCAGCAGCCATTTATTTAAGAAACGGATCTAAAAACCAGAGACTAGAGTTTAAGCACTCAAAAATAATCAGCTTAAATATGGTAAAAGAGGAGGATTCTGCAAAGAGGATGGTGGTAGCAGCATAGTTTTTGAGTCAACCCAGGGCCCTCTGTTAAAAACAGACAGATCAATGAGGATAACAAAACCAAACACCCACTGACAATCTCTACAACAAAATTAGGAGACAAAGTATCACCGTGGACTAAATACGAAAGGATGGGGACAGACTGCTGATAGCCACACAGCCATGTGGCTTCAGCATCTATGCAGGAAGACACAAAAGGAAGGCAGTCGGGTCTCTGATGGTCTTCAGAACAGAACTCTCAAGTCATCAACAGCTACTCACTGGAATCTGGGGCCCAGTCTGAAAACAGGAGTCAAAGCAAGGAGGGAGTTCCTCTGGTGATAAGATCTGAAAGTGATGGAGCAGATTCTAAAAACGAACAAACCAAAAACTACTTTCCTGAAGCAAGTGAGGGAATCCCACAAGGGAAAAAAAACCCTAAACTCTGGATCCCCAAACTCTGACATCTCTGACTGACCCCTGAACCACACAAGCACAAAATAGACCCAGCTAAAGACAAAAGATCTGAACAAAGTAAGGAACTGCTGCATGAGAACAGAGTTTGCAATTCAATCCCAGTCAGGAAAACTACCCATAAAACAAAGGAAACAACACCTCATCAGTGGGAAATAGTAGAGCCCAAAGTCTCCAAAACTTAACATTCATTACATCCGGGATACAACTCAAAATGACCCAGAATAAGAAGAACCAAGAAAATAAAACACATTCCCACAAGAAAAGTCAGTATATTCTGATCCTTAAAGGAAATAGATGCTGGAACTAACAGATAAGGATTTTAATGAATTGCTAAAACTATCTTCAATTAAGTAAAACAAAACATGTTTTCAATGCATGAAACTCTCATCAGAGAAATGGGAAGTCTCAGCAGAAATTTTTTAAAAAATCATACAAGAAGAACAAGATGGAAATTCTAGAACTGAAAAACAATTTCAGAAATTTAAAAAATTAACCGAATGAGCTTACAGCCATTAGAAACAGACATGACAGAGGAAAGAATACGTGAAATTGAAAATAGAGCAATAGAAAGTATCCAAGGTGAAGAACAGAGGAAAAAAACGATTTAAAAAAAAAAAAAAGAAGCGAGCCTCAGAGGTTGGTTAGGTAGCATCAAACAGTAAGAGGTACATATGTGTGATGGAAATACAAAAAGGAGACGACAAAAAGAATGGGGCTGAGAAAATATTTGAGAAGTAATGGCCAAAGAGTCCTCAGATTGGTAACAGGCAGAAATTTTCAGACGTGAAATGACAAACACCAAGCAGAATGAACACCCAGAGGCCCAGGCCAATAGAAGCCCACATGACACTCAGACTGTTGTTGAAAGTCAAAGATAAAGAGCAGATCTTCAAACCAGCAAGAGAAAAACAATAATTTACATACCTTTTATGGATATTTGGCAAGTAATGGCTGAATTCACCTCTGAAACCAAGACGGCCAGAGGGAATAACATTTTTAAAGTACTCAAAGGAAAATGTCGAAGCAAAATCCTGTATTCAGCAAAAATATTATTCAAGAATATAAAAGCAAAATAAAGACTTTTTCAGACAAAAGAAATCTAAAACATTTGGTCACAAGTAGAGCTACACTACAAAATACGTGAAGGAAAGTTTTTCAGGCTAAAGAAAATAAATTTCAGATAGAAATTGGAGCCCTCAGGAAAAAAAAAAAAACAAAGAGTACCAGAAATAGTAAATATCTTGATAAATGCCAAAGACTATACTTTCTTTTTCCTGTTAATTTCTTTATTAACCATGTAATTTTAAAATTAAAGTTACAGCATTGTCTTGTGGGGTTTATAACATATGTAGATGTATTACATAAAATAAGTATAAAATAAAGAGGCATATGGGTCTATAAAGTTGCAAGATTTCTATATTTTAAATGAGGTAGTACATTATTAACTGTGAAAAATTAAGGATGTATATAATAATTGCTCAGTCAACCAGTATTTTAAAAATGCAAAAAAGAATATTTAAAAAGACAGTAGGAAAACTTTAAAGGGTGAAAGGAAATGAATGGGAAACATAAACCAGATAAACAGTATGTGAAGGTAGTCCGGAGTAGCAATATTAATATCAGATAAAATAGATTTCAAAGCAACATATATTAACAAGAATTAAAAAGACATTTCATAAAAATAAAAGAGATATTCAACAGGAAAACATAGCAATCATAAAAGTGTATGAACCCAGTAACACAGCTTCCAAACACATGAAGCAAAAATGACAGATTTAAAGGGAAAAGGAATTCCATAATCTAAAGACTGCAATATGCCTTAACAGCAACTATTAGAAAAACTAGACAAAAATTAGCCAATGCATAGAAGATTTCAACACATCACCCAACAATTTAAAAATACATTTTGTTTTCAATTGGCACATAGAATGTTTACCAGTATAGACTATGTTTGAGGTCATAAAACAAGTCTTAATAAATGTCAAAAGATTGAAAGCATACAGAATATATTCTCTAACAAAAATAGAATTAAGTTAGAAATCAAAAACAAGATAACCAGGAAAATCCCAAATATTTGGAAATTAAACAACACACTTCTAGGCCAGGCACGGTGGCTCACACCTGTAATCCCAGAACTTTGGGAGGCCAAGGCAGGCAGATCATCTGAGGTCAGGAGTTTGAGACCAGACTGGCCAACGTGATGAATCCCCGTCTCTACCGAAAATGCAAACTAGCCAAGCATGGTGGCGCATGTCTGTAATCCCAGCTATTTGGGAGGCTGAGGCAAGAGAATCGCTTGAACCTGGGAGGTGGAGGTTGCAGTGAGCTGAGATCGTGCCACTGCACTCGACTGTGGGCAACAGAGCAAAACTCCATCCCCCTACCCCGATCCCCCCAAAAAAACCACACACACTTCTAAAGAAAGAAACTCTGGGTCAAAGGAAAAAATTGCAAGATAAATTAGAGAATATTTTGAACTGAATAATGAAAATACAAAACTGGTAGAATGCGCCTAAATATGCAGGACTTATGAAGAAATGCAAGGCTTTCAAGTGCCTACATTAGAAAAGAAGAAAGACTTCAAATTAATAATATAGTTTTCACTTTCAGAAGCTAGAAAAAGAAGAGCAAATTAAAACCCAAACAAACCAAAGAAGGAAATGGTATAAATAATTATGTACAAAAATCAATAAAATAGAAAACAGAGAAACAATAGAGAAAATCATTGAAACCAAAAGTTGGTTCATCAATAAAATTTATAAACCTCTAACTAAACAGGTCAAGAAAAAAAGAGACATAAATTGCCAATATCAGAAATAAAAGAGGAACATAGCAACAAATTCTATAGATACAAAAAGAATTGTAAGGGATTATTATAAATAACTTTATACTAGTAAATGGCAACTAGACACATCTGTCAAACAGACAAAATGGACAAATTCCTTAAAAGACACAAATAACCATAACTGACTTAAGAAGAATTTAAAGCAAACAAAAATTGTGAAATCTTCATCAATTGAAGAAACTTTATTTAAAATTTGAAATCTTCCCACAAAAAAAAGAACCTCCAGGCTCTGATGGCTTCAATGGTGAATTTATCAAAAAATCAAGGAATCATTATCAATTCTACACAAACCTTTTCAGAAAATATAGAAAAGGAAACACTTCCCAACTCATTTCATGAAGCCAATTTTATCCTGATTTCAAAACCAGACAAAGATATCACAAGAAAACTACAGACCAGTGTATCCCATGAAAACACAGATACAAAACTCCCTAACTAAATATTAGAAAACTGAATCCAACAATATTTTTAGAAGAATACATTATGACCAAATATGGTTTAATTCAGGAATAAAGGAATGCAAGTTTGGTCTAACATTCTGAAAGGCTCAAAGCTTTCCACCTAACGTCAAGAACAAGACAAGAACATTCATTCACATCGCTTTTATTTAGCATTGTTCTGAAGGTCCTAGCCAGTGCAATCAGCAATAAAAAGAAATAAAAGGCATACAGATTGGAAAGGCAGATGTAAAATTATCTTTATTCACAAATGGCATAACAATGCATACTGAAAACCTTAAATTATACATATATTTTTTTCTTTTTTTAAACTACTCACCAAATATGTGAGTGTCACAGGGGTACAGGATATAAGACCAACATGAAAAAGCTATTGTATTTATCTATACTAACAACAAATAATTAGGAAATAAAACTTGAAAAAACAAATCCACGCACAAATATACTTAGGAATACATTTAATGAAAAGATGTGACAACTACCAAATATTGCAAAAGAGAATTAAACAAGACATAAATAAGTTTAGACATATGTCATTCCAAGGAATGATAAGAAAGTAATCCTCTCCAAATGGATCTATAGACCAAAATCCAAATAAGCCTCCTTTGAAGCAAATTACAAGTTGATTTAAAAATTTACATGGAAAGTAAAGGACTTAAAATAGTTGAAATAATTTTGAAAAATAAGAACAAAGTTGGAAGACTGATAGTACTAAAGATCATATGCCATTGACATAAGAATAGACTGAAAAAACAAAATAGAGTCCAGAGATAGACCCACACATATATGAGTGATTGACTGTCAACAAAGGTACCAGGATAATCCAATAGAGATAAGATACAACTGGATATTGTACATGGAAATAATGAACCTCAAACTTTACCTCACATTATACATAAAAATTAACTCAAAAATGTTTATAAACCTAAATGTTAGAGATAAAACCATTAAACTTCTAGAAGAAAATACTGAAGAAAATTTCTGTGACATTGGTTTAGGCAAAGATTCCTTAAACAAGATACCAAAAGTGCAAATGATAAAAGAAAAAATAATTGAAAATGGGTTGTATAATTTAAAAGTCTTGCTTCTCGAAAGTCATTGTTAAGAAAACACAAAGGTAAACCACAGATTGGAAGCAAAATGTTTCAAAGCAACGAACTTGTATTCGGAATATATAAAGAACTCTTAAAACTCAATAAAAAGACCCAAAAAATCCAATAAAAATAGACCAAAGATTGGAACAGAAATTTCCCAAAAGAAGATATACAAATAGTCAACTGGCACATAAAAAAAGGTTCAACATCACTAATCCTCAGAGAAATGCTCATTAAAACCACAAGATACCACTGCACACCAACTAGAAAGATTAAAGTTAAATAGACTGTGAATACCAAGTGTTGGTGAAGATGCAGATCAACTGAAACTCTGTCCTGCATTGCTGGTGGGAACATAAAACATTACAGCTACTTTGCAAAATAGTATAGGAACACCTTATAAAGGTAAACATTCATCAACCATATTATCAAGCAATTCCATTCCTAGGTATTCAACCTAGAGAAATAAAAACATATGTCCACATGAAACCAGGTATGCAAATATTCATAATGGCCCAAAACTGAAAACAACCCAAATTTCTATCGACGGGTGAATGGATAAACAAATTGTAGTATACAAATGCCATGGACTATATAGAGCAATAAAAACAAAATATTAATTAACCCAACATGAGTGACTCTCCAAAACATTATGCTAAATAAAAGAAGTCAGACAGAAAGCCAGGTGTGGTGGCTCACGCCTGTAATCCCAGCACTTTGGGAGGCCGAGGCAGGTGGATCACGAGGTCAGGAGTCGAGATCAGCCTGCCCAACATGGTGAAACCCTGTCTCTACCAAAAATACAAAAAATTAGCCAGGCATGGTGGTGTGCACCTGTAATCCCAACTACTGGGGAGGCTGAGGCAGGAGAATCGCTTGAACCCAAGGGGCAGAGGTTGCAGCAAGCCGAGATTGTGCCATTGCACTCCAGCCTGGGTGACAGAGCAAGACTCCGTCTCCAGAAGAAAAAAAAAGAAGTCAGAAAAGACTATGCACTGAATGATTCCATTTACATGAAATTCTATAAAAGGCAACACTAAAAACAAAAAGGAAAGCAATGTCTTCCTGGAAAGGGGAGTTGAAGGAAGGGATCAAGAGCAAAGGATACAAGGAATCTTTCTAAGATAAAGATAAGGGTATTTATTTATTTAGAGACTGAGTCCCATTCTGTTGCCCAGGCTGGAGTGCAGTGGCACGATCTCAGCTCCCTGCAACCTCGGCTTCCTAGGCTCAAGCGATTCTCCTGCCTCAACCTGCCGAGTAGCTGGGACTACAGGTGTGCGCCACCACACCCGGCTAATTTTTATATTTTCAGTAGAGACAGGGTTTTGCCATGTTGGCCAGGCTGATCTCAGACTCCTTACCTAAAGTGATCTGCCCACCTCAGCCTCCCAAAGTGCTGGGATTACAGGCATGCGCCACTGTGCCCGGCTAATTTTTGTATTTTTACTAGAGATAGGGTTTTGCCATGTTGGCCAGGCTGGTCTCAAACTCCTGACTTAAAGTGATCCACTCACCTTGGCCTCCCAAAATGCTGGGATTATAGACAGAAGGCACCATGTCTGGCCAGGATATGGGTCTTTATCTTTATGGTGGTAGTGGTTACATGACTGTATATTCTTAGCAAAATTCATCAGTCTGTGCTTTGCAAATTGGTGAATTTTATTATTTATCACTATTTCCACATAAACAAAAAGAGGACAAAATGACACGTACCTTACTATGTATGTATTTGGGCATGTCTACATTAGAAGACATGGTGATAGTAGTCAAATGCTTGTACTTACCTATAATGAATAAACTGAATTTATGCAAAATAAGGTAATATTCAACTAAATGTTACTGACTTTTTATTTAAATTTAACATTTCAAAATAAGGGCTAAATATATAGTTCTATATACATGCAGAATCACCACAAATAGGCTAGTTCACATGTAGACTAATAAAGGTATATTATATGGGTAATTCTGAAAAAATCTAAAATAAATAAAGGAAGAGATTTTTAAAGCGTACAATAGAAAATGATCCATACAGAAGATACGTAAAAAATACCCAACACACGTATGATAGGGATTGCAAGGGACAATGCCAAACAATGGAACAAAACAAGCATTAAAACTATACCTTCAGAAACTGTATTTCCTAAAATAAAAAAAAAAAATCTTGAAATTATTGAAAGGACATACTGCAATCATTTCAGCACGACCCAACAATGAATCATATTGTAGTTAAGGCTACTTAAAAGGAGATTTAAAAAAAAAAGACTAAGCCACTAAGAAAACAAGATTGTCACTGGACTTTTCACCAATTCTTAATGCCAAAAAAAATGAGGTGACAAATTTAAAATACTCAAGTTGGCGAAATATAAGTCAAAGATTTTATATCCACCCAAGCTGACCTCCAAGTACAAAGTTGCAAACTATTATAAACTTGCCAAAACTCAGGCAATAATTGATTCTGTAAGTCCTTCCTAAAGGATCTATTAGAAATGGAGATTAGGACAACGAAAAAGACTGAAAGACAGCAGTATAAGAATGAGTGATGAGTATTAAATATAAATTTACCTGTAAAACAAAGCTAAACCACGATTATAAGAAACAAAATACAGTAGCTATAGGCCGGGCGCGGTGGCTCAACGACTGTAATCCCGGCACTTTGGGAGGCCGAGGCAGGCTGATCATGAGGTCAGGAGATAGAGACCATTCTGGCTAATACAGTGAAACCCTGTCTCTACTAAAAATACAAAAAATTAGCCGGGCGTGGTGGCAGCACCTGTAGTCCCAGCTACTCGGGAGGCTGAGGCAGGAGAATGGCGTGAACCCGGGAGGCGGAGCTTGCAGTGAGCCGAGATCGCGCCACCGCACTCCAGCCTGGGCGACAGAGCGAGACTCCGTCTCAAACAAATAAAAAATTTAAAAAAAGAAAGAAAATACAGTAGCTATAATACAATTATCAAAAATCAGGGGGCATGGAGGGTATACGGATATGATTGTCTAATAAGTATTAATTGTAAACAAAATGACATTATTGTATATCAGATACCGGGTCAGAAGGAGGGGAGACAGAAGAGGTTACAAGCTAATTGCAATATTATTCAATGTAGGGAACTAGTTAGTCCAAAAACGAGTGGACTAGCAGTATTATGTAGAAGTCTTAGTATAAAGTTAACCAATAGAAAAAAATGAGCAAATAAAACCCATTGCATAATGAAAGAGTTTAGATATAAAATACCTAAAAATAAAACAATATGATAGAACTGAGGCCAAACATATTAATCATATCAATAGATGTAAATGGGCTTAACTCACCTATTAAAAGAAAAGGATTTTCAGATTGGCTAATAAAGCAAAATCCAACACTATGCAGAATACAAGAGACACACCTAAAACAAAGAGATTCAAAAGAGTTAAAAATAAAAGGATGGCGAAAGATATATCAGGCAAACACAAATAAAAGGAAAATGGGGTCATAATCGTAATATCTGACAAGGTGGAATTCAGACCAAAAAGCATTAAAATAGATAAAGAAGTGGCCTTTATAATGTTTAAGGCTACCATTCACAATGAAGATATTAGTTATTAGTATTTATGCACCCAGTAACACAGTAATAACTTCGATTAAGCAGCAACCAACAGAATATACAAGGGGAAATAGATAGAAACACACTAATAATAGGAGACTTTAGCATACCTCTCACAATCCAAGATCAAGTGGACTAAAAGTTAATAAAAGTTATAAAAGACCTAGACAACATTAATAAGGTAGATCTCATATAGTATACATCAAACTCATATTATTGTATCAATAATAATAGAGATTACAACTTATTTTTAAATACATATGTGGTATTCACAAAAACTAACTAAATCTTATGACACAGCAGAAACCTCAATGTGCTAAAGAACAGAAATAACGTAAATAGTAATGTAAATAGTAAATAAGGCAATACAATTAGAAATCAACAACAAAACAGAAAAACAAAAATGCCCTTCCACATGGAAATGTATACACTTTTAAACCACTCTTAGGTCAAAGGCACATATACAAAATTCAATTGCAGAATTTCTTGAAAATAGTTATAATAAACCCTGACATTACCAGAATCTGTAGGCTATAACTAAAGGAAGTGTCAAAGAAAAATACATTGCATGAAATGCCTATACAAATAAAAATTTAAAAAAAAAAATTAACAGCCAAGTCAAAAAGCTAGAGGAATACCAAAATAAAACAAAGAAATCAAGGAAAAAATAATCAGAAATTAATAATAAAAACTGAAATTAATTTAGAAATGCTAAAAACTAGAATTAATCAATCAATAAATAAAAATAACTAGTTTCTTGAAAAAGAAATCAACAAAATAGACAAACCACTAACTAACCAAACTTTTTAAAGGGGGCAGGGGAGAAAGCACAAATACACAACATTAAATACAGTCATCCCTCAGTATACACCAGGGATTGGTTACTGGACCACCCCCACCCCTAACCTCCTGCAGGTACCAAAATCCTTGGATGTTCAAGTCCTTTTTATAAAATTATACAGTATTTGCATATAACCTTTGCACATCCTTCTGTATACTTTCAATCATCTCTAGTTTATAATACTGAATACAAAGTAATGCTACAGGAATAGTTGTCATACTCTATTGTATTGTTTTATTGCACTATTTTTACTGTTTTTATTTCCCAAATATTTTTGACCTACTGTTGGTTGAATCCATGGATGCAAAAACCCCCAGATACAGAGGGCCGACTGCATGCATTAGAAATGACAAGCAGAACATAAACATCAAAACAGAGGAATTTTTAAAATTTCTAAAATAGTCATTTGCATAATTCTATGCAAACAAATTTGAAAACATATATGAAATGAATAAGTTTTTAAAGAAATAAAACTTACCAAAATTGACCCCAGTAGAAACAGAAAGTCTAAATAGAACAAGTGTCATAGAACAAATAGAGAAAGAAGTTAAAGAGTTCCACTACAAAAAAAGCACAGGCCAGATGGTTTTACAGGGGAACTCTAAAAAACTTTTAAGGATCAGATAACACCAATGCTATTATATTATTCCAAAGTATAGAAAGGGAAGCAAAATTTCCAGGCTCACTTTATGTAGTGAGTATCACACTGTTTCCAGGTCCTGACTAAAATTACTTCCCACTCTACCCCCCAGAAAAACACCTATGAACCAATCTAACTTATTAATATCAATGCAAAGATTCTTAAAATATGATGAAATTCAACCCAGCATATTAATAAAGTTAAGAGAGGAAGCAATATGGTCTCCATAGATGCAGAAAATAAACTTGACTCAACACCCATTTTGGTTAAAAAAGAAACTTAACAAAATAAGAATTGATAGATACTGCCTAGTATATTTACCTCAGCCCAAAAGAATATTTTACTTAAAAGAGAAATACAAGAGGTTTTCCTACTAAAGTAAAACACAAGCCAAGAATACCCACTCTCTTTGCTATATTTCACACTGTATCACAGATACTCACCAATGCAATTAGAAAACAAGAAAGCAATTACAGCTATAAAAATTGAGTAGAAAAGAAAGGACAAGGGCCGGGTGCGGTGGCTCAAGCCTGTAATCCCAGCACTTTGGGAGGCCGAGACGGGTGGATCACAAGGTCAGGAGATCGAGACCATCCTGGCGAACACGGTGAAACCCCGTCTCTACTAAAAAATACAAAAAACTAGCCGGGCGAGGTGGCTGGCGCCTGTAGTCCCAGCTACTCGGGAGGCTGAGGCAGGAGAATGGCGTAAACCCGGGAGGCGGAGCTTGCAGTGAGCTGAGATCCGGCCACTGCACTCCAGCTTGGGCGACAGAGCGAGACTCCGTCTCAAAAAAAAAAAAAAAAAAAAAAAAAAAAAGAAAGGACAAAACTATTTTCTATTTGCAGAGCATATAATTGTATATCTTGAAAACTCAAAAAAAGATGGAAAAATGACTACAAAAAGAAAATAATTTAGTAAAATAAAGTTATAAAGTCAGCATACAAAAACTCAATAGCCTTCATGTATTCAAAATTTTAAAATAGAAGAAATGATATATCTCACTTATGATGGCAAAAAAAAAACGATGAAAGAAAATACTAAGCAAGAGCTCTATACGAAATTCCAAAATCTATATGAGAAAAAAACACCCCAAGAAAGGCACAGACTTGAACAAATGGAAAGACATATCATGTTCTTAGAAAGAGTAAGATTCACTATCAGAAAGATGTCAATTCTCCCTAAAGTAAGTTATTCTATAAACGTAATGTGATACTCACAAAAATACTATCAGGCTTTTTCCTGGAGTTATTCAACTTGTTTATAAAATTATTTTGGAAGAATGAAAAAGATCTAACGCAATGACGGTTATATGAAAAAAAAAAAAAAGAATGAAAAAGCCAGTGAAACTTGCTTAAAACATTATTTTTAAGAACAGTGGAGACTGGAGATTCTTAGAAAATTCTCCACAAAAATTTTAGTCTCCAGTGAAAATAAAGAGTAATAATGATCACAGGAGCAATTGTTGGCTCCCTATGAATAAGTCATCCCAAGTTCATTTCAACTTCCTATTTTTTTAGGAATCTAGACAGGGCATCAAAGAAAAGTTGTAGAGAGTATGTACATCTCAGCAAAGTAGGATGCACTTGGAGAGTCAACTGTAAGCTCCTTTAGAGCCTAGCACAGTGCCTGATACATTGTAGACACCCAATAAATATTTATTGAGTGAATAGACAAGTTGATGAAATATATAGATTGAGTGGTACCATGATAGGATAGATTTATACCTAGCGAAACTGTCATATTTAAAATATATTGATTAGTGACTTAAAGCTGACTTGAGAAAACATATTTAATGGCATGACACTCAGAGGGCTTTTGTGCTTTCTTTTTGTCAACATTTTTATTTTGGATACTTCATATAGGAATGCATATTGTTTTGGTAATTGATACAAAACCAATGGAAGAATGGCTAATATGTTGGATTATAGAATCAGACATAACAATGAAATAACATTAATAAGACAAAATGTAATAAGGTTTATAGTGGTTTCAATTGTATCCCCCAAAAGATATGTTCAGGTCTTAATCCTGGTACTGTGACTGTGACCTCATTTGGGAATAGGGTCTTTGCAGATATAATCAAGTTAAGATAAGGTCATACTGGATTAAGGTAGGCTCTAAATCAAATGTCGTGTGTTTACAAGAGGAAGGAGAGAGAACTTTGGATACAGAGACACAGGCTGTGTAAAGATGGAGGCAGAGATTGGCATGATGCTGCTACAACCAAGGAATGCCAAAGATTGCCAGAAACCCCCAGAAGCTGGGAGACAAGGAAGGGAGATTCTTCTCTAGAGCCTGCAGAGAGAGCACAGCCCTGCCAACACTTTGATTTCAGACTTCTGGTTTCCAGAACTGTAAGAGAATAATCTTCTATTGTTTTACACCACTTAGTCTGTGCTAATTTGTTACAGCAGCTCTAGGAAACTAATACAGCATTAAACAAAGCCTTAAGACTTTCAGCTGCACAGATAGAGGATGAAGGAAAACAGGCTTAGCAGTTATCCCTATAGAAAAGATCTTGCAGTTTTAGCAAGCCAGTAGCTTGATATTATTATACAAAGAGCTAAGGGAATATTTGTAGTTTGAAATATAGATTCCCATACTCTGCACTAGTGAGGGACATATGAACATATGAGACACTCAGTCCTTTTACAAGTGTCAACTTTTTTTTTTTTTTTTTTTTTTTTTTTGAGACAGGGTTTTACTCTGTTGTCCAGGCTAGGATGCAGTGGTGCAATCATAGCTCAATGCAGCCTCGACTTCCTGGGCTCAGGTGATTCTGCCACCTATGCCTCCCAAGTAGTTGGGACCACAGGCACGTGCCACCACACCCAGCTATTTTTTTTGAATTCTTTTGTAGAGACAGGGTTTCGTGATGTTGCCCAGGTTGGTCTCCAATTCCTGGGCTTAAGTGACCTGCCTGCCTCAGCCTCCCCAAGGGCTGGGATTACAGGCATGAGCCACCACACCCAGCCAGTGTCACCTTTTAAGGAGGACCTAAAGAGGACCCGGAATGAATTTTTAAATGATGATGTAAAAAGAATCTGGAATAGTCATGTTATCATTAAACATTTTGAGCAACTACTCTACATACATTTTAATATCTAGGAAGAACTCACTCTATTCCCAAAGAGGTGGAGCTCTAATATGGGTCAAAGGTGGTGGGAAGATACTGAAGAGTTTTAAAGAGAAGAAGGACATGATTGTCTCCGTATTTTAGATAGATCATTCAGGCAGCTACATGAGGATAGACTTGATGGTGACAAAAGCAGACACAGGGAGGTAAATTAATAGGCTGTTATAATAGAGAGATGATAAGTCCTGTAATCAGGACGAATAAACAGTAAGTGTTCACTGAAAATATTAGAATGATATGCAAAAGACTGGCATGACCCCTGCACAAGGATGACAAACAAATCTGTGACAAATTCTGTATAAAAAAATAAAAAGAAGAAATAGGAATTAAGGTACTTGAGGAACATCGAAGAAATAAAATCAAAGCTGTTATGAAAATGAATTAAGCTAATATATACCAAAGTACCTAGTACATAATAGGCACAAGCAATAAATATCTAAACTCTCTTTCCTGGAGAGCTTAAGATTCAAGCACATATAATCCTGACATGCTAAACTGTTTATGAGTTATTATCTATTTCTACTTCTGAGGCATGCTCATTTATTCTTAAAATAAAATTACATATACATAAATGTCTATGTATATACATGTGCATTTGTGCATGTATAATTCTGTTGGAAGACCAAGACCCTGAGACCAATGAAAATGAAAGATACCCTGAAATGCTGAACACTACTCCAGTTTTAATCCCACATCAAATATCAAATGAGACTCACATGATAAGCTGTATGCTGTTGGTAACATTGGTCTTGAAAAGTCCAGAAGGAGAGAAAAACAAGACACAAATAGAATAAATGGACTGAAAGAAGCTAAAAGTTCTAAATGAAATTGTTGAGCTTTTCATGTTACAGAAAACAAGAGTATTGATAAGAATATATTTTTTGCTTAATGTACTTTTTGATACCGGAAATATTTCATTTCTGAGCCAATATATATGTTCATTTATGCAGAGCTATCCATATCTTTTCAAAATGTAAGAAACAAATGCATATGAATTTCCAACATAATAATACTGCAAAACAAGAATCCCAACTTAAAGCTTATTTATCAGTTGAGTAATCAATACATAAAACTTGAACAGGATCCAAGTAACACTACAGTCTGAAGAGGCCCTGACTTTAGATAGATCGCCACTTTATCTTAAAAAACAAAAAACAAAAAACCAGCTGGCTGTGTGCTAAAACTGCCTACCACTTTAAGAATCATAATTATTATTTTGAATACAGTAAAAGGAAAATTTAGCTAATCGGACAGAACCAAAACCACAATGAATGTTCAAGAAACATGTAACTTGTTACATAAATACTGTAACATTTGATTTAGCAAATATATTTTAAGTACTTTTGACAACTGTAATTTTATTTATCTGTAAATCCATTTGAAAAGCAGGCATTTTGTGCAATTTTCACATTGCATAGAATGCAGAACTTCATATTAACAAAAATGTAAAATCTTTAAATTAATGATATCCAAACACTTGGTTATGTAATCCTTCCTTATAAAAGACATTTCATCCACCCTCAGTCATTTTTACTTTTTCAATAAATGATTTTTGTGCCAACACTATGCAATGGACAAGGGATTGCACACTGGAAACACAGAGAGGAACATAATACAATCTACACACAAAGTAAATTAAGGCAACTAACAAGAAAACTAATTGAAATATAGTGTGAGCACACAAATAGGGCATACAGGGAGAAAGTGGCAATCAGGCAGGGTTTCAAAGCTAAGTATTGAGCAATAAGTAGGCATTAGACAGGCCAAGACGATGGTGGGGAAGAAAGCATTTCAGGCAAAAACAACATGATGCATTGGAGGAACTGAAGAAATAGTTCATTGTAGCTGGATCAAAGAGGTAAAGCAGAGATTGTTGATGAGCTAGAATCAACAAGGCTTGGGAGTGTGTTGAATAGTTATGGCAGAGAGAAAAAAGTTCAGGAAGACTCCGATTTTTTGACTTGGGTAAATGAGCAAGGTGGTGTCATTCACTGAAATGACTGATCTAAAAAGAAGCACAAGTTTGGAACAAAGGACGATGAATTTGGGTTTGTGGTATGTATAAGATGCTTGGGTAGAGATAGAGGGCTGTAGTTACAGAAACATCTGTGGACTAGAAAATTGTATGTGGGAGGCATCCTCATAGATGATACCATGCAAGTGAATGTGGTCAAGAGTCTGTGGGATTTTAAAAAAGAGTTGGGGGGGGGACTAATGGCAGAGTCCTGTGTGAAGCTAAGTTTTAAAAAGCAGGAAGAAGACAGTCCTAAGAAAAAATCTGGTTGGGAACAGCCAGAAAAGAAAGAAGAAAAGGAGAGTTTAAATCAGGAATGCAGCAACTAGTGTCAAATGATACAAAGAAGTCATGTAAGACAATGACTAAAAGCTATTGTTCTTTTTGCAACCACAAAAATGGTTATAATAGGCACATTCTAATTTTTGCATATATGAATAAAACTGTAATAGAGTTTCCTCTATGAGAAGTTTGCGATATTATTGTGCAAAGATTTCTAAATGACTGCAATTGTAATGCTATTGAAAGGAGAAGTAGTTTTCTATTTCAGTGATGTTACCATATAATGTGCAAAAAATAAGGAAAACTACTGAGTTCTCCAAGCATGGCCTTTACATATACGTGGGAGAGGGGCAAGTTCAACTTCAAGTCATAGTGCTAAAAAGCTACACTCTTAAAATTGTTTCTCTCTGATATAATCAAAAATATTTTTGGTTACTGGGAGGCTAGATCCAAACTTCACAATTATCTCCATTTTGGCAGCAAGCATAAGGTTTTATATTTGATGATGATGATGATGATAATTGCTTACATTTATTAAGTCCTTATTATGTGCCAGGATTCTCTGCTAAGCACTGTTCATGAATCACCTCATTTAATCTTCACAACTATAACTATCCCCATTTGGTAGAGGATATAGTCAGGGCTTAGAGATATTAACTTGTCCAAGGTCACAGAGTTTACAGGGAGCGAAGCCAGGATTCAAACCCAGGCAGCAGTCTGATTCCAGAACCCCAACTCTGAATGTCTGCTGGTATCAAAAGCAGAGCTTCTTTTGAAAGAGCACACCCAAGGTATTACTGATTGGTCAATTTTGATTCTTAGAAGACAAAAACAGTTTGGGGTGGAGGGAGTGGGACTCCTCTTTAGAATTCGAAACGCATTTCATTTTTATCATTCCAAATTCTGTATCAGCTATGCAAACATTTTCACTACAGTGAAGTTTGTAAAAAAAAGAAGCATTTGGAGAAAAAAAAATTAACTCTTCTGCAATCACCTGAGAAAGTGCCAGGAAGCTTTCACCTCCTGTTTTGAGACTCTGCAGATAGCACAGGAAACAGATTGAATATTTTTTTAAAGGCTTCAAACTATATCTTTGCTAAAACTAGCTGCTTCTTCTTCTTTTTTTTTCTTTTTAGATGGAGTTTCACTCTGGTAGCCCAGGCTGGAGTGCAATAGCAGGATCTCTACTCACCACAACCTCCACCTCCCGAGTTCAAGCGATTCTCCTGCCTCAGCCTCACAGGTAGCTGGGATTACAGACATGTGCCATCACGCCCAGCTAATTTTGTATTTTTAGTACAGATGAGGTTTCTCCATGTTGGTCAGACTGGTCTCGAACTCCTGACCTCAGGTGATCCACCTGCCTTGGCCTCCCAAAGTGCTGGGATTACAGGCGTGAGCCACTAGCTTCTCTTTCATCACTATTACTTATCTCATAAAAGAAAATGCCACTACATAAAATAGAAATCATTTTTCATATCTCTGTGATACATTACATTTCAAAGGTAAATCAAGTAATCTGGTTTGGGTTGAAACGCAAGTATGGGTTGAAATACAAGTGCTTTCTCTTGCTGGTCCAACAAAACTATGTCTGCTTGTCAAACCAGTGAAACCTTTATCTGCATCAAGAAGCTCCAAGAACAAGAGTAATAGAAATAATATTTTGACATTATATTAAGCCTAATTCTCCCTCCTCAGTCCTTAGGAAAGTGGTAGTGTGCACACTCCTGAATGCAGAGGAGAAACGAGCTCTCCCATTCTCTCCTTATCCAGTAGTCTTCACACTCAGTAGAAGAAAAAAAAAATACTCTGACCTTTCCTTCTCTTGCTGCTTACACCTAGCTAAACTTCTACCGAGTCTGAGGATAAAATGCTGCCATTCTTTTTATAAAAAGTATTTTTCCTTCATGAACATCAACTATGCAGCCTATTATGTTTTTATTTTTTTCAGTTACATAACGTACACTAAAATGCCAATCCACTTGTGTTAGTGCATATTTACAGAAAAAGAAAAGAGATTCCTAAATTACCTTCATTCTAAATACAGATACCTAAAAACATCCATGGCATCCTTATCCTTTCCGCATCCTACTCCCATTTACCTCCTTTGCCCTACAAAATCCTTAAGACTAAAGCAAAAATAGCTCCTACTACAATTCCTTACTTTAAAGATGGACACTCTGAGGCACAAAACTATTAAGTTAATTGCCCAGTGTCTCACAATTAATCAGAAGGACATACAAAACTCAAGTCCACATGTTCTAGCTCCAGATACGGTGTCCTTTTCATCCTCTACAGATGGAAAAAAAATCTGTTTCACAAACACGTCTAAAATAGCTACTTAATCCATTAATTGCACTACACAATCAAGTCCATACCTAGATTTTATTCATTGCCCAGGAAAGAGACAGGACAAAGCATCCAGTCCATTTCAAAATATAACAAGGAAAACACAGGAAGAGGACAGTAATACTCACTGGCTTTAGCCTGAAATTACTTACGTAATATGTAACTACACAATCAAATGACAGGTGGTGTTTTTTCCTTTAAAAACCATACTATAATAAAACCATTTGGCTTTATTATAATATCAGGATGTGATATTCTCAAGTGGGAAGTTCTACATGGACTCAAACTATGTTACTATTCCTCAAAACAGAATGCACCCAATTTTTTTCAAAAACCTCTGTAAAAGCAAAACTTAATTTTGAGTGTAGATTTAACTTTCGGAAACATGCAAAAAAATCACAAGAGAGCCCCCTAACTATTTAGAGGAGATGGACTATTTAAAAGTGGGCAATGGTTGTCATTATTATAGCCATCATTTATTGAGTACATTCTATGTGCTAGGCTCACTACTAAGCCTTTTATATGTATTCTCTCATTCCCCACAACAACCCCATGAGCATAATTAGTCCAGGTTTACAGATGAGGAAATAAAGTTCAGAGAGGTCAATTATCTTGCCCAAGGTCAAACAGTAGCAAAACTAAGATTCAAACTCAGATCTTTCAGATTCCAAAAAACATAAAGAAGTACAAGCACTGGATGGTAGGTGGACATGCACAATTTCTAATGAACCATCAATCTGAGAATTCTATGAGCCTTCAGTTTATTCAATTTATCTGGTGAATAAATGACATACTGCATTTTATCATATATAAGATATTGCCCTCAAATAATGAGACTACTGTTTTGTGTATCTCAAAAAAATGACTTAAATAGCCATTCCAAAGAAGAATTACAAAGACTTTTAAGTAGTGACAGCATTATCCATATAATGTGTACTGACTGCTTTGGAAGAAAGGAGTCATCTAGGTGAATAAGTTCTGGTATATTGTTAAAAATTCAAACTAATTGCTTAATAAAAACATATTTTATTTACAATCTGAAGTTTAAGCTCCTGAATCCCTCAAGCCCTCAAGTGCACTCAAAAAAAAGCCTTCACATTGATCAACCTACCAAGCACACACCGAAGGCCTACTAGTGCGCACCGCAATAAGACAGACTATGGGGACCATCTTAGAAACTTACTCCATCCACAAGGAGTTAGCAGGTTGCTTCCAACCACGCACACAGTCAGTCATTACTGGGACAATCAAAATCCTCCGGTGCTATGTGCTATAGTTTGTGTGGGCTGCCCTACAAAGGAAGCCTGCTCGTTGGAACAATAATTAAATCAATTAGGTCATTTTCCCAAAGCTCCTTTCACTTTCTTGTAAGCACTGCAAGGTTATGGTTGGTTTTGGCATTGGTGTTGGCATTAGTGAGTTAATTTTCCTCTTACTGAATCCAGAATTCTGCCTGGCTCCCTGCTACCCACCCCCCGCCCCTTCTCTCCCTTCTTGCCTCTTCCACCCGAAGTGGAAACTGCAGACTCAAACTCCCCTATGGCTCCAGCACCAAGAACTGGGCATGCTCAGAAGACCAGGCAGGCTTTGGTTGCAACTGACAGTTCCCCGCCCCTGATTTGCCGCTGCCCCCCTTCCCCCACTCCAACAAGAGATACTGAAATGTTTATGTGAAAGATACGAGGCCTCTTTTTCCCGAGAATGACCCCATTTTAATTTCATTTCGCAGGGTCTCTGAGTCTTGCGAAACCCCAGCTGGAGCCCGAGGAAGACCGCATTATTTTTCAGCACCGGGGACAGCGCCGCGCTGCCATTAACGTCCACCCTCCCCCACCTTCTTTCCCCGCCACCCCCCACCCGCCCCAACCTCAGCCCCCACCCCCGCACCAGCACAATGCCAAGGTCTCCCAGCAGCCGCAAACGCCGCAGCTGCAATAGCTCCCAGCCGAGGCCGGGCCGGAATGCCGGGCCGGCTGCTACTTACACTGCTCCGCTTTGGTGGACATGGTGCTGTCCAGATGGAAAGGCTTTGCCCCAAAATCTGTGTCGTGTGAGCTCCCTCGCTCCGCCAGCGATGTTGCGAGGAAAAGAGTGCATACCCCCCACCCCCCACCCCCTCGCTTTCCCCCTCCCTTAGGCCCGTGTCGCTACCATTCGGACAAAACGCACATCAAATTGCAGAATTCGGTCCCGGAAGGTTAGGAAATCGCCCCCGGAGAAATGGGTGGGATTTAATAGGCGGCCAAAGGCTTCCTGTCCGTCCCCTCCTGGAGCTGCCCGCGTTGATGTGGGCGGGGAGACCGAAAGGAGAGAGCAGGCTGCGGCTCCTGGTGAAATGGGAAAATGGGCTCGACCGGGGGAGGAGTATTTCCATTCATAAGGCGCACGGAGGGGACGGGTGTTTCCCAGAGAAAAGCCTCTTAAAGCGCCGGAGTCCCCGACCATTTGGATCTCCCATTGGCGTTCTCCGGGCCTGTAAATCCTGCTCCCGGAGCAGCCCCCGGAACCTCAGCGGGGTGACCGGAGAGGGACCCAGGTGCGTCCCACGCTTCGTCTCAACCTCCAGGAGGAAGGAGAGGGAGGCGGATCCGGGGCGGGCTGGAGCGTCGGGGCCGGAGGGCGCGAGGATGCTCCTGAGGACTGCGAGGAAGGAAATGCAAAAGGAACCCTCAGCATGGCTTCCCGGCGCGCTGCGGTTCCTGCCCTCGCCTCCCCTCTGCGATGGGCTCTCCTGCTGATGATTGAGGATGGCAGGTCCCACTGCCAGGGGGCTGTGACAAGACTTTAGAAGTTGGGGCTGGAGGAAGGAGGAGATTTCCACGGACGGTGAAGCTGGAAGGGCCACAGAAAAGGAAGATGAAAGACTGGAGACTGGAAGACTCCAGGTGTGCTCCCTTGCAGCCATCCCAGCTGGACAGGGGCACATTAGGAAGCCCCTCGACTGGAAAACCGAAGCCAGCGGGAAAGGAAGGCAATAGACGAGGGCATCGTGCATATTAATAGGAAGATGCCCAAAGAATCCACTACAGAATGGAGAGACACTTGGAGTCGGGAAGAACCGGATTCAAGAACCATTTTTATCACTTACTCACTCAAGGACCATCTTCTAATCTCCCTACACTTCCGGTTCTTTATCTGTAAAATGGGAACATTAAAACCTGCCCCGTCACCTGAAGAGTTACTGGGCAGATCGAATGGATGCGCAAGTCCTTGTAAACTAAAAGTATGGCACAATCGCCAACCATTATGTCCATTCTTCATTCAAATAGTTTAATTTGTTAAAGCTGAGGGGCAATAGTCACATAAGACCATTATAATGGTCACAGCAGGTTACTTTAGTAAAAGTTACAGGAACAGAACTGTTAAGTGTTGACAATGACTTTTAATGCTGATAAATCAATGTTTTTCCACCTCAGAAAATAAAAGATCCTATTCAGGCAAAGAATTTTAAATTCTGTGTAGTATATACAAACTATTCAGGTGAAATCTTGCACAATTAAGAAAAAATTATGAACAAACATCAAGGAGAGATGCTTCTGAGTAGCAAAAAAAAAAAAAAAAAAAAAAAAAATCCTGCAAACAATAGGGAAACTGCCCATAGTGATGCACACACAGTACTCAAGTTTCATGGTATTTGCAAAAATGTTCGTAAAGGTTAGTGAATTGGCTCTTTGAGTTGCATATGTGACTGGACTCTGTCATCTTGCTGATTGGCAGGTTGGTCATTCTATGTCATTGTTCACTCCCAAAACCACATCCCAAAGAGAAGTTCCATTTATTAGTAAAAGATAAATGATTATGTGAAGCATGATGCACAAGAGTTCATTTTGAGTAAAAATAAATTGGAATCATTCTGAAGAAAATATGAATATCATGAACATTCCTGAGAAGATGACAAACACTTTGTATGACTAAAAGAAAGCTCAATGGGTTATTCAGAAATTTCTCGGAAGCCTGAGGCTTTGATAAAGAAAACAGTAATTGGAAATTAACACACATGAGAAAAAGGTGTCTTGGATAGTACAGAAACAAACAACAAAGTATGTGCTGGAAAGCTATTATCCCCTCATCTGCTTAACAATCTTTCATTTGTCATCAATTAACCCTCCCATTACTCAGTTAAGAGAGAGTATAATGGTGTTAAGTCATGGACTGAGGAGTTACACAGCCTGGGTTTGAATTCCAGCTTTGCCTCTCATGATCTGTGTAACCTTGTGCAAGCTACTTAACTTCTCCATGCCTCAATTGCCTTACCTGAAAAATGGTCATATCATAGTCACATTAAAGGTTGTCAGGAATAAATAAGTATACATATGAGAATCTAGAACAATGACACATATGAGTGATGGCCTCTATTAACATTACTGCTCAGACTCCTCAAATGCACCTAGTCCATTCAGGTTTGTTCTGATGCTTCGGACCCTCCAAAGCCTGATAGCATCCATATAATTGAGACTCTAATCATCAACCTAGGCACTCACAGCTTCAGCCTTCTGCCATGCCCATTAACTCACTAACCTGGGCCATATCCATTACTCAGTTTCTCCATTCCAACATATGGCCTTACTACTTCAATAAACTCCCTCACCTTTCCTTGTATCTCTACCTACCTCAATCCTTCCTGCTTAGTTTTCTTCTGTTGCAGAGGTAGTGCCTCTTCTCATTGCCAGATGCAATGCTTTTTTTTTTAACTAAACCTATGCCTCTAATTATACACATTCCTATTTATTCTAGAATTTGCTATTTTAATTATCTTTCTTTTTCCCAGCATTTTAAGTCTCATCTTTTCAATGGATTTTCCCATCCTACTTGCAAACATGCAAAAATTTTTCATCCTCAAAAAGCTGTGCCTATCATCTTACTGAATAAGTGGCCTCCATTTCTCCATTCCCTCACTACCCTACTTGCTATCAAATTGTGACTGAAACAGGTTCCTTCAATAGTCACTAATAATTTCCTAATAGTAAATTCCAGTTGCTTTATTTCTTGGTGACTAATGCCAGCATTTGAAATTTCTCCCTGTTTCTTTTCGAAATTCCCTCTTACCTTGACTTCTATAACATAATGCTCTTCAAAGTCTTCTCCAAACTTTTTGCCCATTCTATTGTTTAATGAAGTACTTCAAACATAGACATACTTGAAAAATCATGAACACTAATGTTACCACTACCCAGTCTCATCAAATCTTAATATTTTGTCACATTGCATTGTTTTACTTTTCAGAAATAAAACATTTTAGAGACATTAGAAGCCCCCACAAAAATTATTCTAAATTTGTGGTTATGTCCTTATATTTTATATTATTTATTTATTTGTTCAGCAACTACTTATTGAGTGCCTATATATGTGAAACACCGCTCTAGGAACTTGTTATAACTAGCAAACAGAGAAGACAAAAAATAATCTCTGCTTCTTAAAATTAATTTTCTAGTGGGAAAGACAAAAAATAAGTAAAACATGCAGTATATTAAGTGCTGACAAGTACTAAAAAGAAAAAATATTAAACAAAGGGAAGGAGATAGTTTGTATTGAAAGGGTTGAAATTTTAAATAAGATAAAATTTTAGATAGGGTAATTACATACACATCATATATGTCTATTTCCATAAGCAACATACATTATTTTACATGTTTTTTAAATTTTCTATAATTAATACCACACTATACATATATTTTTAAAATTTAACAGTTCATGCTCAACATTCCATTTTGGCTTAATTATGTTTATTAAATACTGTGCGTGAGGAACGCCCCATGCACTTAGTGACTAAAGACTCCAATAGTATAGTCACACCTTGATTGACCCGAAATGCCAAAATACATAGTTAAAAGCAATTACAGCTGCTAGAAAGTGAAGGGAGAACTATGAGAAACAGAGAGTCACAGTAAAGGAGATATCACCTATTTACCTCTGCCCAAATATCTAGCTGATCTCTGAACCACACATGTGCAAGCCTGCATGCAAACAACAAAAACCCAACTAGGGATACAAGAACTAAACTGATATTCAATAAACTGATAGTTTATAGTTTATATCCCATTAAGTTAGTTACCTGCTAAAAAAAAAAAAAAGTCAACACTCTTGAGAGGAAAATAACAGAATACAGAGTCTCCACAGCACTAAAATCACAATGTCCAGGATACAATCCAAATTTACATGACATACAAAGAAATAAGGAAATGTGACCCATTTGACCCATTGTGAAGAAAAAAGACAACAGAAAACCCAAGATGATTCAGATGTTATCATTAACAAAGATTTTAAATCATGTAAGTCTGCTCAGTGCAGTGAAAAAAAAATGCTTATAATGACTGTAAAGATAAGGATGTCAGTAGAGAAATTGAGACTGTATTTTTTGAAAAGCCAATTGGAAATTTTAGAACTCAAAAGTACAATATGTGAAATAAAAAATTCACTAGATGATACTAATGCCAGGGTGTAGAAAACAGATGAAATATCAAGTAAGCTTAAAGATAAATCACTGTTAATTATCCAATCTGAAAAACAGATAGAAAAAAATAATAAGAAGAAAAGGAACATAGCCTGGGGCCTGTGAGACAATAACAAAAATTATAACATACAATTATACTCACAGAAGAAGAGGATAAAAATAATAATAATATATTAATATATTATTTTAAAATATTTAAGAACAAATATTTAAGGAAATAATGGCTGAAAATTTTCCAAAATTTGGTGACAAAAAAAAATGTACAGATGTAAAAAGAAGTACAAACCCCCAAACAGGAAAAATATCATGAAAGTCAAGCCTTAGGCACTTCAGATTCAAAATGCTGAAAAACAAAGGCAAGGGAAGATATTAGAACCAACCAGAGAAGAATGATATACAATGACACACATTACATACAGGGAACATCAATGCAAATTAACACTGACTTCTTATCAGAAACAATGGATATCAGAAGATAATAAACTAACATCTTTACCATACTAAAAAGAAAAAGAAAACTGTAAATGCAGTGGCATATTTGGCACACACAAAAAGTCCTTCATAATGAAAATAAAATAAAAATATTTTCAGATAGAAGAAAACTAAGAGAATTTGCTACTAGCAGACTTGTACTATATGAAATAGTAATGGAAGTTCTTCAGGCTGAAGGAAAATGATACCAGATGAAAATGCAGACTTTCTCCCAGTCTACGGCTTGTTTTTCACTTTGTTTATGGAGTCTTTAACTGAACGGAAGTTTTAAAATGTAAATGTAGCCAAGTTTAACCTTTTTTTTTTTTTTGAGACAGAGTTTTACTCTGTTGCCCAGGCTGGAGTGCAGTGGTGTGATCTCGGCTCACTGCAGCTACAACCTTTCCAGGCTCAGGTAATCCTCCCACCTTAGGCTCCTAAGTAGCTGGGACTACAGGCACATGCCACCATCCCCAGCTAATTTTTTGTGTGTTTTTTGTAGAGACAGGGTTTTGCCATGTTGCCCAGGCTGGTCTTAAATTCCTGGGCTCAATTGTGAGCTACCATGCCCAACCTACCAATCTTTTTCTTTATAGTTTGTGCTTTCCTATACCCAAGGTTGTAAACAGATTCTTATATTTCATTCTAAAAGTTTTGAAGTTTTACTTTTCACATTTAAGTGTTTGTTTCAACTTAAATTTATGTTTATGTTTATGTGTGAAGTGGGGTCTGCTTCTTCCCCTATGAATAAGTAGCATCTTACCCATTTATTAAACTCTTCCCCAAAAGTTTCTAATTCCATTCCAACTTGGTCATAAGTCAACTTTTTAATGTATATATGAGGCTATTTGCCAGCTTTGTATTCTGGACTACAGGTATGTTTGTACCTGCCTGTTTAACCATACTGTCTTAATAACGATAGCTTTATAATAAGTCTTTATAAGGCAATTCCTCCCAACTGTGCTTATTCTTCAAATTTATCTTGGCTATATTTGACCTTTTTGCCTACTGCATCCCCACCCAAATCTAATCTTGAATTGTAATTCTCAAAATCCCCATGTGTCATGGGACAGACTCAGTGGGAGGTAATTCAGTCATGGGAGTGGTTACCCCCATGCTACTGTTCTTGTGATAGTGAGTGAGTTCTCACAAGATCTGATGGTTTTATAAGGAGCTTTTCCCCCTTTTGCTCAGCACTTCTCCTTCCTGTCATCATGTGATGAAGGACATGTTTGCTTCCCCTTCTGCCATGATTGTGAAGTTTCCTGAGGCCTCCCCAGCCATACAGAGCTGTGAGTCGATTAAACCTCTTTCCTTTATAAATTACCCAGTCTCACGCAGTCCTTTATAAAGCAGCATGAAAATGGACTAATACACCTGCCATGTGAATTTTTTTAGTTCCAATTTTTAATTTTTGAAGATACATAGTAGGTGTATATATTTATGGATTACATGAGATGTTTGGACATAAGCAGGCAATGTGTAATAAGCACATCAGGTTAAATGGTGTATTCATCACCTCAAGCATTTATCCTTTGTGTTATAAGCAATCCAATTATATTCTTTGTTATTTTTAAATGTGCAATTAAATTATTTTTTACTATAGTCACTCTACTGAGCTAGCAAATACTAGATCTTATTCATTATTTCTAACTATTTTTTGTATCCATTAACCCTCCCCCATTGTCCCTCCACCCCCACTGTCCTTCCCTGCCTCTGTTAACCATCCTTCTACTCTCTATCTCTATGAGTTCAATTGTTTTAATTTTTAGCTGCCACAAATAAATGAGAACATGTGAAGTTTTTCTTTCTGTGCCTGGCTATGTCACTTAGCATAATGACTTCTAGTTCCATCCATGTCATTGCAAATGGCAGGATCTCATTCTTTCTCATGGCTGAATAGTACTCTCTTGTGTATATGGACCACATTTTTTTTAATCTGTTTATCTGTTTATAGACACTTAGGTTGCTTTCAAGTCTGGCTATTGTGAATAGTGCTGCGATAAATATGAGAGTAAAGATATCTCTTCAATGTAATGTTTTCCATTATTTTGGGTATATACCTAGAAGGAGGATTGCTGGATCTTAAGCTCTATTTTTAGGTTTTTGAGGAACCTCCAACTGTCTTCCACTGTGGTGGTACTAATTTACATTTCCACCAAGAGTGTATGAGGGTTCCCTTTTCTCCACATCCTCTCCGGCATTTGTTTTTGCCTGACTTTTGGATAAAAGCCATTTTAACTGGGGTGAGATAATATCTCATTGTAGTTTTGACTTGCATTTATCTGATGATCAATGATGTAGAGCACTTTTTCATATGCCCGTTTGCCATTTGTATGACATTTTTTGAGAAATGTCTATTTAAATATTTTGCCCACTTTTGAATTGGATTATTAGATTTTTTTTCTTATAGAGTTGTTTGAACTCCTTAAATATTCCGGTTATTAACCCCTTATCAAATGGGTAGTTTGAAATATTTTCTCTCATTCTGTGGGTTATCTCTTCACTATGATGATTGTTTCTTCTGCTGTGCAGAAGCCTTTTAACTTGATGTAATCCCATTTGTCCATTTTTGTTTCAGTTGCCTATGCCAGTGGGATATTACTCAAGAAATTTCTGCCAGTTCAGTGTCCTAGAAACTTTCCCCAATGTTTTCTTTTAGTAGTTTCATTGTTTGAAGTCTTAAATTTAAGTCTTTAAAACATTTTGATTTGATTTTTGTATATGGTGAGAAATAGGAGTCTAGTTTTATTCTTTCACATGTGGATATCCAGTTTTCCCAGCACCATTTATTGAAGAGAGTGTTCTTTCCTCAATCAATATTCTTGGTAGTTTTGTCAAAAATGAATTCACTGTACATGTATGGATTTATCTCTAGGTTCTCTGTTCTGTTCCATTGTTCTATGTGTCTGTTTTTATGCCAGTACCATGCCATTTTGGTTACTGTAGCTCTGTAGTGTAAGTTAAAGTCAGGTAATGTGATTTTTCCAATTTTGTTCCTTTTGCTTAAGATAGCTTTGGTTATTCTGGGTCTTTTGTAGTTCCATATAAATTTTAGAACTTTTTTTCTATTTTTGTGAAGAATGTCATTGGTGTTTTGATAGGGCTTGAATTGAATCTATAGATTGCTTTAAGTGGTATCCTCATTTTAACAATATTAATTCTTCCAGTTCATGAACATGGAATATCGTTGTCTTTTTTTGGTATCTTCTTCAATTTCTTACATCAATGTTTTATAGTTTCAGTGTAGAGATCTTTCACTTCTTTGGTTAAGTTAATTCCTAGGTATTTTATCTTATTTGTAACTACTGTAAATGGCATTACGTTCTTGATTTCTTTTTAAGATTGTTTGCTGTTGGCATGTGTTTGTATGTTGATTTTATATCCGGCAACTTTACTGAATTTGCTTATCCATTCATGTTTTTAATGTGAAAGACATTGTTTAAACCGAGGTATATTTCTTCTGTAAACTAAAAATACAATTTCTAAGGCCCCCCCCAACCATTTGAATGAACCTCTTATTTTGGCCAAGGACATTCCAAAGTTAACCTGAAAAACTGGTTCAGAACATGATGGAAAGGGAGGGGTCAGACATGCCTCATTATGCCCTCTTTCCTTTTGGAATTCAGGAACGGTCAACCAGTATTAACATCAACACAGACCTTAAGTCTGATAAGAAACGCTTATATTATCTCTGAAGCCAGCTACCTGGAGGCTTCATCTGCATGATAACCTTTCGTCTCCACAACCCCTTATCATTGTAACCAAGATATTCCTTTCTATTGATTCCAGGTCTTTAGATAATAGCAACTATTTCAACCAATTGCCAATCAGAAAAAATTTAAATCTTCCTACAACCTGGTAGCCTGTGCTTCAAGCTATCCCACCGTTCCAGACCAAACCAATGTAAATCTTACAGGTATTTATTGATGTATTATGTCTCCTTAAAAGGTATAAAAGCAGGCCATATCACAATTACCTTGGGCCCATATCATCAGGACCACCTGAGGCTGTGTTGTATCATGGGTGTGTTCTTAACCTTGGCAAAATAAACTTCCTAAATTGAATGAGACCTGTCTCAGATACTTTTGGGTTCACACTTGTATATCCAGTTTTATCAGAGTTTTTATCATGAAGGGATGTTGAATTTTATCAAATGCTTTTTCAGCATCAATTGAAATGATTATATGGTTTTTATCCCTCATTCTGTTGATATGATGTCTCACCTGATTGATTTGTGTGTATGTTGAACTATCATTGCATCCCTGGGATAAATCACATTTGGCCATGATAAATAGACTTGATTTTTTTTTTAAAGCTATCTCCTACATGAAGGATAATCTTTTTTTAAGATGTGTTGAATTTGGTTTGCTAGTATTTTGTTGAGGATTTTTGCATCGAATCATCAGTGATATTGGCCTATAGTGTTTTTTTTTTTTTTTTCTTTTTTTTCTTTTTGATGTTTCTTTGTCTGGTTTGGTATCAGGGTAATATTGGCCTCACAGGATGTATTTGGAAGTATTCTGCCCTCCTCTACTTTTCCAAAATGCTTGAGGAGGATTGGTATTAGTTCTTTAAATGTCTGGCAGAATTCAGCAGTGAAGCCATCAGGTTCCAGGCTTTTCTTTGCCTGGAGATTCTATTATGGCTTCAATCTCACTACTTGTTTTTGGTCTGTTCAGGTTTTGGATTTATTCATGGTTCAATTTTGGTAGGTTGTATGTGTCTAGGAATTCACCTATTTCTTCTAGTGTTTCCAATTTACTGGCATATATTAATAGTTCTTCATAGTAGCCACTAAATACTCCTTTGAATTTCTGCGGTATAAGTTGTAATATCTCCATTTTCATCTCTGATTTTATTTATTTGAGTCTTCCCTCTTTTTTTCTTAGTCTGGCTACAGATTTGTCAATTTTGTTTATCTTTTCAAAAAGCCAAATTCTCGTTTCATTGATTTTTATATTGTTTTCTTCATATTAAATTCGTTTATTTTTGCTTTGATCTTTATTATTTCTTTCTTCTACTAATTTTGGGTTTGGTTTGATCTTGATTTTCTACTTCTTCATGATGTATTATTAGGTTATTTATTTGAAGATTTCTTCTTCTATAATGTAGGCACTTATAGCTGGGAACTTCCGTCTTCATACTGCTTTTGCTGTATCTCATAGGTTTTGGTATGTTGTGTTGCATTATCTTTTGTTTCAAGAAAATTTTCAGTTTCCTTCTTAATATCTTTATTGACCCACTGGTCATTCAGAAGTATATTGCTTAATTTCCACATGTTTGTATAGTTTCCAAAGTTCCTCTTGTTATTGATTTCTAGTTTTACTCCACTGTGGTCAGAGAAAGTGCTTGATATTATTTCCATTTTTTTGATGTTTTAACACTTGTTTTCTGATCTAATATATGGTCTATCCATGAGAATTGTCCATGTGCCAAGGAAAAGAATGTGTATTCTGCAGCTGTTGCATAAAATATTCTGTAAATATCTACTAGGCCTGTTTGTTCTATAGTGCAGATTAAGCCCAGTGTTTCTTTGTTAATTTTCTGTCTGGAAGATCTGTCCAATGCTGAAAATGGGGTGTTGAAGTCTTCAGCTATTATTGTATTGAGTTCTATTTCTTTCTTTAGCTCTAATAACATTTTCTTCATATATCTGGGTACTCCACTATTGGGTGCATATATATTTACTATATCCCTTTGCTGAATTGACCCCTTTATCATTATATAGTGGCCATCTTTGTCTCTTATAGTTTTTGTCTTGAATCTATTTTGTCTGATATCAATATAGCCACTCCTGCTCTTTTTGGTTTCCACTGGCATGGAATATCGTTTTCCATCCCTTTGTTTTCAGTCGATGTGTGTCTTTATAGGTAAAGTGTGTTTCTTGTAGCCAACAGATCATTAGGTCTTCTTTATTTATCTGTCCAGCCACTCCATGTCTTTTGATTGGAAAGCCTAGTTAATTTACATTCAATGTTATGATTGATAAGTAAGGACTTAGTCCTACCATTTTGTTATTTGCTTTCTGGTTGTTTTGTGGTCTTTGCTTCCTTCTTTTCTTTGTTCCTGTCTTCCTTTTAGGGAAGATAATTTTCTCTGGTGGTACGATTTACTTATTTTAGTTTTTAAGGGATGAATAATAGAGAGCGATTAGGTTATTTTATTTTACTTAGTTAGTTATTTTTAATTCTTTTTTGTTCTTTTATAAAGACAGGGTCTCACTATGTTGCCCAAGCTGGTCTGGAACTTCTGGCCTCAAGCAGTCCTCTTACATTGGCCTCCTAAAGTGCTAGTATTACAGGGGTGAGCCACCACACCTGGCCATGACAGTATGATTTAATTTCTTGCTTTTAATTTTTTGTGTATCCTTTATATGTTTTTTTATTTAAGGTTACCATGAGGCTTACAAATACTATCTTATAACCCATTCTTTTAAGCTGATATCAGCTTAACACTGTTTGCATAAGTAAACAAACAAGCAAAAAGAAAACTAATAAAACTCTACACCTTAACTTCATCCCCCTGCTTTTTAACTTTTTGTTGTTTCTATCTTATTATACTGCCTGTGTCTTGAAAAGCTGTAGTTATTATTTTTAGTGAGTTCATCATTTAGTCTTTCTAATTAAGAGTGGTTTACGGGCCGGATGTGGTGGTGCTGGCCTGTAAGCCCAGCACTTTGGGAGGCCAAAGCTGGTGGATCATGAGGTCAGGAGTTCAAGACAAGCCTAGCCAAGGTGGTGAAACCCTGACTCTACTAAAAATACAAAAATTAGCTGGGCACGGTGGCAGGTAGCTGTAATCCCAGCTACTCGGGAGGCTGAGGCAGGAGAATTGCTTGAACCTGGGGAGTGGAGGTTGCAGTGAGCCAAGATTGTGCCACTGCACTCCAGCCTGGGTAACAGAGTGAGACTCCATCTCAAAAAAAAAAAAAAAATGAGTGGTTTACACACCACAGTTACAGTGTTATAATACTCTATGTTTTTCTGTGTACTTACTATTAGCAGTGAGTTTTATACCATCAGATGATTTCCTATTGCTCATTAACATCCATTTTTTTCTGATTGAAGTACTCCCTTTAGCATGTTTTGTAGGACAGGTCTGGTATTGATGAAATCCCTCCGCTTTTGTTTGTCTGGGAAGGTATTTCTCCTTCATGTTTGAAGGATATTTTCACTGGATATACTAGTCTAGGATAAAAGTATTTTTCCTTCAGCTGTTTAAATATTTCATGCCACCCTCTCCTGGTCTGTAAGGTAACATTGAATGTTGCAAACATAGAGAAAGATATCAACATCCAAGTACAAGAAGGTTATAAGACACCAAGAAGATTTAACCCATAAAAGACTGCCTCAAGGCATTTTATAATCAAACTCCCAACAGTCAATATTGGAGCTCTCCATTTTATGTTATTTCTTTATTTTTTCCTGCTGCTTTTAGGAGCTTTTATTTATCCTTGACCTTTGGCAGTTTGATTATTAAATGCCTTGAGGTATTCTTCCTTGGGTTAAATCTGCCTGGTGTTCTATAGCCTTCTTGAACTTGGATATAGATATCTTTCCCTTAATTTGGGAAGTTCTCTGTTATTATCCCTTCAAATAAACTCTCTATCCCCATCTCTTTCTCCACCTCCTCTTTAAGGCCAATAATAGTTAGATTTACCCTTTTAAGGCTATTTTCTATATCCTATAGGCATGGTTCATTGTTTTTTATTCTTTTTTCTTTTATCTTCTCCATGTATTTTCAAATAGGCTGCCTTCAAGCTCACTAATTCTTTCTCCTGCTTGATCAATTCTGCTATTAAAAGACTCTGATGCAGTCTTCAGTACGTCAATTGCATTTTTCAACTCCAGAATTTCTGCTTGATTCTTTTTATTTCAATATTTTTGCTACATTTATCTGACAGAATTCTGAATTCCTTGTCTATGTTATCTTCAATTTCTTTGAGTTTCCTCAAAACAGCTATTTTGAATTATCTGTCTGAAAGGCAACATATCTTTGTTTCTCCAGGATTGGTCCCTGGTGACTTATTTAACTCATTTGATAAGGTCATGTTTTTCTGGATGGTCTTGATACTTACAGATGTTTGTCTGTGTCTGGACATTGAAGAGCTAGGTATTTATCAGTTTCCTGGTCTGGTCTTGTTTGTGTCCATCCTTCTTGGGAAGGCTTTCCAGGTATTCGAGAGGACTTGAGTGCTGTGATCTAAGCTGTATCTGTATTAAGGGGCACCCCAGGCCCAGTAATGCTGTGGTTCTCACATACTCATACAGGTACCACCTTGGTTGTCTTAGAAGAGATCTGGAAGAATTCTGTGGATCACAAAGCTGAGACTCTTGTTTTCTTCCCTTACTCTCTGTCAAAAAAATAGTCTCTCTTTCTCTGTTCTCAGCTGCCTGGGGCTGGAGGTGGAGTGACACAAGCCCCCACTGTGGTCAACACTACCAGGACTGCACTGGGTCAGCACAGCACTGGGCCTCAACCCAAGGCTGACTATAACCACTACCTGGCTATCACCTACGTTCCCTCAAGACCCTGGGGCTCTACAATCAGGAAGCAGGGAAGCCAGCCAGGCCTCTGTCCTTCTCTTCAGGGCAGCAAGCTCCCCCAGGTCCTGAGTGGGTCCAGAGGTGACATCCAGGAGCTAGAGACTAGAGTCAAAAACCTTAGAAGTCTAGCTGGTGTTCTATTGTACTGCAGCTAAGGTGGCACTCAAATCAGAAGACACAGTCCTTTCCACTCTTGTTTCACCTTTCTACAGGCAGAGGGGCCTCATCCTGTGACCACCACCCCCACAGGCCCCTGGGGAGTACTGTGAAGCTACCCCAATACTCCCTTAAGGCCCAAGAGCTCTTCGGTCAGCTTGTGGTGAATGCTGCCTAGCCTGGGACTCACCCTTCAGGGCAATATGCTCCCCTCTGACTCAGGGTAGGCCCAAAAATGCCATCCAGGAGTCAAGACCTCGAACTGGGAACCCCAAAGAGCCTGCTTGGTGCTCTATTCCCCTGTGGCTGAGCTGGTACATATGGACCAAGACAAAGTCTGTTTTTCTTTTTCCTCCACTTTCCTCAAGCAGAAGGAGTCTCTCCCCATAGCCACCACAGTTAAGAATGTGCTGAGTCTCACCTGAAGCCAGAAAGTCTGAGTTTCACCCACGGCCCACAGCGTACTTCCTGGGCATCACTGTTGGTTATTCAAGGATCAAAGGCTCTTTAGTTAGCAGACAATGGGTACTGCCAGGACTGAGTCTTTCCCTTCAAGGCAGTAGGCTCCCTTCTGGCCCAGGGGGTGTCAAGAATGTAATCCAGGAGCCTAGAAAGGGGGCCTCATTACTTTGACCATTGCCCTATTCTACTGTGGCTGAGCTGGTATCCAAGATGCAAGACAAAGTCCTCTTTACTCTTCCCTCTCTTCTCCTCATGTGGAAGGAAGGGACCTCTTTTGAAGCCATGAGCTGTGCAGCCTGGGGTTGTGAGAGCACTCTCCTAGCTGCCCCAGCTGGTGTCTCAGTAAGTGGCATGCCCCCCAAGCCCACTGGCTCTGATCCCAGTTCAGCACTAAGACTTACCCAGGAGTTCCTTGCAGCCTAGGGTGCCTTTCAAGTTTAACGAAGGTCCCAGAGCACTCTATCCCTAGGTGGCAAGGCTTGCCAGAACTAAACTTCAGACCGCTGGGATGGGTGATTCCCCTCTGGCTAGGGCTGGTTTAAATACTTCCTCTGTGGGTGGACGTCAGCTGAGTTCAGCCTGGTATTGCTTTTTGCTATGACACAGCAGAACTAAGTTTAATGTAATGTTTCACAATTGCTGCACTCACCCACTCCCAAGTGTCCAGATTCTCTCTCCCTGCCATGCAGCCACTGCTGGGTGAGGGAGGAAGGGTGATGTCAGTGATTCAAAACTCTTTTCTACCCTCTTCAATGCTCCTTTCAGTGACATGAAGTTAAACCCAGATACTGTGAGTGATCACCTAATCTTTGGTGCCTATGCAGGTGCTTTTTGTATACAGTTGTTAAATTGGTGTCTTTATTGGGGGAATGATTGGTGAAGCCTCTATTCAGCCATCTTACTCCACCCCTTCTACTCATGTAAATTTTAGAATCAACTTATCAAATTACATTTTAAAACCTTTTGAAATTTTTAATGGAATTGCATTGAATGTATGAAATAATTTAGAGATAATTTATGTCTTGAGTGTTTTTATTCATGGGAATGATGTCTCTTTCCATATATCTAGATATATTTATTTTTTTATATGTTTTCATTTATTTATTTATTTTACAGACAGGGTCTTGCTCTGTCACCCAGGCTATAGTGCAGTAGTGCTATCATACCTCACTGCAGCCTCGAACTCCTGGCCGCATGGGATCCTGCTACCTCAGCCTCCCAAGTAGCTGGAACTACAGAAGCATGCCACCAGACCTGGCTAATTTATTTTTATTTTTTGTAGAGATGGAGGTCTCACTATGTTCTCCAGGCTGGTCTCAAATTCCTGGCCTCAAGTGATTCTCCTGCCTTGGCCTCCCCAAGCACTGGAATTATAGGTATGAGCCACTGCACCTGGATATACCTAGCTTTTCAATAATATGCTGTAGTTTTCTTCATAAGAGTCTTGAACATCTTTTGTCAAGTTTATTTATAAGTACCTCACAATTTTATTGCTATTTTGAATGGAACATTGTTTCATATTATATTTCAAATTATTATTGAGATATAGAAAGAATATTGATTTTAGGTTGATCTTATATCTAACAACCTTGCTCATCTCTCTTATCAGTTCTAATACTTTGTAGATTCTCCAAAATGTTCTACATAAACAAACTTAGCATCTACAAATAATGAGAGTTTTGACTTGCACTTACAATTATTATAATTATTATTCAATCTTATTACCTTGGATAAGATCTCCAGAACAATACTGAATAAAAGCAGTATAGTGAATCCTTTCTTTTTTCCTAATTTTATTGACAAAGTGTTTAAAATTCATCGCTCAATTTGTTATGCTTATTGTAGGACATTTTTATAGATGTGGTTGAGGAAGTTTTCTTCTATCATATTAAGCTAAGAGTTTTTGGTGATAAAATTTTATTGCATTTTAAAATAAAGGTTTTATTAGGCAGTTAGTACAGAGTTCCCATATACCCTCTCTTCCCCTCCCACATCACATACATCAAGTTTTTCCCATTACTAACATCTTGCTTCAATGTGGTATATTTGTTATAATTGATGAACCAGTATTGATACAGTATTTTTATTTTTATACTTTGTGGGGGTTTTTTAAAGACAAGATCTCACTCTGTTGCCTAGGCTAGAATGCAGTGGTGCAAACATTGCTTAATATGGCCTTGGCCTTCTGGGCTCAAGCAATCTTCCCACCTCAGCCTCCTTAATAGCTGGGACCACAGGCATGCACCACCATGCCCAGTTGGTTTTTTATTTTTTGTAGAGACAGGGTCTTTTTATGTTGCCTAGGTAGCCTTGAACTCCTGTGCTCAGGTGAGCTTCCCACCATGGCCTCCCAAAGTACTGGAATCACAGGCATGAGCCATTGCACCTGTTGTTATTATGGTATTATTAACTAAAGTCTATAGTTTACTTTAGGCTTCACTCTTTTATCAGTACAATTTTAGAGATAAGCCAGTCAAAGGTATTCTTCATCTTTCTTAGTGTTTTCTATTTCTAGCATTTCCTTTAGATTCTTTTAGAGCTTCCATCTCTCTACTTATATTACTCGTGTGTTCTTTTTTTGCTGTTCACTTTCTCTATTAGAGCCCTTAGCATATTAATCATAGTTATTTTAAATGCCCAGTCTAATCATTCCAAAGTTTCTACCCTATTTGAGTCTGGTACTGATGCTTGCTTTGTCTTTTCAGACTGTGTTTTTTCTTGCCATTTATTATGCCTTGTAATGTTTTGTTGAAAACCAGACATAATGCGTTGAGTAATACTAACTGTAAGTATACAGGCCTTTACTGTGCAGTTTTATGTTTATTTGGCTGGGAGTTAGGCTGTGCTTAATGTTGGCTGTAACTGTAGGTATCAGAGCCTTCAATTTCCTCTAATGCTCTTGTTTTGTCTCCGTTGTTCACTTTGAGTTCCCTAAAAATGCCTTCTTAAATAGTCTGTGTCTTTCAGCTCTCTTCCTTGTAATCTTGTTAATATGCTAGAGCCCTGTTGATGTGGTAGTAAGGTACTGGGGAGGAGAAGTATTCTATAATCTTATGATTAAATCTCCAGTTTTTTTAATGGGCCAAATTTTCTGGACTGAGACCTTCCAAATAGTTTCTTACCTTTTTTTCCCCTGCGTTTCTATGAGATGGAAAGACTAAAGTGCACTCCAATTGCCTGACTGCCCTTCCCCTAACACAGATAAGGCCTGGTAGTTTCCTTTAAGGACAGGCCTTTGTTAGAGGGAACAGATGTATTTTCCTGTCCCCCTGCCAAAGGCATGAGATTTTTCTCAGCTCCTTATCATGAGAACCTGGTGGTGCTCCTAGAGATAAAACTTATGAAAGTGGGTGTCCTCCCCACAAGTCTAGGTCCTCAGAAGTTTTTATGTCTCAAATTAGTCCATACTCAGCCTCCAGCAGTTTGTCAATTATTGTTTAAGTATTTCTATCAGGTATTGCATTTAGAGGCTTCTGCTCCCTGTAACCTGTGATTCTCTGTATTTGCCTAACCCTCTAGTTTGGGGGTTTGTGCTGTAATGAGTTGAATAGTATCCCCCCAAAATGTATGTCTACCAAGACCTCAGAAGGCGAACTTACTTGGAGATAAGGTCTTTGCAGATGTAATCAAGTTAAGATGAGCTCATACTGGGTTAGAGTGGGCCATAAATGTAATAATCGGCATCCCATAGAAAGAGAGGAGACACAGAGACATACACAGGAAATAAGTTCATGGAAAGATGGAGGCAGAAATTGGAGTGATGCAGCTACAAAGCAAGGAATGCCAAGATTGCTGGGAGCCACCAGAAGCAAGGGAAAAGTGAAGAATTCCTCCCTAGAATATCTAGGGCTTCCATCTGCTGACACCTTGCTTTTGTTTAGACTTCTAGCCTCCAGAACCAGAACAGAATAAATTTTTGTTGTTTTAAGTCACCTAGTTTATAGTACTTTGTTATAGCCACTTAGGAAACTAATACATGCAGTTCACCTTCTGACCCCTATTACCTGATAGATTTAAGAAAAGTTGCAGAGTTTCAGGTGATAACTATTATGAGATGAGTGATAACTATTATGAGATGAGTGATAACTTCCAAGCTCTTTGTATGTTAGAGCAGAACCCAAAAGTTTGTATTGAATTTTAATAAATCATCCTTTAGGATGATCATAAGGTTTTCTGTCTGTTAGTAAGATGTACTATTTTAATAGATTTTCTCATTTCCTTGTTTTCTTTTTAGAGACAGGATCTCATCTTGTTGGCCAGGCTGGAGTGCTAGTGGCATGATTATAGTTCACTGTGGCCTCAAGCTCCTGGGCTCAAGTGATTCTCGCACCTCAGCCTTCCAAGTAGCTGGGACTACAGGCACATGTTACCATGCCTGACTAATTTTCTTTTCTTTTTTTTTTTTTTTTTTTTTAAGATATGAGGTCTCACTATGTTGCCCAAGCTGGTCTCAAACCTCTGGCCTCCAGAGATCCTCTTGCCTAAGACTCCCAAAATGCTGGAATAACAGGCATGAGCCACCATGCCCAGCTCATCAATAGATTTTCTAAAGAATCCTCACATCCCAGAAATAAACTTGATCCTAATATACTATTTTTTAACACTGCTGAATTTGCTGTGTTAATTTTTTTTCTAGAATTTTTGCCCCTATGATGGAAAGTGACATTGGTTAACAATTTTCTCATCCAATTATAGTACCAAAGCTATAGCAGTCTGAAAAAATGAACTGAATGGGTCTCCTTCTTTGTCTAATCACAGTTTATATAAAATAGGGATTAACTATTCCTTGATAGTTTGGGTGAATGGTGATCAGCCATCCTGCTTTGCCCAGGACTGTCCCAGCTCAGCATTAAAAGTCAATGTTCCAGAAATCACAAGTCCTAGACCAACCAGGATAGTTGGTCACCTTAGTAGATGAAGCTCCATTGTTATTTTCTGATGTTGGGGAAAGTAGTGGAGAGATTACTCTCATGCTCTTCTATTTCTAGTTTCTTGAGTTAAACATTTAACTATTTTTAAATGTTCTTAACAAGTGCATTTGTTTTCCAGTATCACCTTAGCTGTATGCATTTCAGATTACATTTATTGTCATTTGATTCTGAATATTTTTGTAATTGATATTGTGAATTCCTCTTTAAATCAAACATACAGAATTTTCTTACCATGTTTTTCTTGTGGATTTCTAAACTGTAGCCCACAAATATGACCTGAATAACATCAGTTCTTTGAATTTTGAGACTTCTTTTATAACATGAAAAGGTAATCAATTTTTGTAATGTTCTCAGATTACTTGAAGCATTTATATTATTTGTTTGTTGGAAAAGAGGGTTACTTTTGTTAACTTTGGATAGAAATTTTCTATATTTTGTTAATTTTGTATATGCTTGACTTAGTTTCTCTCACTTTGTGGTTTTTATTCATTTCTCCTTGTAATTCTGTCAGTTTTTAGTTATTGATATAACATTCATAATATTATATGTAATATGTAAGGTTATGTTATTTAGGGTGAATATAATTGTTAACATCTTCTTGTGGATTTTTTTTTTTTTTTTGAGATGGAGTTTTGCTCTTGTCACCCAGGCTGGAGTACAATGGTGTGATCTCAGCTCACTGCAACTTCTGCCTCCCAGGTTCAAGCAATTCTCCTGCCTCAGCCTCCCAAGTAGCTGGGATTGCAGATGCCCGCCACCACATGCAGCTAATTTTTGTACTTTTAGTAGAGAAGGGGTTTCACCACGTTGGCCAGGTTGGTCTTGAATTACTGACCTCAGGTGATGTGCCCGCCTCGGCCTCCCAAAGTGCTGGGAGTACAGGCATGAGCCACCACTCCCGACTCTTCTTGTGGATTTTTAAAATTACTATATTGCAGCCTCATTTATTCTTTCAAATGATTTTGCCCTAAATTCTAATTTCCAATATATATATCTATATAAGCTTCTTAAAATTAGTGTTTTCATTCGAGTCAGCTTTGTATATAATAATTTTCCCTCCCTTTAAGTTTATCTAGCCTATGTTTGTCTCCTTTAAGAAGCAAATAGCCAAATTTTATTTTTTACTCAATTTGCTCTTCCTTCATTAAGAGTTGAATCTTTTTATGTTTATTCTGATATACTTAAGCTTATATTTCATATCATTTTATATAGTTTTTACTGCCCTTTTTTCTCCTTTTCTTCCATCTTACTTTTTTTTTTTTTTTTTTTTTTTTTTTTGAGACAAGAGTCTGGCTCTGTCGCCCAGGCTGGAGTGCAGTGCTCGGATCTCAGCTCACTGCAAGCTCCACCTCCCGGGTTTACACCATTCTCCTGCCGCGGCCTCCTGAGTAGCTGGAACTACAGGCGCCCGCCACCTCACCCGGCTAGTTTTTTGTATTTTTTTAGTAGAGACGGGGTTTCACCGTCTTAGCCAGGGTGGTCTTGATCTCCTGACCTCGTGATCCACCCGTCTCGGCCTCCCAAAGTGCTGGGATTACAGGCTTGAGCCACCACGCCTGGCCCATCTTACTTTTAATATAAATTTTTCTGTAATCCCTCCTTTTCCCCCTGCTCATTTGAAAAATATGGATTGTGTTTCTCGTGTTTTACTGATTACATATATATTATGTTACAATACTATATAATATATATTAAATTACAATAATATATAATATATATTAAATTTATATATATATATATATATATATATATTTTTTTTTTTTTTTTTTTAAGAAAGTCTCACTCTGTCATTCAGCCTGAAATGCAGTGGTGTGATCATAGCTCACTGTGGCCTAGAACTCCTGTGTTCAAGCAATCTTCCTACCTCAGCCTCCCAAGTAGCTGGGACTACAGGTGCATGACATTATGCCTGGCTAATTTTCTTTTAATGTTCATAGAAACAGGGTCTCACTGTGTTGCCCAGGGTCACATTTTTTAAATGAAATGTTTGTGAATTTTTTAACAAATTCTAAAACTATTCAGTATTTCATCCTCTTCCCAACTGAATATGACTCCCTATTTTGTTACTGTTACTTAGAGTTTCAGTTTGCCTTTAAAAATAAAACTCACCATTCTCTTGGTCAATAGCTAATTAAATTTACCAATGCATTTTATCAATTTCTGTACTCAATTATTTCTTGCACACCGTCCCTTCCCCTGGGTTTACTTTTCTTTCTTACTGAAGTATATCCTTGATTATTTGTTTCCAAAAAGGTATACAGCTAGAAAACAGTCTTAGTCTTTCTTTATGTATCTGAAAATGATTTTGCCCACACTCTTAGGTGGTATTTAACTGGATATAAGAGTCTAGCTCAAAGTCATTTTCCCTTCAACACTTTCAAGATGATATTTCATTGTTTTCTGGGATCCTTTATTGGTGAAAAGTTACCTGTCACTCCAATTGCCTTTTTAAAAAATAATCTAATTTTTTGGTGCTTCTTCTTGTGGTTGATAAAAAAATTTTTTTTCAATCCACTTTTTCCCTCTCTGGTACCATTAGAATACTGTATTGATCATCAGTGTTCTGCAAATCCACTATGATGTGTCCTCATGTAGAATTATTTTACACTGTTTGGTGTTGGAAAGGCACTTTCTGTCTGAGGACTCATGGTTTTTGTAATGTTGAAAAACTGTCAAATCTCTTGTGAAAAGAAAATAAATCTCAGGACCCCAAAGTCACTAGGCTAAAGGGGAAAGTTAAGCTGGGAACTGCATCAGGCAAACCTGCCTCCCATTTTATTCCTAAATAAGATGGCTGCAAAGATAAAAAAGCTACCTATTTCCCTCACAATTTTCCCACAGAGAAATTCCTTGAGGACCTAAAGATCTTCACCCTAAAACAGTTCTGCTGAATTTCACTTTGACATTGTAAATTCATAGCTTATATTCACGGGTGCAGGACAAAGGACAGAACTCAAAGTCATCCCTCTGTTTACACGAGAAAAATGCATATCTGATTGCTTCCTCTGTCCTGTTGTTTATGTAAAAATGCAGATTCACTGAGCCAGACTAAGGCATAAGTGACTATTCCTCTTACCCCCTCTCACATGTAAATTGAGTATTCAGTGAAAGGCTGACCGAAGACTCAAGAGAATGCAACCATTTGTCTCCTATCTGTTTATGACCTGGAAGCCCCACTCCCACTCCCAACTTTGAGTTGTCGTGACTTTCTAGACAGAACCAATGTACATCTTACACATATTAATTGATGTCTCATGTCCACTTAAAATATATAAAACCAAGCTGTGCCTCAACCACCTTGGACACACATCATCAAGACCTTCTGAGGCTGTGTCCCAGGTATGTCCTTAACTTGGCAAAACAAACTTTGTAAATTGCTCAGCCAAGACAGTAGAGAAGAAACATATGCCAGTGTGAACCACAAGTATCTGAGTCTACTTTTGGTTCACACTCTCACATATTTCTTCTCTACTGTCTCCTCCCTTTTCTTGTGGAACTTCTATTTGATATATTTCAGAACCTCTAATTCTATCTATATCTGTTTCTTGCTTGTTCATATTCCTTATCTTCTCACCTCTCATGACACATTCTGAGTGAATTCCTCAGAACTAGCTCTCAGTTCACTGATTCTCTTTGTGTTCAATCTAGTGTGTATCCCAATTAGTTAATGCTTCATTTCAATGGTGTATATATTTCATTTTCACATATTTCATTATATTTTTTCATATCTACCTCTTCTCAGTTCATATCTGCTTCATTTTTGTTTATAATTTTTGTTCCTCCTTATGCATTTTATTCCTTCATTCAATACCAAATATACTTGTTTTAGGGTTTTTGACAGTTTGTTTCATAAAAATAATTTTATTTACAGTGCATTCACAGTCTCATAATTTTTTATGCTGCATTTCTTTTTTTTTTTTTTCTCGAGACAGAGTCTTGCTTTGTCGCCCAGGCTAGAATGCAGTGGTACAATCTCAGCTCAGTGCAATCTCCACCACTTGGGTTCAAGCAATTCTCCTGCCTCAGCCTCCCAAGTAGTTGGGATACAGGCATCCACCACCACACCCAGCTAATTTTTGTATTTTTAGTGGAGATGGGGTTTCACCATGTTGGCTAGGCTGGTCTTGAACTCCTGACCTCTGGTGATCCGTCCACCTTGGCCTCCGAAAGTACTGGGATTACCGGCATGAGTCACAGTTCTGCATGGCTGGGGAGGCCTCAGGAAACTTACAATCATAGCAGAAGGGGAAGCAAACACCTTCTTCACAAGGTGGCAGGAGAGAGTGTGAGCATGTAAAGGAGGAACTGTCAAACACTTATAAAGTCATCAGATCTTGTGAGAACTCACTCACTATAATGAGTAAGTACAGCATGGGGAAGACTGTTCCCATGACCCAATCACCTCCCTCCCTCTACATGTGGGGATTACAGGCCCCTCCCTCAACCCATGGGGATTACAATTCAAGATGAGATTTGGGTGGGGACACAGCCAAACCATATCACATGGGAACTCATTTTGGTCACATCAAATTTCTTGCTGAAATAGAATTTGGGAATAAGAAAATTTTTAAATAGGAAATTCCCCAGAACACAATTATGTAAGACCACTAGGGAATCAAAAAGAAATAACTGAAATGATTGCTGGGCACTATTGAAGACACACAGCATTAATTAATGGTAGGTCAGTTCTCACAGTCATTCTTTTTTCCACCCATTTTTCTTCTATTCTTCCCATACTGTTTTTGAAGAGAAAAGAGGCTTAATTTTATTAGATCCTTAATATGTGCTAGGCACCATGCCAAGCACTTTATATGTGGATTTCATTTAATCCTCTCATCTGACCTTTGGAGGTTGCCATCAATAATCCAATTTGATAGATACAGAGATTTGGTATTTTATTAATAGTTGATCCCTTTCGTTGTCATGGAACCAAAATTCATCACAAGTAGTAAAGGGTTTATTATGAGGGAAGTTCAGATGTTAGTTGGGGCTCTTCCTTTGCATTGCAGATCTCCTATGTGTAGATTTCCTGCATAGATACATGTGTGTGTATAGAAAACAGGATGTTCATTAAGCAGCTATCCTTAATGGTTATCTGGGAAAAGGTTAATTACTAGGCCACGGGAAGAGTGGGACCCATGACAGCCTGAGATAGAGCCTGGAACGGAAAGGTCATTCATAGTCCTGGGAGTTTTAGGGACCTTAGAAGCAGAGTCAATGGATCTTCATGTGGTGATCCATCATTGACCCAGCTCAGGTATCCCTATTTGCCATTAATATATCTGTGTTCTTCTCCTCCTATGAGCAACTGGCTGATTCTTCTACATTTTTGTTTATATTTGTGAGAATGTTTTTGGGAGAAATATTTTATGCTCCTTTAGCGGGGGCTGTTTTGGGATGGTTTACCTGAGAAAAATTAAGGGAGTATCAGGCACAGTATTTGACAGGTTTAATACTCAGAAAAATTTAACATGTCCCAAGTCAATCAATTGCAGAGTCAGGAAATGAATAACAGTTTATCTCAAAGGTTCTATTCTTCCTACTCTTCTTGTGGGCATGACTTTGTTTTAAGGTTGATGTGGTTATGTACTTGACCCCCATCCCCAAGGAGCTGACAGTAGCAGTTAAATATGGTATAAATTAGCAGACAAGTGCCACATGAATGGTTCAGGCAAAGCATCCTGGGAGTTCAGATGAAGGGGAAACTTCCCCTTAGTGAATTAATTAGAGAAGAATTCATGGATAAAGTAGTAATTGAGCAGAAAAAAGGTAGGCATTTAAGGTAGAAATGTAGGGAAGAGATGACATGAATAAAGGCTTAATGAAGAGGAAGGCACAAGGATAAGTTTGACTACAGGACAGGGCACTGGGGTCTGTGGTGCATATCACTTTAGGGTGCTTCCTCTAAATCATGCTGGGAGCAGAATGAAGAAAAACAGAGTGGAGTGAGAGCAGCACCCAGCAAACCATCATGGAAGGGATTTCAATGATTCAGATGTGAGATCAAGAAGAAATGAATTAGTGATATGGCAAAAGTCTCCTTGTTTATAAATTACACAGTCTCAGGTAGCATCTTTACAGCAGCATGAGAATGGACTAATACACCATGTTTATCCCAACACATACCATTCCATTTCATACTCAGTTCTTCCCTCCTGTCTGTGGGTACATGCCACAATCCTTTAACCTCTTGCCTAGTTAAACCCTATGTACTATTCAAAGAGCAGTTTTTCCTCCCACATCAAGACCTTCCTGTATACTGCAGCTATTACAGATTTTCTTCTCCTCTAAAACCCTTCTGTGTTTGTAGATTATAGCATTCAGGAAAATCCTAAACTGTCTTGGCATTATTTAATCCTTCATCATGGGGTTTGCCTTGACAATCAAAATACAAATGGCTAGCCTGAAGCAACTCTGATAAACTGCAATACCTGCCCCACACTGCCCCAATTGCTTGGCTGAGAGTTGAAAGCATGCCACAACACACACACACACACACACACACACACACACACACACACACCCTTGGCAAAGACTGGGAGATTTATTGGTTCTAGGCAGTTAAGAAAGTCTTCATCCAATAATTAGCTGACCACTAAGCTAACCAAGTAGAGACTTCAATGGCCACATAAAACATAGAATATAGATGTTACAGCAATAATTGAGAAAAGTCACTAAACAAACACACTAAAACAAACAGTAGCAACAAGAAACCCTGAGGAGTGGGAAGAAAATCTGACTTCCGGAGCTACTATACTACTTAAAATGTCTAGCTTTCAACAAGAACAATAAAAAGATTATAAGAACAGGAAAGAAATAAGAAAGTATGGGCCATACATAAGGGGAAAAAGCAATCAATAGAAACTGACTCTAAGAAATCCCAGACATTGGACTCACTACACAAATACTTCAATAATCTATTTTAAATATATTCAAAGAACTAAATCATATCTGAAGGACTAAAGTATGAGAATCATGTCTCACTAAATAGAAAATATCAATTTATTGGTTCTAGAAATTGACATTTTAAAGAGATAGACTTTTTTAAAAAAACCAAAGAGAAAAATTCTGAAGTTGGAAATAACAAAAACCGAAAGGAAAAATCCACAAGACAATCTCAACAGAAGATTTCAGCAGACAGAAAAAAAAATCAGTGAACTTGGGGACAGGTCTATTGAGAGTGCCTAGTCTGGGTAACAGAAAAAAAGAATAAAGGAAGAAAAATGAACAGAGCGTCAGACATGTGAGACATCAAGCATGCAAACATGACTGAATTTTACCTAACATAGAGTTTTCCCAAGTGGCAATTCAAAAGGGCTTTATCCAGGGTATTTGTCAAATGAGTCCTAGAAGGAGAGGAGCAAGAGAAAGGTACAGAAAGAATATTTGAAGAAATATTTGCCAATGAATTCCCCAAATGGAGACAAAACACTAATATTCACATCCTCAAACTCCAAGTAGAATACATTCAAAGAGATCTATGCCTAGACACATCATATTCAATCAAAAAGGAAAGAAAAAAAATGTTGAAAGCTCAAAAAAAAGAAGCAAACCACCAAATATATATGATACTCAATAAGATCAACAGCTGATTTCTCATCAGAAATTGTGGAGACCAGCAATGGTGGGATGACATATTCAAAGTACTAACAGGGAAAAAAAACACTAATAAATTCAATAGCCAGCAAAACTATTGATATGGTTTGGCTCCATGTCCCCACCCAAATCTCATGTTGAACTGCAATCCTTAATGTTGGGGGAGGGACCTGGTGGATGGTGATGGGATCATGGAGACGGATTTCCCCTTGCTCTTCTCATGATAGTGAGTTCTCATTAGATCTGGCATGTAGCATTTCCCCCTTCGCTCTCTCTCTCCTGCTCCACCATGGTAAGACGAGCTTGTTTCCCTTCTGCCTTTTGCCATGATTGTAAGTTTCCTGAGGCCTCCCAGCCATGCTTCCCGTACAGCTTATGGAACTATGAGTCAATTAAACTTCTTTTCTTCATAAATTACCTAGCCTATGGTAGTTTTTTATAGCAGTGTGAAAACAAACTAATACAACTATCTTTAAAAATGAAGGCAAATTTTAAAACATTTCTAAATAAACAAAAACCTAAAGAATTCCTCACTAGAGACAATACTAAAATAAATATTAAAGTGTCCTTCAGAATTAAAGAATCCTAGAGAGTAACTGAAATCGGCAAGAAGAAATAAAAAGCACGAAAAGGTAATTACATAGATAAATATAAAAGACAATAAAAATGTGGTTTTTGTTTGTAACTCTTTCTTTCCTATAAAATTTAAAAGACAGGCTGGGTGTAGTGGCTCATGTCTGTAAGCCCAGTGCTTTGGGAGGCCAAGACAGAAGGACTGCTTGAGGCCAGGAGTTGGAGACCAACCTAGGCAAAATAGTGAGACCTTATATCTACGAAAAAATAAAAAATTAGCCAGGCATGGTGGCACATGCCTGCAGTCCAAGCTACTCAGGATACTGAGGTGAAAGGAATGCTTGAGCTCAAGAGTTCAATACTGCAGTGAGCTATGATCATGCCACTATACTCCAGCCTGGGTGACAGAATGAGACCCTATCTCTAAAAATAATAAAAACATAAAATGGCCAGGTGCAGTGGCTCACGCCTATAATCCCAGCACTTTGGGAGGCTTAGGCGGGTAGATCACGAGGTCAGGAGCTCAAGGCCAGCCTGGCCAACATGGTGAAACCCCCATCTCTATTAAAAATACAAAAAGTAGCTGGGTGCAGTGGCGGGTGCCTGTAATCCCAGCTACTCAGGAGGCTGAGGCAGGAGAATTGCTTGAATCTGGGAGGCGGAGGCTGCAGTGAGCCGAGATCGCACCACTGCACTCTAGCCTGGGTGACAGAGCAGGACTCTGTCTCAATAAAACAATAAATAAGATAAAATAAAACAAAAGACAACTGCATGAAGCAAAAATTAAAAACCTGTGTTGATGCGAGGATAAAATGAGTTAAGAATGTAAAGCTCTTAGATGCTGGCACATATGAAAAAGGTAATAATGTTAAGTATCATTATTTTTTATTACAATACGTGTGACACATCAGTGAGCATAAATGCTTAGCTAAATAAGGCAAATGAAACCAGATGATGAAAGTGATAATAGATGTCACAGCCAAACAGCTTTTATTTCCACCTCAGATCATAGCAAGAATACTGGCAGAAACTGGGACTTTGAAAGTAGTTATTCATGGGTACTAGGAATTCTGTGTAGGAGACACTGAGGTTGAATGTATGGTGGAAGATATAGATGTCCTTAAATAAATAAATAAATAAATAAATAAATAAAACCTTACAAAATTGGAATGGAGTTTGAATGGGAGTTAGAACCTGGAAATTATAATCATAAGAGTAATGTTTGAGGTTAAGGGACAATAGTAACTCCCCAAATAAAATAGCATACATAGAGAATAGCAGAGAACCAAGGATTGAGATTTAAAAGAAATCAAGAATTGGAGAAAGCCAGTTAGCAAATACTTTCTAGGGGTGTGGCAAATATCCAATCACACAGCCAGAAGGAAAAGAAAAATTGAATTTCTAATAATGGTATGGCTTTTTAAAAATTGCTTCAATTTTATTGTTCCTATAAAAAGAATATTCTAAGGAAAATGCTAAAATAAAAGATTTTATCCAGTCTACCTAGAAAAGTTTGCATATACCTTGTTCACTTGACTGTGTTTCTGAAGTGTAATTTCACCTAGAAAAATGGCAAGAATACTTATGTAATATTTTAATGTCTTTATTTCTAAATTTCTCTTGACAGCTAAAAATTTTGAAAATAAGCCTATGTCATTTGGCTCAACTTCATAAAGAAGGGAATCCTATTTCCTACATTAATTATGAAGAACTGTAACCTTTAGTCTCAATAAAATATTAATAGAAGTCATTAAGTATAAGGACCAGCTTCTGAAATGAGCCTTATTTAATGACTAAGTCTTAGATTAATTCAAGAACCATTTACTGAATCCTACTGCTATGATTTGAATGTCCCCTTCAAACTTACGTTGGAATTCAATTGCTAATGAAACACTGTTGACATGCAGGACATTTGAGCAGTAATTAGAGAATACAGTATTGCTGTTATTGTGGAAGTGGGTTAGTTTATCACCTGAGTGGGATCCTGCTAAAAAGATAAGTTATTCATCCCCCATTTTCCTCTCCATCTCACTGGCTCTTGCCCTCTCTCATACCAGCTCTCTCACCGCAAGATGCCTCTGCCATGTTATGATGCAGCAAGAGGCTCTCACCAGATGTGCCCTCAATCTTGGAATTCCCAGCCTTCAGAACGGTGACCCAAATAAACTTCTGTTGTTTATAAATTACCCAGTCCATGGTATTCTGTTATAGCAGCCAAAAACAGACTAAGACACCTACTATCTGCAATAGATTCTACTCCTCATTCTCTGGAACATCATAGTTTCTCTCTGTTGTCCTATATATATCTAACCACACACTGGCATGCTATTTACTACCTGTATTATTCCATTTTCACGCTGCTGGTAAATACATACCTGAGACTGGGCTATTTACAAAGAAAAGAGGTTTAATTGGGCTTACAGCTCCCTGTCACTGGGAAAATCTCACAATCATGGCAGAAGGCAAGGAGGACCAAGTCACATCTTACATGGATGCCGGCATGCAAAGAGAGAGCTTATGCAGGGAAACTCTGCTTTATAAAGCCATCAGATCTTGTGAAAATTATTCACTATCGTGAGAAGAGTGCAGGAAAGACCCACCCCCGTAATTCAGTCACCTCCCACTGAGTCCCTCCCATGGGAATTCAAGATGAGATTTGGGTGGGGACACGGCCAAATCATATCATTCTGCCCCGGCCCCTCCAAAATCTCATGTTCTCACATTTCAAAACCAATCATGCCTTCCCAACAGTCCCCTAAAGTCCGAACTCATTTAAGTGTTAACTCAAAAGTCCACAGTCCAAAGTCTCGTCTGAGACAAGGCAAGTCCTTTCTGCCTATGAGCCTGTAAAATCAAAAGCAAGTTAGTTACTGCCTAGATACAATGGGGGTACAGGCATTGAATAAATGCAGCCATTCCAAATGGGAGAAATTGGCCGAAACAAAGGGGCTACAGGCCCTACACAAGTCCAAAATTCAGCAGGGCAGTCGAATCTTTTTTTTTTTTGAGATGGAGTCTCACTCTGTCGCCCAGGCTGGAGTGCAGTGGTGCAATCTCGGCTCACTTCATGCTCTGCCTCCCAGGCTCACGCTATTCTCCTGCCTCAGTCTCCCAAGTAGCTGGGACTACAGGCACTTGCCACCACACCGGCTAATTTTTTGTATTTTTAGTAGAGAGGGGGTTTCACCATGTTGGCCAAGATAGTCTCGATCTCTTGACCTCGTGATTCACCCGTCTAGGCCTCCCAAAGTGCTGGGATTACAGGCGTGAGCCACCACACCTGGCAGGCAGTCAAATCTTAAAACTTCAGAGTTATTTCCTTTGACTCCATGTCTCACATCCAGGTCACACGGATGCAAGAGGTGGGTTCCCATGTGTTGGGCAGCTCCACCCCTGTGGCTTTGCAGCCTCCCTTCTGGCTCTTTTCATGGGCTGGCACTGAGTGTCTGTGGCTTTTCCAGGTGCACAGTGCAATCTGTCTGCGGGTCTATCGTTCTGGGGTTTGGAGGATGGTGGCCTTCTTCTCACAGCTCCACTAAGTGGTACCCCAGTAGGGACTCTATGTGGGGGCTCTAACTCCACATTTCCCTTCTGCACTGCCCTAGCAGAAGTTCTCCATGAGAGCCCCGCCCCTGCAGCAAACTCCGGCCTGGGCATCCAGGCATTTCCATACATCTTCTGAAACCTAGGTGGAGGCTCCCAAACTCCAATTCTTGACTCTCAGGCTCAACACCACATGGAAGTTGCTGAGGCTTGGGGCTTGCACCCTCTGAAGTCATGGCCTGAGCTCTACATTGTCCCCTTTTGGCCATGGCTGGGGCACCTGGGATGAAGGGCACCAAGTCCTTAGGCTGCACACAGCATGGGCCTCATCTACAAAACCATTTTCTCTTAGGCCTTCAGGCCTGTGATGGGAGGGGTTGCTGTGAAGGCCTCTGATATGCCCTGGGGACATTTTTCCCATGTCTTGGGGATTTAACATTCAGCTCCTCATTACTTATAAAAATTTCTGCAGCCAGCTTGAATTTCTCCTCAGAAAATGGATTTTTCTTTTCTATCACATTGTCAGGCTGCAAATTTTTCAAACTTTTATGCTCTGCTTCCCTTATAAAACTGAATGCCCCTAACAGTACCCAAGTCACTTCTTGAATGCTTTGCTGCTTAGAAATTTCTTCTACCAGATATCCTAACTCATCTCTCTCAAGTTCAAAGTTTCACAAATCTCTAGGGCAGGGGCTAAATGCTGCCAGTCTCTTTGCTAAAACATAACAATAGTCACCTTTGCTCTAATTCCCAACAAGTTCCTCATCTCCATCTGTACCACCTCAGCCTGGACCATATTGTCCATATCATTACCGAGCTTTTGATCAAAGTCATTCAACAAGTCTCTAGAAAGTTCCAGACTTTCCCACATTTTCCTGTCTTCTTTTGAGCCCTCCAAAATGTTCCAACCTCTGCCTGTTACCACGTTCCAAAGTTGCTTCCACATTTTCAGGTGTCTTTTCATCAACACCCTATTCCTGGTACCAATTTACTGTATTAGTCAGTTTTCACACTGCTGATAAAGATATACCCAAGAATGGGCAATTTACAAAGGAAAGAGGTTTAATTGGACTTACAGTGCCATGTGGCTGGGGAAACCTCACAATCATGGCGGAAGGCAAGGAGGAGCAAGTCATGTCTTACACAGATAGCAATCGGCAAAGAGAGAGTTTGTGCAGGGAAGCTCCACCTTAAAATGCCATCAGATCTCATGAGAATTATTCATGATCGTGAGAAGAGTGCAGGAAAGACCCACCCTTGTAATTCAATCACCTCCCACCAGGACCCTCCCATGACACATGGGAATTGAAGATGAGATTTGGGTGGGGGACAAAGCCAAACCATATCATTACCTTTCTTCAAAACATGTTCATATTTCAAGAAAACCAACATTCCACCTCCTAATTCTCAATGAAACTGATTTTAACAATTCACAAAGGCCTAGAGAAACATTCCAACATTTTTTATCTTTTAAAAGATACTTATAAAACACATAATTATTTTCTCCTAGGTTACTTAAAGCCATTCATATTATGAAATACAGCATACACAAGAAAGTATACAAAACATAAATGTGCAGTTTAATGAATTATTATTTAAGCAGACACTCACGTAACCACCACTCAGGTCAAGAAACAGGGCATTGCCAACACTAAAAAAGCTTCCAATTTGCCATTCTTAACTAAAACTCTCACCCTCACTCCCAAAGGTAACAATTACCTGACCTTGGTGGTAATTGCTTTCATGATTCTCTGTATAAAAGAGTGATTTTAAAAGAACAGAAAACTATCAAAAACCTATTAGTCACTAGACTATATCTGAACATACAGTCAAAAACAATTTTTAAAGGAATTATCACAATTATTTTTGTAATTTTACTAATGTTCCATACTATCCCCAAGGCTTATATCAATCCTGAGGTCTACTTTAGTCCAAATCTTTTGTAGCCTACCACCAATAACAGTCCAGATACAGTCCTTCATTTCTTCAAGAACATATTAGTTGTTATAAACACAGAGTTATCAAGCTATCCTAAGAGATTTGGGTAATCACTCATCCACCATCAATATTTCAAACCAAATAAACAGTCCTGTTCCAGAGAAGATGCTGATTAAGGAGCTGCTGAAACATGTGATGAAAATGAAGTAGAAAATGTATCTGAGAATTCCTGCTGGCTAGGGGCAGAAAAAAACCCACTTCTTTAGCTTGTTTGAATATGTGACGCCTGTCACTATGTTCCTCATAAAAAACAATGGACTGAAGATTCATTGTGTAAATATTGAGAAATAAGAGAGGAAATCTGTAATTTGACACATACTACATGTCCATATATAACATATAATTAATGTGTAATAAATTTTGAAGTGTTCATTTCTTTTTTAATCACCTGTACCCTTCCCACTAAGTGTGTATCCCCTAAACACTACACTTTAGTTTTGCTTGTTTTTTAACATTAAATAAATAAAAACACATGGTATACATTCTTTTGGTCTTGCTTCTATCCTTCAACATTGTTTCTGAAATTCATCATGTTGTTACATGAAGCTATCGTTTGTTAAATTTCATTACTGTACAGTAGTTCATTGTACAAATATCAAAGACTTATTTCTCACTTCTTGGTGACAAACATTTGAGCTATTTCAATTTTAAATTACCAAACGTAATGCTACTATGTAAATTAAGATTCATGTCTCCCAGTGCATATGTGGATATATTTCAGTCAAGTACATACCTAGAAATGAAACTGACGGTCACAGGACTGCCTCATCTTCAACTTTACTGCATCATGCTAAACCGTTTTCCAAATTGTTGTGCCAATTTACACTTCCACCAGTTGTTCTACATCTTTGCTCATACGTGGTAGTGCTATCTTTTTTTCTTTTTCTTCTTTTTTTTTTTTTTTGAGACGGAGTCTCGCTCTGTCGCCCAGGCTGGAGTGCAGTGGCCGGATCTCAGCTCACTGCAAGCTCCGCCTCCCGGGTTTACGCCATTCTCCTGCCTCAGCCTCCCGAGTAGCTGGGACTATAGGCGCCCGCCACCACGCCCGGCTAGTTTTTTGTATTTTTTTTAGTAGAGACGGGGTTTCACCATGTTAGCCAGGATGGTCTCGATCTCCTGACCTCGTGATCCGCCCGTCTCGGCCTCCCAAAGTGCCGGGATTACAGGCTTGAGCCACCGCGCCCGGCCATGTGGTAGTGCTATCTTTTTAATATAAGCCATTCAGCTAATTGTGTAGCAGCTTCTTTTAGTTTGCAATTCACTGATTACTGACTTGAGCATTTCTTATGCATTTATTGCACATTTAGATATCCTCTTTGTGAAGTTCCTGTTTAAGTTGTTGATCATTTTATATAAATTGTCTTTTTTGGCCGGGCGCAGTGGCTCACGCCTGTAATCCCAGCACTTTGGGAGGCTGAGACGGGTGGATCACGAAGTCAGGAGATCGAGACCATCCTGGCTAACACGGTGAAATCCCGTCTCTACTAAAAATACAAAAAATTAGTTGGGCATGGTGGTGGGCACCTGTAGTCCCAGCTGCTCGGGAGAATGCGGCAGGAGAATGGCGTGAACTCAGGAGGCGGAGCTTGCAGTGAGCCGAGATTGTGCCACTGCACTCCACCCTGGGTGACAGAGCAAGACTCCACCTCAAAAAAAAATTTTGTCTTTTTAAAATTAATATGAAGGAATACTTCATGTCATCTAGATACAAGCCTTGGCAGGGCACTGTAACTCACACCTGTAATCTCAGTAATTTGGGAGGCCCAGGTGGGAGGATTACTTGAGGCCAGAAGTTCAAGACCAGCCTGGTCAACAGAGCAAGACTCTGTCTCAAAAAAAAAAAAAAAAAATTATAGATACAAGCCTTTTGTCAGTTACATATGTTACAAATACTTTTTACCATTCTGTAGCCTACTTCTGCACACTCTTATGTTTGTCTTTTGATGAAAAGAAGATCTTAATTTTATTGTCAAATTTGTCAACCATTTTCTATACAGTTAGTGCCTTTTAAAAATCTTTCCCTACCCCAAAGTCGTGATAATATGCTTCTATTTTATCTAATAAAGCTTTACTGTTTGCCATGCACCTTCATGCCTACAACCCACATAGGAATTGATGTATGGCTGTGATATGAGATAAAAGTCAAGTTTCTTTTCCTTTTTTTTTTCTTTTCTTTCTTCGTTTCTTTTTATCATATGTATATCCACTTGTCCCATATGTTTTATTGAATAGACTACCCTTATTCCGCTACCGTGCAACGGCACCTTTGTCTAATCAAGTGTTCACACCTTGGCTCTATTTCTGGACTCTATTTTGTTGTGTCAATCAATTATACATTTTTGTGCTGATACCAGTTGTAATTACTGCAGCTTTAGGAAAAAGTCTTGATATATGGAATCCTGCCATATTGCTGCTTTTCTTCAGGAGTGTTTTAGTTATTCTTGATCTTTTAATTTTCAAATAAAGTTTAGAATCAACTTACGATTCTAAACAAATGCAGAAAACACACACAGAAAAAAAAGGAATTTTGTTTTGGATTGTTTTAAATCTACAGATAAATTGAGGAGATAATTTGAAAAGAATCTGATATCTTTACAACATTAAGTTTTACAGTCTGTGAATCTAATTTCTCCCTTTATTTAGGGCTTCTTTTTTTTTTTTTTTTTTTTTTTTTTTTTTTTTTTTTGAGACGGAGTCTGGCTCTGTCGCCCAGGCTGGAGTGCGGTGGCCGGATCTCAGCTCACTGCAAGCTCCGCCTCCCGGGTTCACGCCATTCTCCTGCCTCAGCCTCCCAAGTAGCTGGGACTACAGGCGCCCGCCTCGTCGCCCGGCTAGTTTTTTGTATTCTTTAGTAGAGACGGGGGTTTCACCGTATTAGCCAGGGTGGTCTCGATCTCCTGACCTTGTGATCCGCCCGTCTCGGCCTCCCAAAGTGCTGGGATTACAGGCTTGAGCCACCGCGCCCGGCCTATTTAGGGCTTCTTTAATTTCCTTCAAGAATGTTCTCCACAGAAGTATAGTACATCTTTTCATAGATTTATTCCCAGAATACTCAAATGGTTGCTTTTTATATTTCATTTTACAACTGTATGTGGTTGATATACAGAACTACATCTGTTTTTTGTTTAATGACCTTGTATCCTACAAACTTGCTAATTTATTAATGCTAATAATATATCTATACCATCTTTTAAATGTTTCTATATATACACAATCAAGTTACCAGCAAATAGTGACAATTTATTTATTCATTTCCAATTTGTATCTCTCTTATTTCTTTTCTTACCTTCTTGCACTAGCTAAGACTTCCAGTATAACATTGAAGAAAACTAGAGTAGGCATCCTTGTCCTTTTTCCAATTCCACAGAGAAAGCTTTCAAAATGTCATCAATTAAGGATGATTTTCCTATTGCTTTTCTGTAGAAACCTTTTATCAGGCTGAGGATATTCTCTTGTATTATCGATTTGTTGAGTGTTTTTATCATGAATGTATGTTGACTTTTATCAAATGGTTTGCCACATCTATTGAGATGATCATATATTTTTCTGCTTTAATCTTTTAATGTAGTACATTACATTGATTGATTGTTTCCAATGTTAAACAAATAATTCCTTTCAGGAATAAATCCAACTTAATTCTCACACATTATCTTCTTATAGGTCACTGGATGAAGTTTGCTAGTATTTTGTTCAGAATTTTTTATCTTTGTTCATGAGTGACATTAACCTATAGTTTCCTTTTCTCATATCTATGACTAGTTTTGGTTTCAAGGGAATTCTAGCCTCAAGAAACAAACGCTCGCTGGGTGTGGGGGCTCACACTTGTAATCTCAGCACTTTGGGAAGCAAAGCGGGCGAATCACCTGAGGTCAGGAGTTCAATACCAGCCAGGCCAACATGGCAAAACTCTCTCTACTAAAAATACAAAAAGTTGGCCAGATGTGATGGCACGTGCCTATAATCCCAGCTACTCAGGAGGCTGAGGCAGGAGAATTGCTTGAACCCAGGAGGCAGATGTTGCAGTGAGCCAAGATCGTGGCACTGCATTCCAGCCTGGACTACAGAGTGAGACTCCGTCTAAAAAACAAAAAAAGCTCCCACTTTTCCTGTTTTCTGGAATAATTTGTATTAGGTTGGTGCTTCTGTGTAAGGCCCTCCCATTTTTTATAATCTTCCCCACAAATTCTAACTCCTTCCACCTCCATGAACTCCAACCTGTGTCTCCTCAATTCAGCAAAACCACCAGGCTCTGCTTGGGATCCCCTTTCCTACAATGTTATATGAAAACTGCCTCCAGGAAAATGGAACTGGGCAACTGTGGGATTCACCTAGTTTTTTTTTTTTTTTTTTCCTTCTCACAGGGATTACAGTCTGGGACTGCCTGTTGAACAATGTCTCAAAACAGGGTTTTTCGTTTATTCTTTCCAGATTTCTAGTTTTTTATTATGAGATGAAAAGCCATAACCCTGTAGCTCTGTCATGGTCAGAGGGAGACGTTTACTTTTAATTTTATTTCTGTCATCTTAGGTTTGAGCAACTTGCTTTGGCCTCCCCAATGTCATTTCTCCATCTTGTTGGTTACTGCACTCTGATATTGCCTTGAGGAGCCATCCTAACCCCCATTTTATGTTGTATAAGTGTCACTGTTAATCAATGTCCCCATCCTCCATGACCAGGAAATAATCTCATAACTCAAAAGGTTCTGAAGATGCTCTCTCTTTCCTGAGAATCTGAAGCCAAACTCATGATACAAGGATAAAAAGTTAAACTGGTCCATTCCAATCAATTCCTAAAGAGATTAGCCATTGACCCTTACACAACATGACTATTAGCTGGTGAATCTCACTGGAAGAAGCCAATCTGGATACACTGGAATACAAAATGATTGATCAATTATTCTCTGAACCTAAAATGTAAATATATATTACTTCCAACTGTTCCACTACAAAGGAAAAAGGAAGAAGATCAAGGTTCCTCATCAGAAAGACATTTAATATTCCTTCAATATCTCACACAAGAGGTGCCCCCATCCAGACCTGAAAAGACTGGAAAGGAAAAAACTGCTTCCTCCAGAAAAGTGGTCTTTATCTGAAAGTGTTCACTCATAAAACTGACAAAAAAATGTTAAGCAATGCTATTCATTATTGATGAAGACGCAGAGTAATGGACACCCTCATGTATCACTGGTTGAAATATGAATTGCTGCAACCACTTCGGGAAACTAATCAGGCAATCTCTATTAATATTAAAAATACATATACAATTTAGCAGAAATCTTGGATGCAAAATACATTTTTGAGAAATGTATTCTTTACAAACAAAAGCACCAGTGCCAAAAACATATATATACACCACTGTTTCTTTCAACTTTGTCTGAAGGAAGGAAGGGAGAAATGGAGGAAAGAAGCAAGGAAAGAAGAAAGGAAGGGTATGCATGTCCATCAAAATAATGATCGAGTATATCATAGTATATTCATGCTATAGAATATTAACTTTACAGTCACGTGTGGTGGTATGTGCCTGTAGTCCCACCTACTAGGGAGGCTTAGCCAGAAGGATCGCTTGAGCCCAAGAGTTCCAGGCTGTAATGAGCCAAGATTGCACCATTGCACTCTGGCCTTGGTGACACGGCAAGATTCCAACTCAAAAAAAAAGGAATATTAACTTTTAAGAAGAATGAGCTGGTCATGTGCAGTGCATGGCTCAAGCCTATAATCCTAGACTGAGGTAGCTATACTTAAACAAAAGAGACGTCAAGACAAAAACTATCAGAAGAGACAAAGAAGGTCACTACCTAATGAGAAACGGGTAAATTCAGCAAGAGGATATAACAATTGTAAATATATATGCACCCAATACTGAAGCACCCAGATATATACAGCAAATATCAGAGCTAAAGAGAGTTAGACCCCAATACAATGATAGCTGGAGACTTCAATATCCTATTTTAAGCACTGAACAGATCTTCCAGACAAAATCAACAAAGAAACCTTGTACTTAATCTGTACTACAGAACAAATGGAGCTAATAGAGATTTGCGGAACATTTCATGCAACGACTGCAGAATAGACATTCTTTTCTTCAGCATACGGATCATTCTCAGGGAAGGATCATGTGTTAGTTCACAAAATAAGTCTTAAAACATTCAAAAAAAAAAACTGAAATAATATCAAGCATCTTCTCTGACCACAATGAAATAAAACTACAAATGAATAACAAGAAGAACTTTGGATGCTGTTCAAACACATGGAAATTAAGCAACATGCTACTGAATGACCAGTGGGTCAATGAAGAAAGTAAGAAGAAAATTAAGAAATTTCTTGAAACAAATGCTAATGACAACATAACATACCAAAACCTAAGAAATACAGCAAAAGCAGAACTAAGAAAGAAGTTTACAACTATACATGTTTACACTGAAAAAGAAAAAAAAATTCAAATAAACAACCTAATGATAACCTTAAAGAACTAGAAAGGCAACAACAAACCAAACCAAAAATTAATGGAAGAAAGAAACAATAAAGATCAGAGCAGAGGTAGGGCGCGCTGGCACACGCCTAAAATCCCAGCACTTTAGGAGGCCAAGGCGGGTGGATCACCTGAGGTCCAGCCTGACTAACATGGTGAAACCGCATCTCTACTAAATACAAAAAAATTAGCTGGGCATGGTGGCGCATGCCTGTAATCTGAGCTACTTGGGAGGCTGAGACAGGAGAATCGATTGTACCTGGGAGGCAGAGGTTGCAGTGAGCCGAGATCATGCCATTGTACTCCAGCCTGGGCAAGAAGAGCGAAACTCCATCAAAAAAAACAAAAACAAAACAAAACAAAAAAACAGATCAAAGCAGAAATACATGAAATTGAAATGAAGGAAACAATACAAAAGATCAATGAAGCAAAAACTTGGTTTTTTAAAAAGATGAACAAGAGTGACAAACCTTTAGCCTCACTAACCAAGAAAAAAAGAGAGAAGACCCAAATAAATAAAACTGGAGATGAAAAAGGAGGCATTGCAACTAATACCACAGAAATTCAAAGGATCATTAATGGCTACCATGAGCAACTATATGCCAATAAATTGGAAAATCTGGAAGAAATGGATAAATTCCCAGATACATACAACCTATCAAGATTGAACCATGTAGAAATTCAAAACCTGAACATACTAATAATAAGTTATGAGAATAAAGCCATAATAAAAAGTCTCCCATCAAAGAAAAGGCCAGGATCCAAAGGCTTCACTGCTGAATTCTACCAAACATTTAAAGAAGAACTAATAACAATCCTACTCAAAGTATTTGGAAAAATAGAGGAGGAAAGATTACTTTCAAATGCATTCTATGAGGCCAATATTACGCTGACATCAAAACCAGACAAAGACACATCAAAAAAAGAAAACAACAGGCCATTACCACTGATACATATTGATGCAAAAATCTCAACAAAATGCTAGCAAACCAAATTCAAGAGCACATTAAAAAGATCATTCATCGTGACCAAGTGGGATTTAACCCAGGGATGCAACAATGGTTCAGCATATGCAAATCAATCAATATGATACATCATATGAACAGAATGAAGGACAAAAACTATATGATTATTTCAATTGATGCTTAAAAGGCATTTGATAAAATTCAACATCACTTCATTATAAAAACCCTAAAAAACCGGGTATAGAAGGAACATACCTCAGTGTAATAAAAGCCATATATGACAGACCCACAGCTAGTATCACACTGAATGGGGAAAAACTGAAAGTCTTTCCCCTAAGATCTGAAAACAAGAAGGATGCCCACTGTCACCACAGCTATTCAACAAAGTGCTAAAAGTCACAGCTAGAGCAACAGACAAGAGAAAGAAATAAAGGGCATCCAAGTTGGAAAGGAAGAAGTCAAATCATCCTTGTTTGCAGATGATATGATCTTATATTTGGAAAAACTTAAAGACTCTACCAAAAAACTATTAGAACTGATAAACAAATTCAGTAAACTATTAGAACTGATAAACAAATTCAGTAAAGTTGCAGCATACAAAATCAACATACAAAACTCAATAGCATCTTTTTTTTTTTTTTTTTTTTTGAGACAGAGTCTTGCTCCATCACCCAGGCTGGAGTGCAGTGGTGCAAGCTCTGCTCACTGCAACCTCCACCTCCCGGGTTCAAGCAATTCTCCTGCCTCAGCCTCCCGAGTAGCTGGGATTACAGGTGTGCACCATCACGCCTGGCTAATTTTTGTATTTTTAGTAGAGATGAGGTTTCACCATGTTGGCCAGGCTGGTCTCGAATGCCTGGCCTCAAGTGATCCATCCATCTCAGCCTCCCAAAGTACTGGGGTTACAGGCGTGAGCCACTGTGCCTGGCCTCAGCAGCATTTTTATATGTCAACAGTGAAAAATCTGAAAAAGAAATCAAGAAAGTAATCCCATTTGCAATAGCTACGAATAAGATAAAATACCTAGCAATTAATTTTCAAAAGAAATGAAAGATCTCTCCAATGAAAACTATAAAACAGTGACGTACAAAATTAAAGAAGACACCAAAAAATAGAAAGAGATTTCATGTTTATGGATTGGAAGAATCAATATTGTTAAAATGTCCATACTACCCAAAGCAATCTACAGATTCAATGCAATCCCTATCAAAATACCAATGATGGTATTCACAGAATGTAGAAATAGAAATATTTCTATTTCACAGAAATAGAAAAAACAATTCTAAAATTTATTTGGAACCATAAAAGACCCAGAATAGCCAGAGCCATCCTAAGCAAAAACAAAATGGGAGGAATCACAGTACCTGACTTCAGCTTACACACTACAGAGCTATAGTAACCAAAATGGCATGGTACTGGCATAAAAACAGACATGTAGACCAGTGGAATAGAAGAGAGAACCTAGAGGTAAGTACATACATCTACAAAGAACTCATTTTTGACAAAGGTGCCAAGAACATACATTGGGGAAAAAGGCAGTCTCTTCAATAAATGGTGCCCAGAGAAATGGATATCCACATGCAAAATAATGAAACTAGACTCCTATTTCTTCCCATATACAAAAATCAAATCAAAATGAATTACAGACTTAAATCTAAGGCCTCAAACTATGAAACTACTAAAAGAAAACACTGGGGAAACTCTCTAGGACATTGAGTGATGTCCCACAGGGACAGACAACCAAGGCAAAAATGGACAAATGGGATCACATCAAGTTAAAAAGCTTCTGCACAGCAAAGGACACAATCAACAAAGTAAAGAGACAACCCACAGAATGGGAGAAAATATTTGCAAACTACCCATTTGACAGGGGATTCATAGCCAGAATATATAATGAGTTCAAACAACTCTATAGGAAAAAATATCTAATAATCCAATTTAAAATGGGCAAAAGATCTGAACAGACATTTCTCCAAAGAAAACATACAAATGGTAAACAGGCGTATGAAAAGATGCTCAATGTCATCGATCATAAGAGAAATACAAATCAAAACTACAATGAGCTATTATCTCACCCCATTTAAAATGGTTTCTATCCAAAAGTTAGACAATAACAAATGCTGGAGAGGATGTGGAGAAAAGGGAACCCTTGTACACTGTTGGTGGGAATGTAAATTAGTACAACCACTACGGAGAACAGTTTGGAGGTTCCTCAAAAAACTAAAAATAGAACTACCATTTGATCCAGCAATCCCACTCCTTAGGTATATACCCAAAAGAAAGGAAACGAGTAAATCTGAGAGATATCTGCACTCCCATGTTATTGCAGCACTATTCATAAGAGCCATTTGGAAGTAACCTAAGGGTCCATCAACAGATGAGAAATTGTATTAGTCCATTTTCACACTGCTGATAAAGACAGACCCGAGACTGGGCAATTTACAAAAGAAAGAAGTTTATTGGATTTACAGTTCCACATGGCTGGGGAGGCCTCACAATCATGGCGGAAGGTAAAAGGCAAGGAGGAGCAAGTCACATCTTACGTGGTTGGTGGCAGGCAAAGAGAGAGTTTGTGCAGGGAAACTCATGTTTTTTGAAACCATCAGATCTCGTGAGACTCATTCACTATCATGAGAACAGCACAGAAAAGACCCACTCCCATAATTCAATCACCTCTCACTGAGTTCCTCCCATGACACATGGGAATTGTGGGTGTTACAATTCAAGATGAGATTTGGGTGGGGACACAGGTGTGAGCCACAGTGCCCAGCCTAAGTTTTTTTTAAGTACTTGCCACAGCCAACCCAGCCTTCTGCAACCACCACCCTGATCAGTCAGCAGTCATCAACATCAAGGCAATACCAGCAGAGAGTATGTCTTGCTGTAGGTTCATATGATCATTCATATTATTCAGCAATAAAATATTTTTAAATTAGATATGCATATTGTTTTTTAGACATAATGCTATTGCACAGTTAACAGACTATGGCATAGTGTAAACCTGCCTTTCATATATACTGGAAAGCCAAAAAATGTATGTGACTCCTTTTATTGCTATATTTCCTTTATTGCAAGGGTCTGGAATGGAACCCGCAATACCTTCAGGGTATGCCTGTAGATTATTAGACAACATTTTTTCTACTTGTCTTCCTTACCCACCCATAACCATTTCCTTCAACAACCCCAGCTCCCACTTCTCCCCATCTTCTTCTGAAGAAAGAAAATGAAAACTACACTTTAGGTGCAAAGTAGGCCATGGTGAATGCTAAGCTGAGAATGAACCCACAGTCTCTCTCATGAAATTACATGGCCATGAGAAAGACCCCAAACGGTCCCAGTATATGAAAGTTAATTCCTGTAAGACCTCTTTCAAGACCAGTTCAAATGACACACCCTCCATAAAGGAAGAGGTTCTACTCGATTTTCCATCCCAGCTAAATATTCTTTCTTCAGCCTTTCAGATAATAAGCCATTTTATTCCCTTTCTTTTATAATATTTATTATATTCTATCTTAAATTCTGAAATAAAACTGGGAGATTAGACATTCTACCTTGTCTAGTCTGCTATTTAATTTTAGGTTAGTGACAGACTTTTTGTATCCTCATGGAGTGTAATGTATTTTGGTACATGCATTAGATCAATCAGTATTTAATATTGATGCAGCAGTGGTAACTCTCCTTATTAACTGATGAGGAGGAAGACAAAATGGATGGAATTTGAAATCAGAAGACATGGATTCCAGAACTGACTCTACCACTCACTAAATATGGACCTTGGGCAAGTCACTTAACCTCCTCTCAGAGCCTCAGTTTCTTCATCTGCATACGTATCTGTCTTAATCATTTTTATATCTTCAAGTGCTGGGCACCCAAAAGGTACTCATTAAATACTGAGTAAACGAATGAATGAATAAAAAATGTATGCAAAAATAGCATGCAAACTATTAACGATTGGCATGCAATTTATTAAGCCCTATTTTGTAGGAACTGTACATATATTCCTGAGGAAGGGAAGGAATATAATAATAATCTTCCTCGGGAATATATACACAATCCTTTTTGCCATGTAAGGTAACATCTTGACATCTTGACAGGTCCTGGAGATTCGGACCTGGACATCTTTGGGGAGTGGGAAGGCAAGCATCATTTTGTCTACCACATACTCTTACACATTCAGAATAAGAAAATAGTGTTCTTTTCTTCTCAAAGCTGCTCTGAAGTTCATTTTTAAAACCAAGGCATGGAACAGGGTGGGTGGAAATATCTCAGGCAATTTGCAGCCTCCTGAGATATGTGGGTTACACTTGGCCAGTAATAAATCTTCCCATCAGAGGCGCATCTGTTACATACCTTGTATTACTAGGAACCAGAAGATAAATAGCTATAGATACAGACACTGAATTCTCAATTCAGAATTTAGTAATATGTCCAGTTCAGGGAATTTAAAAAAATATCTTAGCTTCATTTAAAGTTACAGTTTCTCCCTTCCTCCAGAAAGGCAGCGTGGCTGGTCTTTTTAGTTCCCAGCTTAGCTTGTCCATTTCTCCTCCCTTACTTACTAGTTCACACTTGGCTTTCCTAAGACTGAAAGCTTGAGGGAGGGCCAGGCTGATAAGAGTTAAGGTGAAACTCTTTTTTTTTTTTTTTTTTTGTAGATGGAGTCTTGCTCTGTCGCCCAGGCTGGAGTACAGTGGCACATCTCGGCTCACTGCAACCTCCGCCTCCCGTGTTCACCCTATTCTCCTGCCTTAGCCTCCCAAGTAGCTGGGACTACAGGGGCCCGCCACCTCGCCCGGCTAATTTTTTTATATTTTTAGTAGAGACGGGGTTTCACAGTGTTAGCCAGGATGGTCTCGATCTCCTGACCTCATGATTCACCCGCCTTGGCCTCCCAAAGTGCTGGGATTACAGGCGTGAGCCGCTGCACCCTGCCAAGATGAAACTCTTGTTTGACTCATACTCTTTTGGAAATCTACCTCTAACACTCTCTGACCATGGCAAGTGTTTAAAGCTGACACTTCCTCTAGAGGACACTTTTGTCTTGCTTTCAAGTTCATACACCAGCAGTTTCCTTGGCGCATGCAAATATATCTCTTCTGGAATGTTCTCCTAGCATTCTACTATTAGGAATCTGGGAGTATACCTCCTCTTCTTCCCACTGAAGTATTCTCAACTCTCTGGATGATGTTTTTAGGCAGACTCTTAAGATGATCCCATTTGTCTCTTCCTCTTGCTCCAGAAGCCCTCATCTGGCCTACCAGTGGCACGCTTCTTGAGCACTATTGGTGGGAATGCTGCTATTTTCCAAACCCAGCTCGCTCTTCATCAAAAGCCCTGGCAGGCAGCTCCAGACACAGCTTGTCATCCTCTGGATGATTTAGCTGTATGAACCCCAAACGCTAGAACACATACATGAAGCTCCCTGAGTGATGCCATTAAAGTTCCTCTCACTAGCCTTTAAGTGAGGGAAAAGCACCCACACCCCTTCTGGGGGGAGTCACAACCCCAACATCTGTCTTCAAATAATCCCTTGACGTTTCTAACAATACTTCTGGGCTTCTCTAATTTCTTTTATAGGCTAGAGGTAGCTCGTCAGCTAAAGATTACAAAACCAGCTTCCCCTTCAAATCTGCTTCATGATCTTCCATCTCACTTTAGAATTGGAACTAGTTAGCACCTTTATCTTGAGGTCTCGGCCAAAACTGAGGCAACATAATCAAATCTTAACATTCCACTCCATGTATTTGTTTTTACAAGATTAATGTATTTCCTCTACTAAGAATAAAATTCCATATGAGCAGGAATCACATCCGTTTTGGTTATCTCTGACTATCTAAGGCACTCAATAAATACTTACTAAATGACTGACAAATACTAACAAATCAGCAAAACTCCCTGGCTCTCAAAAACTCAGAAACTACATTAACTTCGTACATTTGTATGCTATTTTCAGATTCCTCCAGAATATCTCTGCAGTGTGGCTATATATTGCAATTTTGGCAAAAACATGAGTATAAGAGTCACCAGAAAAATCTATACACTGAATATAATCTAAAGTAAAACATTAAACAAGCATCTTTCATTCAATCCAACAAATATTGATTGAGTACCTTCTATATACCACACACCACACCAGGTACTAGTGTACAGTGATGAACAAAACAGCCAACATCTGGCCTTCTTGGAGCTTATAGTCTAACAGGAGATGCACACAAACAAAACTCTTACTGCAAAATTTCAATTTCACATAAATATGGTGAAGAATATGCATAGGTTTTACTCATAGAAAATAAAAGAAGGAAGCAGAGAGACCACCTTAGAGTGATCAAAGGGGGTTTCTCCGAACAAATGACATTTAAGCTGAGACGTGAAGATAAGCAGTAGCCCCTGTAGGAATGTGGGAGGGAAGTGGAGAAGTCTCCCTGAGCAAAGTCTCTGAGATGACCCTTAATCTGGGGAGAAAAGTGTGATGAGGAATGGGGGAAGGTAGTCTTCATACTTTTTAGTACATATACGATCTTCATTTTTTACAACAAAAATATATTAATGTGCCATTTTATAATGAAAAAATGTTTACTGTGACTTTGGAATTGAATATTATATCTTGGTTCTAATTTTTCCTGAACCTGGAGATAGAAAAATGTCATCCTCCCCTCCTACTCTAACCATCCCACCAATAAGGAGAGCAAATCTAACATATGCATCTACTACGCGCCAGCTTCCTTACTTATGTTGTGTCTTTAATCCTCAGATCAACCCTGTGAAGTTAAATTGAGGAAGAGAGAAGTGAAGTAATTTTCCTAGACTCACAATACTATGAGGTGGCAGAGCTGGGACTGAAATTCTGGTCTGTACAAACTCTTGCATCATGAAATTTAAAAAGGAAAGTGACATCAATATTTGAGAAGCCCTGACTCCAATGGGAAGTCTAATATCTTGCAAATTTCTTTTTTTATTATTTTTATTTTATTTTATTTCAATAGCTTTTGGGGAACGGGTGGGTTTTGGTTACATGGATAAGTTCTTTAGTAGTGATTTCTGAGATTTTGGTGCACCTGTCACCCAAGCAGGGTACACTGTACCCAATGTGTAGTCTTTTATCCCTCACCCCCCTCCTACCCTCCCCCTGCAGTCCCCAAAGTCCATTATAAATCATTCTTATTGCATTCAGATTTCTAAAATGTGCTTCTGCAAATTAGAATCCCAAGCAGCCACAATTGATTCAATGGGTGATTTTAAATATGAATTGTGTATTAAAGTAGGTAGGAATGACAGTGAAGAAATCTTGCAGTTTATTGAAGTCTGAAATATACCAAATGAGGTATATTATAAATGTCTGCAGGATATAAGGTGATACTTGGGTTTAAAGTCATGAAACCTTTAATACTTATGGCCAACTACAGAAATCTCCCTAATTTGCCAACCTCAAAAAAGATTACTAGCCTGTTCATATTTACCAAATCCTGCTTAATTATAGATGATTACTTTTTTGGTTATCTATAGCCTGTGCAAACTCTCTCTCAATCTCCACCAGTTTGCAAGTCTACCTGTTTTTGTTTGGCTCTTTGGGAAACTAACACAGACATATTCTCTGTAGTTCGAGTAAAAGATGTTGATAAAGGTTATACCTGGAGTAATAAGAGGAATATCATAGATATTCACAAACAGAAGCCCGGGTACAGGCGTGAGCTGGAAGTAGTTGTAGATTTAAAGCAGAGATCAATCACAGCAGTGGAAATTCATGAATCCCCACTCTTTTGCTCAGCTGCGAACATGACTCTCTTATACTCTTTTGCTCCTCCTGATCCAGACTTTGCTGCCTTCTCATAGTGTCAGCTCTGTCTAAAGTTGGCTTCCATGGGACCTTGTGTAGCCTTCCCAGCTACTCCACATTCTGGCCTGTTGAGTCGCATCTTCTGTTGTTTGTTATATAGTGCTACTCATGTATCTAAGTGTTCCCTTTTTCTCAAATACATCACACTGAAAGAAGAGACATAATTCTGGCAACCATGTTGATTTCATAAGTAGCATATGCTACTACAGGTTGAGCTTCTGTAATCCGAAAATCCAAAATCCAACATGCTCCAAAATTCAAAAGTTTTTGAATACCAACACGATGCCACAAGTGGAAAATTGTGAGGGGTTGACCTCATGTGATGGGTTGCAATTAAAACAGAGCTACAATTTTGTTTCATGCATAAAATTATTTAAAATACCATATAAAATTACCTTCAGGCTATCTGTATATGGTTTATATGAAACATAAATGAATTTTGTGTTTGGACTTAGATCCTATCTCCAAGATATCTCATTATGTATATGGAGATATTCCAAAATCTGAAAAAAAATCAAAATCTGAAACACATCTAGTCCCAAGCATTTCAGACAAGGGAAACTAAACTTACACCACTAACAAGGCTGTATCATTCACTTTATAGTCTCTGATCCCAAGTAGGAAGTTCCCCAAAGGTTAAAATTTACTATTTTTGTCTTCCTGAACTGAAAATTCTTATAATCACCTAAAGATACAGTGGGAATGCCAATCCTCAAGAAGTCAATACAGGTCTCTGGGCAACTGTGTTCCCACCTTTCCATGTGAGCTGAGGCTGAGAAGTACTATTTTGTCCCTGCAGGGAAGCTGTGGTAAGGAGGACAAAAGCATGTGGAAAATACTCCTTTATATCTCCAGAGCTTAAGCACGACAGTAAACAGTCATCAAAGAATCAAAATTGGTTGACAGTTCTAATTCCGTGGCTTATTTTCTATCCCTAACTCATTTACCAATAGGCTGATTTTTAGTGATTTCTAATGAATGAACAAGCATTAAGTCTAGATATCTGATTATTACAGCAAATATTTTCCAACTCCTTAAACTATTTAAACACTAAAATGTATTTTGTTGTTGTCTACCAGTAAAAACAGACCACATGGCAGGGATCCTCCTGCTATGAAACTCGTATGTAACTCTGCTGGGAGTGGGTAAGAATTAAGAGAGTTGTTCTGGTGGTCTTTCATACTGGGGAGCAATCTGATGGTCAATACACATCTCCATGCAATAATATTTTATTGGGACAAGATAAGTGGTAGGATTATGAGTAGATTACCCCTTTCCAAAACCACATTGGCTGTTATCCAACGCAATATACATTGGATTCCACTATAGCTTTAAGCAGTTCTGTTACAGGATTTCAAAATGTGTCCTAAATGTAGAGTTTGAGAAATTGAGAGTTGTGCTCCTTTATAGTTCATTCTCCCCTTTATATCACATAACATTTGCAAGACCTCACTGGTTGAGTCTTCAGATTGTGTCCGGTAATCAAGATTTTATTTTCCAACTCTTGCCTTCTCTCCTATACTTTTCCTCTTCCCCTTGTGGTTGCTCTTTTGAAGCCCTCACCCCTCAGTACATCACCATTTTCTTTAAGAAACAGCTATTCTCGGCCGGCGCAGTAGCTCACACCTGTAATCCCAGCACTTTGGGAGGCCAAGGCGGGTGGGTCACGGGGTCAGGAGATCGAGACCATCCTGGCTAACACGGTGAAACCCTGTCTCTACTAAAAATGCAAAAACAAAAATTAGCCAGGCGTGGTGTCAGGTGCCTGTAGTCCCAGCTACTCGAGAGGCTGAGGCAGGAGAATGGCGTGAACCTGGGAGGCGGAGGTTGCAGTGAGCCGAGATCGAGCCACTGCACTCCAGCCTGGGTGACAGAGTGAGACTCCATCTCAGAAAAGAAAAGAAAAAGAAAAAAGAAACAACTATTCTCATTGCACTTCTTTCTTGAATCTCGCAAACTGCACTGCCACGGGTGCAGCTGAATGGAGTCAGTGAAGTCTTTGTCTACTCCTTCACTGATCCCACAAAGGGAAAAGGAGAACGGTTGTCATTTGCATACTTGCATATGTACATAGGTGAGTGCATGAGAGAAAGCTAGAGAAAAGGAGAGGGAGTGAAAATAAGAGAGAGAAAGAGCGACAGACTTTGAGTTCAGACTGTCTCCATTATCAAGCCTACTGCTCCAGATGTTTATCCTAAAGAATCAAACACAAATATAGTCACGCACTGCGTAACATTTCACTCAGTGACAAACTGCATATATGACGGTGATCCCATCAGATTATAATATTTTTACTGTACCTTTTCTATGTTCAGATATACAAATCCTTGCCATTGTGTTACAAATGCAAACAATATTCAGAACAGCCACAGGCCGTACATGTATGCCGCCTAGGAGTAACAGACTATATCATATAGCCTAGATATGGAGTAGGCTAGACCATCTAGGTATGTGTAAGTACTTTCTATGATGCTTGCATACTGACAAAATTACCTAACAAAAGATTTCTCAGAATATATTCCCATCATTAAGCAACACATGACTGCATAGCTAAATGTAACGTGGTACCCTTGTTTGGATCCTAGAATGAATAAAAGAACATTAGTTTAAAAAAATGTATAAAATCAAAATACAGTCTAGAGTCCAGTTAATAACTGTACTAATTTTCATTTATTAGTTTTGATGAGTGTCCAGTGGTTATATAAGGTGTTAGCATTAGGAAAAACTGGGTAAGGATATACAGAAACTCTCTGTTGATCTCTGCAACTTTTCTATAAATCTAAAATATTCCAATCTAAAAAAGTTTACTGAAAAATATACATGGGCTGGGCATGGTGACTCACATCTGTAACTCCAGCACTTTGGGAGGCGAAGGCAGGAGGATCACCTGATGCTGGGAGTTCAAGACCATACTGGGTAACACAGTTAGACTCTGTATCTACCAAAAAAATGGCCAGTTGTGGTGGTGCCTACCTGTAACTCTAGCTACTCTGGAGGCTGAGACAGGCTGATCAATTGAACCTAGGAGTTCCAGGTTACAGTGAGCTGTGATAGTACCACGGCACTTCAGCCTGGGCAACAGAGCAAGAGCATCTTAAACTATATATATATATATACACACACATACATACATACACACACACTTTACTATGTTGCCCAGGCTAGTATTTAACTCCTGGGTTCAACTGATCCGCCTGCCTTAGCATCCCAATGTGTCAGCCACCGCACCCAGCCTCAACCATCTCTTAAAGGACTTACTTCTCAATACTCCCACAATGGGGATTAAATTGCAACATGAGTTTTGGAGGGAAAAAATATTTAAGTCATAGCATTCCACCCCTGGCCCCCCAAAACCCATGTCCTTCTCATATACAAATATTCCTTCTCCATAGCCCCAAAGCTTTAACTCCAACACCAACTGAAAATTCCAAAGTCCAAAGTCTCATCTGTGAGCATGTGAAATTAAAGCAACTTTTCTACTTTCAAGATACAAAGGAGGCCGAGTATGGTGGGAAGACCAAAGCAGAAGGATCGCTTGAACCCAGGAGTTTGAGAACAGCCTGCATAACGTAGTTAGACTCTGTCTCTATAAAAAATAATATGCTTAAAAAATTAGCCAGCTTTGGTGGCACTCGACTGTAATCTGAGCTACTCAGGAGGCTGAGGTGGGAGGATCGCTTGAGCCCAGGAGGTCAAGACTGCAGTGAGCCGTCATCATGCCATTGTACGCCTTCCTAAGTGACAAAGTGAGGCCCTGTCTCAAAAAAAAAAAAAAAAAAAAGTGACTTTAAAAAAAGAAAGAAAGAATGCTACAATGGTGGTACAGGAATAAGACAGATGTTTGCATTCCAAAAGAGAAAAGTAGGCAGAGAAAAGAGTAACAGGCCCCAAGCAAGTCTGAAACCCAGCCGGGTAAACATTAAACCTTAAGGCTGAAGAATAACTGCTTTTGACTCCATGTTCTACCTCCCGAACACAATGGGGCAAGGTTGAGCCCCCAGTGCCTCAGGTATCCCTACCCCTATGGCTTTGCTGGGTGCAACCCACATAGCTGCTTGTATGGGTTAAAGTCCAGTGCCTGAAACTTTCCCAGGTGGATGTTGCATGTTGCTGGTGACTCCACAGTTCCAGGGTCCTGGAAGTGGTCCTGCTTCCACAGTTCCACATAGGCATTACCCTGGTGGGAACTTTCTGCAGCAGCTCCAGCCCCACATTTCTGCTCAGCATTGCTCTAGTGGGGCTCTCTGTGGTAGCACCACACCTGTGACCAGTCTATGCTTGGGGCCCCAGGTTTTCAGTGACATCTTTTGAAATCTGGGTGGAGGTTGCCGAGCCTCCATCACTATTGATTTTTTCAAGCCTACAGAATTAGCACTATGCAACTAAGGCATACCTGGGATAAACCCCACTTAGTCGTAGTGTATGATTTTTTAAATAGACATAATTGGGTTTGATTTACTAATATTGTGTTGCAGTTTTTTGCATCTATGTTGATGAGAGATACTGGATTGTAGTTTTTCTCTTTTCTTATAATGTTTTTGTCTGGTTTTATTATGTAATGCTGGCCTTGCAGAATGTGTTAGAAAGTATTTATCCTTCTTCTATCTTCCGGAAAACACTGTCGATAATTGGTATGATTTCTTCCTAAAATGTTTGGTAGAATTCACCTGTGAAGCCATCCGGGCTCGGTGCTTTCTCTTTTGTGGATTAATTATTTATTGATTCAACTTCTTTAATACATATCAGCCTATTCAGATTATCTATTTCTTTTTGTTTGAGTTTTGATAGACTGTCTTTCAAGGAATTGGCCCATCTCATGTAGGTTATCAAATTTGTGGGACTATTAGGTTGTGCACACTATTCCTTTATTATCCTTTTAATGTCCATAAGCTCTGTAGTGATGCTCCCTTTTTCACTTCTGATATGAGTAATTTGTGTCCTCTCTCTTTCTTTTTTTTCTTAGCCTGGCTAGAGGTTTATCTACTGTATTAATCTTTATAAGGAACCAGCTTTTGGTGTTGTTGACTTTATTAATTTCCTGTTTCTGTTTCATTGACTTCTGCTCTAATCATTACTATTAGTTTTCTTCAGGTTACTTTGGATTTAATTTGCTCTTCTAGTTTTCTAAGGTGGAAGCTTAGATGATTAATCTTCTCTTCTAACATATGTATTCAATGCTATAAAATTTCCTCTAAGCTCTACTTTTGTGCATCCCACAAATTTCAATAAGTTGTTCTCATTTTCATTAGTTCAAAATATTCTTTAATTTCTCTTGAGATTTCCTCTTTGACTCATGCGTTATTTAGAAGTATGTTGTTTCCTTTCCAAGTACTTTGAAATTTTCCAACTATCTTTCTGTTATTGTATTCTAGTTTAATTTCACTGTGGTCTGAGAGCAAACATTGTATGATTTCTATTCTTTTGAACTTGTTAACGTGTGTTTTATGGCCCAGAATGTGCTTTATCTTAGTGAATGTCCCTTGTGACCTTGAGAAGAACATGTACTCTGCTGTTGTTGGATAAGGTAGTCTATAGATGACCATTATATCCAGTTGATTGATGGTGTTGTTGAGTTCAACTATGTCCTTACTGATTTTTTACCTGCTGGATCTGTCCATTTTAAGAAGGGTATTGAAGTCTCCAAATATAATAACTGATTCGTCTTTTTGACCTTGAAATTCTATTGGTTTTTGTCTCATATATTTTGATCCTTTGTTGTTAGGTGCTTAAACACATTAAGGATTGCATGTCTTCTTCAAGAATTGACTCCTTTATCATTAGGTAATGCACAGATTTCTCCTGAGTAGTACTCCTTGGTCTGAAGTCTTCTCTGTTGGAAATTAACACAGCTACTCCTGCTTTCTTTTGGTTGAGGTTAGCATGATATATTCCTCCATTTACTTTTAAACTATACGTGTCTTTATATCTGAAGTAGGTTTCTTGCAGACAATATATAGTTGCGTCATGTCTTCTGGTCCACTCTGACAATCTCTGTCTTTTAACTGCTGTATTAAATCATTCACATTCAAAATTCTTATTGATAGAGTTGATTTAGTGTTTGTTACTGTATGTAATACAATCACATTAGATATAGAGTTGTTACTATATATATACATATACACATATGAACATAAGCATATATAATTGAATACATTGTTGCTGTTATTTTGAACAAATTATTTATGACCAATTAAGAAGAAAAATTAAAGTATTTTATCTTCACTTATTCCTTTAGCATTCCTTTTTTCTTTATGTTGATCCAAGTTTCTGTCCTATATTATTTACTTTCTCTCTGAAGAACTTCTTTTAACTTCTCTTACAAGACAGATCTACTGGCAATGAATTTCCTCATTTTTATTTGTCTGAGAATGCGTTTATTTCTCCTTAACCTTTGAAGGATAATTGTGCAGGTTATGGGATTCTAGGTCATAGGGGTTTCTCTCAATACTTTAAATATTTCACTCCACTATCATCTTGTTTGCACAGTTTCTGAGAAGTCAATTGTAATTCTTATTTTTGTTCTTCTACAGGTAGGTAGTTTTTTCCCCCACTGGTTTCTTTCAGGAATTTTTTCTTTGTTTTCATTGGAAACAATGTGCCTAAGTGTTGTGTTCTGCATTTTGTTTGTTTTGTTTTGTTTGTGTATATGTGTGTTTTTGGTTTTTGTTTTTGTTTTTCTGAGATGGAGTCTCGCTCTGTCACCCAGGCTGGAGTGCAATGACGCGATCTCAGCTGACTGCAACCTCTGCCTCCCGGGTTCAAGCAATTCTCCTGCCTCAGCCTCCCGAGTAGCTGGGACTTCAGGCGCCCGCCACTGTGCCGGCTAATTTTTGTATTTTTAGTAGAGACGGAGGTTGAGGTTGAGACGCCCACCTCAACCTCACAAAGTGCTGGGATTACAGGAGTGAGCCACCCTGCACCCACCCGTTTTTGGTTTTTTTTTTTTTTTTTTTTTTGGCAGGAGGAGGAGCATATCTTGTTTTGTGTCTCTGAACTTCCTGGATCTGGGGTTGGGTGTTTGACATTAATTTAGGGAAATTCTGAATTACTATTGTTTCAAATAATTCTTCTGTTTTTTTCTCTCTTTCTTCTCCCTCTGGTATTCCCATTAAAATTGTATGTTACATTTTTGTAGTTGTTCCACAGTCCTTGGATATTCTTTGTTGTCGTTGTTTTCAATCTTCGTCCTCTGCTTTTCAGTTTTAGGGTTTCTATATATATAATATGACATACAATATACATAACATACATGATACATACACATACATACATATACTTACATCAACCACATATACATACAATATACATATCTATATACATATACATACATATATATACATATATATATATATACATACATACATATACATATATATGTTATCTACCTACATACTATATACTATAGTATATACATACATACAATACATATATGTGTATATACATACATACATATACATATGTGTATATACGTACATAACTATACATTTGTGTATATACTATTACGTATACATATAGTATATACGTATTACATTATCGTACATATATACACATATATGTATGTATACGTACATATATACATATATGTATGTATATGTATATATATATACACATATATGTATATACATATATATGTGTATATATACACATATATATATGTATTATATATACATATATGTATCTAATATTATGTGTATATTATCTACATATTATATATGTATATATATACACACATACATACATACACAGAGAGAGAGAGAGAGAGAGAGAGAGGGAGAGAGTTTCGCTCTGTCGCCCAGGCCAGAATGCAATGGCACTATCTTGGCTCACTGCAACCTCCGCCTCCCGAGTTCAAGTGATTCTCCTGCCTTAGCCTCCTGAGCAGTTGGGACTACAGGCACCCCCCACCATGCCTGGCTATTTTTTTGTAGTTTTAGCAGAGACAGGGTTTCACTGTGTCAGCCAGGATGGTCTCGATCTCCTGACCTCGTGATCCCCCTGCCTTGGCTTCCCAAAGTGCTGGGATTACAGGCGTGAGCCACTGTGCCTGGCCTCTATTAATATATTTTTAAGCTCAGAGATCTTTCTTCAGCCGTGTCTAGTCTACTGAATAAGCCCATCAAAGGCATTCTTCATTTCTGTTACAGTGCTTTTGATTCTTAGCACTTCTTTTTGGCTCTTTCTTAAGATTTCCACCTCTCTGCTTACATTGTCCCTCTGTTCTGGCACACAATCTAGTTTACCTATTTGAGTCCTTTGCAATTAATCACAGTCATTTAAAATTCCTGATCTGATCATTGCAACATCGCTTCCCTGTCTGCTTCTGATGCTTGCTCTGTTTCCTCAAATTGTTCTTTATATCTTTTAGAATGTCCTGTAATGTTTTTCTTGATAGCTGGACATCATGCACCAGGTAAAAGGAACTGCCATAAATAGGCCTTTAGTAATGTAGTGATTAGGTGTGAGGGGAAGGGAAGCATTCTATAGTCCTGTGATTAGGCCTCAGTCTTTTAGTGAGTCTGTGCTTCTGGACTGCAAACTCCACAAGTGTTTATCATTTTTTTCTACCCCCTCTTAAGTGGGACAGGATGGCTACATAGGCTAGAATCGGGTTATTTCCCTTCTCCCACATGGAAGGCTAAAGCTAACTGGAGTTGGTTCCTTCCTTTCCCTCAGGTAAGTTAGGCAGTGATGAAACCCCAGTAGGTCAGGCTGTGGTTAACTAGTTCCCCTAAAGGCAGGCCTTGTTAAGAACAGATTAATCTGGCATATTTCAAAATGGTTCCTTTTCCCTCTGCCTGCCAGAAACACAAGGGGATTTTTCTCTGATACTTACTGTGGCCAACCTGGCCAACCTGCCTAGAGGTAAAACTCACAAAAGGAAGGAGGGGTTCCTATGACTAGGTCCCCAGGAATATTTAACCCTCAGACTCATTCACACTGAGCCTCTACTAATATGCCAATTACAGTTCAGGTTTTCCTACCTGGGCACTTGTTCCCACGGCAGTGTCTGTGCATGACTTTTCTGCTCTGGTAAGCATGACACTCTAATCCTGGGAGCAGCAGTGTGCCCTGCTTCCTTACCTCTCTTACGAATCTAAGGAGAGTCATTGATTTTTTTCAGTCGGTTCAGCTTTTTACTTGTCATTAAAACGGAGTGACAACTTTCAAGTTCCTCACATGCAGAACTGGAAACTGGAAGCCTCTATACTACAATTTGTAAAAACATTTTTAGGCACAGTCTAGTCTTTGAATTGGGCCAGGAATATGTTGAAAAACAGTAGAAGTAGAAGTAAGGGGAATCAAGTCGGATGATTTCACACAAGTTTACTGTCTAGAACACACTCCTACTTAATGTATTTCCTTTAATACTATCAGTTTTTTGCACCGAAGCTCAAAACAACACCCTTTGGGTTAAAGTATGTTGTGTTGTAATTTAGCAATCATTGCCTCGTCTTCCTCTACCTTACTTCTCCTCTTGCAGTTGTTGACTAGGAGAATATATCATAGAAATGACAAGTAAACTCAAACCCCTGCAATAAAGAAGTTTTCTAAAGGGCATTTGTCTTCTCCAGTGACCTCATCCAAGCACCCATAAACAAACATTGAATGCCTTTAAGAACTTTTGGTGAAATCTGGATTCTGCTCAAGGAATAAGGACACAGTGAGCTTCCAGTTTTTGTTTCAGGTTCACTTGTTTACAATATTTGCTAAGGTTTACTATTTTGTAGTTTGTGTTTTTTCTTTTGTTTGTTTTTTTTTTGTTTGTTTTTTTAGACGGAGTCTCGCTCTGTTGCCCAGGCTGGAGTGCAGTGGCCGGATCTCAGCTCACTGCAAGCTCCGCCTCTCGGGTTCACGCCATTCTCCTGCCTCAGCCTCCCGAGTAGCTGGGACTACAGGCGCTCGCCACCACGCCTGGCTAATTTTTTGTATTTTTTAGTAGAGACAGGGTTTCACCGTGTTAGCCAGGATGGTCTCGATCTCCTGACCTCATGATCCGGCCATCTCGGCCTCCCAAAGTGCTGGGATTACAGGCTTGAGCCACCGCACCCAGCCTGTAGTTTGTGTCTTAATAGCTTTTCTAATTCTTTGAAAATGGCATTTTTTGAGCCAGCCACGGTGGCTCACACCTGTAATCCCAGTACTTTGGGAGGGTGAAGTGGGTGGATCACTTGAGTCCAGGAGTTTGAGACCAGCGTGACCAACACAGCAAGACCCCATCTTGACTAAAAATACAAAAAATTAGCTGGCTGTAGTGGTGTGCACCTGTAATCCCAGTTACTCAGAAGGCTGAGGCATGAGACTTGAACCCAGGAGACAGGTTGCAGTGCATCAAGATTATCCCACTGCACTCCAGCCTGGACGACAGAACAAGACTATGTCTCAAAAAAAAAAAAAAAAAAAAAAAAAGAAAAGAGAAAAAAGAAAAGGAAAAAGAAAATGGCATTTTTTCTCTACATTTTCATTTTTGTCATTTGATTGTCAAAGAAGAAGACAGTAAAAATGCCTTCTCCCCACTCCCCATCATCTTTTGCACAAGACTCATCCCTTTGTTTTAAACTTTTAGAGGGGTGATGTCTCTAGTAAACATCGTATTTTCAGATTTTTAAAAATCTGAATATTCTAATAGAGGAATTTAATTTGTTAAAATTTTGATAGCAAGTAAAATAAGTCTCAGTGTTTTAGAAACACTTATCCTTCAGTAGAATCCAGATATAAATGAAACTAATCAAAATAATCAAAGAAAAATGAAAATACAATGAAAAGGCAATGTCTAATTCATGCAATGACTGCAAAATGAACAAAACTGGAAGAACAGGCCTAACTAAAGTGGTCCAAGGATGAGTCATATAGCAGAATCACTCTGAGGAAGGGTCAAATAGGAACAAAGATTAAGGAGGGAGTTTTGGATTTTACATAAATGTATAAATTCAATCCTGTGTCACTGGGATGCTGTGTTCCTGTTGCCTCTCACATTAACTCTGATCAGGTCATTGCAATCAATTATGCAGCTATTGTGTCCATATTGACTTCTTCTCTATTCCAACGATTTCCATCCATAGAAGAAATCATGGACTATGGGAAAGCAAATGGTCACTTTTTCTCAAGTCAGAGCTGAACAGAGTAAATTAGGCAGCCTGTTGCCTAGATTAGTCTACCTGCCTTTACCACTGCTTAAGATAGATGGGCTTGCCAAGACAAGGAGTCAACACATATTGGGAGAACATGCTCCCGATGGTTACGTGGGTTCTTTTCTATTTCCTAGGTGTCTCAGCTGGTTTGAGAAATAAAGGGAAAGAGCACAAGAGAGAGAAATTTAAAGCTGGGTGTCCAGGGGAGACATCACCTGTCGGCAGGATTCGTGATGTTCTCCGAGCTGTAAAACCAGCAAGTTTTTATTAGCAATTTTCAAAAGGGGAGGGAGTGCACAAATAGAGTGTGGGTCACAGAGATCACATACTTCACAAGGTAATAAAATATCACAAAGCAAGTGGAGGCAGGGGTGAGATCACAGGACCACCAGATGGGGCAAAATTAAAATTGCTAATGAAGTTTTGGGCACGCATTGTCATTGATAACATCTTATCAGGAAACAGGGTTTGAGAGCAGACAACCTGTCTGACCAAAATTTATTAGATGGGAATGTCCTCGTCCTAATAAGCCTGGGAGCGCGACAGGAGACCCGGGCTTATTTCATCCCTTCGGCTTTGACCATAAAAGACGGCACGCCTTAAGGGGGAGGGGACCGTCTATAAACCTACCCTCAGGGTGCATTCTCTTTCTCAGGGATGTTCTTTGCTGAGAAAAAGAATTCAGCGATATTTCTCCTATTTGCTTTTGAAAGAGGAGAAATATGGCTCTGTTCTGTCCGGCTCACCGGCGGCCAGAAGTCTTATCTCTGGTGTTCCCTGAACATTGCTGTTATCCTGTTCTTTTTTCAAGATGCCCAGATTTCATATTGTTCAAACACATGCTCTACAAACAATTTGTGCAGTTGACGCAATCATCACAGGGTCCTGAGGTGACATATATCCTCCTCAGCTTATGAAGAAGATGACGGGATTAAGAGAAAAGTAAGGACAGGCAAAGGAAATCACAAGGGTATTGATTGGGGAAGTGATAAGTGCCCATGAAATCTTCACAATTTATGTTCAGAGATTGCAGTAAAGACAGGCATAAGAAATTATAAAAGCATTAATTTGGGGAACTAATAAATGTCCATGAAATCTTCACAATTTATATTCTTCCGCCATGGCTTCAGCCGGTCCCTCCATTCGGGGTCCCTGACTTCTCGCAACAAACACATTTGTTGTGATTACTAATCTTTTTTTTTTTTTTTTTTTTTTTTTTTTTGAGACGGAGTCTCGCTCTAGCCCGGGCTGGAGTGCAGTGGCTGGATCTCGGCTCACTGCAAGCTCCGCCTCCCGGGTTTACGCCATTCTCCTGCCTCAGCCTCCGGAGCAGCTGGGACTACAGGCGCCCGCCACCTCGCCCGGCTAGTTTTTTTTTTGTATTTTTTAGTAGAGACAGGGTTTCACCGTGTTAGCCAGGATGGTCTGGATCTCCTGACCTCGTGATCCGCCCGTCTCGGCCTCCCAAAGTGCTGGGATTACCGGCTTGAGCCACCGCGCCCGGCCGATTACTAATCTTTTAAAAGTTATTCCTGCCCTCATGTTATTTTTCCTATTTTTTTTTTTTTATTTTATTTTTTTTTTGAGACGGAGTCTCGCTCTGTCGCCCAGGCTGGAGTGCAGTGGCCGGATCTCAGCTCACTGTAAGCTCCGCCTCCCGGGTTCACGCCATTCTCCTGCCTCAGCCTCCCGAGTAGCTGGGACTACAGGCGCCCGCCTCGTCGCCCGGCTAGTTTTTTTTGTATTTTTTAGTAGAGACGGGGTTTCACCATGTTAGCCAGGATGGTCTTGATCTCCTGACCTCGTGATCCGCCCGTCTCGGCCTCCCAAAGTGCTGGGATTACAGGCTTGAGCCACCGCGCCTGGCTATTTTTCCTATTTTTTTCAATTTACCACACCTATTGTTGCTACTCTAACTTTTTTGCCTTTTTGTTTCGGATTTTCTTTTCCATGTTTTTACTCTAAAGGTTTGGAAAACATCGAGCCTATTTCCATACTTCTTATAGTTAACCTTAAATTTTGAAGGAATACCCTTTTTTCTTATCTCACACAGCATTAATAAAGGAATACAATTTCATTGGCCAAAAGTATCTCCATCAGTATCAGTATTTATAGCCTTCCCTGCTGCCTACCATCCACTTTTACTCCAACACATGTTCTACCATCTGAGGATTCAGTTCTAGATTATTGAATTGTTTGACTTAATGAATCAACTATTACTTGAACTTAACTATTTTGTTTGACTGGCATTCTTCACCACTATTTCCCGTACCCATTTCTTCCTCGTCCTTAGATTTCTTTTTTTACTATTTTATGAGTTTTATTTTTACCTCCTATGTGGTAATAGATTTGTTTTGCAGGAATGCAGCCTCTAATCACTATTTAATAGGAGAAAAATGGAGAACTGGATTTACGATGTCTTCAAATCAAAGTCAGTACAAAGGTCTCCCAGATAAGAGCTAAGAGATGAGGACTGTGGGAAAAAAAAATAGATGTCTGTGAAACAAGAAGCTCAGGAACACTGGGAATCAACTGCTTTTTCTACTCAGAGGATGTGTCCTTGGCAATACCGTCTTTTGGTTAAGAATCAAGAGTCCTAGCACTTATACTTATTGGGAAAAATAAAAAGAATCAAGAAAGGCTGGGCACAGTGGCTCATGCCTATAATCCCAGCACTTTGGGAGGCTGAGGCAGGTGGTGGTGGCATGCGCCTATAATCCCAGCTACTCGGGAGGCTGAGGAACAAGAATCACTCGAACCCAGGAGGTGGAGATTGCAGTCAGCCAAGATCATGCCACTGCACTCCTGCCTGGGTGACAGAGTAAAACTCTGTCTCAAAAAAAAAAAAAAAAAAAAAAAAAAAAAAAAAAGAATCAAGAGAACTTAGTATTTGCTTACAATAATAGAAACACATGGATTAAGTTATTTCTGAATGGTCACCTCAGCCCTAAATATATAAAAGGACAAAAGCTTAGCAAGACTTGAGTTTTCCCACATCTGCAGGACCTTGTTCTGGCTGGACATCATCTCCAGCAGTTATATATCCCATTAAGAACCTGAGAGCCATGGAAAGATGCACTGAACAGATGCTGTTTCGGATCTGCTCTGTGTAACCAACTCATTTGTGATAACATTTATATTCTTAGTTAGTTAAATCATAAATTTTAAAAAATCTTTGCTCAGACAAGGAAGGGAAGGAACATCTTCTACAATCCACAATTCACCTGAAATACCTCACATGGGAAACCTTAAGGCCTTGCACATCTTTATTTTACCCTCCCACCTAAATGTTACTTTGGGTAGGTATAGTACTCTAATTGGTTACAAAATCATTTTCTTTTTTATCTTTGAAAGTGTTGTTTCATTGCCTGCAAAGATTGCGCTACAATAAAAGATGTGATTATTGCTTCGTAGACAACCTCTTTTTTTCGGTCTGAAAGCTTTTGGAATTTTCTCATTATCCCTTGTCTTCTCAAATTTCACCAGAATGTATTTAGGTGTAGGCCTTTTATAATTTATTCTACTTCCAGCTGATGGATTGTTTCAATCTGAGGCCTTTTGTCATTTCCAGCTCTGGGAAACTTTTATTTGACTCCTTTATTTCCTCCCTTCATTTTTCTCTAACTGAAATTCCTATTAGACAGATATTAAATTCCGGAATCTATATTCCATGTGCCCTTTTTTCTATTTCTATTTCCTTGGTCTTTTCTCTATGTTCTTAAAGACTTTCACAGCTTACTCCGGCAGCTAATTTGATCTTTGACTGTACCATTCTGATATTTAGCTCAGATGTTGAGTTCTTCATCTTAATAATTATATTTTTAATATTCAAGATCTCTGCTTCATAGTCAAGGATGTTCCATTGTCAAATCTATGAGAATATGTTTGCTTTAAAAATTGTTCTCTGCTTGCTATGTTAACTCTGATTTCTCAGTATTAGTTTTATTTCTTGAGTTTGGTACTTCTTTTTTCACAGTATTGATTTTCCTGAAGTATTTGGTGAAACTTGGTAGTCTGATCACTTTTTTTTTTTTTTTTTTTTGAGATGGAGTATCGCTGTGTCACCCAGGCTGGAGTGCAGTAGCACGATCTCAGCTCACTCCAACCTCCACCTCCCAGGTCTAGTGATTCCCCTGCCTCAGCCTTCAAGTAGCTGGGATTATAGGCACCTGCCACTACAACCCGATAATTTTTGTATTTTTAGTAGAGACAGGGTTTCACCATGTTGGCCAGGCTGTTATTGCACTCCCGACTTCAAGTGATCCACCCACCTCGGCCTCCCAAAGTGCTGGGATTACAGGTGTGAGCCACTGCGCACGGCCTGATAACTTTTTTTTTAATTAAAAGGGTTTTTTTTTTTTGTAGAAGTAGGGTCTCCCTATGTTGCCCAAGCTGGTCTCAAACTCCTGGGCTCAAGCAATCTTCCCTCCTCAGACTCCCAAAGTGTTGGGATTATAATCATGAGCCACTGCACCCAGCCCTGAGCACTTCTGTACTTGAGAATTTCTATCCTTCTGTTTATTTTTACTGTGACCTGATTCTGGTAAATATAGGAGGAGGGGCAGGACATGTGGCACCTATTGTAGTTGTAAAAGCTTCCCATTTTTTTCTAGAGGACAGTAGCAACTACCTGGAAAAAAATCCCAGGTCCTTTAGCCCCCAATATCCACATTTACAACTTTAGTCAATAAACCAATGCCGGTGAATTGAATTATATGTAAATTATATCTCAATAAAGTTATTTTTTAAGCCAATGCCACAAACTGAGATGGGGGAGGGTTTAACATGTTAAGTAGCTAAGTATAGTTCCCTTAACAATCCCGCTGAAGATTATCCCAGGCCCCTTTTCCATTCCTTGTATATGTTGAAACTGAGCCTGGAATTCCCCACATCTAAAACACCCATCTACTGTGACTACTGAGCTATGTTTTTCTCCAGATTTGTTTGGAGGTGGAACATATGTGCCACCTTCTTGATCTAATCTCTCCACCTACAATAAATTAAAATAAAACCTAAACTACAATATGGATAAATCTCACATACATAACATTGAGCAAAGGAAGTCAGAGGTAATAGTACATTCTATATTATATATTTATATTAAAGTTCAAACAGGCAAAACTAATCTATGCTGTTAGAAGTCATGATTGGGATTATCTCTAGGGGGCTAATGAATAGAAGAGGGCACAAGAAAGTCTTTTTGGATCTTGGTAATGTTCTGTTTCTTGCTCTGGGAGCTGGTTGCATGGGTATACTAACTTTGTGAAATTCATTCAGCCATACACTTATAACTTGTATACCTGTGTCATACTTCAACTAAAAAGGTTTTTGTGTGTGCAGGTTTCTCTTATTTCAGACAAAACAGACTTTAAACCAACATGATCAAAAAGGACAAAGAAAGGCATTACATAGGCCGGGCAAGGTGGCTCACGCCTGTAATCCCAGCACTCTGGGAGGCCAAGGCGGGTGGATCACGAGGTCAGGAGATCAAGACCATCCTGGCTAACACAGTGAAACCCCGTCTCTACTAAAAATACAAAAAAAAAGTTAGCTGGGCGTGGTGGCGGGCGCCTGTAGTCCCAGCTACTCGGGAGGCTGAGGCAGGAGAATGGTGTGAACCCGGGAGGTGGAGCTTGCAGTGAGCCGAGATGGCACCACTGCACTCCAGCCTAGGCAACAGAGCGAGACTCCGTCTCAAAAAAAAAAAAAGAAAAGAAAGGCATTACATAGTGACATAAAGTATTCAATTCAACAAGAAGACTTAACTATCCTAAATATATGTGAACCCAACACTGGAGCACCCAGATTCAAAAAACAAGTTCTTAGAGACCTACAAAGAGTCTTAGATAACCACATAATAACAGTGGGAGACTTCAACATTTCACTGATAGGATTAAACAAATCTTCAAGGCAGAAAACTAACAAAGATGTTTGAGACCTAAACTCAACACTTGACCAAACGGACCTAACAGAAATCCCCAGAACACTCCACCCAACAACAACAGTGTATGTATTCTTCCCAGAGGCACATGGCACATACTCTAAACCTAACCACACAATATGAGATAAAGCAATTCTCAACAAATTTTTTAAAAACCAAAATCTTAACAATTACACTCTCGAGCTACAGCACATAAAAATAGGAATCAGTATCAAGAGCTCTCAAAAATCCTATAATTACATGAAAATTAACCAATCTTCTCCTGGACGACTTTTGGGTAAACAATGAAATTAAGGCAGAAATCAAGAAATTCCTTGAAACTGATGAAAACAAAGATACAACATACTGTAATATTGGGGTCATAGCTAAAGCAGTGTTAAGAAGAAAGTTTATAGCGCTAAACACCCACATCAAAAAATTAGCTCATATTAACAACCCAACATCACACCACACCCCGGTAATTTTTGTATTTTTAGTAGAGACGAAGTTTCACCATGTTGACCAGGCTGGTCTCAAACTCCTGACATCAAGTGATCCACCTGCCTTGGCCTCCCAAAGTGCTGGGGTTACAGGCATGAACCACCACACCCAGCCAGTGCCGCTTTCTTGGTTGTAGAAGAGGCCAAATCCAACAACTTACCCTTCACCTTACAAGGCATATATTGACAGGCCCCACACCACTGGACCCCTAAAAATTTTACTGAGGTAGAAGTTCCCTGAATTTTAGTTGAATTTATTCTCTGGAACACATATGTCTCACCAATAAGTCCAGTGTGTTTACTACTTCTTGCTCACTGGATCCAATCAGCAGAATGTCATCAATGTAATGGACCAGTGTGATATCTTGTAGAAGCAAAAAGCAGCCAAGTTCTCTCCAAATAAGATTATGACACAAAGCTGGAGAGTTGATACACCCCTGAGGTAGTGAAGGCAAATTGCTTCTGGTGGGCCTTATGGACAGGAATGGAGAAAAAGGCATTTGCCAAGTCAATGGCTGCACACCAGGTACCAGGAGACATGTTAATTTGCTCAAGCAATGAAACCACATCTGATACAGAGCTGCAATTGGAGTCACCACTTGGTTAAACTTACAATAATCCACTGTCATTCTCCAAGATCCACCTGTCTTCTGCACAGGTCAAATAGGAGAGTTGAATGGGGATGTGAAGGGAATCACCACCTCTGCATCTTTCAAATCCTTGATGGTGGCACTAATTTCCACAATCCCTCCAGCGATGCAATATTGTTTTTTATTTACTATTTTCCTAGGTAGAGAAAGCTCTCATGGTTTCCATTCAGCCCTTACCACCATAATGGCCCTTATCCTACCAGTCAGGGAGCCAATGTGAGGGTTCTGCGAGTTGCTAGGTATGTTAATGCCAATTATGCATTCTGGCACTGGGGAAATGACATGATGAATCCGGGGACCCACTGGACCCACTGTAAGTTTGACCTGATCTAACACTCCATTAATTACCTGACCTCCGTAAGTCCCTACTTTAACTGGAGGACCACAGTGATGTTTTGAGTTTCCTGGAATCAACATCAGCTCAGAGCCAGTGTCCAGTAATCCCCAAAATGTCTGATCATTTCCCTTTCCCCAGTGTACAGTTACCCTGGTAAAACGCTGGATGTCTCCATGGGGAAGGATGGGAGAAAGATTAATGGCAGAAATTGTCGGTAGTGTAGTGGGGTCCTTCCTCAAGGAGACCCGGCCTCCCCTTCATTCAAGGGGTTCTGAGTCTGTAAAGTGGCTCAAGTCACGACTCTCTCTTTTTACAATTCAAGTTAGTCTTTTGTCCATTCAACCTGGAAGTTTTCAGCTTATATAAATTATGTAGGAATGCAGTAGGCTTCCTACAATTTCACTTCTAGGAACAATGTAATTAGCCAATGCCTGAGCTCTACACAAGTCAGACTATTCTAATTGCTGCTTTGCCTCTGCTGTCCATCATGGTAGCTACACTGACCTTGGCTTTGACGGCTGAGTGCTGCCACTTGGTCCCTGCCACCTTGGGATCCAATTATTCCCATTTTATTTAAATTCTGTCTTTGAGTGACTGCAGTTCCCACTGTTAGATCTGACGTACAGAGAAGAGCAATTACAGGGCTTTTCAAAGATGCAGGTGCTGCCCTCATAAATTTATTTTGCAAAGCATTGGTCAAGGGTGTACCTTCTGGACCACTTTAGTAGGTCTAAAGTGACTAATCCTCTCCCCCATCCCAATCTCCCTAAGCTTTTGGATCCCTTCCTCTACATCAAACCAAGGGAGATCAGGCACTTCCAGCTCACTCAGTGTGCCATCTTTTAATTCATATTTCAGCTAACCAAGCAAATAAACTATTAGAACCTTTTTTAACTACCCAGGCTACAACATTAAATGCAGAAACTCTACTTAGTGGGCCCAAATCAATACATTCAGCCTGATCCAACTCTATGTTCCTTCCACCATTATCCCACACCCTTAATTTCCATTCCCATGCATGTTCTCCAGATTTCTGCTTATATAAATTAGAAAACTCAAGTAGTTCCTGTAAGTGTATTGCACCTCTTCATGGGTCACACTCTCAACCTCACCTCTAGGGACCTGCTGGGACTTTAGTTATAGTTATAGAAGCAAATAGGGGTGTTGGGGGTGGCTCCTAAGGAGAATCAACATCTTGCCTGGCAGCTGACTCAGGGGAGGCCATCACTGTTGCCTCAGGCAGCAGTGCAAGGTTTATCTCCTCAGACAAAGGTGGAAAGGCTGATGGCAGCATGGGACGGGAAGGGGATGTTGCCACTACTGGGAATGGGGAAGGTGTTTCTTCTGGCAAAAAAAAGGTTCATCAGAATTTACAAGCTTAGTGTCCCCAGTTTCATCAGGGTCCTCCCACATGTCCCCATTCCAAGTTGCAGAGTCCCATTCTTTCCCATCAATGACCTCACTTTAACAGTAGACACCTGGCGAGGCTGTGCATCCGCCTTTCACTGCAGGTCAGTCATGCACGTGATAAGAGCTTATGTCTGTTTTTCTACAATTTCAGCTCTTTCTCTACAGGAGATAAGACTCTCATTCAGGGCCATCTTAGAAGATTTGAGGCTCAGGATCTGCTTCTGAAGCTGGCAGTTAGAATCCCTGAGTTCATCATTTTCTTTCATCACTTTGTCCAGTGAACTTAGGAGCAACCAACCAACTTCATTATGTTCCTTGGTCCTCCACGTATAGTTAAAGGTATTATGCACAGAGTCACTAAACTCCTTGCCTCTCAGGGGCATCAAATGCATTTATTTTGCATAACTCTCTAAACAGTTCATGCCAACGACTATCAGTGTTCTCCATACTATTAGAAGTAGCATCCTTACCATTATGGGGTCTAATCATATTAAGCAACCAACTCCAGAAACCCTAAAACCAATGAAAAAACTCCATTGTTAATATTCTGTTCCTCTAGAACCATTCCTGGTACCAAAATCTGTATTTGTCAGGGTTCTCCAGAGGGACAGATCTAACAGGATTTTATATATATGCATATAAAATATGTATATGTATATATATGGAAGTTTATTAAGTAGTATCAACTCACACAATCACAAGGTCCCACAATAGGCTGTCTGCAAGCTGAGGAGCAAGGAAGCCAGTCCGAGTCCCAAAACTGAAGAACTTGGAGTCTGATGTTCGAGGGCAGGAAGCATCCAGCACGGGAGAAAGATTTAGGCTGGGAGGCTAAGCCAGTCTAGTCTTTTCATGTTTTTCTGCCTGCTTTATATTCTGGCCACACTGGCAGCTGATTAGATGGTGCCCAACCAGATTGAGGGTGGGTCTGTCTTTCCCAGCCCACTGACTGAAATGTTAATCTCCTTTGGCAACACCCTCAGACACACCCAGGACCAATACTTTGCATCCTTCAATCCAATAACCTTGACACCCAGTATTGACCATCACAATGCCCATCAGTGGTGGACTAGATAAAGAAAATGTGGTACATATACACCACGGAATACTATGCAGCCATGAAAACAAAGGAGATCATGTCCTTTGCACCAACATGGATAGAGCTGGAGGCCACTGTCCTATGTGAATTAACACAGGTCCTAAGTGAATTAATGCAGGAGGAGAAAACCAAATATCACATGTTCTCTCTTATAAGTCGGAGCGAAACACTGGGTACACACGGAAACAAAGGAACAAGACACACTGGGGCCTACTTCAGTTTGAAGGGTGGGAGGAGGGTGGGAATCGAAAAACTTCCTATTGAGTACTATGCTTATTACCTGGGTGACAAAATAATCTGTACACCCAAACCTCATGACATACAATTTCATGATGTTAACAAATCTGCATATGTACCCCCAAACCTAAAAGTCAGAGAAAAAAATTTTTAACCAGAATTTAGATTATTTCAAATTCTCCATTCACCTTATATAAAGAAAGCTATTCATTTGCTTTAACCATAGCTTTAAAAACAGATTACTAGGCCAGATGTGGCAAAAAAAAAATAAATATTTCAAAACCTGAAAAATCAGATCATATAGTGAGTTTGCACTTCTGGTAATGGCAGAATGGGTCAGTAAAGCCAGTTATTTCTGCTGATCAACTAGACAAGTAGAACAAAATACACAAACATCTCCTTGACGGTACTGAAGAACTGCAAAACACTGAAGACTTACCAGGCCAGGCACTGGTGAAATACAGAGATCAAGACAGCCCTGCATTCGGCAATTCTGGAAGAAGTGACTGAAAAGTGCTTTTGACAGTCTCTCGTGGGTAAGTAAACAGAGATTGCAGCCCAGAGTCTAAAGGGATCTGGGTTGGGAGAGGAATCAGGTGAATGGGTGAACCCATGTCAATTTGGGTTAAGACCTCAAAGGGCTGCAACCTACAAGAGTGAAATAGAAGTGGCTGGGAACAGTGGCTCATGCCTATAATTCTAGCACTTTGGGAGGCCAAGGCAGGTGGATCACCTGAGGTCAGGAGTTTGAGACCAGCCTGGTCAACGAAACTCTGTCTCTACTAAAAATAAAAAAATTACCCAGGCGTGGTGGCAGGTGCATGTAATCCCAGCTACTTGGGAGGCTGAGGCAGGAGAATCACTTGAACCTGGGAGGCGGAGGTTGCAGTGAGCCTAGATCACATCACTGCACTCCAGCCTGGGCGACAGAACAAAACTCTGCCTCAAAAAAAAAAAAAAAAAAAAAAAAAAGTGCACCAGAAGTAGATTCCTGAAGAGACTGCATTTATAATAAGAGTAAGCTACGAATGTCGTGGGAACACAGGAGATGGACAGGTTATCCACCAGACACATTTAATCTGAGAGTTGAGAGAGCAATAGGAGTAAAAATTATGCAAGCCAAAGTAGAAATTGGAGAAGAAGGAGAAAAGCGTTTTAGAGACACTAGCTACCTATGTAAAGGCTGGAGGCAATCTGAAAAACTGGTGCACTGATAGGATAGGGGCATGAAAGTATGAGTAGTTGACCATAACAAGAGCATAGTTAGCAAGACAGTTAAGAGTTGTTAAGAGATGAAGCTGAACCTGGATGGAAAGAGGTGGTCAATGTAACAGAAGTTCAAAATGTAAAATTATTAAGACTGTAAAATTAGACCGGGCACCGTGGCTCACACCTGTAATCCCAGTATTTTGGGAGGCCAAGGCGGGTGGATCACTTGAGGTCAGGAGTTCAAGACCACCCTGGCCAACATGGTGAAACCCCATCTCTACTAAAAATACAAAAAACTGGGTATGGTTGCTCACGCCTGTAATCCCAGCAGTCTGGGAGGCCAAGGCGGGCCGATCTCGAGGTCAAGATTTCGAGACCAGCCTGGCCAACATGGTGAAACCCCGTCTCTACTAAAAATACAAAAACTAGCTGGGTGTGGTGGCAGGCACCTATAATCCCAGCTACTTGGGAGGCTGAGGCAGGAGAGTCTGCTTGAGACCAGGTGAGTGAGCTGATTATGTGCCACTGCACTCCAGCCTGGGCTCTGTCTCAGGGGTAAAAAAAAAAAAAAAAAAAAAAAAAACTAGCCGGGTATGGTGGCAGGCACCTGTAATCCCAGCTACTCAGGAGGCTGAAGCAGGAGAATTGCTTGAACCCAGGAGAAGGAGGTTGCAGTGAGTCGAGATCACGTCATTGCACTCCAGCCTGGGTGCAATGATGAAACTCCGTCAAAAAAGAAAAAGACTGTAAAATCAGAGCTACAGTAAAGACAAAGATGGTTTCCCTGTCTACTTCTGGTGGCTGAAATGACCATACTAGCTTACTTTTGAGATTCAAGCCAAACATGATCTAATTCTCATTGTATTTACTTTCATAAAGTACTTGGGTTGTCTTACCAAAACCAGATCCTAACCCTTTCCTGCTGAAAACCCTTTTCCTGTATAGACTGAATATCTCTTATTCAAAATGCTTAGGGCTGGGTGCAGTATCTCATGCCTGTAATCCCAGCACTTTGGGAGATCAAGGCAGGAGGATTACTTGAGCCCAGGAGATCGACACCAGTCTGGGCAACATAGCAAGACCCTGTCTCTACAAAAAAAAAAAAAAAAGTTTTTTAATTTGATCATGGTGGCACATGTCTGTGGTTCCAGCTATTCAAGGGACTAAGGTGGGAGGATCACTTGAGAACAGGATGTCAAGGGTGCAGTAAGCCACGATAGCACCACTACATTCCAGCCTGGGTGACAGAGTAAGATCCTGTCTCAAAAAAAGAAAAAAATGCTTGGGACCAGAAGTGTTTCAGATTTTGAATTTTGTTAGATTTTGAAATATGTGCATTATACTTAACACTTGAGCATCCCCAAGCTAAAAGTCCAAAATCAGAAATGCTCCAATGAGCTAAATATCCAAAATCAGAAATGCTCCAATGAGCATTTCCTTTGAGCATCATGTCAGCACTCAATAATTTCAGATCTTGGAGCATTTTGGATTTCAGATTTTCAAATTAGAGGTACTCAACTTGTGGTTACAATAAAACTTTAAACGTCCATAAAACACAGCCTGTAAGGATTTGGCTCTCACCTGCCCATCATCATCTTCTCATATCACTTTCCTTCTCACTCAAAACCCTTAAACATTGCTTTCTTCAATTCTACAAAATGTCAAAGATATCGGCCCCCTCAGGGTGTCATATATGATGTTCTTTCTGCCTAAAATTTTCGTTTCCTTCCCCCACTCTTCATCTATTTATCTTTCAGGTTAACTTAAATATCATGTTAGCAAACATAACTTCTGTGACTCTCTCCTCCCCCAGTTTAAGTTAGGACCCGTGGTTATTTTTCATACCCTATTTATGATTATGTATTTAAGGTTACATGTTTGTCTATCTCCTCTTCTAGAGCAAGTTAGGGCACAGACTTTGTCTTTTTGGTTCCTCAGTATATATCCAGTTCCTAGCACAGTGTACAGTGGTGTACAGTAAGTGTCCAAACATGATCAAATATTGAATGAATCACTCAATGCACAGGAAGAAGAGCAGGTTTGAGGAGAGAAAGGTTTCAGGTTTGGATTTTTAAATCCGAAGTGTCTATACAATATCCAAGAGGAAATGTTAAGCAAATACACATAATTATCTGGATTTCAGGAGAAAGATATGGGACAGGGTGACTGATATGGGAGTAAACAAGTATATGGTAACTGAAGTTATTCACAGGAACGAGAATATAAAGAAAGAATACATTTTACAACAGAAAAAAAGGAGAGGCTAAGACTAAGAAAGAACTATCAAATTCATAGCAGGGAAATAAGCAGCAGCCAAACCACAGTGTGTGATACTATGGCAAAGGTGATTTCAAACAGAGTTAAAAAGTGTTGAATATGCTGGGCACAGGGGCTCATACCTGTAGTCCAAAGCTTTGGGAAGCCAACATGGGAAAATCACTTGAGCCCAGGAGTTCGGGGCTTCAGTGAGCTATGATTGTGCCACTGCACTCCAGCCTGGGCGACACAGTGAGACACTGTCTCAAAAAAAATAAAATAAAAATAAAATAGTTCACATACTACAAAAAGATAAGGTTCAATAAGTAAAAGGAAAAATAGCAGGGTCCTATGGAGAAGAAAGAAGTAGAAATCTCAGTGATGTCAAGTCAAGGTGTGATGGGAACCCTGGAATAAGGAAGCTCAGCTGATTGAAGGCTGACATCACGCATAACATTAGAGATGTGACTCCCTCAACTCTTGAACCTACCAAAGTATCATATTGTATGTCTATGTTTATGCATATGTGCATAAACTATAAATAGGTTCCATTTAAAACAGCACTTGATTCATAAGTGTTCTGAGCACATTTAAGGTAGGCTAGGCTAAGCTATGATATTCAGGTTAGGTAGATTAAATGCATTTTCAATTTACAGTACTTTCAATTTACAACGGGTTTATGAGGAGGTAACCCCATTGTTAAGTCCAAGAGCATTTGTATATTAAATAAGGTGTTTTTAAAAAGAAACATACATAAAATAAGTTACAGACTGAGAGGCTGACAAAAATGTTATGACCAGAGGCCCACAGGAACTTAACTCTGAATTTCCCCTACTTCAGTATTCATTGATTCAGTGTTCACAGTGCCTTTATAGAACAAAACTACCCCAAACAAGAACAAACTGTACCTTGAATGTGACACCTTTATGAGTATAAAATTGACGAGACAGAGCAACAGAGTTCATTCATCAAAATAAGTTACCATTTTCCAACATACAGTATTATTGCATGAGAGTACTCAATAACTTGAGTGTCAAACAGTTCAGAACACTAAGTGCTAAAGTTCTATGGAAAAGATTCCTATAGCTCAATATTCTTCCCCAGCTAGGAGGGTAAAGCTGTCTTTTGCCATAATTTGGAGCACATGAAGGCAGGCATCAGAAGTCGAAATACAAAGCCATCAGAGTTAGAGAAGGAAAAAGTAAGTTCAAAATTGGCAGCAAAAGCAAGGTCTCACTGAATACAAGAAATCAGAAGATTGAGCCTGTGTCCCGATGGGAATTCACGTAAAGGGCCTAGGAGCAGGTTTGCAACCAGCGAACAGCGAAGGTAGATCTTAAGAAACTGCTAAGATTTTGATTAGCCACTGTGCTCACACCTTTACATTTCAGGGGTATCACCAACCTTTTTCATGCTCTCACTCTGAAAAATTATTTTATCCAATTGTGATGGTTAATTTTTTGTCAATTTGGCTAGGCCACAGTTCCCAGGTATCTGGTCAAATACTATGTAGGTGTTTCTGTGAAGATTGTAAGAGATTAACATTTAAATCTGTAGGCCTTGAGTAAAGAAGATAGTACTTCAAAGTGTAGATGGACCTCATCCAATCAGTCGGAGGCTTTAAAGACTGGCTTTAGCAAAAAGGGAATTCTGATAGAAGACTGTCCTCAGAATGGGACTCCAACTCCTTCCTGTGTCTTCCTGCCTACCAGGCTGTCCTGCAGATTTATGACCTGCCAGCTTCCACAACCATGAGCCAATTCCTTAAAATAAACCAATCTCTCTCTCTCCATATATAAATGTGTATATATACACATCCTATTTTTTCTGTTTCTATGAAGAACATCGACTAATACATCAATATAAATTTTGAGATAGAAATGTAAAAATACTAAAGTAACAAAACATTAGCCCTCTAAGACCTGTAAGCTAAACAAGGAAGGGGTCTATCTGGGGTATACTGACCTCACACAATAACTGGCACATCACAGGAATTCAGTATTTGTTGAATGAATGAATATTAGCAACCTTGTATATCTACAAACAATAACTTCTATTTATTGACTATTGTTTCAGGTACTATGTTGAAAGGTACTTTATCTTTCTTTCTTCAATGTTTTATTCCCACAACATCCCTTCAAGACAGCAATTTTAAGTCCCCATTACAGAGATAAGAAAACCAAGGCTCAGAGTTGAACTATGTTGCCCATGATAACAGCATAATCAACAGCTAAGACAGTTCAAAGATGTGTATGATTCTTCAAACCTCCCAGAAGACTAAGAGAACATAAAATAGGAGATGTACTGACTCTTCACCTTCTTAAGTGTAGTCATTTAAAGAGGCAAAGATAAGAAATGGTTAACACAGTGAAACCCCGTCTCTACTAAAAATACAAAAAACTAGCCGGGAGCGGTGGCGGGCGCCTGTAGTCCCAGCTACTCGGAGGCTGAGACGGGAGAATGGCGGGAACCCGGGAGACGGAGCTTGCAGTGAGCCGAGATTGCGCCACTGCACTCCAGCCTGGGCAACACAGCGAGACTCCGTCTCAAAAAAAAAAAAAAAGAAAGAAAGAAATGGTTGTACTTCTCACAGCAAATTGTGAAGTGTGGCATGGCAGTACTAATAGAACATAAAAACCATTTAGCTAAACTTACATTACCTCACAGCTCCACATCTAATCTTTTAAGGGTGTTATCACTAGATACATTCACTCCCATACAGTAACACTTAATGTCACCCTTTGAGTCACTAAGTCTGACCTTTCACAGCAGTTCTCAGTAAATTTTCATCAGCTTTCAAGATGTTTAGAAAATAATATGCACACATATTACCAAGCACAAATAAGTATTTGTTTTATTTAACACTTAGGCAGAACATTTTTCACTATACATCCATATAATGCACACTACTAAAAAAGTGCAAAATATTCATCATAAACAAGAGGAAAGTGAATACCACAATGGTTGCATCACTCAACTAGGTAATCTTGCTCTCGTTAACAAAAACACAACTTTTTCTGAAAGTTTTTTGGATGTTAACAGCTGTTCAACATCTTCTTCCATCTAATTCTTTCTGAACTCCTTCAGGTTGCCTAGCACGTATGCAGCTGGTGTTAAGAAGGTCGTAAAAAACACCACAAGTCCAACAGCCATTTCCTGGAAGAGAAGACGAAATGCGCTGCTGAGTATGGCTTCCTGGACCAGTGACTTGCTGCCTAACAAAAAGTACTTTAAAAAACATTTTGAGCAACTAGACCATTGTCCTAGAAACAAGAACTTAAAATGCTGAAATCTAAAAAGCTGAAAATCGATTCATGGATCACCTGATTTTTTTTTAATTCATTTTTCATCTAACGGTTCTCCGGTTCCAACCTTCACACTGTGGAATTTTGATGCGGCCCAGGATTTCCACCATTTTATCGAAAATGTTAAATCTTGGCAGTGCCGAGGACGTCCGAGGATGGTAAACCGTTCCTCCGCGAAACCACAGCCCCGCCCCCGAGCCAGGTGCCGGTAAACGGTAACAACGAAGGAGGCCCAATCCCCGCGCGGCCCTCAGGGTCCCAGGCTTTCTGTCCCTGCGCCTGACGACAGCATCCTCACTGCGACCCTCTCCCAGGAACCTCCCCCAACGGCGGCCAAGCCACAGGAGCCTCCCACGCGAGGCCTGCAAGCCCTGTCCTCCCTTCTTCCCACCCGTCGGGGGGCCCTGCCTGGGCCACGCGCTTCCCGCCCGCCTTGTCCGCGCCGCCATGATGGCTGGGTCTCAACTCACGGCAGCAGAAAGGGGCCGCTGACGCGGGGGCTCCGAGTGGGCGAAGCGGGGAGCCGGCTGCAGGCCAAGCAGAGCCACGTCGCGGTAGTGGCGGCGGACAGGACAGCGCCCACGCAGGAGAGGCATATCGCGTCAGGTAAGACAAAGTCAGGCGTGGACAGCACAAGTGAGGTGCGGCGAAGTAGCGCGAACTCCAGTGAGCGTGAGGCAGCTGGTTTGCGCAGGCGCCCCAGCCACGAGGGGGCGCTCTGCCCTCGCCCCTACCCCGCCCCTTCTGCCCAGCACCCCCTGCTCTGCCCCACCTCTTCCACTCACCACTCTTTGTTCTGCACTGCCTTTTCCACTCAGCACTCCGTGCTCTGCCACACCTCTTCTGCTCAGCACCCCCTGTTCTACCCCACTTTTTCTGCCCAGCACCCCCTGCTCTGCCCCACCCCTTCTGCTCAGCACCACTTGCTCTGCACCGCCCCTTCCATCCTGCAACACCTGCTCTGCTCCACTCTCCATTCTGCACACCCTGCTCTGCCCCGCCTTTTCCACTCAGTGCCCCCTGCAACCTCCCAGCCCTCATTCACCTCACTTTCCACCCACGTGTCCTATCCTCTCCTAAACTCTCCTGCCACCCTCCCCTGGGCCCCAACCCTACCTCACACTAAGTATCTCTTTTCTGCTGGGTAAACTGAGGGACTTGGCAGCCCTACTCCTTCCCTTTGTCTTCCTCTCTACCTATACTTTATATACCTCTTAACATGCCCTGGCATTGGCAGAGTTTATAGCACACTGTTCTCTAATGCAAATTAAATACTCCATAAAATGTCTGTAGGTTCTTAACACTGAAAACCAAGAACAAATTTCTGTAGTCTGCTGATGATATAAAAAATATTCATGGCAGGGTCAAATGAGTGTTTGGACCCGGTAGAAAAGGTGATTTAATTATCTGTCACTAAGGCTAATTTTCTTATTCTTTTGTAGAGACGGGTCTCACTGTGTCACCCAGGCTGATGTCAAACTCCTGGGCTCAAGCCATGCTCTTGTCTCAGCCACCCAAAGTACTGGGATTACAAGCATGATGCACTGTGCCCAGACTCTCTTGAGGGAAAAGTAAATATACTGTGATTTTTAAATTTAGTACTGTAATAAAACTTTATCCACTACAATGATTCTGTGTCTTCACATTATTTCTTTTGGGGGCCTATTGCGCAAGTAACACTAGGGTTTCTTTGAATTGCTGTTTCTGCAGCTGGTATCTTCCTCTTTCTTAGATTTCGTTTTGCTGTAGTACATCCTTAAGCAGTTCTTTCAGGAAAGGTTTGCAGCTGATAAAGTTCCTCAGCCCTTGGAAATCAAAATATATATATTTTGGTTTCCATTTAAATGCTAATTTGAATGGTTATAGAACTCTGGGCTCAAAATCATTGTCCTTCAAAGATTTTCAAAAGGCATTGTTCCTTTCTTTTCCAGCACCTAGTGAGCTGATAAGAAATAAAATGCCAATATAGTTGTCATTCCTTGGAGTGCCCTCTTTTTTCCTTTTGGGAATCTTTCAGGCATTCCTTTTTGTCCTTGGAATTGTGAAGTTCCTCCAGGATACTGTTAGATATGGGTATTTTCCCATTCATATGGATTAGCAGTGGGTAAGACCTTTCTATCTGAAGTCATGGTTCTTTAGCTCTGGGAGCACTATTCCTGTTTATTTGCTTCTCTCTGTTTTCTGTGTTCTCAACCTAAAATTCTTATTGATGGACATTGGCCCTTCTTAGCGGGTCACCTCTGTCTTTCAGCCTTTTTCTCACTCATCAACGTTTTGTCCCTTGTTCTACATTTTGCAAGATTTCCTTGACTTTTTCTTCTAGCCCATGATTTTTTATTTTAGAATTATAGTTTTAAAACATACTATTTTTTGCTTTTACAGTCACCTGTTAGTATTTTATAGATGCTATCACTTTAGATTTCTTTCACAATATTAATCTGAACTTTTAAACAGTTATCTCTATTCCATGAACTATCTGTGTTTCTTCTAGGGTACATTTTATTTATTCATTTTGAACCTGCTAGTTTTATTCAAACATCTTATGATCCTTGGTTGTCCTTTCATGCTTATGAATATGAAGAAGCAGGTCAGTTACTTTTGTTCCTTTCTGTTACTTTCTCAATCTGTTCAGGCTGTTAGAATACAACAGACTGGGTGACTTACAAAGGACAGAAATGTATTTCTTACAGTTCTGGATGCTAGAAATTCAAAATCAATGTGCTGATAGATTTGATGTCCAGTGAGGGCCCACTTCCTTGTTCTGGTTGTGTCTTCATATGATGGAAGCAACAAGGTAGCTCTCTGGGGCCTCTTTTATAAGGGCACTAATCCTATTCTTGAGGGCTGTGTTATGATCTAATTGCTTCCCAAAGGCCCCACCTCCTAACTCTGGGGCATGTCTCACCATGTTGCCTGGGCTGATCTTGAACTCCTGGCCTCAAGCAATCCACCTGCCTCGGCCTCCCAAAATGTTAGGATTACGGGAGTTAACCACCAGGCCCAGCCCATGTTACGTTTCCACTGGGCAACTGTGCTCTGGAATCTTACCCTAAGCAATCAAGGACCTGCATGAACCATGGTTAGCCACCTCCCTAACCTCATCTCCTTGTTCTCAGTCTTCCCTTGGCTTATCCTGCCCAGTCACACCAGGTAAACTCTAATTTTGCCTTAGATATCCCCAGATAATAATTTGAGCACCTCTAGGTTACATGAGTCCTGTAAGAAATGATTCAGTGCAACATTGCTCTGCTTCCTGACCACAGTTGTTAACACTACTTGATTCAAATATTGGACCAAAGAGAGGGCTGGGACCCAGTCTGTTGGTTGGGATGGATGTTGTAACTTGGGAGCCATGTTTTTTTTCTACCTAGCAAGAAAGCCCTTCCACAGTGAGTTAATAATGCAGCCAAGCTGCTCAAAGAACCAGATGTAAGAGCCAGAGGGAACATCCTATCTGTGTTCAAAGCCCTGGTTCTCCCTATTCTGAAGTTAGGACACTTTCCTCTCCTTGAGTTCTGGGCCTCTCTTTATATGCTTTATGATAAATCCTGCTTTGGGCTTAAACTAGGTGGTGCTGGATTTCTATTGCTAACAACAAAAGAGCATTAAGAAAGACAGTATTAGTCAAGCCTTTTTTCTTCGAGTAATACCCCATTTTAAATTTTTACAAAGCAACAAAAATTCTGAAGTAAAGTGAGAAAGAGCTCAATAATAGGCAAGCTTGACTGCTTTAATCCTAATCTTGAGAAGTTTAGAATAGAGTGCAGTTCAAGTGAGATTTAAGCATTTTAAGTCTTTCTCTGGGACAAAAGCCTTAAGACACTTTTGACAGTGGTGACTCCAAATTCAGCCACAACACAGTTAAGCTCCCTGCCACCCACCCCCACCCCAGGAGACAGCTCTTTTAGATGCTCAAGTTACCAATACAAACAGCATTCCTCAGTTTAATTTCTGCAAGTCACAAAAGACTAGCACTGTTAACTCAAATCTCTACAATTTTCAATAAATTGTATAGTGGGCTGGGATTCAATGTGTTCTCAGTGACCCACAATGCAAGAACTTCCTTCTGCAGTTATATAAAAGGACTTAATTAGAGCTATAGCCTAGAGATCAGGTTTTCTGAGCTGTATGTACACAATGAATGAGAAAGACACCCTTGCCCACTTACCTTTTTTTAATGTGATTTTTATAAATGTTCATGTTCTAAATAAACTGGTGTTAAAGTTCTAGAAAATTATATAATGAATTAAGATTGCACTACCTCAGCCCCAAATACCTCGAATTCATTCCTCTCTAGAAAAACATGTTTAATTCTCATTCAAGAACCAAAGGCTCCAGAACAAAAGTCTCTGAAAAACAGGGGAGAAAAAAGCCAAAAGCCTTTGAGGAACAAAGTGCCTGTCTTCGTATTTGTGTCTGTCTTTACAATTGCACAACCTCAATGATCAAGATACTCAGATAAATAAGCAACAAAAGCAGAAGAGTTGCAAAAGTGGGAAACACATTCAGGTTCTGCAACTGGCAACATCAGTAACACACTTGGATTGTAAGCACAACAGTAATAGAAGATGATATAGGAAGACATGCCCCTTGCTCCCCTTTGCCTTCCACCATGATTGTAAGTTTACTGAGGCCTCCCAAGCCATGTGGAACTATGAATCAATTAAACCTCTTTTCCTTATAAATTATCCAGTTTCAGGTAGTTCTTTATAGCAGTGTAAAAACAGACTAATATAGAAAATTGGTAACAGGAGTGGGGTACTGCTATAAAGATACCTAAAAATGTGGAAGTCACTTTGGAACTGGGTAATAGGCAGAGGTTGGAACAGTTTGGAGGGCTCAGAAAAAGACAGGAAGCTGTGGGAAAGTTTGGAACTTCCTAGAGACTTGTTGAATGGTTTTGACCAAAATGCTGATAGTATGATATATGATAGCATGCTGATAGTATGATATATGGACAATGAAGTCCAGGCTGAGTTAGTCTCAGATGGAGATGAGGAACTTATTGAGAACTAGAACAAAGGCCACTCTTGCTATGCCTTAGCAAAGAGACTGGTGGCATTTTGCCCCTGCCCTAGAGATCTGTGGAACTTTGAACTTGAAAGAGATGATTTAGGGTATCTGGCAGAAGAAATTTCCAAGCAGCAAAGCATTCAAGACGTGACCTAGCTTTTTCTGAAAGCATACAGTCATATGCGTTCACAAATGGATGGTCTGAAATTGGAACTTATGCTTAAAACAGAAGCAGAGCATAAAAGTTTGGAAAATTTGCAGCCTAACCATGTGGTAGAAAAGAAAAACCCATTTTGTGGGGAGAAATTCAAGCTACTGGCAATAAAACTTTGTATAAGTAAAGAGAGGCCAAATGTTAATAGCCAAGACAATGAGGAAAATTTTTCCAGGGTATTTCAGAGATCCTCACAGCTGCCCCTCCCATTACAAGCCCAGAGGCCTAGGAGGGAAAAATGGCTTCATGGGCTGGGCCCAGGACCCTGTTTCTCTGTGCAGCCTCAAGACATGGTACCCTGCGTCCCAGCCACTCTAGCTCCAGCCATGGCTAAAAAGGATCAAGGTAGAGTTTGGGTCATTGCTTCAGAGGGAACAAGCCCCAAGCCTTGGAAGCTTCCATGTGGTGTTGGTCCTGTGGGTACACAGAAGACAAGAGTCAAGCTTTGGGAGTCTCCACCTAAATTTTAGAGGATGTATGAAAACTCTTGGATGTCCAGGCAGAAGTTTGCTGCAGGGGTAGAGCCCTCATGGAGAATCTCTACTATGGCAATACAGAAGGGGAAATGTGAGGTTGGAGCCCCCACACAGAGTCTCTACTAGGGCACTGCCTAGTGAGCTGTGAGAAGAGAGCCACCATTCTCCGGAACCCAGAATGGTAGATCCATGAACAGCTTGAACCGTGCACCTGGAAAAGCCACAGGCACTCAACACCAGCCTGTGAAAGCAGTCATGGGGCCTGTATCCTGCAGAGCCACACAGGAACAGCTGCCCAAGGCCTTGGGAGCCCACCTCTTGCATCAGTGCGTCCTGGATATGAGACATAGAGTTGAAGGAGATTATTTTGGAGCCTTAAGATTTAATGGCTGCCCTGTTGGGTTAACTATGGCATGCCCTTGGCAGAGAGGAGAGGTTCATTTAGATGGTGGGGGAGGCCTTAGAATTGTATTTTTGGTTTACATTCACTGCAGCCTTGAACTCCTGGATCCAAGCAATCCTCCCACCTCAGCCTCCCAAGTAGGTGGGACCACAGGCATGCATCACCATGCCCAGTTAATTTTGTTTTTTGTAGAGACAGAGTCTCACAATTTTGCCTAGGCTGATGGTCTCAAACTTCTGGGCTCAAGCAATTCTCTTGCCTCAGCCTCCCAAAGTGCTAGGATTGCAGGCATAAGCCACCACACCTGGCACCTTTTCATCTTTTTTTTTTTTGAGATGGAGTTTCACTCTTGTTGCCCAGGCTGGAGTGCAGTGATATGATCTCAGCTCACTGCAACCTCCGCCTCCTGGGTTCAAGTGATTCTCCTGTCTCAGCCTCCCGAGTAGCTGGGATTACAGGCATGCACCACCACGCCTGGCTAATTTTTGTATTTTTAGTAGAGATGGAGTTTCTCCATGTTGATCAGGCTGGTTTCGAACTCCTGACCTCAGGAACTCCCAATCCACCCACCTCACCCTCCCAAAGTGCTAGAATTACAGGCCTGAGCCACCGCTCCTGGCCACCTTTTCATTTTTAAATTTCACATTCCTCCTTTTCTCCTGAATTACATCCAGATATTCTTCAATGGATTTCTGTTATACTGACATGAAAAGATTGGCAGTTGGGGTCCAAAAGATTAAAGGTCAAATTCCAGCACTATCATTTACTAAGCACATAGCCTCAGGAAAACAATGCATATTTCTCTTAGAACGTGGATATGGAGGTTAAATCAGATAGTAGGTGTATCCATTATTAGATTCAGTGTAGCCTGAGGCTGCATCCTTATGTATTTTAACTTGGGCCTAAAGGTTTCTTGCAGGCCAGATGTGGTGGCTTACACCTGTAATCACAGCACTTTAGGAGGCCGAGATGGGCAGATTGCTTGAGCCCAGGAGATTGAGACCAGCCTGGGCAATATGGCAAAACCCCATCTCTACAAAAAATACAAAAATTAGCCAGGTGTGGTGGTGCACATCTGTAGTTCTAGCTACTCAGGAGGCTGAGTTGGGAGAATCATCTGAGGCTGGGGAGGTCAAGACTGCAGTGAGCTGTGATCATGCCACTGCATACCAGCCTGGGCAACAGAGTGAGTATCTCAAAAAAACCCTATCTCAAAAAAAAAAAAAAAGTTTCTCCTACATAGTGAACTGTAACCTGACTGGATGTATAAACAAATTGTAACCTACTTTTGTGCTAATGAGAGTTTTGGCCAATCATAGGTGGCCAACTCTTAAAACCATATTCAAATAAGGCAACTGCCAGGCTGTAACCAACCCAGGTGTTTCTGTAGCTGTCATGAGCAGTACAAGGTCAAACATAACCAGGTCCATGCACTTTTGTGTCTTTCTACAAGGTCAAACATTTTCTGATGCGTATTTAGTCATGAAAGCCATGAGTTAATAGAGTAACCAAACAGGCAATTCTTCTTATTACTTCCCGTTCACTCTAGTCAGAGCCATGGGGGCACAGGCTCAAGTCAATCCACAAGTCAGTCAATATTGCAAACATACATAGTAGTACGCTTAATGTGTAAATGTCATAGATTAAAATTTCCACATAAAAGTAAAATTTAACATCAGAAGAAAATAGTAAAAGGGGTTAACAAACCAGTCCAAGGAGAGTGACACAGACAAGCAGAATGTCCTGAGATAATCCAGACAGTCATCAACATCTTTCAAGGAAAAGTCTGTGATTTGGGCAGAGCCTTCAAAGGCAAAAGCCAGGTGCTGACCACGAGTAACAGAAAGACAGTATCTGTTAAAATGGCCGTCAACAGCTGATCAAGTCCTGCTAAAGTATTTGAGTCATCTGGTGAGGGCTGATAGTAAAGGGTTACAATCTTATCTGGTTGGGGGTTGTCTCTCTGTGAACATCTGTACCTTGTTGGCATTTTGCCTTTTGAAATATATGATGGAGGTGGGCGTGGTGGCTCATGCCTGTAATCCCAGACCTTTGGGAGGCCAAGGCGGGCGGATCACAAGGTCAGGAGATCGAGACCATCCTGGCTAACGCAGTGAAACCCCATCTCTACTAAAAATACAAAACATTAGTTGGGCGCAGTGGCGGGTGCCTGTAGTCCCAGCTACTCGGGAGGCTGAAGCAGGAGAATGGCGAGAACCCAAGAGGCAGAGCTTGCAGTGAGCTGAGATCATGCCACTGCACTCCAGCCTGGGCGACAGAATGAGACTCCGTCTCAAAGAAAAGAAATATATGATGGAGTCTTTTTCTAAGATGGCGTTACTTATGTCAAGGATGTGCTATATAGTAACTCATCTCCATTTTCTGTACATCACTTTCCTTTTCCTATCCATAAATATTATCAGACTCCATAGCAGCTCTACAGTCACTCTGAACCTCTTTTGGCTCAGGGGTCTGCCCAATTCACAAATCATTTTAACCAAGTAAACTCTATTAAATTTAATTTGTCTAAATTTTTTTTGTTTTGTTTTTGGGTTGTTTGTTTTGTTTTGTTTTTTGAGACAGGGTCTCACTCTGTCACCCAGGCTGGAGTGCAATGGTGTGATCTCAGCTCACAGCAACCTCCACCTCCCAGGCTCAAATAATCCTCCCACCTCAGCCACCTGAGTAGCTAGGACTACAGGCACATGCCACCTCACCTAGCTAATTTATGTCTTTTTTCATAGAGACAGAGTTTTGCCATGTTGCCCAGGCTGGTCTTGAACCCTTGGGCTCAAGAGATCCACCCACCTGGGCCTCCCAAAGTGCTGGGATAACCGCCATGAGCCACTGCACCCAGCTGTTCAAGTCTTTTGTCATTCCTGTTTGGTTGTCTTGTTTTTACTAAAATGTAAGCATTCTTTACATATGCTGGATATAAGCTGTTTTTTGGTTTTATATATTACAAATATCTTTTTCCATTTTATGGCTTGTCTTTTCGCTCTATTGTATATGTGTTAGTCCGTTTTCGTGTTGCTATAAATACCTAAGTCTGGGTAATCTATTTTAAAAAGAGGTTTAATTGGCTCACAGTTCTGCAGGCTTTACTGGTGAGATCCTAGAAAGTTTATAATCATGGTGGAAGGCAAAGGGAGAGCAAGCAGTATCACATGGCAAGAGATGGACTGGTCAGTGGCGGGGTGGTGCACACCCTTTTAAACAACCAGATCACCGGTGAATTCAGAGAACTCATTCATCCCAAAATGTCACAGGATCCTTCACGTGCAGCTTCGCCAGCTGGAAACCTCTGTGGCCGGCAGCACCTCTGCTTGAGTTTTGTTCACACCTGCTGGGCTCATTCTGCCCACTCAGCCTGGCAGGCTGTGCTCAGCTTGCACTACCAGTCTGGATCCCATGCTTGCCAAGGACAAGCCAGGTGCAGAGCAGTGAGGGGTATGTGAGTGAGCCAGCACGGGATCTGGCCACTGCACACAGCCAGGTACGCTGGCTGCTGTGGTGGGGTGGGCAGCTCCAGGCACTGGCACAGACGCCGGCTGTATGCGAGGCTGCAGCTGGACCAGACATACCCACAAGCAGCTTCCACTGTGGGCACCAGCGTCTGGACAAGGCAAACACAGTGGCACCCAAAAGCCTGGAAACACCAGGAACCACAGAGCCCCCAAAGAGAGTGCTATAGCATGTCACAGCCCTAGTTTGGGGAGCCCTGAGGTCTAGGCTCCCAGAAGGGCCGCAGCTCTTCTCTCCTTCTTGTCACCCACAGCACAGCAAGCAGACGGGTGTGTTTTGGGCGGGGGGCATGTTTCAGCCCATTTGTATTAAAGCTCTTTCAATCCCATCACCCCACTCTAGCCTGCAACTCCTGGGCTGGCCGAGCCCCGCCACTGCTTCCTATCACGTGATGCAGTAGCCCAGCACCCGCGGAGGGCAGGAGGGCCATAGTGTTACAACTCTGGCTTGGGGAATCCCGAGGTCTGGGCCCCAGAAGGTTCGCCACTCTTCACTCACGTCTGGGAGTATGTCACCACCCACAGCTCAGCGAGCCAGTCAGGAAAGTGTTACAGCTTCTTTCACTCCCGCCGTTTGAAGGTTCGCGAGTTCTTTTCTCATGTCCAGGAAGAATAGGTTACATGGACAACTGCAGGGAGGATAAACAAAGTGGAGAAGAGTTTTATTGGGCAACCAAGCAGCTCTCAGAGGAGACCCAAAGTGCCTACTCTCAATGAGTCTCTGAGTCAGGTTGGGCCTGGAGGGGTGGGGGGGTTATTGGCACAGAATGAAGTGCATGCTGATTGGTCCATGGGCAGGAGGAAATGCATGCTGATTGGTCTGTGGGCAGGCCTGGAAAAAGCACCACTTGATTGGCTGAAAGGCATCAAGAAGTTCTCACTCCAAGTCATGGACTTCACTGGGAACTGGCAGCCTGGCTCCCAGGCTTCAGGCCATCTCTGGTTTGAAGATGGGGTTTCACCAGGGACCCGTGCCTTCCTGCCTAGGAACCTGTCTGCCTCCCACCACCATCACAGGGGGATGGTGCTAAGCTATTCATGAGGGATCTGCCTCCATGATCCAAACACCTCCCACCAGGTCCCACTTCCAACACTAGAGATTACATTTCAACATGAGATTTGGAGGGAACAAACATCCAAACCATATCAGTACATTTTGATGCACTTAAGTTCATATTTTAAATACAGTTGAATCTATGAATCTTGTCTTCGTGATTAATATTTTCTGTGACTTGTCTTTTCTTCTCCAAGGCAATGAATATTTTCCAATATTATTTTCTAAAAGCTTTATTAATTTTATTATTTGTTAATTTAATAATTTTTAAGGCCATGCGCAGTGGCTCATGCCTGTAATCCCAGCACTTTGGGAGGCCGAGGTGGGCAGATCACAAGGTCAGGAGTTCGAGACCAGCCTAGCCAACATGGTGAAACCCTGTCTCTACTAAAAATACATAAAATTAGTCGGGCATGGTGGCACGCACCTGTAATCCCAGCTACTTGGTAGGCTGAGGCAGGAGAATCACTTGAACCCAGGAGGCGGAGATTGAAGTGAAGTGAGCCAAGATCGTGCCATTGCACTCCAGCCTGGGTGACACAGCATGACTCTGTCTCGAGGAAAAAAAAAATGAAAATTGAATAATTATTAAGCACTTCTTAATTAAGCATCTACAAGGTACTTATCACTGTTCTGGGGTTTTCAATCCTCTTCACCTTTTAGACTTCAGGAAATTCAGAAAAGTGCATGAAAACAGGATTGTTACATGCAGAGAAATAGGGAGAGATAAAATTTATCTTTTCTCCTTAATTTTAAAAACCCAGCTTCCATCCTGTATTTCCAGGAAGAAGAGTCTGGGAATGGGCTTCAGTGGATGGTTATGTATGGTAGAAAAGGGGGTACAAAGGAAGGAAAAGACTGGAGTGGCAGAACATGGAATATACCATGAGATGTTTATTACTGATTTTCAGCATAGATGACCAGGTAGATGGGATACCATTCACTGATGGAGGGAGCGGAGAAAGGAACAAAACATAAATTCAGGACTTTTGGTTGCAAGCCAAAAGTTCACTGTTTTTACCCATTTCCAACTAACTTAAGATAAAAAGAGGTGTTAGGGCAACTCAATGGCTTCTAAAAATGAAAAGACCAGTGGTGGGTTGGTTTCAGGCCCAGGTAGGCCCAGGTATTCAAATAATGTCATGACTTTTCTTTCTCTCACCTTCTGTTTCTTTGTTTATGGTCTTCCTTCTTTCCTACTGCACATGGCTTTCCCCTCATTGGCAAACAAAGCCAATTCACATGTCCTTTCGAGTCATAATCCCAGAGAAATAGAATAAGAAGAAACATCTCTGAGAGTGTGGCAAAAATTTCTAGAAAAGGTTCTGGTTGACTTATTTGTGTCATATGGCCATCCAGATCTATCTGATTCTAGAACCCATGCTGTTAACCACCACTTAGTACCATCTTAACACTAACCTTTAAAAAAATGTTTTCACTCTGTCTTCTTATTTAGATTCTAAGCTCCTCAAGTACAAAGATCCATTTATTGTTTACCCCTAGCATGTAGTACCGTGCTTGGCACATGGTACTAGAATCTTTAAATGTGTGTCAGACTGAACTAAAATAAACATCTAAATTCTGATGAGTGTGTAAACTGAGCTAATTCAGGATGTCAAAAGTACAGCTAAATGGTATAATAAGGAAAAAGTGAATGAATTAAAGGGTAGAAAAAAATCATGGATCACTTACAAATGGTTTCTAGATCCAAACAGTCTACTAGAAGTCTCCAGCTGTGCAGACAGACAAAAGGACAAGGTGAAACCAGAGACCTTACTTGGCTTTTCAGAAAGTTTTAGATTTCCACATCAAAGGCTGTTAGAAAAAGTGTTATCCTGAAATTACTTACAATTCTATTGTTGTTGATATCATTTTTAATTTTGTTTTTTAAACTTTGGGAAATAGAATCAAAGTCAAGTAATAAAGGTTAGTAATAAGTGTAAATGGTGGGGACTGATCTAACATTTTCATAAATTATAAGGAAGCAGTGTTTACACACCACTTTTTAGTTTCCTAATCATAGCTTTTTCAGTTAATGCAATACAGTCATCCCCCATATACTATATACATGGGATTGGTTCCAGGACCCACCGCATATACCCCAATCCAAGCATACTCAAGTTTGCCTGTCCGCCCTGTGGAACCTGAGTATAAGAAAAGTCGGCCCTCTCAATAGGGTGTTTAGAATCCCGTGTACCAGCTTGCATTGATTGACCCGCACAGTTCAAACCCGTGTTGTTCAAGTGTCCACTGTATTTAGCAAATTAAGACAAAGGCAAAATGATGGAAAATAATAGTAAATGGCTTTAATTTAGATAAGGTTCACTTATGCCTTTGGGGAAGTATAAAAGTGTGGAACAAGAGGTGGACACTCAGAGGTAGTCATAGACTCCAATTAGATGGACCTATTTCCTTTGTATTTTCTCACTTTTCCATGCATTTCTTGTCTATCTCCCTGAGGCTGTATATTCAACTGAAGTGACCCTTACCAGCTAGAGGGGAATTTCAGGCAAGGTACTGCTACAATCTCTGCTAGTCTCCAGACCTTCAAGGACTGGGTAAGAGGGTGAAAGGGGGGAGATGGGTAAATAAAATGAAGTAATACAAATTGGAAAGAGCTATCCTTTTCAAGGAAGTAAGGTGATGAAGAATGAGGGTGAAGAAAATACAAATCTGAAGCAAGCCCAGAGGAAAACAACAATGATAGTCTCCCACTGAATATGAAAAGCATAAAATAATGGAGGATCAAGAGATGGTTAAAAACACATCACAAAATTCCAAATTGCTCTTATCCTTCGAAGCTTAAAGGCAGTTTCAGAACAAAACAAAACAAAAAACTGTGTGACACAAAACTTGTTTCTCAAACAATGGGTAGAGATTGAAAATGCAAATACAATACTTTCAAATAAATTCCCAGAGTTGCTAAGGTCTATCAGAGGAAACGGTGTAACGGTGCCTGGTCACCGGGTTCAGAATGCCTGGGTTCTGATCTTGGCTTGCCTACTTGTTAGTATTTCTGAGCCTGTCTCCTTGACTGTAAAACAGCGATAAAAACACCTATCCTGGCTACCACAAAGGGTGGGTTTGGCGTTCAAATGAAAACCATGTATCTCTTTTGAAAACGACAGTGCCCCATAAATATAGCGTTCCTGTTACTGCATCGCTTAAATTATTGCAAACTCCCAAACAAGGGGCATCTAGGGAAGAGCAACTTGGCTCTCCCACATGGTGACTGTGTGTTTTCATCAATTTTGTCCTTTGTTTACAGGGGTTTCTTAAGGAAAACTTTTCAGTCTCTTAAAGATTATTTTTTAACCTACTACACAAGTAGCAAGGTGGTGCCTGTAAAAGTACCATGCAGACAAGCGCTTACGATAGACAAGTGCTCACTGCCAAGAAGCAGCCACCGGAATGCCAGGACTGTCAGCAAGGACTTTCCGCGCAAGAGCAGTTCTCTTCGAGAAAGATGCACTCATTGCATGCGACCACCCGAGGGATGCCGGCCGCCGAACGGAAACATGAACTGGTGGAAATGGCCATCCCGTGACGTAGTAGTGACACGGTTCTCATAACTCTATTCTGATACATTTAATAATGTGTCGCAATTCGCTGGAATAAGCAGGATGTTGCCACAAGCTGCAAACTCCCACCGACCCAACACCCCGCTCCCACGCGACGACCAAGAATAATGCGCGCGCACTCGGCTCCCACGGCTCCAGCGAACGCACCGCCCCCCACGCGGCCCGACGCGCGCGGCGACGTCGGGTCACGTGACCCTGAGCGCGCCACGGCAGGGGAGGACGGGGGCTCCGGCCGGCTCCGCAGCGCCGCGCAGGCGCCCCAGGGCCGCGCCGAGCCGAGCCCCTCCTGCTCCCTCTAGAAGTCAAAATGGCGGAGAGGGGAACCTGGAGCAGTCCCGGAGCCTGAGCCACTGACAGGAGAGGAGAGGGCGGCGGCGGCGGTGGGAGGAGGATGGCTGGGGGTGCTGGCGCCAGTGCGGACGGCGGTGCTGGTGGCGGCGGCGGCGGGGGCGACGGCAGCGGTCCCAGCGGCAGCAGCAGCGGCGGGAGGAGCCTCCGGGGTGAGTGTCCCTCGGTGTCTCTGAGGCTGTGGAGCCGAGGCTGTGTCTGGTGTGGCGCGGGGCGTCCGGGCGAGGAAGGGGCTGTTCCTAGGCGTGGGGGTGCCGGGGCTGGGGCCGAGCCGCAGCGGGAGGCGCTGGGGCGCCGGGCGGGGAGGGGCGAGTCGTTCGTCTGGGGCTGAGGCGCCGCGGCGCCGGACTGGCCGGTCTCTGTGCGCTCCGAGGGGCGGGCTGGAGCGCGCCGCCGTCCCGGGGGCAGGGGAGCGAGGTGTGGCGCTCGCGGCGGGGAGAGCGACCCGAGGGAGCCGCGACGGTCGCCCGGCCGGCTCTGGGCTCCGGGCTCCGGGCGCCGAGGGGCGGGACCCGCAGCTCCCAGGACGCGGAGAAACCGCTCCCGAGACGGGGGCGCGTGTTTACCCGGGTGCGGGGTTGCGACCGCCGGGGGTGGGCGTGAGAGTGGCCGGCGGGGACTGGGAAGGGAGCAGGCCTGTGGACTGCTACTCCCAGGGGAAGTTAGATTGTCCGGGTAAGTTACTGTTGCGGAGTAAACCTGGGATTGAGCTTTGACAGGTTGGGAGGGAGACAATACCGAGTGTTTGATAAAGAAGAGGAGGCTGTGCTTGTTGGACTACTTGAATGGCAAAAAGTGTGCATATTTCATTACCTTATTTGCACAGTGCTTGCTAGCTTTACCCCGAGGGTGAGAACTTTCTCACCGTTTTTGGAGAAACTCTGAGGAGTGTTGTTTCTCCTTTGAACTACAATAGCACGTCTTCACATACCAGCACAGATAATAAGTACTCTGGAGTGGGCCTGATTTACAGAAGTAGTCTTGGTTATCTTTACCAGAGCACTGTTTCCTTTGCGAAAACATCTTACTATAACGAGAAAGTAGACATTTTTACAGAATTACTTAGCTTTTTCAACTAACAACCTTTTTTGGGGGGGGGAGTGGGGTGGAGACGGAGTCTCGTCCTGTCACCCAGACTGGAGAAGAGTGATGCGATCTCGGCTCACTGCAACCTCCGCCTCCCAGATTCAAGCGATTCTCCTGTCTCAGCCTCCCAAGTAGCTGGGATTACGGGCGCCCGCCGCCACTCCCGGCTAGTTTTTGTATTTTTAGTAGAGACGTGGTTTCACTATGTTGGTCGGACTGGGCTCGAGCTCCTGACCTCTGGTGATCCGCCCGCCTCGTCCTCCCAAAGTACTGGGATTACAGGTGTGAGCCACTGCTCCCGGCCTGGTCAGCTAACAATCTTTTGTCCCGGAACAGCGTCTGTTTCCTTTAGATTGCTGAAATGAATTGCTTTCTTCCTGAAATGTGGAAGAAAGACTTGAAATTGCTTTGTAAGTATCATACGTTGTTAATAGCAACTGTTATTAGACTTGTCATGGAATTTTGGAGTCAGAAAAACTTTTAGAGATCTGAAGGTGTGAATATTGTTTTAGAGCCGGAAAACCAGACCCAGAGAGGCGAGTGACTTGTGGATCCTACAGCTGGCGATGGATTAGACTAAAACTAAGATGTGGGCTTCTACGCCCCATTTAGAGAGCTCGTTTTTACTACACTCCTGAGCTGCTTACTCTTCATTGATTGCATTCTTCACCATTCACTACCCACCCCTGGTTTTGGTGTAATAAAGTTGAAAGCGAAAATAAAAGCTTCTGTCTCATTCTGACAGCTACTTCGAGTAACTGATGAAAAAAAAATGTTTTCCCCCTAACCTGAACTTAATAAAAACGGAGTGATATTTTATTTGGAGTTTTCTTAGGCTCGTGACTACATTTTCACCCAGTTTTAGCGTGGCTCATTCTTGCATGAATTCAGTAAAACTCATAGGTCAATATTCTGTCCCACAAAACCTGATTACTATATTGTTTTGTGTCCCAACACCAGCATTTAAACAAGGTTTTTGTATCAGACTCTAATTTTAGGATTTAAAACACCTGTGTTGATTTCTAGATTACACTACCTAGTTTCCATGTATCATCTTGTTGAGTCACAACATTTTTATTTATTGTGTCACAGGTAAACCTTCGGAAGTGCAGTAATGCCAAAGTTATTCTGGTTTCAGGTTCTAGTCACTGAAGCTCACACATCCAAAATTACATACATGACTGTTGAAAGTCTGCTTTTTGTTTTGCATTAGATGAATGATGTGGAAGAAGGGAAAGAAACATAATATTAGGTTTGTGCAAAAGTAACTGCGGTTTTTGCCGTTGATATATAGATTTTTCCCTCACATTCTTATTGGAAAGATTAGGTGTACCAACATGAGACTCGAAGACAATCTAGTGAGTTCTGCTAATGCAAAGAATGCTGTTGGTATACAGGGTAGAGAGAAATGAGTGAGACCCCAGGAGTCCAAAGAACGTGCGACAGTTGGGACTTGAGCTGGCCTATGAAAATTTAGGTTTACCGAGAGATTGTAGCAATTACTTTGTGAGGAAAAAGCGAGAGTGTAAAGTGAAGATTAGCTTAGGGGGAGGGAAATAGATGAAGACCAGGATGAGCTGACAACTGAATTTCTTGAGGAGAGTGTTTTCCTTAGGAAACTTCAGGCAGTTGGAAAGCTATTTGTCTGTAGAAGAGTTTGAGTGCTGAATTGAGGAGATTTCTACTTTTATCCTGTTGTGCAAGGTATAGAGAGCCTTTGAAAGTTTAGAGGCCAGGGATTACTGTAGTAAACCAGGAAGGTAAATCTGTTAATGATCTACAGGTTAAGTTAGAGTGACGAGAGAATAGAATGAACCAAGGAAGACAGTAGCTGCTGTAGTAACCCGAGTATGAAGAGATCCCTTTAGACCCAGATAAAGTCAGTAGGAAGGATATGGATAGCAGAAACCTGTGTGCTTAATTGTGGTAAAATACACATAAAATTTACCATCTTACCCATTTTTAAGTGTATAGTTCTGTGGCATAAGTACATTTACATTGTTGTGTAGCCATCACCACCATCCATCTGTAGAGTTCTTTCATTTGGAGTTTTCTTAGTCTCATGACTAGATTTTTCTAAACTGAAACTCTCCATTTTCCCTTACCCCCAGACCCTGGCAACCACAATTCTACTGTCTCTCTTATTTTGACTACTGTAAGTACCACATATAAGTGAAATTATACAGCATTTGTCCTTCTATATCTGGCTTATTTCACTTAGTATAATGTCATCAGGGTCCATCCATATTGTAGCATGTGTCACAATTTGCTTTCTTTTTAAGGCTGAATAATATTCCATTTTTACATTTTGTTTGTTCATCCATTGATGGGCACTTAAGTTGCATCCACATTTTAACTGTTGTGAAAAATGCTGCTGTCAACATGGATGTAAAAATATTCGAGTCTCTGCTTTCATTTCTTTTATGAATTTTATAGCCAGAAAATTTTACATTCTCACTAGCAGTGCACAAGAGTTCCAGTTTCTCTATATCCTCACCAATTCTTGTTATTTGCTGTTTGTTTTTTTCCCAATATTCATCCTAATGAGTATTAAGTGGTATTTCATTGTGTTTTTGGTTTGCATTTTTTAAAAATGATTGGTGATGTTAAGCATCTTTTCATGTGCTTATTAATCTTTGGTTTCTTTTTTAGAAAAATATCTATTCACATTATTTCCCTGTTTTCTAATTAGGTTTTTTTTGTTGTTGTTGAGTTGTGGAAGTTACTTAACGTATGCTGAATATCAATCCCTTATCAGACATGATTTGCAAATGTTTTCTCCCATTCTGTAGGCTGCCTTTTCACCCTGTTGATAGTGTCCTTTGATGCACACAAAGTTTTCAATTTTGATGAAATCCAGCTTACCTAGATTTTCTTTTGTTGCTTATGCTTTTGGTGTCGTAGTCAATAAATCATTATCAAATCCAATGTCAGGAAACTTTTCCCCTATGTTTTCTTTCTTTTTTAAAGATAGGTTGATTCTGGCTCTGTCACTCAGGCTGAAGTGCATTAGTGTGATTATGGCTTACAATAGCCTTGAATTCTGGGCTCAAACAGCCCTCCCATCTCAGTGGGATGGGAGGGCTTTTTTTAGTTTTTTTAGTTTTCAGTGTAAAAATTTCAGTTTTAGTTTTTTTTTTAGTTTTCAGTGTAAAAGTCTTTTGTCTCCTTCGCTAGGTTTATTCCTAAGTATTTTATTTTTGATGTGATTTTAGATAGGATTCTTGTCTTAATTTCTCTTTTGGATTATTCATTGTTAATGTTTAAGAATGCAACTCATTTTTGTGTGTTAATTTTGTATCCTACAACTTTACTGAATTTATTAGTTCTAATAGTTTTTTTGTGTGTGTGGAATCTTTTTTGTGGAATTTTCTACATATAGGAGCGTGTCATTTGCAAACAGTTAATTTACTTCTTGCTTTCCAATTTGGATGCCTTTTATTTTTTTCCTTGCCTAATCTCAGCTGGGACTTCCGGTACTGTGTTGACTGGAAGTGGTAAAAGCAGTCATCCTTGGCTTGTTCCTGATGTTAGAGGAAGCATTTTCAGTCTTTCCCTGTTGAGTATGATACTAACATGAGTTTTTTATATAAAACGTTTATTATGTTCAGGTAGTTTCCTTATATTCCTGGTTTGTTGAGTGTTTTAACAGGTGTGTTTTAAGAAAAATCATTTGTGGGTGCTGAAAAGAAAGAATTTCTAGCCTGGTGAGTGAAAGAGTCCTGGTGTCATTGACAGAATAATATATTATGAAGTTGATGTTTTAGGCATCATCTTTGTACATTTACAGACCTGTTTTGGTTGAATAAAAATAATACTATAGTTATTTAGTGGGGAAAACTGACATTACTCAAATAATTATGCAAACGTATGTCTGAATAACTATAGTACAAACTAGGTTCACATTTACATTTCTAGCATCTAGCACAGTGCCTGGCACATGGGTATTCACTGAAGTTGTTAATTGAATCAAGAAGCAGAAGACTAAGGTTTAACCCTGTAAAGTAAAAAACATATTGTTTATTATATAATTTTTAATGGAAATAGTTTATTTTTTATTTTATCACTTTTTAATTTTCATGAGACAGAGTCTCACTTTGACACCAGGCTGAGTGCAGTCATAACTCAGTGCTGCCTTGGCCTTCTGGGCTCCAGCGAGCCTCCTGCCTCAGCCTCCCGAGTAGCTGGGGCTACAGGCAAGTGCCACCATGCCTGGCTCATTTTTGTTGTGAGAGACAGGGTCTTGTAGTGTTGCCTAGGCTTTATTTAAAAACATTTTCCTGTTAACCCAGTCCTGGTACAATGGTAATAAAGCAAAATCATAGTTCACCACTCTAGAAAAATTAGGCAAGTGACTTTTTCTAAAACAGGTACAGTATCACTATTAAAGTGAGATAACAGTTTTTCTTTTGACATTTTTTTCTTTTTTCTTGAGACGGAGTCTCGCTCTGTCGCCCAGGCTGGAGTGCAATGGCGTGATCCCAGCTCACTGCAACTGCTGCCTCCCGGGTTCCAGCGATTCTCTGCTGCCTCAGCTTCCCAAGTAGCTGGGACTATAGGTACGTGCCACCACACTTGGCTAATTATTGTATTTTTAGTAGAGACAGGGTTTCGGCCCATTGGCCAGGCTGATCTCAAGCTCCTTACCTAAGGTTATCCACCTGCCTCAGCCTCCCAAATTGCTGGGATTATAGGTGTGAGCCAACATGCCTGGCCCAGTTTTCTTTTTAGGTGATTGCTAGTGGAAGTTAGTTATCAGAATCCAAAGTTTCAGAAAGAGGCTTTATTTATTTTATATTTTCGTTGTTTTAGACAGGGTCTTGCTCTGTCGCCTAAGCTGCAGTGGTGCAATCATGGCTCACCACAACCTCAACTACCTGGGCTCAAGCAATCTTTCCATCTCAGCCTCCTGAGCAGCTGGGACTACGGGCATGGGCCACTATGCCTGGCTAACTTGTACTTTTTTGTAGAGATGGGGTTTCACTGTGCTGCCCAGGCTGGTCTTGAACTCCAAGACTCCAGCAGTCCTCCAGCCTTGGCCTCCCAAAGTGCTGGGATTATAGGTGTGAGCCACCATGCCCAGCTGAGGCATACTCTCAAAGTTTTCAAGTGTCTGCTGATTCCAGATGTATAATGACATTCGAACATTCAGCACTTATTTGCAGAACAAGGTCAAGATTTAAGAACCACCACATTGTGGTGGTTTTTTTTTTTTTTTTTAATTTTAAAATTTTGGACAGTTTGTAAATTTGACATCACAAATTGAGTCTTTCAGATACCCTTACTATTTCAAATAATACAGTAACTTTAGAAACATAATATACCTAGTTTTATAAATTGACATTAAATCCATGTCATTGTGTGACATGTGAACATTATGTTAAGATTGAAATAGATGAGGACACTTGGAATAGATAGGAAACACTTTAATCCAATACACAGAACATTCTTTAAGTGTACAGGATTCAAAATAGTTCCCTTTTAGAGCATCGTTGGGGTTTTTAGGTATAATTGTGATATAATAGAACACTGGACTGGAAATCAAACCTCCATTTACATTCTGACTGATGTTTATAGTTTTATGATCTTAAAGCGAGTCACTTAACCTCTCTGAAGATTAATTTTCTCATCTGTTAAAATAGGTACGGAAATCTTGCAGCTTTTCTACCTTGTATATATTTTTTTACTCCATTCTTTTCCTCTCTATTGCCACTCCCTTATTAGTCTGGACTACTTATTAAACAGCCTGCCAGCTAAGTCTCTGCAACTTGTTCTCTCACTGTACCTCTCCATCTCTGGCTATTCTCTGTATTACTATGACAATTATGTTCTTAAAAAAACAGGTCAGATGCAGTGGCTCACACCTGTAATCCCAGCACTTTGGGAGGCTGAGGTGGGCAGATCACCTGAGGTCAGGAGTTCAAAACCAGTCTGGCCAACATGGCGAAACCCCATCTCTACTAAAGGTACAAAAATTAGCGAGGCGTGGTGGTGGGTGCCTGTAATCCCAGCTACTCGGGAGGCTGAGGCAGGAGAATCGCTTGTCCCAAGGAGGCAGAGGTTGCAGTGAACTAAGATTGTGCCACTGCACTTCAGCCTGGGCAAGAGAGCTAGACTCCGTCTCAAAAAAAAAAAAATATTGGAACATATTGCTTCTGTACTTAAAATACCTTTGTTAACTTCTCTTGTCAATAGGGTACAAACTCACAAGAGTTTATAGACTGTGTTCAACCTTAGGTTTCCTGTCACTCCAGCTATGCTGTTTCTTATTCCCTGTGCCTCTGTCTTATGTGTGTTTATCCCATTGTTTGGAGTTCTTATTCTTTGCCTATTCTGTTAGCTGCCCATCTAATGTCTACTTTCCTCTTCTTTCCTAACAGAAATCTGTTTTTGTTCATGCATGCAGCAGACTTGGAGAAGCTGATTTGTCACCACCTCCAGTGGTAGATTTCCATTTGTTCAAACCAGTCAACTCATGGCACTTCCCTGTAAGCTGTTATTTGTACCAATCAGATTTGAAGGGAAGTAGACATTCTATTTCTGGGGGAGAAGATTCTTTCCCCTCTTGTATGTGAACAAGAGAACATAAGGCCTCTATTGCTACTGACAGCTGTCTTGGGATCACAAGGGATGAAGCACTTCCTGAAGATGGCAGAGCAGAGAGGTAGAAGGAATCCTTGGTAACCTCATTTAACCACATATTTTATTGGGCCTGGAGCCATCCCCACCACAGGACTTCTCATGACAGATAATTTTCTTAATGTTTCAGACAATTCTTTGGAGTTATTTTGCCATCAAAAATCTCTTGATTCTCTTCCTTTTTTTTTTTTTTTTTTTTTTTTTTTGAGGCAGGGTCTTGCTCTGTCACCCAGGCTGGACTGCAGTGATAGAATCACAGCTCACTACAACCTTGACCTCTTGGGTTCAGCAATCCTCCTGCTTCAGGCTTCTGAGAAGTAGCCACCACACCTGGCTACTTTTAAAAAATTATTTGTAGAGGCAGGGTCTCCTTATGTTGCCCAGGCATCTTGAACTCCTGGTCTCAAGTGATCCTCCCACCTCAGTCTCCCAAAGTGTTGGGATTACAGATGTGAACCACTGCACCTGGCCCAAAATCTCTTGATTGATATAGTCCTCTTTATTTTTCAAGATCAAGTTATGGTACCTTTACCAATAGTCATATGTTCTTTTGGAACTTTGCACTTCTCTTCTATCCTTTATTGCCCTGTATTATAATTGTTTGTATGCCTGACTCCTCTACGTGACTGTATAGTTTGAACCAAAGTGTACAGGATGTAGCACAATGTCTAATAGTGTCACACGATAAATAATAGGTATTCAGTAAGTGAGTTGTTAAGATGAAATAGTAACATGAAAGAGTGCTTTATAAGCAATTTTTGAAAGAGTTTCTGCTCTGCTAGTTGTAAGCCATTTTTTGAATAAACATGAGGTGTGTTGTTGTCTTTAAAGTAAAAATGGAAAAACCAGTGAGAGCAGACATTGTTTTTTGCTTGCCCTTTGTTATTACCTAGACATTTTCATTTAGATAAAAACTATGTCTGTCTCCTGGCTTTAGTCCCTTATGGAAGGAGCAATATTACATTTAGGTCTATTTCAGCTGGGATTCATTTGTGAATTATTCTTTAGAGAAAAATTCTATAATATGCTTCATGAGACCTAATTATTCTTGTCTTCAGACTTGCCTAAAATATTTTTTGCTTGCTTAAGACCAGACATGAGAATTTTCTTGTAAGCAGAAAGCTTTGTGACAGAACTGGATGAGGTTGTAGTGAATGTTAGTGATAGCTTATGACAGAGAAGTCTCATAGCCTCAGTTGCAGAGTCATAGTTCTGTCACGTGCTTCACCAGTAGTGTCTGATAAGGGAGGAAGGATGGGGAAGAAGAGTTAGGGTTTACAAACTCTGTATATTTCATCATTCATTGACTTTGGTCAAATAAATTAAACTTTAACATACTAATTTGTAGGGTTAAAAAAAATTTTTTTTTTTCAATTCACGTTCTTGCTGTGTTGCCCAGGCTGGTTCCAAACTCCTGGGCTCAAGCGATCCTCAAGCCTTCTGAGTAGCTGAGATTACCATACCCGGCTTTGCAGTGTTTGTGTTTTAAGAGACAGGGTACTCATTCTGTGCCCAGGCTGGAGTGCAGTGGCCCTATTATAGCTCACCACACCCTCAAACTCCTTAGCTCAAGAGATTGTCTTACCTCAGCCACCTGAGTAGCTAGGGCTGCAGGCACACGCCATCATGCTCAGCTAATTTTTAAACATTTTTTTGAAGAGACGGGGTTCTGCTATGTTGCCCAGGTTGGTCTTGAACTTCTGGCCTCAAACAATTCCTCCCATCTTGGCTTCCCAAAGCACTGGAATTATGGGCATGAGCCACGTCACCCAGCCTTGTAGTTATTTTTAAAATGAAGACAAAAGGGATAGAGTATACCTTTAAAAATACGTGACACCATATATTGGATGATTCTGAAAGGATGTATTTGCCCATGAAGAAAAACCTTCTTGTTTTGATGTCTAGTTGTTAGCTTTTTACTTTACTAAGGCCCAGTTAACTTCTCTGTGCTTTAGTTCCACATCTGTAAAATTACTCACTTTATATTTCTCTATCCACTTTGGAAATTAAGTAAATGCTCTTTGGATTTCAACTTTTGATGATTTAAACCAAGATCTCTCTTTTGTATTTTGTATGTGTTCTTTATGTCTGTGGGCTTACTAATTCTTGAATTTAAAAAAATCATTTAAATCAAGCAATAGTAATAGTATATGTTTAAGCATATAGTGTATGTTTTTAAATAAATAAGCAGTCTGGGTTTTAGTGGCTCACCCCTGTAATCCCAGCACTTTAGGAGGCCAAGGCAAAAGGATCACTTGAGTCCTGGAGTTCAAGACCAGTCTGGGCAACATAGTGAGATCACATCTCTACAAAAAAAAAAAAAAAAAAAGTTTAAAAATTAGGCCAGGCGTGGTGGCTCAAGCCTGTAATCCCAGCACTTTGGGAGGCCGAGATGGGCGGATCTCGAGGTCAGGAGATCAAGACCATCCTGGCTAACACGGTGAAACCCCGTCTCTACTAAAAAAATACAAAAAACTAGCCGGGTGAGGTGGCGGGCGCCTGTAGTCCCAGCTACTCCGGAGGCTGAGGCAGGAGAATGGCATAAACCCGGGAGGCGGAGCTTGCAGTGAGCTGAGATCCGGCCACTGTACTCCAGCCTGGGCAACAGAGCCAGACTTCGTCTCAAAAAAAAAAAAAAAAAAATTAGCCAGGTATAGTGGCATATACCTGTAGTTCTTAGCTATTCAAGAGGCTGAGGTGGAAGGATCACTTGAACCCAGAAATTTGAGGTTATGGTGAGTAGTGATCACCCCACTGCACTCCAGCCTGGTTGACAAAATGAGACCCTATGTCTAAAAAATAAAAATAAATAAGCAATAGCATATATTTTTTAAAAACAACAAACAACTCTCTTACGTCCAAACTCCTTTTCGGATTCTATGGCTCGTATCTTGCCACTGTCTGCTGCACTCTATATAGAAATACTTTTATTTCCTTCATGAACCCAGTTTTGTTCTCTCCATGGGCCTTCGCATGGTTAGTTCCCTCTGCTGTTTCGAGCATTATTTTGGCATTCCTCCCTCTCCTTCTGAGGAAAGCTCACACTTTTTATTGTCAGTCTTGTATATCATCCCAAATGTCACTTTCTCAAGAATCGTGTAAGATAAACAGTTTTATTACCAGACACAATGAAGATTTTTAAAAAATTGCCCAAGATCATACAGTTTAGAAATGGCAGAGTCAGATCCAAACTCAGGCATTTTGCTCCAGAAGTCTGTGTCTCCACTGATTTATGCTTCCCCTACATTGTAATTGGCCATTTAACAGTTTGCCCCACTATAAGCACCTTTGGGATGTTCGTTTGCTTGTTTGTTTGTGACGGAGTCTTGCTCTGTAGCCCAGGCTGGAGTGCCATGACGCAATCTCGGCTCACAGCAACCTCCACCTCCCGGGTTCAAGGTTCAAGCGATTCTGCCTCAGCTTCCCAAGTAGCTGGTATTACAGGCACGCACCACCACGCCCAGCTAATTTTTGTATTTTTAGTAGAGACGGGGTTTCACCATGTTGGCCAGGCTGGTCTTGAACTCTTGACCTCAAGTGATCCGCTCGCCTAGGCCCCTGAAAGTGCTGGGATATTAGGCGTGAGCCACCACCCCCTTAAAAGAAGCACCTTTGGAGGAGAAACTATGCCTGTCTTGTTCATTGTTATATCCCCATGTGCCTAGGTGCTCAGAAAATATTTAAATGAATGAAAATTCTTAGAGAGAGAGTGTTTTGATTAAATTCTTCTCAGTACCTTTCACGTAGTGTGTGTGTCAGTAAATGAAGTAATGTTTTTATACCTACTTATTATACAAAGTGAAATTTTTATGATCAACTTAATCATGGTTACAAGCTCATTTTTTTATAACCTCTCTTAATTCCTTTTTGCCCTATACTGCATAACAGTATCACTTTGCAGTTGTAAAAACTAGTGCTTTGTGGGCCTCTCTCTCATATTATCCCTCTGTGAACTGTTAAAATATGGATCATTTGTAATTAGTTTCTAAAGCGTATGTAGGAAATTTTATAAAATAAAATTATACTAGTAGATGGACTCTGATCATTTATACTGGTTAACCTTCTAACAAATTACAGAGGTGTAATTTCTCTGTGTGTAGAGGTTTTTTAAAGTATCCCATATTTTAAACCTTGACTGTTACCTCAAAAAATAAAAGTGGTTTGTCTGTATCCAGTAGTCACATGGTGGGTGATGATGTAAGGCATGCACATTGTGTTCATGTGTTTGTTGAAGAAGCTGGAATGTCATTATACTTCAACAGACTTTTCAAATTGAAAATCTGAAAGCTACTTCTAGCTGTAATTCTGCTGTAATTCTCAATCAGTAGAGAGAGAACCAAAAAAGTCTTTCTCCTCTCTGAATGTTTTTGCCGAAGGCTGACTTCTTTGATTAATCTTTCTTTTCTGTATTCCTTATACTGTATTACAGGGCTTCTCAACCTTGGCACTCTTGACATTTGGGGCGAGGTAATTCTTTGTTGTGGAGGACTGTCCCTGTGCCTTGTGAAATGTTTAGCAGCATCCTTGGCTTCTACCTGTTAGAGGCAAATAGTGCCCTTCGCTTTTCCCCTCTCCAGTTGTGGCATTTAAAATGTCTTTAAACATTGTCAAGTGTGGGGGTTAGGGAGGGTGGAAGGAGAGAACAATCACGCCAGTTGAAAACTGCAGCTTTCCTACATCATTCTGTCCACTTACTCATTTGTTTTAAAATCTTCCCCTCCCTCTCACACTTACCTTTTCAGACTTCCACATGCCTCTCTGCTGCTGCCTCACTTCTCTGAACCTTTTTGCAGCCATACTTCTAAAAAAGAATTGTAAAACATCTGTTCTCTTCTAGTTCAGTTTCCTCTCTTGAATTCTATTGAGACCACATTTTTCTAGTTTTCCTCTATCTTTCTGGCTCTTCCATTTTTATTTTCTTTATCAGCTCTACCTAGTTGGACAATGGCATCATCTTTGCCCCTTTCTTTCTTCTTCCCTGTTACCTAATCAACTCTCAGGTCTTCCTTTCTTACCTCATTTCCTAGTGCTTAATGTTGTCTCACATATATGTTGTCCTATTCATTCTTACTTAATTTTTTTGGTAAGAACACAATATGAGATCTACCCTTTCAACGAATTTTTAAATAAACAATACATTATTGTTGACTATAGGTACAGTGTTGTACAGAAGATCTCTAGAGCTTATCCATTTTGCTTAACTGAAACTGTATGCCCGTTGATCAGTAAGTCTGCATTTCCCCCCAGTCCCTGAGAACCACCATTTCACTCTTCGATTCTATGAATTTGATTATTTTAGATACTCACTAATCATTCTGGGTAATGACCAGGCCTAGATAAAGACCTCATATAAGTGGAATTATGTAGTATTTGTCTTTCTGTGGCTGGCTTCTTTTACTTAGCATAATGTCTTCAAGGTTCATCCATGTTGTCACCGTATTTCCTTCTTCTCTGAAGCCAAATAGTATTCCATTTATGTATATACCACATTTTCTTTATCCATTCATCTGTTGATGGATATTTAGGTTGTTTCCACATCTTGGCTGTTGTGATATCTATTAATTGTTAAGCTGTTCTCTGTATTGAAATCTCCTTGCCTACATTTCTCCATGTAGGTTAAACTCTAACATCTTGCAAGGACCAGAGCAGATTTTGTCTGTTGTTTTTTGGTTTTGGTTGTTGTTGTTAGAGACAGTGTCTCATTCTGTTGTCCAGGCTGTGGTGCAGTGGTGCAGTCATGGCTCACTGCTCACTGTAACCTCAAATGCCTGGACTCAAGTGATCCCTCTCATCTCAGCCTCCGGAGTAGCTGAGACTGCAGGCACACACTACCACACTTGGCTAATTTTTCTGTTTCTTGTAACAGCCCGTTGTCCAGGCTGATCTCAAACTCCTGGGCTCAAGCAAACCACCCGCCTTGGCCTCCTGAAGTGCTGGGTTTACAGGCGTGAGCCACCGCACCTAGCTTGCACCTCATTTATTAAGGATTCATTATGAGCCAGACCCTCTTTAAGGTCTTTGGACTATATAGTTACTGAAATAAGACACAGTCCCAGTACTCCAATAACTTAATCTGTTTGAGGACATGGAAATCTTAATTCATTGCACTTACAGAGTGAGAATGGAAATTGAAGTGTATCCCAAACTTTCTGGTAGCATATAGGAAAGGGATGATTTCTCTGTTTGATGTAAACCTCCTTCAAGTGCCACTTCTTACATACAGGCTATCCTGGTCACTACCCAGTCTGATTTGTGCTTTTATACTTTACTCAGTTCTCTTTCTTTTCCAGCCCCAAAATCATCAGCATTTCGTATGACTCAACACTTAGCTTTTCATTCATTCTTCTAGATCCTTTTTAGGAACTGGATTTCATTTCAAGGGTTCAGCTGAAACTTTCAAATTTGTAGTAGCTCCAACAAAACATTTTATTGTGAAGTAATACACATACAAAGTTCATTAAATAAATTTAACTAAAAAAAAAAAACTATTTTAAAGCTGGCATCACTCTGGCCATGAAATAGAGCACTGTAAGTTTTCCAAAAGCCCCCCTCATGCCTCTTTCCAATCATAACCACCTTCTTCTTCCTCTTAAAGGTTACTGCTATTCTGATCTTTAGGGTAATTTCCTTGCAGATTTTGCAGATTTTTAAAAATAGCTTTACTCTTGATTACCAGCTGAATATTTATCCCAAAACAATATAACTTCATTTTGGGAGGACAGTAGAGAAAGACATTTTATCATATCCCATTTTGTGCCTGCATTGGGATCCGCAAGATCACCCCCAGGTTTGGTGAGGAGGAAGCACAGGACTCAACATATAGTATGACTCAGCTAAGAGTTACTACAGCAAAAAAAAAAAAAAAAAAATACAAAGTGAAAATGCCCGAGTGGCAATGTCTAGAAGAAACCAGGCACAAGCTTCAAGAGTCTTATCCCAATGAAGCCACACAGGATGCATCGACTTGTGAAAATACTTGTGAAATGTTGTTGTCTTCCAGGGAAGCTTATTAGAGACTCAGTGCCCAGGATGTTTATTGGGGTATAATCACATAGGCACCCTCTAGCTTGTACCAAATTCCAAGCTCCCAGAAGGAAAGCAGATATTCAGCATAAACCGTATTGTTTGCACAGTTTAGGCATAGTAAATCACCCTTATTAAATAGGGAATTATGGAAACACTCCCAAAATCCCAGTTTCCCAGAGACCTGCCAGGGCCATCTTTGCATGCAGGCCTTTCTAAGGATAGCAGTCCTAGGCCTGCTGTGTTGTCTTTTTGGCATAGTACCTTTTGCTGTTTCTGAATTCAAAATTTAAATAAGTAAAAAATCAGTTATCACTTTATGTTATGTTCTTTTTTTCTTCACCTGTTGTTTTCTTTCATAATGTATCAAGATTAGCTGGGTATGGTAGTGTGTGCCTCTAGTCCCAGCTACTTGGGAGGCTGAGGCAGGAGGATGTGTTTATAAGCCCAGGAGTTCAAAGCTGTAGTGCACAATAATTGCATCTATGATTAGCCACTGCACTCCAGCCTGGGCAACATACCAAACCCTATTTCTTTGAGAGAAAAAAAAAAAAAGTATCAACATTAGCTCAGTGCAAAGGTTGACTACTATAATATGATCGAAAGTATATTCTGGCCAGGCGCAGTGGCTCACGCCTATAATCCCAGCACTTTGGGAGGCTGAGGCAGGCAGATCACTTAAGGTCAGGAGTTCGAGACCAGCCTGGCCAACATAGTGAAGCCCCATCTCTACTAAAAGTAAAAAATTAGTTGGGTGTGGTGGCACGTGCCTGTAATCTCAGCCACTCGGGAGGCTGAGGCAGGGTAATCACTTGACTCCAAGAGGCAAAGGTTGCAATGAGTCGAGGTCATACCACTGCACTCTTTCTTATGAAAGTTTCTGTGATTAAGTTCGGAAAGGATGAATTAAACAAAGTTAAACAGATTTCTTAACTACAGGACTCTTAGCCTTTTGCAGGAATATGCATGACTTGGGGTCTGCCTACATGTCCTGCCTCATCTCGCGTTTTTTTCCCTGACCCGCTTTGCTTGCTTTGTACCAGATTTAATCTAATACTAAGGATCAAATTACAGTTGTCGGCCGGGCGCGGTGGCTTACGCCTGTAATCCCAGCACTTTGGGAGGCCGAGGCGGGCGGATCACAAGGTCAGGAGATCGAGACCACAGTGAAACCCTGTCTCTACTAAAAATACAAAAAATTAGCGGGCGCGGTGGCGGGCACCTGTAGTCCCAGCTACTGGGGAGGCTGAGGGAGGAGAATGGCATGAACCCGGGAGGCGGAGCTTGCAGTGAGCCAAGATCACGCCACTGCACTTCAGCCTGGGCAACAGAGCGAGACTCCGTCTCAAAAAAAAAAAAAAATTACAGTTGTCTATGTTACATGGACATTTTCCCAGTTTGCCACAGCAATATTATGATCTCTTTACCATCTTGAATATGAACTGTCCCTCCATCTCTGCTCAATTACTGTGTCAGAGCAAGCAAACATTTTTGCTATTTCATTCATACATTCAGCAAAATTTGTTGAGCACCTACTATATTTGCCAGACACCGTTCTAGGCACTGGAGATGCAACAGTAAATAAAATAAAAACCCTGACTTTATATAGTTTACCTTATAGTGGGGAGTGGAAAAGGGGAACAATAATTAAAAATACATGTTAGGCCCAGTATGGTGGCTCACAGCTGTAATCCTTAAACTCTGAGAGGCCAAAGTGGGAGGATCAGTTGAGGCCCAGAGTTCAAGAACAACCTGGATAACACACCAAGACCCCTGTCTCAACAGAAAAAATAAAAATAAATTAGCTGGGCACAGTGGTGCATACTGTAGTCCCAATTACTCGGGAGGATCACTTGAGCCCAGGATTTTGAAGCTACAGCAAGCTATGATCGTGCCATCACACTTCAGCCTGTGGGACAGAGTGAGACTGTCTCTATTAAAAAAAAAAAAAAAAAAAAAAGACTGGGCATGGTGGCTTACACCTGCAATCCTAGAACTTTGGGAGGCCAAGGCAGGTGGATCACCTGAAGTCATGAGTTCGAGACCAGCCTGGCCAACATGATGAAACCCCGTCTCTACTAAAAATACAAAATAATTAGCTGGGCGTGGTGGCATATGCCTGTAATCCCAGCTCCTCAGGAGGGTGAGGCAGGAGAATTGCTTGATCCTGGGAGGCAGAGGTTGCAGTGAGCCAAGACCACACCATTGCACTCCAGCCTGGGCAACAACAGCAAAACTCCATCTCAAAAAAAAAAAAAAAAAATACATTTTACTCCTAGGCATATACTGTAAGAGGAATGGAAGTACATATCTACACAGCTTGTACACAAATGTTTGTAACAGCATTATTCATAATAACCAAAAAGTGGAAACAACCCAAATGTCCATCAATAGGTAAATGAATGAATGAATAAATCAAATAAAATGTGGTATATCCATACAATGGAATATTATACAGCAAATAAAGAGGAATAAAGTAGTACTGATACACGCTACAATATGGATGAACCTTGAAAACATTGTGCTAAAGTGAAAGAAGCCAATCACAAAAGCCCACATTATTACATGATCCCATTTATATAAAATGTCCAAACTAAATCAATAGAGATAGAAATTAAATTAGTAGTTGCCTAGGACTGGGGAATTGAGGTGAGTGACTGCTAATGGAACTTCTTTTAGGGGGCGATGAAAATGCTCTAGATGTCAGAACCACTAATGGCTGAACAGACATATCTACAAATAATGGAGAAAGAATAGTGTCAATTAAGCACCACGTTCTCAGGAAATTCAGTAAAAAGTCAAGCCTAACATTGTACACCTCAGCAGCTAACAAAAGCATCCTACAGTTATCTGAAAAATTTATCCATCTCACTTCCAAGCAACAGCAGGTAATTTAGTTAGCTTAATACTTAGGACTTAATAAAATGTTAAATGTTGGTATGCCAAATGACGTGAAACAATAACTGTGTTGTAAACTCTTAATTTAATGTTAACTTCCTCCTTAATAAAAGAGTATTTACTCACATACTCTAATTTGGAGATTACAACACAAATTGAAAGAACTTTCTCAAATATTGTCCTAACTACTTGTATATTTATATATAAATTTGTTTTCTGATGTAAAAATATTTGCAGTAAGAGGCCGGGCGCCGTGGCTCAAGCCTGTAATCCCAGCACTTTGGGAGGCGGAGACAGGCGGATCACGAGGTCAGGAGATCGAGACCATCCTGGCTAACACGGTGAAACCCCGTCTCTACTAAAAAATACAAAAAAGCTAGCCGGGCGAGGTGGCGGGTGCCTGTAGTCCCAGCTACTCGGGAGGCTGAGGCAGGAGAATGGCGTAAACCCGGGAGGAGGAGCTTGCAGTGAGCTGAGATCCGGCCACTGCACTCCAGCCTGGGGGACGGAGCGAGACTCCGTCTCCAAAAAAAAAAAAAAAAAATATTTGCAGTAAGAAGCAGGAAACTCAGAAGTTACAAAGGAAAAGACAGAGTTGTCTATATGAAAAATTTAAACATTTATGACAAAAGCTATCAGATTTAAAAGGCCTATGTGAATATTTTCCATTTATTATTTTAGCATTAATATAGAAAGTGTTGCAAATTAGTAAAAAGAACAGCCAAATAGAAAAATGGGCAAAGAATATAAAGCAACATGGGGACTAATGAGTATCAGTTTAATAATTTTTAAGAGATTAAAATAGCAATGGCATAAGTTTTCCTCCATCAGATTGCAAAGATGAATAACATCCAGCATTTTGGACATTCTCATGCAGAGCTGATAGGAATGTAAATTGCAACTTTTCTGACAATATGTCTTCAAATTAGAAACATGTATATCCTTTAACCCAAGAATCTTCTTGAAATTTATTCTAAAGACGTAATTTAGACTGGGCAGAGTGGGCAAAGATACGTGTAAAAGAATTGCAGTGCTGTTTATAATATTGAAAAATTGGATGTGACCTTCAGTATGGATTTGGTTAAGTAAATTATTACATATTTATACAACACAGTTCTGTGTAGGAATTTCTTAAAGGTAAAAAAAAATTTTGTGGCTGGGCGCGGTGGCTCAAGCCTGTAATCCCAGCACTTTGGGAGGCCGAGACGGGCGGATCACGAGGTCAGGAGATCGAGACCATCCTGGCTAACACGGTGAAACCCCGTCTCTACTAAAGAAATACAAAAACTTAGCCGGGCGATGTGGCGGGCGCCTGTAGTCCCAGCTACTTGGGAGGCTGAGGCGAGAGAATGGCGTAAACCTGGGAGGAGGAGCTTGCAGTGAGCTGAGATCCGGCCACTGCACTCCAGCCTGGGAGACAGAGCAAGACTCCGTCTCAAAAAAAAAAAAAAAAAAAAAAAAAAAAAAAAAAATTTGTATGTGGCCATATTTTTACAACTTTGATATATTATGAAATGAAAATAGTTTTTTATGAACTGTCACCTGGCCAGATTTTAAATTTTGATATACATATGAATGCATAATAGTTTTTAAATTTAGGATTTAATATAAATTTAGTTTTCATAAAGAGGAAGATAGTCATATCCACATTTAAAATTTTTTTCTAATAATTCAGTATCTCTTTTAATGATTTCTTCACTGGTTTGGGTTTTCCTACCCTGTTTAAGAATGATTATCTAGAAGACTTCCCTAGTGACTATTCCTGGGTTGTTACTCTTTGGAGAGTAACAGCTGTAAATCATTTAAACAGCTAAGAGATAACAGATTTCAGACCATGCTTACTATGCATTTATAGCAGATATTTTATTTAAGAAGTACTTCATAACTAGAAATACTACAAGAACACTAAGAATATAGTTTCGGCCAGGTGAGGTGGCTCATGCTTTGTAATCCCAGTGCTTTGCAAAGCTGAGGCAGGAAGGTCAGTTGACTCCAGGAGTTCAAGACCAGCCTGGGCAACATAGTGAGACCCGTCTCTACCAAAAAGAAAAAAGAATTGTTGTTTTTTATTAGCTGGGCATGCTGGCACACACCTATAGTCCTAGCTACTCGGGTGGCTGGGGCAGGAGGATTGCTTGAGCCCAGGAGTTGGAGGCTGCAATGAGCTATGAGTGAACCACTCTAGCCTAGACAACAGAGCAAGACCCTGTCTCACATAAAAATAAAAATACAATACAATACAATACAATAAATGTGTGTATATATATGTACTGTGTGTGTGTGTGTGTTTAGTGTCATTTTAGGATAAGTCAAAAATTAAGATACTTTCCTCTTCAGAAGACTCAAAATTCTAAGAACCGTACTCACCTCATTTCTCTGCATTCTTTCCATCATTTTCTAGTTTGAAAAATTCTGGTTACATTTAGAAGATTGTTGCATAGATTAGTGGAATGTGATGTACTTTTATATTCTTTTAAAAATGCATTTTTAATGGGGAAAAAAGTATCAGCAGGGGACTGACAGCTATTTTGAATTATAATATGTTATAAAAAAAAAAAAAAGAAAACCACATGGCTTAATAAGATTCTCCTAGAAAAACCCTAACAACTAACTAATCTTCATTTGCAGTAATGCAATGGAATTTTATAGAAAATGTCAATTTAAAGATTTTCATTTAATCTGAATAGAAATGTTTTCTGACTTGACTGTTTTTGGCGGTGGGTGGATAAGGGAAAAGGCTATTTTTAACCACAGGTCCACATTCTCTTATTTATTTATTTATTTATTTTTTTTTTTTTTTTTTTTTTTTGAGGCGGAGTCTCGCTCTGTCGCCCGGACTGGAGTGCAGTGGCCGGATCTCAGCTCACTGCAAGCTCCGCCTCCCGGGTTTATGCCATTCTCCTGCCTCAGCCTCCCGAGTAGCTGGGACTACAGGCGCCCGCCACTTCGCCCGGCTAGTTTTTGTATTTTTTAGTAGAGACGGGGTTTCACCGTGTTCGCCAGGATGGTCTCGATCTCCTGACCTCGTGATCCGCCCGTCTCGGCCTCCCAAAGTGCTGGGATTACAGGCTTGAGCCACCGCGCCCGGCCTCATTCTCTTATTTATAATTTGAAATCCCAAAAGTTCTGAAAACTATTTTAGGGAGTTTGGGAGGACTTAATTTGATGGCAAACATTGACATGAACCAGATTTATCTGCCAGCAAAACCAAACCTAAACTAACATAAGTTAATCTAAATAGTATATTTTACTGCAAAATATTAATTTGTTTGATGTTTCAAACAAATTAGGGTGCTGTGCCAGATTTCACTGGGCATAGTTATGTAGTATACAGTAAATGTTTGGTATACCATATGTCATGCCAAACCTTTGTCACTCCAGGGGGCATGGCATTAGGCTCAAGAGGCCTAAGAAGAGACCCAGAGCTGGCAAAGGAGATGTGGGGTTTTACTGGGGGCTTATATACAAAGGAGAGGGTCCAGTGGCAGTGGGCTGGACAGGAGAACTGCCTTACATACAAGTCCAGTGGCGGTGGCCTGGGCAGAAGAACCACAACCGCCTGCCATGTGCGTGCAGTTTATATAGCATTTCCACTTAGCACTTCCACCTAGCAACCTCCACCTGGCACTCTTTATTCAACCCAAAACTTGGAGCCTCAGTCTCCTGTAGGGCTTGTGTTCCATGGGACAGGTTGGGGGCTCAGATGTCCTTATAGACAAGGAAGGAATCTCTGGGTTGGCCACTCCTGGATTCCCTAGCTCAGAACACACATTCAGGTGCATCTGCCATACAAGGTCATTCTAAGGATATGCTTAAATTATTGCTGTCAGATTACTATAACCATATTATTTCTTATTGAAAGCAAAGGAAAAAAGTGAATTTTTGAATGTATGTGGCTCCAAAGATTTCTATTTGAAAAAGAATTGTAGACCTGTATTCTTAACACTCTTTAACTGGTACTTTAAGCTGATGATGAGCATTAAATATATATTTTATTGGTAGAACTAAGACTGAGAGTGTAGTATGTAACCACCCGATAGTTTATAGGTAAAGTTTAATTATCAAGAATGTGGGGGGAATATATGAAATGTAGTATAAGCTCACTGGTTATCTATAGGTATTCACTGTAAATAAAAATATATCACTTAAAATACTGGGGGAGAGAAAGGAGAAGGAAGTTACTAACTTAATTGCACCATTGCTTATAGTAGGGAACCAATAGGTAATAGCCAAAACACAGGGAATATAAAATGCTGCGTAAAGTATAAGTACAGTTACCTATGGGGCAGGCAGGGACTAGAATAGACAGGGACAGCAATTTGTATTCTTTGGATATATATATTTTTTAATTTTAACTTTATACCCACTTAAATATTTTAAGTAATTATATAACAAAGTTAAAAATGCAATGACTAAAAGTCAAAATAAATCTTATAAAGTGGATTTCCAGTTGGTTATATAATCACACAGAGTAAACAATTCCAAGTGACTTACATACACAGTAATTTGTAGAATATTCCAAGTTGGATATATCCTAAAGGTAAAAAGAATTGTTAAAAAAAATTAAATTAAAAATAAAAAGATTTTCATGTATCATATTGGTGATGATAGTGTTAATATTTTTATTCTCAGGTTGTGTGAATATTTTGTGATAAACTATTATGTAGGCTGCATTGAGAATAGAGGGTTTTCACATGTGAGAAAGGAGAAATAAGATCAGTGAGATTGAGTAAAAAACCCTATAAAACTGAATTTGAATTGGAAGCAACAGTATAAACTAATGGTAATGTACATTTATATATCTATGTACATGTTTATATAGATATGTGTATCTATAATGTCTTAGATCTGTGTACTGAAAAGGCATTGAGCATCCCTATTACTGAGATTGTGGTTTCTGAATACCATTTCCCACTAAAAGGAATTAGGGCTTCTTTGAGGAAAATGACTGGTTCCAAATCAAAGGCAAGAAAAATACAAGATATGCCTGGAATAAGTCGTAATACCAGAAGGGTAAGGAAGCTCTCGGAGGCAGAGGTTAGGATTATGTCATAAGGTCTCAGGAACCAATTTGAATAAGGCTTTACTCTCCAAAGATGGGACAGTTTGAACTTCAATAAGGATAACTACAAAGGATTAAAACCTGTCACATAGATGTAAGTCTATGAATTCAAAACTTTTTTAAACTCACTGATTGTCTTTAAGGATGCTAGGAAGCTATTACTAATGGTTGTGAAAATTAGTAAATAAAAGTAAAAAGTTACTCATTTATTCTGTCCTTTCTATACAGACTGCATCAGGACAACTGAATAGATGATGAGTTTTTTTTATAGAACTATTCCAGCTAGTGAATAAAGAAAGAATGATAGACTATCATGTGATCATTTTTCAACCCCCTTAATGGATTGCTCTAGTTGGTGATCATTGATAACTGTTAATGTCAAAGAAAGGGAATTCAATAGACTTTTGAACTTAACTGTTGGAAGTACGTACTACCTGCCACCTGTGAAACAGTCTTGGCAAAAACAAAAAAGGTTTTTTGCTTTGTTTGTTTGTTTTTGGAAACAGAGTCACTCTGTTTCCCAGGCTGGAGTGCAGTGGTGCTCTCGACTCACTGCAACCTCCGCCTCCCAGGTTCAAGTGATTCTTGTGCCTCAGCCCCTGAGCACCTGGGACTACAGGTGCGTGCCACTACACCCAGCCAATTTTTTGTATTTTAGTAGAGATGGGGTTTCACCATGTTGCCCAGGCTGGTCTCAAACTCCTGAGCTCAGGTGATCCATCCACCTCGGCCTCCCAAAATGCTAGGATTACAGGCGTGAGCCACCGCGCCTACCCCCCCCCAAAATGTTTTAATACAAAAATGATCCTGAATCTGATCACAGCTCTAGATATATCTATCATTTTACTGTAAATACAGGAGTCAGAAGAACATTATTAAACTACATCATGGTAATGCATTTGGCAAAATCCAAACTGTAGGAAACTACCAGCTAACCTGATTTCTTCAACAACAACAAATTGTAAAGGAGGAGGAACCCGTATACGGAGATTGAAGAGACATAGTCATCCAGTCACAATGTGTAGACCTTATCTGGATCCTAATTCAAACAAAGAAAAAATAATTTGGGAAATGTTAACACTGCCTAGGAATTTAATATTAAGGAATTATTGTTTATTTTAGATGTGATAGCAGTCTGTAGTTGATTTACATACTTCCTTTTAGAGGTAAATATGGAAATATTTACAGGTGAAATCATATGCTATCTGAGATTTGCTTGAAAATATTCTAGTGGGATTGGGTAGATAGTGGACTGGGATTTAGTTGATACTTACACCTGTAATTGTAACACTTTGGGAAGCTGAGGCAGGAGGATCACTTGAGTCCAGGAGTTTGAGGTTACAGTGAGCTATGTTTGTGCCACTGCACTCCAACCTCTGCAACAGAGCAAGACCCCATTTCTAAAGGAAAAAAGCACCTACCAATTGGTAAATGTTGGTTGAAACTTAGCAATGGTTAGAGGTCCATTAACTATTTTCTCCACTTTTTTATCATATATTTTTTCATTTTTATTACAAAAATTAAAAAAGTATCTCCTGCGAAAGAAGGAAAAACAAGTAATAGGAAGGGATGAGAATAGAGAAGCTTAGTCATTAAATTGTCCTCTGTGTTTGAATGCTAGGAGGTTTGATATTTATGGAGTATTAATCACAATCAAACCTTTTACTGTTCAACAATACACAGCGCTAGAGAGATTAAGATCTGTCCCTTTACCTCAGTTGGGTGATAAAGTAGAAACTGGAGACTTAAGGGTTGAGTGATAGAAACAGCAGCACAGTGGACACAAAAGCGTAAGGTGGACGTGGCAGATTCCTTCAGAAAGGTTGGTTTAGGACTGAAGACTTCTAAGACGCTGTCTTGTTTAGCAGGGGTGCGGGAGTTGTGGGGATAAGACACACACTAGGTGAGGGATTGAAGGCCTGGTCTTTCGTCTTGGCTTTGCCATTTTATTCTTTTTTTTTTTTTTTTTTTTTCTTGGAGACAGAGGAGTTTCACTCTTGTTGCCCAGGCTGCTGTGCAATGGGACAATCTCAGGTCATTGCAACTTCCACCTCCTGGGTTCAAGCAATTCTCCTGCCTCAGCCTCCCAAGTAGCTGGGATTACAGGTGCACCACCATACCTGGCTAATGTTTGTGTTTTAGTAGAGATGACATTTCACCATGTTGACCAGGCTGGTCTCAAACTCCTGACCTAGGTTATCAACCCACCTTGACCTCCCAAAGTGCTGGAATTACATGCGTGAGCCACTGCACCTGGCCCATTTTACTCTTTGTTTGACTTTGGATAAGTCACTTTAAAGTCTCTACTTTAATTTCCTCATTTGGAGAATAGAGAATGATGCCTGTGCTGTCTACATGGAAGACTTAGTGTGAGAATAAAATGACTTAACACATGAAAAAGCCATTGGTAAACTGTATACACCCATTCTGATGTAAGATACTCCCACTCCAGTCATTAAAAGGAACATGAAGTTGGGGGGAATGTTATAAAAAGGGAGTGGAGAGGGAAGGTATGTCATTGCTTTTCTGTTTTAATGTTTTTTTTGTGAGGTTTTTTCCATTTTTTAAGTTGTCACTTAAAAATATGTAACATTGGCCGGGCGCGGTGGCTCAAGCCTGTAATCCCAGCACTTTGGGAGGCCGAGACGGGCGGATCACGAGGTCAGGAGATCGAGACCATCCTGGCTAACACAGTGAAACCCCGTCTCTACTAAAAAGAGCCGGGCGAGGTGGCGGGCGCCTGTAGTCCCAGCTACTCGGGAGGCTGAGGCAGGAGAATGGCGTAAACCCGGAGGCGGAGCTTGCAGTGAGCTGAGATCCGGCCACTGCACTCCAGCCTGGGCGACAGAGCAAGACTGTCTCAAAAAAAAAAAAGTAACATTTACCATTTTAACCAGTTTTAAGTGTATATATAGTTCTGCAACATTAAGTACAGTCACATTGTTGTGCAGCTATCACCACCATCCATCTCCAGAACTTTCTCATTTTCCCCAACTGAAACTTTGTACTTACTGAAGACTAACTCCCTGGCCCCTGACAACCATCATTCTACTTTTCCATCTCTATGAATTTGGTTAAGTACTTCATATAAGTGGAATCTGTATTTGTCCTTTTGTGACTGGCTTATTTCACTTAACATAATGTTCTCAGGGTTCATCTGTGTTTCAGCATGTGTCAGAATTTCCATCCTTTTTAAGGCTGAATAATCCACTCTGTGTCTACACCACATTTTGTTTTTCCATTCATCTGTCTGTGGACACTTGAGTTGCTTCTGCCTTTTGGCTATTGTGAATAATGTTGCTGTGAACATGGGTGTACACATCTGTTTGAGTCCCTGTTTTCACTTTTTTTGGTATATATCCACAAATGGTATTTCTGGATCATATCTGTGTTTAATTATTGAGGAAGCAGTCTGTTTTAAAAAATTAATTACTTTATTGCTTATGGAAACATCTCCACAGAGTCATATCTGAGGGTATATGTACGCTGTGGTCCATGAGGCTTTTTTCTAGGAAATTTTTTTCAAGTACTAATCCAATTTTTTAATCACAATCTTCTAAGAGGCTTAAACTGTGAAGGAATATGGATCCCAAGAAATAGTTTTTGTACTCAAGATCTTAACGAATGATTACAGATAAGCCTTTCCTTACTAAATGTTTATTTTTTTAAACTAATTTCATTCAGCAGTTTTCAACTTAATGCCTCCTAAGTGCCAGGTACTGTATTATGTGGTAAGGATTTAGTGTTGAATAAATGAAATTCAAGTGTTGGAAAAATACTACTGCAAAGAAAATAAACTGAAGAAAGAGGACAGTGAATGATGGAGTGGGATGTTATTTTATATAGTCTAATTAGGGAAGTCTTCTCCGAGAGGTAGCATTTGAGCAAAGACTTCAGTAAAAATGAGAGTATGAACCATGTGAAGACGTTTCAGAAGAGTGGTACAGCAAAGGGAAGAGCCCTGAGGTAGGAGCAAGAAACGCTTTTCAAGGAGACAACTCGGATCAGATGACAGCCTATCTCGACCAGTACCTAGTACCTATATGAGGAAATCAATTGTTGTAAGATAGCTCTAGAAAGTAAAGTACAGGGCTGGGTGTGCTGTGTCATGCGTGTTATCTCAGCATTTTGGTAGGCCAGGGCAGGAGGATCATTTGAGGCCAGGAGTTCAAGACCAGCTTGCACAATATTAGTGAGACCCTGTCTCTACAAAAAAAGGTTTTTTAATTAGCTGGACATGATGGCACACACCTGCTCTAGCCACTTGGGAGGCTGAGGCTGGAGGATTGCTTGAGCCCGGGCATTATGAGCTATGGTTGTGCCACTGCACTTCAGCCTGAGCAACACAGTGAGACTCTGCCTCTTAAAAACAAACAAAAAAGTCCGGGCGCGGTGGCTCAAGCCTGTAATCCCAGCACTTTGGGAGGCCGAGATGGGCGGATCACAAGGTCAGGAGATCAAGACCATCCTGGCTAACACGGTGAAACCCCATCTCTACTAAAAAATACAAAAAACTAGCCGGGCGAGGTGGTGGGCACCTGTAGTCCCAGCTACTCGGGAGGCTGAGGCAGGAGAATGGCGTAAACCCGGGAGGCAGAGCTTGCAGTGAGCCGAGATCCAGCCACTGCACTCCAGTCTGGGCGACAGAGCAAGACTCCGTCTCAAAAAAAAAAAAAAAAAAAGAGTATAGAAAAATGTTAGTGATAATTTATTTACATATACTGTTAATCTAGAAAATACTGTATTTGTGGTGTGAGAGATGTCAGGAAGATATTACTGCTGACATGACATTCCAATAATGATTACTACATAGAATACATAACCTTTTCCTCTGAAATGTTATTTTCTTGGCAGAGGGACATGTGCAGTGAACCCAAAGGATGTATTTTATCATCTGTTCAGGGAAGACAGAATGAGACAACTGATAAAGAGAATCTGAGTTTTAAGAAATGATCTCTAAAAATCTTAGATAATAAAATAATAACCAAGTATCTTACTGATATGTGTGACAGTGATACATATATTATTAGGAGAACACATAGACTCAGATCTCAAGAGAGGTTAGAGATCACCCATATTTTGCTGGGTGCTGTGCAGTAATGTGAAGTTATGCCAGAAATAACTGCACCTCAAGAAATAAGCACCATTACTTCTTAGACTCTCCATTTATCTTTTTACAAACATTGATATTTATAAATAATACCCTCATTTAAAAGTAAATGAATTATCTTGGGAGAATGCTGTATTGTAATACAAGGAATATTACCTTTAGAAATGAGATATTAATTGTATTAGAAAACTTAGGCCGGGCATGGTGGCTCAAGCCGGTAATCCCAGCACTTTGGGAGGCCAAGACGGGCGGATCACGAGGTCAGGAGATCGAGACCATCCTGGCTAACACGGTGAAACCCCGTCTCTACTAAAAAATACAAAAATCTAGCCGGCGAGGTGGCAGGCGCCTGTAGTCCCAGCTACTCGGGAGGCTGAGGCAGGAGAATGGCGTAAACCCAGGAGGCGGAGCTTGCAGTGAGCTGAGATCCAGCCACTGCACTCCCGCCCGGGCGACAGAGCCAGACTCCGTCTCAAAAAAAAAAAAAAAATTGTATTAGAAAACTTTTGTTTTTAGACTTCTTTATGTTCTGTTTGAATTGTTTCTTCCCTGATATATATATGTGTATATATATATATATTTTTAAAAGAGATGGGATTGTTTTGTTGCCCAGGCTAGTCTCGACCTCCTGGCCTCAAGCAATCCTCCTTAGCCTCCCAAAGTGCTGGGATTACAGGCTGGAGCCACTGTGCTTGGCCTCCTTAATATGTCTTTCTCAGACTTCAAACCCATTACGTTTATCACCTTCAGTGAACCCATAAATTGCTTCGCCTATATGCTTCTTGGTTTACAACATTGTAACCACCCAGTTATACAAGGTAGAGACTTCAGTCATCATTTCCTTCTTCCTCTCCACCATTCCCCTTACCAGTTTGGTGAGCATTCTTCACTATGTGTTCTATGATAAGGACCTCATATGTATTATCTTAATTTTTTATTATAGATGTCTACTATGGTTTGCTGTTCCCCACATTTCATGTGTTGGGAACTTAATCCCCAAATTTGTATGTCAATGGAATGTAGGACCTTTGGAAAGTAATTAGGATTAGATAAAATCATCAAGGTGGGGCCCTCATAATGGGGCTGGTGGCTTTGTAAGAGGAAGAGAGACTTGAACTGACATGCATGCTCTTGCCCTTTTGCTGTGTGATGGCCTCAGCCATGTTATGGCACAGCAAGAAGGCCCTCACCAGATATTGGGGTGGTCTTGGACCTCCCACCCTCCAGAACTGTAAGAAATAGATTTCTTTTCTTTATAAATTACCCAGTCTATGCTGTTCTGTTACAGCAACAGAAAACAGACTAAGACAGGGTCCTAAACAAATGAAATACGGTGTTTTAAGATGCAGACTTACATTGCCTTAACAGGGCCGAGAATATCTGTTTCATTTTGATATATTTAGACTGTAATATCCTCTCCCAGTGTTTCTGCTACAAGTGGGTAGCACAGGACAAGCAATGGGGTTGAGGAAAAATTATCATAGTTACAAGAAAACCCTCTAATAATCCTTGTAAGAGTAAGAGTTTTGTCTGGTTTTCTACTTTGTTTTTCCTAAGAGACCTTGTTGATGTCTCTTACAGAGAGGGTCTTTTATAGCTGAACATTCTCAAAACTTGTTCATCATCACAACCACTAGTACTTTTTTTTACAAGGACCACTATATACAAGATTCTAAGTGTAGACTTCAGAGGAAACTTAGGAGGAACACATTTTTCATTTGACATGCCAACAAAGATTCTTTAAATAGCAGATATTCTGATGGGCAGGAGCTCATCAAAATGGAGTGAGTGGCCAGTATTAAGCCATTATATATAGCTTGTAACTCTTTTTCACTGAAAATTTAAAGTAATTGGTCCCCCACCCCCATATTTGTTTAGATTCTGAGTCCCCGTAATGTGAAGAAAAATAGAATGTTACTATGAAATCACCTCAACTCCGAAGCCATTATTGGCTTCCCATTTATAAGAATTTGAATAATTCATAGGGCTATTCACATGTCTATTCCTTTAATGATCTAACAGTTTGGTTTGTTTGTTTGTTTAGTTTTTGAGACGGAGTCTCGCTCTGTCACCAGGCTGGAGTGCAGTGGTGCAATCTCGGCTCACTGGAACCTCCGCCTCCTGGGTGATCTAACAGTTTGGAATTTGAACTGTCCTCGTGAAGACTGCCCTGGATGAGGAAACCTTTGAGTTTCTGTTTTGTTCTGTGCTCTCCCCTTCTGTCTGTGCAGCTATAGTCTCAGGCTTACTATAGAGTTCACCCAGCATATTTGCTTCTCTCTCCAGCTCTACTAGTGGAACCCACGGTAACTTATCAACAAGAAATATACCCTTGTGTTTTTAACGTTTGCTAAGTTGGTGTCAGAAAATCTGAATGTTTTGGCTTTGAATGGAATTTAGGAGAAATTGCATTTTTTTCCCTTTAAATTCATTTGATTTGAATGTATTCTCTGATGTCAGTTCTATTTCTCTCTGCAAATGCTCTTTAAACTCAAATGTAGGCCAGGGGTGGTGGCTCACACCTGTAATCCCAACACTCTGCGAAGCCGAGGCCAGCAGATCACCTGAGGTCAGGAGTTCGAGACCAGCCTGGCCAACATGGTGAAACCCCGTCTCTACTAAAAATACAAAAATTAGCCGGGTGTAGGGGTACGTGCCTGTAAGCCCAGCTACTCGGGAGACTGAGGCAGGAGAATCGCTTGAACCCAGATGGCGGAGGATGCAGTGAGCCAAGATCACACCACTGCAACTCCAGCCTGGGTAACAGTGCGAGACTCCGTCTCACAAATAAAAATAAATAAATAAATAAACTCAAATCTAGACTCATTTTTATCACCATCTCTAAATCTAGAGTGAACCATCTTTCTGTACACTGTCAAGCCCACAATAAAAACAGTTGTCCCTGGTTAGAACAGTGATTTCCTTTATTCAATAAAATGTTGTGTGCCTGGCTTAATGCTAGTTTTCCATATCGTAAACACAAAGGCTCCAAACGGCAGGCCCCAGCAACTTATGAGAGTTGATTGGGCAAGTTCTACAGTCTGTCTTGCAGGGCCTCATAATAATTTTTCACCCTCTGCTTATAGGTTCTTTTTCCTGACTTTTGGGGAAAACTTTTCAGGCTTCTTCCAGAGCTACTTCAGTTTTGGGGGATTCTAGCTGCTAAAAGACAACAAAACTTTTGGGGATGTCCAGGCCAAGGCAGCTTCTGCACTGGCTGCTGTAGGCATCACTTCTCAGGTCCGCTGCCAAAGACCCAGATAAGAGGAATAAGCGACACCCATTGGCCTAGAGTCAGGCTTCCCTCTGGGGGGGCCTTTTCAGCCCTCTAATTCCCATTTTCCATCTGTTGCTTCAGGAGGATCGTCTGAGGTTGTAGGACAGGATGAAGCGTTTGGAGTGTGAGCTTTGAGGTAAAGGTGGCAGAGTAGGAGATGCCCATTCGTGTCTTCACCGTGCAGCCACGTTCATTCTTAATGCACCACTTCCCAGGAATTGGTTCTCTACTTTGAATGGCTAGAAACCGATTTTTTTTTTTTAAAGAATATTTTAACATCTTAAGATGTAGTTTGTCCAGTCCAGGTCAGACCTGGCACAGGCCCAAGTCCCTCAAAAGACATTTCTCTTTTGATGGACTCCTGTTTCTGCTTTCCAAGTGGCAGTCCATATTATCTTTTATTTTTAATTTTTTTTTTTTTTTCTGAGGTGGGGTCTTGCTATGTTACCCAGGCTGGTCTCGAACTCCTGAGCTCAAGTGAGCTGCCTGCCTCATTCTACTGAAGTGCCAGGATTACAGGCATGAGTCACCACGCCTAACCAGCAGTCCATATTATTTTAACTCTTAAAACAACCTTGTAAAGTAGGTGCTATTATGTTGCCTGCATTTTAGAGATAAAGCCAGAACCTTAGTAACACTTTCCTGGACTACTGGAAGAATCCTCTAATAAGTCTTGCTGCATCAAGCATCTTCCAATAGTCTTTCTGTAATGGTAGTATAATGGTGCTGCTTTGCTCCTACTGTTCTGTGCTTTGCTCCAGTAGTTCCTCTATTGTGTTCTGAACACAGACCCAATACCTTTGGCATTTGAGGCTTATCTCTCTTTTTTTGAGATAGGATCTTGCTCTGTCGCCCAGGCTGCAGTGCACTGGCATGCTCATAGCTCCCTGCAACCTCAGTCTCTAGGCCTAAATGATCCTCTCACCTCAGCCTCCTGAATAGCTGGATCTACAGGCACACATCACTTTGTCTGGCTAATTGGTTTTTTGTTTTGTTTTCGAGACAGAGTCTCACTCTGTCACCCAGGGTGGAATACAGTGATGCAATCTCGGCTTACTGCAACCTTTGCCTCCTGGGTTCAAGCGATTCTCATGCCTCAGCCTCCCAAGTGGCTGGGATTATAGGTATGCACCACCACGCCCAGCTCATTTTTGTATTTTTGGTAGAGACAGGGTTTTGCCATGTTGGCCAGGCAGGTTGCAAACTCCTGGTCCCAAGTGATCTACCTGCCTCGGCCTCCCAAAGTGCTGGGATTACAGGTGTGAGCCACTGCACATGGCCTAATTGTTTTTAGTAGAGACAAGGGCTTACTGTGTTACCCAGGCTGGCCTTGAACTCCTGGCCTCAAGCTATCCTCCTGCCTCAGCCTCCCAAAGTGTTGAGATTACAGGTGTGAGCCACTGTGCCCAGCCATTTGGAGGCTTTTTGATCTAATACCTACCCATACTCACAACATACATACTGTTAGGCCTTGGACATGATATTTATCAACATTCATGGTAATACTAACATTGATTTATTCAAATATCATATGCTTACTTTGTATTCTGTGGTGAATGGTAAGGATTCTAAGATGAACAAATGTAATACCTACCCTTGGGAAACTTAAAGTTTAGTGGAAATGTAAGTAATTATGCTTCAGTATTAGTAGATAATAGAGTTGTAGGGTTGAGAACTGAGAGTGGTACACTAACTGGAAGAGGAGTTACTTCTCTTTATGTATCCTGTTTAGTAGTACCTGGAATAACCTATCTTTTTTTGTTGTTTGTTTGTCTGGGGGTTGTTTGTTTGTTTGGGGGTTGTTTGTTTGTTTGTTTGAGATGGAGTCTTGCTCTGTAGCCCAGGCTGGAGTGCAGTGGCATGATCTCGGCTCACCGCAACCTCCGCCTCCTGGATTCAAGTGATTCTCGTGCCTCAACCTCCAGAGTAGCTGGGATTACAGGCGCGTACCACTGCACCTGGCTGTTATTTTGTATTTTTAGTAGAGATGGGGTTTCAACATGTTGGCCACGCTGGTCTTGACCTCCCGACCTCAAGTGATTCCCCCACCTTGGCCTCCCAAAGTGCCAGGATTACAGGCATGAGCCACCACGCCCAGCAACCTATCCTTTTTTCCTTGATATATTCCTGTTGATTTATGCAGCCAGATGGCAGATGGGTGGATGGATAGATGATCGATCAAGCATAACAAAGTGACATCCTGCCATCAAGAAACATGTATTCTAGCTGTAAATATTCTGAAAGACACTTTTCGTTTTGCTTTGATTTCATACGCTTTCCTTTCAGTTAAGGAAAGCTTTATGTGAGTGATTGTTTTAAACACAAAAAGTAACACTGTCCGGTGTGTATTCACTTCCCGTTTCTGAAGTGGAATTATGTTTGTCTGCTCTGGACATTTTTCCTTCAAAATTTAGAGAAAAAAATACAAAGATAAGATTACACATAGATATAAGAAACTGAATGCTAGGCCCACCTCTGCAACTTACTAGCTCTGTCTTAATATTTTTAATGGATCATAATTCATCTTCTCCTTAGTGAGTTGCTGCTGTCACAAATACTGTTGTTTTATGTCATTGGTAATTTTAGGGTTTTCAGTGCTAGGTGGAGGTCATCTGCCTCTATATTTAGTGGCCCCAGAGAGACATACTAGTTTGGTTGTGGCTTTCTGAACTCCCCCTCTCGTCTCTTTTTGAAGATACTCTCAAAAGATGGGTTTATTGCTTATTCTGCTTCTGCTTGCTGTTCACAGTCTCTTTGTCTTGTTGCTCTTGAAATGTATCCAAGAATAGAACTGAAGGTTTACAAAAAAACAAAAGTAATCCTAGCTCTTTGTGACTTTGGGCAAGTTACTAACCTCTCAGCCTCATCAGTCAAAAAGATACAGGGATAATTAAATTAGTTAATACCTGTGAAAGCTCTAAGAACAGGCTGACATATAGTAAACTCTCAATGTTGTTATGTTAAGTAAAACATGCTTGGGGTATGACAAGGGTGACAAGGGAAGCCATTTTCTGTTAACTTAGGTTTTTGGTTTTTTTTTTTTTTTTTTTGCCAACAAAATCATAAAAATTCTTTAATCACTGAGTTTGGATAGCATAAATACAGAAGAGAACAATTTTATGACAACTTTAATACCAATAGGAAGACATCGGCAGCTTTGTAAGCAGCGTTACACACAACATGAGCAGGACACCCAAGACCCTCTGTTGCCTCATCCGTGCTTTGTTTCCACTTTGAGTAAACATTGTTTGCACCCTTACACAAAGATCCACCAAATTTTTATCTTATTATCTCCATCAAAAGCAGTAATTTTTTTTGCTATTGTTTCCAAACTCTTATTTGCAAGGATTTTTCTGGTAATAAACTTACAAGCAGTCTTTTTCATGAGAAAAGGGGAAAATGTTGTCTATATTATGAAAACTTTGTGTTTATGGCCATGCTGTAAAGAGGTGAGGCACTTAGATCTTTGATAATAGTCTCTAATTATAAATTGAGCTAATACTTTTTTTTAATTATTGCAGTAGATTTTGTCCTAGCAGTAGTAAGTTTGCTTACAATTTTGGAAAACACTTCAGTAGTATGTTCACACCATCATTTAAACAGAAAAACTACTGTTTTTTTTTTTTTTTTTAAAGTTCTAGGGTACATGTGCATAACGTGCAGGTTTGTTACATATGTATACTTGTGCCATGTTGGTGTGCTGCACCCATCAACTCGTCAGCACCCATCAGGTCATCATTTATATCATGTATAACTCCCCCCTCCCCCCTCCCCATGATAGGCCCCAATGTGTGATGTTCCCCTTCCCGAGTCCAAGTTTCCTCATTGTGCAGTTCCCACCTATGAGTGAGAACATGCGGTGTTTGGTTTTCTCTTCTTGTGATAGTTTGCTAAGAATGATGGTTTCCAGCTGCATCCATGTCCCTACAAAGGACGCAAACTCATCCTTTTTTATGGCTGCATAGTATTCCATGGTGTATATGTGCCACATTTTCTTAATCCAGTCTGTCACAGATGGACATTTGGGTTGATTCCAAGTCTTTGTTATTGTGAATAGTGCCGCAATAAACATACGTGTGCATGTGTCTTTGTAGTAGAATAATTTATAATCCTTTGGGTATATACCCAGTAGTGGGATGGCTGGGTCATATGGTACATCTAGTTCTAGATCCTTGAGGAATTGCCATACTGTTTTCCATAATGGTTGAACTAGTTTACAATCCCACCAACAGTGTAAAAGTGTTCCTATTTCTCCACATCCTCTCCAACACCTGTTGTTTCCTGATTTTTTAATGATTGCCATTCTAACTGGTGTGAGATGGTATCTCATTGTGGTTTTGATTTGCATTTCTCTGATGGCGAGTGATCATGAGCATTTTTTCATGTGTCTGTTGGCTGTATGAATGTCTTCTTTTGAGAAATGTCTGTTCATATCCTTTCCCCACTTTTTTATGGGGTTGTTTGTTTTTTTCTTGTATATTTGTTTGAGTTCTTTGTAGATTCTGGATATTAGCCCTTTGTCACATGAGTAGGTTGCAAAAATTTTCTCCCATTCTGTAGGTTGCCTGTTCACTCTGATGGTAGTTTCTTTTGCTGTGCAGAAGCTCTTTAGTTTAATGAGATCCCATTTGTCAATTTTGGCTTTTGCTGCCGTTGCTTTTGGTGTTTTAGACATGAAGTCCTTGCCCGTGCCTATGTCCTGAATGGTACTACCTAGATTTTCTTCTAGGGTTTTTATGGTATTAGGTCTAACATTTAAGTCTCTAATCCATCTTGAATTAATCTTCGTATAAGGAGTAAGGAAAGGATCCAGTTTCAGCTTTCTACTTATGGCTAGCCAATTTTCCCAGCACCATTTATTAAATAGGGAATCCTTTCCCCATTTCTTGTTTCTCTCAGGTTTGTCAAAGATCAGATGGCTGTAGATGTGTGGTATTATTTCCGAGGACTCTGTTCTGTTCCATTGGTCTATATCTCTGTTTTGGTACCAGTACCATGCTGTTTTGGTTACTGTAGCCTTGTAGTATAGTTTGAAGTCAGGTAGCGTGACGCCTCCAGCTTTGTCCTTTTGACTTAGGATTGTCTTGGCAATGCGGGCTCTTTTTTGGTTCCATATGAACTTTAAAGCAGTTTTTTCCAATTCTGTGAAGAAACTCATTGGTAGCTTGATGGGGATGGCATTGAATCTATAAATAACCTTGGGCAGTATGGCCATTTTCACGATATTGATTCTTCCTATCCATGAGCATGGTATGTTCTTCCATTTGTTTGTGTCCTCTTTGATTTCACTGAGCAGTGGTTTGTAGTTCTCCTTGAAGAGGTCCTTTACATCCCTTGTAAGTTGGATTCCTAGGTATTTTATTCTCTTTGAAGCAATTGTGAATGGAAGTTCATTCCTGATTTGGCTCTCTGCTTGTCTGTTACTGGTGTATAAGAATGCTTGTGATTTTTGCACATTAATTTTGTATCCTGAGACTTTGCTGAAGTTGCTTATCAGCTTAAGGAGATTTTGGGCTGAGACAATGGAGTTTTCTAAATATACAATCATGTCATCTGCAAACAGGGACAATTTGACTTCTTCTTTTCCTAACTGGATACCCTTGATTTCTTTCTCTTGCCTGATTGCCCTAGCCAGAACTTCCAACACTATGTTGAATAGGAGTGGTGAGAGAGGGCATCCCTGTCTTGTGCCAGTTTTCAAAGGGAATTTTTCCAGTTTTTGCCCATTCAGTATGATATTAGCTGTGGGTTTGTCATAAATAGCTCTTATTATTTTGAGGTACGTTCCATCAATACCAAATTTATTGAGTCTTTTTAGCATGAAGGGCTGTTGAATTTTGTCAAAAGCCTTTTCTGCATGTATTGAGATAATCATGTGGTTCTTGTCTTTGGTTCTGTTTATATGCTGGATTACGTTTATTGATTTGCGAATGTTGAACCAGCCTTGCATCCCAGGGATGAAGCCCACTTGATCATGGTGGATAAGCTTTTTGATGTGCTGCTGAATCCAGTTTGCCAGTATTTTATTGAGAATTTTTGCATCGATGTTCATCAGGGATATTGGTCTAAAATTCTCTTTTTTTGTTATGTCTCTGCCAGGCTTTGGTATCAGGATGATGTTGGCCTCATAAAATGAGTTAGGGAGGATTCCCTCTTTTTCAATTGATTGGAATAGTTTCAGAAGGAATGGTACCAGCTCCTCCTTGTACCTCTGGTAGAATTCACCTGTGAATCCATCTGGTCCTGGACTTTTTTTGGTGGGTAGGCTATTAATTGTTTCCTCAATTTCAGAGCCTACTATTGGTCTATTCAGGGACTCAACTTCTTCCTGGTTCAGCCTTGGGAGAGTGTAAGTGTCCAGGAAATTATCCATTTCTTCTAGATTTTCTAGTTGATTTGCGTAGAGGTGTTTATAGTATTCTCTGATGGTAGTTTGTATTTCTGTGGGGTCGGTGGTGATATCCCCTTTATCATTTTTTATTGCGTCTATTTGACTCCTCTCTCTTTTCTTCTTTATTAGTCTTGCTAGCTGTCTGTCAATTTTGTTGATCTTTTCAAAAAACCAACTCCTGGATTCATTGATTTTTTGGAGGGTTTTTTGTGTCTCTATCTCCTTCAGTTCTGCTCTGATCTTAGTTATTTCTTGCCTTCTGCTAGCTTTTGAATGTGTTTGCTCTTGCCTCACTAGTTCTTTTAATTGTGATGTTAGAGTGTCAATTTTAGATCTTTCCTGCTTTCTCTTGTGGGCATATTTAGTGCTATAAATTTCCCTCTACACACTGCTTTAAATGTGTCCCAGAGATTCTGGTATGTTGTGTCTTTGTTCTCATTGGTTTCAAAGAACATCTTTATTTCTGCTTTCATTTCGTTATGTACCCAGTAGTCATTCAGGAGCAGGTTGTTCAGTTTCCATGTAGTTAAGCGGTTTTGATTGAGTTTCTTAGTCCTGAGTTCTAGTTTGATTGCACTGTGGTCTGAGAGACAGTTTGTTATAATTTCTGTTCTTTTACATTTGCTGAGGAGTGCTTTACTTCCAATTATGTGGTCAATTTTGGAATAAATGCGATGTGGTGCTGAGAAGAATGTATATTCTGTTGATTTGGGGTGGAGAGTTCTATGGATGTCTATTAGGTCCGCTTGGTGCAGAGATGAGTTCAATTCCTGGATATCCTTGTTAACTTTCTGTCTCGTTGATCTGTCTAATGTTGACAGTGGAGTGTTGAAGTCTCCCATTATTATTGTATGGGAGTCTAAGTCCCTTTGTAAGTCTCTAAGGACTTGCTTTATGAATCTGGGTGCTCCTGTATTGGGTGCATATATATTTAGGATAGTTAGCTCTTCCTGTTGAATTGATCCCTTTACCATTATGTAATGGCCTTCTTTGTCTCTTTTGATCTTTGATGGTTTAAAGTCTGTTTTATCAGAGACTAGTATTGCAACCCCTGCTTTTTTTTGTTCTCCATTTGCTTGGTAGATCTTCCTCCATCCCTTTATTTTGAGCCTATGTATATCTCTGCATGTGAGATGGGTCTCCTGAATACAGCAGACTGATGGGTCTTGACTCTTTATCGAGTTTGCCAGTCTGTGTCTTTTAATTGGAGCATTTAGTCCATTTACATTTAAGGTTAATATTGTTATGTGTGAACTTGATCCTGCCATTATGATATTAACTGGTTATTTTGCTCGTTAGTTGATGCAGTTTCTTCCTAGCCTCGATGATCTTTACATTTTGGCATGTTTTTGCAATGGCTGGTACCGGTTGTTCCTTTCCATGTTTAGGGCTTCCTTCAGGGTCTCTTGTAAGGCAGGCCTGGTGGTGACAAAATCTCTAAGCATTTGCTTATCTGTAAAGGATTTTATTTCTCCTTCACTGATGAAACTTAGTTTGGCTGGATATGAAATTCTGGGTTTAAAATTCTTTTCTTTAAGAACGTTGAATATTGGCCCCCACTCTCTTCTGGCTTGTAGAGTTTCTGCCGAGAGATCTGCTGTTAGTCTGATGGGCTTCCCTTTGTGGGTAACCCGACCTTTCTCTCTGGCTGCCCTTAAGATTTTTTCCTTCATTTCAACTTTGGTGAATCTGGCAATTATGTGTCTTGGAGTTGCTCTTCTTGAGGAGTATCTTTGTGGCGTTCTCTGTATTTCCTGAATTTGAATGTTGGCCTGCCCTACTAGGTTGGGGAAGTTCTCCTGGATGATACCGTGAAGAGTGTTTTCCAACTTGGTTCCATTTTCCCCCTCACTTTCAGGCACCCCAATCAGACGTAGATTTGGTCTTTTTACATAATCCCATACTTCTTGCAGGCTTTGTTCATTTCTTTTTCTTCTTTTTTCTTTTGGTTTCTCTTCTTGCTTCATTTCATTCATTTGATCCTCAATCGCTGATAGTCTTTCTTCCAGTTGATTGAGTCGGTTACTGAAGCTTGTGCATTTGTCACGTATTTCTTGTGTCATGGTTTTCATCTCTGTCATTTCGTTTATGACCTTCTCTGCATTAATTAGTCTAGCTGTCAATTCTTCCACTCTTTTTTCAAGATTTTTAGTTTCTTTGCGCTGGGTACGTAACTCCTCCTTTAGCTCTGAGAAGTTTGATGGACTGAAGCCTTCTTCTCTCATCTCGTCAAAGTCATTCTCTGACTAGCTTCGATCCGTTGCTGGCGATGGGCTGCGCTCCTTTGCAGGGGGAGATGCGCTCTTATTTTTTGAATTTCCAGCTTTTCTGCCCTGCTTTTTCCCCATCTTTGTGGTTTTATCTGTCTCTGGTCTTTGATGATGGTGACGTACTGATGGGGTTTTGGTATAGGTGTCCTTCCTGTTTGATAGTTTTCCTTCTGACAGTCAGGACCCTCAGCTATAGGTCTGTTGGAGATTGCTTGAGGTTCACTCCAGACCCTGTTTGCCTGGTTATCAGCAGCAGAGGTTGCAGAAGATAAATATTGCTGAACAGCGAGTGTACCTGTCTGATTCTTACTTTGGAAGCTTCCTCTCAGGGGTGTACTCCACCCTGTGAGGTGTGGGGTGTCAGACTGCCCCTAGTGGGGGATGTCTCCCAGTTAGGCTACTCAGGGGTGAGGGACCCACTTGAGCAGGCAGTCTGTCCGTTCTTAGATCTCAACCTCCGTATTGGGAGATCCACTGCTCTCTTCAAAGCTGTCAGACAGAGTCGTTCGCGTCTGCACAGGCCTCTGCTGCTTCCCCTGTTGTGCCCTGTCCCCAGAGGTGGAGTCTACAGAGACAGGCAGGTTTCCTTGAGCTGCTGTGAGCTCCACCCAGTTCGAGCTTCCCAGCGGCTTTGTTTACCTACTTAAGCCTCAGCAATGGCGGGCGCCCCTCCCCCAGCCTCCCTGCTGCCTTGGGATAGATCGCGGCAGACTGCTGTGTTAGCAATGAGGGAGGCTCCGTGGGCTTGGGACCCTCCCGGCCACGTGTGGGATATATTCTCTTGGTGTGCCAATTGGCTTAAAGCGCAGTATTGGGGTGGGAGTTACCCGATTTTCCAGGTGTTGTGTGTCTCAGTTCCCCTGGCTAGGAAAAGGGATTCCCTTCCCCCTTGCGCTTCTCAGGTGAGGCGATGCCTCGCCCTGCTTCAGCTCTCGCTGGTCAGGCTGCAGCAGCTGACCAGCATCGATTGTCCGGCACTCCCTAGTGAGATGACCCCAGTACCTCAGTTGAAAATGCAGAAATCACCGGTCTTCTGTGTCGCTCGCGCTGGGAGTTGGAGACTGGAGCTGTTCCTATTCGGCCATCTTGCTCCGCCCTTTTTTTTTTTTTTTTTAAGAAATTTTGTTTGTTTATTTTTATTATTTTATTTATTTATTTATTTTTTTGGAGACAGAGTCTTGCTCTGTTGCCCAGGCTGGAGTGTGGTGGCATGATCTCAGCTCACTGCGACCTCCGCCTCCTGGGTTCAAGTGATTCTCCTGCCTTAGCCTCCCGAGTAGCTGGGACTACAGGCACCCGCCATCACGCCTGGCTAAGTTTTGTATTTTTAGTAGAGACAGAGTTTCACCATATTGGCCAGGCTGGTCTCAAACTCCTGACTTTGTGATCCACCCGCCTTGGCCTTCCAGAGTGCTGGGATCACAGGCGTGAGTCAGTGTGCCTTGCCTTCTTATTTATTTTTTAGTAGAAACAGGGTCTCACTAGGTTTCCCAGGCTGGTCTCGGAACTCCTGGGCTCAAGTGGTCCTCCCACCTCAGCCTCCCAAAGTTCTGGGATTACAGATGTGAGCCACCACGCCTGGCCTTCTTTCTTTTTTTATTATTTTTTTGAGACACAACCTCACTCTGTCACCCAGGCTGGAGTAAAGTGACGTGGTCTCTGCTCACTGCCACCTCTGCCTCCTGAGTTCAAGCAATTATTTTGTCTCAGCCTCCTGAGTAGCTGGGATTATAGCCGCGTGCCACCACGCCTGGCTAATTTTTGTATTTTTAGTAGAGATGGGATTTCACCATGTTAGTCAGGCTGGTCTCGAACTCCTGACCTCATGATCTGCCTGCCTCGGCCTCCCAAAGTGCTGGAATTACAGGCGTGAGCCACCGCGCCCGGCCCTTTGTTTCTTTTAAAACTTTGTTTTATTTTGTTTTGTTTATTCTTATTTATTTATTTATTTTTTGAGACAGAGTCTTGCTCTGTCGCCCAGGCTGGAGTGCAGTGGCGTGATCTTGGCTCACTGCAAGCTCCATCTCCTTGGTTCGCGCCATTCTCCTGCCTCAGCTTCCTGAGTAGCTGGGACTACAGGTTCCTGCCACCTCGCCCGGCTAATTTTTTGTATTTTTAGTAGAGACAGGGTTTCACCATGTTAGCCAGGATGGTCTTGATCTCCTGACCTCATGATCCGTCCGCCTCTGCCCATAGTGTTGGGATTACAGGCGTGAGCCACTGCGTCCGGCCCAAAACTTTGTTTTATTTCTAAGCTACTCTGGAAATGTGAGATTTAGCTATAGGTATGACCATTCATCCCACTTTGCCTGGTCAGACCTGGTGGACACATGTTCTGGCATCCTTTCTGGTATGTACCCCTTTTCACTCTCAAGCTTCTTGGTTTGAATAATACATCATATTAAGAACAGAATGGGGCCAGGTGCGGTGGCTCACGCCTGTAATCCCAGCACTTCGGGAGGCCAAGGCGGGAAGATCACGAGGTCAGGAGATCAACACCATCCTGCCTAACACGGTGAAACCCCGTCTCTACTAAAAAATACAAAAAAATTAGCTGGGCATGGTGGCGGGTGCCTGTAGTCCCAGCTACTTGGGAAGCTGAGGCAGGAGAATGGTGTGAACCCAGAAGGCGGAGCTTGCAGTGAGCCAAGATCGCACCACTGCACTCCAGCCTGGGCAACACAGCAAGACTCCGTCTCAAAAAAAAAAAAAAAAAAAAAAAAACAGAATAGGGATGAGGCTTGGCTTCAGCTCACCCCCACTAGCATTTTTTCATACATTCCCACTGATCACAAATCCCACACCACTGCCTCACTGGCGCTATACCCACTAATCCAGAGGCTTTAGTCATACAAAGAAAATAGCCATTCTTCTGTGCTCTCATAATGTTTAACCGTGCCTTGTGCTTAAAGAACTCCAGAAACTGGCCTTAGGAGATCCAAAATCAAACCAAGGTTGTTGAGTGTCTTACCTCTGGAAGGAATGCTGAACAATTGGTTTCCAACCTTGTTTTTGCCAGCCAGACAGACCACCAGTTAACCTATACTCAAGATAACCATCACAACCAGCCTTGCTAACCTGCATACTCTACCCCTCACATGCTTTGCCCAGCCCGGCCTGCATACCTTACCCCTGATGTCAATTCCTGCGCTTTGCCTAATAAAAAAATCCTTACTGGCTCTTCTCCGGGAACCAGTCTCTGCTGTCTGTCTCCATTACGCTCTAGCACAGTAGGACAAGCCCCAGAATAAAAGCTTTTTCTGGGAAATCTGCTTGTCCCTTTGTTAATTTTCATTACATGGGGAGTCCAAATGCCTGTGGTCTGTAGCAGTGGTGTTACCTTAGATTTGAAGGGAGTGAAGTATTAATATAGTTTTATATTTCTCCCTCATTATGGTTTTTCTTTGGGTTTTTTGTTTTTGTTTTTAAGAAAGTCTCACTCTTTTGCCCAGGCTGGAGGGCAGTGGTGTGATCATAGCTCACCGCAGCCTCGAACTCCTGGCACAAACAATCTTCCTGCCTCAGCCTCCCAAGTAGCTAGGACCATAGGCACCTACCACTGCAACTAATTGTGTGTGTGTGTGTGTATGTATGTATATATGTAAAAATATTTTTTGGCTGGGCACAGTGACTCACGCCTGTAATCCCAGCACTTTGGGAGGCCGAGGCAGACAGATCACCTGTGGTCAGGAGTTCAATACCAGCCTGACCAACATGGTGAAACCCTATCTTTACTAAAAATATAAAATTAGCCAGGCATGGTGGTGCATGCCTGTAATCCCAGCTACTCGGGAGCTGAGGCAGGAGAATCGCTTGAACCCAGGAGGTGGAAGTTGCAGTGAACTGAGATTGCGCTATTGCACTCCAGCCTGGGGAACAAGAATGAAATTCCGTCTCACAAAAAAAAAAAAAAAAAAAATTTTGTAAAGACGGTCTCACAATGTTGCCCAGGTTGGTATCTAACTCCTGACCTCAAGCAATCTTCCTGCCTCAGTCTCCCAAAGCACTGGGAATATAGACGTAATATAGACATGAGCCACTGAGACAGGCCATTAATTGTTATTTATATTCACATTTGCCCCACATTCCTATCCTGTGCCTAAAGTCAGACTGAAAGGGAAATATGTTTAAAATGAGAAATTCAGGTGCCTTTTTTTTCCCCCTCTGTAGATTAACATTTAGTACAGAAATACCTTCCAGTTGTGCATGGTGGCTCACACCTGTAATCCCAGTACTTCAGGAAGCCAAGATGGGCAGATCACTTGAGCTCAGGAGTTCGAGACCAGTTTGAGCAACATGGCAAAACCCTGTCTCTACTAAAAAATATATATACATATAATATGTATGTGTGTGTATATATATACACACACACACACACACACACACACAAAATTAACCGGGCATGATGGCACATGCCTGTAGTTCCAGGTACTTAGGAGGCTGAGGTAGGAGGATTGGTTGAGCCTGGGAGGTGGAGGTTGCAGTGGGCTGTGCAGTCCTGCCTGGGCAGCACAGCAAGACCCTGTCTCAAAAAAAAGGGCTGGGCATGGTGGCTCACACCTGTAATCCCAGCACTTTGGGAGGCTGAGGTGGGTAGATCACAAGGTCAGGAGTTTGAGACCAGCCTAACCAACATGGTGAAACCCCATCTCCACTAAAAATACAAAAATTAGCTGGGCATGGTGGCACATGCCTGTAATCCCAGCTACTTGGGAGGCTGGGGCAGGAAAATCACTTGAACCCAGGAGGCGTGAGCTGAGATCACGCCACTGCACTCCAGCCTAGGCGACAGAGCAAGAGTCCATCTCAAAAAAAAGTGAAGAAAGAACGAACTTCCTTCCCCATCCATATTTCCTAAATTAATAAACCGTACAACTTCATTAAATTTTTGGATCTCTGTTTCAACGTTATTATTTTACAGATACAGGAACTGAGGCTCATAGAGATTACATGTGACGTGTCCTACATACATGGTAAATTAGTGACACAGAGATAACCAAATCCTAGATACTTTAACTCCCACAGTTCTTTCTATTACATGAAGCAGTAAAAAGTGTTTCTGTGGCAAAGATCAGCATTTTCCTGAGTGTATTATGCAAGTTCATTCCTTTGTGCCCTGTGGGGGCAGCAGGACTTCTGTAGATCATGCTGAGTACTCCCTCTTTACAATGAACCTCAGCATTCTAAAGGTGCTCAAATGTCCTGAAGTAAAGAAACCTATTTGGCCTTATTTAATCCTATATTTTCTAAACTTTGGGAAAGCTCTTTGGAAAATGCTGGCCTAAGGCTTTCTTTCTGGGGCTGGAGTGCAGGGGGTGGGTTAGGGAGGAGAAAGTTGACTTCTCTTTTTTAAAAAATGTCTCATGGGTTGTTTAGTCTCTCTTGTATTCAACATGATTCCCCGCCCCCACCCCACAGTTCTGTCTGCCGTGATCACTGGAGCTTATTTTAGTTTAAGACAGTCAGCATCATCTGATTGGGATTGATCATGTGCTATTAAGAGGGAGTCCCCCAGAATGGTGATTCTACAAAAAGGATTCATCAGTCATTTGCATCTTCTGGGCCTCTCCAAGTCCTGTAGACCTCCTCCTCCCTTCTCTCCTCTCCTTGTTCCTCTCTCCTTTACATCATACAAAGATTGGATGTCTGTAGAAGAGAGACCAGGCTTGCCTGGAGAAAACACATCGCTGGAGAGATTAGACTGAGACAAGTTCTCATTTCCAACATCTGCAAGTGATGGTTTAGTAAGAAATAAATAACGTAATAGCACCATTTGACATAGGATTTTGGTTACCTGAGAAGTAGTGACATTAATCCCTGAATTAATTTTGAGAATATTTAGAAGAAATATTGCTGCAGTACTAGAACTATAGTCAGGGTTACCCATCAGGCTCTGGAACTGGGGGGACACAGGATAAACTCAAGAGTTACATCTCATCCAGGAAATCTGCCTCCTCCACTTCCCTTCCCTTCCAAGATCTATGTTTATTTTAGTAGATAGAGCTCCAGTAGAATATATAGATGTCCCCCAATCAGTTCATCCTGAAGGGAGTTTCCATTAACCAGGAGCTAACAGGAAGAGATTTTCCCTAAATCCCAAAGACACTTGTATTTCAGGCCTCCTAAGTTCGTGAAACCCCAGCTGTCCCAGCAGCTACTACTGCTTATTGTAGCAACAAATGGCCAAACATCCTTAGCTCAGCCTCTGACTTTCCTAGTGTTTGCAACTTGTTCTTGTTTCTCCAGTGGGGCCGTTGATGTCATAAGCTCTTGTATAATTGCTTTAGAATATCTAATTTTGCTCATCATTAGAGCTTTTTAAATTTTGTTTTCTTTTTTCTTGGTGTTCTTCCCTTACCAGAGCTTTTTTTTAAAAAAGGGATTTTTGACATGGTTTAAGGATTAAACCATTGTAATACACATCAAGTATTCCTTATCTGAAATGCTTGGAACCAGAAGTGTTTCAGGTTTGGGGTTTTTTCCAATTTTGGAATATTTGTGTCTACATAATGAGATAGCTTGGTGGGGTATCCAAGTCTAAACACAAAATTCATTTATGTTTCGTACACACTTTATACACATAGCCTGAAGGTAATTTTATACAGTATTTTTAGTATAGTGCATGAAACAAAGTTTATGTACATTAAACCATCAAAAAGCAAAAAAGACAGCTCCAGAATTTTCCACTTGTGGCATCTTGTCAGCACTTGAAAAGTCTTGGATTTTGTAGCATTTCAGATTTGGGATTTTCTGATTAGGGATGCTCGGCATGTAGCATCTTGAGTCTCTACAAACAATACAAGATTCTCAGATGAAAATAATTCCATATGTGTGTGCATGCATGTACATGTTAAAGTAAGAGTAGAAAATTCTTGTCCGCTTCTCAAGATGCTTCTGATTTTTCTTCATCCGGAGGCAAGGCTCTGTTCTTCCTTGTTTTGTGCCATAAGCATACTCTGTGCTATGTTACTGAATTTACCCAGTCAATAGAAATAAGCAAAACAAACAAAAAAGAAAAATAATAATGGAACTTGAAGGTGAGAAGAGGCCTAGCCATAGAAGTGACACCATGCCGTCTTACCTTTAGAAACACTTCAATGTGATTTTCACCATCCCCCATTACACTCGGATTCCAAACTCATCTTAAAAGTCTCTCCCCACCCCCTCATTTTGGTAAAGGCTTTTTATTTTACGTGATAGTTTTATTCTGGATTTTTGTTAATATATTTTAAACTTTTTTGAGAAAGGATTGTTTGTGCTGTTTTTTGTTTTAAATGTTTACACCCTTAGTGAGATTAGGGTTTGATCTTAAATAAGGACACAAACTTGGCCTCCAGTCCCTTATTTTCTTTGAAAGAACCGCTATAAAAGCCTGATAAGATCTTGAAGCTTCTGTGGAGTTCAGCTTTAAAACTAAGATTTGTTAGATTTAACTGGTTTTTAAGTTTGAAGTGGAATTAATGCAGGTAATTTTAGTTCCTGTTTTGCAAGACTCCTGGTCTTGACCAGGGGTTCAAGACCAGCCTGGCCAGCATGGTGAAAACCCATCTCTAGTAAAAATACAAATATTAGCCAGGCATGGTGGCACTCGCTTCTGGTCCCAGCTACTCAGGAGACTGAGGCAGGAGAATCACTTGAACCCGGGAGACGGAGGTTAAAGTGAGCCGAGATTGCACTGCTGCACTCCAGCCTGGGCGCCACAGCGAGACTCTGTCTAAATAATTAATTAATTTTCATATAAATATAGTCTATAAAAGATTATAGGAAAACACAGATGTTAGCGATATTTTTAAACATGAATTCATAAGGTTATGCTGTGTCACTAACAGAGATGAGAATAAATTCCAAATTGCAAAATTCCTGTTTTGCAAAAATTGACAACATTCGAAATGAATTATACAAAAAAGCAGCTTTTCCTACATTTCTAGTATTTAGGAATTGAAAACTGGATGTAACTAAATTTTTTTCTCTTTCTTTCTTTCTTTTTTTTTTTGGATGGTGTGTCGCTCTTGTTGCCCAGGCTGGAGTGCAGTGGCGCGATCTCGGCTCACTGCAACCTCCACCTCCCAGGTTCAAGCAACTCTTCCTCCTCAGCCTCCCGAGTAGCTGGGATTACAGGCATGTGCCACCACACCCAGCTAATTTTTTTGTATTTTTAGTAGAGACAGGGTTTTACTGTATTGACCAGGCTGGTCTCAAACTCCTGACCTCAGGTGATCCACCTGCCTCAGCCTCCCAAAGTACTGGTATTACAGGTGTGAGCCACCATACCCAGCCACATCAAACTTTTTCAAAGGTTTGATTGGTTACTTACCTATTTTTAGTTGAACTTTGCTGGAAGAATTACATTTTTTAACTTTTTTTTTGAGATGAAGTTAAGCTCTGTCGCGCAAACTGGAGTGCAGTGGCACTATCTCTGCAATATTTGCAAAATAATACAGTTGTCCCTCAGGATTGGTGGGGAATTGATTCCAAGACTTCTGCAGACACCAAAATCTCCAGGACCATATAAAATGGTGTACTATTTGCGTATAACCTATGCACATCCTCTGGTTAACTTTATCTGTAGATTACGTATAATGCCTAATATAATGTAAATGCTTTGTAAGCAGTTGTTATGCTGTTTTGCTTAGGGTGTTAAGAAAAAAATGTCTGTACATTTTCAGTACAGCTGCAACAATTCTTTTTTTGTTCCCCAAGTGTTTTCAATCTACAGTTGGTTGAATTATGGATGCAGAACCCATGGAAAACAAAGGGCAGACCATATATTAAACCCTTTAGAATCCTTGTTGTATAGTTCTTACAGAATGCACTGTGTATGTGTCTGGCCCCCACAGCCTTTCATACTTCCAGTAGTATTCACTGAAGTAAAGTCTAATGTCTAATGGCACTGTTCTCATAGGTAGGCAGATAAGTTTCAAATAGGAAATTTGCTCATGTATGATTTGATTAGAGTTACTGCTACTTTTCATAATATCTGTATCTAGTTAGTAAGTTTCCCAGTCTTATCCTGAACACTGTAAGTAGTAATTATATGCTTAGATAAAGTAAATTTTCATGGCTGGTACAATGGCTCACCCCTATCATCCCAGCAGGGATTATAGGAGGCCAAGGAGGGCGGATCGCTTGAGACCAGGAGTTCAAGACCAGCCTGGCCAACATGGTGAAAACCCATCTTCACTAAAAATACAAATATTAGCCAGACGTGGTGGCACTCACCTCTAGTCCCAGCTACTCAGGAGGCTGAGACAGGCGAATTGCTTGAACCCAGGAGACTGGAACTTAAAGTGAGCCAAGATTGCACCACTGCACTCCAGCCAGAGCGAGACTCCATCAAAATAATTAATTAATTAATTTTCATATAAATATAGTCAGTAAAAGATTATAGGAAAACACAAATGTTAGCAATATTTTTAAACATGAATTCATAAGGTTATGCTGTATCACTAACAGAGATGAAAATAAATTCCAAGCATCTTGACTCAGTTCTGTTTCTAGCAGAGCTTTTGTGATAATTTGTGTATGTGTTTTTCACTGTATTTGTTAAAACACTTCATTCTTCATTATAAGGCTAGGTTAACTGCCTGCTGGTTTCTTAACAATTCCAATAATAGATTTAAATGACGTTTTCCCTTCTTTTTTTTTTTTTTTTTGAGATGGAGTCTCGCTCTGTCGCCCAGGCTGGAGTGCAGTGGCCGGATCTCAGCTCACTGCAAGCTCCGCCTCCTGGGTTCACGCCATTCTCCTGCCTCAGCCTCCCGAATAGCTGGGACTACAGGCGCCCGCCGCCTCGCCCGGCTAGTTTTTTGTATTTTTTAGTAGAGACGGGGTTTCACCGTGTTAGCCAGGATGGTCTCGATCTCCTGACCTTGTGATCCGCCCGTCTGGGCTTCCCAAAGTGCTGGGATTACAGGCTTGAGCCACCGCGCCCAGCCCGTTTTCCCTTCTTAAACCCATTACCCCATTTAGTCAGATAGATTTTATGTATCCAGATGGTGTAAAGATTTAGAAGTATTTCCATTAATCTTGTTCTCTCTTAGATTTTTTTTGCGTATATCTCTTGCTAGCAGCTCTGAGAGTTAAGTTTCCATGTTCAGAATTTAATCTATAATTGTTAGAATTACCTCTTATTGCTACTGTCCTGTCCATTTAAATCATCGTATCAGATAATAGAAAGCAGAATTTTTGTTTCAAGGCTTTATGGGGCGAATAGATAAAATTTTTTGTTTTGTGTCTCTTGCCATGTGTATAATAACTTCTTTCAAAATTACCATAGAACAAGTAGCTTACATATATTTGGCTTCAATTGTCCACCTTTCCTCCCACCTCTTTTAGTAAAATGCCTAATTATACAGATTAAAGATTGATTTTTTAGCAACTTTAAGGCAGAAAAACAACAAACTAATCAATTATGTGTTCTTTGTATGTGCAGTACCAGTATTGACCTCTTAAATGTTTGTAAGTTGCTTACAATGTTAGATAATAATGAATGGTGGTTGCCTCTAAGGATTTAAAGCAAAAATTAAAACATTTATTTTCAGTCCAAATACTTTTCCCTGTGTTTTCAAATACTCTTCCTGTAACTATATATTTAAATTGGCCTGATATGTTACTTTTTACTGATTTAGAAAGTATATAATTGGTACATTTTATGGCTCAAATTGCAGCTAACACAGATTCATAATTCAAGCTTAAAGATTTACATTTTATGAAAATTTGACATGTGAATTTGACAACGTGTTGTTATTTGTGAATGAAAGCAGTTTTCAGTAGTTTTTTTTAAAAACTGTGTGATCTGAGATACACTTGAAAAAATGAATTAAATTATTTTTGTTTCATATCAAGAAATGGATGAAAAGAGGCTGCTGGATCCAGGGTTGAAGGTTCATAAAGGCCTCTGGGATTATACTCTGAAGAACCCGCAGACGGAATGCCTGAGTGACTGAAGAAAATGGGTGCTAATGCATCTAATTATCCTCATTCATGTTCCCCGAGGGTAGGGGGAAATTCACAGGCCCAACAGACTTTTATAGGTAACTTTCAGTTTTTCTAACTTCATTTTCTTTTGTGACTATAATAGAGTTGTGTTTTCGGTAGTCTCTGTAGATGACAAAAGAAGTGAGCTGTAGTTATTATAATAATTCTGCAGCATCTAGATTTTTTTCCCCAACAAATGTAAATCTTAAATCTGGCTTATCTTAAACAAACTGCTTGTAGCACAGTTGAGCTTTTCTGTGTTTTAACCATAATTGCCAATTACCCTAGGCAAACTAGCCATCTTCATTGGTGTGAAAAGAGTGAAGTACGTATTTCCTGTGTCCTGTATTTCCTGTGTCCCGTTTCTTTTATTTTGCCCATACAAATGCAGACTTGTGTAATTAAGAAGAAGAAACATTTTACAATTATATACAAGTAATATTCTTAATTTACAACTCTGCCTACTTTTCATTCCTAAAAAACCCATGATTAAGATCTATGACAAATGTCCTTTGATAGCCAGGGAACGAAAGACTGTTTTTAAAAAAATTTAGACTAATTTGCCCTGTTTGTCCCTATTTCTTATTTAATATAAAAAATGTAGGCCAGTCACGATGGCTCACACCTGTAATCCCAGCACTTCAGGAGGCCAAGGCAGGAAGATTGCATGAGACCAGGACAGGAGTTCAAGACCAGCCTGGGCAACATTAGTGAGACCCTATCTCTACCAAAAAAAAAAAAAAATTTTTTTTAAATTAGCCAGGCATGGTGGCATGCGCCTATACTCCCAGCATCTTGGGAAGCTGAGGGTGGGGAGAATCCCTTGAGCCCAAGAGTTTGAGGCTACAGTGAGCTATGATCTTGCCACTGCACTCCAGCTTGGGCAACAGAGTGAGACTCCACCTCTAAAAGTGAAATTGAATTAAACTGAAAACTAAAATGAGTTATTTGAACTTTTTATCTTCCTTTATAAAAAACAAATGCAATTTTGAGTGGTTCAGTAATGTCTGCTTACAGAGTTTTTCAGCATGAAAAATGTTAAAGTAAACGTTGAAAATGAATGTTAAGAAAAAAGAAACAAATTTTTATTTGTTTAATTTTCTTCTTAGGGACATCATCCTATTCTCAGCAAGGCTATGGTTGCGAATCAAAATTGTATAGCCTTGACCATGGCCATGAGAAACCACAAGACAAAAAAAAGAGAACCTCTGGCCTTGCCACCCTCAAAAAGAAGTTTATTAAGCGTCGGAAATCTAATAGGTCTGCCGATCATGCCAAGCAGATGCGAGAACTCCTCTCTGGGTGGGATGTTAGAGATGTCAATGCATTAGTGGAGGAATATGAGGGAACGTCAGCATTAAAGGAGCTTTCTCTACAAGCCAGTTTGGCTAGACCAGAAGCCCGGACATTGCAGAAAGATATGGCTGATCTTTATGAGTACAAGTATTGTACTGATGTAGACTTAATATTTCAAGAAACTTGTTTTCCTGTTCATCGTGCCATTTTGGCAGCAAGGTGTCCATTTTTTAAAACACTGCTTTCTTCCTCACCTGAGTATGGGGCAGAGATAATAATGGACATCAATACAGCTGGTATTGATATGCCCATGTTTTCTGCTTTGTTACACTACCTTTATACAGGAGAGTTTGGAATGGAGGACTCAAGGTTTCAAAATGTCGATATCCTTGTTCAGCTTAGTGAAGAATTTGGAACACCAAATTCCCTTGATGTAGATATGCGTGGACTCTTTGATTACATGTGTTATTATGATGTCGTCCTTAGTTTTTCTTCAGACTCGGAACTGGTTGAAGCTTTTGGTGGAAGTCAGAACTGTTTAGATGAAGAGCTCAAAGCCCACAAGGCTGTTATTTCTGCACGGTCCCCATTTTTTCGAAATTTATTACAAAGGAGGATACGAACTGGTGAAGAAATCACAGACCGAACTTTGAGGACTCCCACAAGAATTATATTAGATGAGTCCATTATACCAAAAAAATATGCAAAAGTGATATTACACTGTATGTATACCGACGTGGTGGACCTCTCTGTTTTGCACTGTAGCCCCTCTGTGGGGAGTCTCAGTGAAGTTCAGGCTCTCGTCGCAGGGAAGCCAAACATGACCAGGGCAGAAGAAGCCATGGAACTTTACCACATAGCACTGTTCTTGGAATTTAACATGCTTGCACAAGGTATGAAGTTCTGGTTTTTAATTCTGATTTCTAGAATTATGTATTGATCTTCCAAATTGAAAACACAACTAGTATATTCTATGATTTCAGTGTTTGGGATGTTACAGGGTCAGTTTTTTTTGAACCTTCATTTATGACATCTGAGACAGATTGAGGGTCAGTATTAATGTGGTTCTTTATTTACTATTAAAATCAAGCATTCAATACTAGTGATTTAAGAGCATTAAATGAGACTTGAGGTTCTTTCTTCCCTAATGTAAGATGATAGGTATGGGAATATATAATTACCAACCTACACCCTCTCCAGCCGAGCTTTGAAAGAGCCCAGTTTCCCACATTTTGAGTCTCATATTTATGTTCAGTACCTTGTTGATGTTTAAATGTTTGGATAAGAATAAAAGTTTGTTACAAAAATGAAGATAGTCACATTTAGATACGAATTTAGTTGAATCAGAATTGGGCAGGGCTTCTGATTTAAATTTTAAAATATTCTTATCTTATTTTTAGATTCAACTTGTACATCAAGCCACAGCCTACAGCATGTAAAACACAGTTAGCACTAGATTCATGTGCCTTCTTCATTTAATTTAAACTGAAAATTTTTTAAATTAGGACAGCACATTTTTTATGTTATAGGCAAACAAATTCATGAAAGTTACATTAAAAGATGTATATATCTGTTGGTAAATGTTAGAATCTTAACATTTCAGAACTGGAGAGAGACCTTTTGTAGGAGAGCAAAGGCAGTTTGCTGTTTTGACAGTGCATTCTTAGCTTTCTGTGACCATATATTAAAAGAAAATATGCTATGTGACAGGAGACTGCTTGAGATTTTTAATTTAGCTAATGCATATTAGCTAAAAGAATGTTAGAAGTTGCCAGTTAGAAGAGAATATTAATGGTCTCAGTAAGAGACATGAATTTAAATACGGAAAGCTAAATACTGAACTTGAAAATAATATGTATTATATGTTTAAGTCAGCCTATCAATAGGGCTTTGAGAAATTGAAAAATAGCCCCAGTTAAATAACAACATTAAGCCAGTCTCAGTGGTATGTGGTTGTAGTTCCATCTACTTGGGAGGCTGAGGCAGGAAGATCACTTGAGGTCAGGAGTTCAGGGCTGCAATGAGCTGAGATCATACCTGTGAACAGCTACTGCACTCTATTCTGGGCAACATAGTGAGAATTCAGCTCTATTTTTTAAAAATCTTAGTAATAAAATGGGAAGTTATATAGAAGAAGACATTGAATAAACATGAGTGGGAAAATGCTGAGATTTCTTTTACATAAAGAATCTTTTAAAACCTTACTTTGCCATAATCCTTTTATAATAGATGTTTTATTTTATTACGACAATCAAAATGTCATTAAAACATTTTATTAGTTTAGAGTAAGAATTATATCAGTCATAGACTATTTAAATGTCAAACTGTAGGAAAAATATGTTATCAAAAATAGAGTAGCAGTTTAAGCTGCTGTTTTTTTCTGTAAAACCAAATTTGTCAGAAAATGCTTCTACAGAAAAATTTGAAGTTTGCTATATTACCAAAGAGATACAATAATCTCTATTTTCTGAAAATATTTTTATTTTTGATGGCTTTTAATAAGAAACAGAATTATATATACTTTGTATGAGAAAACATTCTTTAATATATGTTTTTTAAGTTTTGTTTGTTTGTTTTTAAAGACGGAGTCTTGCTCTTGTCACCCAGGCTGAAGTGCAATGGCGCAATTTCGGCTCACTGCAACCTCCGCTTCCTGGGTTCAAGTGATTATCCTGCCTCAGCCTTGTGAGTAGCTGGGATTACAGGCTCCTGCCACCATGCCCAGCTAATTTCTGTATTTTTAGTAGAGACAGAGTTTTACTGTATTGACCAGGCTGGTCTCAAACTCCTAACCACAGGTGATCCACTCGCCTCGGCCTCCCGAAGTGCTGGGATTACAGGCGTGAGCCACAGCACCTTGCAGGTTTTTTTAAAGTTTTAGATGCAAAGTAAAATCGTCAGCCAAGTCTAAGATCTTTGGTAATACTTGATTGTTTATCTAGAGTTTATCTTGAGTTAATTTCTTTTTTTTTTTTTTAGTGTTTAGCTAAAAGTTATATTTTATCCAGTGTATTTAAAGACATAAAATAATACTTTTTGCATTACCTAATCTTGTTACTTAAAGCAAGCAAAAAAAAAAATCTTGTGTATAAATATTCCCTTAAATGTGGATATACATGCTCTTCTTTTTCCCTTTGTTACTCAAAATAGAATTTGAGTTATTTTTGTTTTGTTTTTTGTAACCCATGTAGGGCATATCTTTCCCCCATACCCATGAAACATTCATATTAAGGTTTATAAAAGACTATAACTTTAACATAATTTTTAACCTCATTTCCATAGGAAGAAGAATATTAGGTCACTTGAGGTAGGATTTTATACCATAAAGCTCAAGAGTTCAGGTTCTAGAACCAGACAAACTGGGTTTCAGTTCTTCTCTACTATGTCTTCGTTTGACCTTAACCAAGTCACATAGCCTAAGCCCCTCTTTTCTCGTTTGTAAAATGAGGATAGTAAACCCTCTAAGCTATGATGATTAAAGGAAATAATATATGTTAAATGATCTGAATAGCACCTGTTACGTAGTAAACATTCAGTAAATGTTAGCTGCTAAACTATAATAATCACCACAACATATGTCTCTCACTCCCACATAGTTTTTTTCTAAAATAACTTTAAGTTTAAAAAATAATTTTACTAGGCCAGGTGTGGTGGCTCACACCTGTAATCCCAGCACTTTCGGAGGCTGAGGCAGGAGGATCACTTGAACCCAGGAGTTCAAGACCAGTTTGGGCAATATAGTGAGACCTTGTCTCTACCAAAAAAAAAAAAAAAAAAAAAAAATTGGCCTGGCATAGTGGCTCACACTTGTAATCTCAGCACTTTGGGAGGCCAAGGTGGATGGATCACTTGAAGCCAGGAGTTTAAGACCAGCTTGACCAACATGGTGAAACCCCATCTCTACCAAAAAATACAAAAATTAGCCAGGCATGGTGCTACACACTTCTAGTCCCGGCTGCTCGGGAGGCTGAGGCAGGAGAATCATTTGAACCCAGGAGATGGAGGTTGCAGCGAGCTGAGATTGCACCACTGCACTCCCACCTGGGTGACAGAGTGAGTCTCCATCTCAAAAAAAAAATAATAAAAATACAAAAAAATTAGCTGGGTGTGGTGGCACACACCTGTAATCCCAGCTACTCAGGAGGCTGAGGCACTAGAATTTCTTGAACCAGGAGGGGGAGGTGGCAGTGAGCCAAGATTGCATCACTCCACTCCAGCCCGGGTGATAGAGTGAGACTTTGTCTTAAAAAAAAAAAAAAAAAGGCTGAGTACAATGGCTCACGCCTGTAACCCCAGCACTTTGGGAGGCCGAGGCAGGCAGATCACAAGGTCAGGAGATAGAGACTATCCTGGCTAACAAGGTGAAACCCCCATCTCTACTACAAATACAAAAAATTAGCCAGGCATGATGGCGGGTGCCTGTAGTCCCAGCTACTTGGGAGGCTGAGGCAGGAGAATGGTGTGAACTCAGGAGGCGGAGCTTGCAGTGAGCTGAGATTGCACCACTGAACTCCAGCCTGGGCGACAGAGTGAGACTCCATCTCAAAAGAAAAATAAAAAGGCAGTATAGGCAGACTGCTAGAGTGGTTTGGCAAGTGGGTAAAAGAAAGGATTCTTGGGGCCAGGTGCAGTGGTTCAAGCACCTGTAATTCCAGCACTTTGGGAGGCCAAGGCAGGCAGATCACCTGAAGTCAGGAGTTCGAGACCAGCCTGGCCAACATGGTGAAACCTTGTCTCTACTAAAAACTACAAAAATTGGGTGGGCGTGGTGGTGCGTACCTGTAATCCCAGCTACTAGGGAGGCTGAGACACAATAATTGCTTAAACCTAGGAGGTGGAGGTTGCAGTAAGTCGAGATCAGACCACTGCACTCCAAGCCTGGGCAACTGAATGAGACTCTGTCTCAAAAAAAAAAAAAAAGCCGGGCAGGTTGGGGTTCTTGGTCTACACAGAGACTGTGTTTTGTATCAGTAAGGAGGAGCAGGCAGTAGGCAATCTCAAGTAGATAACAGGGCCTCAACTTACAGGCCTGGCATTTAGGACTAGATTTAACTTCACTTGATTTTCATTTAAACATAACAAATTGAATATGTTTAATTTTATTTCCTTCAAAGCGCTATTATTATAGTGAAGGAATAAAACAAATATAAACTCTCAAGGACAAAGAGACAAAGATACCTAAGAAGAAAACAACAATGGGGAAGAAGATGCTGAAATTTTGGAAAATGGAAAGCAGATAGAGACTTGATTACTGGCTTAACAGAGGAGCAGCCTGTAATTAGATGCTGTAAAGGGGGCTACTGAGGAGAAGGAAGGCAGTTCACCTGTTAGAGCTCTGGCATGGCTCAGGCCAGGTGGAACTAAGTACTCTGGAAAGAAGGGATATGCATAGCATAGAACTAAAAAGAGTTGATTATAAGTCTGAAAACTGAGTAATCAGACCCTCTCCCCAACCCTGGAATTCATCTTTATATATGGTATTAGAAAAGGATGTGGTTTTGTTCTTCTCCATATAGTGAACCAAGTATTCCCTATGAAAAAATCCATTTCCCTTCCTGATTTGTGCCACTCTTAAAGCTGCTATGTATGAATGGATTGTATTCATCCATCAGTACTCAGTCTCCATTTTGTCCCAGTGGTCCATTTGTCTGTTCTTGCATTACTATCACTTGCAACTGCCCCCACAACAAAACACAGGAGACCTGAGATTTTCTAAAATTGTCTGAATTTTCTAAAGAAATTAGATTCCAAATCAAAAATAGCTACAGAGGAGGGTCGGGATGCGGCACAGGATTGAAATCTATAATTATGTGAAACCCTATGGTGAAATCACCTACTTCCTTAACCCCTGCTGTAATACCAGCCAGGCAAATACAAGACGAAACTGGAGTCCTGGAAATGGTGAACAGCTCAAAAGTATATATACTTACAGATACTGATGTTTTGGGTTTCCACAATGAAATTACACTCAGGGGTTATACAATGAAAAAGCCAGCTTGCCTTCCGTTTGTTTTACAGAGGAGACTACAGTCAGCAGGCCTGCCTGTGCAGCAGAGCTTTCAAACAGCTGTTTACTGCCTCAGTCTTACATATGAAAACCCATCCAAGGATAACTGGACATTTGAGGAAAGCTTCCAAATTGAGACAGAGATCAGAGCAAAAAGAACAAAGTCCTGGAGAAAACAGACAATGAAGGGAGCAGAAGAAAAACTTCAGTAGAATAAAAATATCCTTATATAAAAGAACTTTTTATGGAATCAGTGAGACATAAGCAGGATGCTATTACAGTAAAAACAGGAGCTCTTCAAAATAAGATAGCAGAAATGAAAGATATAACGGAAGCACTGAAAGGTACAGTTGAGGAAATCTAGAAAGTAAATAATAATGAAGAGATGAGTGGAGACAAATAAGAAAATTAGAGTATTCATCCAGGGTCTAATATCTAACAAATAGTGGCTTTAGATATATATATATATATACACCAGAGAAAAGTGAAGAGAAGACAGTATCTAAGGAGTAATATAAGAAATATTTCCAAAACTAAAGGAATTTCTATATTAAAAGTTTCTTTTTCAGAACACTAGGGAAAAAGAGACAATTTTAAAATGTTGCAGGGAGGAGAAAAATTAGGTTCCATGCAAAGAAATAGGAATCAGATGGTATTGAAATTTTCAGTAGCAACAACTGAATACCACAATACAGTGAAGTAGTGCCTTCCAAAAGCTGAAGGAAAATTATTTTAAACACAAAATCCTATATTTAGCCAAATAGTCAATCAAGTATAAGGCTAAATAAAGGCATTTTTCAGTCATACCTCAAAAAACTGCCTGAGTAGGGATATTTCCCCTGCTTCCCCACTCAGGCAGCTGCTGGGAACGTATTCCACCAAATGACGAAGCAAACCAAGAACAAAGAAGTGAAGGATCTAGAAAATGGAGTCCAGCACGGAAAGGAAGCAAAGGGAGATCCCAGGCATCAGCCACCCAGTAGGTCTAGTGGGCTTTCAGTCTAGCCCAGACCGGGAGGGTGAAAGGCTCCAAGGAAAGAGGTGTCTGGGAAGAAATCAATTACTTTCAATGTTTGAACATTAAATAGCAAATGACAAAGCGATTTTATGGCTCTTGTGGTGCATTTATGAAGAATTAGCAATAGGTTCATAGAAAATGAAGCAAGTGGAAAAGAAGAAATGAATATTTCCAAGATAAATTTAATCTTACATATGAAAGAATATATAATTTTAATACACAGCATGGCTCAGCTGTAAGCACTATTTAGTTATAAACACTGAATACTGATTTAATAAAAATAGTAATATAGAGAGGTAAATACTAGAAGAAAGAGCTAAAGAATTGAGAGTAGTTACCTCTGGGGAGCAGAACTGAAAGTGGAAGGGATGTAGGATGGAGTGGGGGGCGGGGAGCGCTTAGGGTTAGCATTGTGTTACTACCAGACTTTTTAAATGGTGAGCATATGCTACTTTGATTGCAAGTTTAACTTTTTTTTTTCTTTTTTTCTTTTTTTCTTTTCTTTTTTTTTTTTTTTGAGACAGTCTTGCTCTGTCACCCAGGCTGGAGTGCAATGGCCCAATCTTGGCTGACTGCAACCTCGGCCTCCTGGGTTCAAGCGATTCTCCTGCCTCAGCCCCCCAAGTAGCTGGGATTACAGGCGCCTACCACCATGCCTGGGTAATTTTTTGTATTTTTAGTAGAGACGGGGTTCTGCTATGTTGGCCAGGCTGGTCTCAAACTCCTGACCTCAGGTGATCCACCCGCCTCAGCCTCCCAAAGGGCTGGTATTACAGGCGTGAGCCACCACGCCTGGCGCAAAATTAATAAAGATATGACATCAGTGCCCATAAGAACCAGAGAGACCAAGAGAAGGCCACAATCCTAAAGAACTGGAGACTGTATCATATCTTTGAGGTACAGAGGGCTGTTACTTACCTCCATTGGTCATCCTGTCAGCCTATGAATGTGATGGGGCTCAGAGATTATTAACTAGCCTTTTCCCAGGTTTGGAAGTCATGAAGCTGTAACTCAGCTGTAACCAGCTCTTCTGACCGTAGCCCAGGAATTTGGGCATGGTAGGAGAAGGGAGAAATATGAGACCCAATTTCCAGGGATGAGGGTGGGAGGCTGTGGCCTACTCTTAGGAGCAAAACAGAAGACTAGTGGTTGAAACATCAACTTGTAGGAGCCTCAGCTATGAGCTGGATTTGTTGCTGAACAACAAATCATTACCCCCGACTTGGGTGGGGGTCATGTGGGCTCAGGAGGTTTAAAGCTGTGGGGTCAGGGATCTGGGTAGCTCACTTAAACTTTGCTTCAGAGCACTTAGCCAGAGAACAGGGGCTTTGTACTGTTTCAGCCATTGTTTCCTGAAGAGATAGCATTCCTATATTGGTCATTTGACTTTTCAGGCTGCCCAGCATTAGGACCTTCTTCCTAGTCTCACTGTATAGGTCTTCATAGGAGGCAGAGCCCAACTCCCAGTAGAAAAGCCTTAAAGGTCATATACTTTCTTCTCTAGCCTTCTGTGGTCAGGGTTAGTGGTACAGAAAAGCAGGGACTATAGAGAATTTTTTCTGGAAGCAGAGTGGGGCAGCAACATCTAGTGGAAAAGGAGAGAAGGCCATGGCAGTGGTGCCATTGATGACATTCACTATCCAGGGACAGAATGTAGGAGCTTTAGTGGCCAGGGTCCCAGGGCAACTCAGGGTCTTCACTGGGCTTCTATGTAGTGGAGTCCTCATTCTGCAGCCTTCCTTATTCCATGTTTACTGAGCTGGGTCTCCAGCTTTTCCCAGCAACACTGTGGATTAACAGTGTCCTTTCAGATGAATTCCTTTTCTCTTTAAGCCAACTAGAGTTGTTTTCTGCTATTGCAGCGTAAGAAGCCTGATTGGTAGCAGTACCTATATTTAAAAGACTAGCATTTACAATTCCGAAAGAGATGACTAGATTGGAAGAGTCTCCAAAGAAGGACCACTTGTTTGATCACTTTGACTTTTCATAATGACCTTAGCATATAATGGGTAAACAGCTCTGAAAATGTGAGAACAGTAAGAGTATACCATTCATTGGTAATTTTTTGAGGAAAAGTTCATTGTTTAGGAGAACTGTAGATTAACTCATGAACTTTAACCATCCTTGTCATAAATACCGTTGACCTCAAAGCAAAATACCCCAGAATTAGCACCAACATCTATAGGCATATTTCCAGTGCAAGACATTTTACTGTAGACTTCAAACTACAGATTTTGTTTTTTCATCTTGATCACAAATGCATTTTTCAATCTTTACAATATGAAATTTATTTATAACTTTAGTTCCAAAATGGACTCTGTAATGCATTTGCCCATATTTTTAGTCATAATGGATGTGATTATATTTTATTGAATTAAAAATCTACCAGAGAAGCAACTGAAAGCAATGACCTCGTTTTTTCCCTTAGCAACTTGGTCACTTTCCAAGAGTGTGTGACTTGAAACAAATGCAAAATAGCAAAGACTTACTGTCCCCACTCACTCATCCATTTCTCCCTCTTCCCAGCGTCCACTGTCTACATATGGACACTCTTCCCTCTGTCTCAGTTCTGTCAAGTTGGCAGTTTATTTTACTTCTGTCTAGAATTGTTTCCTCTTCAGCAAATTTATCTGAATGGACTTCCTAGAGAAGAATAGGGCCAAGCTAAAGACCATTATCAACAGATCAGAATAGTAAATGCAGGTTTCAAACATGCAACATAGATGAAGAATTAATCTCAGTTTCATGAATGGCAGTTCAAGTGACTCAAGTTGTTATATATCTCTAATCGTAATAAAATATAACATTTGAAAAACATTACTCAAAATTATGAGTACAGTTCTGAAGTATAATATGTAAGCCAGGCACAGTGTCTCATGCCTGTAATCCTGGCACTTTGGGAGGCCGAGGCCAGTGGCTTGCTTGAGTCCAGGAGTTCAAGATCAGCCTGGACAACAATGTAAGACCCCCGTCTCTACACACAAAAAAATTTTTAATAAAAAGATAAAAATAGGCCAGGCACAGTGGCTCACGCCTGTATTTGCAGCACTTTGGGAGGCCGCGGCAGGTGGATCGCATGAGTCTATGAGTTTGAGACCATCCTGGCCAACATGGTGAAACCCTGTCTCTACAAAAAATACAAAAATTAGCTGGGCGTGGTGGCACATGCCCATAGTCCTAGCTACTCAGGAGGCTGAGGTGGGAGGATCTCTTGAGCCCGCGAGGTGGAGTCTGCAGTAAACCAAGACTATGCTACTGCACTGCAACCTGGGGGACAGAGTGAGACCCTGTCTCAAAAACTAAAAATTAAAAATTAAAAAATACAAAGTATAAGCTGGACGTGGTGGCTCACGGCTATAATCCCAGCACTTGGTAAGGCCGAGGTGGGCGAATCATAAGGTCAGGAGATCGAGACCAGCCATGGCCAATATGGTGAAACCCCGTCTCTGCTAAAAATACAAAAATTAGCCGGGCGTGGTAGCGAGCGCCTGTAGTCCCAGCTACTCAGGAGGCTGAGGCAGGAGAATAACTTGAACCTGGGAAGTGGAGTTTGCAGTGAGCGAGATCGCGCCGCTGTACTCCATCCTGGGCAACAGAGTGAGACTCCGTCTCAAAAAAAAAAAAAAAAAATATATATATATATATATATAATATTGCATGTTTTGTTTTAAAACTTAAATCATTTTTCATATAGACTACAAACTCTTCACATCTGACCTTCTGCTCTCACTTTTCATTTGTCTGGGATATCTTTGGTTTTGATCATTAAATGTCCAAATCCTACCCTAACCTTCAAGACCAAACTCACATGCTTACTTTCCTTGTTTTGCTTAGCCATTCCAGGTTAAAAGTATTTTCTACGTCCTGAGAATTTCTAAAACACTTTTTTTTCTTAGGGTTTTACATCTTCTAACTTGTTTTGGGATTACCTAGGTACCTGTCTCATTTCCTCTATCACTTGGTGTATTGTATGCTCCCAAAGTTGTGTATCAAAATCTTGGTCATCTTTGAATAACCTGAGAACCTAGCACACTGCTTTGTTCTTAGTACACTGTCAGTTACATGTTTGGAATTATTTTTAATACCTTTGAAAGCTGAGTAACCTTTTCTTTAAAAAAAAAAAAAAAAAAAGTGGGGGAGTGGGATAGCAGGGGTTGTAATAAATTTTATCCCTAGGAGTTGCAAACAAAATGAAAGCACTTAACCCCAGAATAGGAACAAATATGAAGGGTAATTTTAAAAGTAAGTTTAGATATGGTCTAAATGGTATAACTCTCTACCATTTAATTCACGGTTTAAGTTTAGTGTCAGAAAACCTATCTCATCAACTAAGTGTTTACATGTCGGTTCATTAATTTAAAATAGATTATCAGTTGAATTTAGAAAATCCTCAAAAGCCAGTTTAATGCTGTTCATCTTTTGAAGCCAAAAAAAGTTTAATCCAGAGGCAGTCTTTCATTCTACACTGATTTATAATTTAGATCAAGGAACTAATTATGTATCTAAAATGTATTAATAAAAATTTATAGTAATAATGAGAGTTAAATTTATGGGAAATTATATAACTCAGAATGTTAAGGTAACTTGGAAATTCTTAATCTAAATTAAATATCTTTTTATTTCTTACTTGTCCTGTTTATTAAGAGAAAAGAAAATTTTAAGGAGTTGCCAGTATTTCTTTGTCTTTGAAAGTGGAATGTTTATTCATCCTTATTTGTATACTTAGAAGACATTGTATTGGCCTGGCGCAATGGCTCATGCCTATAATCCCAGCACTTTCGGAGGCCGAAGCAGGCAGATCACTTAAGTCCAGGAGTTTGAGACCAGCCTGACCAACATAGTGAAACCCCATCTCTACTAAAAATACAAAAATCAGCCAGACCTGGTGGCGCACATCTGTAATCCCAGCTACTCTGGTGGCTGAGGCATGAGAATTGCTTGAACGGGGGGAGGCAGAGATTACAGTGAGCTGAGATCCTGCTATTGCTCTCTAGCCTGGGTGATAGAGCGAGAGACTCTGTCTCAAAACCAAACCAAAATAAAACATTGTATATAAATAATTTTTATAGCTTGTTATATGACTTTTAAAATGTAAATATATATCAGGTACCTTGTAGCTATAACAAGAAATGATATCTCTAAAATATGCACTGTTAGTTTGTAGTAGAATCTATTAAATGTCTAAATTTCTTTTTATTTAAAATAATGCAAAATTGGCACACTTGTAATCCCAACACTTGGGAGGCCACGGCGGGCGGATAGCTTGAGCTCAGGAGTTCAAGACAAGCCTGGCAACGTGGCAAAGCCACGTCTCTTAAAAAAAAATACAAAGAAATTAGCTGAGTGTGGTGGCACACGCTTATAGTCTCAGCTCCTCAGGAGGCTAAGGTGGAAAGATAGCTTGAGCTCAGGAGTTCAAGACAAGCCAGGCAAGATGGCAAGACCACATCTCTAAAAAAAAAATACAAAGAAATTAGCTGAGTGTGGTGGCACATGGTTATAGTCTCAGCTCCTCAGGAGGACATGGCGGGTGGATAGCTTGAGCTCAGGAGTTCAAGACAAGCCTGGCAACATGGCAAAGCCATGCCTCTTAAAAAAAAATACAAAGAAATTAGCTGAGTGGTGGCACATGCTTATAGTCGCAGCTCCTCAGGAGGCTGAGGTGGGAGGGTAGCTTGAGCCCAGGAGGCAGAGGTTTCAGTGAGCTGAGATCATGCCACTGCACTCCAACCTGGGCGACAGAGCCAGACCATGTCTCGAAACAAACAACAGCAACAACAAAAATTATACAAAGTTTAGTTAGAAGCTTTCTCAGCAAGCAAAACCTTTTCTCTGATGTTAAAATTCGAAAGATGGAGGGAGAAGGCAAAATAGCAGACTTTGTAAACTTAGGACATCACATTGGTCTTGAATTATTGAGATACTTGTTCTTCACTACACCTTGCACATATCACCATGTATATATGACTTTCAAAGTAAAATAGAATAATTAACATCAATTGAGGCCAGGTGTGGTGCCTTCCATCCCCAAGGAATACAAAATGAATGAAGTCTAAGATACAGGTGATTTGGTATAAGGAAAAGAGGACTGGGGAGGAGGGCAATACTGACTAAAGAGGGAAAATGGCAGAAGGAAAGAAGAATTTCTGCATTGTACAAATATCCTGGCTTTTCAAACTCAGAGTTGAGATAGAGTTGAAGTTTCTGTCTTAAAACCAAGCAGGTTCAGTGGCTCACGCCTGTAATTCCAACACTTGGGGAGGCCAAGGCAGGCAGATCACACGATCAGTAGTTCGAGACCAGCCTGGCCAACGTCGTGAAACCCCATCTCTACTAAAAATACAAAAATTAGCCAGGTGTGGTGGCGGATGCGTGTAATCCCAGCTACTTGGGAGGCTGAGGCAGGAGAATCACTTGAACCCGGGAGGCAGAAGTTGTAGTGAGCTGAGATTGCACCGCTGCACTCCAGCCTGGGCAACAGGGCGAGACTCAGTCTCAAAAAAAAAAAAAAGCATTGCTTTTATCTTCTAAAATATCAGAGGAAGACTATCATGAGATGTAACAATCCTGTTTACTTCTAGTTGTAGAAGTGGAAAAGAAACTATTCCAAGAATTAAGGTAGATTGATAATGATATTACTTAGCTGTTACTGTGAAAACACTGTACTAAGCTCTCTTTATGGAATACCTCACTTAATCTTTACAGTAACCTATGTGGTAACTGCTATTATGCTTCCTGTAATAGAAATGAGGTAACAAATCCTAAGTTGCTACCTCTCCAAGGCTACTTCAACAGATCAAAAGGTGAACTTCAGAACAGGAATGTATTGAACACCTACTCTACACTCAGTGATCAAGCTTCATGTATACTTGGCACTTCAGCAGACTTTAGATAATACGATTGATAACATTCATAAATAAACCATCTCCTGTAATAACTCTCTGGTAAAACTTTACCTCTGAATTAATTCATTTCAAAAACAGTTCATGCTCATTGCTGGGTGAAAAAAGAAATGATACAGAAACATTGCAGAAAGTGTATTTTCGCCTACTAACAATGCTTTTCCCAAATCCTTTTTAGTGACATACTGTGAACAGTTTGATGGTTTTCCTTACAAATCTTTATATGTGCATGTCTGTGTGTGTATTTAACGTGCATATCTTATTCTGTTATAAATAGCATCACACTATATATATTACTTTTTTTCATAATAAACCTTGGGAAAATGTTTATATCAGTATATATAGAGTTTACTTTTGAATAACTGATATTTTTTAAGTTACTGTCTAAAAATATAAGTAATAGGTCAGGTAGTCAGATAACACAGATACTACTAAAAGTGCTTAAGAACTATAAAATCTCACTCCTCTGTGATAACTACTATCAACAAAAAGTACCTTTTTGGCTAGGTGAGGCGGCTCATGCCTGTAATCCCAGCACTTGGGGAGGCTGAGGCAAGTGGTTGGCTTGAGTCCAGGAGTTTGAGACCAACCTGGGCAACATGGTGAAACTCTGCCTCTACAAAAAAAAAAAAGTACAAAAATTAGACAGGGCACAGTGGCTCATGTCTGTAATCCCAGCATTTTGGGAGGCCAAGGCAGGTAGATGCTTGAGTCCAGGGGTTTGAGATCAGCATGGATAACATGGTGAAACTCCATCTCTACAAAAAGAAAAGGGGTGGGGGGCAGGCATAGTGGTACACACCTGTGGTCCCAGCTATTTGGGAGGCTGAGGTGGGAGGATGAAGAGCCCAAGTGGCAGATTGCAGTGAGCCAAGATCGTGACACTGCACTCCAGCCTGGGTGACAGAGTAAGACCCTGTCTCAAAAACAGAACAAAACAAAAATGACTGGGCATGGTGGTGGGTGCCTGTAGTCCCAGCCACTCAGAAGGCTGAGATGGGAGGATTACTTGAGTCCACCAAGGTCAAGGCTACAGTGAGCTGTGATTCAGTCTGGATGACAGAGCAAGATCTGTTTCCAAAAAAAAAAAAAAAAAAAAAGGTACCTTTTTATAAATAATATCTTCAGAATACCGACTCTTAGTTCAGAGCATATATATGATGGGACTGCTAAAACTCTCAGTGAATATTAACTGTCCAGAAACTGCTTGGCTTCAACCATGTTTTCATATATTTGGTCTCTATCGTAAATTAACATGGGCTGGTCTTACTAAATACGTCTCCACAAGGGGATTATTTGATATATTAAAAGACTTTGAGCTCTGTTATGATTCTTGGCACTAAAACATTTTTATTTATCTCATACTTAGTTATTGACGTTTGTGTTTATAAAACGTCTGACAAATATTATACGTGTCATAAAATTTACAGGTGAAATATACATACATCTGAAAGTAGTGCCAAAAAACTGAAAATATATTTGCACACTTAAATGTCTTTGTTTCTAGCGATATTCATCTTCAGCCTGAAGTGGTTTGTTTGGTTTTTATATTGGGTTTCCATTGTCAGTGTTCCTTTCTAATTGAAGTTTATGTTGTTTACATTAAAGAACAATGCTGAATTTTGAAACCAATTCACTAAATTATCTCTGGAAAATACATGGACATTACCTTGTGTTTCTAAATCTTTTGACATCTGAGCTTGTGTCTATTATGAGCAGTCAGAAATTTTTCTAAGCTAAACTGCATGATTAGTTGTTATTCTTATGCCTCATCTTAAACCCTAGATTGATAGTTTTTTGTTTATAAGTATGAACAGTAAAAATAGTAAGAAGCTAAAGTTTTCCATGGTGTGAACACCACTTCTAAACTACATTTTGATGTCAAATTTTTAGAGGCAGTAGATTAAATAAAAGTAGATGGATACAGTATTAGAAATCTGATCATCACATTAGGTCTGTAAACGTGAGAACAGCTGCTGTCCTAGTTTTCAAGCAAATGAAGGTAACAGTGGGACATCATTGGGCCTAAAAAAGATATAGCCTATCAACTCAAGCCCCTTTGTGTAGAGTTAGCACCATGATTCCTATACTCACTCATTTAACAAACACTTATTGAGCTCTTACTGTATGCCAGATCCTGAGATTAAAGTAATGAAAATGATAGTCCATCAGTCTGGCCAACATGGTGAAACACTGTCTCTACTAAAAATACAAAAATTAGCTGGACATGGTTGTGGGCACCTGTAATCCTAGCTGCTCAGGAGTCTGAGGCAGGAGAGTCGCTTGAACCCGGGAGTCGAAGGCTGCAGTGACCTGAGATCATGCCACTTCACTCCAACCTGGCAACAGAGCGAGACTCTGTCTCTACAAAAAAAAAGAAGAAAAGAAAAGGATAGTCCAGTGTTAAGTACCGATAGGCAGCTACAGTGTGAGTGCCCTAATAGAACACTGGATGCTGGGGGAGTACCTAGGAGGGCAAGAAGCCCCAGACCCCAGTATGGAGGGGGAGGGCAGGAGAACATTATCAGAAACTTCCCAGAGAATGAGACCTGGAGAATGAATAGGAGTTAAGCAAAGATTGGAGGTGAAAGGGAGCATATCAGGCAGCAGGAACTGGCCTAGAGAAAAATGAGAGCTAGGCCTTTTTGGCTGGAGAGGCTGGGGTTGCCAAGAGAGGTATGGCAAGAAATGAGGCAACAGAGATAATTCAGTATACTAAACTGAGACAATTGGCTTTATCCTCACTATGGTAAATCTTGTGGCCTGATTACATTTGTATTTTCCGAAAGCTCTCTTTGGCTGCAGCATGCAAAGACCATAAGAAATGTTCTAAAAATAGTGGGGGTTTTAAAAGTACATACATTCTGCTGTAAGTAGATGAAATCTGTAAATTTTATATGAGAATTACTAATTCTTTTTTTTTTTTTTTTTTGGTTGAGACGGAGTCTCGCTCTGCCGCCCAGGCTGGAGTGCAGTGGCCAGATCTCAGCTCACTGCAAGCTCCGCCTCCCGGGTTCACGCCATTCTCCTGGCTCAGCCTCCGGAGTAGCTGGGACTACAGGCGCCCGCCACCTCACCCTGCTAGTTTTTTGTATTTTTTTAGTAGAGACGGGGTTTCACCGTATTAGCCAGGATGGTCTCGATCTCCTGACCTCGTGATCCGCCCGTCTCGGCCTCCCAAAGTGCTGGGATTACAGGCTTGAGCCACCGCGCCCGGCCAGAATTACTAATTCTTTTTAAAAGTTTTATGCTGTATGTAATCATTTGTTCAGGAGAATTTGTGGAGCACCTGTTCTTTTTCAGGCACTGTTGTCAAGCACTTTACTCATGTTGTCCTCTATGGTAGGTTTTTCCTCCATTTACAGCTGAACTGGGGATTAAAAATATTGTCACTCACCTAAGTGCTGGGATTACATGCCTGAGCCACTCTGCGTGGCCAAGACTATTAAAAGGGACAGAAACTTGAAAGATATGCTTCTATATGGATAAATAATCTTGTACCACATGATGATGTTTCAGTCAAGAGCAGACCACATGTACAACGGTGGTCCTATAGGGTTATAAAATACGTATTTTCACTGTACCTTTTTAATGTTTAGATGTGTTTAGATGAACAAATACCATTGCATTACCATATTACAGCTAGAAAGTGTTAAGGCCAAGATTTGAATCCTGGTCCCTGTGATTCCAGAGCTACTCTTTCCAAGGTAGGGGGAAGAGGGAATATGATCTCTGAGAAGAAATCATCTGTGAGGTGCACTGTTTTGAAGGGAGCACATGATCATATGTAAGAGGTAACCAACCAGAAGATATCAGAAAGTTTTCTGAAAAACATTTTTTTTTTACATATGGAGTTTCAGCCTTGTTGCCCAGACTGGAGTGCAATGGCGCGAACTCAGCTCACTGCAACCTCCACCTCCTGGGTTCAAGCGATTCTACCTCAGCTTCCCAAGTAACTGGAATTACAGGCGTCTGCCACCATGCCTGGCTAATTTTTTGTATTTTTAGTAGAGATGGGATTTCACCATGTTCGCCAGGCTGGTCTCGAACTCCTGACCTCAAGTGATCCACCCGCCTTGGTCTCCCAGAGTGCTGGGATTACAGGCGTGAGCTACCACGCCTGGCTGAAAAACATAATTACATAACTGTACTCCTAAAGCTTTGGTTTTTCCCTTCGATGATATTCTTTAATGCCATTATAATAATTTACTATTCATCACTAGTGGGGTAATGGTCTAAGGATAGTAAACAAAGTATAGGTGTAAATGGCTAGCTTTTGTTTTCAAAGAGTTGTGAACTGCTGAATTTTTCACCTACTGAGTAGGAGGATTGTTGTTTTTTTGTTTTGTTTTTGTTTTTTTTTTTTGCGGATCATGAGGTCAGGAAATCGAGACTGTCCTGGCTAACACGGTGAAACCCCGTCTCTACTAAAAATACAAAAAATTAGCCGGGCGTGGTGGCGGGCACCTATAGTCCCAGCTACTCGGGAGGCTGAGGCAGGAGAATGGCATGAACCCGGGAGGCGGAGCTGGCAGTGAGCCGAGATCGGGCCACTGTACTCCAGCCTGGGCGACAGCGCGAGATTCCGTCTCCAAAAAAAAGTATTGTTTTTATTTAACATTTTAATAAATCTATGACAGGAAATTATACATTTGGGTTGTCACTGTTTCTATTCTCATTACAGATGTTTGACTTGCCCTACTCTCTTCAAACTACGCTCCCTCTTTTCCCCTTTGCACACCCTGCAAATCCTGTGCTTGCTTTGGTGGTAGAATACATCAGTACAGTGGGTACCCTTATCAGGGAACTTTGATTATGGTAATAGCTGTCATTTAACATTTACCATAAGGTAAGCATTGGACTGAGAGCTGTGTGCATATTATTTAATCCTCAAAGTAACCCCCCTAGGGTAGATGGTATTATCCACATTTTTCAGATAAGGAAACAGGCAAAGATTTCACACATCACACAGCTAAAGAGAATTGGAATTGGGTTTCTGGTCAGTCCAACCCTAGTGGTATATCCTTTATCTCTCTTCCAGCAGGATGCCTGAATATAAAAATGTGTTCAGTTTCAGAGTTCAGGCATCCTGTAGGTCCCAGAGTTAGCTCCCCCTGCATTACAGTAGAGGGCTATATGTGGTGTCTTTGTGCAGAGAACTGACATTCCCATGAATGCTTTCCCTTCATTATGCTATTCTCATTACCCCCCACACTTAAATGTAAACATTTTAAATGCTCTATTAGATAACACTAATTTATGAAGTAAACATTAAAGAAATATCAATCTAGTCAATTAAGTACCTTAAGAATTATTAATGTGAGCCGGGCGTGGTGGCTCACACCTGTAATCCCAGCACTTTGGGAGGCCAAGGTGGGCAGATCACCTGAGGTCGGGAGTTCAAGATAGGCCTGGCCAACGTGGTGAAACCCTGTCTCTACTAAAAATACAAAAATTCTCTGGGCATGGTGGTGCGTGCCTGTAATCCCAGCTACTCGGGAAGCTGAAGTGAGAGAACTGATTGAACCCAGGAGAGAGAGGTTGCAGTGAGCTGAGATCATGCCACTGCACCCCAGCCTGCGTGACAGAGTGAGACTCCCATCTCAAAAACAAAAAAAAAAATTATTATTAATCTGTGTGTGTGTGTGTCATGGCTTGAAGAGAAATCGTTCATGAATTGTCTGTATGCTTTAGCCTCCTCTACTAAGTTACTAAAGTTATTCCTTAGAAGTTTTCAGCTGCTTTTCCAGCTTTGTCTGCTTTTGTCTCTCGCACAACTTGTCAGAAGCTATAAGAATAAAGAACATAAACATTGTGTACCTTTTCACACACATGCAGCATGAATCTCAGTGATTGCCTCTTTCCCATTAGAAGGGATTAATGTTCTCCAGGTAGACAGCCTTCTCATTTCCTTTCCAGTATTCACTTGGTTTTGTAGTCAGTGATTAATTTTTTACAGAGCACTAAGGAGAAGAACTTCTGGCAGCTTCCATAGCCTTGTGGTACTTTTTTTAAATTTAACTTTTAATAGGTAATAAATTCACAAGGAACAGAATTCAACATGGTGGTATTCAGTAAAGAGTCCCCCGCCCTTCCAGCTTTGTTCCCCCAGCCACTCAATTGCCCTTGACAGAGGCAACCAGTGTTACAGGTTCCTGTGTACCCTTCCAGATAGATAATCCAGAAATTGTCTCAGAACATAACCTAAAATGTATTGAAAGGGAGCATAAAAAGATATTTAGATTGGAAGTATAGTATTAGTAATGCCTGACTGGCATTTAGCTCTTGCAGGAAAAGCTTGTAAGACTTTTTTTAAGACAAGGTCTCGCTCTGTTGCCCAGGCTGGAGTACTGCAGTGACATGATCACAGCTCACTGCAACCTTGACCTCCCAAGCTCAATCAGTTCTCCCACCTCATCCTACCAAGTAGCTGGGACTACAGGCATATGCCACCATGCCTGGGTAATTTTTAAATTTGTTTTTAGAGACCGGGTCTCACGCTGTTGCCCAGGCTGGTCTTGGACTCCTGGGCTCAAGAGATCTGCCCCGCCTAAGCCTCCCAAAGTCCTGGGATTACATGCGTGAGCCACCATGTGTGGCCAAGACTATTAAAACAGACAGAGACTTGAAACATATGCTGCTTTGTGGATAAATGGTCATGTACCACATGATGATGATTGAGTAGGCAGCAGACCACATGTACAACAGTGGTCCTCTAAGGTTATATAATAATGTACTTTCACAGTACCTTTTTGATGTTTAGATGTGTTTCAGTGAACAAATACCATTGCATTACAGTTGCCTACAGTATTCAATACAGTGACACACTGTGCAGATTCGTAGCCTATGAGCAATGGCCTATGTACTGTGTACCCTAGGTGTGGAATAGGCCTTATACCATCTAGGTTTGTGAACATACACTGATGTTCGCACGATGAAGAAATTGCCAAACAATGCTTTCCTCAGATGGTATTCCTGTTAAGTGACCACTGTTAAGCAACTTTAAGACTATACTCTGTATTATGCCTCCTTACCCAACAGGGACAATCAAATTCCAAATATTAGCTACAACAATATAAGAAACAAAATACAGAAAAAGACAACTTTTAATATTTTTTTGCCAAACTATAATGCATCCTTGCCTAAAATATAAATTATATTCCACTCCTCAGAGAAGTGGTAAAGTTAGGTGTGTTCTGAGAAAAGAACGCTGAAGAAGATAAAAGGAATAAGGGTACTAAGCAAACTGAAGTGATTTGGATTGTCCAGTCTGTCAGAAAGTATATTACTAAGGTGGCCATAAATGTAGTACAACCAGTAGACCCTAAGGTAAACCCTAATCTCCATTTTCTGGTATTCACACAGTAGTGGGTTATATGTAGGTTCTATCCCTTGCCATTCTCACTCCACCTGAGAATTTAGGTAGCCCCCCATTGTGTACCATAGCCTTTTGTACACCCCTTTTGTAGTACTTACTACATAGAGGTGAGATTGCCTACTTCCTTTTCTACCTTTCTAGAACATTGTTAGCTTCTTGAGATCAAGAGCTGATTTATCATTGCATCCCTCACATATAGTACAGAGCCTGCACAAAGCTCAATTTTTTTTTAATGAAAAGTCTAGAAAGGTAATCTGGAATCCAGGGTTGGTTGGCCCATTAATTTGGCCAAAATCTAGAGTGGCAATTAAAAATAACATTACATCTTGTAGACCAGTGTCAAGACTGGAGATATTTGTATCTCCTCTTAGCCTGGGTTCTCTCCAAAAAGTAGTCTCGTATAAGGACTTGCAAGCAAATAGTTTATTTTGGGAAGTTCTCCCAGAGAATAGGAGTGAGTAACTGATTAGTGAAATGGAAAGAGAGCAAGCCAGTGCAAGCAGGTGTTCTGAACTGATCACTGCTGTGGTCAGTCGGGCATAATCCTACTGGAACTCACTGATAAGCCATGTGGAATGTACTTCAGGATTGTCTTCCAGAGGGAAGAAAGAGGGGACATTTACCTACCAGCCTCCATCCCTCCACTGGAAAAGTGTTTCCAATAGAGTGTTCACTCCCTTGCATCTCATGGTTTGCATATGGACAGGTGCCTAGCAGATTCCCAGAGGTGCCGACTCCAAGGGTCAGAATTTTCACAGCAGACAAGTGAAAGATACAAAGGTACAGCTGAGGCAGGGTGCTGTAACTGGGCTGCTCTGGTGAAAGGCAGAGAGGTTGTGCAGTGGGCACAAGAGTTGCTTAATTTAGTCTGCTTCTTGCATCACTCATATCAGTTTGTGTGCTCCATCATCACCGAAGCTTCAAGATGGTGGCCAGCCACACCTCTTCAAAAGACTCAATCAGGGAAGAGGATGGGATTAGCCACAGTCCAGCTGCTACAGCTGGCTGGAAGTTTCATCTGATATTTTCATGATCACTCATCCAAATTCAATCAGGGAAGCTGAGCAACTCTGACTTACAGGATAAGGGAATTATTCTAGGAATTGGACCTTAAACAATTGAAGGAGAAGCTGGGGAAGTAAGTCCCAAAGGGAGAATAGGATCCAGAGGAGTTACCAGCCAGTCAACCTGAGAAGCCAAGCACATCCAGCCACCAAAGTGGGACTGCAAAGGGCAAGCTCATGGAGAATGGTTGTTGTGTCTGGATCTGCAGCCATGTATCTGGGGATGGGCACAGGGCCAGTGTTGGTCAGCAAGGCTGCAGTTGGAAGAGCTGGATGCAGAGCAGAGGAAAAACTAGGGTCCCCTGGCACCTCTGCAACTAGCAGTCACCACATCACAGTGACTTTTAGAGAGTAATGGGCACTGCCTCTTGTCTACCTTCCAGATTTCACACATTTGTCTTGGCCAACTGTGACTTGGAACCATATAGGGATGGAGATGGTGGGGAAACAATTATCATCATAATGTCCTTCTTCCCTCACCCAAACTAGATTGTCGTCATTCTTTGCCACTACCTCAGCAGGCCTAGGCAGCCTACCAGGTGTGATCCAGACCTTCATCCCAGAGGTATTTGAGCTTTTAGTTTCTTTGTCAGTAGTTGCTACAATCACTAGGTCTCTGTTATCCCTCAGCAAAGAAGCACCAGAAGATGCTGCAGTGAATCCCCTGGGTTCTGAATGAACTGCTATTGTATTGCCACAGACATTGCACCTCGTCCAACACAGTATCCACTTGTACAAGTGTACCTTCAGGACCTGCCAGTGCAGATAACCAGGTCTTATAATTCTTTGGGTGTCTACACTCTTTCCTCCCAGAACAGGGACTGTATTTTCCCAGTCAGACTGTGCTGGGGACATGATCCTCATTATTGGTTTGGAGGTAGTGAGAGAAGGCAGGAACTGATCTTAAAGAGAACAAGCATTATCTTTTCAGGCACCTGCAGGGTCTCCAGATGAAGGAGGCTGCTGCTTTCTAGTAAGGAGTTGGGGGAGCTGCTTCTCCTACCCCAGAAAATTCAGGTAAATCTTGGGGTTTAATATTCTCAGCTAAGCCACCCAAATATCCCCATTTCAGGTTTCTGTGTCCAAGTGTTCCTACCAGGACCCAGATTTTATCATAGAATACCTGTCGAGGCTTTCTTTCATATCTTCTTAGTAGTTATAATATCCTTAAAATTAAGTCTTGAGCCTGAATTTTGGCATTCTGCCCTGTAGCTGCAAGAAATAGGGTCTTTTCAGACACTGACCTGGAAGTCTTCAGACTTTGAAGAATGCCTAGATTTAAGGGTTGGCTAACCTGAGCCTGTCATTCTTTGTTCATGGCCTGTAAAGCTGTTAATCCAGCCAGTATCTAGGCCTTATAATCACTAATGTTTCCATTCCATTCAAGTGCCACCATGATTGGTGATCTGATACTTTACCTGCCACATATACCTCATTTTAATCTGCTCCTAGTGTTGTCATGCTGCTTATGTACAGGGGTTATCACCATGCCACCTACCAGGAGGAATGGGAGGGGGAACCTTTTGCCATTCGGTCAATGAGTAAGGGAGATCTAGAATCTCATTCAAGAACCTTGTTTTCTAGGGCCATTTCTGTTACTAGCTATCTTTGCTGGGTGTCTCCTCCCATTCCTCACAATCCCTGCTGAAAGCACATCCCAAATCAAAGGCTTACATGCAGGTCATTTATTCAGTAAGTATCCCATGAACCATGAATAGGAGTGAGGGGGAGCACTACAGCAGTGGGTCGTTGAGCTGGTCACCACTGCAGACACCTGGGTTTAGACTCCTCTTCAGAATTGTCCTCCTGAGAAATAGTAGAGAGGAGCATTCATCCAACCAGCTCTCAGAGTCACAGCATCTAAGGACCGACAGTGCAGAACACTGAGGTGCAGGTTGACTTGTCTTCTCACCCTTATATCTGACACTCAGTTTTTGCTTTGGATTAGGAATTCTTGGTTGCCTTTTAAAAATAGATTTGTAGGTATGATGTGATGATAGTGCTGTTTTAGAAAACTTAAACCTTTCAGTAGTGTGCTCTGTATGCATTGGAATCCTGGGTGGAGAGAGACAGTAGGAAATTTTTCAGCAATTGGTATGTGAGATGCTAAGGATTTGAACAAAAGTGGTGGTCTAGTGGGAATGGAAGAGAGGCTCATTGAAGGATGTTCTGAAGGACAAATCTGTAGGACACATTGACTGGTTAGACATTGAGGTCAAAGGAGGCCAGAAAGGCAGAGTAGAAATTTAAGATTTCTAGGGTATTGGGTAGACACATTGCTCCCCAGTTTCCAACATAATCCTCAGAACTTCAGATTCTTTCAGCTGACATGAGGAAATAAGACTCACAGGATGTGGGTGGTTTTTTTGTTTGTTTTTGAGACAGAGAGTCTTGTTCTGTCACCCAGGCTGGAGTGCAGTGGTGCAATCAGTCTTGGCTCACTGCAACCTCTGCCTCCCAGGTTCAAGCAATTCTCCTGCCTTAGCCTCCTGAGGTCCTGAGTAGCATTTTTAGTAGAGATGGGGTTTCACCATGTTGGTCAGGCTGGTCTCAAACTCCTGACCTCATGGTCCACCTGCCTCGGCCTCCCAAAGTGCTGGGATTACAGGTGTGAGCCACTGCACCCGCCCACAGGATGTCGTTTTTGTTTTGTTTTGTTTTGTTTTTTTGAGACAGGGTCTCACTCTGTCATTCAAGCTGGAGTGCAGTGCCATCTCTTGGCTCCCTGCCACCTCTACCTCCCAGGCTTAAGCGATCCTCCCACCTCAGCCCCCTGAGTAGCTGGGACTACAGGCATGCACCGCTACACCCACCTAATTTTTGTATTTTTTTGTAGAGACAGGGTTTCATCATATTGCCCAGGCTGGTCTCGAACTCCTGAGCCCAAACGATCCACCCGTCTTGGCCTCCCATAATGCTGGGATTTCAGGTTTGAGCCATCGCACCCAGACAGGATGTATTTTAATCTGGCACAGGCTAAGTGAGGACCGAGAATTAGTGATGCAGCTGCCTGAATTTAAAACCTAGGGTCTTTCACTTCCTGCCACACTCACTTTCTTTATTTCTTAATTTCTTTTCCCAGGATTCTGAATCAGTCATATACTGGTTAGTAAGAAAGAATTGAAGCAACTTTTCTCTCAAGCCTGTTTGTACTTCAAGTCTTATTTCTAACTCTGGTGCCTCTGAAGAGTCACCATGCCAAGTCTAAGGCTGGCCCTCCTCTAAACTTACGGTCTTGTTTTATGTTGCATGGCAAGCTGTAATCTCCCTGTTCCTTTTTCCCTTCCCCATTGCCTGTTTCCTCTTTCCTCTTTCCTCTTTCCACCCCAACCTCAGTATGAATCTGGAAGCCGTTTATACATTTGCTGATGGACATGAGCCAGTGGAAAGGTTTCCCACTGGTATTGGTGAAACAAGTAGGGTGGCATTGTAGGAATAATAAGTAAGGGGGAAACAAAGATCCTGACAGTGTATTCAGGAGAACTGGCAACATTGAGGCTTTTTTTTTAGTTACCAGAGGAACAAACATGAAGAGGAGAAACAAAAAATGATAATAAAAACAAACTGATCCTGTTTAACATGCAGCAATACAGTCATTTGTGTTACTGAATTTCAGATTGATTTGTTAGCTCTTTATGTCTCAGCCTTCAGCCTTGGTCATTCATTCATATTAGTTATGTGACTCAATTTTTTGAGGGAAGGTATTTTTGCTCACATTAAGGATTAGAAAGAAAATATCCTAGTAAAAGAGAATAGAGGAAAGGATTAAATAAGTAGATGATGGATCTGTATAAGCAAAAGAAATTGTAAGAAGTTGACTTTGTACTACCTGCCAGCCTCCCAACAGCATCATTGAAAATCTGTCTGAGTGGAATATATTGGTGCCTTTTATCCATTAAATGCCTTGGCTGCAGGTGGAATTTTTCTGTTACCAGGAAATTGTTAATAAAAGCTTCTTTTCTTTTTCTTTTTTCTTTTTTTTTTTTTTTGAGACAGAGTCTCGCTCTGTTGCCCAGGCTGGAGTGCAGTGGCGCGATTTTGGCTCACTGCAACCTCTGCCTCCTGGATTCAAGGGATTCTCCTGCCTCAGCCTCCCGGGTAGCTGTGACTACAGACACATGCCACCACACCCAGCTAATTTTTGTATTTTTAGTAGAGACTGGGTTTCGCCATGTTGGCCAGGTTTGTCTTGAACTCCTGACCTCAGGTAATCTACCTGCCTCAGCCTCTTCAAGTGTGGGATTACAGATGCCCACCACCACGCTTGGCTGTTAATAAAAGCTTTTGGCCAGGCACAGTGGCTCACGCCTGTAATCCCAGCACTTTGGGAGGCTGAGGCAGGTGGATCACCTGAGGTCAGGAGTTCAAGACCAGCCTGGCCAACATGGTGAAACCCCGTCTCTACTAAAAATACAAAAATTAGCCGGGTGTGGTGGTGGGCACCTGTAATCCCAGCTACTCAGGAGGCTGAGGCAGTAGAATTGCTTGAACCCTGATAGCTGAGGTTACAGTGAACTGAGATCACACCACTGCACTCCAGTCTGGCAATAAGAGTGAAACTCCATCTCAAAAAATAAAAAAAGTTTTTGAGTTGATCTAAGAATATCTAACTGGTTTATTAGTCAACCATTGCTGTGTGAGAAACAACGTGAGAGCCTCAGTGGTATATCACAATGAACATTTATTTCTCATAAGTTTCTGGGTTAGGTGGGGCATTTCTGCTTCAGTTTGCAGCAACTGGGACCTCTCTCATTGCCACTGTGAGTCAGCAGGGGTGGCTGTGTTCCCAGGGCTGCTCATTCTCCTCCTGGGACCAATAAGCTAGTCACAGTGCGCTCTTCACATGGTAGGAGGTAAGGCCAGCCCCGTTCCCAGAAGAGGAAGGGGACTCTAGACAGAGCCGTACTATTCAGAGCACGTCTACAGTGAGTGAGCTAGGTACAGAAATTAACAGCAAGCATTTAGAAACTTTAAACAATTGCCACAATATTCAAGAGGTGTTTTGGCTGAATTTTACTAAAGTATTGGTCCAGGACACATTGGAAATTTAAAAAGAAAGAAAAAAACTGTAGCATGACTCGCGATAGTTTGCAAAGTGCCGAGAGAGAATACATGACATTCTGCTCACTGGAACTGACTCCCTGTACTGCCCATGAGTAAGCATTGTGATCTGCACGTGTGTCATGGGTTTGTGTTAGGATCACTTTTTCACCAAGAGTCTGATCATCTTTGAGTGTGCTGATGGTTTTGGACCTACAGGACTTGGCCATTACCAAGGATGTGGCACCATGTAAAGCCTCCCAGCACCCGCTTGTTGGCCTTTCCCTGCCAGCATCCCTTCTGCCTTGCTGGTATATTTACATTTTCATTCCAATATCGATAACCTTGACAAAGTCTTACTATCATTAATTGAAATCCTTTACCATCAGATTAAAACATTAATTTTGACATTACCAACATTCCCTTTGTTTACCTGTCTTCCTTTTACATTTTTGAGTTAATATCACCATGTTTAGTATATTTATAAGGTACTTTCTGCTCGTGAGAGAGGTAGTTCTAAATAAGTTCTAATGAGCAGTGATTAGTAAAAGTCCTAAGTTAGGGCTGGGTGCAGTGGCTTACGCCTGTAATTCTAGCACTTTGGGAGGCCAAGGCGGGCAGATCACCTGAGGTCAAGAGTTCAACACCAGCCTGGCTAGCATAGTGAAACCCCGTCTCTACTAAAATACAAAAAACTAGCTGGGCATGATGGTGGGTGCCTGTAATCCCAGCTACTCGGGAGACTGAGACGGGAGAGTCACTTGAGCCCAGGAGATGATGGTTGCAGCGAGCCAAGATCGCACTACTGCACTCCAGCCTGGGCGGCTGTGCAAAGCTGTGTCTCAAAAAAAAAAAAAAAAAAAAAAAAAAAACCTAAGTTAGAGGCATAAAAAGCAGGAAGAGGGGGACCTTTTGGGAGGGAAAGGAAGGATATGTTTTGGTAGGACTTGGCTTCTTTCTAGATGTGTAACCTTGGGTAACTTATTTAATCTTCATGAGCCTTAGTTTTCTCATCTATAAAATGGGGATGATAATGGTAATAATAATACAACCTCCTTTGAGAAGAAGTGCTAAAATTAAATATTCTAAAGCAAGCAATTAGCACAGAGCCTGGTACATATACATAATAAGTTTTCAAGAGTGTTAGTTACTATTATTTGCTTTTAATTATCTACTAGGTGCCAGACACTATAGAATCAGATAAGATGGGGCCTTTACTGAAAAGGAGCTTAGTCTGGTGGAAGAGTCAGACAAATATATATAAGAAAGATATAGTAGTATGAGAGTTTTGTGCTGTTATAGACAAACACAGGGTACCAGAGAAACTTTTAGGTAGGAGGAACACCTGACCTAAGGCTTTGAGGAGCAGTATCAAAGTAGGCTCTTAAAAGAGGCAGCATCTAAGCTGAGACTTAAAGATGCAGAGAAGTTAAGAAAAAGAGTTAGGGGCATTTCAGAAAAGTGGAACAACATACGCAAAAGCCTGGAGGTGCAAGCGTTTGGTGGGCTTCTGGGGAATTGGAAGGGACGCAGTATGACTGGGGTGTAGAGTCTGCTCAGGGATGGGCTGGGGAGTAGGCAGGTGCCAGATTATCAAGGGAGATGTAGCTGGAACTTTTTCTTGAAATCATTTGTAGCATGAAGCTATTGAATAATTCGTTAAAGAGGCATATATAATTTACATTTTAAAAGATCATTCTGGCAATAGTACAGAGAGCAGATTAGAAGAGGAGAGACTGGAGGTGGAAATTTTTTTAAAGGCCATTTCAATAATGCAGGGGAAAAGTATCAGGTTCTGAAAAGGAGGTGGTGAAAATTCAGTGGAGATTCTGTGGAGGGGTTGGATTGAAAAGAAGAATGAACAGCATCTGATGACAGATTGGTTATGGGCGTCCAGAGAGGGACCCCATAATAGTACTCAGACCTCTGGTTTTGGTGACTGAAGAGGACCAGATTTCCCAGAGGAAATGAATTGACTTTGGCATTTAAGATGTTTGTGGAAAATCCATGTGAAAGTCAGGTGTGACTGGGAGTCAGCTCAGGCTTGGAGCTATCAACTGGGAAGTCAGGGATATAATGAGGTGAAGGCCATGGGACAGGTACCACCAGGCAGTGAAAAGAGCTGGGTATTCAGGGTACTCGGCTTAGGTACTCCAGACTGTTTGAACAAATGTAGAGTGTCGAGAGTATGGTGTGATTTAAATCCCATAACAACCCTGTGAGGTAGGAAACAATCTCAGCTTTGCAGATGAGAACATTTCAGACTCTTAAGAGTTAAGTGATTTGCCTAAAGTGATTTTGCTACTGAGTGGCAGAGCTAGGATTTCGAGTCCAATCTGTCTGATTTTAAAGCCCATTTTTTTCCCTACTGTATCCTGCTTCTTTGTAAACCTCAGCAGTTTAAATATTTGTGATCATGTTATCTTTCATTCTTTTTCTTCACCTCTGCCAGTATCCTGGTTTAGTAGGATTGTGACACGTCATTTTAAATAACCAGCTTTTCTCTCATTTCCCCTGCTTTACTCCCCAAGACATCTATAAGATTGCCTTTCCTATCAGATTGACTCATCCCACTCAATTCTGTTCCAATACCCACTTTAAAACAACAGGCCAACAGAGGTCCTCCACCGGCTACTGAATGAGGTCTGTCCTCGTCAGCTTGGCATTCAAGGCTCAAAGGCTCATCATAAAATGATGACTGTTGAAAACTTTCCCATATTTCCCGCTTCTCATCAGCATATCTTCATGCCTTTGGGTGTCATCTATATGTGGATATAAATGTGGTGGTCTCATTGTGTTCCTTATAGGGATGTTCTTTTAGTGCTTAGAATAAATATATCTTTTACTTGCTCTGTTACCATCTTTATAAAAACCGGTTTTGTCTTTGTGATGAAATCAGCTTGGACATCTTCTGACCTTAGTTCCCTTTCCAGTGTCAGGGTTCTTTATACTCTATCCCTAATGTGATGAGCCAGCCTCTGCTCTGACACTTTCTAGAAGGTTCCTTTTTTTGATGGGAGAAGAGGATGGAAATTCTAATTGTTAGAAATTTCTTATCATTGAGTCAAAATCTCCCTGCTTTTAACATCTGTCTGTTTCCTGGGAGCAACGGATAAATCAGTTATTTCTCCTCTGCCTCATGAAGAGGCATTTAAAGACAGCTCTTATGTCTCTCCTCAGGATTCTCTTACATAACCCAAATAATCTCTTGCTTGGAGCTTTTCTCCTGTGATAAGTTGCAAACTCTCGACTATTCCCTTGCCCTCCTGAGACTCTTGCAGTTTGGTCAGTGCTCATCTAAACTGACCCACGGGGCCCAGAACAACACAGCACTCCGCAGAAAGCAGCAACATTAGTCCTTTGATTACAGCTCGATGCTTGTACCTGAAAAGCCTGAGATAGATTCAGATCTATAACACCTGTGTCACATTTTGCATTCATTCAGTTAAAAAAAAAAACCCCAGATATTTTATATAGTTCTAGTTAAGCCAACCATCATCTGCTGTGCAGTTGATTTCTTAAATGTAGAACTAATTCTCCTAGTTGTATTTCAACTTCATTTTGATCAGTCTTTTTAGGCAATTATGATTCTGCTGTGCAGTGTGGTGTTAACTGTGTTTCCAAGTTTGGGGTTATCTGAAGATTTTGAAACATACTTTCCACATCATTATCCAAGGTGTGTGTTTGTTTGTTTGTTTGTTTGTTTTTGAGACAGGGTCTCACTCTGTCGCCCAGGCTGGAGTGCAGTGGTGTGATCTCAGCTCACTGCAACCTCCACTTCCTGGGTTCAAGCAATTCTCCTGCCTCAGCCTCCCAAGTAGCTGGGATTACAGGTATGTGCCACCATACCCAGCTGATTTTTGTATTTTTAGTAGAGATGGGATTTTACCATGTTGGCCAAGCTGGTCTCAAACTCCTGACCTCAGGTGATCCACCCGCCTCAGCCTCCCAAAGTGCTGGGATTACAGGTGTGAGCCACTGCACTCAGCCCCAAGTTCTTGATAAACATGGCAAAAACCAACTTCCCACTCCACACATCAAGTATAATCAGTGCTATTTATTAATGGTTCTGTTAACCACTGTCCTGTCATCCCATCCCCTGTCTCTTCATCTTGTCTGCAAAGATCTCATTTGTACATTCAACGCATTTTTATTTAGCACAAGTGCTAGGAATACATTGAAGATAGCAGTCCCTATCTTGTGGTGCTTACAGCTTAGCAGCATCATGAAATATTTTCTAAATACTTTGTGGAAATCAAGTTATGCGGTTATCTATGATATTTCTCCTCATCTGGTACCATATCAGAAAAGGGAATGAAGGATTACTTTTTGTAGACACCATATTGCTACTCATTATCTTCTGTCACTTGAAAGTGGGATTTACTCCCTTTGTCTTTATACCTTTCATGGTTTCACAAACAGCTTTGAACTTTAGAAGTCTCTGGAGTTCATTTATACCCTTTCTGTATATCCATATTTTTGGTGGTGTTTGTTTAATTTAATTTTATTTTATTTTGAGACAGAGTCTTGCTTTGTCGCCCAGGCTGGAGTGTAGTGGCACGATTTCGGCTCACTGCAACCTTCACCTCTCGAGTTCAAGCGATTCTCCTGCCTCAGCCTCCCTAGTAGCTGGGATTACAGGATGCCTAACTAATTTTCGTATTTTTAGTAGAGACTGGGTTTCATTCACCATCTTGGCCAGACTGGTCTTGAACTCCTGACCTTAGGTGATCTGCCTGCCTTGGCCTCCCAGAGTGCTCAGATTACAAGCGTGAGCCAGTGCGCCTGACCTGGTGGTGGTGTTTAAATGCCTGTTTTTGTTTGTTTGTTTGTTTTCACATTATCAGGATTGTTTTTTGTTTTATAGTAAGCTTAATAAAAAATTTCTGTTCAACTTTAGGCATTTTCACTCCCATAATCTTTGTCACTCAGATTTTTACTTATATTTTATCTTTATGTTTTGAAATGATATTTCCTGAGGAGGAGAGTTGAATCTCCTTAGGTTTTCTTTTCTTCCTTGAGTTCATGAAATGCCATAGTTGCTTTCTCCAGGATCCTGGTCCTTTTCACTTCCTTTTTCAAGTTTGCCAGAATTAAGCTCAGATGTATTTTGTCTGTTTTCTGAAGGATTAAACTGTCAACAATGCAAGGTGCTATGTTTTCATTACAAAGAGTGGATGTCTGCATATCTGGCAGCCCACCTACCTTATTCTGAGGTGTGCGTTCTCTCATCAGTCAGGTGGCATCCACATCCTTCCTCTAGCCAGTTTCCACCACTGCAGCCTTTTTGCCTACTCTTCTTTCCCCTTTGGTCCAGTGTCTTCCTCTATACTGTCTTACTCACATTGTTGGATTTGCACATAGATGTTTATTATCTTGAACTTGGGAGGATTCTCTGCCTTTTTCTCTAGATCCATCTCTGTAAGGCAGCAGATTTTCTATAGATGCCATAGTCTATTGTTAACCCATCCCACCAAGTTTTGGTGATTTTCATGAGATTTTATTTATCTCCTTGAGTTCTTTTTTGCTGTTGTGACTTTTAAATATAGTACCTAGCACACTAATGTTCAATAAGTAATATTTATGATTAATCTCAAGAAGTATTTGCCTTCTCTTTTAGGCTGTGAGGATATCATTGCTGAGAGCATCTCATTAGATACCTTAATTGCCATCCTCAAGTGGAGTTCTCATCCATATGGCTCTAAATGGGTACACCGACAAGCTTTACATTTCCTCTGTGAGGAATTTTCCCAGGTCATGACTTCGGATGTTTTTTATGAACTCAGCAAAGACCATCTGCTTACTGCTATCCAGTCTGACTACCTACAGGTAATCATTTAAACACCTCTCAAACTCATTGTCTTTCATATGTGCACCAAAAAAATCCGTCTATGCTCTATTACTCTTCCATCTGGGGTAGGGCAGGGGAAGAGAAACAGGCTGTGATCAAACCACACAGGAACTGCCCTCTTCATAGTTGTACAACAAAAGCCTTCTGTCTCACTGGTTCTTCATGTACCCTGCTGCCATGACTCAACATTGAACAAGCCCAGGTCCCAGCCAAATGCACCAAAAAGAGATTGGGGCAGTAGGCAAGGTCAGAAGCACATCCCAACAGTGATTTTCTTGACTTCTATTAATGTAACTTCTGTATAGTGGTTTCTTACTTTTGGTGGAGCATCCCATACTTAGATTGTAGACAGTAGCTTCAGCAGCACAAAGTAAAAATAGTGTTCACTTTCTGATCTGCTCAAATGGTTATCAAAACTCAGTGCATGTATTCTTCCAAAGCATGATAATGTTTTCAACTACTTGTTTAGAAGTAGTTTTTAGCAGATTCTTGTGTTCTTGACTTAAATGTCAATTTAATCTGGAAATTTAAATTAATAATAGATTTTATATATTACAGAAAATACTTGCAGGCAAAGTATATTCAAGCTTAATTTTTTTCCATTGGCTGTATGAATTTTATGCTAAAAACTGTACAACTGTTTTAATGCTATTAAAGACATAAACCCATTGAGCCACTTCCTATTTCTTTGTATTTGTACTAGAAAAATGATAAAATGCTACCGTTTTAGTCAGAAATGCAGTGGACAGTTAAATAATACACTCAGCATCTGTGCTTTTCCTTTGTTGCTTTGATTGCAGTACAGATGTCATACTTGGGCTTGATTTATGGAGAATCTTTGTTCATTAACCTTGTCTCATTGTCCTGATCAAAACTGGATGCTTTATGTTTGTGTTAGAAGTTGTTAGTTTTCTTAGATTATTGCTTTAGGAGCTTTGCATTCCTTCTTAGAAAGTATTTAAAAAAAAAAAAAAAAAAAATAGGCCGGGCGCGGTGGCTCAAGCCTGTAATCCCAGCACTTTGGGAGGCCGAGACGGGCGGATCACAAGGTCAGGAGATCGAGACCATCCTGGCTAACATGGTGAAACCCCGTCTCTACTAAAAAAAATACAAAAAGCTGGCCGGGCGAGGTGGCGGGCGCCTATAGTCCCAGCTACTCGAGAGGCTGAGGCAGGAGAATGGTGTAAACCTGGGAGGCGGAGCTTGCAGTGAGCTGAGATCCGGCCACTGCACTCCAGCCTGGGCGACAGAGCGAGACTCCGTCTCAAAAAAAAAAAAAAAAAAAAAATGGAGAGCAGCCTAGATTTGCTCTAAGATTTTAAATAAAATACAAAGAAATGAGGGATACATTGCCATTTCACAGATTGTGCTTCACCAACCAGTAAAATACCTGTAGAGATTTTAGTTTCTTTTGCAAAAACAAGTTGACTGACTTGTTTTTCCTGTCCCTCCAGGAGTTAGTAGTTACTCTGCCTATACCCTATACTTATACTTTCATTTACTTACCTGTGTTTTCTTCCAAAAGAGAATTTAAGGCAGCTTTATAGAAACCACATAGTAAGATAAAATAAATTTAAAATAGGAAATGGGTTGCTTGAGCCCAGGAGTACAAGACCAGCCTTGGCAACAGGTAGGACCCCATCTCTACAAAAAATTTTTTAAAAATTAGCCACCTGGGAGGCTGAGTTGGGTGGATCACAAGGTCAGGAGATCGAGAGCATCCTGGCTAACAAGGTGAAACCCCATCTCTACTAAAAATACAAAAACCAGGTGTTGTAGCAGGTGCCTATAGTCCCAGGTACCCGGGAGACTGAGACAGGAGAATGGCGTGAACCCAGGAGGCGGAGCTTGCAGTGAGCCAAGATCACGCCACTGCACTCCAGCCTGGGCAACAGCACGAGACTCTTATCTCAGGAAAAAAAAAAAAAAAAAAAAGAAATTAACTGGGACCACACACCTGTAGTCCCAGCTGCTCAGAAGGCTGAGATGGGGAGAATCCCTTGAGCCCAGGAGGTTGAGTACAGCTGCCATGATGGCACTGCTGTACTCCAGCCTGGGCAATAGAGTGCAACTCCATCTGAAAAGGAAAAATTAAAATGAAAAAATAAAATAGGAAGGGAGCAGATTACAGAAAAAGAAGATAGAAATGAAATTTAAAAATTTGTTGGGGCTGAGAGTGAGGTTACTGGATAAAATATATGTAATGCAGTCTTGTGTATTTCCTGTCGATGGACCATAGATTTAACACTAAAACTTCAACCAATGGAAAGAGTGAAACATGCTAAGTTGCATGCTGTATTTCCCACCTACGAAAAGTCCTTAATGAAATTAACCACTTATCTAATTTCACTAAAATAAATATAAACCATTTTTTTTTACAGGCAAGTGAACAAGATATCCTTAAATATCTGATTAAATGGGGAGAGCATCAGTTGATGAAAAGAATAGCAGATAGAGGTAAGCTCAGAAAATTAGCTTGCGCTAGTTACCTTGTGTAAATTTTTGGTGGTTCTTACATTCCCAGCTTACAGAAATGCATGCCACACATTAGTCTTGAAAACTGACACTGTTGCCTGGTGAAAATGGAAGTTTTTACCATAGGCAAAATCCTTTAGTGGACAGGGTATAGTTTATTAAAATAAATATAACAGAAAGTCGTATTTTGCAGCTTTAAAAGGATACTTTTTATTATTATGTTCTTAGGTGCTTAATAAAACATGTTGACTGATTCATGGAAGTATTAGAATGAAAAATTTAATATAATTTCATATAATGACTAAAGTGTTACAAAAGCATAATGATGAAAATGTGGAATTAGTGTTGATGGTTACACAACAATAAGAGTATAGTAAGAGTCACTGAATGGTATGCTTTAAAATGTTTTAAATAAATTTTGTGTTATGTGAATTTTAACCTCAATTTAAAAATACGAGTACAGGCTGACCTGAGGTCAGGAGTTTGAGACCAGCCTGGCCAACATGGCAGAATCCCGCCTCTACTAAAAATGCAAAAATTAGTGGGAAGTGGTGGCACGTGCCTGTACTCCCAGCTACTCGGAGACTGAGGCGTGAGAATCACTTGAACCTGGGAGGCAGAGGTTGCAGTGAGCTGAGATTGCACTACTGCACTCCACATGGGTGACAGAGCGAGACTCGAAAAAAAAAAAAAGAGTACAAATGAAAAAGCATTCATTGTTTATTTTTAAATGTTGTAGAAAGTAGGCCGGGCGCGGTGGCTCACGCCTGTAATCCCAGCACTTTGGGAGACCGAGGCAGGCGGATCACGAGGTCAGGAGATCGAGACCACAGTGAAACCCTGTCTCTACTAAAAATACAAAAACTTAGCCGGGCGCGGTGTCGGGCACCTGTAGTCCCAGCTACTCGGGAGCCTGAGACAGGAGAATGGCGTGAACTCGCAAGGCGGAGCTTGCAGTGAGCCGAGATGGTGCCACTGCACTCCAGCCTGGGTGACACACAGAGTGAGACTCCATCTCAAAAAAAAAAAAAAAGTAGGCCAGGAGCAGTGGCTCACACCTGTCATCCCAGCACTTTGGGAGGCCGAGGCGGGCGAATCACGAGGTCAGGAGATCGAGACCATCCTGGCTAACATGGAGAAACCCCGTCTCTACTAAAAATAAAAAAATTAGCCAGGCGTGGTGGCGCATGCCTACCTGGGAAGCTGCTACCTGGGAAGCTGAGGCAGGAGAATCACTTGAACCCGGGAGGCGGAGGTTATGGTGAGCCTGAGATTGCGCCATTACACTCCAGCCTGGGCAACGAGCAAAATTTTGTCTCAAAAAAAAAGAAATGTTGTGGAAGGTAAAAGAGAAATAAATAATACTTCTGAATGACCTCCCAGTGGGGTCACTGCAGAAGAGAAGGAAGCATCATATGTCGGAGGCTGGGCTTTCAACTTTGGAAATTTATGATTCTACAGCAGTCTTTTGTTTGTGTCTAGGGTTAGCCCACCCACCTGTTCTTCCCTCAAACATCGTTGTGTTCCTTTATGTACTGAACCTAAATTTAAAATTTTTAATTAGAAAAATTAAATACAGACTTCCCTTTTCTATCACCTTTCGATAGCTTTATTTAGATATAATTTACATATCTTAAAGTTCACTGGTTTAAAGTGTTCAAGTCAGTGGATTTTAGTACATTTACAGAGTTGTTTTGTCACATTTTTAAATATAAAAAATGTTGTGCTAAACCTGCCTTTAAGCCTTTTTATAGTGTTTCTTTAATATCCTACTATCCAAGCTCTAGGGAACAAAAGCAGTCCTTCTATTTTATTTTTCCAATTCTTTTCTGTGGCTGGCAAAAACATTTAGCAATTCTCAGATTTGATTTTGTTTTATTTTTATTTTTAAAATTGTATTTCAGAGAACAGCAAAGTTATGAATTTTTTTTTTTTTTTTTTTTTTTTTTTTTTTTTTTTTTTTTTTTTTGAGACGGAGTCTTGCTCTGTCTCCCAGGCTGGAGTACAGTGGCGCAATCTTGGCTCACTGCAACCTCTGCCTCCCAGGTTCAAGCTATTCTCCTGCCTCAGCCTCTTGAGTAGCTGGGATTATAGGCACATGCCACCACGCACGGCTAATTTTCGTTATTTTTACTCGAGACAGAGTTTCGCCATGTTGGCCAGGCTGTTCTCAAACTCCTGACCTCAGATGATCCACCATGCCTGATAAGTTATGAATTTTTTAAAATATGAAAACCATTACAATTGATTTAGAAAGAATTTTAAATGCCAGTATACAATTAGTTCTCATTCGTGGCTTTTATATTTGTCAACTTACCTAGTCACTCAAATTTATTTGTAACCCCAAAATCAATACTGGTGGTACTTTCATGGTCATTCCTGGACATGCATGAAGTAGCAAAAAGCTTGGTCTCCCAACAAGCACATTCCCAGCTGAGTTCTAACAAGACAGAGGCACTCTGGCTTCTTGTTTCAGATGTTACCGAGTGCCACATGTTTTACATTTTTGTGTTTTCGTGATCTCACTGTTTAAGATGGCCCCCAGGTGTAGTACTGAAGTGCTGTCTAGTGTTCCTGAGAACAAGAAAGCTATGGTGTGCCTTACAGAGACGATACATGGGTTAGATAAGCTTCATTCAGGCGTGAGTTACAGTGCTGTTGGTCATGAGGTTAGTGTTAATGAATCAGCCACATACATTAAATAAAGTATCTTTAAACAGAAACACATACAACAAGGTTCTGCCTTAATCATTTCACATAAATGTTGTGCCCAGAGGATCACAGGAACCTAACTCTGTATTTTCCCTATGAACAAGAGCTCAGTATTCACTGATTCATTGTTTGTGTTGACTTTATAACTACTCGAGATAACAAGAACCGATTGTATATAACTCTGTGTAAATGTTATAGACCATAAGCTTGTTCATTGATGTAAAGTTGGTAATGATGAAATTTCATTTATTTGGGGCAGATAACAAGCATCCGTAAGGGTTAAATTTTTCCTTAGAAAAATAGTTTCTAGGCAAGGCATGGTGGCTCACGCATGTAATCCCAGCACTTTAGGAGGCCAAGGTAGGTGGATCACGAGGTCACATGTTCCAGACCAGCCTGGCCAACATGGTGAGACCCTGTCTCTACTAAAAATACAAAAATTAGCTGGGTGTGGTGGCAAGCGCCTGTAATTCCAGCTACTCAGGAGGCTGAGGCAGGAGAATCGCTTGAACCCGGGAGGTGGAGGTTGCAGTGAGCCGAGATCATGCCACTGCCTTCTAGCCTGGGCAACAGAGCAAGACTCTGTCTTAAAAAATAATAATAAAAAAATAAATAAAAGGTAGTTTCCAAACTGGGTTGGGGATGAGAAGGAAGCTAAGTGAGCCAGGCCATAGCTTTGTTTCAGTCAGTTTTATACAGAAGGATTCTGCCCTTACCTGTCACATATTTGGGGGTTTCGTGTAAGATTTTGTATGAAAACAGGATGTCACTACTTTAAGGAAAAAAACATATTTTGAAAAGCAAAATGCCTTAAATAAGTATGAAGCTAAATCATAGCTAGGCAAGGGGAAAAAAAAAATTCTTTTCTACCCAGTTAACAATTTTATTCTGAATGAATCCACAAAAAACTTAGCTTCTCAAAAACAATCTCTCTCTCTCTCTCTGTGTGTGTCATACACACACACACACACACACGATTTAAGGAAAATATCAGTTTTCCTATAGAATATTTGAAAAAATCCAACATTTATATTCATGAATGATAAAGATCTTATTCTGTGTTATCTTATTCTGTGTTAATTTTTTTAAGAAAAAAATTACAGACCCCTAGATTAAAGACATGATTAAAGATTTCCAAATTATGTAATTTTTCTTCCCACCTCAATATCATAAGCATACGTATTTCAGATTGTCGTTCACTAATGCCCAATGAAGCAATCATTCTCTGCCCTGGACTATGGACATATATTACATGTCAAAGATCAAAAGGTCTACTTTTATGCAGTAATATTCCCATATTATGGAAATTTGGGAGATTTCATAAGAATCTTAAAACTAAATAAAGCACATTCGGCTTTGCCGTTTCAAATGCCAGGTAATTAACATGTTGTTAAATTACTGTTACACATATGCAGGCTAATGAGCATGCTGATAACCTACAGTGACTGGAAATGGCATATGCCCTGCAGTGACCTTATACTACTAAAAACTGGTCACGAAAGTGAGAAAGCTTCTTAAAAAGCCCTTGATAAAATTAGATTTTAGTAGATTGTCATCTTTTCTCTTTTGAGTTAGGCTATAGAAAGGAATCCTTTATTCTTTATTGCAGAGCAGTGATAAAATAATTTTATTGTACTGTTGATACCATGCTTTTTCTTTATCCAAGAACATCCCTATTAAACATCTTATGAAAGAAAAATAATTGATTTATAACCCTTTTTAAAGCAGAGGCACATAAGTCTATAGAGTGGTACTGTTAGTGTATGAGCTAGAGAACAAAGCAAACCTGTCTCAGAACGTTTGGATTTGGTTGGAAACTTTTCATTTTCTGTCTCGTAGAGCCAAACTTACTGAGTGGCACTGCCCATAGTGTGAACAAAAGAGGTGTAAAAAGACGGGACCTGGACATGGAAGAGCTCAGAGAGATCCTTTCTTCTCTCTTACCTTTTGTGCGAATTGAACACATCTTACCTATAAACAGTGAAGTCTTAAGTGATGCAGTAAGTATTTTTCTCCATGTATTCCTTTCATGAAAAGAAAAATGCCAGGCGTTGGCCGGGCGCGGTGGCTCAAGCCTGTAATCCCAGCACTTTGGGAGGCCGAGACGGGCGGATCACGAGGTCAGGAGATCGAGACCATCCTGGCTAACACGGTGAAACCCCGTCTCTACTAAAAATACAAAAAAAACTAGCCGGGCGAAGTGGCGGGCGCCTGTAGTCCCAGCTACTCGGGAGGCTGAGGCAGGAGAATGGCGTAAACTCGGGAGGCGGAGCTTGCAGTGAGCTGAGATCTGGCCACTGCACTCCAGTCCGGGCGACAGAGCGAGACTCCGCCTCAAAAAAAAAAAAAAAAAAAAAAAAAAAAAAAAAAAAAAAAGAAAAATGCCAGGCGTATGTTTTTATTCATTGTAAATAATTTCTAGTACTAACAGAGTATTGTGAAGCTGTAATTCTGTGAGGACAGACAGATGTCTGTTGTGTGCGATGTTATGTCCCCTGTGTCTGTCACATAGTACAGTTAAAATGTTCGGTGAATGAGAGTCGAGTGGGTAAATAGGTCTTACTCATTCTAGCGCATTATTTCTAGCAGAGTTAATTCCGTCATTTAAGTGTAGATCAAGTAGACCCTTATTCAAAAAGGAAAAGGTAGAAATTACCTTTGGAGAGTCTTCAAGAACAGCAGTGAATCAGAGAGCAATGGAGTGGAGGGATTGGCTCAATAGAAAAAGAATGGATGGACCTGAAAATTGATACAGCTCATCTTATTACTTTCATAATTTTTTAAACAGTGAATTTTTAAAAAATTAATAGAATTGGCTGGGTGTAGTGGCTCACTCCTGTAATCCCAGCACTTTGGGAGGCCAAGGCGGGTGGATCACCTAAGGTCAGGAGTTTGAGATCAGCCTCACCAACATGGTGGAACTTCATCTCTACTAAACATACAAAAATTAGCCAGGCGTGGTAGTGTATGCCTATAATCCCAGCTACTTGGGAGACTGAGGCAGGGGAATTTCTTGAACCCGGGAGGTGGAGGTTGCAGTGAGCCGAGATCGAGCCACTACACTCCAGCCTGGGTGACAGAGCGAGACTCCATCTCAGAAAAAAAAAAAAAATTAATAGAATTGCTTGAATTCGTGGATGGGAAAAATAAATATTATAAATATTAGTTCTTAACACGTTGACTTATCGACTTAATGTAGTGCTTATAAACGTCATAATGGGTTTTTTTTAACTGCACAGGAACATGATAAAAGTCATCTGGAAAAACAACTCATAAGAAATTTGTATAACTTCTTTTAAAAGGACATAAGAAGGGATAGCATCTAAAACGTAAAACATTTTAAAATGCTAATATTTTATCTGTGATTCTAGCATAGCAGACAAAATTGTGGAGAAAAAAGTCTTAGTTAATGTAAGAATTAAACAGGATGGGCACAGTAGCTCTTACTTTTAATCCCAGCACTCTGGGAGGCCAAGGCGGACAGATCACCTGAGCCCAGGAGTTCAACATCAGCCTGGGCAACATGGCAAGACCCCATCTCTACAAAAAAATTTCACAGAAATTAGCCAGGTGCGGTGGTGTGTGACTGTAGTCCCAGCTACTTGGGGGGCTGAGCAGGAGAATCACTTGAGCCCAGGAGGTCAAGGCTGCCATGAGCCATAATCAGCCAACAGAATGAGACCCTGACTCAAGGAAGAAAAGGGAAAAAAAAAACAAAAAAACAGAAAACGTAATAATAAACGAACTATCACAAGTCAGTGTGGTGCTAGATTAAGTGATTAGCAGAAGAAGAAATTCATTGAAAGTTAAACTGTTGTTTCACTGGCACACAAAATTAATCCTTGTTAGATTGAAGAATTAAATACTAAATTGAAACATGGAAGAACTAGAAGAAAACAGTATTGTTTTCAAGAAGTATTTATGGGCTACTGTGGGCATACTGCCTATGGGGTAGCCCTGCTTCCACAAGGAGCAGTAATAAAAATAAACTAAAATAAAATTTTTTAAAAATGTGTGGATTCTGATTAGAAAAAAAAAAAATTCAGTCTCACTAATTACACACACACACACCAGAGAAAGCAAAATCGAACAGTTACCATTTTTCACCCGTTGAGGTAGTAGTTATAGTACCACTACACAGCAGAATATTTTGCTCCCCTGAACAGTTGTTGTAAAGACTATAGTGGCCGGGCGCAATGGCTCACACCTTTAATCCCAGCACTTTGGAAGACCAAGGTGGATGGATCACCTGAGGTCAGGAGTTCAAGACCAGCCTGGCCATCATAGTGAAACCCTATCTGTACTAAAAAATACAAAAATTAGCCAGGCATGGTAGCACACTCCGTTAATCCCAGCTGCTCAGGAGGCTGAAGCACAAGAATTGCTTGAACCCAGAGGCAAGCCAAGATTGTGCCACTGCACTCCAGCCTGGGTGACAGAGCAAGACCCCATCAAACAAAAGAAGAAGAAAAAAAGGATGATGCAAAGTATGTATTTTTATGTATTCTCAAATTCAACTATGTAAAACTTGTTTGGTAAAGACTCTGCCAGGTGCCTGTAGTCCCAGCACTTTCAGAGGCCAAGACAGGCAGATCACTTGAGTTCAGGAGTTCGAGACCAGCCTGGCCAACATGGTGAAACACTGTCTCTATCAAAAAATACAAAAATTAGCCAGGCATGGTGGCATGCATCTGTAGTCCCAGCTACTTGAGAAGCTGAGATGAGAGAATTGCTTGAGCCCAGGAGGCGGAGGTTGCAGTGAGCTGAGATCTCGCCACTGCCCTCCAGCCTGGGCATCAGAGTGAGACCCTGTCTCAAAAAAATAAAAATGAAAATGAAAAGACTGGAAGGAAATATATCAACATTACAGTTGTAATAAAATTATTGACTTTTTTTTCTCTGTTTTCTAAATACTAGATGATGCTGTATTTTACTAGTTAAAAGTGATTTTAACTAATGCAGCTGTTGATTATATTTAACGAGAGTAATATTGGAGAAACAACTTTTGGTTTTGTTTAAAACCTGGTACTCAAATCAAATTGAACCCTGTATGTAGTTTAGAAAAGTATTTTAGAACTTTGGTTACGAAATATATACCTCTGCTCTTAGTTCCGTGGCTAACACATCATAAGTCCCCAACACAGGTTTGCTAATAATGGCTGTTAACTTTCATGCTCTCTTAGTGTGTGCTAAGCACTGTGCCAAGTGCTTTCATCTGCATTGCCTTCATTTAACCCTCACACCACCTTAGGAACTGAAGGTACTTGATACAGATGCTCCTGGCATCAGTCAGGGAACAACAGGGATACCTCATTCACTTAGCTGTGCACTGCCTCACCTCCAGGACCATACAGGAGCCCTTAAAGTGAAGCCCAGGTAAAGGAGATGTCCATGGTCACATAGCTGTTAAATGCAGGAGTTGAAGTTTGAGCTACATCTGCCTTCCCCAGAGCCTGTGTTGCTAAGCGCTATGCTAGCCTTCCTGTATCCTTGTACTATAGATATAGGCCCATGTCAGTGTTCTCATTTTGTCTTGGGGAGTTGGGTGGGAAATTAATTTGTTCCTAGATGAGTAAAGAAAAAAAAATTGATTTTCATTAAGAGTTCTGATCTTTAGTCCAACTTACTACATTTTAATTAATGTGTCTCTTGTTTTTTAAAATATTCCTCTATTTAGAGTAAAATGGGAAATTATGGTATCTTTTTATTGCAAATCTTTTAAATATTATTAAAAATTTGAGGTATTTTGCCGGGTGCAGTGAGTGGCTCATGCCTGTAATCCCAGCACTTTGGGAGGCCGAGGTGGGCAGATCACAAGGTCAAGAGTTCAAGACCAGCCTGACCAACATGGTGAAACCCCGTCTCTACTAAAAATACAAAAAATTAGGTGGGCGTGGTGGTGCGCACCTGTAATCCCAGCTACTCAGGAGGCTGAGGCAGGAGAATCACTTGAATCCAGGAGATGGAGGTTGCAGTGAGCCGAGATCATGCCACTGCACTCCAACCTGGGCGACAGAATGAGACTCTGTCTCAAAAAAAAAAAAAAAAAAAAAAAAATTGAGGTATTTCTAAATTTCATATGCATTTCTAAATTTTTATTTAAATGATAAAGTTGCATATTTTTATTTACAGTTATAAATATTTTTATTTATCTTTGTACTATTGTAGTACTACACAGATTGCTATCTAAAAAAATTTTCTTTTTAGATGAAAAGAGGCTTGATTAGTACTCCTCCATCAGATATGCTTCCTACAACAGAAGGCGGAAAGTCAAATGCCTGGTTGCGGCAAAAAAATGCTGGCATCTATGTTCGTCCTCGACTCTTCTCTCCCTATGTGGAAGAAGCAAAGGTAATGAAAACCATTTGAAGATAGTAGACTACTTTATTACAAACCATATGCACAAAGTGGTTCATTGTAGTATTACTTAAATATTTGAAAATAGCCTATATTTTCAAAAATAGGGAAAATGAAAGTAAGTTCTAGTTTGACTACTCAACAGAATAGTTTTCTGAAATGTTTAATTTTAATTAAGCATGTTTTTAAAACTTAGGTTATGTTAAAATGCATTTTATATTTTTCTCATTTTAGTTGCCTTGCAAATTGTTAATTTAATTGCCTTGCAAATTGTTACCACTTACTGAAAATGGTTGTCACTATTTTGTGATCTTGAGGATGGGGGAAATGTTCTGAAAGAAGATTGCCCACTTTTTGACTTCCTTCGTAAATTAAAGGAATGCCACGACCTCTTGTAACAGCTGACCGTTGGGAATTATGTTTAGTTTTAGAATAAATGCACAAAGTAAGAAAAAATTTCAGGCCTGTTAAGTAACTAGTTGGCATTATGTATATTGTAACATGAAAAACTGTCTGGGAAAATATGATAATGTGAAAATGAAACATCTAATTTTTATTAGATGTTCAGCCATAAGAACTTTCAGATGTCCATCCTGGGCAACATGGTAAAACCCCATCTCTACCAAACATTAAAAGGAAAAAATGAGCCAGTTGTGGTGGCATGCACCCTGATTTCTGCTACTCAGGAGGCTGATTTCAGAGAATCACCTGAGCCTGGGAGGCAAAGGCTGCACAGTGAGCCACTGCACTCCAACCCGGGCAACAGAGTAAGAACCAGTCTTCAAAAAAAAAAAAAAAAAACTGAGTGGCCTTTTGAGGAACTGGTAGTCTTTGAAAGTAAAGAAATCACTATTAAGCTTTCTGAAATAAATTTAACAGACCAAACAGTGTGTATACTCAATGAGTATACAATCAAGTTGCCTCAAAATGTTTCTTATTTTTAGACCAGGTGTGGTGGCTTACACCTGTAATCTCAGCACTTTGGGAGGCTGAAGCAGGAAGATCACTTGAGTCCAGGAGTTCAAGACCAGCCTGGGCAACCTAGTGAGACCCTGTCTCTACAAAAAATAAAAATAAATAAATAAAAATTAGCCAGGTGTGGTGGTGTGCTGTTGCAGTCCCAGCTACTCAAGAGACTTGAAGTGGGAGGGTTTCTTGAGCCTGGGAGGTCAGGACTGCAATGAGCCATAATGGCGCCACTGCACTCCAGCCCAGGCAACATTTTTCTTTTTTCTTCAAAAAAGAAAAATTGGTTTATTTATAGGTCTCTTGAATTGATTATCAATCTTTTTTTTTTTTTTTTTTTTTTAAAGACAGAGTTTCACTCTTGTCACCCAGGCTGGAGTGCAGTGGTGAGATCTCGGCTTACTTCATCCTTCTCCTTCTGAATTCAAGCATTTCTCCTGCCTCAGCCTCTCGAGTAGCTGGGATGATAGGCACCCGCCACCACATCCGTCTTATTTTTGCATGTTTAGTAGAGATGGAGTTTCACCTTGTTGGCCAGACTGGTCTTGAACTCCTGACCTCAAGTGATCTACCCACCTCAGCCTCCCAAAGTGCTGGGATTACAAGTGTGAGTCATCACGCCTGGCCCTGATTATCAATCTTCAGTATTTGTATTTCGAGCACTTTGTTGGCTTTGTTATTTAGCACATGTATATATTGTTTTCTTTATTATAATATTATGTGTAATTTCTGATTAATTTTATATCCTTCACATTTCAAATACTTCTAATTAAAAGCAGACTTTTCAAAAGATGGTTATGTCTTTTCAAACATGCTGCTGAAAGAGTCTTTAAAAGTTAAAGATGTAGGAGAACCTTGTTTCACCACTAATATTAACATTTATAAAGTAGAAATAAATTAATTCCCTTTTTATTTGATAAAAGTAATAATCTTCCTTCAAATGTGATTTAACAGAGGAAGGTTGACTGGTTTTGTTAATACTGAATGATTATTTCAGTCAGTGCTGGATGAGATGATGGTGGAACAAACGGATCTTGTGCGCTTGCGAATGGTTAGGATGTCCAATGTGCCAGACACACTCTACATGGTCAATAATGCCGTGCCTCAGTGTTGTCACATGATCAGCCACCAGCAGATCAGCAGCAACCAGTCAAGCCCTCCTTCAGTTGTAGCCAACGAAATTCCAGGTAAGGCAGTATATTGGGTGTTTATAGTTAAATGAATAATCTTACTATTTTTTGAAATTGCTGATGTTTGAACCCCTCTGTATATGCTAATTCTCTCCACATTTCAATACCCTTTATGCCTTGTTCACCTTAAAGAGTAAATACTTTTAAGCCAAAACTTTTGCTTTATATTTTATTTTGTATTACTAAGTGTATAGAGTTTGTCAGTTTACCCTTGAGTTTCTCAGCCTTGGTCTTACTGACATTTGGAGCCGGATTATTCTGTTAATGGAGAGCTGTCCTGTGCTTTGTAGGGTGGTCAGCTGCATCCCTGGCCTGTACTCTGTACTCACTAAATGCTAGGAGCACATATGTGCATGCATGCACACCTCTGCGAAAACCTTTTGGAAACATTTTTATGTTTCTAGACTTTGCCAGTTGTGCCCTGTGGGACAAAGTCACCCATTTTGGGAACCACTGGTTTAGAGGAATTAAGTTTTTTTTTTTTTTTTTAATCGCTATAGGGTATTTCTCAGGTTACAAGACCCTTTGGGAGGGTTAAATGCACTATTATACCTTTGAATCTGTGGCCTTTCTAGTCTATTATACCTTTGAGTCTGTGGCCTTCCAAAATGTGATCACTGTGGGTTTCCTAGAGATCCAATTTCCCAAGCTCTGCTCTGGGAAATTTACTGTAGCACAGGTTTATATCTTATGACTTTAGGGGAATTGGCCATCGATCAGAGTATAACTGTCATGTCCAAAATCGTTTGAGCATCAGTAAATGTTGACTTTAACCAAGGAAGTCTAAAAAAAGCAACAGTGATCTGGTGGTCAGAAACTTGTAGCTCTTGCTAATTGTCATTGCAAGATTCAAAATAAAAACCAGCACACTATAGCAATATTTATTTCTGCTTATAAATGTCTATTGTAATTAAAGATGCATAAAAGACATAGTGACAGAACTTTTAATTGAATACGTATATTTTATTCTGGGGCTCATGACTTTCTTCAGTTGTTACCGTATCAAATTTGACCACTGCATATTTACTTGAAATATACATTAGTTAAAAGCATGAAGAGAAATATTTCTTTAGCTGATTTGTGCAGATTTTGAAGCTTTGCTAATTAGCCTGGCTTTTTAGGCTTGAGTTAATGCAGTTGGAAATCAGCATAATTTAATCTTACAACTCAATCTCAAAAGTCTAGACATTCTCAAGTAAGTATGCTCAGAAAAATAAGGCTTGTCTCTCTATTGTTTAGCTAATGAGGTATGGCCCTGTTCTGGTAGCATCCTGGCTGCTTCTTACTTCCCTGCCCACCACATTCATGAAAGGATAGATAGCTTGTTGCAGAGGATTAGGGGCTCATATATTGGCTCTGTTACATTGTATGACTTTGGACATGGTATTAATATTTTCTTTCTTGAACATTAATTTCCTCATCCATGAATTGGGGCTCATACCTCCTTTCTAGAATTGTGAGGATTTAATGAAGCATGTGCACAGGAGTTTGCCTGGCACAAAGTAAGCACTCAGTAAATGCTAGTTCCTTTTATCCCTAAAAAATAATAATCACTGCTCTAGTCAGTTTCTCTCATAAATATTTATAGATTCCATCCCCTCTGCAGCCCTACAGCTATAGCCCTAGTTCAGGTTTCTAGCCAGTGTTCCCACCTCTCATCTTACTCAAAATTCTGTCTTTTACACTGGCTGGTCGGCCAGCATACTTTTTCCAGAAAGAGCCAGATAGTAAATACTTCAGGCTCTGTAAGCCATGCAGTCTCTGTTACCTCTGTCTACTCACCTCCCATACAACAGCCATAGACAGTACCTAAATGAATGGGTAAGTTACATTCCAGTAAAACTTTATTTACAAAGGCAGACAGCAAGCTTGATTTAGCCTTCCAGTCACAGCATGCCTGCCCATTTTACATTAACATCGGAGTGCACTTGTTCACAGCTCTGATCCTGTCATCCTCCTGCAAAAGTGACTGCCTGTTGTGCATAGGGTACAGTTTAAATTCTTTATCCATGATCTGCCAGTAGCCATCTTTCTGCCTCCTCTCTTCACACTCTTCCTGCTTATAGCTCTGAACTCTTCCTGCTTATAGCTCTGAACCCTAAGTTCTGCTGGCCATGCCAACCACTTCTGCCAGGCTGTCTCAGCATGTTTTACACATACCCAGTCCTTCTGCTCAGAAAGCTTTTTTTGCCCATCTGATTTCCCTTCATTCTTCAAGAATCTGCTCTGTGTACACCTTGACGCCTTTCTTGTCTGTCCCCAATCTGGCTGGGTGCCCTTCCTCCCAGTGCCTCAGTGTCCTTTACATATTTCTCTCCAGGAGCATTTATGACCTTATATTGTATTTGTTTACTTCTGGTTTAGTTCATATCACTAAGCCAGAAACTTTTGAAGAGGAATCATGTGTTTCATTCTGTGCACCCTAATATCCAAGTCCAATCCCTGGTGCACAATCAGGACTCAAAAAATTATTTGAATAATAGAATGAATATATTTAAAGACTTCTGAAATATCCTGAGATTCAGATGAGAATACATGCAAGTAAAAATGTATTTGAACTGTAAACTAAAATAATACAACTCAGGCTGTTCAGTATGATCAAGAGCCTTTTGGGCATAGTGAAATTTTAAAACCTTGAAAACTAATTAGAAATATATAAATGAATATGTCCCCAGGAAATTAAAATACCATCTAAAAAACTTATAAGATTCTGGTATGAAATACATGCTTTTTTCCCTTGGGCTCACAGGGTCATCTTTTGTGTAGCTCAGGAATTTTGCTTGCCCACTGTTTTTCTCCTTCCAGTTCCTCGTCTCCTCATTATGAAAGACATGGTCAGACGACTGCAGGAACTGCGGCACACGGAGCAGGTGCAGAGGGCCTATGCCCTGAACTGCGGGGAAGGCGCCACCGTCAGCTATGAAATTCAGATTCGAGTGCTAAGAGAGTTTGGTCTTGCAGATGCTGCTGCAGAGCTGTTGCAGGTAGGAAATGACATTAAACTGTTTAAAACAGGGAGCCTCAGTCACCAGACAGGCAGTATTGTAGACATCCTGACGAGTCCTTGGCTTATTTCATTTTCTTCATATGTGCCTTTTCGCTGCCTTTGGTGTCTTTGATAACCTGCAAGTCCCTCCTGGTGAGAGGCAGCGTCATGGAGTGGACTGAGCAGAGGCCTAGAATGAGAACTGGGTTTAGATCCTGGCTCTGCTGCTGACTAGTTGGTTAACTTGGAATGAGTTACTTAACCACCTTGGGCATCAACAGCTCTTTACCTGTAACATAAATTGTTATGAAGATCCAGAGTGCTATTGTACAGCAGCTATATTTCTGGTATGTAGCAAGCATACAAGTGGTGACTGCTAAAAAATTCCATAGTGTGCATGCCCAAACAGAGATGGCATGGAAGTAGAAAATTCTGAACTTCCACTGCTCTCTCTTATTTGTTTGGTCACTAGGTTTGAGGTTTGGTCTACTACCACACTTACACACCTTCCACATGCCCACTTTCATTTCTCTTTTCCATCTTATAAGAAATTTCTTGCATGAGGGTTCAAACCCAAGCATGAGAATCAAACAATAAGTGCTTTCTTTTTTAACCTACCAGGAAAAAAGAAAAAACTTATTTCTAGTAATTATTAGGTACAAAAACAATAGCACTGGTTTTGCAGTTAAGATAAAATTTGTAAACTAGTCTGACCATCGAATCAGAGCCTTAAATAAAATTTAATTTCATCTGGTCAGGTGATTCATTTTCTTGCTACAAACTCCAAACCCCTTTAATCCATACCCTTTAAAAGGACAGGATGTGGTCAGGCGCAGTGGCTCACGCCTATAATCCCAACTGAAGGGGGCCTGCCCCTCCACACCTGTGGGCGTTTCTCTCGTCAGGTGGGAGGAGAGACTGAGTTCCCTCGGTATTTATTGATCATTATCTTTACCATCTCAGAGAGGGGGATGTGGCAGGACAATAGGGTAATAGTGAGGAGAGGGTCAGCAGGAAAACATGTGAACAAATGTCTCTGTGTCATAAATAAGGTTAAGAAAAGGTGCTGTGCTTTGATGCACACTTACATAAGCATCTTGGTGCATTAATGAGCAGTACTGCCATCAGCATGTCTCACCTCCAGGCCTAAGGCGGTTTTCTTCTATCTCAGTAAATAGAACATTCAATCGGGTTTTACACTGAGACATTCCATTGCCCAGGGACCAGCAGGAGACAGATGCCTTCCTCTTATCTCAACTGCAAAGAGGCCTTCCTCTTTTACTAATCCTCCTCAGCACAGACCCTTTACGGGTGTCGGGCTGGAGCTGGGGGATGGTCAGGTCTTTCCCCTTTCCCTTCCTGCAAGGCCATATCTCAGACTATCACATGGGGCGAAACCTTAGACAGTACCTGGCTTTCCTAGGCAGAGGTCCCTGCGGCCTTCCCAGTGTTTGTGTCCTTGGGTACTTGAGATTAGAGAGTGGTGATGACTTTTAACAAGCATACTGCCTTCAAGCACTTGTTTAACAAAGCACATCCTGCATAGCCCTAAATCCATTAAACCTTGGGTAAACATGGCACATGTCTCTGCAAGCACAGGGTTGGGGGTAGGGTTACAGATTAACAGCATCTCAAGGCAGGAGAATTTTTCTTAGTACAGAACAAAATGGAGTCTCTTATGTCTACTTCTTTCTACATAGACACAGTAACAGTCTGATCTCTCTTTCTTTTCCCCACACCAACTCTTTGGGATGCCAAGGTGGGCGGATCACTTGAAGTCAGGAGTTCTAGACCAGCCTGGCCAACATGGTGAAACCCCATATCTACTAAAAATGCAAACATTAGCCAGGTGTTGTGGCGTGGGCCTGTAGTCCAGCCTCGGGAGGCTGAGGCAAGAGAATCGCTTGAACCTGGGAGGTGGAGTTTGCTGTGAGCCAAGATCGCACCACTGCACTCCAGCCTGGGTGACAGAGCAAGACCGCGTCTCAAAAACAAACAAACAAAAAAGGATAGGCTGGACACAATGGCTGTAATCCCAGCACTTTGGGAGGCCCAGGCAGGCGAATCTCTTGAGCTCAAGAGTTTAAGACTAGCCTGGGCAATACGGCAAAACCCTATCTCTACAAAAAATACAATAAATTACCCAGGCATAGTGGTATGCGCAGTAGTCCCGGTTCCTTGGGAAGATTAGGTGGGAGGATCACTTGAGCCCAGAAGGTCAGGGCTGCAGTGAGCCATGATTGCACCACTGCACTCCAGCCTGGGCGACAGAATGAGACCCTGTCTCAAAAAAATAAGTGAGTGAATGAAATGAATGAATGAACGAACAAACGAATGAACGAATGAATAAACATGGCATAGGGTTCTTCAGCAAGTCAGCAAACCATTTTTAAGTTCTTTTTCTTCTTTTTTCCCCTGCTGTCCTAATTTTCTACTGAACATTTTTAGGTTCTTGTTTTAGGTTGTTGATTTTCATTTTTTGCTACAGTTTTTCTCCTTAAAATATATAATCTGGTTTTCTACTCATTTCTTTTCCTTTTGCCATTCTGAATTGTGTCTGAATTTGATATCTTAAATTGCATGACATATTCTTTTATGTTTACCAAAATATTGGTCAAACTTAGTCATGTATAATGGGTACCGAATAGTATTTTGTAGTTTTTATTTCAGACAGAGAAGGCATAGATGTTTTGTCAGAAAGTTTCTAGAACATCCTCAGTTGTATTCCTTTCTTCCTTTGGCATTTAATGTTAATCTGTTAGCAAAGACATATTAGAGTTTGGTTTTATTACCGGTTTTTGCATTATCACATAATCTGAGATGAGTGACCTGCTTGTGGAGCATTCGATCAAGCAGCTTTCTTTCATGGCTGTGTCCTAGGCTGCACTCTGTGCCTTTGTGCTATAACTAAGGTGATTTTTTTTCTTGGGCTTCTGGCCTAGAAAAATAAAATATGCCTTTTATTCTTGCTGACTGTGGTTTTCTTAAGTACCTCACTTAATTCTTTCAGCCTATAAATTTCTATTTATGAAATCCGCTAATAAATGTCCATTTTTGTTTTTTATTTGTTTTTTTTTTATCTTTCTTAGAATCCCCACAAATTCTTTCCTGATGAACGTTTTGGGGATGAAAGTCCACTCTTGACAATGAGGCAACCTGGGAGATGTCGCGTAAACAGCACCCCTCCTGCAGAAACCATGTTTACAGATCTGGACTCTTTTGTGGCCTTCCATCCACCCTTGCCCCCTCCACCACCTCCCTACCACCCCCCAGCTACCCCAATCCATAACCAACTCAAAGCAGGCTGGAAACAAAGACCTCCCAGTCAGCACCCTTCACGTTCATTTTCTTATCCCTGTAATCATTCGCTGTTCCACTCCAGAACAGCTCCTAAAGCTGGCCCTCCCCCAGTCTATTTGCCGAGTGTGAAAGCTGCACCACCTGATTGTACCAGCACTGCAGGACTGGGCAGACAGACGGTGGCTGCTGCTGCCGCCACCACCACCTCAACAGCAACAGCAGCAGCAGCGGCAGCAGCAGCAGCAGCATCTGAGAAGCAAGTGGTAAGTCAGCACTTCAGTAACTTGCTTCATATTCGGTTTATGGACTATTAGAAGCAATTTTCTTGGCCCAAGAGCCCCACTGGGACTCAGCAGTGCCCAGAAGTATTGCTGACAAATGGCAGGCATAGACTTGAGGGGTATGGAAAAGAGGGAAAAACGCTAGTGTACTTGAATGAGAAAAGACAGGAGGAGAGAGACCAAGGGGTGTGTATGGAGGAGTTGAGTATCTTCTTATCTTTATGCTCATTTGGCAGGATTAGGAAGAAATGGGGTTACTGAGCAGCACAAAGGAATATACCGGTTTCATGTTCTGTTCAATCACAGGTCTACAATTTGTCCCTAACTTCTACTATTCTGTAAAATCCACTATTCTACCACATGCTTTAATGGGACAAGAAGCAAGAGCTACTTACACCTACTTAAGTACAGTATACCATCAGGAATAATGTGGGAAAACTCCCCATTCAGAAGATGAGCAGAAAATGAGGCCTCAGGTGTGCCTCTGCCTCTGAAGCTCATCAGCAGAGGCCCCACTTCACTCAGAATCGTAGTAGCCAGGGCTAGGTGGCTAGTAAATTGATAGAGGATTCTTTGCTTGATTTTACACTGTATTAGAGGTTTTATATAATACACTTGAAAAACATAGTGATTTTTCTTTTCTTTTTTTTTTTTTTGGCCAGGTGCCATGACTCACACCTGTAATCCCAACACTTTAGGAGGCTGAAGTGGGAGGATCACTTGAGCCCAGAGGTTCAGAACCAGCCTAGGAAACATAGTGAGACCCTGACTCTACCAAGTAAACAAATAAATTAGCTAGATGTGGTAGCACATGCCTGCAGCCCTAGCTACTCAGGGAGCTGAGGTGGAACGATCACTTGAGCCTGGGAGGTTGTTGAGGCTGCAGTGAGCTATGGTCACACCACTGTCCTGCAGCCTGGATGACAGAGTGAGACTGTCTCAAAAAAAAAAAAAAAAAAGATTGTTAAGTCTTCCTACTCAGTCACATGCTATCAGTAGCAAGTTAGAAGAAAAGATTGACTTGTTAGTTCAGGGAAACTTCATTAAAATATGGCTTATTGGAAGCTTGAGTCAAATTATGATCCTTTCTCAACTTTTTAATATAACCTCAAGATTTTATTTATTTTTTATTTTTATTTTATTTAATTTATTTATTTATTTATTTATTTATTTATTTATTTATTTAGAGACGGAGTCTCACTCTGTTGCCCAGGCTGGAGTGCAGTGGTGCGATCGTGGCTCACTGCAAGCTCCGCCTCCCGGGTTCAAGTGATCCTCCTGAGTGGCTGGGATTATAGGCGTGCACCACCACACCCAGCTAATTTTTGTATTTTTAGTTGAGACAGGGTTTCACCATGTTGGTCAGGCTGGTCTCGAACTCCTGACCTCATGATCTGCCCACCTTGGCCTCCGAAAGTGCTGAGATTACAGGCATGAGCCACTGTGCCCGGCCAACCTCAAGATTTTATTATTTTCACCGTGAAACAAAAGGTGATGCTTACAGCTGGATCAATTGTCCCTTTGTCTTATCTTCTCCTGGTTCAACATGCTTGTATCTCTTAATAGCCAGCATCCTCTTAGATCTGCAGTTGAGCTCAGTGCACTGAAGTTTCAGCACAATCTTTGTAGTTTTAGCCTTTTTCTGGAAAATCAGCCTAGTCTGCCCACCATAGTCACTCTGCTTCCTGTCGTGCCGCTTTGCCTGGGCATACAGAGAATCCTTGCCCTTCCTCTACCATGTCACTTTGTGGGATTGGTGTGTGCCACACTGTGACAGAAAGTCCGATGGGTTTCAGGAAAGTTCGCCACGTTTGCAGGAGAACTGTTAGCACAGAAAGCCTTTCTCAGCTTCTTAGACCTCTCTACCTCCCCTCTCTGCTTCCCCCGCCCCAGAATGGCAAAGGCTGGCCATGTTTGGTAAGCCAGATTCCCATCCTGTTGGCCCAGGCCCTCGGTTCTACAATTACAAAATTCTACTACTTTATATTTTAAATAAAACTCCCTTTAAAGGCAATTTATTTGTATGTTCATTGCAGTCTTAACTGTAATAATGAAAAATTGTAAACAACCTAAATGTCCAATAGTAGCAGAATGATTAAATTAAGTCATGGTTCATTGATGCAGTAGAACGTGACATAATAATTTAAAATGGTGTTCTCAAAGATTTAGTGACAGATTATATATGTACTAAATTTCATTAAAATTAATATATATGCAAAGGAGAAAAAAAGACCTCAAAATGCTAACAGTGGTATCTCTGTTCAAAAGATTGAAGTGATTTTTTTTGCCTTTATAGCTTTCTATATTTTTATAATTCTTAAAAATTCAGCCAGGAGCGGTGGCTCACATCTGTAATCGCAGCACTTTAGGACGCCAAGGCGAGCAGATCACGAGGTCAGAAGATCGAGACCATCCTGGCTAACACGGTGAAACCCCGTGTCCACTAAAAATACAAAAAAATGAGCTGGGCGTGGTGGCATGTACCTGTAATCCCAGCTACTCAGGAGGCTGAGGCAGGAGAATCGCTTGAACCCGGGAGGTGGAGGTTGCAGTGAGCTGAGATCATGCCACTGCACTCCAGCCTGGGAGACAGAGTGAGATTCCATCTCAAAAAAAAAAAAAATCAGTATGTGTTACTTTTATAATTGGGAAACAAAATCAGTGAACATTTTTACAGAGGATGGGTCCTTTTTTTTTAACCCTCCCACCATTTTTGTCTGTCTGCAGCGAACACAACCTGTGCTGAATGATCTGATGCCCGACATCGCAGTGGGTGTGTCCACACTGTCACTCAAGGACAGGAGGCTTCCAGAGCTTGCTGTAGACACAGAATTAAGCCAGTCAGTTTCTGAAGCAGGACCAGGGCCTCCCCAGCATCTGTCATGTATTTCACAGAGACATACACACACTTCTCGGAAAAAACACACACTAGAGCAAAAAACAGACGCCAGAGAAAATCCACAGGAATATCCGGATTTCTATGACTTCTCAAATGCTGCTTGCAGACCTTCTACTCCTGCTCCCAGCAGACGCACCCCTTCCCCTTCGCAAGGTGGATATTTTGGTCCCGATTTGTACAGCCACAATAAGGCATCACCAAGTGGCTTAAAGTCAGCCTACCTACCTGGCCAGACGTCTCCTAAAAAACAGGAAGAAGCTAGGAGAGAATATCCACTTTCCCCTGATGGGCATCTACACAGACAAAAGAATGAGCCGATACACCTGGACATCGTTGAGCAACCTCCCCAGCGGTCAGACTTTCCTTTGGCAGCCCCAGAAAATGCTAGTACCGGTCCAGCCCATGTCAGGGGACGAACCGCAGTAGAAACTGACTTGACTTTTGGGCTGACTCCTAACAGACCTTCACTTTCTGCATGTAGCTCTGAAGCTCCCGAAGAGAGATCCAGTAGAAGACTGGCAGACAGTGAGTCCCTGGGCCATGGAGCTCAGAGAAATACAGATTTGGAAAGGGAAGATTCCATAAGCAGAGGAAGGAGGTCACCAAGCAAGCCGGACTTCCTCTACAAAAAGTCTGCCCTCTGAGAGCAACCTCCAAGTCGTCTGTGCCTGAGATGTGAAACATCCCATTTTATGATGTAACCCAACAACTTACAGACCAGTTTATCAATGCCAGCTGATAACTCCGTTTCACATGATTTTGTTGTAGTTTTTGTGTATATATGTGTTTATTAGACACAGCATGCTACGAAGGTTTTTTTTTTTTTAAATGTTGCATCTGTCTGATTTGTGTTTGAACAATTATGTCGGGAAGCATTTTTAAGAACAAGCAGGCTGGCACTTTTTATTTCTCTTTACAAATGATGGAATTTTTTTGCACTTGTACATTTATTTTCTCTCTATTGATTTTATATCAGTATGTTCAACTTTATTGCCACATTTAAAGGACTGTATTTTCATACTTTTTTGCATTTTACCTTTCATCTACCAATCCATGTGCATTGGATTGCACACTAAGATGTATTTTCTTACGGAATAGTTGTGTTTATTTTTTAATTATAGAAATTCCAAAGAACAGCACGTCAGAATGCTCCTCTCTTTTCAGTAATTGTTTCAGTTCAGAGATCTTCCTGCTCAGCCTCCATAAATCTAATGTCCTTTTTTTTAATAAGTCCTAGGAGCTGGGCTTCATTCCTCCAGCGGGAGTCTAGTCAGGGTCCTGAAGTTTGCTGGTTCAGGAAAGAACAGGAAGGAGAAAAGCCTTCTGTGCCCAGGCTAAAGCTGTTATATTTCCAGTGTGGATGCAGTCAGAATCCCTGCACATTCTGGTCATAAGGATTAGAGTCACCAAATGAGGCTCCAAGGAGATTGCATCCCTTGGAATTAGAAAGCAGTGGAGACCGTGCACAGTGACTCACACCTGTGATCGGCACTTTGGGAGGCCGAGGCGGGCAGATCACTGGAGCTCAGGAGTTCAAGACCAGCCTGGGCAACATGGCAAAACTCCATTTCCATAAAAAATACAAAAAAAAAAAAAAAAACTAGCCGGGCATGGTGGTGCACGCCTGTAGTCCCAGCTACTTGGGGGGCTGAGGTGGGAGGATCGCTTGAGCCTGGGAGGTTGAAGACTGCAGTGAGCCAAGATTGCACCACTGTGCTCCCGCCTGGGCAACAGTGAGACCCTGTCTCCAAAAAAAAAAAAAAAAGGGGGGGCAGTGGAAATAGAGAAGTAACTTAAAGGGCACACGGACAGAATTTCTGGTTCTGAGCATCAGCTCTCCAGCTGCGATGGGGGAACTGACTGCTTGCTGCCTTTAATTTTCTTACTCTCTATGGGAAAAAAACAAAAGGGCTTCAGTCTCATGGATGTTATTTGGTGTTTGTAAACGTATGTTTTCTTTTAAACGATTTTCCAAGTATGTCTAAATTTTGGTGTTGGGTAATGCATAATGCTTTCTCACCAACAAAAAAGGAAAAAAAAAATGTTTTCAGTTAAACACTACATGTCCTACTTGAACTCCACTGGGACGCTGGTTTGGCATTTACTAAACCACTGAGCACATGGGGTCTTTCCGGATCCTCTCCCTTGGAAGGGCAATGTGTGAGCTAAGGACTGTTTTTTTCTTACTCTCCACTGTAAATATATTAGTATTTGAGTTTTTAAATCACTTCAACATTATTTGAGCATTTACTTTGTATTTTTACAAACAGATAATAAACACACAGCCGTAGCACTTAGAAGAAAAGAAGCTTTCCAAACATTCCTTCCTCTACAGGATATTTGGGAGCCTTTTTTCTATGTATGTATATATATAAAAAACCACAAATCTCTCACACTCACTCGAAAACTATGCAGGGCTAGGAAGCCTCTACGAGCTACCGGATAAATGAATTACATGCACTTTGAAGTAAATAGGTTTTCTGTTGGGTGTCAACAACTCTGATTTCTCCCAAAACTATAGTTTCTCTTACGGTCTTTTCCTCCTTTACCCTGTGGATATACACTCAGGAATAATCTGACATTTTAGAAAAACCCGAACAGTAGATAGTCTCCAAGATGGGAAACATGTCGTGCGTCTGCACACACCGGCAAACTGCCGCCGCTCGTTCTGCTGCCTGGCTGGTTAGCTGCTGTGCAGATGCACTCGGTGACGCTGGTGGTGCAAGCTCCCAGAGTTAACACTAATCTGCAGGTCGGCTGTGCATTGCACTGGAGGCTCCTTTTTTAAAGAGAAAAACAGGCCTCTGTTCTCATTTGTAAGAAATTTGACTCATAATAGAAAACGGTGTCTTTTGAAGCCCAGCCTCTGTCTGTCTGCAGAAACAAAAGCGAATGCCATCATATTCCTTGATGTGTGTTTCTACCACATATGTATGTTGACATGTTCATGTACTGCGCTGGTACTGCAAGTAAAACAGTAGACCTAATTTGGATGGGGAGAAAAAACTCATCCCTGACCCTTTTTTTTTTCTCCAAATGTTAGACCAGAGATGTTGATCCCACACATTCATTTTTCTGAAAATTCATGAACTATTCTCTCATATCCCTGAAATATAATTATAAAAGTAAATGGCCACTATTCCTAAGATTATTTAGTTTATAAAGTTTGCTTTTAATCATACAGTAGCTTACCTGGCTAAAACTATGTGTATAAAGGGAAAACTTGCTTTAATCTGTGGGATTGCAGACTGGTGTGACTTGCAGAAGGTTAACAGGTGTGGGTTTTGTGTGTGTTAGATGAGCTGTTAGTGGACTTTTAATGTATCTTGTGAAGTATGGTTACTAAGGTAGGTTGAAGAGCTACGTGCCTCTGGCTTTTGAACCCATCTATTAAATCTTTTTTAATGCTGTACTAAGATAAATGTGAAGTCTAAGTAAGGTTGCTCTCAGAAAAAAGCATATATATGTATAAAATAAAATTTAGGCCATGGGAACTGGCATTTTACTTGGTATAGGAATTTAGTGAGAACCAAATCACAAAAATACCAGATCTCCTTTTGAGATTGTGGACAATCAGGCCGTTTGGACAATCACCACTTCCAGTGCCCGCTGTGTGTTGAGGTTAGAGAACTACCGTTTACATGCTAGAGCCAAGAGAGGACATTCAAGTTTCTTAAAGATGCTGTTGGTTTTTTTTCTTATGTTATTGTTTTAGTTTTGTGATTTTTATGAATAATTTTAAGTTCAGAGTCAACCCGTGGCTCCTAAGGAAAAAAACAGCAGCATGAAAGGCAAAAAGTATTTGAAACATAGTTGTTTAAGTTTTCCACGCCCATTCTCACATGCCCCCTTTAGCTTTATTTCTGGGAACATGTCCCTAGACCTCAGCTAGCCTGACACTGCAATAACCCGTTAGGCTTTGAGGCTTTTCAGCGAATTCTTGATATTTAAGTCTTCTTATAGAATTCTTTATGAAGCCTTACCTAATTCTTGTTTTTGCTTCCTCAGAAACTTTATTATACCTGCCATCCTTCGTTGGATTTTTGTTTTGGTTTGTTGTTGCCATTCTAGCAAAGAGCTTAGTCCTTGTACATCTGCATTAAGGTGCCGATGCAGAAGGCAAATTGGAAGCACGCGCCAGCGGCAGTGGGGCTCTAAGCCGACCTCCATGCGTCATTCTCTAGAGTTGAAAGGACTGACGTTTCTCAGTAACTACCCGGCAAAATATATATTTTCATAATGCTGAATTTAGAAAAAAAATGTTTCATGAAACACTTGTAAGATACTTATTTTGAAATTAATTATAAGGCATTCATATTTTTAGGACTGAATTCAAAGGGAAATGCTTCTTTGACTTTTTTTCATTGTTCGGTTGACTTTCAGCTTTCTGGAGTGACTATTAAAGCAGCAGTGATGGGTGCTATTCCTGGTTCTGCGGTAGTTTACTTTGTCTACTAAGTGATTTACTTTCAAACCTCATTACAGGTAATCTTACAGATAAAAGACTTAACATGCACACTGCTAAAAGGTGTTTTACTGTTTTCCATTAACGCTGTTGTATGAACAATATTTGGTGACATGTCTTTTTGTCCTGTAGATTGTCATATCTGTTATGTAGTTATCCTATTGGCAAGTCCTTTGATTTTTTTTTTTCCTCTAGAAAATCTCAGACTGTCAATCTTCCATATTCTGAATATTATAATGCTGTGGCCATTTCTATAGAAAGATTACTTGCAAGTGTGTGTCTTGAAAATAACCTCTTGTATTTGTGTGTCTATGTGAGTTCTGTCTAAGAGGTCACATAAGCTCTGGAAGCTTCATCATCTGTACCTACATGTGACTGTGTATCTGGGTTACATTGGCAGGCGGTACCAAGTCCTGCTCTTTGATGGGGTGGCTGAGAGATAAGGGTTCCTGAACTCTCCTTGCTGTGTATGCACCACATCTGTGCTTCAGAGCGGTGGAAAACCGTCTACAACACTGCATTTCTTGTGGTTGTGCTGTTACTGCTATAAAGTCAAGTGCCTTCAATGCTAAAGGCTCAGAAATTTTTCTTAAACTGATTTCATGTCCTATGCAAGTGTTTTCTACAACCTGCATAACCAGTACTTTGTAAAACTTGTTTACGCTTCAATTGTACATAGTGATTTTTAAAGAAATATATAGTATTTTTATTTAGGTACCTCCAAACTTGAATTCGTCTGTGTGAAGCATTGTAAAACGAGACATTTCTCTTTTGAGTACCATTACAGTTGTACAGAGGTTTTCACTGCTTCTATTTTTCTACTGTTACTGATAAGCATGTAACACTGACTATCCTACATATAGTTGGCATTTCAAATAAATGGCTTGTATAGAATCTGCTGAGTTGGATACAGTCTGTTTTAGCACTAGTGCAGCATATAGTCTTCAATTATAGATGTCATTGCACCCCTGGAGGGTAGAATTGGGAGGTTTTCTAGGTTGATTTTCTCTCTGTTTCTAGGATTTCAATCATTCAAGGCATTTTATTATCATCATCATCATCATCATCATCGTTTTCTTGGAAATCACACATTTTATTCTGAATTACCAGTTTCATTATTTTCTATTATTTCATTGAGACATTTCTGAGAAATTTTATTTTACAAATTTGAGTGAAAAGTTCCTCTCACAGGGGTCTGCAGGATTGCAGGAAGCTCAGCATGGCGCCCATGTGAACCAGGCACCTGGATGTGTCCTGCTTTTCAGAGCCCTTAGAGGGTCAGAGACCTGGCCTAGATTCTGAGCTTTGCTTTTGCTTTCACACCCAGGCTTAGTAATATTTTCCAATTTCAAAAGGAAATGAGATCATGATCTAGAGTCTAGGATTCTCAAAAAAAAAAAAAAGCAAAACAGAAAGTTTTCTAATTTCCATTTTTTAAAATGGCTACAAAAGAGCTCTTATTTTTTATTTTTTATTTTTCAGACAATGTCTCGCTCTGTCACCCAGGCTGGAGTACAGTGGTGTGATCACGGCTCACTACAGCCTCGATTTCCCAGGCTCAAATGATCCTCCCACCTCAGCCTCCCGAGTAGCTGGGGCTACAGTCAGTGTTACACCACTATGCCTGGCTAATTTCCAAAATTTTTTGTAGAGACAGGGGTCACTACGTTCCCTAGGATGGTCTCAAACTCCTGGGCTCAAGTGATGCTCCCAGTGCAGCCTCCCTAAGTGTTAGGATTATAGGCATGAGCCACTGCAACTGGCAAGCTCTTACTTTAAAATGTTTTTTATCGTTTCAGTGCTAAATTCTGTCCTAGCATCTCACTCTTCATGCCTCACTAACAAGTTATTGCTTTATAGTTTGTAACCATCTTAGGTTTAACAGAAGGATATAAAGATAAAATCTAAGGTTTCTGTGGGTGAGCTGCTTAAATCTAAACAAGAAAATTGAGTAAATCAGCATTCATTTCTGCACTTGTGGATAATTCCTGGAAAAATGAACTTGGGCTAGCTTCCTGAGCCACTTTAGGCTTTACCTCTCCTCAATCCATTAGGGAATATTTCTTGAGTCCACTCCTCCTGGAGTCTGGGAATATGGAGTGGCAGACCAAACAGACAGGATCCCCAGTCTCAGAAACTTCCACCTCTAGCTGGAAATGACTTTTGTCCTACAAAACAAAACAAGGCCGGGTGCGGTGGCTCAAGCCTGTAATCCCAGCACTTTGAGAAGCTGAGGCAGGTGCATCGTGAGGTCAGGAGACCAACAAAGTGAAACCCCGTCTCTAAAATAGAAAAATTAGCTGGGCGTGGTGGTGCGTGCCTGTAATCCCAACTACTCGGGAGGCTGAGGCAGGAGAATCACTTGAACCCGGGAGGCGGAGGTTGCAGTGAGCCAAGATCACACCACTGCACTCCAGCCTGGCAACAGAGCGAGACTCCGTTTCAAAACAAACAAAAAATACAAGGCAGTTATCACAGCTAAGGGGAAGACCCGCTTGAAATGGCCTAGGAATGAATGAACAGGAGGAGAAATGCTGGAAGCAGCACTAAACACTTAATGCAATCTTTTCTAATCCCTCATTGAGTTAGGAACTCTTTCCTTTGATCCTCTGTGAATTAAGTACTATTATTTGTGCCATTTTACAAAAGAGAAAAGCCCGGAGATACTGAGCACCTTGTCCCAAGCCAGAAAGTTGGCAGAGCTTGGGCTCAAACCTGGGCAGTCTGGCTCCAGAACCCGAGTTCTCAGCCATTGTGTTGTTCTGCGCACCAGGAAGTCTGGTGGTCTGGGCAGGGGGGAGTCTAATGTGCAAAAGGCGGAAGCAGCTTCAAGGATGGCAATCATTTTTTCATCCTGTCAATTTTTCCGAACGTCACTAGATGCTGAGACAGCAAAGTCATGAACAAAACAGTCACAGTCCCACTCAAAACATTTTTGAGTTTCCAAGAAGAAAAGACATTGAAGAACTACAGAGGTAAGGCTCAATGTCTCACTGGTCCCAGGGGTGGGAAGGCTTCGTATGGGAGTGACCTTGAAGGTGCAGGTGAAGGAAGAGACAGAGCAACAGGGCAAGGATCTGGGAGGGAGGGCTCATGGAGAGACAGAGCCTGGACAGAGCGCAGGGGAGTGAGAGGGGGTGTGGGACCCTCCTAGGGCTGGGTGGGGCTTCCAAATGGCAACTCTGAAAGCTACTAGGGCATCGTAGGCTGCGGCGTGGTTCACCAGATTTGCATGTTCCAAATCACTCTGGCTATTGTATGAAAAGTGGTTGAAAAGAAGCAGGAGTAGATTGAGAGATCCAGATAGGAGGCTGGCGTAGCCGTCCAGGGGAGAGCTGCCAGCAGCCAACAAAGAGAACAGATTCAGAATCTGCTGACAGTGCCATGTCTGCATGACTAGGTGCTTGCTCAGTGTGGGAAAGGAGGGGGAGCCAGATCTGGGGGGAAGCGGAGTTAGTGTTGGTCATGTTGACTTGGGAATGATTGCCAGGCAGCCAACTACTAGGTGGCAACTAGGTGTCAGCTGGGAGTCAGAGGAAAGGATTCTAGTTGGAGGCTGTGTGGGGGTTGTCCATGTATATGGGTGGCACTTACAGCCTTGGGAGCAGGTGGCGTGATTAGGGGAAAGGTTTAAAGGAAGAAGAAAGAGGGCTTGAATGATGAACTTGGAGGACTCCAACTTTTCCAAGCCAGCTGGAGGGAGTTGCTGGCCAAGGGCAGCCTAGCAGACAGAAAGAAAACCGGCAGTGTGCTGCTCAGAAGACCAGGCTGGGACAACTTGAGAAAAGAGGGAATGTGATCTTCAGAATAAATGAAGTGAAAGAAGCAATATACAAAAAAATTGCATCCATATGCTCCCATTTGGAAAGAAGACAAAAAAAGGAAATGGATGCAAATACATACATAAACATTTCTGCAGCCAGGCGCGGTGGCTCACGCCTGTAATCCCAGCACTTTGGGAGGCCAAGGCAGGTGGATCATTTGAGGTCAGGAGTTCAAGACCCGCCTGGCCAACATGGTGAAAACCCATCTCTACTAAAAATACAAAAATTAGCTGAGTGTGGTGGCAGGGGCCTGTGATCCCAGCTACTCCAGAGGCTGAGGCACGAGAATCGCTTGAACCCAGGAGGCAGACATTGCAGTGAGCCGAGATGGCGCCACTGTACTCCAGCCTGGGTAATAGAGTGAGACTCAGTCTCAAAACAAACAAAAATTCTGCAAGAATCTACAAGAACGTGCATAGGACTGCCTCTGGAGAGGGGCATTGGCAATACATGCAACTGCCAATTAATGACAGCCTTTTTGTACTGGTTGAGTGTTTAAATGATATGCAGGTATTACTTTTTTCAAGTTAATTAAAGGTAAGATATTAAGGGTCAATTCCACCCCTCTCCAAAAGTTAACCCTGCGACTGCTGTTCCGAGGTTTTGGAAGATCAGGCCCCTAAGGCGGGTTGGGTCAGCTGCAAGGGGAAGATGTAGAATTGGAAGAGCAGTTTGGTGGCAGCTGGAGAGAGAAGCCAGGGGGCAGGTGCGAGTCTGAGTGGGAGGTGAGAAGGTGGAGATGATCTGTGTAGACAGCCTTTTTGAGTAGCTTAGTGGTGGAGAGGAGGGAAACTGAAGGCGTTGTGAGGAGTGAGGAGACGACCGAGCTGTCCCTGGAAGCTGGCTGGGGTCATCATTACTGTCATCTTGTGGGTCATGAGAGACCTTGTCACACACGTAGGCTTCCCTTGTCCCCCGGGAAGCTGGTTGACTTATCAACAGGAGAAGGAGGTCGGCTCCACATCATTTGTTCTTTTATTTATATATATACACACACACACACACACACACACACACAAACACACACTTTAAGTTCTGGGTTATCTGTGCAGAACGTATAGGTTTGTTACATAGGTATACACGTGCCATGGTGGTTTGCTGCACCCATTAACCCGTCACCTACATTAGGTATTTCTCCTAATGCTACCCCTCCCCTAGCCCCTCACCCTCTGACAGGCCCCAGTGTGTGTTGTTTCCCCCCATGTCCATGTGTTCTTATTGTTCAACTCCCACTTATGAGTGAGAACATGTGGTGTTTGGTTTTCGGTTCCTGTGTAAGTTTGCTGAGAATGATGGTTTCCACCTTCATCCATGTCCCTGCAAAGAACATGAACTCATCCTTTTTTACAGCTGTATAATATTCCATGGTGTATATGTGCCACATTTTCTTTATCCAGTCTATCATTGATAGACATTTGGGTCGCATCATTTGTTCTTAAGGATTCCTTACTTCCTACTTGCAGCTCCTCTCTCCGGGTGTTCAGAAATCATTCCACGGTAGCTGCTAGTTTGTTTTAGAAGCCTCTAGGGGTTACCTGTCAGGTCACCAGTCCATAGTTTCCAGAATCTACCATCCGCCACCTAAAAGTACAAAAGCAAATGAATTGAGACCTATGGTCGTTTCTGGCGTTGGGGTCCCTGTCTCTCTCTCGGTCGTCCTACCTCGATTGCCTGCAGTGTGCTATGAATAGTTCCCGAGTCACTTCCTCAGGGCCTCCCGGCTCCTGCCCATGCGCGCCTGCTTTTGCTTTGCTTTTTCGGTTCAAGGCTGTCCTCTCACAGGAAGTATGGAAGTGAGTCATGTGTTTCCACACTCCCTGTAGTCAGCTAGCTTCCTTGCCCCACACCTGGCTTTATACATTGCACTCACGGTCTTGGGGTTTCTCACGGGCATCACCCCAGTCTGGAGTTTAGCTCCACAGCCCACCCAACAGGTCTGTCTGCAAGCCTCTTGCCCGCGGACCCCTTTTTATTCTGTCTCTGAAACCCAGAGCTCACCAGTTCCATACAACCATGTCCATTTCCTCCGGTGCCAGCCCTGTGCCTTTCCCCGGCCTGGGATTAAGCTGTGCCCCTCGGAGAGCTTGCCGGTGCTTTGAGCCTCATCTCGCAGAGCCTTGGATTCTGGGCTGTCATGCCTTGTCTCTAAGCTTTGGGGGCTGTTCTTGTGCAGGCTGTTAGCCTGTGGAGGGTCTTCAGAGAGGGTGAGGAGGCAGAGCCAGGAAAGCCTGCCTAGGAGGAGGGAGGAAGGCAGGAAGAAGGCCTGCCCGGGCTGGGGGATCCTCGGGGTACCTGCAGGGCAGGGCCGGGGCTGGGCCTGCCTCTGCCACTTCCTGGCTGTGGAAGCTGGGGCAAAGCGCCTAACCCGTGTCCTCATCCTTAAACTGGACATAATGTGAGTGCACTTCTTGAGCGCTGGTTGCGGACTTTCCATGTCTGACTCGCGATCCTCAAGTCACCCTGTGCAATAGTTCTCATCCTCAGGTTCAGGTGAAGAAAATCCTCCTCAGTACCCGCCTTGCAGTGCTGCTGCGGGCTCCTGTGGGCACCTGTAGACGCCTGCACTCTCCTGGAATTCCTCACCCTTCATCTAGCTAGCTCCACGAATATCCTCCATCTCTGGAATCTTCTGGTACAGTCGTTGCCAACCCTTTTGGCACCAGGGACCGGTTTCATGGAAGACACTTTTTCCACGGGCAGGGGTGGCAGAGGGGGTGGGCGGTGGGGGGGAGGGGGTTGGTTTCGGGATGATTCAAGCGCATTGCTTTTAACATTGGATTCTCATAAGAAGCGCGCAACCTAGATCCTTCTCATGCGCAGTTCTCAGAAGAATTCTCCTCCTATTAGAATCTAATGCCGCCGCGGATGTAACAGGAGGCGGAGCTCAGGCGGTAACACTCACCGCGCACCTCCTGCTGTCTGGATCCTAACGGACAATGGACGGTACCGTGGGACCCTCTTTCCAGCAAATGCCACCATAAATGCCTCCCTGCCCTCTGAGACTGATCTAAAAGCAATTGTTCTTCCCATCTCTCCATGTTCCAACGGAGCCACTGAAGTCCCTGGGAAGTCCAACTGTAAGTGACCCCGAGAGACCTTAGTGCCCCCAACATCCCACCATTCCGGGGCTGCTGGGACTGGGTTCTTTGCAGAGTTGCAGTCAGGTGACCCTGTGCCTGCCGCTGCCGCTCTCCCGAGCCATTCGCCGGGCTTCTTCCTACGGAAGTCCCCTGATGGCACCCGAGGTTGTTTCCTCACCCTGCTCAGGTGTCCTCCCCGACCCCCAGTGCCAGCGTCCTTGTGCTCCTACCCCTCCCCTCCTGCCTCCTGCCCTGGCTGCCCTCCTAGCTCCTCCTCGCCCACTTAGCCCTCTCCCAGGACGTGGGCTCCTTCTCGCTCTTTCCACGGACTGTGTGTCAGGAAGGGCGGTGGGAGATGTCTCTCTCTCTAACACCCCAGCACCTCTCCAGCCCCCATGGTCCAGAGTCCCGCTCCCACCCCTGCAGCTGCCACCCCCAGTCATTCCTTTCGTATCCTGAAGGCTTTGGCTCCAACCTCACTAACGTACTCTCTGGTGTCCTCCTGGTAGCTGCCTAGACCGTCTCCAGCTACCTGTCCATGGTACAGCTCTCCCCTGTCCCCAGAACGTCTCCACCTTTGAAATCCTAACCTCACTGCCGCTCTCAGGCCGGATCGCCTCCTGTCCAGAGCCTCTCCCTGGACCTCCTCTGAAACTCTGGCCTCCTTGCTCCCCTGCCAGGATGGCCCAGCTTCCATAGGTGGCAGCCATCTCAACGTGCCCAGCTGCAACCCATCCTCCCCGCCCAACTCAACCCATAAACAGGGTGTCCATCTCCAGCTTTGGGAGACTGAAGACAGCCATGCCCTAGTGGTACCTGTGGTCCCCAGCCTCCCGTGGCTCAGTGTGCCTGGGTCCTGCGGGTCAGCCTTAACATGTTCTTCTCGGGGCCACTTTCCACCCCTCTTCTCTCACCTGAGCCGCCCTCCAGCGCACTCCTCCCCCCACCTCTTTCCTCCTCTTACCTGAGCCGTCCTCCAGCTCACTCCTCCCCTCCCACCTCCCAGGGAAATGGAGGCTGCCAATGGAACTCCCTTGATTTTGAGGCCTCATTCCAACACCCTCACCTGCATCCCCCTGCCACCAGGTCTGGTGGTCCTTCTGTCCCATCCTATCCCATCTTCTAACAGCTCCAATGTCACCTGTGGTCCACTCTCAGCAATGGCTCCACCTTAAGAATATGTGTTGGCCCAAGTGTCTCTGAACTTCAACAAGCAACTCCCTGGACTGGCCTTCTGCAGCTGCACCCTCTCCTTGTCCCCTCACAGTGGTGCCAACTGTGGCACACACCCTGCCCTCTGCAATCTGGCCTCTACCCGCCACTCGTGGAAATTGCTCTAGCCAAGGGTCACCCGCTGGTGACCTCATCATTAAACGCAGTGGATGCTGTCGGGGCCCCTGGGCCCTCCCTCATTTCCCTTCTATCCAGGAGCACTCCTGCCCCCCACCCCCTCACTCTCCTCTGGCCTGCCTGATGCCGAGGCTCTGTCCTGCCTTGGTCCCTCCCCTCCCTCTCTCCTTCTTGGGAACCAAGTGCCCAACCAGGACATTAGCTCTGGAGTGTCCTCAACCAACATCAGGGGCTTAGCATGAAGAACGCTGCTTGCTGTGTGGAGGGTGCCTGCCCCCGGACCAGCCTACCTCCTGGAGTGTAGGACCAGGGAGGGGCCCAAGCAACCACAGACAAGGCCACGTTACCCCAAATCAGCCTTACCAGGAATAAAATGGGGGTGGGGATCTGTCTTTCTTATTTCTAAGTTGGCTTAGAACTTAAAATCTCAATGGACCCAGACCCTTTTGCTCTTGACTTTGCTGCAGAGGCACCCCGACTTCTGTAACGTGGGTTCTTGGCCTCCCCAACCCCCGGGATGCTCTTCTCAACCTGCACTTCAGCTTCGGCCTTCCTTTCAGCGCTGGTGTCCCTGCATCTGCCCGAGGCCCCCTTTCCTTCTCACTTTTCCATATCTCCCTGGGGAAGAGCCCATTCATTTCCATGGTGCCAATGAGTGTGGCTGCTGATCACTCCCAAAGCTCATCCCCAGCCTTGGCCCCTGGACCTCAGATCCATTTACACAGCACCCCTCTCAGATGCCCAGCAGGCAGCTCCAAGCCACTCAGCACCTGTCTTCTGCCCCAGCCTAGCCTGTGCCGCGACAAAACCATTTGTTGCTCCCCACGTCTTTCCTATGCAAAAACCTCCTGGGGAGAAGCAGACGCCAGTGCCACACAGCCTGTAGAACCGTGAGGCAAAATAAACCTCTCTTCTTATAAATCACCCAGTCTCTGGTATATTTATTTATTTATGAGACAAGACCTTACTCTGTCACCCAGGCTGGAGTGCAGTGCAGTGGCACAATCACAGCTCATTACAACCTCAACCTCTCAGGCCCAAGTGATCCTCGCACCTCAGCCTCGCAAGTAGCTGGGACTGCAGGTGTCCGCCACTATGCCCAGCTAATTTTTATACTTCTTGTAGACACAGGGTTTCGCCATGTTGCCCAGGTTGGTCTTGAACTCCTGGACTCAAGCAATTCTCCCACCTCAGCCTCCAAAAGTGCTGGGATTACAGCTTGAGTCACTGTGCCTATCCCAGCCTCAGGTATTTCTTTATGGCAATGCAAAAAAGGATGAACGCAGTGACCCAAATGGGATGTGGCCTTGCTGGCTCCCGGGAGGTCGGCCAGGTTGGCTTCCTATACTTCCCATGTTCCCCAGATAGCAATGACCTTCAGTAGGGCTAGACTAGGCCACTTCCTGGTCCTGTAACCATGCAGACTGATCTTTCAATTTTCTTCTGCTCCACTAATGTCCTTCAAGGGAGGTGGGAGAACTGCAGTCTTCAGGGCATTGATGATTATAGAGTCATCTCTTTTTAGCTGTGTAAGCAACTCCAGGACTGCAGAGAACACTTTACCCACTTAAGTTGAACTCACCATGGGTGATGACCACAAGTCCACATCCAAGGTAGCAGGAGTTTGGGGGAGGCCAAAGATGGGTCACTATACTGGCTTTTTAGGTTGTTTTTATGTTTACTTAGAAATAATGGCTACTGTGTAGGGTGGACCTCACATTTTTCACAGGCTGCCAGCTCCAGCCCTCTCCCTCTGCACACAGCAGTACCTGAACACTGTGACTGGTCACACCCCAGCCCATTGCTTTGTTCTTCTGTTCATCTAGACCCCAATTATTAGACCCCAGGGGGTATGGTGAAGTCGGGTGGATGAAGGAGCTCTGCTCAGGGGACCTTGGATCAGGCTGCATTTTATAGAATAGCAGAATAATGAACTACCCAATGTCGTGAACCAGTCCCTCTGCTTTGAGGGCAGGACCCCAGGGCGGGAAGAGCTATTAGAATATACCATTACATTTCTTTTGAAGAGACGAGGTCTCGCTCTGTTGCCCAGGCTGTAGTGCTGTGAGTGGCTATTCACAGATGCAACCACGGCACTCTATAGCCTCCAACTCCTGGGCTCAAGCAATCCTCCTGCATCAGCCTTCCAAGTAGCTGGGACTACAGGCATGAACCTCCATGCCCGGCTCTATGCATTTTTTTTCTTTTGAGACAGAGTCTCACTCTGTTGCCCAGGCTGGAGTGCAGTGGCGCAATCTCGGCTCACTGCAAGCTCCACCTCCCGGGTTCACGCTATTCTCCTGCCTCAGCCTCCCGAGTAGCGGGGACTACAGGTGCCCGCCACCTCGCCCGGCTAATTTTTTGTATTTTTATTAGAGATGGGGTTTTACTGTGTTAGCCAGGATGGTCTCGATCTCCTGACCTCGTGATCTGCCTGCCTCGGCCTCCCAAAGTGCTGGGATTATAGGCATGAGCCACTGTGCCTGGCCTGCATTTTCTTATAACCTGCAGAGGGAGGCTGTGTAGACTTAAATATGACTAAAAACAATCTGAAAACCAATGATTTTGTATTGGTTTTATTTAAATTTTACAGAAATCTGATTAGAGTTAAGTATGTAATTATAAGTCCAGTAACAATTTCTACAAAAATGCACATACAATGCCAGAACTCCTTAAAAGCAACTAGTATCATATTTGTGTTTTGCATAAAACATGCATTAATATGTTGGCCAAAATGAGTCTCTACAAGAAGAGACAGTCCAATACAGTCGATAAGAAAACTAGTTGTGAACAACAGGTAAAAAAAGAGGTTTCCAGTTAATGTGAAAGAAGGAATAGTACCTTTCATAAAACAAGCCCTTCAGCGTTGGGTTAACTGATTGGTACTATTGTGCTGCACGTAATGTAACACATCACCTCCAAGACTTGGTCCTGATGGGTCATAGGAAGTAAGGGACTTTCTGGTAGTTACATCAGATATTTGAGAAGATTAAAAGCTTTCTGGACATGATGGTATACTAATAGTGGAACCTTGCAAAAAGGGTTCGAAACATTCTCAGACTTGGAAGAGCTCCCAAACTTGATAAACAACCTCAAAGACACCCCGAGCCTTTGACCGGAGCCCTCTGCACAAGGCCAGCTCAGGGCTCACCAGCATGTCCTACGGCCACAAGACCTTCCAGCTCCACTTACCACCCTTCGTGAGGATCTGTAATGAAGAGACTGAGTGCTGAAGAACATGGTTGTGCCATTTCTTTGAGGCTTTGACTTTTTATAAGGCCTAGTTCATCTCGTCCAGGGATTGGGCACTCAAATGAATACACGGATGCTGGACACATAAGGAGTATTAATATACATGATGGCCCCACAGTCTGAAATGCTTTTATTAACATACATCAAGATGTGTCTCCGACTGTCAGGAAAGACCTTGTTCCTCCAGAGGGAGAGAGAAGCTGAGGGCTCTCTATGTATCACAAGGCATTTACTACATAGACTGAGGGGCGTTAAAGAGGTCTCATATCAACTGAAAGGACTTCCCTCAAATGTGGGGCTCTGTACAACCTTCCATGAGGATCTTCAAAAACAAGATCTCATAGTCGCTAGGGAAGCGGTGGTGGACGTTAACATTATATACACAAAACTCTGCATTCGTGCAGCCTCGGGCCTTGTTTGGAATCTCTTCCACAGTCTGTCTCTTCCAAAACAGGGCTCCCTGCCCTGCTTATTACAAGTAAGCTAACTCAGGATCTGTTTTCTTTAGCACAGATTTGAGGGGGAAAATAATAATTTATTGGGGTTCTAATAACATTTTCATAACAGAATATCAAAATAGGTCCATTTTTGATATATGCTTATGAATATCCCTGATAATATCAAGAAATCCAAAGGACTTCGTAAACCACCAAGATTTCACAGGGGTGAGACCCGGTCTGTTTTCTAGGCAGCAGAAAAGGGACTAGTATACTGGCAAATGTTCTCCAGGAAGCCCTGTGAGCTCTACAGTACTGAAATTCTAATTCTAGTGCCAGTAGAATCGTGAACAAAAATTTCACTTGAACTGTATTAGTAAAATTCATAACAAAGGTTTGCTTCCTCAACCCTATCATCTGCTAATCTCTCTGCCTGTGACAGACATCCAGACCAGAAAACCATCAGTCCTGGCTACTCTGGAGGTTGGGCCTAGAGAAAACAAGCCCCAAGATCCTTTCTAAGCTATGACCAAACCTCAGAAAACAGGGATGTGAAAGAAGGAGCAGACCAGGCTTGAGGAAGCTTTGACCCAAGGCACCACGATCATAGGGGCGAGGGGACCTGCAGAGGTTCTAGGTGACGGGAAGAGAGCCTTCCGTGACGCCTGCGGAGGAGGTTCTGGGAGGCAACGGCTCTGTGGCAAAACACACACATCTGGGAGTGAAATAACAGATCATTAAACAACACACCAATTTGCTTTCTCAAAACCAAATCAAACTTTAAAAAACTACGCAAATAACCCTGGGTGCACTGGAGTAGGAGTACACTGGAGAAGTCTGTGGAATGAGCTGCATTAGCTGAGTCACAGAGGACGCTGGCTGTGAAGTCAGCATCCACACTGTGGCTACTGCAGCTAAAGAGAATGAAGGGAGCGCGAGGCCTCTCCAAACAGAGGAGGACGGAAAGGGGGCCGAATGTGAACCACACCTCTTTTATTCCAAGAATGGGAAGTGCATTTTCATTGGCCTGAGTGAGAGGCTTCACACTGCACTCTAGCTGCAGTAATACTGCATCCCGTCCACTCTTCTTCTCTTTTTTGACTGAAACTCTTCAAAGAACTGCTGAATGTCTTCTCTCTTAACAACCTGTTGATGAAAAGCAAAGATTATGAAAGAGAACAAAGTAACAGAATCGCAATTATGAGGCCACAGCACTCACAAGCAAGTCAAATGATACTGCTAAGAATTATGTTCATGTGCAGTTAATGATACCATCTCCATTTTCTTTCTTTCTTTTTTTTTTTTTGAGATGGAGTCTTGCTCTGTCACCCAGGCTGGAGTACAGTGGCGTGATCTCGGCTCATGCAACCTCCACCTCCTGGGTTCAAACCATTCTGTTGCCTCAGCCTCCCCAGTAGCTGGGATTACAGGCACGCACCACCATGCCCAGCTAATTTTTGTATTTTTAGTAAAGACGAGGTTTCACCATGTTGGCCAGCCTGGTCTCGAACTCCTGACCTTATGATCCACCCACTTCGGCCTCCCAAAGTGCTGGGATTACGGGCTTGAGCCACCGTGCCTGGCCACCATCTCCATTTTCTAGGAGGGATGCTCAGGCACACAGGGCTGACCTGCTCAGAGCCACACAGCTGGGCACAACAGCAGAATGGCTCAAAGCTGGGTGACCCCTTACTGCAGTTTCCCTTTACAAAATAAGACAACAGGAGCACCTGTCTAGCAGGGTCAACTGAAGGCTGGATGAGCGACAACGCCCATAAAACACTGCCTGGCACGTGGCAAGTTCTCAAGATGAGCTGAAACTGGCAGAGCCAGCACACAAACTGAGAACCCCAAAGTCCTCCTCAGACCACTGCCCACATCCTTTTACCACAGCTGTGTTTCTGAATGTCCTCCAGCTCTGCAAAAGCACCCACAAAAAACAAAATGTACACTATACTGGGAGATTGTGCTTTCTTTCTTTCTTTTTTTTTTTTTTTGAGACGGAGTCTCGCTCTGTCACCCAGGCTGGAGTGCTGTGGCCGGATCTCAGCTCACTGCAAGCTCCGCCTCCCGGGTTCACGCCATTCTCCTGTCTCAGCCTCCCGGGTAGCTAGGACTACAGGCGCCGCCACGTCGCCCGGCTAGTTTTTTGTAGTTTTTAGTAGAGACGGGGTTTCACCGTGTTAGCCAGGATGGTCTCGATCTCCTGACCTCGTGATCCGCCCGTCTCGGCCTCCCAAAGTGCTGGGATTACAGGCTTGAGCCACCGCGCCCGGCCAAATTGTGCTTTCTTTACCAGCAACAGAGGTGTTAAGAAAAAGGAACTAAAAAGCTTTTCCCTCTGGCCAGGCACAGTGGCTCATACCTGTAATCCCAGCATTTTGGGAGGCCGAGATGGGTGGAACATGAGGTCAGGAGATCAAGACCATCCTGGCTAACATGGTGAAACCCCCTCTCTACTAAAAAAATACAAAAAATTAGCTGGGCGTGGTGGCGGGCGCCTGTAGTCCCAGCTACTCGGGAGGCTGAGGCAGGAGAACGGCGTGAACCCAGGAGGCGGAACTTGCAGTGAGCTGAGATCGCCCCACTGCACTCCAGCCTGGGTGACAGAGCGAGATTCTGTCTCAAAAAAAAAAACTTTTCCCTCTTTGTCATCAATAAAAAACCAAACTTAAGAGTCCAAAATTAAAGATGTTTGCTATATACACAGAAAAATAACTGGGAAAAAACTCATACTATAGAAGCAGCACTTTGAATAAATCCACCTTATGCAATAAAAATGGAAATTTATCTATTTTATTGGAAAAAGGATTTAGTGTCCCATACAAAGGTGTTGATGATATTAGCAAAATAAAATATTACAAATAACAAAGTAAGACAAAGGGAAAATACAAATAAAAAAGCAAACTGGTCTAGGTGCAGTGGTTCACGCCTGTAATCCCAGCACTTTGGGAGGGCGAGGTGAGTGGATTGCTGGGGGCCAGGAGTTCAAGAACCAGCCTGGACAACATGGCGAAACCCTGTCTCTACTGAAAACACAAAAATTAGCAGGGCATGGTGACGGGGGCCTGTAATCCCTGCTACTCAGGAGGCTGAGGCAGGAGAATTGCTTGTACCCAGGAGGCGGAGGCCACAGTGAGCCAAGATCGTGCCACTACACTCCAGCCTGGGCGACAGAGTGAGACTCCATCTCAAAATAAACAAAACAAAACAAAACAAAATGCCAACTGGACAACCTGGCAGTCCCTGCCCACCCCAACAGCGAGTCTGTGCCAATGGATCCATCGAAAGCTGTCTAATGCCATCACAGAAACAGGTTTATTTATTTATTTTTTGAGACAGGGTCTCCCTCTGCAACCCAGACTGGAGTGGAGTGGCGCAATCATAGTTCACTGCAGCCTCGACCTCATTGACTCAAGCAAACCTCCCGCCTCAGCCTCCCAAGGAGCTGGGACTATAGGGTGCACACCACACCTGGCTAATTGTTTTTGTTGTTGTTGTTGTTTGTTTGTTTTTGAGATGGAGTCTCGCTCTGTCGCCCAGGCTGGAGTGCAGGAGTGCAGTGGCACAATCTCGGCTCACTGCAAGCTCCGCCTCCCGGGTTCATGCCATTCTCCTGCCTCAGCCTCCCAAGTACCTGGGACTACAGGTGCCCGCCACCACACCTGGCTAATTTTTTTTTTATTTTTAGCAGAGACGGGGTTTCACTATGTTAGCCAGGATGGTCTCGATCTCCTGACCTCGTGATCCGCCCGCCTCGGCCTCCCAAAGTGCTGGGATTACAGGCGTGAGCCACCGTGGCCAGTCCACGCCTGGTTAATTTTTAAAAATTGTGTAGATACGAGGTCTCACTATATTACCCACACTGGTCCCAAACTTCTGAGCTCAAGTGATCCTCCCACCACTCCCTCCCAGAATGCTGGGATCACAGGTATGAGCCATGACACCCAGCATGTTTATTTTTTAATAAGGTAACACATGCTTATTGTTCAGAAAGAAGGACAGTGAGACAAGAAGAGTGAAGGAAAGAGAAAGAAAAAGAGAGCACGTGAATGCATTTGAGCAAAACGGGAAAGAGATAAAGAGAAAGTAAGAAAGAGGGGTATAAGGTGAAAACTTCCCCTCATTCCCTATTAAGTGCTGCTAACATACTCAAAATATCAGTGCTAACTTGGAATAATTTTCTCAGACCAGTAGCTGATACAGCAGTTTCACAAGCACCAACAGTAATACTGCTGCTCAACCAGTGAGGAATCTGAACCCCTAACAGATTCAGGATGCAGACGCTGAACACATCCTGAAATGACTGCAGCTCAAAATTCTAATGTACTTGGCTAAATGGCATGGGAATTTACACTTAACAAAATGCTAATAAATAGGATACTTGCAAGGTGCAAAACGAAGGATCTGTCCCTACCTTGGATTACAAACATTAACCACAGACAGCCCGTTAAGTGAAAGGAAATAGGATCTCTAGCAAGGATACTGTAGGAGGAGACCTAGCAACACACAAATGAGACTGTACAGCTTTTGGTTTCTGGATATCCTCAAACGGTCACAGCTAATGTGCAGAGGAGAAATGCTAGTGAATAAATACTTGGGTTCAATAAAAAATCAGTTTTTTAATTTATTTCAGAAAATTTGTAGTTCCTAAGTTTATTAATTATTATTGCTTTTTAGAGACGGGGTCTTGTTCTGTCACCCAGGCTGCAGTACAGAGGTCTGATTATAGCTCATTGGAGCCTCAAATCCCTGGGCTCAAGCGATCCTCCGATCTCAGCCTCCCAAGTAGCTGGGACCACAGACACACATCGCCATGCCTAGCTAAATTTTTTTTTTTTTTTGTAGAGGCGGGGTCTCATCATCTTGCCCAGGCTAGTCTTGAACTCCTGGGCTCAAGCAATCCTCCCACCTTAGCCTCCCAAAGTGCTGGGATTACAGGCATGAGACACTGTGCCCAGTCTAAGTGTTTTTTTTTTTTTTTTTGTTAGATACAAACATTAAAGGCAGTCTATCATCTAAGAACAGCTAGAACTTATTAACATTATCCCTATGGACAAATACAACCAAAGCAAACAAGCTTTATGGCAACCTGAGGTTTTTGTTTCTTTTTCTGTGAAGATCTGGTTAGTAATGTTATGGAACAAACAACAAAAATACCATATTTTTGTGACTTTTTTTTTTTTTTTTTTTTGAGGTGGAGTCTCGCTCTATCGCCCAGGCTGGAGTGCAGTGGCCGGATCTCAGCTCACTGCAAGCTCCGCCTCCGGGGTTTACGCCATTCTCCTGCCTCAGCCTCCCAAGTAGCTGGGACTACAGGTGCCCGCCACCTCGCCCGGCTAGTTTTTTTTTTTTTTTGTATTTTTTAGTAGAGACGGGGTTTCACGGTGGATCCTGACCTCGTGATCCACCCGTCTCGGCCTCCCAAAGTGCTGGGATCACAGGCTTGAGCCACCGCGCCCGGCCAATGACCTTTTAAATTATCTGGTCAGACAAAACATTCTCTCCTAAAGACTCCTAAAGAGTGGCTCTAGTGATAACAAGGACCCGGATGTTTAAGATACCTGTGAAGACTTTGAGTAAAAGTCTCCAATGTGCATGAAAAAAGAGAACATGCCTAACTTTTTTCTTTTATGTAATTTTAAGTATACGTATATGATAAAATAAAGAAAACTGACCACAAAAGAGTGGAGGTGCAACAGCACCACCATCAAGAGGGCCTGCCTGCACACTATGGGAAACACCTCGAAAAGTCCACTGACAGTTCAGAGGTTGCCACACTGAGGCAGAATGCCCCATTACACCCATGAACATTCTTAGTTCTAGCACCAAAGAAGCTGGCGTCTGTATTAACCAGAGGATAGTCTCTGCAACAGAAACAAGAATAACTACATTAAGTTTTAAGAACTGTAGGGAAAGACGGGTGCAGTGGCTCACGCCTGTAATCCCAGCACTTTGGCAGGCCGAGGTGGGTGGATCACGAGGTCAGGAAATCGAGACCATCCTGGCTAAAACGGTGAAACTCCATCTCTACTAAAAATACAAAAAAACTAGCCAGGTGAGGTGGCGGTCGCCTGTAGTCCCAGCTACTTGGGAGGCTGAGGCAGGAGAATGGCGTGAACCTGGGAGGCGGAGGTTGCAGTGAGCCAAGATCAGGCCACTGCACTCCAGCCTGGGTGACAGAGCAAGACTCTGTCTCAAAAAAAAAAAAAAAAGAACTGTAAGTAAGTAGGAACTGTTCCCAGTGATAGTGAAGAACAGTCTCTAAAACCTGAGAAAACCATTTAGGAGAAGGCTCTTTTAACTTTACAATTCATTTTGCAGAAAGGCAGCAGGCAGCACTGTGACCCTGTCCAGAAATTCAGGCAGTTAAATGTTCTTCCCACATTTATGACAAAGAAAAAAACGACCTAGCCTTTTGCGGGTGGTGGCGAGCGCGGAGAGGACGCCATGAAGGCCTCGGACACACTACGAGTACAAGGTGGTGGGTCGCTGCCTGCCCACCCCCAAATGCCACACACCGCCCCTCTACCGCATGCGAATCTTTGCACCTAATCATGTCGCCAAGTCCCGCTCCGGTACTTCGTATCTCAGTTAAAGATGATGATGAAGTCTTCAGGGGAGATTGTCTACTGTGGGCAGGTGTTTGAGAAGTCCCCACTGCGGGTCAAGAACTTCGGCATCTGGCTGCGCTATAACTCCCAGGGCGGCACCCACAACATGTACCGGGAATACCAGGACCTGACCACCGCGGGCGCTGTTACCCAGTGCTACCGAGACATGGGCGCCCGGGCCCACTCCATCCACATCATGACGATAGAGGAGACTGCAGCCAGCAAGTGCCGCCAGCCGTCAAGGAGTTCCACCACTCCAAGATCAAGTTTCTGCTGCCCCACCGGGTCCTGCGCGGGACCCGTCAGTACAAGCCAGCTTCACCACCAAGAGGCCCAACACCTTTTTCTAGGTGCAGGGCCTTCGCCCGGGTGTGCCCCAAATAAACTCAGGAACGCCCCCCGCCCCCCCCCCAAAAAAGAAAAGAAAAAAAGAAAAAAACGACCTAAAGAAGGTAGACAGAGATGATATCTTCTAAGAAAGCAGGGCTCAAGACAGCCAGCCTCCCAAGTAGCTGAAACTACAGGTACAAGCTACCATGCCCAGTTCTTTTCTTTTTTTTTGAGATGGAGTCTTGCTCTGATACCCAGGCTGGAATGCAATGTCACAATCTTGGCTTACTGCAACCTCCACCTCCCAGGTTCAAGCGATTCTCCTGCCTCTCAGCCTCTGGAGTAGCTGGGATTACAGGCACCCGCCCTCATACCCAGCTAATTTGTGTACTTTTGTAGAGACCAGGTTTCACCATGTTGGCCAGGCTGCTGTTGAACTCCTGACCTCAGGTGATCTGCCCACCTCAGCCTCCTGAAGTGCTGGGATTAAGGAGTGAGCCACCACACCTGGCCACCATGCCCAGTTTCTATTCTAAACTATGGAACTTAGAATTCCAGAAAATGGGTCTGGTGTTAATTTTTCCTGCCCAGTCATTTTCCCCTCCCTGTCCCAAAGATCCATGCTTCAAGGTCAGGATCAGCAGAATCGGTACTGCAGATTCCTTCCAATGATCTTCTGCTAAGCTACAAGTACTCTCTCAGAGGCCGCGGGACTGCGTCCTCCCATCATGCCTCCCCGCCCAGCTGGGGTTGGTGAGGACTCCCAGTGTAACTCTGGTGTTTCACTACCTCTTACTCATTTCCCTTAGCCTGCCAATTTGCTCAAAATAGTCCCTGAATTCAACTCTCAAGTACCCATTTAAGTCGCAGTCATTTTTTCTTTTTTTTTGAGATGGGGTCTTGCTCTGTCACCCAGGCTGGAGTGCAGTGGCGCGATCTCGGCTCACTACAACCTCCGCCTCATGGGTTCAAGCGAGTCTCCTGCCTCAGCCTCCCGAGTACCTGGTACTACAGTCGCCTGTCACCACACCTGGCTAATTTTTGTATTTTTAGTAGAAATGGGGTTTCACCATATTGGCCAGGCTGGTCTTGAACTCCTGACCTTGTGATCTGCCGCGCCCCACCAGTCGCAGTCATTTTTAATCATCAAAGGAAATAAACACTTCATTCAAAACTTACAGGGCTATGATTAGAATTCTTTAACTCAACATACCGTGCCTTCATCAGCAAATCTCTTGAGATAGTCTTTAAGTTCAGTCTTCAAATCATTGTATTCTAAATCAAAATCACAAAAGTATTTACATGTAGATAAACCATTTGCTTTCAAAAACAAAATATACTTTGCCATTGACACCTGACTCTTAATAATGTAGTTTAAATAAAAATTTTCTTAAGTGAAAGCTGCATAGAAACTCGTTCCCAAATTATCTGCACTTCCTCCATGTTGATATCTGAGACCCTTTTTCATTAAAAAATGAAAAACTAGCTGGGCGCGGTGGCTCAAGCCTGTAATCCCAGCACTTTGGGAGGCCGAGACGGGCGGATCACGAGGTCAGGAGATCGAGACCATCCTGGCTAACGCGGTGAAACCCCGTCTCTACTAAAAAAAAATACAAAAAACTAGCCGGGCGAGGTGGCAGGCGCCTGTAGTCCCAGTTACTCGGGAGGCTGAGGCAGGAGAATGGCATGGGCCCAGGAGGCGGAGCTTGCAGTGAGCTGAGATCCGGCCACTGCACTCCAGCCTGGGCGACAGAGCCAGACTCCATCTCAAAAAAAAAAAAAAAAAAAAAAAGCTGCCAGGTGTGGTGGCTCACACCTGTAATCCCAGAACTTTGGAAGGCCAAGGCGGGCGGATCACGAGGTCAGGAGATCGAAACCATCCTGGCTAACACGGTGAAACCTTGTCTCTAATAAAAATACAAAAAATGAGCCAACCACGGTGGCGGGCACCTGTAGTCCCAGCTACTCAGGAGGCTGAGGCAGAAGAATGGCGTGAACCCGGGAGGCAGAGTTTACAGTGAGCTGAGATCACGCCACTGCACTACAGCCTAGGTGATAGAGCGAGACTCTGTCTCAAAAAAAAAAAAATAAAAAATAAAATAAATAAAAATAAAATAGGCCGGGCACGGTGGCTCAAGCCTGTAATCCCAGCACTTTGGGAGGCCAAGACGGGCGGATCACGAGGTCAGGAGATCGAGACCATCCTGGCTAACACTGGTGAAACCCCGTCTCTACTAAAAATACAAAAACTAGCCGGGCGAGGTGGCGGGCACCTGTAGTCCCAGCTACTCGGGAGGCTGAGGCAGGAGAATGGCGTAAACCTGGGAGGCGGAGCTTGCAGTGAGCTGAGATCTGGCCACTGCACTCCAGTCCCGGCGACAGAGCGAGACTCCGCCTCAAAAAAAAAATAATAATAAATAAAATAAAATAAAAAGCAAAAATTTTTTTTTTTTTTTTTCTTTTTTTTTTTTTTGAGACGGAGTCTCGCTCTGCCGCCCAGGCTGGAGTACAGTGGCCAGATCTCAGCTCACTGCAAGCTCCGCCTCCCCGGTTTACACCATTCTCCTGCCTCAGCCTCCCGAGTAGCTGGGACTACAGGCGCCCGCCACCTCGCCCGGCTAGTTTTTTGTATTTTTTAGTAGAGACGGGGTTTCACTGGGTTAGCCAGGATGGTCTCGATCTCCTGACCTCGTGATCCGCCCGTCTCGGCCTCCCAAAGTGCTGGGATTACAGGCTTGAGCCACCGTGCCTGGCGCAAAAATTTTTAAAAAGGACAACAAGCAGAGATATTCTAATCCCATAAAGATTAAGAATTTTTAAAAGGGCTTCCTGTTTCTCTGGAATTCTGGTAGCTGAAATAACCTTGGACTTGTTGAATATTTATTTTATTTTATTTTATTTTATGAGATGGAGTCTCACTCTGTCACCCAGGCTGGAATGCAGTGGCACGATCTCGGCTCACTGCAATCTCTGCCTCCCAGGTTGAAGTGATTCTCATGTCTCTGCCTCCCGAGTAGCTGGGACTACAGGCACGCACCACCATGCCTGCCTACTTTTTTGTATTTTTAGTAGAGACGGGGTTTCACCATGTCAGCCAGGCTGGTCTCGAACTCCTGACCTCGGGTGATCCACCTGCCTTGGCCTCCCAAAGTGCTGGGATTACAGGCGTGACCCATCGCGCCCAGCCCAAACAAACTGACTCAGTTTACATTATGTACAAGGTACCTTGAGGGCTACAAAAATCTTTTAGGTGCAAAAATCTTTTTTCTATCCTTGAAAAGTGTTTAATAAAGGCAAAAAGAAATTAACAGTTATAAATAAAAGACAAGGTGCAGTGGCTTGAACCTGTAATCCTAGCATTTTGGGAGGCCAAGGCAGGCGGATCACCTCAGCTCGGGAGTTCGAGACCAGCCTGGGTGACATGGTAAAACCCTGACTCTACTAAAAATACAAAAATTAGTGGGGACCGGGCATGATGGCTCACGCCTGTAATCCCAGCACTTTGGGAGGCCAAAGCGGGTAGATCACCTGAGGTCAGGAGGTCGAAACCAGCTGGGCCAACATGGTGAAACCTCGTATTTACTAAAAATACAAAGTAAATTAGCCAGGCATGGTAGTGGGTGCCTGTAATCCCAGCTACTTGGGAGGCTGAGGCAGTAGAATCACTTGAACCCGGAAGGCAGAGGTTGCAGTGAGCCGAGATCGTGCCACTGCACTCCAGCCTGGGCGACAGTGAGACTCCATCTCAAAAAAAAAAAAAAAATTAGCGGGGCACAGTGGCATGCGCCTGTAGTCACAGCTACTTCAGAGACTGAGGCAGGAGAATCACTTGAGCCCGGGCGGCAGAGGTTGCAGTGAGCCAAGAATGCACCATTGAACTCCAGCCTAAGAGCAAGACCCTGTCTCAAAATAAATAAATAAATAATAAAAGACAGAAATTACTGATGCCATAAAAGACACATAAAAGTGGTGGCATCCAAGTGGAAATGGCTGGGATAGAAATCACTGAAATAAGTTTGGCATGCTGCCCCTAGGTAGTGGTGGGGGGATGTAAAAGCCTTCAATCAAGGGTTTGGGGGTATTTTCTCCTCTAGTGGTTTTCTGTGAACCACCGAAGCAACCTCAAGAACTGTCAAAATGGTGACATGCCTTGCTCAAAAAGATGACACATAATATCCAAAAAATTGTTTCAATGGATGGAAAAATTTTATTCATCCATCTACACTTAATCAGAAATAGCGTTATGTTGTGGTTTCTCAAGCATGTAATTATTCTAGCATGTAACTCTGCTTCAATGGTAACAGCAGCTGAATACCCACCAATATGAAAATCAAGCAATGATCTACAATTCACAATTTTAATTCTTTGTATTAAATTAAAAATATAGGTGTTTATTGCCCCCGTTATAGTTTTTTACATAGTGAAAGAAACTGAATTTTCACACACACACACACACACAGTATTTACCACAAATGAGTTCCACTTGCTGGACTCTATTCATGCTGCTAAGGGTATCCATTAGGGGATCGCTCCTGTCAGTGGCCTGGGCAATCTTGCCTTTGTTTTCATAAGCCAGAACTGTGTCGTATTCATCTGTCAGGAACAAGACATCTAGATCTCCATACATTTTCTTTAGAAAAAAAAAAAAAAAAGAAACAGTTTCCCCATTAGAATTGTTTATCATTCTCAGAAAGTCAATTTCATCAGAATCACTAAAAATGTAATTTTTTAAATATTAAGACCTAGAAAAACTGGAACCTCAACACAGATTGCTAGAAGGATTTATTCTTTTTGCCCAGATTTCTGTCAGAATTCTCCCAATTTCCCAGATGTCATATACTCGATGAGATCTTTATTTAAAAATCACTGATAGCCGGGCGCGGTGGCTCGAGCCTGTAATCCCAGCACTTTGGGAGGCTGAGACAGGCGGATCACGAAGTCAGGAGATCGAGACCATCCTGGCTAACACGGTGAAACCCCGTCTCTACTAAAAAATACAAAAAAAAACTAGCCGGGCGAGGTGGTGGGCGCCTGTAGTCCCAGCTACTCGGGAGGCTGAGGCAGGAGAATGGCGTAAACCCGGGAGGCGGAGCTTGCAGTGAACTGAGATCCGGCCACTGCACTCCAGCTCGGGCGACAGAGCAAGACTCCGTCTCAACCAAAAAAAAAAATAAAAATAAAAAATTAAAAAAATTAAAAAAATTTAAAAATCACTGATTTACTGTAACTTTCTTTCTTTCTTTTTCTTTTTTTGAGACGGAGTTTCACTCTTCTTGCCCAGGCTGGAGTGTAATGGCATGATCCCGGCTCCTTGCAACCTCCGCCTTTCGGGTTCAAGCGATTCTCCTGCCTTGGCCTCCCAAGGAGCTGGGATTACAGGCATGTGCCACCACGCCCAGCCAATTTTGTATTTTTAGTACAGACAGGATTTCACTATGTTGGTCAGGCTGGTCTCGAACTCCTGACGTCAGGTGATCCACCCAACTTGGCCTCCCAAAGTGCTGGGATTACATGCGTGACCCATTACACCTGGCCAATTTACTGTAACTTTCAACCAGTGTTTCCAAGCAACTTTTTGATGTAACAAAGAACTGCTATTTGTCTAAAGATAAGTAAACTAAAATTAAAATAAGTAAATTTAAAATACTGCATAATTATCCATTTCTTCCACAAACATTCCAACTGTAAGTACTATAGCATAAATTTGCTTAATGTAAAAATTTTGAGGGTCTCCTAAACATTAATTCCATAAATATACTGTTCAGGTGTTCTTTTTATTTTTCTTTCTTCCTCTGGTACAAAAATTGAATTGTTTTCCCAGGTGTCCTTATTTTGGGGGACAGTACACAAAATATGCTAACACTGAAATTAATCAGATACTTTACCATACAGTCTTGGCAGGTACACAACTTGCTACGCCAGTTCAGGGGCCAATAGGTGGCAGTGTCTTTCTTTATAAACTGCTTAGCTTTAAGCTCCTGAAGTTTGCAGCCAGATTTTGATTCTGCGTTGAGGCTTTCGTTCTTAAACACTGTCTGAAATAAAATTAAGTTTTGAAGCATGTTTTTTAAACTACCACAGTTTTCATAGTTTAGATTTTGTAAAGAGATTTCTTTAGGCAAAGGATAAAATTGAAATCCAAAGCCATAAGTTTACAGAATTAATTCCGCTTCAGTTTTCTTTCGTTTTTGTTGAGACAGAATCTCGTTCTGTCGCCCAGGCTGGAGTACAGTGGCATGATCTCGGATCACTGTAACCTCCGCCTCCTGGGTTCAAGCAATTCTCCTGCCTCAGCCTCCTGAGTAGCTGGGATTACAGGCACGTGCCACCATGCCCAGCTAGTTTTTGTAATTTTAGTAGAGATGACATTTAACCACGTTGCCAAGGCTGGTCTCAAACCCGTGACCTCAGGTGATCTGCCTGCCTTGGCCTCCCAAAGTGCTGGGATTATGGGCACGAGCCACTGCCCCTGGCCCAGTCTTATTTCTTGATGGCTTGTACGTCACATATTACCTGGAGATCAGATTCAGAACTAGAGCTAGCACATGGTTCACTGTTCTGCTCTGCTTTAACCTCCTGGACATCATCCTTTCCCTGTTCTGGAACATCCTCTTTGAGGGTACTATCTTGATGCTCTCCATTTTCAGGTTTAATAACTTCCTGATCACCTATTCCATCAATGTTCCGCACCAATCCATCATCCTCAGTGGATATTTTGGTTACTGTGGGTTCAAAGAAAAAAAAAGAAAAACACATACACACATATCCACTGACCTAACAGACAATAAAATCCCAACAGACAATAAAATCACTTATTCTATTACTATTATTTTTTTACAGACAGATTCTCACTCTGTCACCCACGCTAGAGTGCAGTGGCATGGTCTTGACTCACTGCAACCTGTCTCCCAGGTTCAAGTAATCCTCATGCCTCAGACACCCGAGTAGCTGGGACTACAGGTGCGCGCCACTATGACTGGCTAATTTTTTGTATTTTTAGTAGAGACAGGGTTTCGCCATGTTGGCCAGGCTGGTCTCGAACCCCTGATATCAAGTGATCTGCCTGCCTCAACCTCGCAAAGTGCTGGGATTACAGGTGTGAGCCACCACGTCAGGCATACAATAGCTTTTGCCTTTTTTTTTTTTTCCAGATGGAGTTTCGCTCTTGTTGCCCAGGCTGGAGTGCAATGGCACAATCTTGGCTCACTGCAACCTCCACCTCCCGGGTTCAGGCAATTCTCCTGCCTCAGCCCCCTGAGTAGCTGGGATTACAGGCATGCGCCACCATGCCTGGCTATTTTTTATTTTTTATTTTTTATTTTTTTTGAGACAGAGTCTCACTCTGTCCACCAGGCTGGAGTGCAGTGGCATGATCTCGGCTCACTGCAAGCTCCGCCTCCTGGGTTCACGCCATTCTCCTGCCTCAGCCTCCCTAGTAGCTGGGACTACAGGCGCCCGCCACCGCGCCCGGCTAATTGGTCAGGCTGGTCTCAAACTCCTGACCTCAGGTGATCCGCCCGCCTCGGCCTCCCAAAGTGCTGGGATTACAGGCATGAGCCACCACTTCTGACCTAAAATCACTTTTTCTGATTTTAAAATATTTCAGAATCTGGAAAAAGAGATTAGTCCATAGTCTCTGAAATACTGAGAAAGAAAATACTGATGCTTCTTTAGCTTATGTCTGTCTAACCCAAAGAATTCAAATAATTGAACAATTTATTTGAAAATATCAATCACTGCTTAAGCACTTTACACATAAAGGAGAAAATAATGTACTGTACTTGTTAGAGACAGAATAATACAAGAAGTAGGAGGAAGAGATTGAACTGTAAACACAGACAGAAGGGTAATTTTTTAAAAACAGCTTTTCTTTATGGGAGGAAGAAATAAAAAAACGATGGGTGTAGCAGCAGATATACTCTGAGACAAAGAAGAGAAACGACAGGGGAGCTCACATTGGATGCCAGCATTTCAGTGTAATAGGAGATGAAGCCATCTGCTGACGGGAGAGGAAATGAAGGGAGAGGCAGGAGATCAATTTTAAAAACCCAATTAAGCTGGGTGTGGTGGCTCACACCTGTAATCCCAGCACTTTGGGAGGCCAAGACAGGTGGATCACCTGAGGTCAGGAGTTCAAGACCAGCCTGGCCAACATGGTGAAACTCCTTCTCTACTAAAAACAGAAGAATTAGCTACGCATGCTGGTGCATGCCTGTAATCCCAGCTACTTGGGAGGCTGAGGCAGGAGAATTGCCTGAACCCAGGAGGCACAGGTTACGGTGAGCCGAGACTATGCCACTGCACTCCAGTCTGGGCAACAGAGCAAGACTCCGTCTTAAAAAAAAAAACCCAACGAGTAAGAACTATACATAGATAGGTTCAGCATCTGTGGACAGTGAGAGAGATCACTGGAAAGGGTATGAACAGAAAGGGAGCAGCACTTAAGAACTCTGAGGCAAACTGGCCAGGTGTGGTGGCTCACGCCTATAATCCCAGCACTTTGGAAACCGAGATGGGTGGATCACTTGACATCAGGAGTTTGAGACCAGCCTGGCCAACACAGCAAAGCCTTGTCTCCACTGAAAATACAACAAAAATTTGCCAGCTGTGGTGGCATGTGCCTGTAGTCCCAGCTACTCTGGAAGCCGCATCACAAGAATCGCTTGAACCCAGGAGGCGAGGTTGCAGTGAGCCGAGATACCACCCCTGCACCCCAGCCTGGATAACACAGCCAGACGCTGTCTCAAAAAAAAAAAAAGACAGAAAAACATGAGACTGGAGGTACAGCTATGCTGCTCATGGTTTGTATGGTGAACTGGTCTCTAAAGATGAGAAGGGCAAAAAATTATGAAGCCAAAGCAGCAGATACTACGAGTTTAACTGCCACCTTAAAAATAAATTAAGAAACACATAAAGCATTACCAATAAGATATTTAATGCCTCAGGACCATTCATTAATTAGTTGTTTTGATTTAATTTCTTAGTGTATAATAAAAGCACCAGATAGGCTGGGCATGGTGGCTCACGCCTGTAATCCCAGCACTCTGGGAAGCCAAGATGAGTGGATCACTTGAGCTCAGGAGTTCAAGATCAGCCTGGGCAACACGGAGAAACACTATCTCTACAGAAAATACAAAATTAGCAGGGCGTGGTAGCGTGTGCCTGCAGTCCACTTTTATAAGGGCACTAATCCCATTCATGAGGGCTCGGACTTATAAAACAGGCTCAAGTGAGCTTGTTTGCCCCTTTTAACAGGTACTGACACATAAAAGGCTCCATCTATGAGGAATGGGCCCTCAACCAAACCACTGACTCTGCAGGCACCTGAATTTTGGACTTCCCAGCCTCCAGAACTGTGAGAAATATCCGTCTATTATTTATAAATTACCCAGCCTAAGGTATTTTGTTCTAGCACCCCAGACAGACTAAGACACCACCCCCTCGCCAACCGATACCATGTGTTATAATTAACAACTTATTTTGGTTCTATTTATCTTTCAAAATCCCATTCGAAAACTGCCTCCTCCATTTTCTCTAACTCTGGTCTCATCAATATTCTGCATCATATCATTTAAGTATAAATTTGTTTTTGGTAGTATCCTAACCAATCTATGCACCTTGTGGAGAAAGAACACACACTATTTTTTGGTTTTTTTTTTTTTGAGATGGAGTCTCGTTCTGTTGCCCAGGCTGGAATGCAGTGGCGTGATCTCAGCTCACTGCAACCCCTGCCTCCTGGGTTCGAGCGATTCTTCTGCCTCAGCCTCCTGAGTGGCTGGGATTACAGGCACGTGCCATGATGCCCGGTTAATTTTTGCATTTTTAATAGAGACAGGGTTTCACCATATTGGCCAGGCTGGTCTCGAACTCCTGACCTCAGGTGATCCACCTGTCTTGGCCTCCCAACGTCCTGGTAATTTAGAGGCATGAGCCATCGTGCCTGGCCAGAACATATACTATTTTATAACCACAGAGTTAAAAATAGTTGCTAAAAATTCTGAATTGAACACACAAATTTCACAAGCACAAGTTTGTGGCACACTAACTTCACAAAGATACCCACCTGCCAATTGTGCAGCATAAGCCCACAAAAAAGAACAACGTTTCATGCAGGCCTGGCATACCATCTCCTGAAAATCCCCACTCTCAGGGGGAATGGCACCAAGATGCTGTGAATATAGAACACCAAAAATTTTCTTGTGATTGCCAAACTGTCCAAAATGCCCATTATTTTATAAATAAATACCGTAATAATACACTGATCATATCACTAGAATTTATTTTTAGAAGAGTAATTATAATGTAAAATATAACCTTTATCTTTTTGTGATGACAATGGTTTCAAAACGTAGAACATTTTCCTTACCCTTCCATGGAACCAGTCTTCACAGACTACACACTGGATCATCTCATCTGGAATCTAACAGAGAAAAGCAGGTTGTTAAGGATTACACTGAATTCGGGAACATGGAAGTAACCCGGCACACAGTAGAATAAGATACTAAATATTCGTTCCACATGAACTGGTGTTCCAAAGGCTTACATTGAGATAAGCCCTTTACAAACAATCTCAAAGCTCTTTCACATCAGTTACTTAATATCTGATTCTCACAAAACTGTGTAGACAAGGAGGGCATTCCCATTTTATACAAAACTCAGGCCCAGGCAAGTAATGTGAATGGACCAATGCAGACAGTGACAACTAGGACTTTTCACCACACCATCCTTTAATACAATACTCAGTTGTATTACTGTATAAGGATGGTCACTCCAGCCTTCTTTATGATATTGAAAAATTAGACAATGTCTTTCTGCTGCAGAAAAACCATCCTGCCAAGTACACTGAAAAGTAAATGTTAGGAAAAACCTCTTGATAGATAACTCCTCTAATTTGAATAAATTAAATAATTAAAAGCTGGCCCTAGGAAAACAATATACCAAAGAACACAGACTATTTGGGGGATGATTTTCTTTTATTCCCAGGCTCTCTTAACTGTTAATTAACATCCCAATGTTGTTGTCCTTTTCCTGTTGTAGGCTTCTTAAAGGGAAAAAAAAAAAGCACATATTGTGGAATAGGAGGAGCTGTAACACGTTACTACACGCCTTAAAATATCCAGTTTTGGCCAGGCGCAGTGGCTCACGCCTATAATCCCAGCACTTTGGGAGGCCAAGGTGGGCGGATCGCCTGAGGTCAGGAGTTTGAGACCAGCCTGGCCAACATGGTGAAACTCAGTCTCTACTAAAAATACAAAAATCAGCCAGGCATGGTGGCAGGTGCCTGTAATCCCAGCTACTCAGGAGACTGAGGCAGGAGAATCGCTTGAACCCAGGAGACAGAGGATGCAGTGAGCCGAGATCACGCTACTGTACTCCAGCCTGGGTGACAGAGCGAGACTCTGTCTTAAAAAAAAGAAAGAAAAAAAAATCCAGTTTTAAGATTTTGTTTTTGCTAACTCAGAGACCTTCAATCTGTCCCTGTACATAATTTGGTCTAATAATTATAGTTCCAATGCAATTAGAAAACAAGGAAGAAGGCAGAAGGCTAACATCTCTAAAGACAAAAAGTACTCTTCCAAATCAGTAAATACTCAACCAAAACCCGAACCAATCAAAACATGGGCTGAGGGTATGAAAGGACAGTTCAGAGGGAAGGTTATTACGGATGTCCAGCAAACTCGTGGAAAATGCATCATCTCACTCATCATCAGGGAAAGAAAAAAAATTTAAGATACTATTCTTCATTTATCAAAATGGCAAAATTTCCGAGAACTGGTAATACACAGGGTTGACAAAAGTGTTGGGGAAAAAACATTATCATATACTGTTGCTGGTTCAACTTTTTTGGCAGATATGATCACAATTTTATTTTATTATTTATTATGATTATTATTTTTTGAGACAGAGCCTCGCTCTGTCACCCATGCTGAAGTGCAGCGCCGCAATCCGGGCTCACTGCAACCTCTGCCCCATGGGTTCAAGTGATTCCTGTGTTTCAGCCTCCCGAGTAGCCAGGACTACAGGCATGAGCCACAGTGCCTGGCCAATCACAATTTTAAACCCCACAAATACACTTTGATCTGTCAATTCTACTGATCCATTCTACATAAATATGGAGTATACTCAGTTGTATTACTGTATAAGGATGGTTACTCTAGCTTTCCTTATAATATTGAAAAATCAGACAATGCCATTCTGCTATAGAAGAACAATTAGGTTGACTAACTTATGGCATATGAAGTTATAGGACACTCCGCAGCAGTTAGAACGGGGTAAGTGTGTTTGTTAATATGAAAGAATGTCTATGATATACTGGTGAGAAAAACCAGCTGCAGAAGTGAGTGTACAGAATTTTCACTTATGTTAATGGAAAGGAAATTACACATTGAAACACACATTCACTCAAACACTTTCATGTGCACAGAAAAAGACCTAAAAATATACACACCAAAAGTGTTAACAGTGGTTACGCTTGGGAGGTAGGAGGTGCAGGAGTGAGGAAGAACTCATTTTGAGTTTTGCATATATTTCTCATTGACATTTTTAAGAGGATGCTGTTTGTATACCCCATTTCTTTCCGTAAAGAGACACAAGAAATTGAAGGTCATTTCTTAGAAAGTGTTAGGGGGCAGGGGGAGGCAGTCAGGGAAGGAGAGGAAGGGAAGAAGCTCTGGCTTTGGTAAAGTCCTCTCCAATATTTCATTCTTATGATGTAAAAATGAAAAGAATGGTTGAGATGTGTACCAATTATAGATCCAACCCAGATTCATAAGAAAAGATAAATCTAGAACCCTTTCACCATCCTGCACTGCCTCCTGAAGAGCCAGAGGCTCAGATATGACAAGCAGTTGAGGAATCAAGGCTAGAGGGGACACACTCCCAGGTTTAACTTACAATTCTCTTACCTCGTCTTCAGGATCAGGATAAGGTCTCTTGCAAATGCAGTACAATCCAAAAAAGTTGTCATTGTACTTATTGCCAGAATTTACCTTTGCTTTGTCCTGAAATATAATATTGATTTCAATAATAATATGATCTAATTTTAACTACAATTTCACACATTATAAAATTAATGCATTCAATACATTTCCACATTATTTCCCCCAAGAGGCTGATCTTTAACTTTCAAAGTAGGAAAAAAAAAACTCACTACTACTAAAGGGATACTTTTTTCAGGATACAGAGAAAAAATAAAATTTGTTTTGGTTTTTTTTTTTTTTTTTTTGGTGGTAATTGGGAGAAATTAAATACACCTATTCAGTAAAGTAGAGATAAAAGTTAATCATAAATATTAATTATCAATCTATGTGAACTGATATTGGCCTGGAATTTCAAAGTACTTCTTTTTCCTTTTTGATAGAGATGGGGTCTCACTATGATGCCCAGGCTGGTCTGGGGTCAAGCCATTCTCCCACGTAGGCCTCCCAAAGTGTTGGGATTACAGGTGTGAGTCACCACGCCCGGCCTTATTTATTGGTTTTTCTTTTTCTTTTTTTTTTGAGATGGAGTCTCACTCTGTCACCCAGGCTGGAGTGCGGTGGCACAATCTCGGGTGAGAGAAACCTCCGCCTCCTGGGTTCAAGCGATTCTCGTGCCTCAGCCTCCCGAGTAGCTAGGATTACAGGCACACACCACCATGCCCAGGTAATTTTTTGTATTTTTAGTGGGGGGCGGGGTGGTTTCACCATGATGGCCAAGCTGCTTTCAAACTCCTAACCTCAAGTGATCTGCCCACCTCGGCCTCCCAAAGTGCTAGGATTACAGGTGTGAGCCACTGTGCCAGTCTATTTATTGTTTTTGTTTTGAGATAGAGTCTTGCTCTGTTGCCAGGCTGGAGTGCAGTGGTGCAATCTCAGCTCACTGCAACCTCGACCTCCTGGGTTCAAGCAATTCTCCTGCCTCAGCCTCCCAAGTAGCTGATTGAGTAGGTGACTGGGTGCCACCATGCCCAGCTAATTTTTGTATTTTTAGTAGAGACAGGGTTTCACCATGTTGGCCAGGATGGTCTCGATCTCCTGACCCTGTTTATTGTTTTTAAGTCATACCCTTCACTTTAAAAGCCTCAGAGAATAAGTACAACCAATATAATTAAACCTGAATTACTTTCAAGTACATCTCTCCCCCAAACCTTTCGTATTAATTACCATCTATCTTGTAGGCTCTCAACAAAGAGAAAACTTAGTTTTTCCAACAAAGTAAAAAATGAAATGGCCATCTGCAAAGAATAAGCATAAGAACTTCTTTTTTGGAAAATACAGGTATTTGTTTTTTACCCACTCTGGCAAATACTAACCCCAGCTGCTCTAACTGCATGTATAGTTACAGTGCTTACTTACAGGAAGTAATTTGCATTCCAAAGTTTTAAACTTGCTGTTTCCACAATCACAACGAAAATTTCTGAAAAAAGGAGGAAATAACAATTTTATTTTTCTTTTTACAAAATCCAATTTAAAATTTCTTCAAGCATTCAAGCACATAATAAGACTTCACAATTCTGGAAATTAATATGTACAGAAGCAAATATTTATATCACATACACACAAACACACACAAGTAAAATGATGGCAGAGAAAGATGAGTAGTTTGAGTTTGTACCATATTATGTTTTTAAAGGCTCTAGAAACAACTCTCTCTAATTATATAAAATAATTACATGAAATTTCACTACTGTACAACAGCTTTGCATGAAAAAACAAGATTAGGAAAAAGTGTAGATGGGAAAGAATCTATACTTCAAAAGCATTTAGTAACAATCTCTGACTATGTTTACCTTTTTGTGTATAGCTCAAATAGTTTGTGACTTCCATGACATTCATAACTGCAAGCTAAACAAATTCCTGCTGGTTCTTCTCCCTCTGGGGTGCAGGTACTACAGGCATATAGTGCTTGCCTCTTTACTGAGCCCTAAAAGCCCCCAAAATGGAAAAGAGAATTAATGTAATAGCATGGTTTACCTAATACCCACACTAGGAACTGAAAAATAATTAAAATCAGATTATCTGTGGTCAAGACCTTTCTGTAAAAACCATTAAGACTAAAAAGTTTACACAGCAGAGCATCAACCAAAACACAGTTGTGTTGCATGTTTCATTTTTATACTAGTGCTTTTTTTTCATACAAGCACTTTTTTATTTCTTCCTAATTTATTTATTTTTTGCAGAGATGAGGTCTTGCTATGTTGCCTAGGCTTGTCTCAAACTCCTGGGCTCAAGCAGTTCTCTGCCTTGGCCTTCCAAAGTGCTGGGATTACAAGCATTAGCCATGACACAAGTCAGCACTCCTTTCTTAAAGTGATAGGATGTCTGAATTTGTCAGTAGGCTGTGAATAAATGGATCTGTTTAGTCATTTTAACATGTGAAAACACAGGAGCATATGTATAGGTTTATGTAAGTAATATCACACTTTCATCCTGGAAAATGTTTGTAAATCCACCAAAGAGAGAATCAACACATGCAAAGAATCTCTTTGATTTTTAGGAGATGCACGCTGAAGTATTTAGAGGTACAGTGTCATCATGTCTGCAACTTATTTTTAAATAGTTCAAAATTTTAAAACAACAAATTTTAAGTAGAAAAGGAGATAAATGTGACCAAATGTTAAAAAGTGAATATGTAGGCTGGGTGCAGCGGCTCACGCCTGTAATCCCAGCCCTTTGGGAGGCAAAGGTGGGCAGATCACCTGAGGTCAGGAGTTCAAGACCAGCCTGGTCAACGTGGTGAAACCCCATCTCTAAAAAACCCCATCTACTAAAAATACAAAAATTAGCTGGGCGTGGTGGCGGGCACCTGTAATCCCAGCTACTTGGGAGGCTGAGACAGGAGAATCGCTTGAACCCAGGAGGTGGAGGTTGCGGTGAGCCAAGATCATGACATTGCACTCCAGCCTGGGTGGCAAGAGTGAAATTCCATCTCAAAAAAAAAAAAAAAAAAAAGTGAATATGTATAATAGGTATAGTTACCTTCCTCTAGGAAGGAGGAAGATAGACAAGGAGGCTTCCGGGATGCCAGTAAAGTTCTATTTCTTTCTTTTCTTTTTTTTTTTTAAGTGCTTTTCCAATAAGCCTTTTGCACTCCTAATGTTCTATTTGTTGATCTGGGTGGTGGGAACATGCACACTTTCCTTTCAAGCTGTGTACATGATTTGTGCAAATTTCCATTTTTTTTACCACAATAAAAAGAAAATATTAAGGGAATCCATTTTATAAAGGTAACTACACTTCAAAAATAGTTTACATACAGACTTAGACCTTTTTTTTTTTTAAGGAAAGCAGGCGAAAAATTGTTTTAGTGGTGACCAAAGGTTTTAAAATACCTGGGGCTATGTCTGGATACCAGGTTTATTCAACAATCTAGCACTTTGCAGTGTAAACTAAACTTGGTCAACAACGAGAACTGGTATTATGACCTCAGTTCATACCACATAATGAACGCAAGTCTCTCCCCTCATCTCCCCAGTGTTCCAATCCACCCCTCTGCCTAGGTAACCCTTCTTCCTGCCAATTCTTATCCTTTGTCAGTCTTCTTCCTACCCATCCTTTTCCATTTTTGTAACTCGAAGTATAGGGTGAGTCACTAAACACATCACACCCCCTCAAACACTTGCTCACTCACAACGTCTTCCAAATGCCAAATAGATCCTTTTCTCCTCTCTCCCCTCCCTTGCCAGAGCCACTTGCTGTTCTGTTTCCGGTCTATTTCCAGGGGAGGAGGGCAGACTGCAGACAGACATGGGTACTTGCTTCATTTTGCCAAAAAAAGAAAGAAAAAGTACTAGCTAGCACTTGTCAAACTAAATTGCAGAGGAACTAGCTGTCAAGGAGCTCACCGCAAATCCCTATGGATTTGAAAATCTCTTTAACCTGACTCTCCCATTGGGTCCCTAATAAATAAATAAATAATCTTAGGACGGGAAAAGCAGGGACAAAGATGTCTGGATCTGAGAGGTCGCGGGCTGGTTTCGTGAAAAGCAGTGGTGCACCAGGAAGAGGCTGGAGAGGACGGACAGAGCAGCTGCTCCAGGGCCCTTCCTGGCTGGCCGGACAGAGTTAGAGAGGGAAGATGGGGGCCCCTGCTGGACACAGGCTGAAGGGGGCCCAGGAGGTTGGGGATAAAAGGGAAGGGTGGGCTTGGGGTAAGCAAGCGGCAGACTAACGGCGGCCCCGGACCACCACTGGGGAGACGACTGCGGCAGGCGGGAATAGGGACAGCCGGGCCGGGAAGGGGAGGTTCGGCGGGAGCCGCGGGAGACAAGGCCCGGGCCGCGTGCCCACCTGCGAGTAGGAGCACTTCTCGGAGTCGCTGCCGCCCAGGACAGCACACGCCTCATTCTCCAGCTCCTCGTCCTCCTCGAGGACGTCGACCAACGATACCACGGGCTCCAGCTCCGACTGCCGCCCCGCGGAGCCCTCAGCTCCGGCCATCCTCAACTGTCACCCGAACCGCGGCTCGGCCCCGGCGGAGGCGGGAAAAGCGGCCACGAGGGGCGTAGCCGGAGGAGGCGGGGCCCGAGTGCCAGGAACCAATGACAAGGAAAAAAAGCGAAGGAAGGGGGAGGAGCGACTTCCGACAAACGGATGTCACTCCTCTCCCTTCTGCCGCCTGCGCCGGCCACGGGCTGATTTCCGCCTCCGGGTGGCGCTTCCCGGTGTCGTGTTCTGGAAGCTTAGCGGTCACCATGGAGCTGCTGGGAGAGTATATCGGGCAGGAAGGGAAGCCGCAGAAGCTGCGGGTGTCCTGTGAGGCGCCGGGTGACGGCGACCCTTTCCGGGGCCTACTGTCTGGCGTGGCCCAGATGAAGGAGCTGGTAACGGAATTATTCGGCCCCCTGGTACAGGCGGAAGTGCAGCACCGGGTGGCGGCGGCTCCAGACGAGGCCCTGGACGGTGAGCTCTGAGACTGTGCTGCAGCGACAGGAGGACGGGGCGGGCGCCTGGGGAAATTGGCTTGGGGAGCACGTGTAGAGTGGCAGACTTGGGCAAAGTGAGCCTCGAGGAAAGAAGAATTGCATCTAAAAATTTTTGGCTGGCCAGGCGAAGTGGGGCTCACGCCTGTAATCCCAACACTTTGGGAGGGCGAGGCAGGAGGATCACTTCAGGTCAGGAGTTCCAGAACAGCCAGGGCAACATATCGAGACCCCGTTGCTATTATTATTTCAAAGATAATTTAAAAAATAAAAATTGTTGGCATTTATCACCATATTTATTTGGGCTGCTTCTACTCAAGCATTTCCACGACTCATCGCTATTTCATTTATTTCACTAAAAAACGTGCCGAATGCCTGCTATTTGCCAAACCCTGAGCTGAGCCCTGGAGGAAGAATGAGGTGAATGCGACTCAGTTCCTGCCCTTGTGAAACACAAGGGAATTAGACAGGCAGACACTCTTATTAAAAGTGAAAGTGGGCCGGGCCGGTAGCTCACACCTGTAATTCCAGCACTTTGGGAGGCTGAGGCGAGTGGATCGCAAGGTCAGGAGTTCGAGACCAGCCTGGCCAATATGGTGAAACCCTGTCTCTACTAAAAATACGAAAATTAGCTGGGAGTGGTGGCAGGCACCTGTAATCCCAGCTACTCGGGAGGCTGAGGCAGAAGAATCGCTTGACCCCGGGAGGCGGAAGTTGCAGTGAGCCGAGATCGCACCACTGCACTCCAGCCTGGGCGACAGAGCAAGACTCCGTCTCAAAAAAAAAAAGAAAAAAAAGAAAAAGAAAGTGGTTCTATGGCCCTCTGTAAGTGTTGCAAACCCAGAGACCCTCAGAAGGCTTCAGAGAGGATAAGACTTTTGAGCTGGGTATTGAATAAAAAGGAGTTTTATCAGGTGTGAAACTACAGACATATTTGGAAGAGCACAGTCTATCACAGAGTAGGAACAGGTTCCAAAGACTGGGACAGACTTAATTTTAACATGTATTAACTCCCAGAGACTCCCTTGCCTTTCCAGTTTTGTAGGTGCAGTTTGAAAGTAGAAACGTGAAGTTTAACTGCATTATTTTTTTAAAAATTGCCTCGAATGCAGAAATAGGCAGGTACTTTTTTTTTTTTGAAATGTGCCCAGGCTGGAGTGCAGTTGCACAATCTCGGCTCACTGCAACCTCTGCCTCCTGGGTTCAAGTGATTCTCCTGTCTCAGCCTCCCAAGTAGCTGAGATTACAGGCGCCTGCCACCACTCCCAGCTAATTTTTGTATTTTCAGTAGAGACAGGGTTTCACTGTGTTGACCAGGCTGGTCTCAAATTCCTAACCTCATGATCCACCCGCCTCAGCCTCCCAAAGTGCTGGAATTACAAGCCTGAGCTGCTGCACCCGGCCAGGCAGGTACATTTTAACTGTCCTGAGCTGAAAAATCCAAGAATAGATATTAGAGTCAGGACTTACAATTCTCTAAGAAGAGCTTAAACTGTACTTTCCTTCCATCTTGGGAATTACATCTTGATAATATGGATGTTGGCTATAATCAAAAAGAACAATAACAAGTGTTGGCTGGAATGTGGAGAAATTGGAGATCTTGTACATTGTTGGTGGAAATGTGAAACAGTGTAACCACTGGGAAAAAGAGTTTGGTAGCTCCTCAAAAAGTTGACATGAAGTTACCATATGACCCAGGAGTTCCACTGGTAGTCCTCCCAAGGGAACCGGAAAGTATGTTCACACAAAAACTTACACATGAATGTTCATAGCAGCAGCATTTATAGTAGCTAAAATGTGGAAACAACAATTGACCGGGCTTGGTGTTGCACCTTTAGGAGGTGGGAGGATCACGTGAACCCAAGAGTTTGAAGCTGCAGTGGGCTGATTGTTCCACTGCACTCCAGCCTGGAGGACAGAGTGAGGCCTCATCTCTTCATCTCTAAAAATAATGATCATTTTAAAAAATAGAAATAATGCAAATATCCATCAACTGATGAGTGCATTAACAAAATTTGGTGTATCCATACAATGGAATATTATTAGCAATAAAAGGTAATGAAGTATTAATACATACTACAACATGAATGAACCTTGAAAACATTATGCTAAGGTGAGAGCCAGACACAAAAGGGTACATGTTATATGATTTTGTTTATATGAATGTACAGAATAGGCAAATCCATAGAGATAGATTAGTGAGCTGGGTGCAGTGGTGGGCACCTGTAGTCCCAGCTACTCTAGAGGCTGAGACAGGAGGATCACTCGAACCTGGGAGTTTGAGTCTAGCCTGGGCAACATAGCAAGACCCTCTCACTAATAAAAATTAAGGGGGAACAAAAGTAGATTAGTGGTTGCCGAAGGCTGAGGGGAATGGAAAGTGACTGCTAATGGGCATAATTCATTTCTCTTTGGAGTGATGAAAGTGTTCTAGGATTGGATAGTGGTGATGATTGCACAATCTAGTGAATATACTAAAAACCACTAAGCTGTACACTTTTAAAAGTGGATTTTGGCCGGCCACAGTGGTTCATGCCTGTAATCCCAGCAGTTTGGGAGGCCGAGGCATGCAGATCACGAGGTCGGGAGATCGAGACCATCTTGGCCAACATGGTGAAACCCCGTCTCTACTAAAATGCAAAAAATTAGCCGGGCGTGGTAGCGCGTGCCTGTAATCCCAGCTACTTGGGAGGCTGAGACAGGGGAATCACTTGAACCCTGGAGGCAGAGGTTGCAGTAAGCTGAGATAGCGCCACTGCACTCCAGCCTGAAGCCTGGTAACAGAGAAAGACTCCATCTCAAAAAAAAAAAAAAGACTGGATTTTATGATGAATGAGTTAATATTTCCAAAGAGGAAAGTGATAGAAAATAAAGATTTTAAACACTGAAATTCGCAAAATCATTTTAATCTAAAATGTGCATGGTTTTATTAATCCCTAAAGTGAAATGGTCTCGTTATCAACCACTTTAGCTATATATATTTCTTTCAACCATAGAACGTATTGTCATACAACAAATATTTATTTTAAAAGGTGATGATGAAGATGATGCAGAAGATGAAAATAACATTGATAACAGAACTAACTTCGATGGACCATCTGCAAAACGGCCAAAACCACCGTCTTAACAATAGCCTTTGTGACATTTAAAAGATGGCTGTTGTATCCCAATTGTCACACTAGGACATTTAAGGAAGATTTATGCTCTAATTTGGAAAAGCATTTGTGTTGTTTTCCTGGGACAATTTTGTCAAAGAGAAAACTGGTTTTTCTATTTCTAGCAAAGATAGTAAAGGCTTAGAAATAAAATCTGTTTTCTTGAAAAATAAATTTCAGACCATGGAAGGAAAACAGAACACTTCATAATGTATAAAATCCTCTGAAGTTGGCAACTGAATTTTTATCATTGTTGTCTATTTTTAAAATAACCATCGATTTGTGTGATGTCTACATCTTTTAACTTCCACTTCTGTTATAAACAGTACGTCATGGTTCATAGGCAGTAACATTTCAGAGAACTGACATGAACAAGTGGTGAAAAGTGGGCATTAAATGTAAAAATAACAGTTCTTCATAAATAGAAGGAAAATGAGGAAATAGAAATACTGAAGAGAGAGTCCTTGAAAGAGACCCAAGGAAACCCTGAATTCATACCCATGTCAAAGATACAGATATCCTGAGATGATGCCGCTTGATGAATGTGCATTAATCTGATTTATCATGTACCTTAAGAGAGCCAGATGGGGTAGGGTATGTTTTTGTGCTGTGATATGGTATGTATACAGGTACAAATATAAGGCCTTACGTAAACAATCTGCATTGATTACAATTTGGATATTTCCTCTCCTCCTGTAGCCATACTTTGATTTTGCTTTAAAAAGATTAGTGAATCCTTTAAAAATATATATTCCTAAAGTATGTGTGTGTGTGTTTCTTTTCTGCTTGTCATTGGGACTGAGGCATTTTTATTCGCTATGCATCCTTCCTGATTTAGATAGCTTCAATGCAAAGAAATCAAATATAATGTACCTAGTAAAATACAAATAGTCATGGGATTTTAGAGTTAGAAGTAACTTTACAAATTATGTGATTTATTTCAGAGATAAATCTCAGGATAAGTATTTGCCCTCAGATTACAGAGTACTGGGTTACATAAATAGCCTTTAGATTTTTTTTAAGCTGATAAAAGGTGAGAGAAATCATTAATCAACTTTTTTTTTCTTTTTTTTTTTTGAGACAGAGTTTCACTCTTGTTGCCCAGGCTGGAGTGTATTGGTACGATCTTGGCTCACTGCAACCTCTGCCTCCCAGGTTCAAGCAGTTCTCTTGCCTCAGCCTCCCAAGTAGCTGAAATTACAGGCATGTGCCACCACGCCCAACTAATTTTGTATTTTTAGTGGAGATGGGGTTTCACCATGTTGGTTGGGCTGGTCTCGAACTCCTGACGTCAGGTGATCCACCCACCTTGCCCTCCCAAAGTGCTGGGATTACAAGCGTGAGCCACCAAACCAGGTCAACTTTTTTTTTTTTTTAGATGGAGTCTCACTCTGTCGCCCAGGCTGGAGAGCAGTGGTGCAGTCTTGGCACACTGCAACCTCCGCCTCCAGGTTCAAGCAATTCTCCTGCCTCAGCCTCCTGAGTAGCTGGGATTACAGGCGTGTGCCACCATGCCTGACTGATTTATTTATTTTTAGTAGAGATGGGGTTTCACCATGTTGGTAAGGATGGTCTCAAACTCCTGACCTCGTGATCCGCCTGCCTCGGCCTCCCAAAGTACTGGGATTACAGGTGTGAGCCACTGCTCCCAGCCTTTTTTTTTTTTTTTTAAATTTTAGACAGGGTTTCACTCTGTCACTAAGGCTGGAGTGCAGTGGCACGATCTTGGCTCACTGTCACTGCAACCTCTGCATCCTAGGCTCAGGTGATCCTCCCACCTCAACCTCTCAAATAGCTGGGACCACAGGCATGCACCAGCACATCCAGCTAATTATTTTGTATTCTTTGTAGGGATGGTTTCACCACGTTGCCCAGGCTGGTCTAGAGCTCCTGGACTCAAGGGATCTGCCCACCTCAGCTTCCCAAAGTGCTGGGATTATAGGCATGAGCCACCATGCCTGGCCTAATCAACTTTTATGAATCACTTTTATTATGAAATAATTTAAGTGAAAATTTGCATACCTTTTCATATCCTTGAAACACTGTTTTACTTTGGAACAGCAGCCTTCCACTAAGTAGGAAGGGCAATCAATGCCAACTAGAAAAAATTATAGATCATCAGAAAGTATCTGTTTAGTTTATGCTAATGTTTCTAATATTTAGCTGTTATTTATTATAGTACTGTTATCTCTATACAATCATTAAAGAAAAAACTAGTTAGGTGCGGTGGCTCATGCCTGTAATCCCAGCACTTTGGGAGGCCGAGGCGGGCGGATCACCTGATGTCGAGAGTTTGAGACCAGCCTGACCAACATGGAGAAACCCCATCTCTACTAAAAATACAAAATTAGCCTGGTGTGGTGGCCCATGCCTGTAATTCCAGCTACTTGGGAGGCTGAGGCAGGAGAATAGCTTGAACCTGGGAGGCAGAAGTTACAGTGAGCCGTTCGTGCCATTGCACTCCAGCCTGGGCAACAAGAACGAAACTCCATCTCAAAAAAGAAAAAAATTTACCTGTATATACGGAAAATAGATCACATTGTTAAATTGATATCTGAACCTTTTCTCTGAACATTTTATGTTTCCTTTGGAAAATGTGGTTATAAAGAAGAAATTTCAAGATAATATTTGTGTTTGTGGCCCAGTGTTTTTAGATTCTGATTTATAAGATTGGTCTTTTAATTAATTTTAATACTGATTTCAATTCTAATACTGTCTTCTTCATAAGAAAGCCACATGTTTGACAAAGATGGGCCAGTATAGAAGAAATGCTTTGCCAGGTTTTCTAATCTGCTGCTGCGCTTGGGTGTCACTGTCACTCAGGCTGGAGTACAGTGGCACAATCAGCTCACTGCAGCCTGGAATTCCTGGGCTCAGGTGATCCTCCCACCACAGCCTCCCAAGCAGCCAAGCACTAGGTGTGTGCCACCACGCCAGGCTAACTTATTTTTTATTTTAGTTCTTTTTTTTTTTTTTTTGAGACGGAATTTCGCTCTTGTTGCCCAGGCTGGAGTGCAATGGTACAATCTCAGCTCACCACAACTTCCACCTTCCGGGTTCAAGTGATTCTCCTGCCTCAGCCTCGTGAGAACCAGGACTACCGGCATGCACCACCACGCCAGGCTAATTTGGTATTTTTAGTAGAGACGGGGTTTCTCCATGTTGGTTAGGCTGATGTCAAACTCCCGACCTCAGATAATCCACCTGCCTCGGCCTCCCAAAGTGCTGGGATTACAGACACCGCACCCAGCCTTTTTTTTTTTTTTTTTTTTTTTTTTGAGATGGAGTTTGACTCTTTTTGCCTGGGCTGGAATGAAATGGCACGGTCTCGGCTCACTGTAACTTCCACCTCCCAGGTTCAAGCGATTCTGCTGCCTCAGCCTCCCAAGTAGCTGGGATTACAGGTGCCTGCCACCATGCCTGGCTAATTTTTGTATTTTTAGTAGAGACAGGGTTTCACCATGTTGGCCAGACTGGTCTCGAACTCCTGACCTTAGGTGATCCACCCGCCTTGGTCTCCCAAAGTGCTGCGATTACAGGTGTGAGCCACCGAGCCCAACCACCAGGCTAATTTTTTAATTTTTTGTAGAGATGGGGGCCTTGCTTTGTAGCCCCGGGTGGTCTCGAAACTCCTGGCTGTAAGCGATCCTCCTGCCTTGGCCTCCCAAAGTGCTAGGATTACAGGCATGAGCCACCGCACCTGACAAATCTGCCTTCTATGGTACAAACAGCCACAGGCAAGCAGAATAAAGTTACTCTTTGAAACAGCTCCAACTTTACTTTTGAACAGGAAAGTCAACTGCACAATCCTACCTAAAAATAAGCTTGACATTAGACTTAGATAAATCTTTTAAAATGTGAAACATATGGGATTTATGCAAGATAGATGTGTTTTCTAAAAGTAAGTCCTTTTGCGTCACAGTAAGAAATGTTTATTTTAATAATAGAATTCTGTGGCCAAGGACAAGAACTTTCACTCTTTTATAATAGGTTATGGTTGCTTGGCTATAGTATTAGGTGGTGCAAAATTAATTTTAAGACATTTAAACCTTTTTGGGAAGAAAAACTTACTTTGGAAAAATAGGAAAAAAAAATATGTGAGGAAATCAATTCCCCCCGCCTCTCCATTTAGAAATGGGCATTCAGAATCAGAGGACTTTTTTTTTTTTGAGATGGTTTCTGTCACCCAGGCTGGAGTGCAGTGTTATGATCATAGCTCGCTGCAACTTCAAACTCATTTGGAAGGTAAGGGCTCAAGCAATCTTCAGTTCAGTTAGCTCAAGATTCTTGAGGACTCAAACAATCTTCCCACTTAGCCTCTAGAGTAGCCAGGACTACAGATGCATGCAACCATGCTTGGCTTTTTTTTTTTTTTTTTTTTTTTTTTTAAGAGACGAGGGAAGTCTCAGTTGCATTGCCTAGGCTGTTTTCTAACTCCTGGCCTCAAGTGATCCTCTTCAGCCTCAGCCTCCCCAGTAGCTGAATTATAGACCTGAGCCACCATGCCCAAATCCTTAAGAGGATTTATGCTTCTGCCACTAGTTGCCTTTCAAATCCTGGGCCAAATGACCTCCTTTGTCTATCTACTTATCCTTTAGATTTCAGTTTAAACATTTGCTTCAGGAGAACTTTTAAATGTTTTAACTGAAAAAGCCTATACTTTTAAAGGAAATAAAGTTTATGTTTTCTTCCAAATGAGAAAATCAGTTGGAGATGTCTGTGGCCCTCAGTTTATTATGTAGTACTTTTATCTAGTTTCTATTTAACCCAAAGATGCAACTATCTCTCAAATTGTTCAATCAATATAAGTCTAGACTATCATTTCTTATATTGCAATAAGATGCATACATATAAGACAACCTGAGGCTGAGCGTGGTGGCCCACACCTGTAATCGCAGCACTTTGGGAGGCCAAGACGGGCAGATCACCTGAGGTCAGGAGTTTGAGACCAGCCTGGCCAACATGGTGAAACCCTGTCTCTACTAAAAATACAAAAAATTAGCTAGGCATGGTCGTGTGCAGCTGTAATCCCAGCTACTAGGGAGACAGGCAGTAGAACTGCTTGAACCTGGGAGGCGTGGGTTGCAGTGAGCCGAGATTGTGCCACCGCACTCCAGCCTAGGTGACAAAGCAAGACTTCGTCTCAAAAAAAAAAAAAAAAAAGACAACCGGAAAATCTAAGCTTTTTAACTCAGTTGTCAACCTCTGTGTTACGACAAACCTTTTTTTTTTTTTTTGAGACGAAGTCTCACTGTGTTGCCCAGGCTGGAGTGCAGTGGTACCATCTTGGCTCACTGCAAGCTACACCTCCTGGGTTCACACCATTCTCCCTCCTCAGCCTCCCGAGTAGCTGGGACTACAGGTGCCCGTCACCATGCCTGGCTAATTTTGTTGTCTTTATATTTTTAGTAGAGACGGGGTTTCACCATGTTAGCCAGGATGGTCTCGATCACCTGACCTCGTGATCCGCCTGCCTCAGCCTCCCAAAGTGCTGGGATTACCGGCGTGAGCCACTGCGCCCGGCCCGACAAAATCTTTATAAGCAATTCCTTGTATGAACTATTGTGATTGGTAGTTGAGCACCACACAGTTCAAAACTATATCCATACTGGTGATGGGTGCAGATAAGCATGTTTGGGGAAATTAATAACACTACAAGGTAAAAATCCAGAAACCATAGTGGAAAATATTAGTAAACGTGATTCATAATAACTGAAATTTCTGAACATTCTGTAAATACGTTCAAAATAAAAACGGAAAAAGTATTAAGCATTTTCAGCACAAATGACTAAGAACGAATTCTTTTATGTAGATCCCTTATATACTAGTCAGGAAAATATAACAGAAAAATAGGCAAAGGAAAGGAACCACAAGATCACAGAAAAAATACACATGGCTTTTCAGTGAAAAAAAATGTGCACTTCAAATAAATTGACATTAAAACCACAATGCAATACCATTTTTTTACTTTTCAGACTGAAAAATCAACAGTTTTGATGCAGCATTGAGCTGGAAAGGATGTGGGGTCTATCATATATTCATGGTGAGAGTGTAAATTGCTGTAAGCTCTTGGAAAGTCAAGTTGACAATTCTGTTAAAATATTAGGCTGGGGGCGGTGGCTCACGTCTGTAATCCCAGCACTTTGAGAGGCCAAGGTGGGTGGATCACAAGGTCAAGAGATCGAGACCATCCTGGCCAACATGGTGAAACCCCGTCTCTACTAAAAATACAGTAAAAATTGAAAGTTTTGGCGTGCCTGTAGTCCTACCTACTCGGGAGGCTGAGGCAGGAAAATCGCTTGAACCCGGGAGGCAGAGGTTGCAGTGAACCGAGACTGAGCCACTGCACTCCAGCCTGGCAACAGAGCAAGGCTGTGTCTCAAAAAAAAAGAAAATACATATATATGTGTGTGTGTGTGTGTGTGTGTGTGTGTGTGTGTGTGTATGGCACATGCTCTTTGACTTAGCAATTTCATTTATAGGTATTTGTCCTATAGAGTAACACATGTGCACAAAGATCTATTTATAAGACTTTGTTGCAGCATTATTAGTAACAAAAGGCTGGAAACAACCTAACTATTCATCAGAAGACCATAATTAGATAAAAATAGAGGAACCTTAGTACAACAATATTGTGCAGCCATGGAAAACACTAAGGTAAAGCTCTATATGCTGTTAAAGATCAATCTCTGAGATATGCTCAATAAAAACTAGCAAGGGGGCCGGGTGCGGTGGCTCACACCTGTAATCCCAGCACTCTGGGAGGCTGAGGCGGGTGGATCAGGAGGTCAGGAAATCGAGACCATCCTGCCTAACACGGTGAAACCCCGTCTCTACTAAAAATACAAAAAATTAGCCAGACGTGCTGGTGGGCGCCTGTAGTCCTAGCTACTCGGGAGGCTGAGGCAGGAGAATCACTTGAACACAGGAGGCAGAGCTTGCAGTGAGCCGAGATCGTGCCACTGCACTCCAGCCTGGGCGACAGAGCGAGACTCTATCTCAAAAAAAAAAAAAAAAATAGCAAAGTATAGAACTGTGTAGAATGCTACTATGCTACTACTGGGGAATAAGCTAGATAGACATGTCTCTGAAAGAATAGCACAACTACCTCTGGGAAGAGGGAGGGGAGTAGGAGTTGGGAGTGAGGGAGATTTTTCATTTTATGCCGTTTTGTTCTTTTTCCATTAAAAAAAGGATGTAATTTTCTACATGAATACAGAAAATATTTTGAAACTTTCAATTATTTTATTTATTTATTTATTTTTTGAGACGGAGTCTTGCTCTGTCCCCCAGGCTGGAGTGCAGTGGGAGGATCTTGGCTCACTGTAAACTCCGCCTCCTGGGTTCACGCCATTCTCCTGCCTCAGCCTCCCAAGTAGCTGGGACTACAGGCGCCCGCCACCGTGCCCGGTTAATTTTTTTGTATTTTTAGTAGAGATGGGGTTTCACCATGTTAGCCAGGATGGTCTCCATCTCCTGACCTCATGATCTGCCTGCCTCTGCCTCCCAAAGTGCTGGGATTACAGCTGTGAGCCACCTCACCCAGCCAAAACTTTCCATTTCTAATTTTACAAAGTTATGCTTTAGATTTAATAAGAACACAGCAGCCATATTAACAGTTTAAAACACTGTCATGTTGGTAATTCAGGGTGAAAAATAACCAGTTCAGACTTTAAAAGCAAAGCAAAAAAAATCCACATTTCCCATGCAACTACTTTGTCAAAAGAAGGAGGAAAAGCCCAGCACAGTGGCTCTCCCTGGTAATCCTAGCACTTTGGGAGGTGGAAGTGGGAGGATCCCTTGAGCCCAGGAGTTTGAGACAAGCCTGGACAACAGAGCGAGACCTTGTTTCAAAAAAGAAAACAAGAAAAAGAATGATAATGCAACTTCCAGAGAGTAGGAGAGCTTGGCTAAATATGAAATAAGATACCATAAAAAAATAGCCACCTTGGCCAAGCATGGTGGCTCACACCTGTAATCCCAGCACCTTGGGAGGCTGAGAAATAAGATACCATAAAAAAAGAGAAGAGGTATTTCTAAAACTGATGTGCCTAACCTTGAAAAAAATGGCCTATGGCCAGTGTGTTATTTTCAAAGTATAAAATGAATTTCACAATGTTGCTGTAAGTACTCCACTTCTCAGGTGACCTTTGAGATCAGAATTGCTCTATTTAAAGACATGGCCCAGGAAACTGAAGTTAGACAGTAAGCTTCTATTTAAATCTTTTAAAAAGTAGCAGCTGACATTGGGATAGTAACAGGCCATAGGGTGCAGTTTTAAATAGAGATTTATTCCAATGCCAAAAATTCTACTGGGGATGGAAGTAACTTCTAGAGACAGTAGTTTAAATGAGTGCTTTAGCCGGGCGCGGTGGCTCAAGCCTGTAATCCCAGCACTTTGGGAGGCCGAGACGGGCGGATCACGAGGTCAGGAGATCGAGACCATCCTGGCTAACACTGTGAAACCTCGTCTCTACTAAAAAATACAAAAAACTAGCCGGGCGAGGTGGCGGGCGCCTGTAGTCCCAGCTACGGGAGGCTGAGGCAGGAGAATGGCGTAAACCCGGGAGGCGGAGCTTGCAGTGAGCTGAGATCCGGCCACTGCACTCCAGCCCCGGCGACGGAGCGAGACTCCGTCTCAAAAAAAATAAAAAATAAAAAAAAATAAATGAGTGCTTTACAAGTCCAAGATATTGAACACCAGAGTACTCAACTGTGTGCTGTAGTTCTAAGAGCTGTGACACTTGGCCAGGCACGGTGGCTCACACCTGTAATCCCAGCACCTTGGGAGGATGAGGCAGGAGGATTGCTTGAGCCCCAGGAGCTTGAAACCAGCCTGGGCAACATAGCAAGACCCCATCCCTTAAAAAAAAAAAAAAAGAGCTGTGATACTTGCTGCATGTAAGGTGGTTTAAGAAACCATTATCTTCATGATTGTAGCTTGGGAATTTCTCAGGGACTCTAACCACCACTTAAACCTTGTTTGTGAATGTGTTTTTCTCTGCATCAGTAAAGAAAATTGGCCAGGCGTGGTGGCTCATGTAATCCCAGCACTTTGAGTGACCAAGGTGGGCAGATTGCTTGAACCCAGGACTTTGAGACCAGCCTGGCAATGTGGTGAAACCCCATCTCTAAAAATAAAAACAAAAAATAAAGAAAATTCCAAGACAGGCCGGGCACGGTGGCTTAGGCCTGTAATCCCAGCACTTTGGGAGGCCGAGGCAGGTGGATCACGAGGTCAGGTCGAGACCATCCTGGCTAACATGGTGAAACCCTGTCTGTACTAAAAATACAAAAAATTAGCTGGGTGTGGTGGTGGGCACCTGTAGTCCCAGCTACTCAGGAGGCTGAGGCAGGAGAATGGTGTGAACCCGGGAGGCGGAGCTTGCGGTGAGCCGAGATCGCGCTACTGCACTCCAGCCTGGGCGACAGAGCGAGACTCCGTCTCAAAAAAAAAAAAAAGAAAGAAAATTCCAAGACAACCAATATTACAAGAACTGTTGGTAAAACATATTGTAGTCTGTCTCTGGATCTAAAATAAATAAGTAAATAAGTTGAGATACTCATTTTAAATCTTGGCCTTGAAGATGATATACCCCTAAATGCCAAACTATGAAAGAGCTCAACAACTAAACTAGAAGACAGGACAGATTGTACTATGCGTTTAACAGTAAATGTTAATTTTATTTTATTTTTTGGAGACAGAGTCTCGGTCTGTCACCCAGGCTGGAGTGCAGTGGCACAATCTCAGCTCATTACAACCTCCGCCTTCCAGGTTCAAGTGATTCTCCTGCCTCAGCCTCCTGAGTAGCTGAGATTACAGGTCTGCATCACCATGCCTAAATTTATTTTTAGTAGAGGCAGGGTTTGGCCATGTTGGCCAAACTGGTCTCAAACTCCAGACCTCAGATGATCTGCCTGCCTCAGCCTCCCAAAGTTCTGAGATTACAGGTGTGAGCCACTGCGCCCGGCCAGATGTTAACTTTTAACCTTTATCCTATCTGGACAGTGAACTAGATTGTTTTGTAGTCTAGCAAGAAAAGTGTTTGGTGGCAGTAAGATTTACTCATTCAATAAAAAATTACTGAGCAACTACTATGTGCCGGGCACTGTTCTAGGCATAGGATCTGCAGCAGTGCACAAAGAGACAAAATTTCTGCTCTCATAAGAGTTTAGATTCTGACAAAATATATAACATAGTACATGATGCTAGGTGCTATGGAGAAACACAGGGAAAGTAGATGCTTAATTTCAAATAGGGGTCATCAGAGGCAGCCTTACTAAGGTGACATTTCAGCAGGCCAGGGTGGAGCATCCAGACAGAAGACACACTGAGTGCAGAGGCCCTGGATCAGGGTATTCTGGTGAGTTCAAGAATCAGCAGGAAGACCAGTGTCTGGAGTGGAATCAAGGGCAAAAGTAGTAGTAGAAAATGAAGTCAAGGCCAGGTGTGGTGGTACACCCCTGTAATTCCAGCACTTTGGGAGGCTGAGGCAGGTGGATCACTTGAGGTCAGGAGTTTGAGACCAGCCTGGCCAACATAGTGAAACCCTGTCTCTACTAAACATACGAAAATTAGCTGGGCATGGTGGCTGGTGCCTGTAATCCCAGCTACTCGGGAGGCTGAGGCAGGATAATCACTTGAACCCAGGAGGCGGAGGTTGCAGTGAGCTGAGATTGTGCCACTGCACTCCAGCCTGGGCAATAAGAGCGAAACTCCATTTCAAATAAATAAAAGAAAATGAAGTCAAGGTCAAGGGCAGGGCAGGGCCATTCATTTATTACTTGCCATGTTAAGGACTTTGCTTTTCATTCTGAGAAGGGAAACTATGGGAGGATTTTTGAGAGGAGTAACATTTTAAAAGGATCCCCCTGGCCACAGGGATGATAACAGACTCGTAGGAAACTCGAGGCACAGATTTTGATGGGTGGAGAGATCGGCAGTTTAGATTTGAATACATTCAATTTCATGTACCTGGTAAGACATCTTACCAAGCACCATGTCAAGGCCTATCAAACAGGCAATGGGATAGCAAAGTCTGGAGCTCAGGAGAGGGATCCAAGGTAGTGACATAAATTTGTATATTTATTTATTTTGAGACAGGCTCTTGCTCTTTCACCCAGGCTGGAGTGCAGTGGTGCAATCTCCATTCACTGCAACCTCCACCTCCCAGGCTCAAGTGATCCTCCCACATCTACCTCCCAAGTAGCTGGGATCACAGACACGTGCCATCATGCCTGGCTAATTTCTGTATTTTTAGTAGAGACGGGGTTTTGCCACGTTGCCCAGGCTAGTCTCAAACTCCTGGCCTCAAGTGATCTACCCGCCTTGGCCTCCCACAGTGCTGGGATTACATGCATGAGCCATCATGCCTGGCCAATTTGTATATTGAAAGCCATGAGCCATGGATGAGATGTCCAAAGGAGTACACACAGAAAAAAGAACTGGGGCACGCCAACATTTAGAGGTTGAGCAGATCCCCAACAAGGAACTAGCAAAGAAGACTTAAGAAGCTGCTGGGCCGGGCGCGGTGGCTCAAGCCTGTAATCCCAGCACTTTGGGAGGCCGAGACGGGCGGATCACGAGGTCAGGAGATCGAGACCATCCTGGCTAACACGGTGAAACCCCGTCTCTACTAAAAATACAAAAAACTAGCCGGGCGAGGTGGCGGGCGCCTGTAGTCCCAGCTACTCAGGAGGCTGAGGCGGGAGAATGGCGTAAAACCCGGGAGGCGGAGCTTGCAGTGAGCTGAGATCCGGCCACTGCACTCCAGCCTGGGCGACAGAGCAAGACTCCGTCTCCAAAAAAAAAAAAAAAAAAACAGAAGCTGCTGAGGGCCGGGAGTGGTGACTCATGCCTGTAATCCCAGCACTTTGGGAGGGTGAGGTAGGAAGATCACTTCAAGTGAGGAGTTGGAGACCAGCCTGGCCAACATGGTGAAACCCCATCTCTACTAAAAATACGAAAATTAGCTGGGCACAGTGGCGCACGCCTATGGTCCCAGCTACTTGGGAGGCTGAGGTGGGAGAATCACTTGAACCTGGGAGGTGGAGGCTGCAGTGAGCCGAGATCACACCACAGCACTCCAGCCTGAGTAACAGAGCAAGAGCTTGTCTCAAAAAAAAAAAAAAAAAAAAAAAAAAAAAAAAAAAAAAGGAAAAAAAGAGCTGGTGAGAAGAAGGCAAACCAGTTAAGTATCTAGAATGGGACCATCTAATACACAGTGCCACATGTGCTATTTAATTAAAATTTAAAACTCAGTTTCTCAGTCACATTAGCCGCATTTTTTCTTTTTGAGAGACAGGATCTCACCCTGTTGCCCAGGCTGGGGTGCAGTGGTGTGATCATAGCTCACCGCAGCTTCGAGCTCCTGGGCTCAGGGTATCGTTCCGCCTTAGCTTCCCAAGTTGTCGGCATACAGGTGTGAGCCATCATGCCAGGCTCATGCTGGACAGCAAAGATAAAGCACATCGCCAGCATTGCTCAAGTTCTACTGGATGGTGCTGGTCAAGATACTGAAGAAAGTATCTCAAGGACAGGGAGTGTCAAAAACTAATAGTAATAGTAATTTGAGGGTGGAGACTTGACCATTGGATTTAGTGTAGGTGACCAGCAACTTCCTGCCAGGACAGCAGTTTTGGTAGCGTGGGAGGCAAAAGCCTGATAGAAGTATATTCAGGACAAACTGGAGGAGAGGACTCGAAATCAAAAGAGACAGCTCTCAAGATTTGCAATTAAGATGGCTAGGGTGAATTGAACTGCAACGTATTTGTTGAAGCTGTTCCAAAGACAAGCACGGTTCTCGTGATAGCTGAGTTTTTGGTAAATGGCACATAAAAACCCATGGACCAGCGATTTGTAACCCTGAGAGAATCATTTGAAGATTGCTTGGGGTCCATCCCAGAGATGTAACTGGTTGGAAAGGGACCCTGGCATTGTTTAAATATAAGAAGTTTTCCGGGCCGGGCGCGGTGGCTCAAGCCTGTAATCCCAGCACTTTGGGAGGCCGAGATGGGCGGATCACGAGGTCAGGAGATCGAGACCATCCTGGCTAACACAGTGAAACCCCGTCTCTACTAAAAAATACAAAAAAACTAGCCGGGCGTGGTGGCGGGCGCCTGTAGTCCCAGCTACTCAGGAGGCTGAGGCAGGAGAATGGCGTAAACGCGGGAGGCGGAGCTTGCAGTGAGCTGAGATGCGGCCACTGCACTCCAGCCTGGGCGACAGAGCGAGACTCCGTCTCAAAAAAAAAAAAAAAAAAAAAAAAGAAGTTTTCCTTGGGTAATTCTAATGTACATAAAGCCACAGTCCAAGACCTACTCACTGCCTTAGAGCAAAGCATAAATACGAATGCATGATGATTCCCAATCATGCTCCAAAATTATATGGCACTTCTTATGTTGGAAAATTTATTAAATGATGGCACATATTTGCTGCAAAGATGAGACATGGTATTGTGGTAAGTTTTTCTGCCAGTGTTTTGGAGATTGAGAATGTTAAATCCATCAAGATGGGAATCAACACTAGATAATCTTTTCTTATTATTTTTATTATTTTTTTGTTTAAGACAGAGTTTCACTCTTGTTGCCCAGGCTGGAGTGCAACGGTGCAATCTCGGCTCACCACAAACTCCGCCTTCCGGGTTCAAGCGATTCTCCTGCCTCAGCCTCCTGAGTAACTGGGATTACAGGCATGCACCACCACACCCGGCTAATTTTGTATTTTTAGTAGAGATGGGGTTTCACCATGTTAGCCAGGCTAGTCTAGAATTCCCGACCTCAGGTGATCCGCCCACCTCGGCCTCCCAAAGTGCTGGGATTACAGGCATGACCCACTGCGCCCAGCTGATAATCTTTAAAAAAAAGAAAACAAGAAAAAAAAAAGACTACCCCTACTCACCATGAACAAATGTGCTGGTTTCATTACCCTGGGGATACAGTTACTCATAGAAGCACTTTATCTGATGACTGTACTTCCCCATAGAAGCACTTTATCTGATGACTGTACTTCCCCAAAGAAAAGCTTTCTGTTAACTGTACGAATTCTGAAATAGAATCAAATTCTAACCTTTAGGGAATCACAACTTTTACTTTAAAACTGGTATTATGGGCCGGGCGCGGTGGCTCAAGCTTGTAATCCCAGCACTTTGGGAGGCCGAGACGGGCGGATCACGAGGTCAGAAGATCGAGACCATCCTGGCTAACACAGTGAAACCCCGTCTCTACTAAAAATACAAAAGCTAGCCGGGCGAGGTGGCGGGCGCCTGTAGTCCCAGCTACTCCGGAGGCTGAGGCGGGAGAATGGCGTAAACCCGGGAGGCGGAGCTTGCAGTGAGCTGAGATCCGGCCACTGCACTCCAGTCCGGTCGACAGAGCGAGACTCCGCCTCAAAAAAAAAAAAACAAAACAAAACAAAACAAAAAACTGGTATTATGAACAATTTCATATTAAAAAAAGAGACAACTTAGAAATTAGTAGCATCTTTAAAACCAGAAAATTTACATGCGGACTAAAGCTCCATGAATTACGTGATTCTGTAATTCAGTTTTCTGTTCCCTATACTGGCACTTTTGAAAAAATAAAATATCTGGCATGTTTTGGTGAAAAATCTCAACAGGATTACTTCATTTCACATATAGTTGCAAATAAAATCACCTATCAAATCACTATAGGATATAGCTCTATTTTTCTCATCTCTGGAAGCGACTGTTTCCTAGTTATGAATCCTAGAATGTTTGTCCCTCCCTAAAATCCCTGAAGCACTTACTATATTTGCTATTCGTCTCACTAAGTCATCCTGTATTCACTGTTTTTTGTATTGTGATGTGAATATGAAATAAATGGGCTGGGCACAGTGGCTCACACCTGTAATCCCAGCACTTTGGGAGGCCAAGGCGGGTGGATCACCTGAGGTCAGGAGTTCGAGACCAGCCTGGCTAACATGGTGAAACCCCGTCTCTACTAAAAATACAAAAATTAGCCAGGCGTGGTGGCATGCACCTGTAATCCCAGCTGCTTTGGAGGCTGAGGCAGGAGAATCACTTGAATCCAGGAGGCAGAGGTTTCAGTGAGCCAAGACCACATCATTACTCTCCAGCCTGGGCAACACAGTAAGACTCTGTCTCAAAAAAAAAAAAAAAAAGAAAAGAAAAGAAAAGAAAAAAATGATGATCTGCTATCATACACAGGTCTCCTAGCCATCAATTTCTTTTCTTTCTTTTTCTTTTTTTTTGAGACAGAGTCTTGCCCTGTCGCCCAGGCTGGAGTACAATGGCACCATCTCAGCTCACTGCAACCTCCGCCTCCTGGGTTCAAGTGATTATCCTGCCTCAGCCTCCCGAGTAGCTGGGATTACAGGCACACGCCTCCATGCTCAGCTAAGTTTTGTATTTTTCAGTAGAGTCAGGGTTTCACCATGTTGGCCAGGCTGGTCTCAAACTCCTGACCTTGTGATCCACCCACCTCGGCCTCCCAAAGTGCTGGGATTACAGGTGTGACCCACTGTGCCCAGCCGCCAGGCTAATTTTTTAATTATTCCCTAGCCATCAATTTCAACTTCTTCCTCAATCCAAGAGCTAACAGATTAAAAAATATATTTCACTTTTCCCTCTTTACCTTACCTAAAAAATGCTTTGAACCATTAAATAGCCACAAACTAGAAATAACCCACAACTTGGATAAATAGCGCCTAAATAATCAAAAAGCAGATTAAACCTGCAATCTGAAATGTAGTAATTACATTTGGAAACACTAAGTTTACTACATTAATCCTACTCTATTTTAGTATTTCCACTATCAAGGCAAAAGGCAATATAATCTTGAAAGACAGAGATGGACTGAACATTTTCTTACCAAATCCCAAAATACTAGAATTTGAAGTATCAAGAGAGATGAATCTACTTCATTCAAAAGGAATTACTACTTTGCAATACCAGTGGCAACCTCACAAACCTTGCATTAACATAAAACTTTTTTTTTTTTGAGATAAGTCTTGTTCTTGAGGCCCAGGCTGGAGTGCAGTGGCGTGATCTTGGCTCACTGCAACTTCTCTCTCCTGGGTTCAAGCAATTCTCCTCCCTCAGCCTCCCAAGTAGCTGGGATTACAGGCATGCACAACCAGCCCTGGCTGGTTTTTGTATTTTTAGTAGAGACAGCGTTATGCCATGTTGTCCAGGCTGGTCTTGAATTCCTGGCCTCAAATGATCTGCCCGCCTCGGACTCCCAAAGTGATGGGAGTAGCATGAGCCATCCCTTTTTAATAGAAATGGGGTCTTGCCATGTTGCCCAGGCTGGTCATGAACTCGGGCTCATGCTCTCCTCCCATCTCTGCCTCCCAAAGTACTGGGATTACAGATGTGAGCCACCACGACTAGCCTACATAAAGCATTTATAAAACAAAACTGAAATAATTGTCTTAAATCACTGCCTCAAGACTAATAAAACTGGAAACTCTCGATGATTTACCTCAAATTACTCTCTTTTTTGAGAAGCAGTATAGAATGATTAAAAAGCTGGAGCTCTGAAGCTGACATGCCGGGTTCAAATCTTGGGTCTTTCACTTACTGGCTGTGTGACTATGTACAAGTTATTTGTATGTGTTTCAGATTTCTTCCTCTGTAAAATGATACTAGTAGCAGTGTAATACCTGCCTCCCAAGACTGTTGTGAAGAATAAATGTAAATCACTCATAAACAATGCCTGTAACATGCATACTGAAGACTTAAAAGATGCAAGTAATTTGGTCATCTGAACCTCACAGAAACAGGTATTTCAAACTGCTGCTTACTTTGAGGATTCCATGTACTGTATCAAAAGATAGATCATTTCAGTAACTAGACCTTTGGAGGCAGTGAGATAAATGAGACTAATTTATCTGAAAGATCTGATCTGCTACTTTTACATCACAAAGGTACCTGCTTTATCTTTTAAGTAAAAGCTTGCTATGAAATACTCAGCCTTCCTTTCTGGTTCAGTCAGATGTAGTGAAAAGATGAGGTTGCTAGGAAACTTTCAGATTTCTAGTAGACAGATGAAGAACTTGTCAATAATACTGCCATTTCCATTCTTTGACATGACTGGGCAAACAGTACCCAGTGCTTAAAACATTTGTCATTTGTGAGAAGCACTATGCCTCTGTGGTTAGTAGCGAAGGCATGAGAATACCTGGTTATACCCCTGGCTCTGCTACTCGCTGTGAACTCTGGCAAGTTACTTGCCTTCTCTGCCTCAGTTTCCTTATCTGTGAAATCTGGATAATAATAGCCATCTTATAGGGTTGTTCAGAGGATTACATGAGTTAATTTCCATAAAGCTCTTAGAATAGGGTTCAACAGAATCAGCACCAAAAAGTGTTAAATTATTATTAAAAGCATAAAATGTTTTCCAGTATTAATGACATAACTGTATAAAAATATATCTTGATCTCACACAGAAAAGAACACATTCTACTGTGTCCATGTTTTAGTTATTTGTATTAGTACCAGATGTGAGGTAGTACAAATGCAAAGGAGAAGGTACAAGGATCACATCTTCATGTAATTAACCTACTGCCTGACGACCTGACCTTGGGCCAGAAAAGAAAATCAGAAAGATTATGACTTGATAGCATCTTTTAGAGGGGTCTCATGCATCTGATAAGGACTGGACTAAATTACCTGTTATAGGCTGGGTGTGGTGGCTCATGCCTATTATCCTAGTACTTTGGGAGACTGAGACGGATCACTTGAGGTCACGAGTTCGAGACCAGCCTGGCCAATATGGTGAAACCCCATCTCTACCAAAAAATACAAAAATTAGCCGGGCATGGTGGCGGGTGCGTGTAATCCCAGCTACTTGGGAGGCTGAGGCAGGAGAATAGCATGAACCTGTGAGGCGGAGGTTGCAGTGAGCTGAGATCGCACTACTGTACACCAGCCTGGGCGACACAGCGAGACTCCGTCTCAAAATAAATAAATAAATAAAATAAATACAGCTGGGCATGGTGGCTCATGCCTGTAATCCCAGGCCTTTGGGAGGCTGACACAGGCGGATTACCTTAGGTGAGGAGTTTGAGAACAGCCTGGCCAACATGCTGTAACTCTCTCTACTAAAATAACAAAAATTAGCCAGGCATAGGGGCGGTCACCTGTAATCCCAGCTACTCAGGAGGCTGAGGCAAGAGAATCTCTTAAACCCGGGAGGTAGAGGTTGCAGTAAGCCAAAGGTTTCAGTGAGCCAAGAACGCACCACTGCACTCCATCCTGGGTGACAGAGCAAGGCTCCGTTTCAAAAAAAATAATAATTTTAATTAATTAATTAATAACACGCTTATTTTCATTGAACACATTGTTTCCATCTTCTATTTGTAAGTTACTTCTAGCCTTTCAACATTTACCATTTAGTCTCTTCCCAAATAGTTTTCTAAACCAGTAGCATTGGGGCATATGTTCTCAGGGCCTCCTGAGACTGTGTCAGAAGCCATGGAAAAAAAAATTTTTTTAATTAAAAATAGCTGCACATGGGAGCTCACGCCAGTAATCCTAGCACTTAGGGAGTGCTAGAGGGAAGGAAAGCTTGAGCCCAGGAGTTCGAGACCTGCCTGGGCAACATGGCGAGACCTCATTCTCCACAAAAAAGAAAAATATAAAAAATAAAACCATTAAAAGCACTAATAATTTAGCTAGCCATTACCAAGAGGAAGAACAAATTCTGCTTATCAAGACAGCCATTACCTTAATACTTTTTTTTAGCAATGCCTCATAAGCTGACAGCAAGTATAAACAGCTGGCTTAGCTGCAATAGAATGGATCGGTGTTTTAAGTGTGAAGAATTTAAAGCAAGCCAAGTAACTGTATAAAATTTAAATTTTATGATCATGTCTGGACCTTTTTACACTTAACACAATGGAAATGTTCATATTCATTTTTTTTCCCCAAAGGAAAAATTTCTGAATCATCACTATGTTGCACAGTAGAATAGAAATATGAATTCAGGTACTTAGTCAAGTTTCTAAAGAATGCAAATAACAGACACGATTTAACTTCCAAAATCTGAAGTCATCAACATGATTTTGTAGTACTCTATCTCAGGTTTTACCTAAAAATTCATTATTATTCAGATAAAGATAGCCCCCTGATCACATGTTTTTAAAAAGCCTCTGCCCCACCACAACTTCCTGAGATCTGTGAAGAAACTGCAGTCTTGTGATCAGACTCCATATAGGACTGGCAGTTTTGTAATCGCAGGGAAAAAACGGTGACTGATTTTATGTGTCAATCAGTTGTAGTCTGCTGATCTGATTAGAAGCCTTGACAAATGCCTGGTGGCGATTGCAAATAACTGCCAAGCATATAGGGATGATACAGTAGCCCACTGTTTTGGGATCAGCTCTTGTACAAGAGTATAGGAACAAAAACATCTGTAAGTAAGGTACCAGAAAAATAATTGTCCACAACCAAAAAGGCAAGGAGAGTAATCGAGCTTTCAAGGAGTGTGTCCATGTGGTTCCTTCAAGGGGCTCCTCAGGGTGCTGTTGAATGTGTTCCAAGGCCAGCCTATTGTAAGTCTCATTGATTTCAAAAACATAGTAAAATGCTGCCGCACTTGCTAACAGATACAATCCCACTCCAATCCATCCCATCCGCTGACGGAAATTCATCATTCTCCATGCTCTGTGCCTTCAAATTAAAAAAGAAAATACAATTAGGGTCTTGTAGTACTGTCACGGCAACTACTCCAAATGTACTTGCTTTATCTCCAAGAATTCTAGGTCGGGCGCGGTGGCTCACGCCTGTAATCCCAGCACTTTGGGAGGCCGAGGCGGGCGAATCACGAGGTCAGGAGATCGAGACCACCCTGGCTAATATGGTGAAACTCGTCTCTACTAAAAATACAAAAAATTAGCCGGGCGTGGTGGCGGGCGCCTGTAATCCCAGCAACTCGGGAGGCTGAGGCAGGAGAATGGCGTGAACCCGGGAGGCAGAGCTTGCAGTGAGCCGAGATCGCGCCACTGCACTCCAGCCTGGACGACAGAGCGAGACTCCGTCTCAAAAAAATAAAATTAAATTCTAAAGCATCCCACTAACACACTTAAGATTTAAAATAATTAAACACCTATTAAGAAATGTAAAACTTACAGGTTTTGTGTAATAGATACAATAAAAAAAAACAAAAAATAACCATTGATTTCAGTATATATTGAGTTCTGTTTTTTAACGGGAATCTCTCAGAATAAATCACTGCATCCTACTTAAACAGGTCCATGATACCCGCCCTCCAGAAACTGGAATTAAACTAGTTTCCCACAGCACATTTCACTTTGACAGGTGAAACACTTTCGGCTTTACAGTACTGCTTCAGATGTGAACGCGGGGTGCTACAAGTCAAGCCCCCAAGTTAAGACAGTAAACTCCTAAGCACTTACAATGGTCCCGAAAATCTTCCTGTTCCCACGGCAAGCGTTAAAGAGTCATTCAGCTCTGAATAATCGGGTGGCTTTGGCATTTCAGAGAAAGCCACCATAAAATAACTCCCCTGGGTCACCCGGCTAGGAGAAAGGTGAGCGCCGCCAGCCTGGAGCACCAGCTACTAGTGATTAAGAACGGCGTGACTGCGGCGGGTCACGCGCGGCCCGGCCCCCGTCGCTGCCGCCGGAGACCCGCTATGGGGACCCGACCCGGCCGGGAGGCGTCCCCGCCACACGGGCCTCCAGGCGGCCGGCCCCGCCCCCTGCCGCGCTGCAGTGCCGGCACGCCGCGACCAGGGTTGCGCTGACTGCGCCAGTCCCGGGCCTCGCCGCCCTACAGCGTCGCGAGCCCAGCGCCAGTCAGCGGCCGCCGGCAGAGCCTGCCTGCAAAGCTAAGGTCCCGGATCTCACCTTCCTGTCCCGGGTGGCCAGCCCGCCCGCCGTCCCGGATGCCGCCGCAGTCGGGGCTTCCGGCTCGGGCCGGAAGCGCGCGCGCCCCGCCCCCCCAGAGGCCCGCCCCCTCATGACGTCAGATCGCCCCCGCCCGCCGCGCAGCTTCCCCCAGCGAGACCCAAACAGCTAGAATCCGGGCTGGAGCTGGGGGTCTAGCTGCGCGGGTGGTGGCACATCCCTTCAGGTGGGCGGCTGTCTGGGTCTGGCGACTCAGCGCTCCTCAGCCTTTCCTCCCGGTGTCCGCTCGCGACTGTCATCGCCCCATCACTTCTTGCTGCGGAGAGCATCACAAGCACCTGGAGGACCGGCATCGGTCGCTTTGGCCCCTGAGTGTCCGTCCGAGCCTAGGGGAGCCCGTCCTCCGGCGCCTTGTCGGGGCCCAGCCAGGCACCTCCGCCGCCGGCGCACGGACGCGGGCACGGAGCACTAGATTACGGTGAGTGGAAGCTGGCCCGGAGAGGCCCTGCAGGCCCGACATCCGCCAGGCACCAGGGCTGGGAGGGGTGAGGGGCGCGCGCCGCAGTGCGGCGGCACTGGAGTCGCCGCGGGGGGCAGGGCGCGCGGGCCTTGGGGCCTGCACGCGTGCCTTAGACGTTGGCACCTTTAGCTAACCTGTCTGCTCTGTTTTTCAGGCTGCTGGACCTCGGCACGTTGACGAGATTTCCCTGGGGTACCGCGGAGGATTACTTTGAATTGCAGTGGCCGCCTGTGGTCTGGAATATTTAGAACTTAAGTCTATTATTTCGGGCACCATGACTTTGAGGCTTTTGGAAGATTGGTGCAGGGGAATGGACATGAACCCTCGGAAAGCGCTGTTGATTGCCGGCATCTCCCAGAGCTGCAGTGTGGCAGAAATCGAGGAGGCTCTGCAGGCTGGTTTAGCTCCCTTGGGGGAGTACAGACTGCTTGGAAGGATGTTCAGGAGGGATGAGAACCGGAAAGTAGCCTTAGTAGGGCTTACTGCGGAGACTAGTCACGCAGTGGTCCCTAAGGAGATACCGGGAAAAGGGGGTATCTGGAGAGTGATCTTTAAGCCCCCTGACTCTGATGATACATTTTTAAGCAGATTAAATGAATTTTTAGCGGGAGAGGGCATGACAGTGGGTGAGTTGACCAGAGCTCTTGCACATGAAAATGGCTCCTTAGACCTAGAGCAGGGCATGATCCCAGAAATGTGGGCCCCTATGTTGGCACAGGCATTAGAGGCTCTTCAGCCTGCCCTGCAATGCTTGAAGTATAAAAAGCTGAGAGTGTTCTCGGGCAGGGAGCCTCCAGAACCAGGAGAAGAAGAATTTGGACGCTGGATGTTTCATACTACTCAGATGATAAAGGCGTGGCAGGTGCCAGATGTAGAGAAGAGAAGGCGATTGCTAGAGAGCCTTCGAGGCCCAGCACTTGATGTTATTCGTGTCCTCAAGATAAACAATCCTTTAATTACTGTCGATGAATGCCTGCAGGCTCTTGAGGAGGTATTTGGGGTTACAGATAATCCTAGAGAGTTGCAGGTCAAATATCTAACCACTTACCAGAAGGATGAGGAAAAGTTATCGGCTTATGTACTAAGGCTGGAGCCTTTGTTACAGAAGCTGGTACAGAGAGGAGCAATTGAGAGAGATGCTGTGAATCAGGCCCGCCTAGACCAAGTCATTGCTGGGGCAGTCCACAAAACAATTCGCAGAGAGCTTAATCTTCCAGAGGATGGCCCAGCCCCTGGTTTCTTGCAGTTACTGGTACTAATAAAGGATTACGAGGCAGCTGAGGAGGAGGAGGCCCTTCTCCAGGAAGTATTGGAAGGGCATTTCACCTGAGTCTCAGGGAACCACGAAGGGATATGGCAATGAGTAGAGCATGAAGGTAGAACAGTCTATATACTCTTGTGACACATACAATCCCTACCTTGTGCTGGCAAGTAACTCATTTTTGTGCAATTCTCAGTATAAACCCTTTGTCGTTTCTATGCCTATTTAAAGTCTCCTAAAGGTGTAATTGACTAGGAAGGATGTAGTTCTACACTGCTGTTTACCTATTTAAATTCATCCTTGTGAATATGTTTGTTGTTGTTGTAGGGACAGAGTCTCGTTTTCACCCAGGCTGGAGTGCAGTGGCGTGATCTTGGCTCACTGCACCCTCCACCTCCCGGGTTTAAGCTATTCTCCTGCCTCAGTCTCTCAAGTAGCTGGGACTACTCATGCCACCACGCCCAGCTAAGTTTTGCATTTTCAGTAGAGACGGGGTTTCACCATGTTGGCCAGGCTAATTTTGAACTCCTGACCTCAAGTGATCCACCTGCTTCAGCCTCCAAAAGTGCTGGGATTACAGGTGTGAGCCACTGCGCCCGGCCTCATCCCTGTGAATTTCTTATTGTACAAAAGTTCTTTCACTATCTGTGTGGAGTGCTCTGAGAGGACAGACAAGGCTCTGGTGTATATGCTGACCAGATCTCATTGAAATATCAGCTTGTTTGGTACGAGGCGCAAGTGTAGCATGTCACATGTGATCATGTTGGATCATTGACAGTTTTTAGGTATGTATTGACCTACATTTATGATGAAGATCCTGAGTGGAGGTTAAGATGCTAAGTTATTTTCTGTATGAATCAAAATTATATTGATTCTGTGCAATCAAAACAAAAGGCAGAATAGAATGCTGAGATTGGTTAAGTTTGCAATGACCATCTTTACAGATTTCTGCTGTGTCATCAAAACATCTAGTTCTGAGTAACATTTTCACGATTGTTATAAAATTATAGGTGTGAACTTCTAAAATAAAGGAATGGTAATAAAATGATGTTGTTTGTTTTGTTTATATCAAGGTTCCAAGAGAGATTTCATTTGAATAAAGAGTTCCCAAAGCATGAATCTGCAAACCACTGGACCTACACAGACTTAGTTCCTTGGACTCTTTCCTGTTGGTGCTCAGGGTAGGAAACTGTTCTTTAAGTGAAGGGAGCTTCTACTGAAGCAGTAAAACAATGGGGTGAAGTAAGACAGTGCACAAATTAGTGCAAGTAGTACAGATGTATCAGTGTGTCAAATTTGGAGGGAGAAGGAAAGAAATGAACATTGCATGCTGCTGCTTGGAAGACTGGACTAAAAGTTTCTCTGTTTACTTTCTCATTTAGTCCTCTTGAAAAAAGGTTGAGCAGTATAATCTTAGCACTTTGAGAGGCTGAGGCAGGAAGATTGCTTGAACCCAGGAGTTCGAGACCAGCCTGGGTAACGTACAAAAAAATTTTTAAAACTAGCCAGGCGTGGTGTGCACCTGCAGTCCCTGCTACTCAGGAGGCTGAAGCTGGAGGACTGCTTGAGGCCAGGAGGTCAAGGCTGCAGCATGCCATGATCATACCACTGTACTCCAACCCGGGTGACAGAGCAAGACCCTGTCTTAAAAAAAAAAAAAAAAAAATCCTGCAATATAGGAAAACTCAGTTTCACACTTGTGGAAATGGGCACAAAAGGTTAGAAATTGGTCAAGGGCCGGGCATGGTGGCTCACACCTGTAATCCCAGCACTTTGGGAGGCCGAGGCGGGCGGATCACAAGGTCAGGAGATCGAGACCATCCTGGCTAACACGGTGAAACCCTGTCTCTACTAAAAAAACAAAAAAGTAGCCAGGCGTGGTAGTGGGCGCCTGTAGTCCCAGCTACTTGGAAGGCTGAGGCAGGAGAATCTCTTGGACCTGGGAGGCAGAGGTTGCAGTGAGCCAAGATCGTGCCACTGCACTCCAGCCTGGGCAAAGCGAGACTCCGTCTCAAAAAAAAAAAAAAAAAAAAAAAAGAAAGAAATTTGGTCAAGGTGAAACATCCTTGGGCCAGAATTCTATCCTCTGTAGTAAGTGTAGTGAGTGATTAGGTCAGAATTCTCTTCTCTGTCTTTCTGCAGGGCCCATATTCTTTCTACTGCCAAGAAAGAGAAGCAATCATCAGGGTATCTATACCCAATAGCCTCACAAGGGAAGCAGGGCAGGCATTGGCTCCATTTCATAAATGTCCATCTTATGTGCATTGGAGGGGAGTACAGTTGACCTCTTGAATAACTTGGGGCTTCAGGGAGCCAGCCCACTGCACAATCTGTACATAACTTTTGATTCCTCAAAAACTTAACTATTATTACTGACTGGAAGCCTTACTGATAACAGAAAGTTGATTAACATATTTTGTATGTTATTTGTATTATATACTATATTAAAGTAAGCTAAAGAAAAAATGTTCTTAAAATTATATGACTGGGTGCAGTGGTTCACACCTGCAATCTCAGCACTTTGGGAGGTCAAGGCAGGTGGATCACTTAAGTTCAGGAGTTTGAGACCAGCCTGGCCAACATGGTGAAACCCGCACACACCTGTAGCCCCAGCTACTTGGGAGGCTGAGGCAGGAGAATCGCTTGAACCTGGGAGGCAGAGGTTGCAGTGAGCTGAGATTGCACCACTGCACTCCAGCCTGGGCAACAGAGCGAGACTGTGTCTCAAAAAAAAAAAAAAAAAAAAAAAAAAAGAGGAAGAAAATCGTAGGAGAAACTATATTTACAATTCATTAAAGAAGTGCCTCGCCATAAAGGTCTTCAGCCTTCACACTGAGCAGGCTGAGGGAGAAAAGGAGGGTTGGTCTTGCTGTCTCAGTGGTGGCAGAGACGGAAGAAAATCTGTGGATAAGTGGACCTGTGTAGCTCAAGCTCCTGTTGCTCAAGAATCAGCTACACGTTATTCTGGATCAGAATCCTACTGCAAATTAGACACTTAGCAGTGGAGAATATGAGAATCTGTAAGACCTGGGCAGGTGGCATGGGTTATCTTTTACCTAAAAAAAAAAAAAGCACAGTTAACAATTGCTGAAAGGTAGGATAAAGTATTTCATAAAGTACCCAAATTTGGGATGTGCACCTTGGTTTTAGATTCAAAGGCATAGTATAATGTTTGTGTTATGACTAAATGTCATGATTAGGTTCCCATAAATTCTTCCACGATGGAAAGATAAATATTAGATGACATATGGATTCTGAATAGATTAGAAGATGTAATTCTGATCTTGTTCATATTTGTGTAGTCATTTGGAGTGTACAAGGCATTGTGACACGGGCCACTCACTTGCCCCCTCAGTAGTGGGAAGCAGACATGGTGAATGTGTGCACCCATGGGTATTAATACAGGTTGCACCTCTCCATATGTGAGGCACTGAGCTGAGGGCTTAAGACTGTGTCATTAGATTTAGACTACAATCCCTGCCCTGGAGGTCTATTCAGGGTCAGTGATGATAGCTGGCATTGAGCAGCAGATACTGAGCACCAGTGAACACATTTGGTCCTACAACGATCTCAGTCCTTGATTTTCCCTGTTTTACAGATGAGACTGAGAAGCTAAGAAACTTGCCCAGGGTTTCACAGCTAGTGAGCGGCAGGCTCAGACATTTCCAGAGTTCCATCTTAATGTATTCTATGCTACCTTATTCAGAAACCTGCTATTTCCCCATTTGACAGATGAGAAGCTTGAGGATCAGAGAGATTCAATGCCAGGGGTAAGGGCTCATAATCTGATTCCAGAAAGCTGTTCTCAAGGTGTCCTGACATGTATCTGGTAAACACTACATAATTTTTGTTTAAGTTATGTTTATGGAATCATGTAAAATAAAATATGCTCCCCTTAAATAGCTATGTTTCAACTGGGCGTGGTGGCTCACGCCTGTAATCCCAGCACTTTGGGAGGCCAAGGCAGGCGGATCACCTGAGGTCAGGTGAACCTCAGGTGAACTGGCCAACATGGTGAAACCCTATCTCTACTAAAAATAGAAAAATTAGCTGGGCGTGGTGGTGGGCACCTGTAATCTCAGCTACTGGGGAAGCTGAGGCAGGAGAATTGCTTGAACCCAAGAGGTGGAGGTTGCAGTGAACTGAGTTTGTGCCACTGCACTCTGGCCTAGGCGACAGAGTGAGCCTCCACCTCAAAAAAGAAAAAAAAAAAAAAAAGAAACCATAAAGAAACCATCACAGATCACAGATTAGAGACTAAGTAAAGAGGTGGTGAACTAAATGTAATGTGTCCTGGAAGGGATCTTGGAACAGATAAAAGGCATGAGTGGAAAAGTGGGATCCAAGTATAGTTAGGAGGTTAGAGGTAACAGAAATGTGTCAATGTTAGTTTCCTGGAGGTGCCAAATGTACCATGGAAATGTAAAGTGTTAACAGTAGGGGAAAGTAGGTGAGAATTCAGGAGCTCTCTGCGCTCTTTATAACTTATCTGTAAGCCTAAAGCTACTATTAAAAAAATATTCATTGAAACACACATATCTTGGGTTCCTAGATGTTTCAGCAAAAAGTAAAAAATAATTTTAAAAAGAAGGACTCGGTGAGGTGGCTCATGCCTGTAATCTCAGCACTTTGGGAGGCTGCAGCAGGCTGATCATTTGAGCCTAGGAGTTCAAGACTGACCTGACCAACATAGTGAAACCTTGTTTCTACAAAACCACATGTGATAGTGCATGCCTGTGGTCCCAGCTACTTGGGAGGCTGAGGTGGGAGAATCTCTTGAGCCTGGGGAAGTTGAGGCTGCAGTGAGCCAAGATCGCACCACTGCACTCCAGCCTGGGCGACAGAGCAAGACCCTGTCTCAAAAAATAAAAATAAAAATAAAAAATCTGTGTAGATATATACACTATATGCATGGTAATAACAAATGACCTGAGATGCCAACCAGTAAAACAAGTCATTTCATTCATTGAAACACCACTAGGTGGCAGGTAGCACGAAGGGCAGGCCCCAGCCAAGCCAAAGCAGGGAAAGGGATTCTTACGTAAACAGGGTCATAATCTAACCCTGGAAAACTAGAACATTTCTCCAGCTTTCATGCAGAAAAATATTTTTCAGTACTCAGTCTAGGACAATGACTTCTCTCTAGGTCCATGACATTCTAGAATCTTCTAATTCACTGGTCAGAGAGGCCTGGCCTCACCAAATGGATTGATCCCAGTCTGTTCAAGTGAGAACATTCTTCATGATTCCACTTCATTCCCAGCTAGTGTGTCTCTCAACATTGGAAACCAGATCAACTTCTGAAAGTCACTTATTTTAAAGAGAATGAAATTGAGGTTCGGGCCAGGCGCGGTGGCTCCAGCACTTTGGGAGGCTGAGGCAGGCATATCACCTAAGGTCAGGAGTTCGAGATCAGCCTAACCAACATGGAGAAACCTCGTCTCTACTAAAAATACAAAAATTAGCTGGGCGTGGTGGCACATGCCTACAATACCAGCTACTTGGGAGGCTGAGGCAGGAGAATCACTTGAACCCGGGGGGCAGAGGGTGCGGTGAGCTGAGATCACGTTTCCCAATATTATCAGCATATCTTTTGATGAGTGTGCCTTTTAACTCTCCCACTAGATTCTATACTCCTCTTCAAGGAGTATCACATCCCTACATAAGCCCAATACACTTGGAAGGTAATCAATATTTCTTTTCTTTTTTGAGACATGGTTTTACTCTGTTGCCCAAGCTGGAGTGCAATGGTGCAAACACAGCCCACTGAAGCCACACTGTACTCCAGCCTGGGCAACAAGAGTGAAACTCTGTCTCAAAAAAAAAAGGAAGAAAGAATTTGAGATTCAAAGTACTATGGAGCTATGGTGGGTTCCCACATGCTCTCCTTCTACTGCTGCCAGCCAGCGTCACTCTGCTTTGAGAGGTGTTAGTTTTTTGTTTTGTTTTGTTTTATTGAGACTGAGTCTCACTCTGTCACCCAGGCTGGAGTGCAGTGATGCGATCTCGGCTCACTGCAACCTCCGCCCCCTGGGTTCAAGCGATTCTCCCCCTCAGTCTCCCAAATAGCTGGGATTACAGACACCTGCCAACATTCCTGGCTAATTTTTGTATTTTTGTAGAGATTGGGTTTCACCATGTTGGCCAGGCTGGTCTTGAACTCCTGACCTCAGGTCATCTGCCTCCTCCACCTCCCAAAGTGCTGGGATTATAGGCGTGAGCCACCATGCCTGGCCTAGTTTTCTTTTTCTTTTCTTTTCTTTTTTTTTTTTTTTTGAGATGGAGTCTTACTCTTGTTGCGTAGGCTGGAGTGCAATGGCACGATCTCCGCTCACTGCAACCTCCACCTCCCGGGTTCAAGCGATTCTCTTGCCTCAGTCTCCCGAGTAGTTAGGATTACAGGCATGCACCACCACACCCCGCTAATTTTGTATTTTTAGTAGAGACGGAGTTTCTCCATGTTGGTCAGGCTGGTCCCAAATTCCCAGCAGGTGATCTGCTCGCCTTGGCCTCCCAAAGTGTTGAGATTACAGGCATGAGCCACTGCGCCCGGCCTATTCTTATATTACCATATAAACTGGGTAAGTATGTTAAATAAATTAGTGTCATATATTACACTGATTTACTGATAATTATTCATTAATTCACTGTAAAGCAGGCTTGTAAGTCACCACCCTAAAAGGTAGGTTGGGAGTCAGCTGTTGGGTCGACAGTAGCAGAATTCTACAGATGAGGCATGTAAGGCTCAGAGAGGGTGAGAAGCTTTGCTCCAGGACATGAAGCTGAGTAGAGGTGGGGCCCAACTGGGAACCCGAATCTGAGGCTGCTTCTGTCTTGTTCTGTGACCTGAGCAGAGATGCTTAATTCATCTTGGACTTCAGTTTATTTACCTACAAAATCTGTGCTCTCTTTTAGCTCTAAAATTTTGAGTATCTTTAAACTATAAACGGGTGTGGTGGCTCACGCCTGTAATCCAGCACTTTGGGAGGCCGAGGTGGGCAGATCACTTGAGCCCATGAGTTTGAGACCAGCCAGGGCAACAAGGTGAAACCCCATCTCTACCAAAAATACAAAAAAATTAGTTGGGCGTAGTGGTGCATGCCTGTAATCCCAGCTACTCAGGAGGCTGAGGCAGGAGAATCACTTGAACCCGGGAGGCAGAGGTTGCAGGGAGCCGAGATTACACTACTGCACTCCAGCCTGGGAGACAGTGAGACTCTGTCTCAAAAACACAAATAAGTAAGTTATAAACTGACTATAAGTTCTTAATATTTGTCATTTAATATGAGTTTCCCAATATTATCAGCATATCTTTTGATGAGTGTGCTTTTAACTCTCCCACTAGATTCTATACTCCTCTTCAAGGAGTATCACATCCCTACATAAGCCCAATACACTTGGAAGATAATCAATATTTCTTTTCTTTTTTGAGACATGGTTTTACTCTGTTGCCCAAGCTGGAGTGCAATGGTGCAAACACAGCCCACTGAAGCCTCAAACTCTTAGGTTCAAGCAATCCTCCAACTTCAGCCTCCTGAGTAGCTGGGACCACACACGCACAACACTACGTCCAGCCAATCGATATTTCTTGTTTGTTTGTTTTTTCTTTTTGAGACAAGGTCTCACTCTGTCACCCAGGGTGGAGTGCAGTGCCACGATCATGTTTCACTGCAGCCTTGACCTCCCGGGTCCAGACAATCCTCCCACCACCTTAGCCTCTGGAGTAGCTGGGACCGCAGGCATGCACCACCGTGCCCAGCTAATGTTTTGTCATCGTTTGTAGGGACAGGGCTTCACTATGTTGCCCAGGCTGGTCTCAAACTCTTCAGTTCAAGAGATCCACCCACCTCAGCAAGAGTAGGCATAAGGAAATGAATATAATCATTGGTGAACCTGTTTCTCACCTTGTTTCCTAAACCCAACCCATTACCTCCTTCTATTAATCATTAATAATAATAATTACTATTATCTCTCTGATAATAATAATAATACAGGATAACTTATGCTACAGAAGAGACAACACTGTTCGCTACCACCCAGCACAGCAACTATTAACCCTTTTCCTCTTTCGTAATTAAGATTTGTTCACCCACTTTACAGAACCATTAATACCAGAGGAAGTTCAGCCTCTCCCCAGCCCTATAGAAAGAGTGGGTGGTAAATCTTTTGTTGTTGTTGTTTTTGTTTGTTTATTTTAGAGATTTGGTCTCACTCTGTAGCCTATGCTGGAATGCAGTGGTGCAATCACAGGTCACTGCAGCCTCGAACTCCTGGGTTCAAGTGCTCCTCCTGTCTCAGCCTCCTGAGAGAGTGGTAAATCTGAAAAGTTGAAATGATTTGGTATCCTTTGCCAAACTGCTTGCTATAGGCGTGGGCAAATAATTCAGATCTAGCCAGTGAAATATGAGCAGCTATTTTTTAAACTGTCTTCATAGGAGCATAGACTCTGGTGCCAGATTGCCCCAGGTCAGATTCCAGCTTCAGGCTGGGCACAATGGTTCACATTTGTAATCCCAGCACTTTGGGAGGCTGAGGAAGGCAGATCACTCGAGGTCAGGAGTTCAAGACCAGCCTGGCCAACATGGTGAAACCCTGTCTCTATTAAAAACACAAAAAAATTAACCAGGGTGATGGTGCATGCCTGTAATCCCAGCTACTCGGGGGGCTGAGGCAGGAGAATCGCTTGAACCCAGGAGGCAGAGGTTGCAGTGAGCCAAGATTGCGCCACTGCACTCCAGCCTGGGCAAGAGAGGGAGACTCTGTCTCAAGAAAAAAAAAAAAAAAAAGAAAAGAAAAACAAGAAGCAATAACCTGCTTGGGCCCTGACACTCTCATCCCTCTGTCAGAGTGGGGAGACTTACCTTGTACCAACCAGCTTTTGGTTTTTAAGCAACTGTACTGTGAATATTTAACAAAGGCTTTTATTTTTTTGCTTTTGTCTCACTCTTTTGCACAGGCCGGTGTACAGTGGCATGATCACAGCTCACTGCAGCATTGACCTCCCAGGCTCAAGCGATCCTTCCACCTCAGCTTCCTGAGGAGCTGGGACTGCAGGTGCATGCCGTCACACCTGGCCATTTTATTTTTATTTTTATAGAGATAGAGTCTTGCCATGTTGCCCAGGCTTGTCTGGAACTCCTGGGCTCAAAGCAATCCTCCTGCCTCAGCCTCCCTTAGGCTTGCAAGTGTGAGCCACCATACCCAGCAACAAAAGCTATTAAAGTGTGCATTCCTTTTATCTAACATATTCTATAGAAATGTATCCCAAGAAACTAAATAAGGATGTCTACAAAGAATGGACTAAAATGTTTTTCATTGCAATATTTTTTATAATTGTGAAAAAAATCAGAAACCATATAAATATCCAATAATAACTAACAGATTAAGTAAATTATGCAATGTCCAAAGGACTATAAACTCAGTAGCTATTAAAAATTTTGTACTGAGGGCTGGGCATGGTGGCTCATGCCCATAATATAGCACTTTGGGAAACTGGAGTGGAAGGATTGCTTGAGCCCAAGGGTTGGAGACTAGCCTGGGCAACACAGTGAGACTCTCATCTCCACCAAAAAAATAAAATTAGCCAGGCGTGGTGGTGTGCACCTGTGGTCCCTGCTACTCGGGAAGTTGAGACAGAAGGATCGCTTTAGTCTAGGAGGTCAAGGTTGCTGTGAGCTGCGATCAAGCCACTGCACTCCAGTCTGGGCAATATAGCAAGATCCTATCTCTATATTAAAAAACAAAAAACAAAAAACTTGCATTGAGTTGCAAGTATTGCAGTTGCTGTTTTTGTAGGTCAAAACTATTTGAATTTGGGTAATTTCATATGTTTCAACCTAATAGAAGAATTTTTTTTGCATACAAATAGGTTTACAACCCACCATGAAGTGAAAAAAGGCCAGGTGCAGCGTCTCACACCTGTAATCCCAGCACTTTGGGAGGCTAAAGCAGGTGGATCACCTGAGGTCAGGAGTTCGAGACCAGCCTGGCCAACATGGCGAAATCCCGTCTGTACTAAAAATACAAAAATTAGCTGGGCATGGTGGCAGGTGCCTGTAATCCCAGCTACTCGGAAGGCTGAGGCAGGAGAATCACTTGAATCTGGGAGGCAGAGTTTGCAGTGAGCCGAGATCGTGTCATTGCACTCCAGCCTGGGTGACAAGAGTGAAACTCCATCTCAAAATAAAAAAAAAAAAAGGAAAAAAGAAAACAGCAGAGTACAACAGTATTTATGGAACAAACTCATTTTTGTATGGGCAAATACATGTAAATTATTTGTAATGAAAAAAGTCTGGAGCGGCATATGCCAAACTGTTAACAGCAGTTATCTGTGCGTAGCAGAATTATAAGCCATTTTAACATTTTTTTTTTTTTTTTTTTTGAGACGGAGTCTCGCTGTGTCACCCAGGCTGGAGTGCAGTGGCCGGATCTCAGCTCACTGCAAGCTCCACCTCCCAGGTTCACGCCATTCTCCTGCCTCAGCCTCTCCAGTAGCTGGGACTACAGGCGCCCGCCACCTCGCCCAGCTAGTTTTTTGCATTTTTTAGTAGAGACGGGGTTTCACTGTGTTAGCCAGGATGGTCTCGATCTCCCGACCTTGTGATCCGCCCGTCTCGGCCTCCCAAAGTGCTGGGATTACAGGCTTGAGCCACCGCGCCCGGCCCATTTTAACATTTTTTAAAATGAAGTTTCTGCTTTTCTCCAGTGAATACTTCCTATTTGTGTAATGTTTACAGATTCTTGAATAAATGAAACAAAATAAACCATAAGAGATAAATTGCGAGCTTGAGTCTGGGAGGTCAAGGCTGCAGTGAGCTGTGATCATGCCACTTGCACTTTAGCCTGGGTGACAAAGCAAAAAAAAAAAAAAAAAAATTCCTTCACTTAAAAATATCTGCGGTTGGCAGGGCACACTGGCTTATGCCTGTAATCCCAGCACTTTGGGAGGCCAAGATGGGCAGATCATGAGGTCAGGAGATCAAGATCATCCTGGTTAACACAGTGAAACCCCGTCTCTACTAAAAATACAAAAAAATTAGCCAGGCTTGGTGGCAGGCGCCTGTAGTCTCATCTACTCGGGAGGCTGAGGCAGAAGAATGGCTGAACCCAGGAGGTGGAGCTTGCAATGAGCCAAGACTGCACCATTGTACTCCAGCCTGGGAGACAGAGTGAGACTCCGTCTCAAAAAAAAAAAAGAAAGCAATTAATTCTTGTTGATCATAGGGGGGGAAAATCTGCAAAGACCCTCTTTGTCTTTCTTTCTTTCCTTCTTTCTTTCTTTCTTTCTCTCTCTCTCTCTCTTTCTTTTTCTTTCTTTCTTTCTTTCTTTCTTTCTTCTTTCTTTCTTTCTTTCTTTCTTTCTTTCTTTCTTTCTTTCTTTCTTTCTTTCTTTCTTTCTTTCTTTCTTTCTTTCTTTCTTTCTTTCCATTTTTGTTTTGAGACAGAGTCTCACTCTGTTGCCCAGGCTGTAGTGCAGTGGTGCACTCTCAGCTCGTTGCAACCTCTGCCTCCTGGGTTCAAGCGATTCTCCTGCCTCAGCCTCCCAAATAGCTGGGATTACAGGCGACAGCCACCACTCCTGGCTAATTTTTGTATTTTTAGTAGAGATGGGGGTTTCACCAATTTGGCCAGGATGGTCTCGAACTCCTGACCTCAAGTGATCCACCTGCCTCGGCCTCCCAAAGTGCTGGGATTACAGGCATGATGCACTGCACCCAGCTTTTTTTTTTCTTTCACCCCTACACCTTCTTCTGGGACTTTCTTTCTTTCTTTCTTTCTTTCTTTCTTTCTTTCTTTCTTTCTTTCTTTCTTTCTTTCTTTCTTTCGAGAAAGACATGAGCCACCGCACCCAGCCACCTTTTTCTTTTTAAATTTTTTTAAAGTTTACTTGTTTATTTGAGACAGGGCCTTGCTCTGTCTCCCAGGCTGGAGTTTGGTGGTACGATCATAGCTCACTGCAGGCTTGACCTCCCAGGCTTGAGCAATTCTCCCACTTCAGCCTCCCAAGTAGCTGGGAGACCCTTTCCCTCCCTTCCTCCCTCCTTTCCTTCCTTCCCTTCCTCCTTTCTTCCCTCCTTCCTTCCTTCTTCCTTCCTTGTTGTTTTTTTTTTTTTTTTGAGACGGGGTCTTGCTTGGTCACCCAGGCACTGAGATGTGGTGGTGTAATCATAGCTCACTGTAGCCTTGAACACCTGGGCTCAAGTGATCCTCCCACCATAGCCTCCCAAGTAGCTAGAACTACAGGCCTGCACCACCACACCTGACTAATTTTTATTTTTGTGTAGATGAGCTCTCCCTCTGTTGAGCAGGCTGGTCTCGAACTCCTGGCCTCAAGCAATTCTCATCCTTCGCCCTTCCTCAGCCTCCCAGAGGGTTGGGATTACAGGCGTGAACCACTGTGCCCGGCTCAAAGACCCTTTTTCCAATCACAGTAGTGTTCATAGATTCCAGAGATTAGGCCCTGATATCTTTGGGGGTCATTCTTCAACCTGTTACTCCCTCTGCTTTCAGACCGTGGTGTGTGGCTGTGTCCTGTCCTGTGTCCGTCCTGCTGCCCTAGTGTTGTGGAAGATCCGGGGGGGGAGACATGTTTTCACTTGGTAGCCCCCTCTGCAGGGACTGTTCCTTTAACAGTTGTTCAGGCTGAGCATGGTGGCTCATGCCTGTAATCCCAGCACTTTGGGAGGCCAAGGTGGGTGGATTGCCTGAGGTCAGGAGTGCAAGACCAGCCTGACCAACATGGTGAAACCCTGTCTCTACTCAAAATGGCAAAAAAAAAAAAAAAAAAAAAAAAAAAAAAAAATTAGCTGGGCGTGGTGGTGGGTACCTGTAATCCCAGCTACTCAAGAGGCTGAGGCAGGAGAATTGCTTGAACCCGGGAGGCTGCAGTGAGCCAAGATTGTGCCATTGCACCCCAGCCTGGGCGACACAGCGAGACTCCGTCTCAAACAACAACAACAGCAACAGCTGTCCATATTCCAAAGCATATTGACATCACTCCTCGGCAGTTGACGTACCCACTTCTCCTTGTTGTAGGTTTATATTTGTTTTCATCCTTGACTGTCATTTTGGATGAGTTTCAGGTAGAAACAGAGATAACATGTGCATTCAATACACAGCGTTTAACCAAACATTTCTCTACAGGCTTTAAATACTTTTGTGACTAGCTTTATTACTTCTTCCGTTTGTTAAAATATTATCTGCTTGTTTTCAAAATGTTCTCGTACCGAGGACAAATAGGCTGCTAGAAATCACATCTCTTGGTCAGGTGCAGTGGCGCATGCCTGTAATCCCAGCATTTTGGGAGACCAAGGTGGGAGGATTACTTGAGCCCAAGAGTCTGAGCCCAGCCTGGGCAACATAGTTTGACCCAGTCTTTATAAAAAAATAATGAAAATAAATAAAATTTAAAAAAAGAAATCACATCTCTTACCCAAAAGCAATGGTTAAAATTTGGGTCTACCATTATATATTTTTTGAGACACCATCTCACTCTATTGCCCAGGCTGGAGTACAGTGGTGCGATCTCAGCTCTCTACAACCTCCGCCTCCTGGGTTCAACCGATTCTCCTGCCTCAGACTCTTGAGTAGCTGGGACTACAGGTGCGCACTCCCACGCCTGGCTAATTTTTTGTATTTTTAGTAGAGACGGGGTTTTACTGTGTTGGCCAGGCTGGTCTCGAACTCCTGACCTAAGGCATCTGCCTGCCTTGGCCTCCCAAAGTGCTGGGATTACAGGCATGAGCCACTGCACCCAGCTCCTGTTATAAAATTTTTAAAGCATATCCCAAATATGATGGCATTTTGCCCCAAGCATGTACTTCTTAAAATATAGACCTTTTCTTTTAATACCTATAGCACACGTGACGAAATTGTCAATAATGACTTAGTATCATCCAATACCCAGTTCATATTAAAGTTTTCCCAATTATGTCAAAAATAGCTACTCACCAAACTTAAAAAGTATCTTCTTACAGTTGGTTTATGGGAATCTGGATTCAAAACAAGAGCCATGCCTGATACTTGGTTGCTATGCCTCCAAAGCGTCTTAATTAAAGCAGTCTCCTGCCTTGTCTCCATGCCATTGCCTTGTTGAATTTCAATTGTAAAAAAAACACTTAGGAAATAAACAAAATTCCCCTTTTATCCACAGGGGATACGTTCCAAGATCCCCAGTGGATGCCTGAAACTGTGGCTAGTGTACCATGCCTTTTCCTATACGTACATACATATCTATGTTTTGTTGTTGTGGTGGTGTTGTTTTCGAGACGGAGTCTTGCTCTGTCACCCAGGCTGGAGTGCAGTGGCACAATCTCAGCTCACTACAACCTTCACCTCCTATAGTCAAGCGATTCTCCTGCCTCAGCCTCCCGAGTACCTGGGATTACAGGTGTGCACCACCATGCCCAGCTAATTTTTGTATTTTTAGTAGAGATGGGGTATCAGCATGCTGGTCAGGCTAGTCTCAAACTCCAGACCTCATGATCCACCCGGGTTGGCCTCCCAAAGTGCTGGGATTACGAGCATAAGCCACTGTGCCTGGCGTGTTTGTTTGTTTGTTTTTAAGAGATGAGGTCTCACTGTATTGCCCAGGCTGGTCTCGAACTCCTGGGCTCAAACGATCCTCCTGCCTCGGTTTCCCAAAGTGCTGGGATTACAGGTGTGAACTATCACAACTGGCTTTTTTTTTTTTTTTTTTTTTTTAAGACGGAATCTTGCTCTGCGGCCCAGGCTGGAGTGCAGTGGCACAATCTCGGCTCACTGCAAGCTCCGTCTCCTGGGTTCACGCCATTCTCCTGCCTCAGCCTCCCAAGGAGCTGGGACTACAGGCACCCGCCACCACGCCCAGCTAATTTTTTGTATTTTTAGTAGAGACGGGGTTTCACCGTGTTAGCCAGAATGGTCTCGATCTCCTGACCTCGTGATTCACCCGCCTTGGCCTCCCAAAGTGCTGGGATTACAGGCGTAAGCCACCGTGTCCGGTCTTTCTTTTTTTTTTAAGAGATGGGGTCTCACACTGTTGCCCAGGCTGGAGTACAGCAGTATAATCATAGCTCTCTGTAACCTCAAACTCCTGGTCTCAAGCAATCCCACGGCCTCATCCTGCCCAGTTGCTGGGATTATAGGCATGCACCACCAAACTCAGCTAATTTTTTAAAAAGTTTTTGTAGAAATGGGGTCATGCTATGTTGCCCAGGCTGTAGTACAGTGGTATGATCAAGGCTTACTGTAGCCTCAAACTCCTGAGCTCAAATGATCCTCCCATGTTAGCTTCCCGAGTAGCTAAGACTACAGGCGTGTGCAACCAGGCTCAGCTACTATGATAAAGTTTAATTTATAAATTAGGAGCAGCAAGAGATTGACAACAGTAACATAAAATAGAACAATTATAACAATATACTGTAATAAAAGGTGTGTAAATGTGGTCTCTCTCTCTCCTCTGTGTGTCAAAATATCTTATTGCGTGTAATATTTTCAGGCCCCAGTTGACCGCAGGTAGCTGAAACCACAGCAAGTGAAACTGTAGATAAGACAGGACTACTGTATTTCAGTGCAGTGGCCGGATCTCAGCTCACTGCAAGCTCCACCTCCTGGGTTTACGCCATTCTCCTGCCTCAGCCTCCCGAGTAGCTGGGACTACAGGCGCCAGCCACCTCGCCCGGCTAGCTTTTTTTTTTGTATTTTTTAGTAGAGACGGGGTTTCACCGTGTTAGCCAGGATGGTCTTGAACTCCTGACCTCGTGATTCGCCCGTCTCGGCCTCCCAAAGTGCTGGGATTACAGGCTTGAGCCACCGCGCCCGGCCGGACTACTGTATTTCTATTTCCCACATTGTTCCAAAATGGTTTTGAGATAGTCCAATAGGGTGCACTGTTTCATTATGTTAAGATTTGTGAATGTGACTTGGGGCTAATGAATCAGCTTAGGTCTTGCTCAGATGTCAAACTCCAGCCCTAGGCATTCTGCCCCCAGAGCAGCACCTGTAGTCTGAAATTCGAACTATTTCAAAAGGCACCTGTTTTTTACCCGAAGGTCTTAAACACCATCTCCAGGCAAAATTACCTTTGAATCAGATGGGATCTAGGAAAAGGCAGAGACCTCCAATACCAAACTCCTTCCACAGAGGCTATCGTGCCCAGGGGACGCTGTGCCTACATTTCCTCAAGTTCATGTACAGTCAACTTCAAATTCTTATTTTATTTTTATTATTTTATTTCATTTTTATTTTGTATTGAGATGGAGTCTTGCTCTGTCACCCAGGCTGGAGTGTAGTGGTGCAATCTTGGCTCACTGCAACCTCTGCCACCAAGTTCAAGCAATTCTCATGCCTCAGCCTCCCAAGTAGCTGGGACTACAAGCATGCACCACCACACCAAGCTAATTTTTTTTGTATTGTTAGTAGAGACAGGGTTTTGCCATGTTGGCCAGGCTGCTCTCCAACTCCTGACCTCAAGTGATCGGACTGCCTCAGCCTCCCAAAGTGCTGGGATTACAGGCATAAGCCACTGTGCCTGGCCAATTATTTATTTATTTATTTGAGATGGAGTCTGGCTCTATCGCCACGTTAGAGTGCAGTGGCGCGATCTTAACTCACTGCAACCTCTGCCTCCTGGGTTCAAGTGATGTTCCTACCTTAGCCTCCCAAGTAGCTGGGACTACAGGGGCATCCTACCACACCCAGCTAACTTGTTTTGTATTGTTAGTAGAGACGCAGTTTCACCATGTTGACCAGGATGGTCTCCATCTCTTGACCTCATGATCTGCCCACCTTGGCCTCCCAAAGTGCTGAGATTACAGGCGTAAGCTACCGTGCCTGGCCCAATTTTTTACTTTTTTAGAGACAGGATCTCCCTGTCATCCAAGCTGGAGTGCAGTGGTGTGATCATCGCTCACTGTAGCCTTAAACTCCTGGGCTCAAGTGATCCTCCTGCCTCGGCCTCCCAAAGTGCTGGGATTACAGGGGCATGCCACCACCTGCTTTAAAAGAAGAAACATCCAAGAGTCCTTCCCTTGAATTATTGTTACAGAATATTACTGAAATGTGTATAGGAAAAGAAAACACAACTTTTTTTTTTTTTTGAGACAGAGTCTCGCTCTGTCTCCAGGCTTCAGTGCAATGGCATGATCTCGACTCACTGCAAACCCCACCTCCCAGGTTCAAGTGATTCTCCTGCCTCTGCCTCCCATGTAGCTGGGACTACAGGTGCATGCCACACCTGGCTAATTGTTTGCATTTTTAGTAAAGATGGGGTTTCACTGTATTAGCCAGGATGGTCTCAATCTCCTGACCTCATGATCTGACCACTTCGGCCTCCCAAAATGTTGGGATTATAGGCGTGAGCCACCGTGCCTGGTCAACATATCTTTTTTATGGGGGTAAAGGGATGACTTCCCTCATCACCTCCTTCCTATATTTGAGGATCTGCCCACTGTATTCATTTCCCAGGGCTGCTGTCACAAAGCACCCCAAACTGGGTGGCGTGAAGCAATAGAATTTGAATCTCTCATAGTTCTGGAGACTAAAAGTCTTGACTCCAGGTTTCAGCAGGGCCATGCACTCGCTGAAGGCTGTAGGAAGGATCTATCCTGTGCTTCTCCCCGCTTGTGGTGGGTGCCAGCAATCCTCAGCGTCCTTTGGCTGGGAGACATCACTCCAGTCTCTGCCTCTGTCATCACATGGCCTTCTCCCTGTGTATCTCTCTGTGTCTCTGTTTTCTCTTCTTATAAGGACATCAGTTATTGGATTAGGGCCTACCCTAATTCAGTATGACCTCATTTTAACTTAACTAATTACATCTGCAAAGGCCCTGCTTCCAAATAAGGTCACATTCTGAGGTTCTGGGCAGACATAGATTCCTGGAGGACACCATTCAGCCCTGGCCACCCACCCCATGAGTCTCACTGGGCCAGGGAGGGATGCAGCCTACCCCCTTCTACAGAAAATGAAAACACCCAATAGCACATTCTCAGTCTCCCTGGCAGGTGCTGCACAGATGCATTACCCAGGTTTGGCCAATGGGGTACAGCCACATAGGATTTTGTATCTGGAGCCAGGGATGCAAAGCAGCAGGGGGTGGAGAGAATCTTTTTCTTTTTTTTCTTCAAGATGGAGTCTTGCTCTGTCACCTAAGCTGGAATGCAGTGGTGCGATCTTGGCTTACTGCAACCTCCACCTCCCAGGTTCAAGCGATTCTCCTGCCTTGGCCTCCTGTGAAGCTGGGATTATAGGCATACACCACCACACCCGGCTAATTTTGGTATTTTTATTTTATTTGTTTGTTTGTTTGTTTGCTTGCTTGTTTTGAGACAGAGTCTCGCACTATCCCCTAGGCTAGAGTGCAGTGATGCGATCTCGGCTCGCTACAACCTCCACCTAGGTTCAAGTGATTCTCCTGCCTCAGCCTCCTGAGTAGCTGGGATTACAGGTGTGTGCCACCATGCCTGGCTAATTTTGGTATTTTTATAGAGATGAGTTTTCACCATGTTGGTCAGGCTGGTCTTGAACTCCTGGGTTCAAGTGATCCACCCACCTCAGCCTCCCAAAGTGCTGGGATTACAGGCACGAGCCACCACACCTGGCCTGGAGAGATACTTAAAGCTGGTCGTATGTATTTTTTTGTATTTTCTGTCAGCTTTTGTTGTGATAACAAACACCCCCAAATCTCAGGGGCTTCTAGCAACAAGCATGCGTTTCTCACAGTTCTGGGCATCAGTTGTGGGTGGTCAGATGATTGGTCGCTTCTGCTGGAATCTGATGGGCTGGGCTCCAGACTGTAGTTGGGGTTCAGGTGTGATCCACACGTCTTATTGCAGACCCCAGGCTGGAGGAGCAGCCAGCTACCTGGGGTATGCTCTTCTCATGCAAGACGGCAGGAGTGCAAGAGCAGGGGCAGGAACCCAGGATGCCTCCTGAGCTGTCTGCTCAGAACCGGCCCAAGGTCACTTTGCCCATCCCCCATTAGTATGTGCAAGTCACACAGCCAACCCAAAGTCAGTTGGGGCAGGGCAATATACTCTGCCCACAGGGAAGCACAAAGCGGGGCAAGAGAAGGAATCCTTTCTGGAAAATAATAGAATCTACCACACCATGGCAGCAACAGCTAGATGGCAGTGGTGTCCTTACTAGTCTGGATCTGGGCTGTGGTTCCCGCCCAATTTATCTTATTTTTGTAGAAATAGGCGGTGGTGGCGCAGGGGGCGGCGGTGGGGGAGGTTCTTATTATGTTGCCCAGGCTGGCCTTGAACTCCTAGCCTCAAACAATCCTCCCGTCTTGGCCTCCCATAGTGTTGGCATTACAGGCAAGAGCCAGTGTGCCCAGCCACCTAATTTCTGATCCGGTTTCTTTCCTTTTTCTTTTTCTTTTCTTGTCTTTTTTTTTTTTTTTTTTTTTTTTTTTTTTGATGCCTAGTCTTGCTCTGTCTGTCTCCCAGGCTGCCAGGCTGGTGGAATGAAGTGGTGTGATCTCGGCTCACTGCAACTGCCACCTCCCAGGTTCAAGTGATTCTCCTGCCTTGGCCTCCCAAGTAGCTGGGACTACAGGCACGTGCCACCAGGCCTGGCTAATTTTTGTATTTTATTTTACCTATTTATTTATTTATTTTAGACGGAGTCTGGCTTTGTTGCCCAGGCTGGAGTGCAGTGGCGTTATCTCAGCTCACTGCAACCTCCACCTCCTGGGTTCAAGCGATTCTCCTGCCCCAGCCTCCCAAGTAGCTGGGATTACAGGCACCTGCCACCACACCCTGCTAAATATATATATATATAATTTATTTATTTATTTATTTTCGAGATGGAGTCTCACTCTGTTGCCCAGGCTAGAGTGCAGTGGCATGATCTCGGCTCACTGCAACCTCTGCCCCGCTGGGTTCAAGCAATTCTTCTGCCTCAGCCTCCTGAGTAGCTGGGATTATAGGCGACTGCCACTGTGCCCAGCTAATTTTTGTATTTTTTGTAGAGACAGGGTTTCACCATCTTGGCCAGGCTGGTCTTGGACTCCTGACCTCATTATCCACCCGCCTTGGCCTCCCAAAGTGCTGGGATTACAGGCATGAGCCATCACACCCGGTCAATTTTTTATATTTTTGGTAGAGACAGGGTTTCACCATGTTGGCCAGGCTGGTCTCCAACTCCTGACCTCAAGTGATCTGCCTACCTTGGTCTCCCAAAGTGCTGGGAATGCAAGTGTGAGCCACTACACCCAGCAATTTTTGTATTTTTAGCAGAGATGTGGTTTCACCCTGTTGGCCAGGCTGGTCTTCAGCTCCTGACCTCAGGTGATCCACCTGCCTTGGCCTCCCAACGTGCTGGGATTATAGGCGTGAACCACTGTGCCCAGCCTCTGATCTGGGTTCTTAAACCAGTTCTGTGAGATGCCCAGTAGCCTTTGGTACATTCCTTTTCAGCTTCAATCAGCCAGAATTGGAGTAGCGAGGTGGCCACTGACCTAGTGTCTCTCATCCCCAAGTCCACCTGTCCACTTGCTCTGGGGCTGGGACTCTGAAAACCACATTCCAGACTACTTTGGCCAGCTGGCTTTCTGGCAGGGTCAGCTCATCTAGAGAAAGACTGGCAGAAGGAAGAGGGAAGGGGCAGCCTCTCTGACACTCATACCCCTGTCCTTGCTTTCTTAGCAACAGCAGACAGTCCCTGCCTCCAGATTCCCCCAGCACCTCACACCCTGCTCCACCGCACACTACTCATGGTTTTCCTGACGGGGTCCTCCCCAGTCACTGTCCCAGACTGGGGACCTCCGGATTGAGCCTATAATCCCCGCTTGCGGGAGTGGGCCTCCTCCTGTTCCCACGACTTGGTAGTCAGACATACCCTCAGGGCTCTCAGGGGTCCTGGAGTATTTCAAAGAAGAGTCCACACTTTGGAGCCAGATAGGACAGGACAGTCTTGTGGCATTGCTGGCTGTTACCCCAGCTGGGCTGTCCCCGGTGAGAACCTGACTCCATCCTGTGTGCAGACCAACAGGTGCTGCTCCCAGGGTCTCGGGAAGCTGGTGTGGCTCTCAACAATGCATTTCGAAGTCCCTCCCTCTTCCCCTCTCCCTCGATTCACACAGAGGCCTCTCTTTTCTTCCCTGGTAGATCCTGATGGCCCAATAAAACTGACTGCTAAGTCATTACCCACTGGAAACTGGTTTCCCTTCCCCTAGGGCGGGAGGGACTAATTCTTCACATGCTACTGGAAAGGGAAGGAAACTATTCACACCAGTGTGTGATTGGGATGGGAGGCAGCGAGGGTGTGGGGGATTCCCTTCCCAGATCAGGTTGAATCCTGCCAAGGCAATGAAGAGAAGGAAGAAAAATAAAACTTAAACTTCCATATTTTAAAAGTTCATATTCTGGCCGGGTGCAGTGCTTCACACCTGTAATCCCAGCACTTTGCAAAGCCAAGGTAGGCGGATCACTTGAGCCCAGGAGTTCGAGACCAACCTGGCCAACATGGTGAAACACCACCTCTACTAAAAATACTGAAAGTTAACCAGGCGTGGGAGTGCGCACATGTAGCCCCAGCTACTTGGAAGCTGAGGCACCTGGGAGGCAGAGGTTGCAGTGAACTGAGATCACACCACTGTACTCCAGTCCGGGCAACAGAGCGAGACTCTGTCTCAAAAAAAAAAAAAAAAAAGTTCATATTCTGCCTCGCTTTTTACACTAGAATAAACTTAAAAACACAAACAAAAACTCATGAACTAAAGTTAACAACTTTAAATCAACCTGACGGATGGATGATGTGTTACTGAAAGCGAATCAAAGTGAATCACTGATAATGTGGTTTCATGGAAGAAAGATGCATTTTCAACTCGATTTTTCTCTTTTTTTTGTACTGGATAGTGGATCATTATTTGAGTCACTGACATAATCACTACTGATTTTCTTCTGGATGTGAACAATAAACTCTTTTTCAACCACCTATCCATTATTTTAATGAGCCAATCAATTTAATCATATACTCCCAAAATATAACACAGAAAATATTAAATGAAATTTCTTTACTGTTTATTTACTACCATACGGACTGCTAATGCAGATTGTAATTTGGATGGGAAGAAGGTGAAAGTTGCAAAATTCATCTCACAGGACCACACAACTCTCTTTCCATTTTTTCGTATTTGAACTCTGGTGAAATGTTTGCCTTTAGTGATACTGCACGCTGACCCATCTGCAGTGAACAGAATCTTAACCCAAATGGAAAAGCAGGTTTTAAAATCCTGAGCACTCATGGGAAGGATAAAATAAAATAACATAAAATAAAATAAAATCGTGCAGGCTGGGTGCAGTGGCTCACGCCTGTAATCTCAGCACTTTGGGAGGCTGAGGCAGGCGGATCACTTGAAGTCAGGAGGTCGAGACCAGCCTGGCTAACATGGTGAAACCCCGCCTCTACTAAAATACCAAAATTAGCCAGGAGTGGTGGCTGTAATCCCAGCTACTTAGGAGGCTGAGGCAGAAGAATTGCTTGAACGCAGGAGGCGAAGGTGGCAGTGAGTCAAGATCATGCCCCTGCAATCCAGTCTGGGCAACAAAGGAAGAATAGGTCTCAAAAAAAAAAAAAAAAAAAAAAAAAAACTGTGCAAGGCACAAAAGTTCTGGGGTAGTAACCCCGATAACCCAAAAATGAAAACACAACATTCAAAACTTCTGGCAGAGCTTGTGGATCCCCAGGAATATGGCTGCTGATGCCAGTTGGAAAAGCACCACCCTGAGTTACTTGGGGAGGGGAATTAAGATGAAAAAAGAGATTGCTCAGGGGCCATGTGCATGGGCTTTGGAACTACCTACTGCTGAGCTGCAGAAGCAGCTTGGGAAGACCCCAGCTGATGAAAGAAATTGGGGGTGAGTTTCGAAGGACAAGTATAGACCCCTCATTTACATGTGAGGACGTGGGCCTCTTCTAGGAAGCCTGGGGCAAACCTGGCCAGAGTGGGGCTCCGTCTGAAAGCAAACCCCATAAAATGTATGATTGCCTTTCTTTTTTAAAAAAAAGTTTTTATTTAATTTTGAGACGGAGTCTCGCTCCGTTGCCTAGGCTGGAGTGCAGGGGCACGATCTTGGCTTACTGTAGCCTTGAACTCCTGGGCTCAAGTGTTCCTCCCATCTTAGCCTCCTGAGTAGCTGGAACTACAGATGTGCACCACCACACCTGGCTCCTTTTTAAAATTTTTTTAAAATTTAGTATTTATTTGTTTTATTATTATTTTTGACACAGAGTCTCACTCTGTCACCCAGGCTAGAGTGCAGTGGCACGATCTCAGCTCACTGCAACCTCAGCCTCCCGGGTTCGAGTGATTCTCCTGCCTCAGCCTCCCAAGTAGCTGGGATTACAGGCATGCGCCACCACATCTGGCTAATTTTCTGTATTTAGTAGAGACTGGAGTTTCACCATGTTGATCAGGCTGGTCTCAAACTCCTGGCCTCAGGTGATCCACCCACCCCAGCCTCCCAAAGTGCTGGGATTACAGGCGTGCACCACCATACCCGGCATTCCTGTTTTTTTAAAAAAAAGTAAAGATGGGATCTTGGTATGTTGCTCAGGCTGGTCTAGAACTCATGGGCTCAAGCCATCCTCCTACCTCAGCCTCTCAGTGTTAGGATTATAGGAGTGAGCCACCACACCCGGCCTGTATGATTGCCTTGCCACTGCTCCTCCTTGAAACATGAGCTGCAAACTTCTTTAAAAAGGCTCAAATGAGGTGAGGCATGGTGGCTCACGCCTGTAATCCCAGCAAATTGTGCAGTAGCACAATCTCGGCTCACTACAACCTCTGCCTTCTGGATTCAAGCGATTCTTCTGCCTCAGCCTCCCAAGTAGCTGGGACTACAGGTGTGTGCCACAATGCCCAGCTAATTTTTGTATTTTTAGTAGAGATGAGGTTTCACCATGTTGGCCAGGATGGTCTCGACATTGTGATCCACCTGCCTCGGCCTCCCAAAGTGCTGGGATTACAGGTGTGAGCCACTGCACCCGGCCTTCATTTTTTTTTTTTTTCCAGAAAGCATAACTCTCCTTCTTTTCTGAGGTATAAATTTCCATTCCTTGGCCAGGCGCAGTGACTTCTGCCTGTAATCCCAGAACTTTGGGAGGCCGAGGTGGGCAGATCACGTGAGGTCAGGAGTTCGAGACCAGCCTGGCCAACATGGTGAAACCCTGTCTCTACTAAAAATACAAATATTAGTGGGGCATGTTGGCGCACACCTGTAGTCCCAGCTACTTGGGAGGCTGAGGCAGGAGAATCACCTGAACCTGGGAAGCAGAGGTTGCAGTGAGCCATGATGGTGCCATTGCACTCTAGCCTGGGCGACAAGAGCGAGACTCCATCAAAAAGAAAGAAAGAATGAGAGAGAGAGAGAGAGAGAGAGAGAGAGAGAAGAGAGAGAGAAGGGAGGGAGGGAGGGAGGGAGGGGAGGGATGGAGGAAGGGAAGGAATAGAAGGAAGGAAGGAAGGAGAGGAAGGAGAGGAAAGGAGTCTTCCTTCCTGCCTTCCTTACTTCCTTCATGCACCGCCCGCCGCCCTCCCATCTCCCCGAACGCCCGCCCTCCTCCCCCCTCCCTCCCTCCATCCCGCCCTCCCCCTCCCTCCCTCCCTCCCTCCTCCCGCCCTCTCCCTTCCTTCCTTCCTTCCCTCCCCTCCTCCCTCCCTCCCTCCCTCCCTCCCTCCTCCCTCCCTCCTCCCTCCTCCCCTCCCTCACCCAACAACCCCCGATAACACATCAAGAATCCCTTCATTTCAAAACTGGTGGTACTCTGAATTGTACACTGTTTATGATGGTCCCACGTGATGGCACCACTCTAGCAGGTAAACAGAAATATGCATCCTATCCCAAGTCAGCCACTGGGAGCAGCATCGTCCAGGGGTGCTGGGACTCAGGCATGCCGGAGCTTCATTTAGTGGTCTTGGAGCATTCCAGCTGACAAGCGCATCATCGGTGTTGTAATCACTTCTACAGAACGGTTAGCTGAGATAAAGTGCTGCGAGGAGGTGCTACGATCCCTGTGAGGGCACTTGTTGTAATTTATGTGTGAGCGTTTTGCAAAATACTAGCAGTGATACAGACAGCAAAGGCTCAACGAAAGCACGACAATACTGTAATGGCTGTAGAATCTGTGTTCTGAGGATCATGCCCCCAACTTTAGAGCTATTCTTAGGAGAAATTATTCTTGAGTTTTTGAATTGTAAATGATACAAGTCTTCAGAAACCTGCCATTCTCATGAAATGTCATTGACTCGATCAGATTCTGATCCCTAGGAGATGACCTCGGCTGGGAAAGAAGTACTGCCCTCCCAGCCTTACCTACCTTCTCCGTTTTTTTTTGTTTTTTGTTTTTTTTGAGACGGAGTCTTGCTCTGTTGCCCAGGCTGGAGTAGCATGGCAAGATCTTGGCTCACTGCAACCTTTGCCTCCCAGGTTTAAGTAATTCTCCCGCTTCAGCCTCCTGAGTAGCTGCAACCACCAGCATGCGCCACCATGCTCCACTAAGTTTTGTATTTTTGGTAGAGGCAGGGTTTCGCCATGTTGGCCAGGCTGATCTCGAACTCCTGACCTCGGGTGATCGGCCCATCTCGGCCTCCCAAAGTGCTGGGATTGCAGGCATCAGCCACCACGCCTGGCCTCACCTTCTCCCATCTAACCCTTGGAGCCCTATCTCATTCCATCGTCTTCTCCACCTACCACTCATCCTTTGTCAGTGTTTTTTTTTTTTTTTTCCTTCAACAGATGAGGAAACTGAAGCTCTGGTAGGTTAAGTTGCCCAAGACCGACCGGGCGTGGTGGCTCAAGCCTGTAATCCCAGCACTTTGGGAGGCCGAGACGGGCGGATCACGAGGTCAGGAGATCGAGACCATCCTGGCTAACACGGTGAAACCCCGTCTCTACTAAAAAATACAAAAAACTAGCCGGGCGAGGTGGCGGGCGCCTGTAGTCCCAGCTACTCGGGAGGCTGAGGCAGGAGAATGGCGTAAACCCGGGAGGCGGAGCTTGCAGTGAGCTGAGATCCGGCCACTGCACTCCAGCCTGGGCGACAGAGCGAGACTCCGTCTCAAAAAAAAAAAAAAAAAAAAAAAAAAAAAAAAAAAAAAAAAAAAAAGTTGCCCAAGACCACACAGCTGGCCATCAGTAGAACTGGGATTTGAACCTAGGTCTGACACCAAAGCACATCCTGTGTTTTCATTTCCACCATCAAAAAGTTGGCAGGAGGGCCAAGCCTGGTGGCTCATGCCTGTAATTCCAGCACTTTGGGAGGCTGAGGTGGGAGTATCACTCAAAGCCAGGAATTGGAGACCAGTCTGGGCAACATAGTGAGACCCATCTCTCCAAAAAAAAAAAAAAAAAAAGGAGCTGGGAGTGGTGGTGCGTGCCTGTAGTCCCAGCTACTTGGGAGGCTGAGATGGGAGGATCACTTGGGTCCAGGAGGTTGAGGTTGCAGTGAACTGTGATCATACCACTACACTCCAGCCTGTGTAACAGAACAAGACCCTCTCTAAATCTAAAAAAAAAAAAAAAAAAAAAAGCAAAAAAACCCAACAGGAATAAACAGGTGTCTGCCTGTGATGAGGGTAGAGGGAAGGTATTTCTCAATAAGATACCATTATTCTTTCACAAATTATTCAAACATTATGAGGCACCCTTGAATGGGATGATTTTGAAGATTGAATAGGTGGAAACGGTCACACCTTCTCTCCAGACATAATGTCATTGTCATGTGGTTAAGGTGGTAATGGTATGCATGTCAATCGGCAAACTCAATCAGTGATTCACTTGCAAGATTTTATTTTAGTGCATCAGCAGACTTTTCATTTCATGGAGTCAAGGAGATTCATGGAGTCAAGGAGAGGTTGATGCAAGCAGGGCAGGAAATTGCAACACAGGGGCCAGGCACGGTGGCTCACGCCTGTAATCCCAGCACTTTGAAAGGCTGAGGCAGGCAGATCACTTGAGGACAGGAGTTCGAGACCAGCCTGGCCAACATGACGAAACCCCGTCTCTACTAAAAATACGAAAATTAGCCATGCATGATGGTGCAGGCCTGTAATCCCAGTTATTTGGGAGGCTGACACACAAGAATCACTTGAACCCAGGAGGCGGAGGTTGTAGTGAGCCAAGATTGCGCCACTGCACCCCAGCCTGGGTGACAGCGTGAGACTCTGTCTCAGAAAAAAAAAGAAAAGAAAACGAAAATTGCAACACAGGCTGCAAGGGCAAACCGTCAAACGCTTCCTGATTCTCTGGGAAACTACAAGGTTATTTATCTATCCACTCACCAAACACAAATGACGAAATAAAAGCATGAGACCCTGGATCATTTTCCCATTGCCAGATTACAGGCCAGCACTGCCTTACAAAACAGCGTCATTCTGAAAATGAAGTGGCTGTGTTCTCGATTAAATTGAAAGTAGAAATCAATTGATTTTCATAAGTATAATTCTAGGGGACTTACATAACACATTTTTCTTTTCGAAATCCTTTTACATCTGTGATCTTAATTTATTTCTGCACAACCTCCCTGCTTTGGACAAACTTTTATTATAGCACTTATCACCCTGCAGTTAATGTTCAGTGTACGTGTCTGTCTCTCCCATTGGTTTATAACCTTCTTCAGGGCAGAGACCCTGCCATATTTATGCATCTATAAAGCCCTAGCACTTGGTAAGGTATGAGTTAGGACTTGTTTTGTTAGGAAACTGACAGAAACCCACTGGATGCAGTTTAAGCAACAAGCGAGCTTTGTTTCAAGCAACTCCAGGGCAGGGGTGCAGCCACGTCTAGGATGACTGGGCACCAGGTTCTCTCACATTTCCTCATCTCCCTGCCTGCCTCATTAACACCTCTGCAGAAGTGTCTTTCATCGCTTCCTGGTCCACTGAAAACCTGGCTGCCAACATCTCCTGAGTTAACGTGCAACTTGCCCAGCCCTGCATTGACAGCCTCAATCACCCTCTGGGCCCTGACCTCCCCAGTCTTCTCAGGCCTAGGCTCTGATTGTCCCGCCTCAGTGAGATGTTCACCTCTAGTCCAATCAACGGCCAGAGGGCTGTTCCTATGGTAACCATGTGCCCGGGCAGGAAGGAAGAAGGCACAGCTCCCAGAAAAAAAGGGAGAAGGGGCAGGGCAGCTCAAACAATAAGTGGCTACGTCCGTGTGTGTATACTTGGTGCCCTACAAATGCTCACTGTGATCTGCCTTGCTCTGAATGCTGCTGCAATGTCGGCCTTCTTTTAGTTCCGCAAACATACCGTGCTCTTTCTGGCCTCAAGGGTCCCCACATGTGGTTTTCACTTCCCGATGATTCTTCCCTGTCTGCACCCCTTGGCCTGGCTGACGCCTACTCTTCCTTTGGGTCAGCATCTGGACTCACCACCTCCTTAGAAGGCCGTTCCTGACCCACGCCCAGAATACCCTGTGCTCACTTTCTTTCTCCCTCCCCTCCCCTCCCCTCCCCTCCCCTCCCCTCCCCTCCCCTCCCCTCCCTTCCCTTCCTTTCCTTTCCTTTCCTTTCTTTCTTTTTCTCTTTCTTTCTCTCTCTCTCTCTCTCTCTCTCTTTCTTTCTTTCTTTCTCTCTCTCTCCCCTTCCTTCCTTCTTTGCTTTTTTTTTTTTTCCAGTCTCACTTTGGCTCACTGTGATCTGCCTTGCTGGAGTGCAGTGGCACGATCTCGGCTCACTGCAACCTCCGTCTCCTGGGTTCAAGCAATTCTCCTGCCTCAGTCTCCCAAGTAGCTGGGACTACAGGCAGGCGCCACCACGCCTGGCTAATTTTTTAATGCTTTTTAGAGACGGGGTTTCACCTTGTTGGTGCACTACCACGCTGGTTAATTTTTGTATTTTTAGTAGAGACAGAGTTTCACCTCGTTGGCCAAGGCAGGTCTGGTCTTAAACTTCTGACCTTGCCACCCTTGGCCTCCCAAAGTGCTGGGATTACAGGCATGAGCCAGTGCCTCTGGCTACCCTGTGCTATTTCTTCAAAACCCTCACCACGTTGCAGTTACTTGTTTAATTCCCGCCTGTCAGTTCCAGGGCTGCCAGCAGTCCCTGCGAAGGAATTAGCCAGCAGTCCCTGCAAAGGAATTAGCCAGCAGCCTGCAGGGGTGAAGGTGGCGGGGAAGTTAATGCCCCATGAAGCAAACCTTTGACTGATGGGAGATGGGGAAAGTGGTTACATTCTGGCCCTTTTCATCCTCAATGGACTTTCAAGAGGAGGAGCCTCATAGCCACTGTGGTTCCTTCTCTCCTCTCTCCCATGGTCTCTCCTCGGTGCTTTCTGCAATGGCCCTCCCTTATAGAGTAGGAGCAAACAGGCCTTTACCTCAAGCTCTGCTTTCTGGGAACCCAAGCCAAGTTACCGACTCTGGCTGGCATAAGTAGAAACGTCCGTGTACGAAGCACAGTGCTGAAGCAATGCGTGAGGAGGCTCCTCTGCCCACCTCTAGGCTTTGCTTTCCTCCACATTACGCAGCCTCTCCCTCCACGGAGGCAGTTTGCCATCAGCAGCTCTGGCTTGTTCCTAAGTGCAAAGAATGTTCCTTTCCCATAGTTTCAGCCTAAGTCCTGGGCTCTGCCTCGCAGACTGTGATTGGTCCATAGAGAGACGTGTGTTCTCCTTTGACCCAATCGCTGTGGGGGTGGGCACCAACCTTAGTCTCCAGGTATGCATTTTTCAAGTGTCAGGAGCAGGGGTACCAGGAATAGGGAGCAGATGAGGCCCAGGAATGGCAAACAGGGTGTGGTATGGGAGAAACGATCCCTGGGGCCATCTTGGAGGCTGCCTCCCACAGCTCCCTGTTGAGTCCTCTGGGGATCAGCCCTATCTACATACTTCCTGCAAACCTTTTTCCATGTTGTATTATGGATGCTTTGCCTTATTTCCAGATTGCAAACTCTTTGAGGGCAGCGACTAAATCTTATTCATCTTTCCCTTCGTTTTTAGCCTCAATAATTTCTTTTTCTTTTTTCTTTTTCTTTTATTTTCTTCTTCTTTTTTTTTTTTTTTTTTTTTTGAGACAGAGTCTCACTCTGTTGCGCAGGCTAGAGTGCAGAGGCGCGATCTTGGTTCACCGCAACCTCCGCCTCCCGGGTTCAAGCGATTCTCCTGCCTCAGCCTCCTGAGTAGCTGGGATTACAGGCATGTGCTACCATGCCCGGCTAATTTTTTTATTTTTAGTAGAGACGGGATTTCTCCATGTTGGTCAGTCTGGTCTCGAACTCCCAACTTCAGGTGGTCTGCCCGTCTCGGCCTCCCAAAGTGCTGGAATTACAGGTGTGAGTCACTGCGCCAGGGCCAGAATTTCTAATATAGAATATATATTCAATAAATGTCAAAATAGACTCGGTGCAGTGGCTCGTACCTGTAATCCCAGCACTTTGGGAGGCTGAGGTGGGAGGATCGCTTGAGTTGAGGAGTTTGAGACCAGCCTGGGCAACAAAGTGAGACCTTATCTCCACAGAAGATTAAAAAATTAGCGGAGCATAGTCATGTGTGCCTGTGGCCCCAGCTACACAGAAGGCTGAGGCAGGAGGATCGCTTGAGCCCAGGAGGTTGAGGTTGAGGCTGCCCTGAGCTATGCTCATGCCACTGCACTCCAGCCTGAGTGACAAAGTGAGACCCCATCTCAAAAAAAAAAAGTTTAAAAAAAAATGTCAAATTAAGGCTGAATGCATTCTTGAATGAATATAAATGAATGAATTAGTGACTACCAGGACAGATAGTTCAAAAGGCTAGAGGAGATACTGTGAAATATTATATGATTAATTTCCCCCATTTTCTGCGGGCCAGATCCCTAATGAGTAGGTTACTCAAATCTTGCTTCTTTTTTCTCTGATTACTTCCCACTTCCCCGCCCCCACACCCTGTGGTTACAGAACCCAAGGTCTTGGTCGCCATATTGGAATAACATCCAGCCCTCTAGTCACAGCTGGTTGGACACTTACCCCAGGATGCACCAACGGGCTCCTTCTTAGGGAATTTGAAGTTGGGACTAAAAGAGGCCAAGCTTTGGTCTGGCTTCTTTTCTCTCAGGAGGGACATGAAAACCTGGATAGTGTTAGCAATAGCAATTCTTTGTTCTATGGACTGGGGAGCAGAGAAAGTCAATCTGCCAGAACAGGAGACAGAATGACCACAGAGGAATGTGCATGAAGAGAGAGAGAAGGATGGCCTAGGGCTACTGAAACACACCAGTTCCTGCTTCCAGTCCAATCCTGAGATCCCAGCGGCATCTCCAGTCTTGGTTCCTATGAGACCAAGATTCTTCGTTTTTGTGTTTTTTTGTTTGTTCAAGATAGGGTCTCACTCTGTCACCCAGGCTAGAGTACAGTGGCATGATCATACCTCATGGCAACCTCCACCTCCCATGCTCAAGTGATTCTCCCACCTCAGCCTCCTGAGTAGCCGGGACTAATTTTTAAAAAATTTTTTGTAGAGACAGGGATTTCGCTATGTTGCCCAGGCTGGTCTTGAATTCCTGCGCTCAGGCAATCCTTCCGCCTCGACCTCCCAAAGTTTTGGGATTACAGGTGTGAGCCACCCCACTTGGCTGAGACCAAGATTCTTACAGTCAATGGGACTGAAGTGGTGATGTGCTAGAGCCACTCACCATGCCCATGTGAGCCAGTTGGGCATACTTCTTCCATGTGAGCCAACTGGGCATACTTCCTCCATGTGAGCCAGTTGGGCATACTTCTTCCATGTGAGCCAACTGGGCATACTTCCTCCATGTGAGCCAACTGGGCATACTTCCTCCTTGTGAGCCAGTTGGGCATACTTCTTCCATGTAAGCCAGTTGGGCATACTTCTTCCATGTGAGCCAGTTGGGCATCCTTCCTCCATATGAGCCAGTTGGGCATACTTCCTCCATGTGAGCCAACTGGGCATACTTCTTCAGTGACATCACATTGGTAGCTTGAAATTGGCTATGGGGAGGACTGGGCACCGTGGCTCACGCCTGTACTTTGGGAGGCAGGCAGATCACCTAAGATCAGGAGTTAGAGACCAGCCTGGCCAACATGGCGAAACCCCGTCTCTATTAAAAATACAAAAATTAGCCGGGCATGGTGGCGAGCGCCTGTAATCCCAGTGACTCGGGAGGCTGAGGCAGGAGAATTGCTTGAACTCAGAAGGCAGAGGTTGCAGTGAGCAGAGATTGCACCACTGCACTTCAGCCTGGGTAACAGAGACTCTGTCTCAGTAGGGAAAAAAAAGAAAAAGAAAAAGAAAGAAATTTGCCATGGGGGCAGTATTTATACCACAGAAATTGGTAATTACTACCAATCAGGTATCCCTCCCTAAGAGCTGGTTATTAAACATTTATAGGCATGCCACTGGATTTAAGGCCGTTCTGAGGAATTTCTGTAACTTACAGCTTAGAGTCTTTCTGATTAAAACATGTGCCAGGCAAATTCCCCTTCATGCTTCAAGACCCAATAGATCGCCTGTGAGAAGCCTCCCCTGATGTTTGTAGGAAGCTTGTTCTCAGCTATTTATTGTGTCCCTTAGACATGGTGAGACAGACCAGAACTCTGAGGGTCAGATGACACAGGCCATGTAGAAAACCGAGACCCACCTAGGCAATAACTGTCTATTGCCCTAAGAGTGGCGTCCATGCTCCTCTGAGTGGTGGCCCTTGTCCTCCTTGTACCTCCAGACTCTTTCATGCCACCCCGTCCCCATGCCCTGGCTGCTTAGCCTTCTCAACCTGCGGCCCAGACTCTGCTCGATGAGCTGTCGATCATTTGGAGAATCTGATAAAGATCATGGACTTTCTCCTGCAAGAAACACACAGACACAAAAACATATGCATGTTGTTTCAAGATATTCATGGACCAAATATCTTCTTTACTCAGAAGTCTTTCCTGCATCTTGTGTGCCCCTCTACCCCAAGCATTCTCCTATCTCAGGATTTAGCATTTTCAAACTGTATGTTGATTTTTCTAGTATTTTACTACATGGGAGCTTCTCAAGGGAAGCACCTATTATTGTGTTATTTGAGTAGAAGGATGACTGAGGTATGACTGAGGTGTGTCCCAACACCTAATTTCTAGTCATGAGCTCACGGTGGCCAGGCACAGTGGTTGCACTTTCGGAGGCTGAGGCAGGCAGATCACTTGAGGTCAGGAGTTCAAGACCAGCCTGGCCAACATGGTGAAACCCCATCTCTACTAAAAATACAAAAATTAGTCCAGCATGGTGGCGGGTGCCTGTAATCCCAGCTACTCAGGAGGCTGAAGCAGGAGAATCGCCTGAACCTGGGAGGTGGAGGTTGCAGTGAGCTGAGATCAAGCCATTGCCCTCCAGCCTGGGCAACAGAGTGAGACTGCATCTCAAAAAAAAAAAAAAAAAAAAAAAAGGGAGATCTCAGGCTGGGCGCGGTGGCTCACGCCTGTAATCCCAGCACTTTGGGAGGCCGAGGCGGGCGGATCACAAGGTCAGGAGATCGAGACCACGGTGAAACCCCGTCTCTACTAAAAATACAAAAAATTAGCTGGGCGTGGTGGCGGGCGCCTGTAGTTCCAGCTACTCGGGAGGCTGAGGCAGGAGAATGGCGTGAACCCAGGAGGCGGAGCTTGCAGTGAACCGAGATCGCGCCACTGCACTCCAGCCTGGTGGACAGAGTGAGACTCCATCTCAAAAAAAAAAAAAAAAAAAAAAGAGATCTCAGTGTAGCTACAGCCACAATCCAGCTATCTAAGCACAAAGGTGTGCCATTAGCATTGGTAAGGGACAAAGATTCCAACCAAAGATAGGCCTGGTACACGCAGAAGCGGGGGAGCAGGAGTCACCATGGCCAGTATATTCCCAGCACCCGTGGGACGAGGGGGCTCAGGGTGTGGGGAAATGCCTTGGGCAAAGGAGGACGAGCACCTCAAATGTGGTACCAGGGGAAGGAAGAACTTGTACTTTGGGGTCTCAGAGATCTGGTTTCCCATTCTTGCTCCATCCCTTATGGCTTGTGACTGTGAGCAAGTCACTTTGTCTCTCTGAGACTTAGTTTTCTCACCTGTCAAAACATACTTTATTGCCAGGCATGGTGGCACAGGCCTGTAGTACCAGCTACTTGGGAGGCTGAGGTGGGAGGATCTCTTGAGCCCAGGAGTTTGAGGCTGCAGAGTAATTTGAGTACCATGTTTGCTCAGTCTCCTGTGTGAACCCATCATCTGCCCACACAGGTCTCTTCCTCCTGCCTGACCTCCCAGATAAGCTGGCCAAGTTCTCAGACATGACCAAGGGAAAGGGGAAGAGACCAGAGTCGCAAGTTAAGATAGTATCAATCTGGCCAGGTGCCATGGGTCACGCCGGTAATCCCAGCACTGTGGAAGGCCTAGGGGGAAGGATCGCTTGAGCCCAGGAATTTGAGACCAGCCTAGGCAACGAAGTGAGACCCTATCTCTACAAAATATAAAAAAATTAGCTGGGCCTGATAGCATGTACCTGTGATCCCAGCTACTCAGGAGGCTGAGGTGGGAGGATCACTTGAGACTGGGAGATCAAGGCTGCAATGAGCCATAATCGTGCCACTGCATTCCAGTCTGAGTCACAGAGCGAGACACTGTCTCAAAATATTTTTAAATAAAATAGTCTCAACCCCTCTGCTTCCCTTGCCCATCAAATAACGTCCTTCTTACAATATGGCTTCCCATTTAGCCTGCTTATAGGTGCAACATGAACTCACCTCCTGGAGAAAACACTGGGCCTCGGGGAAGATGGAATATTGAATTTGTGACCTGCCTGTAGAAAGAAGGTAATGGAAGGGGCTGAACTGCTGGACACCTTTGAAGAAGGCTGATGGTACGAAACCTGAAGCTTCTCCAACACCCCCAGGGTGGGGGTCTAACCGCTTCTAGGGTGCCTGATGCTAAGGTAGCTGCTCTTCAAGAGCATCCAACCAACCCCCTTCTTTTTGTTTTGTTTTGTTTTGTTTGAGACAGAGTCTTGCTCTTGTCACCCAGGCTGGAGTGCAATGGCATGATCTCAGCTCACTGCAAACTCCACCTCCCAGGTTCAAGTGATTCCTCTTCCTCAGCCTCCAAAGTAGCTGGGACCACAGGTGCCCCCACCATGCCCGGCTAATTTTTGTATTTTTAGTAGAGACGGGGTTTCACCATGTTGGTCAGGCTGGTCTGGAACTCCTGACCTCAGGTGATCCGCCCGCCTCAGCCTCCCAAAGTGTTCGTATTACAGATGTGAGCCACCGTGCCTGGCAACACCCTTCTTTTAACTCCATCCTCACATACCACTGCAATGATGAAAGCAACATCTACCACCTTGTGTTAGCATGACTTGATGTGCCAGGCATTGTGTGGGAGGCTTTGTGTATATGATCTCTCTTTTTTTTTTTTTTTTTTTTGAGACAGGGTCTCACTCTGTCACCCAGGCTGGAGTGCAGTGGTGTGGTCATGGTTCATTACAGCCTCGGCCACCCAGGCTCAAGTGATTCCCACACCCCAGCCTCCCAAGTGGCTGGGACCACAGGTGTGTGCCACCACACCTGGTTAATTTTTGTATTTTTTGTAGAGACAGAGTTTCACCATGTTACTCAGGCTAGTCTTGAATTCCTGGGCTCAAGTAGTCCTCCCCCTTTAGCCCCTCTAGTAGTTGAGACCACAGGTGTGCACCACCACGCCTGGCTAATTTTGTTTATTTAACATAGAGACAAGGTCTCATTATGTTGCTCAGGCTGGAGTACAATGGTGCAATCCCACCGCCTTGAACTCCTGGGTTCAAGGGACTCTCCTGCCTCAGCCTCCCGAGTAGCTGGGACTACAGGCACGTACCACCATGCCCAGCTAATTTTAATATTTTTAGAAGAGATAGGGTTTTGCCATGTTGCCCAGGCTAGTCTCGAACTCCTGGGCTCAACCAATCCTCCCACCTCTGCCTCCCAAATTGCTGGGATTCCAGGTGTAAGCCATCGTGCCCGGCCTGTTACCTCTTCTGAGTCCTCATAGCACTAGTAGGAGGCACTATTATTGTCCCTGTCTTCTAGATGAGGATACTGAGTCTAGAGAAGTGGAGGAACCCGCCTGAGGTCACACGGCAAATATTAATTCGGGAACTCTCCAAGTCCAGCGCCACCGCCCTGTTGCCCACTGCAGTGTTCCTTTGACCTCCACCTGCCTGTCTGAGGCTGCCCATGCTCTAGCCAGTTCTGGTTTTGTCCCGGAAATAAAGCCCCAGGTTCACAAATGATGTCAGTGCCAAGCTTTTTCAAAAGGTATTGTTATGTAATATTTAACACATACAAGAGAAAATATGTCACATATATATGTAATTCAAAAAACATAACAATAAAACAATTCCCCTGCCCTCAAACCTACCTCCCAACTTAAAAATATACTAATAAGTTTTCAAAAAACCTTTCATCTTTTGTATGTTTAGAGATCTGTTGTGTTTTCAAAATGTGAAACCTTTCTCAATATAACCTTCTAACTGGAAACCTGACTATCCCCTCTGGGTTAGCCAGCTGTCTCCCTCTACCATCTTTTCTGGAGGGGCAGGCACTTGACTACAGTATTTTTTTTTTTTATTTTTTTAACTTTAAAATTTAATTTTTAAAAAAGAGATGAGGGTCTTACTAAATTTAATTTTTTTTTTAAAAGAGCTGGGGGTCTTACTAAATGTAATTATTTTTTAAAGAGATGGGGTCTTATTAAGTTTATTTTTTTAAAGAGATGGGAGTCTTACTAAATTTAATTTTTTTTTAAAGAGATGGGGGTCTTACTAAATTTAATTATTTTTTTAAAGACATGGAGTCTTATTAAATTTAATTATTATTTTTAAAGAGATGGGGGTCTTACTAAATTTAATTATATTTTTAAAGAGATGGGGGTCTCACTAAATTCATTTTTTTAAAGAGATGGGGGGTCTTACTAAATTTAATTTTTTTTTAAAGGAATGGGGGTCTTACTGTGTTGTCCAAGCTTGTCTCAAGGTCCTGGGCTCAGGCCATCCTCCTGCCTCAGTCTTTCAAGTAGCTGGGACTATAGGCATGTGCCACCATGCATTTTTTTTTTAAATCACACTTCTGTCAGCAAATTCTGTGGGTCTGGCCTTCAAAATATATCACAAATCCAACCATCTCTTCTGCCCTGATCTAAGTCACAATATGGCTGGACTCCTGCAGTAGTCTCCCAGGCACTCTCCATCAGGCAGCTATGGTGAAGTTTTTCTTTTTTTAAAAAAAAAAAGAAAAGAAAAGAAGAGGAAATTGGGCCAGGCACAGTGGCTCACACCTGTAATCCCAGGACTTTGGGAGGCCGAGGTGGGTGGATCACCAGGTCAGGAGTTCAAGACCAGCCTGGCCAACATAGTGAAACCCCGTCTCTAATAAAATTTTAAAATTAGCCCGGTGTGGTGGTACACGCCTGTAGTCCCAGCTACTCAGGAGGCTGAGGCAGGAAAATCGCTTGAACCTGGGAGGTGGAGGTTGTGGTAAGCTGAGATCACATCACTGTACTCCAGCCTGAGCAACAAAGTGAGATTCTGTCACAAAAAAGAAAAAAAAAAGGGAATGGGCTGGGCGCAGTGGCTCACACCTGTAATCCCAGCACTTTGGGAGGCCAAGGTGGGAGGACCGCTTGAGCCCGGGAGTTTGAGACCTACCTGGGCAGCATAGCGAGACTTCATCTTTGCCAAATAAATAAATAAAATTAGCCAGGCATGGTGACAACTGCCTGTGGTTCCAGGTACTCAGGAGGCTGAGGTGGGAGAATTGCTTGAACCAGGAGATCGAGGCTGCAGTGAGCTGTGATTGCACCACGACACTCCAGCCAGGGCAACAGAGCGAGACTCTGTTTCAAAAAAAAGGAAATCAGATGATGTTTCTCCCTGCTTGGTCCTTACCCTGGGACATACCTGTCCTGCTAGTTCAATCCTGAATCCTCAGCACTGACCAAGGAGATGGGAAGAGAGTTCATGGTCTTGCCACAGTTGACAAGGCCTTATGGTGCATCCCTCTTTCCCTGCAGGACAATGCCTGGCACTCACTGTTCCTTCCTTTTTTCCCGAAGCCTTTCCCAGACATGCTCATGGCTCATGCCTTCCTCCAGTTGCCTCTGCTCATCGGCACATCTGCCCTGACCTCTGACCTGCTCGACCCCTTTCCACTCCCCTGGTTCTCAGCCCACCATCAGTGAGATCAAATACGCCCTTTTTATGACACATTGTCATGTGCCTTCCCCTTTATAAGCATGAAATAAATTCACAGGCAATAAAACCTACCCAAGCATACACTTTAAAAAATCAATAGGATGTAGTGTAATTTACATAAGAAAGAAAAGGAAATTAACTTCTAAAATTTTATTTATTGATTTATTTGAGACAGAGTCTCACTCTGTTGTGCAGGCTGTAGTGCAGTGGCATAATCTCAGCTCACTGCAACTTCCGACTCCCTGGTTAAAGCGATTCTCCTGTCTCAGCCTCCCAAATAGCTGGGACTACAAGCATGCACCACCACGCCCAGCTAATTTTTGTATTTTTAGTAGAAACAGAGTTTCACCATACTGGTCAGGCTGGTCTCGAACTCCTGACCTCAGGTGATCCACCTGCCTTGGCCTCCCAAAGTGTAGGGATTACAGACAGGCGTGAGCCACTGAGCCCAGTCAGGAAATTAAATTTTTTTTTTTTTGAGTTGGAATCTCACTCTGTTGTCCAGGCTGGAGTGCAGTGGCACAATCTCAGCTCACTGCAACCTCTGCCTCCCAGGTTCAAGCAATTCTCTTGCCTCAGCCTCCTGAGTAGCTGGAATTACAGGCATGCGCCACCACAGCCGGCTAATTTTTACATTTTTAGTAGAGATGAGGTTTCGCCATGTTGGCCAGGCTGGTCTCGAACTCCTGACCTCAGGCAATCTGCCCGCCTTGGCTTCCCAAAGTGCTGGGATTACAGACATGAGCCACTGCGCCTGGCAGAAATTAACTTTTAATAATTGAACATGTACTTCAGTAAATGAATGCTCTGGTGGCTATCTGCAAATATACGTAGACTGAGGTTGTGAGATGTTGACTTGAAATTGGCAGAGACATGATTTCCTCAAGCAGTATACAACTCTTGGTGGAGTTCCAAACAAAATGAATACAACCTTCCCTCCGTGTACAAGGTTCTTGAATTCCTGGAAATTCACTGAGTGATAAATCTGTGTACAAAACACTTTGTGGTTGATTATAAAACCAAGTGAGGTTCTAGGCTCAAATAGTTATAAACAATTTTCACATGCATGGATGTCTGCTGCGACATTCTAAAGTCACGTGAGGAGATCAGTTTTCATTCCCTCACCTCTCCAACTATCTTGTGCATTGCAGCATGTCTGGCGTGTCTGACTCCAGCCAGCTGAGCGACTGCTGTGCCCCCACTCAATGGGACAACTAGTAAAAAACCTATAGAAATTTCAAAAATGTACGCTAGGTGGCGCTGCCACCCTGGGCAAGAACCACATCTAGGCCCTCGTTTTCTTCTTTCTCCTCACCCACCCCTGACCACGTGAGATTGAAGTATGCATTTTTTGTTTGTGTATGGCTTGTTTCCACGACTAGAGTGTGGGCTGCAGGAGGGCAAGGCTTTGTTTCTTTCTTTTTAAAAATGATGTGTGTGTGTGTGAGTATATAAGTGTGTGTGTGTGTATATGTATATACATGTGTATACATATATACACACATATATAGGGTTTTGTTTTTTGTTTTTTGTTTTTTTTGTGTGAGACAGTCTCGCTTGTCACCCAGGCTGGAGTGCAGTGGCGCCATCTCGGCTCACTGCAACCTCTGCCTCCCAGGTTCAAGCGATTCTTTTGCCTCAGCCTCCCGAGTAGCTGGGATTACAGGCATGCACCACCACGCCCGGCTAATTTTTTTTGTATTTTTAGTGGACACGGGGTTTCACCATATTGGCCAGGTTGGTCTCAAACTCCTGATCCACCTGCCTCAGCCTCCCAAAGTGCTGGGATTACAGGCGTGAGACACTGCGCCCAGCCTATATTTTTGTATTTTAAAAGCCAGATATATTTTTAAAAGATCATGCTTACAATAAGTAAATTACATAGTAAAGAAACATCAAAATAAAGTAGATGAATAAAAGGCACACTCGAAAAATTCGAGAGCGGAAATGACAGTTCTTTTTGTTTTGTTTCTAATGTTGGAAGAAAGAAAAAGAGATATATTAAAATTATTTTTTTTTTCAAGAGAAGGCTTCTGTCAGTTGAAGCAATTAGTGTTGGCTTCTTTTCTCCTGTGTCTAAAGCAGGATTTTCCTGCACTGGCTTCTGAGGAGGTTCAGCCTTCCGCCATGTACAGGCGATACATCAAGCCGATAGCCACTGCTGACATGGCAAGGCTCACGCAGTTGGTCCACCAACTGGAACTAGAATCAACAGCAGTGATGAGAGTTTCCGAAGCTTGTTTAACTTTGGTCTGTCGTCTGGATGGGGCTCCTCAATGATACATGTTTGGGACAATTCCCTGGCATCTCAAAGATGCCCGACATCCTCAAAGTTCTCAGTAGCGTCACCTCCAGCTTGTTCCCTTAAGACTTCTTCCCCACCAGGATGCTCTTCCAGAAATTTGGTCAAATCGTACACTTGTGGTGCAGAATCTGCCAGGTGCTCTTGCTGTCATTGTGCTTCTGAATCTCCTCTAGGGTGTAGTACTTCACGGCCTCGTCCAACTGCTCGGCCATCTTGGTTGGCCACGAGCCAGGCCCAGCACACATCCCAGCTCCACCTGGGACATTCCCCACGCCGGGCACCGCAAGGGAGGCTGGGCGGCTGGCTCAGCGGCGGGGAGCTGCAAAAGCGCATATATATATTTATTAGAAACAGGTTCTTACTATGTTCCCAGGTTGGTCTTGAACTCCAGGGCTCCAGTGACCCTCCTGCCTCGGACTCCCAAAGTCCTGGGATTACAGGCGTGAGCCACTGTGCCTGACCAAGGTTTTGTTTCTTCCTCTGGTGGTACCCCCAATGCCTGCAACAGCGCCTGGCAATGACGCTCGCCAAGGGGGAGTGGATAAATGAGTGGTATCCAAGCCCTCCCTAGTTTCCATCCCTAGAACTCTATGTTAAAGAGTGTTCAGATCCTTCCTTTCCTTCCCTTTCCTCCCTCCCTCCCTCCCTCTTTCCCTCCCTCCCTCCCTCCCTCCCTCTTTCCCTCCCTCCCTCCCTTCCTCCCTTCCTTCCTTCCTTCCCCGGAGTCTTGCTCTGTCGCCCAGGCTGGAGTGCAATGGTGTGATCTCGGCTCACTGCAACCTCCACCTCCTGGGTTCCAGTGATTCTCCTGCCTCAGCCTCCTGAGTAGCTGAAATTACTCAAAGTGATCTACCTTCAGTCGCTTTTAAATCCAACTCCTGATTTTGGACAACATAGAGATTTTTGAATCCCTTTCTTTGCTCACATCGTGTTTTTTCATTTTTTTGTGTTTTGAGATGGAGTCTCATTCTGTTGTCCCACCATGATCTCAGTTCACTGCAACCTCCACCTCCCGGGTTCAAGCAATTCTCCTTCCTCAGCTTCTCAAGTACCTGAGATTACAGGTGTGCACCACCATGCCTGGCTAATTTTTGTATTTTTAGTAGAGACAGGGTGTTCACCATGTTGATGAGGCTGGTCTCGAACTCCCGACCTCAAGTGATCTGCCTGCCTTAACCTCCCAAAGTGCTGAGAGTATAGGTGTGAGCCACCGTGCCTGGGCTCAGATTGTATTTGAATTTGATTTTACACTGACAATGGTTCCTGCCAGCCAGGCGCTGCACCAGTGCTGCATAAGCGTCCTCTCATTCGATCCTCCAGGAACTCCCTTTGGTTAGGCACTGTCATTAACCTCACTTGACAATGAGGAAACTGAGGCTCAGTAGAGAGGCTGGGCAATTTTCTCAATGTCACACCCACTGAGCTCAAGGCCTGGGTTTTGAATACCAGGCCCTTGCTGTCCACGCACAGAGTCACCAGGCTATATACCCCTCTGGACACACTTCAGGCAGTTCAGTGTGTTACAGTTGAGAAGTCTAGTCTAGGAGACAGAAGACCTGGGTTCGAGGTATTAAGTCTGCCACTGGCTGGCTGTGTGACTTTGGGCAGCCCCTTAACCTCGGCTTCCTAGTTTCCTCATCAACCAAGTGAGTAAGGAAGAACCACCCAAGGCCAGGCATGGTGGCTCACGCCTGTAATTCCAGCACTTTGGGAGGCCAAGGCGGGCAGATCACCTGAGGTCAGGAGTTTGACACCAGCCTGGCCAACATGGTGAAACCCCATCTCTACTAAAAATAAAAAAATTAATGGTGCACGGTGGTATATGCCTGTAATCCCAGCTACCCGGGAGGCCGAGGTGGGAGGATCTCTTGAACCCAGGAGGCGGAGGTTGTAGTGAGCTGAGATCATGCCACTACACTCTAGCCTGGGTGACAGAGCAAGACTCCGTCTAAAAAAAAAAAAAAAAAGAAAAAAAAGGAAGAAACAGTCTAAAAAGACAAACTGGACCCAAGGCTGCATGGACTGCTGTCTACGTCCTCAGGAGGGAATTCAGCTCTGCTCTGAGCCAGCCAGGGGGCCAGGTGTACCCAGGATGGCCTGGAGAAGGCCCTGAGGACAACATCCACATGGGAGGAGGGGCTTCCACTGGAGGGACAGGGGGCTGTTCCGGCCTGGAGAAAGAGGACCAGTGGGTGGGTGGGTGAGAAGGACCTTCTGAGGGAGGAGAGTTCGCCGGTTTTCCAGGTGTCCTGACATGACCCGGCACTCCTGAACAACAGCCAGAGACAGGGATGAAGGTCAATGTTCACACTCCTCAGGGTGGCCTCCATCTTAGGTTAGAAGATGAAAAGATCTGATGCCACCCTGAGGGAATCGAAAGCTAGGCACAAAGGGAGGAAGAACTTTCTGTAAGCCAGGGGTATGGATACAGAATGAGGGGCCATGGTGGAGGAGAAGGCTGGGTGAGCAGAGGCATGTCAGGAAAGTTGTCCACAAGTTTCAAGCCAGGCTTCCCAACATGAAGATGCTATTTGCATATAACCTATGCCCCCTCCACATACACACACACACACACAAAAGACCAAGATGCCGTTCCTTCCTCTTCCCACTAGACCTTAAAAATCCTTCAGGGGCTTTCCTAGGCACGACATGGAGGAAGCTGCTGTGATCTATTCCACCAACCCTGCTGCGACCAGGCCTGCCTGGATATTTCTGGCTCTCTCAAAAGAAAACAAACCTTTACCCGCTAATGTAAGCAGGCAAAATCTTTACCCAACAAAATAAACAAACCAGCTTCTGGAGGCCATGCCCGGCTTTCCTAATATGGCATCGGGTTGGTACCCTTGGCACCCAATCAACATGGATAGTCCCGCTCCCAGAAGAAGAGAAGAAGAAATAGACTACAGGTGCAGATAAAAGTCACATTCACATTGAGGTGGCTTCAAAGTTGGACAGTGCTCTTCAGGGCTGGGGTTGCCAGATAAAATACAGAAGGCCCAGTTAAACTGTAATCTCCCATAAAAAGTGAATATTTTTTAAAAATAGGCTAGGCGTGGTGGTGCACACCTGTAATCCCAGTACTTTGGGAGGCTGAGGTGGGAGGAACGTTTGAGCCCAAGAGTTTGATACCAGCCTGGGCAACATGGCGAGACCTCGTCTCTACAAAAAATTTAAAAAGTTAGCCGAGCATGGTGGCGCCTGCCTGTGGTCTCAGCCACAGGAGGCTGGGGTGGGAGAATCATTTGAGCCCGGATGGCTGGGGCAGGCAGTGATGACCACACTACTGCACTCCAGCCTGAGTGACATTGCTAAAAAAAATAAATAAATAAAAGTAATAATTTAAAAAAGTATATCCCACAGCCCATTTAGAACATACTATAAAAATTATTCATTGTTGGCTGGGCATGGTGGATCATACCTCTAATCCCAGCACTGTGGGAGACTGTGGCAGAGGGATCTCTTGAGGTCAGGAGTTCCAGACGAGTCTGAGCAGCAAAATAAGACCCTGTCTCTACAAAATATACAAAAATTAGTCAGATGAGGCTGAAGTGAGCTAGGATGGCATCACTGCACTCCAGTCTGGGTGACAGAGGGACAACCCATCTTTAAAAAATAATAATAATAATAATAATAATTCATTGTTTATCAGAGATTCGAATTTAACCAGGCCTCTTGTATTTTTATTTGCAACCTTCTGGGTTGCATATAAATATGGTAAACAGGCCAGACGTGGTGGCCTACATCTGTAATCCCATCACTTTGGGAGGCTGAGGTGGGAGGACCACTTGAGGTCAGGAGTTTGAGACCAGCCTGGCCAACATGGTGAAACCCCATCTCTACTGAAAATACCAAATTACCTGGGCGTGGTGGCGCACACCTGTAATCCCAGTCACTTGGAAGGCTGAGGCAGAAGAATTGGTTGAACCTGGGAGGCGGAGGTTGAAGTGAGCCGAGATCACGCCACTGCACTCCAGCTGGGGCTACTGAGTGAGACCCTGTCTCAAAAATAAATACATAGATAAATATGGTAAACAACCCAGGCCAGGCTGACGGGAGTCTTTAAAGGGAGTACCTGTCATAGGGGGACTTGGTGCTTATAATTCTGGGCTTTCGTTACATATGAAAATGCAGTCCCTTTTGCACTAAAGACAATCAAAGCTGAAATAGCTGCTGCTGAATGGGTATCACTGTTTTAAAAGCTACAGCAGAAGTTAAAATCAGTTTCAGCCTTTAGGAGATACCTTTGACTTCTCATTACTGAAGGAGTTTGACCCATTATTCACCTATGATTAACAGTTTCCAAGTACATACTCACAAGCAAGCTTTAGGGATACAGTCATTCATAACTCAGGTGCTTAATATCAGGGAACTAGTGAAGTGAGTTGATGGCTTAAATAACCACTAGGCAGAATATGAGACAGTCATTAAAACTAATGATTATGAAGGCTGGTATAACAGAGGATATTTAAGGTATGATGAGGAGAGAGGGAAAAGTATAGATACAACATTAAAAATATATTGCCGGCCGGGTGCGGTGGCTCAAGCCTGTAATCCCAGCACTTTGGGAGGCCGAGACGGGCGGATCACGAGGTCAGGAGATCGAGACCATCCTGGCTAACATGGTGAAACCCCGTCTCTACTAAAAAATACAAAAAAACTAGCCGGGTGAGGTGGCGGGCGCCTGTAGTCCCAGCTACTCGGGAGGCTGAGGCAGGAGAATGGCGTAAACCCGGGAGGCAGAGCTTGCAGTGAGCTGAGATCCAGCCACTGCACTCCAGCCTGGGCGACAAAGCCAGACTCCGTGTCAAAAAAAAAAAAAAAACATATTGCCTATTTACAGAAAAGACACAGGAAAGAAGTAAATGCTAACTGTGATTATGTTGAGTAATTTTTTCTTTCACAGTCTCTTTTTTTCCCAAAAGTCCTTTAATGAGTGTATATTAATGTCATCACTGAAAAAAAAACTGAAAAGTCTTTAAGAATCATTCCTTTCTGCCGGGCGCAGTGCCTCACAGCTGTAATCCCAGCACTTTGGGAGGCTGAGGTGGGCAGATCACAAGGTCAGGAGATCGAGACCATCCATACTCACATGGTGAAACCCCATCTCTACTAAAAATACAAAAAATTAGCCAGGCATGGTGGCGGGTGCCTGTAGTCCCAGCTACTCGGCAGGCTGAGGCAGGAGAATGACCTGAACCCGGGAGGTGGAGCTTGCAGTGAGCCGAGATCTCGCCACTGCACTCCAGCCTGGGTGACAGAGCGAGAGTCCATCTCAAAAAAAAAAAAAAAAAAGAAAGAAAGAAAGAAAAAAGAAAAATCATTCCTTTCTTTCCAGTCAGGTGGAATCCAGATATACCCCAGGTTGTCACACAAAGGCCTACCCTGCTATTTTCTCACCTTCCCTCCTCACTTTCCAATGAATTAAAAATAATATTTAACAAGTGCCTCTTAGCTGCCAATGCCTGCAACCAATAGCAGTCGGGACATGGGACTGAGAAACACACAAATCCTGTCTTCAAGGATCTTATGGCTACAGCACTTTTCTTTTTCTCTTTCTTTCTTTCTTTCTTTCTTTCTTTCTTTCTTTCTTTCTTTCTTTCTTTCTTTCTTTCTTTCTTTCTTTCTTTCTGTTTTCTTTTTTTTTTTTGAGACAGGGTCGCACTCTGTCACCTGGGCTAGAGTGCAGTGGCACAATCTTGGCTCACTGCAACCTTGGCCTCCCAGGCTCAAGCGATCCTCCCACCTCAGCCTCCCAAGTAGCCTGACCACAGGCTACCACACCTGGCTAATTTTTGTGTTTTTAGTAGATATGGGTTTCACTATGTTGCCCAGGCTGGTCTCCAACTCTCAGACTCAAGCGATCCACCAGCTTCAGCCTCCCAAAGTGCTGGGATTACAGGAGTGAACCACCATGCCTGGTCTATTTTTTAATTCTAAAATTTTGTTTAGAGATGGGTCTCACTATGTTGATTGACCAGGCTGGTCTTGAATTCCTAGGCTCAAGTGATCCTCCTGCCTTGCCCTCCCAAAGTGCTGGGATTACAGGCATGAGCCATCATGCCGGGCCAGCACCTTTACATAACACCTGCTAATGCTCATTCGCTGTTCTAAACTCACCTCCCCCAGGATGTCTTCCAGGATGCCCTCTCCTCATGGTCCCGTATGGCTGTAGACACACTTATCTGATTTTTCCACTAGTCCGTGAGCTTCTTGGGGCCAAGCCCAGTGCCTCTTCTCTTTAATTATATTAAAAAATTAAAACATGGCCAGGCGCAGTGGTTTACACCTGTAATCCCAGCACTTTGGGAGGCCGAGATGGGTGGATCATTTGAGATCAGGAGTTCAAGACCAGCCTGGCCAACATGGTAAAAACCCCGTCTCTAGTAAAAATAACAAAAATTAGCCAGATGGTGGTGGTGCGCCCGTGTAATCCCAGCTACTTGCGAGGTTGGGGCAGCAGAATCGCTTGAACCCAGGAGGCAGAAGTTGTGGTGAGCTGAGATCACACCACTGCACTCCAGCCTGGGCGAGAGAGCGAGAGTCCATCTCAAAAAAAAAAAAAAAAAAAAAAAAAAAGCCGAGTGTGGTGGCTCATGCCTGTAATCTCAGCACTTTGAGAACCTGCGGCAGGTGGATCACCTGAGGTCAGGAGTTCGAGACCAGCCTGACCAACATGTGAAACCCTGACTCTACTAAATATACAAAAAGTAGCCGGACGTGGTGGTGGGCGCCTGTAATCCCAGGTACTCGGGAAGCTGAGGCAGGAGAATGCTAGAACCTGGGAGGCGGAGGTTGTAGTGAGCTGTCATCGTGCTATTGCACTCCAGCCTGGGGGTCAGAGTGAGACCGTTTCTTTAAAAAAAAAAAAAAAAAAAAAATTAACACTTTTTTTTTTTCTTTCTTTAAACAGACACTCCTGCTCTGTCTTCCAGGCTAGAGCGTGGTGGCATGATCACAGCTCTCTGTAGCCTAGAACTCCTGGGCTCAAGCGATCCTCCTGCCTCAGCTCTCAAGTAGCTGAGACTTCAGGTGTGAACCCACACACCTAACTGCCTCTTTCCTCTCTGACTGCAGAGTGTGTAATTGGCCTCAACAGATGTTTGCTAAATAAATGCTTAATCTATGCTACAGACGCATGGAATAACTTGGGGGTGGTGTTACCTCACTGTCTTCAGTTTGTCATTTTGATTTTCTTAGTTTGCCTTTTTCAAGCACTGGCCCAGACTCCAGGAAGGAAAATTAGCAGTTGTTACGTGTGTGAGAAAACTAAGCCTCTGAGACCTCCTTCTGTTGTAAATGTCTTTATGGCTTCACACACCCGAATGCTCCATAGGTTTGCATCCATGGATTTGAATCCATCTACCAGTACAAGAAATCTCGGATAAGCTTAACCAGGCGTGGTGGTGCATGCCTGTAATTATAATCCCAGCTACTCGGGAGGCTGAGCCAGGAGAATTACTTGAACCCAGGAGGCGGAGGTTGCAGTGAGCTGAGATTGTGCCACTGCACTGCAGTCTGGAAAACAGAGTGAGACTTTGTATCAAACAAAACAAAACTATCCTTAAAAAAAAAAGTCTTGGCGAAGCAACCGATTGGTTTATGTTAGCTGGCCCTACAAAAGCAACTACATACATGTTCAAATTTAGCAGAGCGTTGGGGTAAGAAGAGTACTCATTTGAGTGTAAAAAAAAGAAAAGTGGAGAATTTACAAACAGTGAAACCATTTCGAGCAGGGTTCAGCAAACCTTTTCTGGCAAGGGCCAGATGTAAGTATTTTAGGCTTTACAGGCCGTACAGTCTCTGTCGCAACTATTCAGCTCTGTCTTTGCTGCAGGAAAGGAGCCACAGGCAAGATTTAAAGGAATAGGTGTGGCTGTGTTCCAACACAATTTGATTCATGGATGCTGAAATCTGAATTTCCTATAATTTTCACTTGTCATGAACTATTATCTTCTTTCGGGACACTGTCTTGCTCTGTTGCCCGGGCTGGAGTGCAGTGGCATGATCTTGGCTCACTATAACCTCTGCCTCCCAGCCTCAAGCGATTGTCCTACCTTAGCCTCCTGAGTAACTGGGATTACACGTGCACGCCACCACGCCCAGCTAATTTTTGTATTTTATTTTATTTTTGAGACAGAGTCTCACTCTGTGGCCCAGGCTGGAGTGCAGTGGTGCCATCTCGGCTCACTGCAACCTCCGTCCCCCAGGTTCAAGCGATTCTCCTGCCTCAGCAGGAGTTCAAGACTAGCCTGATCAACATGGTGGAACCACGTCTCTACTAAAAACAAAAAAATTAGCTGGGTGTGGTGGCAAGTGCCTGTAATCCCAGCTACTCTGGAGGCTGAGGCAGGATAATTGCTTGAACCCGGGTGGTGGAGGTTGCAGTGAGCTGAGATTGCACCATTACTTTCCAGCATGGGCGACAGAGCAAGACTCCATCTCAAAAAAAAAAAAAAAAAAAAAAAAAAAAAAATTAGGCGGGCATGGTGGTGCACACCTGTGGTCTCAGCTACTCCAGAAGCTGAGATGGGAGGCTCATGTAAGTCTGGTAGGTTGAGGCTACGGTGATTGCACCATTGCACTCCAGCCTGGGCAACAGAGAAAGACTCTGTCCCAGGGAAAAAAAAAAAAAAAAAAAAATATATATATATATATATATACACACACACACACACACACATTATATACATACATATAGAAGGCTGGTTGTCAAGGCTCACACCTGTAATCCCAGCACTTTGGGAGGCTGAGGCAGGCGGATCATTTGAGGTCAGGAGTTCAAGACCAGCCTGGCCAACATGGTGAAACCCCATCTCTACTTAAAATACAAAAATTAGTCAGGTGTGTTGGCAGGCGCCTGCAACCCCAGCTGCTTGGGTAGCTAAGGCAGGAGAATGGCTTGAATCCGGGCCACAGGGCAAGACTCTGTCTCAAAAAAAAAGAAATATATATATATATATATAGAGAGAGAGAGAGAGAGAGAGAGAATATTGAGTACCTGATTATAAATGATGATGACAATTTTATGCTTTATTTCTCCCCATATTTTGGTGTAGTGTAATAGTTCTCAATCTCCATGGGCACCTAAACGCCTCAGAGCAGACCTGTCTCTTGCATTTCCTGATGCTGATCTTAGATGCAGAGGGTTTGATTCATTTCACTGCACATCATTATCACTGGCACATGTGAGGTTCAGCTCTTGTTTATTTTGGGGGTCCAACTTCCCCTCCAAGCCCCTTCTCCCCCAATAATTCTTTTTTTTTTTTTTTTTTTTTTTGAGACCAAGTCTCGCTGTGTCATCCAGGCTGGAATGCAGTGGTGCAATCTCAGCTCACTGCAACCTCTACCTCTAGGGCTCAAGCAATTCTGTTTCAGCCTCCTGCATAGCTGGAACTACAGGCACACACTACCATGCCCGGCTAATTTTGGTATTTTTAGTAGAGACAGGGTTTCACCATATTGGTCAGGCTGGTCTTGAACTCCTGACCTCAGGTGATTCGCCCACCTCAGCCTCCCAAAGTGCTGGGATTACAAGCGTGAGCCCCTGTGCCCGGCCCTCCCCCAATAATTTTGATTCAATTGTTCTGAGGTGGGATCCAGACAGGGGTATCCGTTTTTTTGTTTGTTTGTTTTGTTTTGTTTTTTTGAGACGAAGTCTCCCTCTGTCGCCCAGGCTGGAGTGCAGTGGCCGGATCTCAGCTCACTGCAAGCTCCGCCTCCTGGGTTCACGCTATTCTCCTGCCTCAGCCTCCGGAGTAGCTGGGACTACAGGCGCCCGCCACCTCGTCCGGCTAGTTTTTTTGTATTTTTTAGTAGAGACGGGGTTTCACCGTGTTAGCCAGGATGGTCTCGATCTCCTGACCTCGTGATCCGCCCGTCTCGGCCTCCCAAAGTGCTGGGATTACAGGCTTGAGCCACTGCGCCCGGCCGCAGGGGTATCTGTTTTTAAAGCTGCCCAGTGACTCTAATATGCAGCCAGGGAACCCTGGAATTTGTGTTTTGTTCTCATTTTTAGTATCTTGCTGCTCAGAGTGACCAGTGAACCCAAGGCATCAGCATCACCTGCTAGACATGCAGAATCTCAGGCCCCGCCCCAGACCCACCGAATCAGAATATTCATGTTAACAAGATTCCCTGGCCGGGCACGGTGGCTCACACCTGTAATCTCAGCGCTTTGGGAGGCAGAGGCAGGAGGATTGCTTGAGCCCACAAGTTCAAGGCAAGCCTGGGTAACATAGTGGACCCCGTCTGTACAAAAAAATAATTTAAAAAGCTGGGTGTGGTCCCAGCTGCTTGGGAGGCTGAGGCAGGAGGATCACCTGAAGCCGGGAGGTTGGGGCTGCAGTGAGCTATGATCATGCCACTGCACTTCAGCCCGGGTGATAGAGCAAGACCCTATCTCAAAAAATAAATAAATAAATACACATTTTTAAAAATCCCAGGAGATTCACACGCTCACTGAAGTTGGAGAAGTGCAATTCTTGGTTGTGGGTGTGATGCTTCCCTTTCTGTGATTGACAGGAGTTTGAAAGCAGTGTTTGAGATGCAGGGCTGTAGATGGAATCCTGTTTTAGACCCAGGAGGGGCTGGGGAAGCATTGACTACTGAGACACGTGTGCTGTGAACTTTTGGTGTTTTTTTTTTTTTTTTTTTTAATCTAGGGTTTTTGTCAAATGAGATTCCATTGCAGTAGTCTGTCTAGCAGAGCCCAGAGAGTGAGACTGTGCCAGGAAAAGCAATTTAGGACCCAAGAGGCCAGCAGGGGCCTCCTTCCCCATGATCCTGGAGGGTGGACGTCACTGGGGCTTCTGGGGCTGGCCAAGGGTGGGCTGTAGATGGCATTTCTTAATATAGTTACTCAATAGCTATGTTTTCTAAGTGCCACAGAGGACTAAAGGAATGTCACTAAATGTTTGGCATGGAAGGAGCTAATGGCTTTGAGAGGAACATTTCCCAGGCCTTGGTAGGAGAACAGCTGTCATAGAAGGGGGGTGTCATGGAGACAAACTCCACGCACGGGCCTGGCCACTGCTTTTTCACCACTTTGACTTTGGGCATGAAACAATGGTGTGAGCAGAGAGCCAGCATTGCCCAGGGAGGCTGTGATCTTGGGGCTTGGCCTTGCCCAGGCAGCAGGCAGGGCCGGCTGCTGCTGGCTTTCTCTGTCTGCCTCCATTTATTTATCAGTCTGTACAAAGGGCATGCTGCTACAGCCAGCAGGATTTCCAAACTCCAGGGTACCACTTTGCTCTCTGAGTATCTCCTTCCTTCTTTCCTCTGGAGGTCTTGAGAAGACTCCTTTCCTTGACCTCACAGTAAGAATGGTGGGAAAAGCCCAATATGAGGGGGAAAGTCCCGCCCTGCCATTGCTCTGTGACTTCCAGGGGACACTTCACCCATCAGGACCCTCATTCCAGGAGATGGGGAAAGCATGCCCCTCTCTGCAGGGTGGCTATAGAAAGCCATGAAGCCAGGTATTTAAGAGTTCTTTGGAAACCAGATTCAGGGTAGCTGTGTATACACTAAATGAGCACCTCTTGAATAGAATCACTTCCCTTCCACCAGACCTGCAAAGTCAGTTTAAATCTCTCCTATCCCACTTTTTCAGGAATGACAGCTGACTTCAGTGTCTGATCAGTTTTGTCACCTCCAAGGAAATAATGAATTTAGGTAAGAATATCAATTGGCATTAAAACCATTAGGAGGTCTAACGGCAAGGGGACGAACAATAAAACCGTGGCAGATTCATTCAAATAAATCAGTCAACAATGGGGACCAAATGTGATACACACAACAATGTGGCTGTATCTCATAGATAAGGCTGACTGAAAGAGTTCATATTGTAAGATTCTGTCTGTATGAATTATGGAAACAGGCAAAATTCATCTGTGTGATAAAAGTCAGAAGAGCAGTGACGTAGTTTGGATATTTGACCCCGCCCAAATCTCATGTTGAAATGTAATCCCCACTGTTGGAAGTGAGGGCTGGTGGGAGGTGTTTGGATCATGGGGATGGATCCCTCATGAATGGCTGGGGCTATCCACTTTTAAAGAACCAGATAAGTGAGTTCTCACTCTGATTTCATGAGAGATCTGGTCCTTTAAAAGTGCCTGGGAGCCGAGTGTGGTGGCCCATGCCTGTAATCCCAGCACTTTGGGAGGCCGAGGCGGGCGGATTATGAGATAAGGAGATCGTGATCATCCTGGCTAACATGGTGAAACTGAGTCTCTACTAAAAATACCAAAAATTAGCCGGGCGTGGTGGTGGGTGCCTGTAGTCCCAGCAACTCGGGAGGCTGAGGCAGGACAATGGTGTGAACCCAGGAGGCGGAGCTTGCAGTGAAACCTTGTCTCTACTAAAAATACAAAAATTAGCCAGGTGTGGTGGCACATTCCTGTAGTCCCAGCTACTTGGGAGGCTGAGGCATGAGAACCGCTTGAACCCAGGAGGCAGTGAGCCAAGATCATGCCACTGCACTCCAGCCTGAGTGACAGAGCAAGACTGTCTCAAAGGGAAAAAAAAGATCTAACTTCTAGTTTAGAGCAAATGTAAGGGATAGAGGAACAAGCTAAATGGCAGAATGAAGAAGCAAGCAGAAGACTGAATCTTCTGCAGGACAATCAATCCAGTCTCTGTCACGAGAGGACCTGATCAGAGGAGCTCAAGGGACATCACAATCAGATGCAATGCAAAGCCTGGGCTGGAACAAACCAGTCGAAAATAAGCAAACGTTTAGAGGTAATTAGGGATAACTGAACACAAATTGAGTTCTAGATCATGGCAAAAAATTGTTTTTAATGTTTTCTTGTTTGTTTGCTTGTTTGTTTTGGAGACAGGGTCTTGCTCTGTCGCCCAGGCTGGAGTGCAGTGGTGCAATCTCTGCTAACTGCAACCTCCACCTCCCGGGTTCAACCGATTCTCCTGCCTCAGCCTCCTGAGTAGCTGGGATTACAGGCACCCGACACCATGCAGAGCTAATTTTTGTATTTTTAGTAGAGACAGGGTTTCAAACGTTGGCCAGGCTGGTCTTGAACTCCTGACCTCAGGTGATTCACCCACCTCAGCCTCCCAAAGTGTTGGGATTACAGGCATCAGCCACTGTGCTCAGCCAATGTTTTTTTTTTTTTTTTTTTTGAGACGGAGTCTCGCTCTGTCGCCTAGGCTGGAGTGCAGTGGCCGGATCTCAGCTCACTGCAAGCTGCGCCTCCCGGGTTTACGCCATTCTCCTGCCTCAGCCTCCCGAGTAGCTGGGACTACAGGCGCCCGCCACCTCATCCGGCTAGTTTTTTGTATTTTTTTTAGTAGAGACGGGGTTTCACAGGGTTAGCCAGGATGGTCTCGATCTGCTGACCTCGTGATCCGCCCGTCTCAGCCTCCCAAAGTGCTGGGATTACAGGCTTGAGCCACCGCGCCCGGCCGCCAATGTTTTTAAGTATGTAACACTAACTGGGTTCCATTTTAAAATGTTATTTTTGCTGGGAATGGTGGCCCATGCCTGTAATCCCAGCACTTTGGGAGGCTAAGGTGGACGAATCATCTGAGGTCAGGAGTTCGAGACCAGCCTGACCAACATGGAGAAACCCCTTCTCTACTGAAAATACAAAATTAGCCGGGCTTAGTGGCGCATGCCTGTAATCCCAGCTACTTGGGAGGCTGAGGCAGGAGAATCGCTTGAATCCAGGAGCCCAAGGTTGTGGCGAGCCGAGATCATGCCATTGTACTCCAGCCTGGGCAACAAGAGCGAAACTCCGTCTCAAAAAATAAATGTTATTTTTAAAAGACAAATGGTTTATTGTGCATCTTTTCAGACTGAGGCGTTCTCCATTCACACAAACGCATCTGTGTGCACGTAGTCCCTTACTTTCTTTACTTAGCAGCAGCCTACCATACACATTGCATTACACTTGGGGTTTTTTTGGTTTTGTTTTATGTTTTTGAGACAGAGCTTTGCTCTTGTTGCCCAGGCTGGAATGCAATGTGTGATCCTGACTCACCGCAATCTCTGCCTCTGGGGTTCAAGCAATTCTCCTGCCTCCACCTCCTGAGTAGCTGAGATTACAGACATGTACCACCACACCTGGCTAATTTTTAGTGGAGATGGGGTTTCTCCATGTTGGTCAGGCTGGTCTCAAACTCCCACACTCAGATGGTCCGCCTGCCTCGGCCTCCCAAAGTGCTGGGCGTGAGCCGCCGAGCCCAGCCCCTACACTTGGGTTTTTAACCCAAGTGATATGGTTTGGTGGTGTCCCCACCCAAATCTCAACTTGAATTGTATCTCCCAGAATTCCCACGTGTTGTGGGAGGGACCCAGGAGGAGATAATTGAATCATGGGGGAAAATTCTTTCCTGTGATATTCTCGTGATAGTGAATAAGTCTCACAACATCTGATGGGTTTATCAGGGGTTTCCACTTTTGCTTCTTCCTCATTTTTCTCTTGCTGCCACTATGTAAGAAGTGCCTTTTCCCTCCTGCCATGATTCTGAGGCCTCCTCAGCCATGTGGAACTGTAAGTCCAATTAAACCTCTTTTTGTTCCTAGTTTTGGTTATGTCTTTATCAGCAGTGTGAAAACAAACTAATATAGCAAGTTAAAAACACACGGCATACACACTGCATTATACTACACGGTTACCAGTTACCATACACACCACATTACATCACCTGGCCAGGCATGGTGGTGTACACTTGTGGTCCCAGCTACTTGGGACACTGAGGTGAAAGGATCACTTGAGCTCAGGAGTTTTAGAACAGCCTGGGCAAAATAGCAGACCCCATCTCTAATGATAATAATAATACTAAGTAAATAAAAATAAAAATGTAGGCTGGGTGTGGTGGTTCATGCCTATAATCTCAGCACTTTTGGAGGCCGAGGCGGGAGGATCACTTGAGCCCACAGGTTCAAGACCAGCCTGGGCAACATAATGAGACCTGTCTGTATTACTTAAAGTAAAATTAATTTAAAAAAAATTAAAATGTGGCCAGGCGCAGTGGCTCATGCCTGTAATCCTAGCACTTTGGGAGGCTGAGGCGGTGGATCACCTGAGGTCAGGGGTTCGAGACCAGCCTGCTCAACATGGAGAAACCCCGTCTCTACTAAAAATACAACAATTATCCAGGTGTGGTGGTGAGCACCTGTAATCCCAGCTACTTGGGGGGGCTGAGGAAGGGGAATCACTTGAATCTGGGAGGTGGAGGTTGCAGTGAGCCAAGATCACGCCACTGCACTCCAGCCTGGGCAGCAGAGCGCAACTCAGTTTCAAAAATAAAATAAAATAAAATAAAATAAAATAAAATAAAATAAAATAAAATAAAATAGTCTGGGCACGGTGGCTCATGCCTGTAATCTCAGCACTTTGGGAGGCTGAGGCAGATGGATCACCTGAAGTCAGGAGTTCGAGACCAGCCTGGGCGACCTGGTGAAACCCCATCTCTATTAAAATATGAAAATTAGCTGGGCATGGTGGCATGTACCTGTAATCCCAGCTACTCCAGAGTCTGAGGCAGGAGAATCGTCTGAACCTGGCAGGTGGAAATTGCAGTGAGCTGAGATTGTGCCACTGCACTCCAGCAAGGGTGACAGAGCTAGACTCTATCTCCAAAATAAAACAAATAAACAAATAAATAAAGTATATAAAAAAAGATGCAGGGCCAGGCATGGTGGCTCATATCTGTCATCCCAGCACTTTGGGAGTCTGAGACAGGAGGATCACTTGAAGCCACAAGTTTGAGACCAAACTGGGCAACAAAATAAGACCTTGTCGGCCAGGCATGGTGGCTCACGCCTGTAATCCCAGCACTTTAAGAGGCTGAAGTGGGTGGATCTCTTGAGGTCAAGAGTTCAAGACCAGTCTGGCCCACATGGTGAATCCCTGTCTCTACTAAACACACAAAATTAGCTGGGCGTGGTGGTGTGCGCCTGTAATCCCAGTTACTCAGGAGGCTGAGGTAGGTTCCCTTCCCCCACTCCCTCTCCCTTTCTCTCTCTCTCTCTTTCTTTCTTGACAGGGTTTTACTCTGTTGCCTAGACTGGTCTTGAACTCCTGGCCTCAAGCAATCCTCCCACCTCAGACTCTCAAATTGTTGGGATTATAGGTGTGAACCACTGCACCCAGCCTTTTCTTTTTAAACATTTTATTAAAATTTGTTTTTCATTTAAACTTTTTTTTTTTTTTTTTTTGAGACGGAGTCTCGCTCTGTCACCTGGGCTGGAGTGCTGTGGCCGGATCTCAGCTCACTGCAAGCTCCGCCTCCCGGGTTCACGCCATTCTCCTGCCTCAGCCTCCCGGGTAGCTGGGACTACAGGCGCCGCTACCTCGCCCGTTTTGTAGTTTTTAGTAGAGACGGGGTTTCACCGTGATAGCCAGGATGGTCTCGATCTCCTGACCTCGTGATCCGCCCGCCTCGGCCTCCCAAAGTGCTGGGATTACAGGCTTGAGCCACCGCGCCCGGCCCATTTAAACTTTTTTTTTTTTTTTTTTTTTTTTTGAGATGGAGTCTCGCTCTGTCACCCAGGCTGGAGTGCAGTGGCCGGATCTCAGCTCACTGCAAGCTCCGCCTCCCGGGTTTACGCCATTCTCCTGCCTCAGCCTCCCGAGTAGCTGGGACTACAGGCGCCCGCCACCTCGCCCGGCTAGTTTTTTGTATTTTTTAGTAGAGACGGGGTTTCACCGTGTTAGCCAGGATGGTCTCGATCTCCTGACCTCGTGATCCGCCCGTCTCGACCTCCCAAAGTGCTGGGATTACAGGCTTGAGCCACCGCGCCCGGCCCCATTTAAACTTTTTAACAATCTTATGAACTAGGTCTGATGATCACTGCTATTTAATAAATGATAAGACTAAGGTTTGGACAGATTTACTAGCTTGCTACAGTCACACAGTTAATAAATCACAGATAATACACAATCACGGCCAGGTGCAGTGGCTCACGCCTATAATCCCAGGACGTTGGGAGGCCAAGGCCTCCTGACCTCAGGTGATCTGCCCTCCTCGGCCTTTCAACGTGCTGGGATTACAAGTGAGCCACCGTGCCCAGCCAAGTTTTTGTATTATTCGTAGAGACACTTTTCACTATGTTGGCCAGGCTGGTCTCAAACTCCTGACCTCAATTGATCTGCCCGTGTTGGTCTCCCAAAGTGCTGGGATTACAGGCATGAGCCACCACGCCCAGCCACTGTGTCTTGCACTAGCAAATTTAACTTCCGTGTCAATCATTGTCCCTCTCACCTGAGAGGTCTGGGACCATCTAGAGGAACTTACCTAGCCTGCATTCAGTCGATATTTCCTGAGCACTCTTGCATGCAGAGGGCTCTTAGAGGCAGCTTGGCTTCATTTAGAATCCAGAGAGAACCCAGATTCTTAGCATCATCTAGTTTTTTTTTTTTTTTTTTTTTTAAAGACAGGGCTTTGCTGTGTCACCCAGGCTTGGAGTGCAGTATTGCAACCATGGCTCACTGTAGCCTCAACCTCCTGGGCTCAAGCAATCCTCTCATCTCAGCCTACTGAGTTGCGGGGACTACAGGCATGTGCACACCTGGCTAATTTAAAAAAAAAAAATGGCAGGGCTTGGTGGCTCATGCCTGTAATTCCAGCACTTTGGGAGGCCGAGGCGGGAGGATCACCTGAGGTCAGGAGTTTGAGACCATCCTGGCCAATATGGTGAAAACCCGTCTCTACTAAAAATACAACAAATTAGCTGGGTGTGGTGGCAGGTGCCTGTAATCCCAGCTACTTGGGAGGCTGAGGCAGGAGAATCGCTTGAACCTGAGAGGTGGAGGTTGCAGTGAACCGAAATCATGCCACTGCACTCCAGACTGGGTGACAAGACCAAGACTCCATCTCAAAAAAAAAAAAAAAAAATTTTATTTTGGCTGGGCTCAGTGGCTCATGCCTGTAATCCCCCAGCACTTTGGGAGGCAGAGGTGGGCAGATCACTTGAGGCCAGGAGTTCCAGACCAGTCTAGTTAACATGATGAAACCCCATCTCTACTAAAAATACAAAAATTACCCAGGTGTGGTGGTGCACACCTGTAGTCCCATACAACTTGAGAGGCTGAGGCAGGAGAATTGCTTGAACCCGGGAGGCAGAGGCTGCAGTGAGCTGAGTTTGCACCACTGCACTCCAGCCTGGGTGATAGAATGATACATCTTAAATAAATAAATAAATAAATTTTAATAGAAATGGGTCTTGCTATATTGCCAGTGCTGGTCTTGAGCTCCTGGGCTCAAGTGATCCTCCCACCTCAGCCTCTCAAAGTGCTGGGATTATAGCACTACTTGTATGCTATGGGATACAGGGCTGAGCAGAAAATAACCCAGCCCCTGCCCTCAAGGGGCTTACAGTCTAGTGGTGGGGACAAATATTAATCAAGCACTCAAGCAGTGTGAAAAGTCAAATGTAATTATCACCACTCCTGGAGTTACAGAGAGCTAGATGACCGAAAGAGCAGGGAAGGGACCCCTGAGCTGAGAACTGGTGAATGGGCTAACAAGCAAAGAGAGGGAAGAACATTCCAGAAAAAGGAATTGCATGTCTAAAGGCCCTAGGGAGCACAGGGACTAAAAGAGGCCAGCATGACAGGCAGAGAGGAATGGGAATAGAGAGGGAGATGAAGCTAGGAGGCCTTGGCCTTGTCAAGGAGTTTGGCTTTATTCCAAGTACAGTGGGAAGCGGTTTAAGCTGGGGGCATAGAGGGAGAGGGTAATTAGCCTGATTAGATCCGATTTAGATAGTTCTGGCTCAGAACAGTCAAGTGGGGAAGAGTTGATGGGTTTCCTGGAAATGAAAGAAACTGACAAGTAGTGAATCAGATAAATGCTTAGCCCAATGTCATGTCCATTCCTGGAATCAGCCCATATCCAAACACTGTTTGATTGGGCAGGGGTGGGGTAGGCAAAAAGGCCCACTCCCTTAGTCAAGGCGGGACGTCTCTGAACCGTGGTCCTAGTCCTTGAGCTCCTGTGGGATGACCAAGACCTTACAACAAAGACAAACACGTAGAATGATCGGCCTAGGATTTCAGAGAAGAGTGGGGAGGACCCTGGTTCCAGCTGAGCAGCGGGAAGATCCTGTTCCCCCCAAGGCAGGGTTCCCAGTCCTAGAACCCACCCCTTCCTTCCTTCTCCTGATCGCCAGAAGAACGGTGAGCTCTGTGTGTGTGTGTGTGTACACCTTTGGCTCTAGGATCCTGGTTCTAACTCTCACCTACTTGCTCTGTGACTTTGAATAAATCCCCTTCTCTCTCCGAGCCCGTTTCATTATTGGAAAAAGAGAAAGTTGAAGTAATCAGTGACTCAACTTTTGGGGTGGTTCACAAGACCCTTTGAGGGTTTGTTGAAAGCTCTGACCACTATGTACATAATTTCTGGCAGCTGCAGGGGTTCCTGTAGCCCTGGGGTTGGGTAGCAGGATTTACCTGGGGCTCAAGTGAAAAATCCTTGGACGAGACATTAACAGGCACCTTTTCTGATGGCCTGCTAAGAACCAAGTTTCATACTCTGTTCTAGTCCTCATCACAATCCCTTTTTTTTTTTTTTTTTTGAGATGAAGTCTCGCTCTTGTTCCCCAGGCTGGAGTGCAGTGGCGCGATCTCAGCTCACTGTAACCTCCGCCTCCTGGGTTCAAGCAATTCTCCTGCCTCGGCTTCCCGAGTAGCTGGGAGTATAGGTGCCTGCCACCATGCCTGGCTAATTTTTGTAGTTTTAGTAGAGACAGGGTTTTACCATGTTGACCAGGCTGGTCTTGAACTCCTGATCTCAGATGATCTGTCTGCCTTGGCTTCCCAAAGTGCTGTGAGCCACGGTGTGTGAGCCATGGCACCTGGCCACCACAGTCCTTTAAGCACTACTCTTCCCACTTGGAGCTCGGAGACAGCACTTAAGTCACTTGCCCAAGCTGAGAAGAGCTGAAGTAGGACCCCCAAGCCAGGTCTTTGTGAAGCTAAAGACTGTTCTCCCCGTTCCAATGGGAGACATCACTACTCTTACCCTTTCCCCATTCCACTACTGCCCCCATAACAACACACATTTAAGGCCCCATAGCCCCCTCTAACTCTAAAGAAGGCAAATGAGGGTCGCAGGTTTATTTATTTATTTGAGATGTGGTCTTGTAGTATTGCCTAGGATGGCCTGAAACTCCTGGGCTCAAGCAATCCTCCTGCTACAGCCTCCTGAGTAGCTGGGACTACAGGTATGCCACCATTCCCGGCCTTAAAAATTTTTATTTATTAGACATGAGGTCTCACTATGTTGCCCAGGCTGGAGTGTGGAGGCTATTCCTATTCATAGGTGTGATAATTGTGCACTACAGCCTCGAACTCCTGGGCTCAAGCGATCGTCCCATCTCAGCCTCCCAAGTAGTTGGTACTACAGGTGTGCACCACCGCACCTGGCTGTATTTTCAACTCCTTTCAGGGAGCAAGGTTTACCTTATGAGGTAGGATAGAGGATCTGAGGCCTCAATAGGCTAAGTGGCCTGCAAGGTCACACAGCAAGTGAGTGGTTCAGCTGAGAGCTGGAGACAGAGGACATCTGTGGTCACCTTGGAAGTCCCAGTGAGGACAAGCCTTACCTAGCTCCAACTCAGAAGGCCAGAAGGGAGAAGGGTTTGGGGGAGGCTGTAATCAGGGGAAGGACGCAGGGCCCTGGGGTGGGCCTTAAATAAGGGGCTTCCTGTGAGCCTGAGGATGGTCATGCCCTTGTATATACTTTGTCCTCCAGGCAAGTTCTCTGCTGGCCCTTTAAATCTTTTCAGTGGCTCTGGGTGGGGCATTTATCCCCACTTTACAGATGAAGATACCAAAAGAACTTCATCCAGGCCAGGCGTGGTGGCTTACGGCTGTAATCCCAGCAATTTGGGAGGCAGAGGCAGGCAGATCACTTTAGGTCAGGAGTTTGAGACCAGACTGGCCAACATGGTGAAATCATGGGGTTTCTACTAAAAATACAAAAATTAGGTTGGGCGTGGTGGCTCATGCCTGTAATCCCAGCACTTTGGGAGGCCGAGGCGGGCGGATCATGAGATAAGGAGATCGTGACCATCCTGGCTAACAAGGTGAAACTGCGTCGCTACTAAAAATACCAAAAATTAGCCGGGCGTGGTGGTGGGCGCCTGTAGTCTCAGTAACTCAGGAGGCTGAGGCGGGACAACGGCTTGAACCCGAGAGGCGGAGCTTGCAGTGAGCTGAGACTGCTCTACTGCACTCCAGCCTGGGCAACAGAGCAAGACTTCATTTCAAAAAACAAAACAAAACAAAACAAAAAAATATATACACACACACACACACACACACAATTAGCCAGGCGTGGTAACATGTGCCTATAGTCCCAGTTACTTGGGGGGTTGAGGCAGGAGAATCACTTGAACCCGGGAGGTGCACTGGACTCTAGCCTGGGCGACAGAGTGAGACTCCATCTCAAAAAATAAAGTGAAATAAAATACCATTTAAAAAAAAAAAGAACTTCATCCAGCTGCTGTTCAGAGGTGACCACACACACACTGTCTTCAGGGTCTCTCCCAAGATCCCCTGGTCCGTTGTTCAGGCCTCATCTTCCTGCCCAGCTCCATTTTATCGTGCCCTTATTTACGGTGTTCTTGCCTTTTCACCCTCTGAAACTTTGCACCTGTTTTCCCCTTTGCCTGGCATGTTGCCTCCCTCCCCCACTGAACTCCTACTCATCCTTCAAGATCCAATGCCACAGTGTCCCCAGTCATGTAGCAAAATGGGAGATTGCCAACTTCCTTCCCATTTCCCTCTCAACTCTCACCCTGCGTTTCTTTCTTCCTTTTTTTTTTTTTTTTTTTTTGAGATGGAGTTTTGCCCTTGTTGCCCAGGCTGGAGTGCAATGGCGCGACCTCAGCTAACTGCAACCTCCGCCTCCCTGGTTCAAGCGATTCTCCTGCTTCAGCCTCCCGAGTAGCTGGGATTACAGGCATGCGCCACCATGCCCACCTAATTTTGTATTTTTAGTAGAGACGGAGTTTCTCTATGTTGTTCAGGCTGGCCTCAAACTCCCGATCTCAGGTGATCCGCCCGCCTCGGCCTCCCAAAGTGCTGTGATTACAGGCATGAGCCACTGCACCCAGCCTCACCCTGTGTTTCTAATCAATGGCTTGTGTCCATTTTCCTGCGCCACACCCTGGGCTCTCATGTGTTTGCCAAAGGAGTTAGGGAATTCCAGGAACCCTCCTGAACCATCCAGCCTCAACTGGTCTTTCAGTTCCTAAGAACAGCAGGACATTTAAAGTTGATGCCTGTAATCCCTATTGTTGACTTCAAGTGTCAAGTTTATTGTTGCCGCCCCCATCCCCTTCGTTTTTACTCCCTTAGCCTTCTTTTATCCATTTTGTGCCTTGGCCCTAGGGGTCCTTGCCATGATCTTCCCTTTGTCCAGCTCTCCATGCCCCCCCAGGAGCTAGGCATTCTAAGCCACAGAGCTGACCCTGGAACCTGTCACCACTTCCCTTCTAGGCTCCCATGGCTTAAGAAACTCCAGTGCCCTTGCCAGTACCCGTCCCTAGCTGGCCCCCTGGAGGAGTCCTGTGTCCCACCCATCGCCTTTTCCACTCTCCACCCCATCCTTTTTCTCTATCTTGTTAAAGAAAAAAATTAATCAGATTCTCGTTAAAGATGGCAAGGAAGCCAGGCGCGGTGGCTCACGCCTGCAATCACAGCACTTTGGGAGGCCGAGGTGGTAGGACAGCTTGAGCCCAGGAGTTCGAGACCTGCCTGGGCAACACAGTGTAGTCCCAGCTGCTCGAGAGGCTGAGGTGGGAGGATCAGTTAAACAGGGGAATTCGAGGCTGCAGTGAGCTATGACTGCACCACTGCACTCCAGCCTGGGCAGCACAGAGAGAAGCTTGTCTCCTTTTATTTTTTTTTGAGATGGAGTTTCTTAATGTAGGCCGGCCAGGGTGACCACATACCAAGCGTGAGGATATTCCTGACGGCAGGATTCTTGCTAAAACTGGACTAAGAAGGCCAAGGACAGAGCTCAAGGTCGCGGCCTGGTCAGAAAGAGGTCTCGGAGGAACCTGACTCAAGTGTGGTCAAAGGGAGTCTTTGTCACCCTCTGGCAACTTGGCTCTTTCGTGTCTCCCCGCCTCAATTCAAGCTCTTCCCCCTTCCCAGCTCCATCAATCTTGATTTCCAAGGCCAGCTTCAACGTCTCCTCTCAAACTTTTCTGAGCCTTCCCTCCACGGGAATCCATTTTTCCTGCCTGGGCCTGGGGAGAGAAGTCCATTTCTTCTTCCCAAACCCAGAGACCTTTGAGGCAGGAAAGCTCTCTGGCTGCCCCGCAGGGAAGGGCAGGGTAGGCGGGGTTTAGTGACTCCCCGGCGCCGACGCTTACTCGCACCCATGAGAAAGGGGTCTCCGGGGACGGCCGCTGTTGTCGCTGTCGCCTCCGGTCCCCGCCCCTTCCCCACTTCGTGAAGGGGACCCAGAGTGAGAGTTGTGGTCACGTCCTACGCCTACGAGGGCCCCTAGGTGTTTGTTCACCCCCTCCCCGGGGGCCCCATCCTGGGCCGGGGTCTGCTTCCTCGAGGGAAGGGGCGAATTCCTGGAAGGTCTCCGTCCGGGCGCAGCTGCAATGGATTGCGTTGGGGGCGCTGAACCCTGCTGGGGGTACAGAGACGCTTCCGAAACTCAGAGGCTCGGTCGCCCCCAAAAGCCAGGCAGAACACGCCCACACCGCACCTCCCTCCCCGAAGACCGCCCGGCCACGGCCGCCCCCAGGAAGCCCCGCGCCCTGCACCCGGGGACACAAACAGGCGCCGGGCGGCCGCGAGTGCCGGCGCGGCGCCTTTAAGAGGCGGCGGGCGGCGCTGCCCCCTGGCGGCCGCCCCGCGGCTTCCTTGCCGCCGCGGGCTCAAGCGGGGCGGCCGGGCCAGCGCGGGGCTGCGGCGGGCAGGGGCGGCGAGTGCGCGGGCGCTCGCCGCCGCCCTTCTCGGAGGACAGCGCGCGGGGACTAGGCTGAGGAGGAAGTGGCGGCGGCGGCGGCGGCGGGTGAGGACCGCGGGCCGGGCCGGGTGGCCGCGTGTGCCCCGCCGGGGTCCGAGCGCGCCCGGGGAATACGGCCCGGCTCGGAACGTCCGAGGGCGGGGACCCGGGCGGGAGGAAGAGGGAGGAAGGGCTTGGAGGCCGCGCTTCTGCCGCCGCCCGAGGGCGCGTGGCTCGGGCAGGCGCGGCGGGAGGGCGGGCAGGGCGGGGGCGGTGTCTGTGGAGGCCCGGCTTCCCCTCCTGAGGGCCCTGGCCCCAGCACCGGCTCAGGCTCAGCCCTGCCCCAGCCGGCAGGCCGGGCGGCGCGGCGCTCGCGAGCCGGTGGGCGGGAGGGCGAGCCCGCGGGCGGCGGGGGCGTGGGCGGTGGCAGCTTGGCCCAGCCAGTGGCCTTCCGCGCTGAGCGCCGCTCCCTCCTCCCGGCCGCCCGCCGCGCCCCGCCCCGCCCCGCGCGGCAGGACTGCGCGCCCCAGCTCCGATCCCCGTTCCGCGTCCCCGCCGCCGGGAGGAGGTGCCCACTCGCTCGCGGCGCGCGCTGGCCGCCAGACTCGGCCTGTGGGCGATTTCCTCCGGACCCAGGCTCCCCGCCCGAGGAGGAAGATGCAGACCTTTCTGAAAGGAAAGAGAGTTGGCTACTGGCTGAGCGAGAAGAAAATCAAGAAGCTCAATTTCCAGGCCTTCGCCGAGCTGTGCAGGTAAGGAGGGACGCGGCGCCGGTGCCCGGGGACCCCCCGGCCCGAGTCCGGTGCAGCCTCAGCGGTTGTTTTGGGAGGTCGGAGCCAAACGGGAAGAAGTGACGCGCGGGGAGACTGAGTCCAAGCAGCCAGGTGGCGGTGGCGGCCGCCGGCCGCGTTCCAGGGAAGCGGTGGCCGGTGCGGGCGAGGTGGCACGGACCGGGGCGCTCAGGTGCACAGTGATCCGGCTGGGGAGGCCCCCAGCAGCCTAAGGCGCGGTGGGAGTGCTGCTGAGGATTGCGGAGGGACCTGGGAAATCGGGGCATCCACGCTGTGGGCTAGGGGCTTGAGGGTACTTTTGGACCGGAGTGTTTTTCTTCCTTCACCCCCTTCCCTTTCGTGAAGAAAGGGCACCCACGTTTGTGGACCACCTACTATGTGCCCCGCGTGTGCTCGGCTCTTGAGGCTGTCATTGCATATCATGAGGATAAGCCCAGTTGAAGCGAGTAGCAATTCTTGGCATGTATGTGGTGATTTGCTGTCTCATTAGAGCTTCTCAGCAGCCCTGCAAATTGGCCAGGGTGGTGATTCTGGGCCACGTGTCTGAGAGGGTGGACCGATCGGCAGAGAAGCGGGGTACCTCGCTTGGGGTCCCGCAGTTAGGGAGTGGCTGGTGCGTAGAAGGTGCTGGGTAAATGCCCGTAGTGTGGAGTGGCCTTTTGCCATCTGGGCCGTGTGCCCCTGCTCCCACCATGCTGGTGCTCCTTGGCGGAGTCTCCGGTGTTTAACAGATCACGTTCTTAATAAATTACGTTCTTAATAAATAAGTCTTGGGTCAGGTAGGCCTTCCCTTGCTCCACAACTGTGACTTTGCCTCTGAGAAGCAGTTAAGTCCTTTTCTCAGTGCAAGCCTAAGAGAATCCAGCTCTGAAAACCTTTTGCAAACTCCAGGTGGAAACCTTTTGTGATGCAGCTGGTTAGATTGATTTTTGAAAATGGGCTCTACTTGCATTTTTGTCCCTGTGGGGGCACCACATATCTTGGAGAATTGAACAGTTGGATTTCCGTATCCCCTGGTGCTCCTGGGGCGAGTGGCTGGTCTGAGCTGGCATGCGCAGGTGGGCCTGGCAGCACCTCTGTGTACCTGATGCCTGTCCCAAGGGCCTGCTGCTCCTTTGCCCCGTGCAAGCCCGGCAGGCGCTCTTCCTGCAGCCAGAGGTGCGCAGCTTGTATAAGATAGTGCCTAGTTCTTTATCCCTTGGTCTGGGAATGGAGTTGGCTGCCTTCTCCCAGGCCGGTTCCCTCTTCATGATCGATAGGGCATGCAGAGTGGTCCCAGCAATTCATGAAGAAATCAGGAGGAGCTCAAAGCCAGAGCTTTGAAAATGAGTCTTAGGACCCTTGGAACATTACAAAAGGGTACTTGAACATTGTACGGCGGGTACACTCTCTTGTGGGAAGGGCATTCTAAAACACTGAAGAAATTTGGAGAAGCCCCTTTGGCATGTTCTCAAAGTCCAGTTCTGATGTGAGGCACCGGAGCTCCCCCTGCAGTCATATAAGACTTGGGAAATCCCAGTGAATACCTCGCACCCTTTGTACTGCTGTCTGTATTTGTGTCATCTTGTGTCTGCAACTCAAGCTTGAGGCTTGTCATTGGGTTGGCTTGTTTTACTTGGTAATTAGGAGGCTCTAGCAAAATATTCCTCGCCAAGACTCACAACTAGGTCCTCGTGCTGGACCTGCAGATTGGCTTGACCTTGTAGACATTCTTCCTTTAAAGGGGTGGGAGGTTCAGGGCAGGCTATGGTATCAACATTCTGGGGGGTAGAGCATTAATTTTTCTGAAAGGGTTGTTGTCTTCAAAGTCTAGTTCCCTTCCTTTAGCCAAAATATTGGCTTCAAAGAAGGCAGAAGGCATCAGGCTCATTCTAGAACCCGAGGAAGCTCACTTTGTGTTTTCACTAGGGAAGCTTTAGATATTTTATCACTTAAGCCTAAGAAGGAAAAGAAAACACCAAAAAGAGTTTTTCCGTTTCTTCTTTATTACTTTCAGGGCAGTGCCCCCTGGTGGCCACATTTCTATACTGGCTGCAAAATGCTGCAACTGTTGAGCCAGTGACCAGGGAGCCCCATGAGGTTGTTTTGTTTGGTGTGAGGGACGATGAGACTTTAGTGGCTGAGAGACAGTGCAAATGACATGATCATGTTTTCCACATTCAGAATCTGGGGGCGCAGGGCTTCTGTGTTGACCGGTGATGAATTGTCTATGAATTCCCTAATGAAAAAGTCTAAAGGTATTTGAAAATGGCCCTGCTCTGGACCAGGTACAGTGTCTCCTGTCTGTAATCCCAGCACTTTGGGAGGCCAAGTGGGTGGATCACGAGGTCAGGAGATCGAGACCATCTGGCTAACATGGTGAAACCCTGTCTCTACTAAAAATACAAAAATTAGCTGGGCATGGTGGTGGGCGCTTGTAGTCCCAGGTACTCAGGAGGCTGAGGCAGGAGAATCACTTGAACCTGGGAGGTAGAGGTTGCCGTAAGTCGAGATCGCGCCACTGCACTTCAGCCTGGGTGACAGAGCAAGACTCCATCTCAAAAAAAAAAAAAAAAAAAAAAAAAAGAAAAAGAAAATGGCCCTGCTCTCAATGTTTGGGCAAAGAATGACCCAAGTGGTCTGGCCCGGTGTGGGTTGTTTAGCTGAATGTCTGGCCTTGTAAAAATCTGATCTCAGAGCAGGAAGAGATGTTGGCCATCATCTCATCCAGCCCCTTTGTCTTACAGGTGGGGAAACCCGTCAAGAGAGGGGGCAGGTTCCGGACTCTTGCTCTTTTCCTTTAACTTCTAGAATGGGTCCAACCTGGCTACCTTGAGACTTGCCTTTCTTATTGGGCATCTCCGACAATAAGGCAGTCCCCCGCATTATCTTTCCAGGGGTCTGGTGGCTGCTATTTAGCCCCCAGGACACATTCCTTACAAGGCTGAGCCCCTCTGCAAGTGTAACCCTTGTCCTGGTGTAAGGGTTTGGGGGGTAGGGCACGTTGATGGCAACAGTGGGTGGTTAGAGCCACTTCGTGGGAAGTGTCCCACCTGCCGTAGGTAGGGACAGGGGCCAACCTTTTCAGATGTACACTCTGATAGGATGGGGCTCTGCTGGCCAGCAGATGGGCCTTTGAATCTGCTTGTTTGTCAGTGGTACTGTTTGTTCCTGTTGCCATCCTGTTTCTTCCCCTTTCTACGTGGACACGGCTCTGGTTGTGTTCTCTTGTACCCCTCCCACCTGCCTTCCCTAGCCTGGGAGCAACCCTGTAGGTCTCCCACACCACCCCCTCTTTGTGGCTTTTTTTTTTTTTTTTGAGGCGGAATCTCGCTTTGTCACCCAGCCTGGAGTGCAGTGGCGCAATCTCAGCTCGCTGCAACCTCCACCTCCCAGGTTCAAGCAATTCTCCTGCCTCAGCCTCCTGAGTAGCTGGGATTACAGGCGCCTGCCACCATGCCTGGCTAATTATTGTATTTTTAGTAGAGGTGGAGTTTTACCATGTTGGCCAGGCTGATCTCGAACTCCTGACCTCAGGTGGTCCACCTGCCTTGGCCTCCCGCTTTTTCTAGATGCTCAGAAGGGGCTTCAGAGGGGAGTGAAGAAATTAAAGCTGTTAGTTGGCAATACTGGGTGATATTAATTTAATTTTTAATTTTGTAGTTCTCTACAGTGCCTCACTGGGGAATGCTGGCTGGCCCCAGTTTCCCCAGCTCGTGTTTTCTGTGCCTCCTCCTCTCCTCCAGCTCTTCCTCTCTGTTCCATTCTTTCTGTGGCTGAACCTACGCTGCAGGAGGTGGGGGCGGAAGAGGCACATGACTTGGTGAAGCTTTCCGTATAAAATTTGGGTGAACCTCATCTGTCTTTACTGTAATAATTGCTGATTTTTAATGAAGTGCTTCCAGGGACCTCATCTCATTTAATCCTTCCAGCAGCCCAGGGATGGAGGGATGAGTGATGGAGGGATGAGGAATGAGGGATGAGGGATGAAGGGATGAGGAAACACAGGCCCTGGGAGTATACGGGACCTGCACAGCCAATTAGAGGGCTTTCTTGCGTCCACTCCTGAGGCCTTTGTGCTGAGAATGTGGCTTCCTTGTTTATTTGCCCAGGTTAGGCTGGGGCTTCCAGGAGGCTCCAGAAGCACAAGAATGTCTGTGAGTTTCTCATCCTCCAGAGACTTGGAGGCCAGCTGGGCTGACTCGGCTTGCAAGAAACGTGTTTCTGGAGCAATCTCAGACCTTGGTTTCCCACCAGGGACCCATTTGTCCCAATACCTTAGAAGGGACTGAGGAGTTCATTAATGCTAATGTTTATGAGCACCCTCGGTAGGTAGCCCAGGTCCGCCCCTGCTCTCACGGGGCTGGGAGTTTGGTGTCAACAGTAAACTGGCTTGGGAGGCGTGCCAGTGAGAGTGTAGCATGCCACCGGGCCTGTCCCTTCCCCTTGAGCCCTACATTTGTTCCTTTAAAATAGGGCCATCTCCAAGGCCCTTTTCTGCAGGAATGGCTTAGCATTCTGGTCTGGAATTCTTTCGGGAGATTCTCTGGGGGGAGGAAGGAGGATCTTTTCCAGGATTAAGTGATGCTGGTCTGTGGGTGGGTATTTTTTTATTTGTTTTAATGTCTGGATTTACCACCATTTCTGGGGTGCAGAGGTGGGAGGAGGTGCTGACTGAGGTTTTCTTTGCAGCAGTGCATAGGGAGTATTCAAAACCCAGCCTTGCAAATGAACACTTTCTACCAGCCTCCTGGGGAGCAAACAGAACTTCACCTGGGAGGAAGCGTCCGTGTGTACATGGGTTGTCTATCGAAGGGACTGCGTCTGTTTTAGGCCTGGCTCCGTGGCTGACTGCCCACGTGCCCCGTGACCCTCGACACATTCCCTACCCGTCTGTGCCTCACTTTTCTCATCTGTGAGGGTAATAATTTAGCTTAGGGTTGCAAGCATCAAATGAGGGAATTGGCTAAAGGGTTCAGGATAGTGCCTGGAGCTCTGTCAGTGGCGGCAACCGCTGCTGTCATCATCCCTGTGGAGTGAGCGAGTGGGTCTCTGCCCACGGATGCCTCTCTATTCAGGGACCTTTGGCCTTTGTAGATTTAGTGTTCTTGGTTTTGGCAGTTTGCAAGTCACCCTGAAGGCCATGATGGCTGAACTGATCATCTTGCAGGGATGTGGGGTTTGTGGATTTGAAACTGTTCAGTGAGCACAGCTAAGGAGGGGAGCCTGGCTTTCCTGGTGGCCTTTCAGCATCACAGCAGGGTTCTGTTCTCCTTTAGCACATGGCCCACCTGAATCTTACAGCCCCCCAGGAGGTGGAGGTGCTGTCCCCACCTACTTTATGGATGCGGAAGCTGAGAAATTTATGTTAAGGTGCTACTTGTATATTTTCAAGTTTGGAGATTGAGAAAAGTTTGTTCTGGGGGTTTCCTGAAAATGCCAAGTCTCCACTAGTAATCTTGTTACTATGACTAGCTATCATTTATTGTTTTCTATATCTTTTTGAATATTTAAGACATTCACATATCAAAACAAATTCAGAAGACTCAGAATATACAATGAAATGTCAGCCCCGTTTGCTTCTCGTTCCTGCGTTCTAGTTCCCTGGGGCAGTCTGTTTCTATAGGTGTTTATGCATACACAGGGGCGCATGCAGGTGTGGTTCTCTCCATATGTATCTACTGTTGTGCTCTTGCTCATTGCATGGGACTGTGTGTCTTGGAGAAACTCCACATCACTGCTTCATTTGGAGACAGTTTTGTATTATTGCCCCTTTTTTAAAAACAGCTGTGTGGTCCAGTTCTTAAAAGGATGGAACATGTGTCTTCCCCTGGTGTTGGTTTCTGCTGGTATGGGCAGCACGACAATACCCTGTCCCCTTGCCTGGGTGTACGTTGCTAGATGAGGAGGGCTGGGTCAGAGGGCACAGGCATTTTACTTTTTAATACTTTGTGTGTGTGTGTGTGAGACGGAGTCTCCCTCAGTCGCCCAGGCTGGAGTGCAGTGGCGCGATCTTGGCTCACTGCAACCTCCGCCTCCCAGGTTCAAGTGATTCTGCTGCCTCAGCTTCCCTAGTAGCTGGAACTACAGTCATGCACCACCATGCCTGGCTAATTTTTGTATTTTTAGTAGAGACTGGGTTTCGCCGTCTTGGCTAGGTTGGTCCGAACTCTTGGCCTCAATTGATCTGCCCACCTCAGCCTCCCAAAGTGCTGGGATTACAGTCATGAGCCACTACGCCCAGCTTTTTCATACATGTTCTGAAACTGCTCACAAATTTCACTATGTCAGTCCCAGTGACAGTGAATGGGAGAGCCTGCGTTGCACACCCTCCTGCGCTTGGCGCTGGGACAAATCTGTGGGTGAGATGGTCCTCTGGATTCGTATTTTGCTTAGTGAGATAGTGAGATTGAGGAGTTTAGGTTGTTGGGGGCTGACTGCAGGCACCCAGAAGAGCTGGGTGCACCTGCATGGTGGGCTGGGCGCCAGTGTTTCTAACCACTGGACCATCCTGCCTTTACTGGTTATTTCTCCTACATGGTTTAGCAGGTTTGGGACATTCAGTAAATACTTAGTCAAGTGCCCCAAGAGCACAGTTCCTAACAGTTGGATGTAAATAGGGTTTCAGTTCCCACTCATTTTGAATTCAGCTGGAAAGCTACTTTTGAGAGAATGCTATGGCACTTCCCTTTTAAAAAGTAACATTCATTTTAGAAAGCAAAGCATTCAGGAGCTGTGCACCTCCTTCTTTCCCTTGCAAAGTCACTGTCTTAAACACCTTCCCCATCCTGCATGAATTGGGCCCAGCCCAGCCTCTCCCACTCTGGTAGCCCTTGGGGAGCCGGCCTGGGTGTGTGTGGCCTTGCTCTGGAGAGGGTGTGGGACTCCCGAGAGCTGGCCCACGGTCACACAGTGGAAATGTGGGAGGGGAACTTGCCTCACTCCAAACCGAGTGCTCCCCGTTCACCACTGGCCAAAGCCTCCTTGTGAACAGGCCCTACCTCCCGGCTGCAGCCCATGGTGTGTGTTAGAGTGGCCAGGCCATACCTGTGGGGCTGTTTGAATATTTCTGGGACTTCGTTGTGCTGCTTCGAGCCTGCTCAGAAAGCAGCTGCCCTTGTGGCCTGCATCTCCCCAGCAGAGCCTCATGGGCTGGTTTCTGTAGGTGTATCCTCCGGACAGCCCCAGGGAGTGCTCCCACAACCGCTTTTAGGGTTTGGTGGGGTGGATCTGAGATTCATGTCAGAGATCCCGTGGAGCCGTGGAGTGTTGAGAATCACTCCCACAAGGGAGTCCCGGACTCTGGACCCCCCTCCCCATCCCCTACCCCTCCAGGCCCTTGAGTGCTGGGTGCCCCACCCTGTTAATTGCTCATGGTGTTCCAGGGCACACCTGTGGCAGAGGCCACCTGCAGACTCAGCTGCCCCAGAGGGCAAATCGAGACCCACAGGCCAAAGATCCTCCCAGACAGCTTCAGGGAGATGTCTTCGTTCTCTCACACCATCAGAATCTTCAGTGATACTTAGGCCCCCACCACTGGGCCTGTTCTTTCTCTCTGACTTGCTCATTGTCCTGCTTATTTTAAGTCCGTCTTGTTTTTAAGTAGTTGGTTCCATGAAGGTAGAGATTTTGGCAGCTTTATTTACTGCTGAAACCCCAGTGCCTATACCAGTGCACGTAGGAGCTCAAAAAAGAATCTGTTAGTGGCCAGGTGTGATGGCTTATACCTGTAATCCCAGCACTTTGGGAGGCCGAGGAGGGCAGATCATTTGAGGTCAGGAGTTCAAGACCAGCCTGGGCAACATGGTGAATACCCATCTCTACTAAAAATAAAAAAAATTAGCAGGGCATGGTGGCAGGTGCTTGTTATCCCAGCTACTTGGGAGGCTGAGGCAGGAGAATTGCTTGAGCTCGGGAGGTGGAGATTGCAGTGAGCCAAGATTGCACCATTGCACTCCAGCCTGGGCGACACAGCTGGACTCTGTCTCAAAAAAGAAAAAAAAAAAGTATGTTAGTGGATTAATAACTGCCTGGTGGTTTTTGGAAACCTTTTTCGTGTCCCTATGGCTCAGCCAAAGCCACTTGTGACTCTGGAGTGCTCTGGGTCAGGAAGGAACCCCCAGGGGTGGGGGAGATGGGGAGGGAGTTAGGTGGTAAGTCCCAGGTTCCGGAGGGGCTCGTGGGCAAGTCCTGAGCATCTGCCCTCGCCAGTCCTGTGCTGGGGTGCCAGTCTTTGCTGGCATATACACCTGCGGGAGGTGAAGGCAAACCAGCTCTCAGATGCACTGGAAATCTGCAAGGTGTGAGTAGAGCCAGGAAACCTGAAAACAGGAGAGAACCATGGCGCAGTGACTGTAGCCACTTTAGCACTCTGTGGTCAGAGAAGGCCTCTCTGAGGAGGCGATGTTCAGCGAAAGGGGCCTAGAACTCTCTCCAGGAGCTAAAGGACTCACAAGGTGGACGGTGTCCACTGTGTAGAGGCCACACACTCTGGTCTGCCTCTGCCATAAGCCCTGGGTTCCATGTGGACTGGAGGGCAGGCAGCTCTGGGCAGAACTGAGGCCGGTTTCCACTTTAGACAGGGTGGTTCAAGGAGGTGTCAGGGTGTCCTTCTAGAGCCGTGTTTCCTGACCGTTTGACCTTCCTCCCATCCGAGGGAGGCTGCAGTTATGCCCTCGGGGTCAGGGATAGGAAGACAAAAATGCTTCCCTTCGGTCTGGCTCAGTCCAGCCTTTGTGTTCAGGAAATGAGCCGCTCTGGGTTGTGGGGTGGTGGTGGATGGGGTGGTGGTGGGTGGAGAGGTGGTGGGTGGGTCAGCTGACCTTTCTCAAGGATCAGGTTAGGCCTCAGGTGCCCAAGGGAGCAGAGGGAAGCCACGCCTAAAGTGTGTGCTCTTTGGCAGTCATCAAATCTTCCTCCAAGTTACTTGTTTGCCAAACTTGCCCAACAAAAGAGGTACCAGGGGCTGGGCACGGTGGCTCACTCCTATAATCCCAGCACTTTGGCATTCTGAGGCGGGCGGGTCACCTGAAGTCAGGAGTTCAAGACCAGCTTGGCCAACATGGCGAAACCCCATCTCTACTAAAAATACAAAAAAATCAGCTGGGTATGGTGACGGCACCTGTAATCCCAGCTGCTCAGGAGGCTGAGGCAGGAGAATCGCTTGAAACCGGGAGGTGGATGTTGCAGTGAGCTGAGATCGCGCCACTGTACTCCAGCCTGGGCGACATGAGTGAAACTCTGTCTCAAAAAAAAAGAAAAAAAAAAAAAACCCACAAAAATTAGCTGGGTGTCATGGTGGGTGCCTGTAATCCCAGCTACTACTTGGGAGGCTGAGGTGGGAGAATCGCTTGAACTCAGAAGGTGGAGGTTGCGGTGAGCCAAGATTGCATCACTGCACTCCAGCCTGGGTGACAGCAAGACTCTGTCTCCAAAAAAAAAAAAAAAAAAAGCTACCAGGGGCCCTGGGGAGAAGTACACTGGAGTCTACCTTCCCTGTGAGGTGAAGCTTCCCCTGGGAAAGGGGCTGGGGAGCTCCTTGTGAGGTACCCTGATGATTCTTACAAGAAACTACTCACTGTCATTTCATAAAGTGCCTCACTAGACCATAACCCAAAACTGTCAGGCGTGGGCAAGCACCGAGTTAGCCAAGGCTGAGGCAGTGTCTTCAGACTTCCCAGGGGCAGGGCCCCTCCAGGAGGTGTGCTGGAGCCAGAGGTTCCCATGCTGGCTCCTGGGTCTCTGTACCCTGAGCTCACCGTGGGAATCTCCAGTCTAGCACCGGAGGCCTCACTGGAGCCCCCTCATGCAGGAGGGAAACATGGCAGGGGCGCCAGGTCGTCAGCCCAGCCTAGTTCTCCCTGCTGTTGCTACCTTTTGCGAAATTCCTTCTCAAAAGAAGCCTTTTCAAATTTCTTGCCTATGGCTGCTGGTTCGCCCGGAATGTATAGAAAGGAGCTAGTTTTGCACAGGAGACATTCCTGGGACTGACCTGGCCAGATAGACACTTGTGGCGTATTCCTCGGCAGTTTACGTTGCAAACCCATGGACTCCTTAGCAATCATTCTCATTGGCCTAGGGTCACTCTGGGTGCTCTTGGAGCCCAAGCCAGAAACTGGGCCTCTGGGCTTGTTTAGGTGGCCTGCTGTGCTTTCCCGGGGCCGTGTTGCTTCCCCTCTGCCCCCTTGTACATTTATGGCTCATGCCAGATCGCAGAGGATCCTGAGAACCTACCATGGGGGTCAGGCACTATTGCAGATGGGGTAACTACCCTCCGGGATGGGTGAGGGGTCTTCCTTTGCTAGATGAGAACCCTGAGGCTCAGGGAGAGGCGAGGTGCTTGGTCACTCAGCTGTGAGTGGCACAGGTTGGATTCACCCTCAGGGATGGGTGACTCCTGAAACCATGCTGTTTCCACCCTGCCAGGTCGCCTTTATCTTCAGCACAGCATCCAACCGCCGTCGATCGGTGTGGTATCCAGTGTCAGGAAAATCAAGGTGTTCTTTTCTTTTCTTTTTTTTTTTGAGATGGAGTTTCACTATTGTCACCCAGGCCAGAGTGCAATGGTGTGATCTTGGTTCACTGCAGCCTCCCCCTCAGCCTCCCCAGTAGCTGGGATTACAGGCATCCACCATCACACCCAGCAAATTTTTGTATTTTTAGTGGAGACGAAGTTTCACCATGTCAGGCTAGGTTTTACCATGCCAGGCTAGTCTTGAACTCCTGACCTCAGGTAATCTACTCAACTTGGCCTCACAAAATGCTGGGATTACACGTGTGAGCCACTACGCCCAGCCTCAAGGGGTTTTTTCCTGAGCATCCTTTGTGTGCAGTTGTTGGGCCCAGAGGGATAGTGCATGGTGGAGATGGCAGTGAAGTTGGAGCAGGAGACTTGCCCTGAGCCTCTGCCCTCCCAACTGTAAAGCGGGTGTAGTGCACCTGCCCTAGGGCCAAATGACAGGATTCCCCCTCCACCCAAGAGGCCACCTCACCTGCCCTCCTACCCGCCTATGGCAGGGCCTGGGGCGTCTGACACATCTCTGCTGGGAGCTGCCACCCGTCTTTTTCTGGGGGATCCTCCAGTGGTCAGCTTGCTGCTTCCTGGGCACGGCAGGGCATGGTAGGTGGGTGCAGAGAGAACGCTTCTGTGGCAGTTTCACTTTCATTTCTGCCTCACACCCTGTTTCCATCCAACAGTCAAGGGCTGGGCTGCGGAGGTGAGGAAACATCCGGTCTCCACCCTGGGGTGCTTGTCCTAGTGCAGTTTCCCAGGCCTCCCCCTCCCCTGGAACGAATCTGGGGTGGGCCATGACATCTTCTTTTTAAAAAACACCCCATTCATTCCTTTATGCACTCCCATGCCACATACTTACTGAGTGCCTGCTGCATGCTGGGCACTGCTGGGTTCTGGGGATTGATACAGCAGTGAGCACCACAGTCTCCTGGAGCCCCAGGGTCAGTCTTAGGGAGAGCTTCAGGGCAGTTGTCTCGCCACTGAGCAGTTCTTGCCCACAGTGTGCTGGGTCACGCACCTCTCAGGGTCCTGGGCTCGTGAGTTTCTTGTTATTATTATTATTATTATTATTATTTTGAGACGGAGTCTCGCTCTGTCATCCAGGCTGGAGTGCAGTGGCCGGATCTCAGCTCACTGCAAGCTCTGCCTCCCGGGTTCACGCCATTCTCCTGTCTCAGCCTCCCGGGTAGCTGGGACTACAGGCGCCGCCACGTCGCCCGGCTAGTTTTTTGTAGTTTTTAGTAGAGACGGGGGTTTCACCGTGTTAGCCAGGATGGTCTCGATCTCCTGACCTCGTGATTCGCCCGTCTCAGCCTCCCAAAGTGCTGGGATTACAGGCCTGAGCCACTGCGCCCGGCCATTATTATTATTTTTTTGAGATGGAGATGGAGTCTTGCTCTGTCTCCCAGGCTGGAGTGCAGTGGTGCGATCTCAGCTCCCTGCAACCTCTGCCTCCCGGGTTCAAGTGATTCCCCTGCCTCAGCCTCCTGAGTAGCTGGGATTACAGGCGTCTGCCACTATGCCTGGTTAATTTTTGTATTTTTAGTAGAGACGGGGTAGAGACGGGGTTTCACCATGTTAGTCAGGCTGGTCTTGAACTCATGATCTGCCTGCCTCAGCCTCCCAGAGTGCTGAGATTACAGGCGTGAGCCACCATGCCTGGCCCTATTTTTCTTTTTCTTTCTTTTCTTTTTTTTTTTTTAAGAGACAGGGTCTTACTATGTTACCCAGGCTGGTCTCCAACTCCTATGTTCAAGCAATCCTCCCCACCTTGGCCTCTTGAGTAGCTGGGACTACAAGTGTGCTACTGCACGAAGCTAATGGGTTTCTCTGTGAGGAATAGAGTGATGTGGGACTGCTGGCTTCTGTCTGGGTGAAATTTCCTCTTCGCTCTGCACCCCCACCCGTCTTACAGATATGGAAATGAAGACTCAGAAAGAACATGCAGGTCAGGCATGGTGGCTCATGCCTGTAATCTCAGCACTTTGGGAGGCTGAGGCAGGTGGATCACCTGAGGTCAGGAGTTCAAGACCAGCGTGGCCAACATGGTGAAACTCCATCTCTACTAAAAATACAAAAAATTAGCTGGGCATGGTGATGCACACCTGTAATCCCAGCTATCTAGGAGGCTGAGGCAGGAGAATTGCTTGAACCCAGGAGGCAGAGATGGCTTTGAGCCGAGATCACACCGCTGCACTCCAGCCTGGGTGATAGAGCAAGACTCTGTCTCAAAAAAAAAAAAAAAAAAAAAAAAGAACAACAAAAAAAGCCCCAAACAAGTAGTTATAGAGCTAGCAGGTGGGGCAGCTTAGATTGGAACCTGGCCTGACTGATACTAAAGCTTTTTTTTGTCTTGTTTTTGTTTTTTGAGACAGAGTCTCACTCTGTTGCCAGGCTCTGGAGTGCAGTGGCACAGTTTCGGTTCACTGCAACCTCTACTTCCCAGGTTCAAGTGATTCTTCTGCCTCAGCCTCCCAAGTAGCTGGGACTACAGGCGCGTGCCACCATGCCCAGCTAATTTTTGTATTTTTAGTAGAGATGGGATTTCACCATGTTGGCCAGGATGATCTCCATCTCTTGACCTCATAATCCGCCCTCCTTGGCGTCCCAAAGTGCTGGGATGACAGGCGTGAGCCACCACTCCCTGCCTTCTTTCTGTCTTTTTTTGCCATTGTTGTTGTAGAGACAGGGTTTCACTATGTTGGCCAGGCTGGTCTCTAACTCCTGAGCTCGATCGATCGCCCGCCTCAGCCTCCCAAATTGTTGGGATTATAGGCTTGAGCCACTGTGCCCTAGCCAGCCTATTTTCTTTTGCTTTTTTTTTTTTTTTTTTTTTTTTTTTTTTTTTTTTTTTTGAGACGGAGTCTTGCTCTGTCGCCCAGGTTGGAGTGCAGTGGCCGGATCTCAGCTCACTGCAAGCTCCGCCTCCCGGGTTCACGCCATTCTCCTGCCTCAGCCTCCCAAGTAGCTGGGACTACAGGCGCCGCCACCTCGCCCGGCTAGTTTTTGTATTTTTTAGTAGAGACGGGGTTTCACCGTGTTCACCAGGATGGTCTCGAACTCCTGACCTCGTGATCCGCCCGTCTCGGCCTCCCAAAGTGCTGGGATTACAGGCTTGAGCCACCGCGCCCGGCCTTCTTTTGCTTTTTTGTGAGTCTCTGTCATCCAGGTTGGAGTGCAGTGGTGTAATCTCAGCTCACTGCAACCTCCACCTCCGAGGTGCAAGAGATTCTTGGACCCTAGCCTTCCAAGTAGCTGGGATTACAGGTGTGTGCCACCACGCCCAGCTAATTTCTGTAGTTTTAGCAGAGACAGGGTTTCACCATGTTGGCCAGGCTCTTCTTGAACTCCTGACGTCAGGTGATCTATCCACCTCAGCCTCCCAAAGTGTTGGGATTACAGGTATGAGCCACTGCACCCGGCCCAGCCTATTTTCTTTAAGATTTTAAAGTCCTGGCCGGGCGCGGTGGCTCAAGCCTGTAATCCCAGCACTTTGGGAGGCCGAGACGGGCGGATCACGAGGTCAGGAGATCGATACCATCCTGGCTAACACGGTGAAACCCCGTCTCTACTAAAAAAAAATACAAAAACTAGCCGGGCAAGGTGGCGGGTGCCTGTAGTCCCAGCTACTCGGGAGGCTGAGGCAGGAGAATGGCGTAAACCCGGGAGGCGGAGCTTGCAGTGAGCTGAGATCCGGCCACTGCACTCCAGTCCGGGCGACAGAGCGAGACTCCACCTCAAAAAAAAAAAAAAAAAAAAAAAAAAAAAAGATTTTAAAGTCCTAACATTCATCACGGGATCCTTGAAAAGAAAAGGAGTTATGTCCTCGCCACCAGAGGCTTTTGCCGCCTCCCTGCAGGAAAGTGTGTCCAGTGGCATTGGGATCGTGTTGGAGAAAGGTTTTGCTTCCTGCACAATCAGCTCCCAAGCACCCTTTTTATAACTTAACCTGGGCGCAGACAAGCTCTGGGGATGCCTGAAGCTATGGGGAGGCCAGTCCAGGACCCAGCTTCTGACCTTTGTCTACATATCAGGAGGAGCCCTCCTGGTGAGTAATGTGCCTCATTCTTTTGGGGGAGCTGACAGAGGTGCCTGTAGTGTGGAGCCGGTGGCAGGGGCAGGGGAATCTCCCTCCAGAAATGCACATAAGCCTGCAGTCACCCTGCCCTGCATTGTTAAGTGTTATAAGGACAGTTAGCTCCAGAAACAGCAGTGGCTCCTGTCTCTGGAGCTCTAGCTTTGTGCCTGACGTGGTGCTGAGCGCTAACATGTGGCTCTTTGAGGCCGTATGTGGAGACCGAGGCTCAGAGAGGGTAAGTGACCTTCCCGGGGTTTCATAGCTGATCACCCTGGGGGTGGGTTTTAAACATCAGTTTGCGCGGTGGCATGATCTCAGCTCACTACAACCTCCGCCTCCTGGGTTCAAGCGATTCTCCTGCGTCAGCCTCCCGAGTAGCTAGAATCACAAGCATGCGCCTCCACACCTAGCTAATTTTTTGTATTTTTAGTAAAGATGGGGTTTCACCCCATTCGCCAGGCTGGTCTCGAACTCCTTACCTCAAATGATCCACCTGGCTTGGCCTCCCTAAGTGCTGGGATTACAGGCGTGAACCACCATGCCTGGCCTCGGCTTCTTACTAGGAGGATGACTGTGGGTGTGTTTCGGCTCCTCTCTGGGCTTAATTTCCTTGTCAGTAAGAGGTGGCCTTGTGCTCAGGCATAGGAGGGGGTCAGCACATGCAAACTTCCCTTCTGTGCAGGACAGAGGCCATCTTTGGAAGGAAGATGGAGGAAGGTGGCCCCTCACTCACCTGTGTCAGGTGGTATCAGAGTAGACCTCCACTGTGGGGTGAGGTACAGAGAGTCACAATCTTAAATGAGGAGTAATTTTTGAAAACCTTTGAGCCAGAAGAGGCCTTTGCAAATGAGGATTTGCAGCTCAGAGTGGCGGCCTTGCAGGGTCACACATGTAGAGCTTTGGGCTGACAGCTTCGCAGCCCAGAAGTACATCTCCTGTGGCCTCCAGGGAACCTCTAGGAGTGTGAAGAGGCAGGGTGTGTTCTGTTCTGGGCCATCATTGGTGGACCCCATCCCTGGCCAGGATGAGTTATTTTTGTTGATGGGCCCTGAGGACTCTCCTCGCCTTGCTGGAAATGCGGCAGGAAATTCTTTAGATTTGGGATGCTCTCCTGGGAAGGGTGGGGGAATGGGTGGGTGCCCCTTCCCTGACACAGCCATCTGGGACTTGGGCAGTTCTGTGAGTGCCTCTGCATGAGCTTCAGGCTGGGACCCTGTGGACAGTGAGACTCATGGACTGGGCCACATGGCTGCAACTTTGTTTCTGTTGCTGTGTGCTCTGGTCCTCTCACTCTCAACCAATAGATGTAGTGAGTCACTGGGGTCTCCTCAGCTAATGATCTGAGCAGAAAGTTGATTGTATGGCTGATTCCTAGAGTCACAGGGATGGATGGGTTCTGACATGAGCCTCGGTGCTGAGCGGGTTCGGTAACAAAGGGGATGTATTGGTTCCTGAGTCAAATCCTTGGGGCATTCTGGCTTCAGGTGCAGGTAGACTCGGGCTCAGGCGACAGTCCAATAGGGCCTGGTCTGTCTGTCTGTCTGTCTTTCCCCCGCCCCCTCCCTGCTTCCCTGGTCTCTTTTACATTGGCTTCATTCTCAGGCGCATGTGGTACAAGGCGAGTCCTCACCCTCAACCCTTATTCTCAGCCAGGCACTGTGGCGTTCCTTAGGTGTGTGATCTCATTCGATCCGCATTACAGCCCTGGGAGGGGGGTGCTTTTAGCATTCCTGTTTCTAACAGAAGGGCTAAGTAACTTGCCTGGGGTCACACAGCTGGTAGGGGCAGAGCTGGGATTCAGAGCTGGTCGGGTTGGCTCCAGGGCCCCCCATCCCTCATGCTGCAGGTCCACAGGGACGGGGATTCCTTCTGGTGGCCTCTGATTTGTCAGCCTGGGCCACGTACCTGTCTCTGAACCATTCTCGCTGGGGCTGGGGAATGCAGTGCCTCATTCCCTTCTACGTGGCCTGAGTGTGGGCAGGGTGAATCCCCAAAAGAATGCTGTGGGGGGACTGTTCCCCAGAGGCAGGGGAGGGATGTTTGGCAGCTGAGGTGGGGGTGGACGTGCTCCCTGATTCTGGGCTTCAATGGCTGGCCAGAGTGAGGCTGGAGGCTGCTTTCCCTTAGCTTCCAGCTCTGGAACTGGCTTGCAAAGACCTGGACAGGGCCTGAGGGTTCGCGCACAGAGTCCAGGGCCAGGACCTTGTTCCCAAGAAGGGAGTGGAGGTAGCCCCACAAGTCTGAGCCCCAGTCTGGCCTGCCCTTTGCTGGGCGCCTCTGCTTGGGGTTCCAGAATTCTCAGAGGCGGCTGGGTGGGAGTGCTGGTGGGAAGCTTTGGAAAGGAGGCTGCTCGGGCCTGTGGCTGGGTGGCCCGAAGCGGCTTCTTGGACCCCACCTTGTAACTCAGTTAAACCTGAGTCTGGCTTATTCCCATGGCCAGCCTGACACAGGCAGAATCTGAGGGTCCTGGCTGCGCCTAGCAGCCGGCTGGGTGGGTGGGCATACTGGACGGCTGATATCCTATTTGTGGGCTGGGGTTTTTCAGGGCCTTGGGAAAGACTGCCTGAGTTCTGGTAGAAGGACCATGTCTTCCCTGCCCCGCTGTCGCTGTGCAGAACCTTGGTGTTTTGACACTGAAGTGTTCTGGAGCTAAACAATCTTGTGTTTTGTAAACACAATTAGCCTGTTGCTGTTTGACCCTGTCCTGCTTGGGAAAGGTTGAGAAGGTGTCTTTCTGCTGGATCCTGGGAATTCTGAGAGCCTGGAGCAGCTGTGAACTAGTGGCTGGGGGTTGTCGGAGCTGGAGGGGAGTGTTGGTCGGGGGAGGGCCACTCCTGTCCAGGATGTTCTGCTCTGATGTACTAAGCCAGACCCTGGCCCCTCACAGCTGAGCAGGCCTGGTGGGAACTGCGAGGAGGACATGCTGGACTATTTCCACCCAGAAGGGGAGAGGAAATGAATGGTGAGTGGCTGGTGGCCACAAACCCAGGATGTTCCATACCTCAAGGCCCCAGTTCCGAGGGCCCCGGGCAAAGGAGCTGGGCTGGAGGTTGGGAGAAGTGCAGGGTGACAGGCCCTGGTTAGAGTGTGGGTCCCTCATGGTTCCTTTCTGAAACGAATGGGGCAGGTGAGGGCAAGGCCTGCTCAGAGCCCCTTGTCCCGGGCCTGCTTACCTGCTGTGGGCGCCTCTGCTTGGTGTTCCAGAATTCTCAGAGGTGGCTGCATGGGAGTGCTGGAGGGAAGCTCGGGAAGGGAAGCCACTCTACCCTGCCTTGGTTGTGGCCGCATGGACAGCCCTGAAGTAGCTTCATGGGCCTTTCGGTGCTGCACAAGGTGGCAGAAGCTGGGAGCAGTGCTCAGACCCCTGCTCTGCCGTTTAGCTGTGTGGCCCTGCACCATGGTCTCTATTTGAGGGCTCCTAGCTCAGAGGCTCTGGGAAATGAGTTTGGGACCCATTACTTCTGGTTTAGCTGGTGGGGCTGGTGGACCTGTCAGGTTGGACAATGAAAACCTCAGGGAAGCACTTTGGTCGGGTCTGTTAGGTTACACTGTGAGGAGGGGTTGCTGCTGTTTATCCGCTGGTGAAAACGGAAACCAAGTTCAAGAAGTTGGTGAGTTGACCCATGAAATGCCTTGCAGTTTCTTGGTGAAATGCCTTGCACATTTTTGTTAAAAAGTACTACTGACTGGGTATGGTGGCTCACGCCTGTAATCCCAGCATTTGGGGAGGCCAAGGCAATAGGATTGCTTGAGCCCAGGAGTTCAAGACCAGTGTGGGCAACATGGTGAGATCCAGGTCTCTTTTTCTTTTCTTTTCTTTTCTTTTTTTTTTTTGTTTTGAGATCTGGGTCTCTTTAAAAGAAAAATTAGTAGGGTACCGTGATGCGTGCCTCTGGTCCCAGCTACATGGGAGGCTGAGGTAGGAGGATCAGTGGGAGGCTGCAATGAGCACTTATTATGCCATTGTAATCCAGCCTGGACAACAGAGTGAGGCCCTGTCTCAAAAAAAAAAAAAAAAGGTACTACTGTACGTGATCAAAAATCATATTAAGCATGGCATGCCTGTAGTCTCAACTCCTTGGAAGGTTGAGACGGGAGGATTGCTTGAGCTTAGGAGTTTGAGGCCAGCCTGGGCAACATAGTGAAACCCTATGTTTAAAACAAACAAACAAAAATCTCCAAACCAAATTATATAAAGGGCATATAGTGCAAAGTGAGTCTCCCTCACACTCAACTCTTAGTCCCCAGAGGCAGCCACGTTGCCACCTTTTTGTGTGTTTTCTCAGATACGTACTGTTTACAAGCAGACAGGTATGAAGACAGATGCATGTAGGCACACACGTGACGGCCCTCCCACACTTCACTTATTTTCATTTAATAAAGCTTGTAGATGATTCTATACCTACACTGACTTTGAACCGTCAGTGTTCTGCAAATAATATGCGCATATAACTTTACTTTTCTGTTCTGATACAACCCCAGGATCGAAAAAGAACCCTTGTCAGTTATTTCTTGGAGTTCTTGGCCTGCCGGCTTGTGCTTTCTCTCTCCTTCTCTGGGTCAGCTTGGGCTGCTGTAACAAGTGTCACACACTGGGTAGTTTAAACAGCAGACATTTATTTCTCACAGGTCTGGAGCCTGGAGGTCCAAGACCAAGGTGCCAGTAGATTTGGCTTCTGTTGAGGGTTCTCTACTTGGCTTGCAAACAGCTGCACTCTCACTGTGCTCACTCTCACTGTGCTCACTCTCACTGCGCTCACTCTCACTGCGCTCACTCTCACTGTGCTGCACTCTCACTGCGCTCACTCTCACTGTGCTCACTCTCACTGCGCTCACATGACAGGAGGAGAGACAGCATGCTCTGGTCTCTTCCTAGAAGAGCACTAATTGCACCTTGGGTTCTCTACCTTTGTGACCTCATCTAACCCTAATTACTTCCCAGAGGCCCCAACTCCTAGTATCATCACATTGGGGATTAGGGTTTCAACCTCTGAATATTGTGAGGACACAAACGTTTAGCCCATGGCATCCCTCCTGGCAGTGCAGAGGTTGTGCAGCACAAGTCACTCTCCCCCCAGGGCTAGGCTGGGAGGGGCTTCATTCAGCATGTGCAGGTCCCCTACCTCCTGCACCAGCCCTGGGCATGTGGCCCCAGGACAGGTGCTGTTCGGGAAGGAGGCCATCAGGCGTGCTGGCCCGAGTCTTCTTCCAGGCTTCTGAGTCCAGCCTGGCACCCAGGGCAGGTGGCTGAGCTTGGGCAGGTGGGGACCTCCCTTTCCTCATCTGAAAATGGGGGTATCAGTGCCCAGTTTTGGGGTGGGTTGGGGGATCAGAAGAGATGCAGACTGAATTGGTAGAGGTGGTTTCTAGCAGATAATGGCTAGTCTGATTACAATTTATGTTCTTTTCAAAGCTTTTTTTTTTTTTTTTCTTTTTTTCTGGCTAAAGATGTGTTTTAGAGGCGGTCCTCATCTCTTATCTCTAAACTGATCTGAGAGAGGGGCTGCTGCTGTGGACTCTTGCACTAGGGAGGATTGATCTTGGTTGATACCCTCTCACCTGGTACTCTCCCTGCCTTGAGCCCAGCTGGGGCAGGGAACTGGGGCCTGCTGCAGGCTGGTGAGGGTCCTCTCCACAGCCCAGCCAAATCTGGGTTTCCTCAGCTACCTCCCCTGGCTTCTAGCAAAATCTACCCTCCCTGAGTCCCATATGCTTCTGGGAGGGACCCCCCACCAGCCAGCCCTTGATTCACATTGAGCCCCAGCTGAAGGAAATGAAAGGGTGTCATGTTTTTCCCGAATTTTTGGTCCTCTTTTTTTTTTTTTTTTTTTTTGAGACGGAGTCTCACTCTGTCACCCAGGTTGGAGTGCAGTGGCGTGGTCTTGGCTCAATGCAACTTCCGCCTTCCGAGTTCAAGCAATTCTCCTGCCTCAGCCTCCCAAGTAGTTGGGACTACAGGTGCCTGCCACCACGCCCAGCTAATTTTTGTATTTTTATTAGAGATGGGGTTTTACCATATTGGCCAGGCTGGTCTCGAACTCCTGACTTTGTGATCCACCCTCCTAGGCCTCCCTAAGTTCTGGGATTACAGGCGTGAGCCACCGTGCCCGGCCTGGTCCTCTCTTAAGACAATTTAACATCATGAAATAAAAATTTCAAGAGACAAATCATCCTTCTATCCTCCATCCATTTCCTTTCTGTATATTCTCTCCCCTTTTTGTATCTAATACTCAGAGAGTTGAAATCCTCGCATATGGAACGTTTTGATTGCTTTCTGCACCCAGTGTTGTAGTGTCAACAAGTTCCATGTTTATATAGTCTTTAGACTGTTCCTTTTTAAATTTAATAGTTTATTATGAAAATAATACATATACATAAACATGCTTATAATAAAATAAGCATCTCCCTCCCCGTTAATACCAAGTATTAACCATGATTAACTTATAGCTGCTCTTGTTTTATTTCCTTATCATTATTATTATTATTATTATTATTATTTGAGACAGGGTCTTGCACTGTCATCCAGGCTGGAGTGCGGTGGTGCCGTGGTGCAGTCACGGCTTACTCCTGGGCTTACCTCCTGGACTCACTCCAGCCTTAACCTCCTGGGCTCAATTGGTCCTCCCACCTCAGCCTCCTGAGTAGCTGGGACTACAGGTGCACACCACAAAGCTGGCTAATTTTTGTATTTTTTGTAAAGATGAGGTCTCACTATGTTGTCTAGGCTGGTCTGGAGCTCCTGCGCTCAAGTGATCCTCCCACTTCAGCTTCCCAAAATGCTGGGATTATAGGGATGAACCACCTTGCCAGGCCTTCCCCATTGTATTACTACTGTTTTTCAAGACAGGGTCTCACTCTGTTGCCCAAGCTGGAGTGCAGTGGCGTGATCATGGCTCACTGCAGGCTTGATCTGGACTCAGGTGATCCTCCCGCCTCAGCATCCCAAATAGCTGGCACTACAGGCACGCACTACCATGCCCAGCTAATATTTGTAGATTTTATAGAGACTGGATTTTGCCATGTTGCCCAGGCTGGTCTTGAACTCCTGGGCTCAAGCTGTCTGGCCGCCTTGGCCTCCCAAAGTGCTGGGATTACAATTAAGCATGAACCACGTGCCTGGACCCCATATTGTTTTAAAGCAAATCTCAAACATATAATTTCATATAAAACAACTGTAGTGGGGGGGGGGGGGGCCAGACATGGTGGCTCACGCCTGTAATCCTAACACTTTGGGAGGCTGAGGTGGGTAGATCACCTGAGGTCAGGAGTTCAGGACCAGCCTGGTCAACATGATGAAACCCCGTCTCTACTAAAAATACAAAAATTAGCTGGGCATGGTGGCGCGCACCTGTAATCCCAGCTATTTGGGAGGCCGAGGCACGAGACTTGGTTGAACCCGGGAGGCAGAGGTTGCAGTGAGCTGAGATCGTGCCATTGCACTCCAGCTTAGGTGATGGAGCAAAACTCTGTCCCAAAAAAAAAAAAAAAAAAAAAAATAACTGTAGTGTGATCTTTAAAAGCTAAGGACTTAAAAAGAAAGTACAATAGACAGTGATCATTTTAAATTACTTCAGAATAGATCTACTGAATGTCTATGCTTGTGATTTATTGCACTGTAATCTTATTTAATTTTTTTTTGCTGACAGGGTCTTGCTCTGTTACCCAGGCAGGAGTGCAGCGGTGCCATCATAGCTTACTGCCCCCTTGAGCTCCTGGGCTCACGCAAGCCTCCTGCTTCGGCCTCCTGAGTAACTGGGACCTTAGGCATGTGCTACCACACTCGGCTAATTTCTTTTTTTTTTTTTTTTTTTTTTTTGAGATGGAGTCTTGCCCTCTCGCCCAGGCTGGAGTGCAGTGGCGTAATCTCGGCTCACTGCAGCCTCCGCCTGCCGAGTTCAAGCAATTCTCCTGCCTCAGTCTCCTGAGTAGCTGGGACTGCAGGCATGTGCCACCATGCCTGGCTAAATTTTTGTATTTTTAGTAGAGACCAGGTTTTACCAAACTGACCAGGCTGGTCTCGAACCCCTGACCTCATGATCTGCCCTCCTTGGCCTCCCAAAGTGCTGGGATTACAGGTGTGAGCCACTGCGCCTGGCCATTTTTTTTTTTTTTTTTTTTTTTTTTTTAGATAGACTCTTGCTGTCGCCCAGGCTGTAGTGCAGTGGCGTGATCTCAGCGCACTGCAACCACTGCCTCCTGAGAATTGGGTTCAAGCAATTCTCATGCCTTAGCCTCCCAAGTAGCTGGCGTTACAGGCGCCCACCACCACACCCAGCTAATTTTTGTATTTTTGTTTCTTTTTTTTTTTTTTTTTTGAGACGGAGTCTCGCTCTGTTGCCCAGGCTGGAGTGCAGTGGCGCTATCTCGGCTCCCTGCAAGCTCCACCTCCCGGGTTCACGCCATTCTCCTGCCTCAGCCTCCCGAGTAGCTGGGACTACAGGCGCCTGACACTATGCCTGGCTAATTTTTTTGTAGTTTTAGTAGAGACGGGGTTTCGCTGTGTTAGCCAGGATGGTCTCGATCTCCTGACCTCGTGATCCACTCGTCTTGGCCTCCCAAAGTGCTAGGATTACAGGCGTGAGCCACTGCGCCTGGCCATTAATTTTTGTATTTTTAGTAGAGACAGGGTTTCACCATGTTGGCCAGGCTGGTCTTGAACTTCTGACCTCAAGTGATCTGCCTGCCTTGGCCTCCCAAAGTGCTAGGATTATATGCATGAGCCACTGGGCCCAGCCCACACTTGGCTAATTATCTTTTTTTGAGATAGAGTTTTGCTCTTGTCACCCAGGCTGGAGTGTACTGGCGGCAATCTTGGTTCACTGCAACCTCTGCCTCCCAGGTTCAAGTGATTCTTCTGACTCAGCATTCTGAGTGGTTGGGATTACAGGCACATGCCACGATGCCTGGCTAATTTTTGTACTTTTATCATATTGACCAGGCTGTTTTCTAACCTCTGACCTAAAGTGATCCACCCACCTTGGCCTTCCAAAGTGCTGGGGTTACAGGCGTGAGTCACCGTGCCCAGCCAATTTTTCCCATTTTCTTGCTGTTGTAGATACAGCTGCATTGGACATCTTTGTGACTATAAATGTCTTCCTTCCCTTTCTGATTCCATTACGTGTAGGTAAAAGTTTTTATCAGTTATTGTTGCATAACAAACCATCCTAAAAACTATCGGCTTTAAGCAATAAGCAGTTTTTCATCCCACAGTTCTTTGGGCTCTGCTGCTTAGCTCTGGTCTTGCCAGGAATCCCTTGTATGTGTGCAGTCAGCTTGCAGTCTGGTAAGGGGTCTCTGCCCTGGGTCTTGGCCTTTGGCTAACCGAAGGCGCTGGGCATGACCTGGCCTCCTCCTTGGCTTTCCTCAGGCTGCTGGACTTGTTCCTGACACTAACAGTGGATGTTTCCAAGGCCTCTGGAGGCCCGTTCGCGTTTCTACAGTTTGTTGGCCAAAACAAGACCCAAGGCCTGCTAACGTTCAAGGGGTAAGAAAATAAACTTTACCCCTTGGCAGAGGTGGCACAAAGTCATTGCAAAGGGCCTGGATACAGGGAGGGTCAAGCCCTGGGAACATGTCTGCACACGGAGTGTGTGATTTGGGCCTGTGCATTGGCCAGCAGCCCATAGACCTTTCCCGAATTAGTACCTGGCAGGTGCCCAGATGGTGTTGGGCTGGGCATGGGGAGGGGCGGAGAAGTCGGATTCATAAGGAACAACTGTCATCATTCAGAAAGCTTTTCTGAGTGCCTGCTGTGTGCCCAGCTCTACCGAACCAGGTATTATCAGTCCTGGTCCTCCAGGAACTTGGCCTTCGCTGACAGCGAGAAGGCTCTGTGGGTGACTGACCAAGGGACTCAGTGGCGTCAGTGTCCTGTGTGGTGGTGGGAAGTTTTGTTCCTGGATTGGGGCCTGGTGTTATCTGTGTGGCAACCCCCAAGCTCCATGAAGAAGTTCATTTTTCTCAGCTGGAAGAGGAGGATGTTAGAACATTGGAGCCCGTACGTTCTAGAACATTCGAGCCCCTACATTCTAGAACATTCCAACTGAGCAAGCCCTTGGGATTTTCAGTGGGGAAACCAGTGGTGAATCTGCAGCCAGGACTAGCTCCTGCGCTCTCTCCTCGTCGTGCTGCTGGGTGCCTGTGTCGTTTCCAGATTGCATCCAGACCCAGGATTTCCTGTTGTTGTTCTTCTTGTGTGTTTCTTCACTAGAACAACTCCTACATCCCCCGCAGAGCTGTTTACAGACATCTGTCGACCTCCCTCTGTGCCAGGCCTCGTGGTGCATGTGGCCTCATGGTGGCCAAGATGGACAAGGTCTTGTCATTTGGAATTTTAGTCTTTGAGGGCTATGGGGAGGGTACAGACATGTCAACCAGTGACAGGGATGAAAATGAAGTGATAACAGTGATATGAAGGGGTCTGGGGACTGTCCTCACATAGTCAGAGAAGGCCTTTCCCAAGGAGAGAGCTGTGGCTGCCGCTGACAGGTCAGAAAGGAGTCAGCTGCAGGAAGCTGGGGCTGTATCATCTCAGGCAGGGTAAGCGGGAATAGCAAGTGCAGAGGCCCTAGGGACTCGGGAGGGAGCCAGAGCTTGGTGTGTTGGTGAGCTGTGGCTGGAGGACATGGTGGGGCAAGGCCTGGGAGGACAGGTCTGTGGGGAAGCAGGCAGGGCCAGGTTTCTCAGTGCTTTCCAGGCCCCAGCATGCAGTTTGAGTTTATTTTACAGGAGGTGGGAGGCAAAGGCTGTCATCAAATTACCCCACAACATAGTCCATGAAGTACTACTCAGCCATGAAAAACAACACAACCACGTCCTTTGCAGCAACATGGATGCAGCTGGAGGCCATTATTCTAAGCAAATTAATGCAGGAACAGAAAGCCAAATGTTGCATGTTCTTATAGATGGGAACTAAACCTTGGGTACATGTGGACACAAACATGGGAACAGTAGACACTGGGGACTACTAGAGGGAGAAAGGGAGATGGGGGCAAGGGCTGAAAAACTACCCATTGGGTACTATGCTCAGTACCTGGGTGATGAGATCATTCATAACTCCAAACCTCAGTGTCACATATTATACTTGTAACAAACCTGCACATGTACCCCTGAATCTAAGATAAAAGTTGAATTTATGTAAAAAAAAAAACCTAGTCTGTGACTCTAGGTGACCCTTTTAAAAGCTTTGGGTGGTGCTGATAAGGCGCCCAGGCCTATCTATGCCTGTTATCCTTTGATGATATTAAATGAACAGCATTGCTCTCAGTGTCCCTGGGGCCGTGCTCAGCCTCGAAGACCAGACACGACACGACCAGATGCCTGTGACTGTGCCCTGGGGCAGCTTTATTACTCCCCATCCTTCCAGCTGCCTGCCACAGGGCCCGGAAGCTGGCTTTGGAATCAGAGGGACCGGGTCAAACTTGCTTCTGCTCCTGTCTAGCAAGTTGTGGAGCTTCTCTGAGACTGTTTCTCTGTCTGTAGGATGAACAAAGCACTTCTTAACTTCTGTGGTTGGTTTGTCAGTTGAAATAATTATTAATGGTGTAAAGTTCCACTGCCTGCTAGATGTATTTACAAATACTACAAATAACCCATTGTAGGCCCCAATCAGCAGTGGATGGTATTACTGTGGTGGTGGTACTGTGGTCTGGGTTTCAGACACCATGTGAGGTGCTGGAGTACTGAGTTCCTCCCACACTCCGGGACACCATTGCTGGGGAGTCAGAGACAGGAGGTGAAGGGTTAGATGAACCCTGCTCGAGGAACAGGGCAAGTTTCTCTATCTGGGAAGACAGAAGAAAGCTTTCCGCGGGTGGTGACACTTGAGAGGTATGTTTGAGGGCGCAGGGAGCTTGTTCACAGACGATGGAAGGTAGTGGAGAAAGCAGGCAAGCCTGTGCCAAGGCGTGACTCTTTGGAGCCAGGAGTCCTCCAAACATGGACTCTGGGCATGTAGGGCCAGTGCAGGTGGGTGGCCGCGGGGAGCCCCTGGAAGCCTGGGCTGAGAGCCTTGAGGAAGTGGTGGGCTAGCTGGGGGAGGAGCACCTGCTGCCTCTCCCTGTGCCTGCAGTGGGTCCTGTCCCCACGCTCTGATTGGCAGGTGTGGACATACACATGTCAAGTGGTGAAGACCATGGAGCAGGCGGGTTCAGTGGCTCGGGTCCTGGCTGCCTCACTGGGAAGCTTGGTGGCCCTGGAAGGTCATTGAGTGTCCCTAAGCTTCCGCCAGGGAGACGATCGTAGGGCTGGTGTGAGGGGAGATGAGGAGTCTGTCTAGCACCCAGCACAGGGCATGCACTGATAACGTGATGGCTTCACCTAGCTCCCAGGGGCCGCAGCCAGCTGACACCTCCTTGGTGACTTAGCTGTATGGGTGGTGTGCGGCCTGGCACTGCTTGCTGGTCTGGGGGAGACGTCATAGGCTGGCCTGGGGAGGATGTCCCCTCTCAGCCTCCTCTGAGCCATGGACATAGGTGAGTTTTTGGAAAAGCCCATACCGGCGGTGATTCAGCTCTGCTTCTTGGTTCCTTCTGTCTTCTTTTTTTATTTTTTTGAGATGGAGTCTTGCTCAGTTGCCCAGGCTGGAGTGCAGTAGCATGATCTCGCCTCACTGCAAGTTCTCCTGCCTCAGCCTCCCAGGTAGCTGGGACTACAGGTGCCCGCCGCCACGTCCGGCTAATTTTTTACATATTTCATAGAGACAGGGTTTTACCGTGTTAGTCAGGATAGTCTCGATCTCCTGACCTCGTGATCCGCCCACCTCAGCCTCCCAAAGTCCTGGGATTACAGGCGTGAGCCACCTCGCCCGGCCCCTTCTGTCTTATTCTTAAGTCACCCACAGAGCGGCCACCTGCCAGTGTCTGTCTGCCAATCCCCTGGCCCAAGGGACTGCGCTAGGCAGGGAAGAGAGAGGAGGAGGAGGCCCCACATATCCTCGGGTAGAATGGAGGAGGAAACTGAGGCTCCTCACAGAGGTTGACTGACCTCTGCTAGACCACCCAGGTGTAAGAGCTTGGATGCCCCCAGACCCTCCCTCCTCCCGGGAGAGGTGGAGCTGAGGCGGTAGGGGCCTGGCTGGAGCGCCCCAGGAGCTGAGAGAAGTTTAGTCTGCCTAGAGCTTGGCAGTTGGGGTGAGGATCCCTTTGAGGCCTGATTGCACAGGATCCTATAAGCCATACAAGCTTGGGCTTTACCCTGAAGCCTGGGGAAGCCATAGCAGGTGTGTGAGGTTGGCTGCTGGGTGGAGGGTGGGGGCTTGTGGGATTGGGTGGGGGGAGGCTGCTGCGATTGTCCAGGCAGTGGTGGTCTAGGTAGTACGGTGGCGGTGGATATCAACTCTTCAGAGTCCATCCAGGTCTGAGGACTCATTAGCAGCTCAGCTACTCCTCAACTACTCAGGATGTTGTCTGTCTGGGGCCGGTGGCCTCAGCACTCCTGGTTCCTCAGCATCGCCACACACCCTGTATCCACGGACTCAGAATCTGTGTTTTAAAAGGGCCCCAAGAGGTGCCAGTACAGACGGCACATTCATGTTTGCAAACATTGGTTTAGGGAAACTGTTGACCTGAGTGCAGAGCTGAGAGGGGGGAAGGAAGGACTGAGGTCAAGGCCCGACTTCATGAGGAAGGGGAGGTTGGGGAGTGGAGGAAGAGGAGATGATGTTGGAGCACACAGACTTCTGACTGGGAGGAGGGCTACATCCCCCCACCCCAAGGGCGGCTTGAGGACTAGCACAGTTACAACACAGAGGGCCGAAACGGCCTGGCCACCGGGGCCAGGGCAGAGAGCTGGGCTCTGCAGGGCAGCCCGCACACCCCAGCTTAGCTCTGCCCTTGGAGGCCCTAGAACCCTGTGGACAGTGTCCGTTGTCCTTTCTGCTGTGTCCATGTAGGCGTGGGTCGTGTCTGCTCCACAGATTGGGTATTTGCCATTGTGCTGTCAGCAGATGAGTGTTGAGCCCATGTGGGCCTGGACTGGTCACAGAACGGCATCCTGCTTGTTGAGGAGCCATCCTGGTGAGGGGTCATGTGGTAATGAGCATGTGGAGAGCTGGGGGCATCATCGTGAAGACCAGGTGAAGCGGCAGTCGGATCTGGGACAGAGGTTCCTCTAGGGAAAGACCATTGTGGTCTGGGGCGCCCTGGCTGGGGGGTGGGTGAGTGTGTGACTGGTGGGTGCGGCTGAGGCAGGGGAGTGCGCTTTTCAGCCTAGCCCCCTGGCCTGAGCCCTGCCATGCTGGAGTCTCCTGGTGCCTGGAGGCTGAGTCGAATGCAGCGGGGCTGGGCAGAGGGTGCCCTGGCTATCATGGGGTGGAAGCTTGGTTGGCCCAGTGGGCATCAGCCAGGACCACATTAGGCCCAGCTTTGGCTGGGTTCCCCACAGGCTCTGCCCGTCAGCTGTGCCCAGCGGCATCCCTGGCCTCCACCCGCTGAATGCCAGTACTACTCTCGTCTTCCAAGAATGTCTGCAGGTACTTCCAGATGTCCTCTGAGTGGGGGTAAAATTGCTCCGTTGAGGACCAGTGCTGGCTGAGGGTCCTTCATCATTCCCTTCTGGTCCTAGCCTGGCTGCTCTGCCACCTGGTGAGCTCTGTTTCTAGGCAGTGGGTCAGGCCTGCTTTGGGGGCTGGCGTGCTGTCCTCCCTCACCCATGTCAAGGCCTGTGTGGCTGTGTGCTCACGTGTGCTTGATGTGACCTGGGAGTGAGAGCGCCTGGGTTCCTGCTCCAGGCTTCTGTGGTGCCGTAAGGACCTCAGGTCTGGGGGTCAGGAGGCCTGGATGGAAAATCCTGGCATTCTGGTCCTTGTGGGGGACCCTGAGCCTCGATTTTTGCATCTTTGGAATGGGGCTGTGGTAGCCTTTCCATGGGTGCTGGTGGAGGCTGGGAATGCCAGTGTGCCCACCCTCCCCATGCTGGGCTCAGCGTGGGTGCCTGGTGACAGTGTGTTAATCTCCCCCTGACTTGACTTCTTTGTGAACTCAGATAAGTCCCTCTCAGTTCTGGGCCTTGCTTATAAAAGGGTTCTTGGGCTCTCTTCTGTGTAAAAACGGGGGGCCCTATGAGGTGGAGAGTCTAGGGGACAAGGGAGCCATGGGGGTTGGACACCGTGCCAGAGCCTGTGGTACTTTAAAATCAAGGCCCAGACCGAGGGTCCCAAGGAGGGCCAAGCAGCAGTCGAGGTCCGAGTGCACCCGGCCTGCCAGTGCTGCCCAGGAGTGGCACCTCCCGTCATCCCTCAAGCCCAGCAAGGACCCAGTGTGACAAGAGCATGGAGGTTGGACTTGGCAGAGCTGGGTTTGCTTCCTTGCTCTTCTTTGACTAGCTGAATGGTTCCTGGAGCCTTTCTGAGCTTCAGGTGCCACATCTGAAGACTGAAGAATGCGGTTAAATGGGAGGCAGGGAGGAGCTCGGGGAGGAGCTGGTGACACTGACTGGATGCCACTATGTGCCAGCCTCATTCATTCCACCCTCCGGCAGTGTCCTGAGTTACACGCCTGGCCATGCTATTTTCCAGACGGGAAAACCGATATGTAGAGCCCAGCATAGGAGGGACACAGCAAGTGAAGCCATCCTTGTTGACATTAGCTGGTTGCTCTTGGCATTTGAGTCTGAACATCAAAGGCCTTGAAGATTAAAAAGAGAGAATGAAGAATGATGTGCCTGGTGCCTTCTTGGGAAGAGCCCGAGGCCAGCTGTGGAGGGGAGCAAGACTGGTTCTGGGCTGGGCTTCCTGGCCTGGTGCTTTCCTGGGCAGCTGGAAGTGCTTCTGTGGGAGCTGTCTGGCCCTGGCGCTGTTGTTGGCTTCGTTATTTTTTTGCCTGCAGGGGCCTGAGCATTCTGTACTGACGGTAAAACATTTGTTGGACTGGTGCTGTAATCACACCGCAAGGGACACTTGAAATTATGTCTGTATTTGGGAAGCTAATTTTAAAGAACTTTTTCTCTTCATAATTATATGCAATCAGCCAGCTAGTGTTATTGGGGATTCTCTTTTTCCCTCCTCAGCTGAGAGGCCATCTGCCTTCCTCTTCCGGCCTTTCCTCCCAGCACATGGTGAGCCATCTCCCTGGGAGAGGGACCACTGGCCCTTGGCTGCCTGCAAGCCCCAGGGAAACCTTTCCACAGTGATTGCGGAGGAAGGGATGAGGAAGAAGAGCAGGGGAGGACGATGGGGGCCTCTGGCTTGGCTACAGGATGGGTCTGTTTTCAAGATTGGAGGCGCAGGTTGGTGATGGAAATGATGGAAGGTGATGTTTTGATTTGGACATTGAAGCAGCCAGGGCTCTTGTTGAATGCAAGTGACAGAAAATCCAGTTCAGATGAGTTTCAGGGGAAAAAAAAAAAAAGGCATTTCTTGGCCCAGGTATCCAAACTGGCACAGGAGTCGTCTTACCCCTCAGGTCCCCAGACATTCCTCCTGTCCCTGGAGTTTTATTCCTCATCAGGAAGAATTTAGTTCCAGAAAACGCTGACCAAAAAAAGAAAAGAAAAGCCCCCATTGCCCACCCCCTGCAAATGGGGCTCATTTCTCTCTATCTGAGTTCTGATCCTGACAAGTAGGGTTTCTCCAGGATGGTTGCTAGCACACCAGTCAGGGATATGGGCTGGATGTTTAGGGTTGGCACAGAGTGGACTCTGGATTGTCCTTCACGTGGGAGGCATTCAGGTCAGGAGGATACACCATGTGCTGGCCCTTCAGGTCTCGGTCCTACTGCCCTTTCCAGCACCCTGGGTTCCTCCGTGTCCTTCCTCTTGGAGCGCCCTCTGAGAGGATGGTGCGAGGAAGAGGCTTCCGATGTTGTCCATGGTAGGCAGGGATGGGGGCGTTCTAGGGGCAGACAGCATGGGCAGGTGGGCGGAAGTGTGAAAGAACCGACCCGTGGGGGCAGGGCAGGAAGCCCGGTGTGCTAGGAGCAGATGGGGCGAGACTTGCTGGGTGAAGAGGTAGACACCTGCTGCAGAGGCCCGAGTGGTGGGGGTGAGGGAAGCCCAAGGGGTGAGTCTGGGCAGCGGCTGGGAGGTGATGAGCTGCGTTTCAGATGCAGAAGGTGCAGAGTGTGTGTGCAGGGACAGCAGGGAGGCTGCCTGGTGGCCTGCTCCGCAGAGCTGTGTGTCTCAGGGAGTGGGAGGCCGCCCGTGCTGGCCTCAGAATCTTCTGCCCTTCTGGAATTCTGCATCCTTCTTTTGACATTTCTCTCTAATGCCCAGGGTCCTGCCTCTTGGCTTTGGCTTGGTGGCAGCTGTGACCCCCTGCGTGGGGCTCTGAGGGCTTCTTCCAGCTGTTTGGGGACTGTAGCCATGGCTCCCAGCTGCAGAGCCTGACAGGCCTGGACGCCGGCAGGAAGAAAATGGGGGGTGTGCCCATCTGCCAAGAGCTGGCTCTGAGGCTGACTCTTGGCACTGGGGTCCTCTGAGGCCCCAGGCTCATTCTCACCTCCTCCAGAGGCCCAGCTGACCTACCGTTCTCATGAGCTGCAGTCCTGTGACCCAGCTGATTTCTGTCTCATTGGTAGAACCCTTTAGAGGTGGGGTGGGGCTGCTAAAACATTAGCCCTGCTTCCTTCCCCACAGATTGGCCTCTCTTCCCTGCCTGTGGGCATCTGGCATCTGCTTGAGTCCTTCTTATCACGGGGTGCTCATCACATCTCGACTGCCTTCCTTTGGAAGCCAGCAAACTCTTCCTGTGGTTGAGCTGAAATCTACTTCATAGGAAGGGTTCCTTCTGCCTGGAAGGTTTGCTATTGGACAGAAGGACTGTCAACCCTGTGGAGAGGGGAGGAAGAGGGTGCCGGCTCCCCCGGCTTCTGGGCTGAATTGACCCAGGGTGTGTCTATTCCATAGCGTCCTGACATGCCAGAGGCTGGACCTTAGGAAGTGCCTTCTGGGACCTTCACTTCAGGCCTGCTCAGGGGCTGCTCCTCAGGTCTTGGGGCCCCTGGGGCAATGGCACCCATCTTCGGGCCTCCTGGGGTCAAGGTTTGAGGGAGGATTGGGGCAGCAGGTGGTTGGGTGGAGAGGCAGCTCTGTCCAGAACGACCCTCTTCCAGAAATCCCGGAAGCCTCATCCCCAACAGACCTGGTGCCCCCCCCGCCCCGCCGCCATAACACAGGTCCCTTTTCTCCCCAGGAAGTCACACAGTGCTGTGGGATGAGGAGGGTTTCCTGACAGATTTGGGGGGAGCGGGCCTGGGTGGGGAGTGAAGGAGCCTGGGAATTACTGGTATTTGGATGGGTTTAGATTGTGGTTCTGCTTCTTATCTGCTGTGAGTCTTTGGTCAGGAAACTGAACTGCTCTGAATTTCCCCACTTGAAAAGAGGTGATGGGCTGGGCGCAGTGGCTCACATCTGTAATCCCAGCACTCTGGCACTCTGGGAGGCCAAGGCAGGAGGATTGCTTGAGCCCAGGAGTTTGAGACCAGCAACTTAGTGGGCAACATAGTGAGACCCTGTCTCTACAAAAAATAAAACAAGAGGCCTGGTGCAGTGGCTCATGCCTGTAATCCTAGCACTTTAGGGGGCCAAGGCAGGCAGATCACTTGACGTCAGGAGTTCAAGACCAGCCTGTTCAACATGGCGAAGCTCCGTCTCTCCTAAAAACACAAAAATTAGCCGAGTATGGTGGCACACGCCTGTTGTCCCAGCTACTTGGGTGGCCGAGGTGGGAAAATTGCTTGAACGCGGGAGAATCGCTTGAACCCGGGAGGTCAAGGCTGCAGTGAGCTGAAATCCTGTCACTGCACTCTAGCCTGGGTGACAGAGGGACACCCTGTTTCAAAAAAAAAAAAAAAAGAAAAGGCAACCGTTGTACCTACCTAGTGGCTGCTGAGATCCAGGCAGAGTGCCTGGCCCTCACTAGTCCCGCCACCACCTCCTGTGTCCCTGTTTCCGCCTGGGACAGGGAGAGCAGGCCTGGGCGGGGAAGGAGAGAGCCCGGGGATTACAGGTGTTAGCCTCTCGTTTATTTGGGTCATGCTCAGGCGCCTGGAGTTCTCTCTGAAACTGGAAAGTCTCGGGTAGCTGATGAAGCACCACCTGTTTTAGGGTCAGGTGCCTGGGCACCGCTCATGGGCCTCAGGATGAGCCCAAGTGTCAGTAATTATCACCCAGCTCCCCAGTTTATAGTCAAGGCTTCCAGGCCTGGAGCCTTTGGTCTCCAGCACCCAGTTCCCCCACATCCCTTCCCTGGGCTTCTTCCTCCCGATTCCCATCAGGGACCCCTGTGGCCGTGTAGGGCTGTACCCAGTGCCTTTTGGGAATCTGCAGGCACCGTGCGAAGCTGAATGCTGGGCTCCTCCCCATCGACTCCTCATTGACTGTTGAAGCCCCCTACGAACTCCTGACGAGTCCTCATTCGTTCCTGCCTGACACGTGAATGCTTCCAGGTGGTGTCTGAGAACCCTAGGATGGCAGAGCTGTGGGAGCCTTTGGGTTGTGGTGGGCAAAGGCCCCTGCCACTCCCCACCAAAGACAGCAGGTCCTACTCCTCAGAGCCTGTGAATGTGCTGCCTTGTGTGGTAAAAGAATGTGACGTGACTACAGATGGGATTTTTAAAGTTTTATCTTTTAGAGATGGGGGTCTCACTATGTCGCCCAGGTGGGAGTGCAGTGGCTATTCACAGGTGGGATCAGAGCACACTGCAGCATCAAACTCATGGCCTCAAGTGATCCTCTCACTTTAGCCTCCCAAGTAGCTGGGATTATAGGCACGTGCCACTGCTCTTGGCTTACAGATGTGAATGAGTGAGTGGTCTTGAGATAGAAAATGTTCCTGCATTACCTGGGTGGGCCCAGTGTAATCACAAGGAGGCAGGAGGGTCAGAGGAGATGTGACAGTGGAAGCAGAGGTTGGGGTGTTGTGGCCACAAGCCAAGGAATGTGGACAGCCTGTAGAACTAGAGAAAGTGAAGGAATCGATTTCTCCCTGGAGCCCCCAAAAGGAAGCCTGCCTCTGACCTCAGAACCCTAAGAGAATAATACGTTTGTGTTGTTTTTAGCCACTACTCTTGTGATTTGTTACAGCAGCAATGGGAAGCGAATACAGTGTTCTCCTACCCTGTTCTTCTCAGGGCTTGCGGGTGAATCTGTGACTGAGAAGGGAGGGACTGGGTCAAGGTCAAGGCCAGAGCCCATGTGACCTGACACCTTGGGACTTTCCTTTGACCTGCCATCCTGAAAATATCTGAGGGGCCAGGGAGATATTCGAGTAAGGGGCCTTGTGGTTTAAGTTTTCTGAGATGGGGTCAGGGCTGACTCATGCTTGTGGCCGGGGGGCCCAGGAAACCCCAGTGCCCATGACCTGGTCTTTGCCTCTGCTTCTCCTGGTGCTTAGCAGGCCTTCTCCAGCATGCTCTGGCAGCTTCCCTCTCCCTCCCCTCCAGGGCCTGGCTCACACAGCAGCTCTACTGAGACTTCCCTGTGCCTCCTCTGTCCCCCAGGTGTTTGTCCTATTTAAGGGCCTGTGGCACACCCGCCAGAGGGCGTGGCATGTAGTCCACTGGTCTGCCCTGTGGCAGCTAGCATCTCAGGGCAGGGTTTGCGGTTTGGGGTCCGCCTCTGCTCCCAGGCCAGCCCAGTGCTTGACAGAGAAGACCAAAATCAGACCAGGAAACTCTCCCTGCCTGTGGTTGAAGGTGCAGCAGCAGGGCAAAGACAACTTAACCTTAAGAGCTTGAGATCCAGGGACCAGGAGTTGCCCCCAGCCCTTAGGCCAGGTAAGGAGTGTTGGCAGCAGAATTTGGGTGAAGTCTTTCAGTCTCCTCTGGAACACAGCCTTTCAAAGAGTGTCAGCATCCAGAACGCAGGCTGGGGACACAGGCACTTGTGCTGCTATTTTAGGAGCGTGGGGTACCTTGAGGATAGGTGCTAGAACAATTCAGGCTTTCCTGAGCAGGCTTCTCCCTCCCGCAGAGAGTCCAAGGGAGGGAAATGTCACGGGAATTTCTGCCTCCCTTCCCGCAGTAGCCTACCTCACTCATTAGGCTGATACTAAACGACTTTGCATTCTTGGGATTAAGAAGCTGCTGTGAAGAGAACCAACTGAATCTTTAGCCCTGAGGCTGGCCGACTGACGGCGGCCATGGGCGAGTGGGGGTGGTGGGGAGGGGAGGAGGTGCTAGAACCAAGCCTGCCAGCCTGCCCCCACCACCTCCCTCTCCCAGCAGCCCTCTCCCCTGCTTCCCACAATTTAGGTCCCATCCCTAATTAGGGGAAAGAAAAATTACTGCATCTGCAAGGGGGTAGTAAAAGACTCAAAAACGATTTCAAGTCGAGAATTTTCGTACTAAAAAGTGGGGATGTCGAGAGCCATTAAGGGAATAGACTTAACATTTGTGATCAGCCAGAGGTCAGGATGATTCCCGATCTGAAGTGGCGACCCCTTGGATGTGGCAGAACACTGCCTCGCGTGATCTCCTGCCCTCGCCTGCCTTCCTCCTTCCTGAAAATTGAATCGAGGAGGGGAGTCTCAAAGGCATCTCAGTCCCTGTGCTGCTTTCAGCCCCTGCAGCTCTGATGACTTCTCCAGGAGGTGCCAAAGGTGGGTTACCCACTCTGCCTCTCACTCGTGTCCTGTTCACTGGGAAAAGCTGCTTCCAGGCACCCCTGGAAGCTGTTCTGGGTCTGAGGGAGTGCACTGACTCAGGCTGCTATGCCTGCACTGAGGGGCGCCTTGGGCTCTGCCTGCCTCCCCAAGGTGGGGCACCCAAACTGGGGGAGGGTCTTCAGGTAAGGTGGTTGGTGACTCCCCAGTCAAAGGAAAGTTGCCCCCACTCAATAAAAAAGACACACGGCAGCTTCCAGTTTATCTGGTTCTTCCCTAGAGCTGTTCAGACAATTCAAATGTTTGTACTGGCTTTAAAATTCTGTTCGTATGTTGTCTTTATATTGGGCCATTTCAGTTTCTGGCACTGTTAATAGGAGGAAAATCCAAATTACCAAATAATCAGCAAGTGAACCAAGATGCCACAGAGCAGGCAGGCAGGGGACACGGGACTGGAGCCTGGCCCAGAAACCTGGCAGCACTCGGGGAGTGTTTGCAGAGAGCCTGCCAGGCCCAGGGTCTGCAGGGGGCACAGGGATACTGAAATAAAGAGCCGTCTTTGGCCTTGAGGGGCTCGTGGTCTGATGCCAAGCATGGAGCAGTCTTCAGTGGAAGCCATGATTCCTGCCTTTTGATGAGGAGGGCGCTTGAGCTGCTCTTGGTGGGTGGGCAGGAGTTTGCCAGCTGAGGAAGGGCGCCTGGCAAAGGCAGACTTAGGTCAAGCCTTGGCATTTGGAGATTGGGGTCCCTTCTGGGAGGGTTTGAGAGGCTGCCGCTGCCTCCCCCTGGTGTCTTCCAAGCTGCACCTCCAAATGCCTGCGTGGCAGGTTTTTTGCTAAGAATTTGGGGCTGTAGACACAAGGCACAACTGTGTCCCTGAAAGAGTGCTTGTTAGTCAGGATAGGCCAGGTTAGGCTGCAGTGACAAACAGCCCCGAGAGGCCAGAGGAAACAGGTTTACTCACAACTCGTTCAGCATGCACTCTGGATCCAGAGACTCTTGGGGGCTGTGATCTGCCCTGCAGTGGCTCAGTGTGTATCCCACTTCTTAAGTTCAGCACTGTGAACGTTTGGGGCTGGATAATTCTTTGTTTTAGGGGCTGTCCTGTGCATTACAGGGGCCCTTTCCTTACTGGATTCTAGTAGCACTTTCCTCAGTGTGACAATCAAAAAGGTCTTAAGGTGTTGCTGAATCTCCTCGTGGGGACACACAGTTGCCCATAGTTGGGAATCAGCGCTGGCTGAAAGTCCTCTTCATCAGTTGTTTCTTTCTGGTTCCTAGCCTGACTTTGTCACCACTCAGCCAGCGCTGTTTCCAGGTGGTGGGTTTGGCTGGCTCTGCTGGTGGGTGGCAGCCTCATGTGCTTCCTTGTTGCTGAGGTCGGGGAGGCCTGGGTGCTGGCAATGGAATGCTTCTTCCGGGAGGGGACATGGTCACCTCTATTCATGTCTCATTGCCCAAGGCAAGTCATGTGGCCATGCCTAACTGGGGGCAGGGACAACACAGTGGCACTGAGTGTCTAGGAGGGAAATTGCCAGCTTTGGTGGCCACCATTGATGTTCACCACCAAGCATTAGCCTGGTGGGGTCAGTGCTATGGAACCCAGCAGCCTTTCTCTCTGCCCAGTGCTGGGTGTGGGCAGCTTGGGGTGGTGGGGCCTGAGGAGGGTGGGAGCCAAGGCAGGTTCTCCAGAGGAGCTGACCTGGGGGGTCAGGTGGTGATGAGGGGATGGTATTTGAGGAAGGGAACAGTATGGCCATCAACACACATGGGTGATAGGGGCCCAATCATCTGTTTAGGAGCCTGAAGTCCTGGGGAGACATCCTGGGCTTCTGTGGGGTACGGTGTGGGCCCTGTCCTCTGCAGGCAGGGAAAGGGGGACCATAACTTGGGGCTTTTTCCCCAGCGCCTGGTACCTGGAGATGCCAAAGGGTCTTGTTATTTGGGTGCCTGAAATCAGCAATTACTGAACTGTGCCACACATTGCTTGGATGAGGATGTGCCTGGCTTCCCACTTCCCTGAGTGGTTCTCGGTATAACTCTCCTCCCTTGCTTCTTCACCATTTCATGTACTTCACTTGCTGCAGCCCTCAGGTCCCCACACCTGCCCTGGGGAGGGCCTCTTGGGCAGGAAAGGTCATATCCATTTAACAGATATGAAAGCTGAGACCCTGGGCCGTTCAGCGGCACATCCCATGCCTGCTGCTGGTCATGATCCCTGAGACTTTTGTGCCCTGCTCTGCTGTGTGGCAGGCCTGCTGCTGGATGGGGTCTGTTATCCCAGAGTGTCTTGTGTTTACCTCCTGACGCCACACCTGGTACTGTGCTACAGTGGCCTGGTGGTGGCGTGGATGCCGTGGACGTGTCTCTGCTCCGTATCACTCTTTTCTACTTCTGCTCTGATCCTTTTTATTGTTTTCTCTTATCCCCTCTCCCTCAGTGCTGGGTCATCCAGACTAATTTTCATCATCTTCAGAAGTGGTAACCACTGTTACTCACAGGGCCCCTGCTGCTCAGCGTCCAGTGACAGAAAGCTTTAGCTGGCTTGAGCAGAAATCTGCAGCTGAAGCTCCAGAGAGGACGAGCCCCACGCGGCCGGGTCTGGCCAGGGAACCTGCCCTCCTGGAGCCCTCTTGGCCCTTTCTCCTGGTTGGCCTTGGGCTCATCTGGATTCTCGCCACATGGAAGCAGTGGTGTCCTCCAGCATTTCCAGGCAGTGCCATTTGCACTGCAGACAGTCCTCCAGGACCCGTCTGGTAAAGGACCAGGACCGGGGCTTGGATCCTGCTCCCGTCCTGCTGCTAAGTGAGGTGCCAGGTCACGTACCCACCCCTGGAGTGGCTGTGCCGCCCCCAGTCATGTGGACTAGAGGAGGCGCAGTTCTGTAAGGGCAGGAAGGCAAGGTGGCAGGGCAGAGCACAGGTCACAAGACCCCGTCTCTGGCGTGAGCCAGTTACTGTGCCAGGCCTGGACTCTGCTTCCCTTAAAGCCCGTGTGGGATGAGTTCTAGGATTCTCCCATTTTACAGATAAGAAAACAGAGGCACAGGGTACAGAGGGATCTGGTTCCATGTTCTGCTCTCAGGGGCTCACCCACCTCCTCCCCTTCCACCTACCTCCCGAATTATGTTCATCTAAGCCTCTGAATGCTGCAAAGCTCAGTCCTGGGCTTGTGATCACTTCTTGGTACCACCATGGTTGAACAATGGAGTGCTACTGCCTTCCTGTGATGTTCTCTCGTCTCCTGGGCCTGGCGCAGTTCCTCGGTCTGCTCCTTCCAGATTGTGAGCCTCACAGCTATTTCTAGTTCTTAGGTTTCCTTTACTCCTGTTCCCAAGACCTGTAAGGGCTGCCCCCTACCCGTCTTATGTCCTCCCCTAGCAAATCAGATCCTGCTTCCACTGGTCACAGAGAAGCCCGTGGAGTCGCTCTTGTGGACAAGCAGCTGTCCCCATACCCAGCCGCTCCTGAGCAGCACCCAGAGCGTGATGAACCCTGAATTCTTCCCAGGCCCTGCCCCCAGACCTCCTGGATCAGAGGCTTCAGGGTGGCCTTGAATGAGGATTTTTGACACGCCCCAGTGGTGGTTCTCAGGTTATCTGCCCTGGCATTTGGGACCCACTGGCCCATGGGTAAGGGCTGGGCTACCAGGTGACATCCTGGGCCTCGGAGGCGTGCCCCACCTTTATCCTCTGTCCTGCGTCTCAGCCCCCGCCCCCTGAGAGGGCTTTATGCTTCCAGAGCCCTGGACACCCCTTGGGGAGGGTGCAGGACTCACCTTACTCCTCTATAAGTACTCTTCCCAGCACCTGTCTGTAGTTACCCTTCAGTTGCTCTGCCAGATGGCAAATGCTGCCTCCTCCTTGAAGCCTTCTCTTATTGCCAGCCTCATCCCCTGAAAGCATCAAGTCATTTTGTGAGTATTTTAACTTCCTTAAGGGTTCAAGCTCCTTGGACTTCCGGGGAGAGCCTTCCTTGTGCAAAGCGGATCCTCCCTTCATTAATAATCCAGCTTTTGGAAAAGCATGTTTATACTTGGCTATTCCTATTTTATTAATATTAATATATTAATGTAATATTTATCAAGAAAATGACAGTTTAGAGCCTATAAAATTATTCGCAGGTACAGGATGTTTTTTTTTTTTTTAAGATGGAATCTCGCTCTGTTGTCCAGGCTGGAGGGCAGTGGCCCGATCTTGGCTCACTGCAACCTCCGCCTCCTGGGTTAAAGCAATTCTTCTGCCTCAGCCTCCCAAGTAGCTGGGATTACAGGCACCCGCTGGTATGCCCAGCTAATTTTTGTATTCTTATAGAGACGAGGTTTTACCATGTTGGCCAGGCCGGTCTCGAACTCCTGACCTCAGGTGATTTGGAAGGCCCACCTCAGCCTCCCAAAGTGCTGGGATTACAGGGGTGAGCCACCATGCCCGGCTGAAGGTTTTTAATGAAACTTAAAAGTTATTAAATTGTAGGCCAGGCACAGTGGCTCATGCCTGTAATCCCAGCACTTTGGGGGGCCGAGCTGAGTGGATCACTTGAGGTCAGGAGTTCGAGACCAGCCTGGCCAACATGGTGAAACCCCATCTCTACTAAAAATTGGCCGGCGTCATGGCGAACGCCTGTAGTCCCAGCTGCTCAAGAGGCTGAGGCAGGAACCCAGGAGGTGGAGGTTGCAGTGAGCTGAGATGCCACTGCGCTCTAGCCTAGGCGATAGAGCCACACTCTGTCTCAAAAAAAAAAAAAAAAAATTAAATTGTAACTTTTATTGTTACCTTCCCTATAGTTTTGAGGGTAGCATATATATTCATTGTAGAAAATCTCGAAAACACAGGGAAGTAGGAAGAAAAAACCACAGCACTTTGTTGGCATCACCCAGCCCCGTGGCCACAGTTAACACTACAGCCCACGCCCCTCAGTCTGTTTTCCAGGTACTAGACCGTTTCCATGGCCTTAGAACCCGTAGCGAGTTCTGGTGGTCCCCGCTGCAGGCCTCATTTCAGCTCCTCTTGGGGCAGCAGTTGGAAGCTTTTCACGATACACCCTGAGCTCTTCTGTCTTGTGTCCTCCATTGATCAATTGCTTTGTGCTTTTATCAAGCATCTATTTAAGAAACAATTTAGGCCGGGCGCGGTGGCTCAAGCCTGTAATCCCAGCACTTTGGGAGGCCGAGGCGGGTGGATCACGAGGTCAGGAGATCGAGACCCTCCTGGCTAACACGGTGAAACCCCGTCTCTACTAAAAATACAAAAAACTAGCCGGGCGAGGTGGCGGGCGCCTGTAGTCCCAGCTACTCGGAGGCTGAGGCGGGAGAATGGCGGGAACCCGGGAGGCAGAGATTGCAGTGAGTGGAGATCGCGCCACTTCACTCCAGCCTGGGCGACAGAGTGAGACTCCGTCTCAAAAAAAAAAAAAAAAGAAACAATTTAAAAAATATATTTTCCAGTTTTTGATAACATGTTATAGGCCCCTGGCACAACATTGAAGTGATGTATGAGGGGACACGTGAAAAGGAAGTCCCTCGGCCACCCCAGCTGCCCTTGTCCTTGACCAGGGGCCCTGCCATGATCATTTTTCTGTAGCACCCTCAGGTTCACTCCAAGTGTACACAAGCACACATGCTTGTCCCGGATGTTGTTCTAAACACAGATAGTTATCTACAGCACACAGGGTTTTGCATCTTATGTTTTTCACACAGCAACGTCTTGGAGATAATTCCTTGTGGGTGCCTGGAGGCCTTCTGTGTTCTTTTTACTGCTGCGTACTATTCCTTTGACTGCGGTTTAGTTTGCTGCTAGTGTTTTGCTATCGCATACAGGTAGGTAATTAACAGGGCAGAACTGGAAACATATTGCACACTTGAGCCTGTCTGTGGGGTGATGAGGTGAGATTGTGGATCCAGGGTTTTTAGGAGGAACAGTCAGTCACTTGACAGCCAGTGCTCTGGCTTCTCTTCCTTCCCACTGTCCCTCATGTTCCATCCTTCTCCCTCTTCCCCTTTGGCTTCATCATTCAATTTCTGAACTTTCTGGTTATGGTGGGACTTCAGGAACGTGCTTCTTAGGGCATCAAGGTTGTTGGTGCCTTTGTTCTGCAGGAGTTTCCCGATGAAAAATCAGCCCGACAGGTTGTTTTATTTTCCCAAGAGGCTGTGGTGGTGCGCATGGGATTCCACCACCAGAGGGGATGCAGTTTTCTGCCTGCCACCTCCTGGTCCTTCCATTGCACTGAGGCCCTGGAGGCTGGAGACCAGGCCTCCTTGCTTGGTGCCACCCTTGCCCACGGTAGTGCACCTGGTGAACACCTGGGTGTGGGGAGAGCCCTGCTCGGGGCCAGCTCCTGCACTTTGCGAGTCTCCCATGCCTCGGCTTGCTCCGCAGGTAATGGGGCAACCACTCTGCCACCCTTATGAGGCTGCAGAAGGTATTGGTGAGTGGTGAGCTTCAAGGGGTGTGCAGCATACATGGGTGGCCCCCTCTTTTCTGCCACTGTTGCAGTTTATCCTTATTTTGGAGCTCTGAGTGACAGAGGAACTGCTGTGGCCCCTGGGAACCCAACCCCACTTAAGATTGCAGCCGATCTTTTCTCTAGATTACTTTTTTGTTGCTTTCTTATTTTATGTGTTCCATCTGTTTTCAGAGTTAGAGACTGTTTTTTTAGGACTAAGGGAGGGAGGACTGCCTGGGATGATGTAAAATGTAGACTGATTGGAATTGACCTCAGTAAAGAGATGAGAGTCACATGCTGAGATAACCTGGATGCCAGCAGGGTTGACTCAGAGGGAAACCGAGGTCCTGGCACAGAGCCCAGTGGAAGTCTGCGCCAACTGGTGTGGGTCACTTATGCTCCTCTGTCCCTGGCCTTTCCCATTGTGCGGTTCACACTCTGGGTGATTTGGGGCTTGGGTTTTCCATCCTGGAGCTGGGTTGCTGGAGTTTGGGCTGGCTCCTCAAGGTCCTCTGCTGTGTGTCCTGGGGCAGGTTCCCATCAGTGACGCTTCCTGCAGCTTTCTTATCCCTTCAGTGGGGGCCAGGATGATTGGGAATGAGGCAGGGGCTGAGGTGTCCACAGGTGCTCAGAAACGGTGCAGGTTGTGAGCTGATGGTTGGGTGTAGCACAGGTTCCTCATGATGCTATCTGTCACTGTGCTGTGGGCTTTGGTGGCCCAGTGCTATGCTGTTGTGTGTCTCCCCTGTCCCTCATGAAATCATGGAAGCAGATGGATATTGGCCACCATTCCTACAGGAACTGCAGAGAAGCTAAGAGACGCTGAGGGTCCCTGAATGCCTCAACCAGGGTGGTTCTCAAACTGGACTCCTTGGGGCCCAGGTTTCTTTTGAGGTGTCGGGGGTTTGAGGAAAGGTGGGCTGGGTGCTTCCCACAGTGGGACCTGGTCAGCTCTCCTTGGCCTCTGTCTTCCTGTCTCTTGGAGTGGCTCCTTTGTGAGGTTCCGCTCAGTGCCTTGGTATCAGAAGGTGCTAAGGAAGCCCTCACTGAATGAGCTGACAAACAGATTTAGGAATTAGTGGGCAGCGCCTCAGCTGTGCCATGAAACAAGGCAGCAGGGGTGCCCAAAGGTTCCTGCGGGGCTTTTGCCCATCTCCTCCCTAAGGCCTTGAGCCTCTCAAGGGCCCAGACTGTGGAGGTTGCATTTGTTGTACCATCCGAGTGCTGGGCCCAGGAGCTAAGCTAAATTTTTTTTTTTTTGAGACAGAGTCTCACTCTGTCGCCCAGGCTGGAGTGCAGTGGCCGGATCTCAGCTTACTGCAAGCTCTGCCTCCTGGGTTTATGCCATTCTCCTGCCTCAGCCTCCCGAGTAGCTGGGACTACAGGCACCCGCCACCTCGCCCGGCTAGTTTTTTGTATTTTTTAGTAGAGACGGGGTTTCACCGTGTTAGCCAGGATGGTCTTGATCTCCTGACCTCGTGATCCGCCCGTCTCGGCCTCCCAAAGTGCTGGGATTACAGGCTTGAGCCACCGCGCCCGGCCACTAAGCTAAATTGTTACACATTTACACCTTCGTCTGCCAGCAGCCGTTGAGGAGTGTCTGTGTGCCAGGGGGTATCATAGCTGGGCACGGGCACACATAGCTTTAAAGTTTGGCATAGTCCCTGCTCCAAGGAGCTTGGGTGAGTAAACCACAGATTCCTGACCTTGCCTGGCTGCAGCCGTCTCTGAGCATCTGCTGGAGGCCTTTCTTCCCGGCACAATGTGCACAGCATGCTGTTTTGGGCGCTTTGGTCCTGCAGGTCCTGGTGGCCCTACACCAGCACTCATCCCTGACTCATAGCAATCAATACCCCAGAACAAAGGGCCAAGACAGTGGTTGCCTTAAGTTCTTCCAGGTGGGGAGGCGTCCTGGAGAGGCTATGCTGAGCGGAATCCTCAAGGCTGGGGTGTGAGGTGGGTACCAGGGCCAGGGAGGAGAAAGCCCTGTGTGCCAGAGCTGCACAGGTGGGCACTTCCTGGGCTCACAGTAAGAAACGTGGGGTAGGGGAGGCTGGGCATGGTGGCTTATGCCTGTAATCTCAGCACTTTGGGAGGCTGAGGTGGGTGGATCACAAGGTCAGGAGTTCGAGACCAGCCTGGCCAATATGGTGAAACCCCATGTCTACTAAAAATGCAAAAATTAGCCAGGCATCATGGCGGGCGCCTGTAGTCCCAGCTACTCAGGAGGCTGAGGCAGGAGAATCGCTTAAACACGGGAGGTAGAGGTTGCAGTGAGCTGAGATCACACTATGGCACTCCAGCCTGGCAACAGAGTGAGACTCTGTCTCAAAACAAAAAGACATGGGTGGGGAAGGGAAGGGTGGGAGTCAACAGAAAGCCTTTGTGTGTTCTGGGCAAACCCCAACCCAGGCCATGAGGCTCTTAACATTGGGTGGCAAGAGTCAGGTTATGTGGTGGCCGCGGGACTGCGTGTGAAGGGCGAGGATGTGGGGGACATGAGTGCAGCTTGGAGGCTGTTGGCGAGGCTGGGGCAGGCGTCAGTGGGGCGTTGGGAAGGCAGTGGGCAGGACTGTGGGGCTTCCCGTGTGTGGCAGTGGATGGGTTGGGACATGACTGGCTGTGGCAGGTCCTGGGGTGAGGCCTGATGGGGAGGACGGGGGAGCCGTGAGGGTTGAGCTCAGCAGGGACGGCAGGTGGTGGGGGACGGTGGTAAATTCGATGGCAGGGGCCTTGGGACAACCAGGCTGGAACTCCGCTGACAGAGGCCTGGCACAGGAGTAGAGGGAGGTGGCTGGTGTGGGGCTTCCGGAGGACTCCAGCAAGTCCCTCTGCGGAGCCACCCCTCTCAGCGGGAAGGTGGTGTGAGGAGTGGCTGGGAGTGGAAGACATGGCCATTCTGGGACAGTGGCAGGAGAGGCGCAGCTGCTGGCTTCCTCCTGAAACCCCCTCATGGTCCTGCCCTCAGCCAGCTGTTGGGAACCTTCAGAAAGGACGTGTCCAGCCTGCTGGAGTAACGCTTGTTTTCTTTGTTTTTCTCCACAGGAAGCGAGGGATAGAAGTTGTGCAGGTGAGTACACGCGTCCTTGTGGTTCTTTGGGTAGGGGGGCCCTTGGCGCCCACCTCTCCATCTCTCCTCCTCTCCTCCTCTCCTCCAGCGTCAGACACAGCTTTCTTTCTTCTTCACGTGCAGCTTGTTTTTAGCACCCCTGTGGATTTGATGTGGTTTCTGCCCTGGGCTGGGAAGACTCCAATTGGGGCTTCTTGGGTTTGGAGGGTTGCTGTGGCTTTGTCAGTGGGGAGAGGGTTGGTTTGGGAGTGCTGAGGGGGGTGTGCGTGGCAGTGGTCAGGTTGGGGTGGGTGTGGGAAGGGTGAGGGGGCAGTAGGCACCCAGCTAGACATTCAGTTGTCTTTGTGTCTTTGTGCTTTGTGTAACCTCACCCTGGGTGGACTTGGGTCAGGTGCTCATTAACTAGAAAAAGAAGGATGGATGGAAGAAGAAGGAAGAATGGATGGAGGGGGAGGGAAGGATCTTGGAGGGAGGGGAAAGGTGGAAAGATGGAGGGAGAAGGAAGGAAGGGTGGAGAGGGGGGAAGGGTAGAAGGATGGATGGAGAGAAGAGGGAAGGATGGATGGAGGGGGAGGAAGGAAACATCAAAATACTCTGAGACTCTGTGTGAGGGGCAGGCTGTGTTATTTGCACTAAAGGCTGTACCTGGCGCCTAATGGGTACTTGGTAAACCTGATGGTGACCTGGCCATGTCCTGTGTTCCCCTTGCTGTCCCCGTTGAGGGTGACTCTGTGGCCTGTGCAGCTGGGCTGGCATCCCATGTCCTTGCCCTATGGGCCTCATCTGCCTGTAGCTGCAGAGAGGGGAACCCAAGCTGGGGACTAGATCAGGGCAGAAGAGGTGCTGGCCTCTGTTAGAATATCTAAGGGGCTTTCAAAAAGCCCACTGGGGAGCTCTTCTAGCCCACCCCTGTTAACTTTAGCTCCAGGCCTTCCCTCAGTGGCCATAGGAGAGCGGCGTCCCCATTCCTGCAGGTTCAGCATCGCAGGCCCCAGGTTTCCCCTGCTCCTGGGACCAGACTGGGGCTGGTTGACGGGTGGGGCTGGTAAAGGATCCTCCTTACCTCCCTGCTGGTAGTTTGTTGAACTTATCACTGGAAGTGTGAGATTTGTTTTGGGGTAAGGAGGTAGTTTCTGGAAGCCTCTCAGCAGCTCTAGGTTTTTGTCCAGGCTCTTCTTGGCTCTGCAGAATTGCATGATGTACACTAGATTTTTCTTTTTTCTTTTCTGGTTTTTTTTGGGGGGGACAGTGTCTCGCTCTGGAGTGGAGGCTGGAGTGCAGTGGGGCTATTTCAGCTCACTGCAACCTCTGCCTCCCGGGTTCAAACGATTCTCGCGCCTCAGCCTCCTGAGTAGCTGGGATTACAGACGCGCGCCACCACACCCAGCTAGTTTTTGTATTTTTAGTAGGGATGGGGTTTCACCATGTTGCTCAGGCTGATCTTGAACTCCTGACCTCAGGTGATCCGCCCACCTCGGCCTCCCAAAGTGCTGGGATTTCAGGCATGAGCCACCGTGCCCAACGTGCACTGAATTTTTCTGTGGGCTTTAATTTCTCCATCATCAAGTGAGGGATATTGGAATTCAGGAATGGCTTAGGGGTGTGTGTTCAGGGACCATTTCTGATTGATTGGTTTTGGTGGCCTGGAGGATCCTAAATCTGTGAGTGGGTGGGAACAGGGGTTGATCTGTAGTGCCTGCCAGGGGTACAGGTGTGGAAAGAGGAGATGTGGTTGTACGTCTCTTAGCGGGGTTAGATGGTCTCTCACCACTGCAGCTCTAGGATGTGGTGGCTCCCATTTCCCTTTTATCCCTCCATAGTGGTTCACTTGGAAATCCACGGATCCTTTACAGATGCTACTTTACCCACAGTAAGCCTGAGACTGACAGCTGGGGCTCACTGTGCTCAGGAAGGCCCCGGCTTGCCCTGTGGTTCCACCTAGCCACTTGGGGGAACTGCTGTGGAAGCCATTTTCAGAGGAAGTGAGTTCAGGCGCTCCCCAGCAAACACACTGCCTGAGAGGGCAAGACAGCCTTCCCCCATGCCTGATCCTGTTCACATGTGACCTCAAACTGTCACACAGTGGGTGTCACCCCCACCGCTCAAGGACAGGATGAGAGATGGACAGGGGTCAGCGAGTTTCATTTGTATGGCGTTCTGGGAAGATTTAGACTAAAATCTTTAATCCGCTCGGTCTGTGGGAGGAACAGGAGACTGGAGCCATTGTGTCAGAATGTCCGGGGCAGAAGAAGCATTGCAAAATCTTTCTAGACATGTATGCTGTTCATTTCAGTGGTGGCTTGGGGGAGGAAGTGGTGACTGGGCACCAGAGCGAAGCCAGACTGGACACTTTCCACTCCAGCATCTAAAAATAAAACCTACCATGATACCTCTCTGTTCACCTCCTCCTGGCATCCCTGTGTTTGGAGAACTTTTAGATTTTAAGGCATTGAGAAAGACTCTGCAAAAATGAGAGGCTTTTCAGAATCAGCTGGGCCTCTGTGCACAGGATCTCCAGGCTGCTGGGCCCTGGGAGCTGGGGCTGTTTGCCGTCCTCTGGGTTCAGGTGCTGGTAACTGAAGAGGATGTGTGTCCCCTTGCTGCCAGCCATCTTCTTGTGTCCTATGTCTGGTCCCTGAGGGGCGTTTCCTGTTCTCTGCAGCCACCCAGGGATGGTGTGGTGTTAAGAACCCTTTAGAGTTGGGGAAACTGAGGCTCAGAATGTTGTGCCTTCTCTTGGGGATTTCAGCCGGCAGTGGTGAAGTTGGGATTAGAGTACAGGTCTGTCTGTCTCAAAAGCCTGTGGCCCCTGGTTTTCTGCCGAACGGCCTCCTCTGCATGTTTATTGGCTCTCCCTTTACTAAATGCTTCCATTCCTCTTATTACCTGGACTTTGGCTGCTATCTAAAAAAAAAGATGTTGGGGCCAAGAATCTGGACTCAAGACTGCAAAACGCTGGTGACTGGAGGGAGGTCGCTTGGTCATGGGAGTTGTTTCTCTTCCTGTTATTTAATGGCAACAGTAACAGTCCTTTTATTGAGGACTCCAGTGTACCAGGCATTGTGGGTTTACTTTAAGGAAGCATTTGTGTGTACCCTTCCCGAGGTGGGTGTGGGGGCATATTTAAGAAAGTAGATTTTGCAGATCTCAGTGTCCTCTTGTGCCTGTGCCTAAGGCTGAGGAACTCAGGAGCCCTCCTTCCCTGCTACCCCTGTGCCTGTTTAGCTCGTTCCTTCTCCCAACTCTGCAGAAGGGTGTGCACGCTGTGAGGTGCAGGGCTGCCTGGGGTCAGGTTCCTGCCTGTGTGACCTTGGGCCAGTTGCCTAACAACGCAGTGTCTTTCTGCTCATCTGTAAAATGGGGATAATCGTGGTGCTGGTCCCTTGGCACCGTTGTGAGAACTGAGTTAATTTGGGTGAAGTAATTGGCACTGGGCCTGGCACACTGGAAGCTGGCTGTCTGCAGGAGAACTGTACACTCTATCCACAGGCAGACCTGACTGAGGTGTGAGACCTCAGGGCATAAAACCCTCCCAGTAGTCAAGTACAGTGAACAGTCATTGTCATCCTGGGGCCAGGGAGGTATTTCCAGTTCCTTGCTTGCAGCAAAATTCAAAGAGGACCTGATGGTGTCCTCAGCTGATAGCACATTAAGAATAACTTCTGTTTTGGGTGGCTGAGGTGGGTGGATTGCTTGAGCTCAGGAGTTTGAGACCCACCTGAGCAACATGGCAAAACCTCATCTGAGGGCTCCCCACCAACCACAAATGCAAAAAATTAGTCGGGTGTGGTGGTGTATGCCTGTCATCCCAGCTGCTTGGGGGCTGAGGTGGGAGGATCACTTGAACCCAGGAGGTCGAGGCTGCAGTGAACCGAGATCGTGCCACTGCACTTCAGGCTGGGTGACAAAGTAAGACACTGTCTCAAAAAAAAAAAAAGAATAATTTTTGATAACAGATTACTAGATTACTGTAATTCTTGGCATATAATTATAAAGGAATCCAAAGAATTTGCTATGGTAAATCTCTTTCCATTCAATTTTTTACATTTGAGTAAGTGGTTTCTGCCCTCATATCTGTAAAAATTAGAAAATGGAGATGAAATTGATAAACACTGTTTGGTTCTAGCAATAGGCAATATTCATCTGAGCATTCATGAAATAATTTTTCAAAAAATTCCCATTCTTTGTAGAGATGTATTTTTAATAAGATTTATTTATTAAAATTTATTTATTTATTTATTTATTTATTTATTTATTTTGAGATGGAGTCTCACTCTTGTTGCCCAGGCTGGAGTGCAGAGGCATGATCTTGGCCCACTGCAACCTCTGCCTCCCAGGTTCAAGCGATTCTCCTGCCTCAGCCTCCCAAGTAGCTGAGGTTACAGGCACCTGCCACCACGCCCAGCTAATTTGTTTGTTTGTTTGTTTGTTTGGTAGAGATGGGGTTTCACCATGTTGACCAGGCTGGTCTTGAACTACTGACCTCAGGTGATCCGCCTACCTCAGCCTCCCAAAGTGCTGGGATTACAGGCGTGAACCACTGCGCCTGGCCTAATAAGGTTTATTTTTAAAGGTTATTTCTTATACAGTTTTGCAATATCTTTCTGTCTTTTTGATCAATTGTATACTTATAGTAATTATTACAATAATGCGGTCCAGGAGAACACTTTTGACAGAACTTTATGGTCACAGGAAGTTAAAAAAAAATTAAAACATTGATTTTTGCATTTTTTGGCCCTGTAGTATAATAGGATAATCAGTATAAAGCTTTCAAGCATAAAATACACTGTGATGTATAAACATCTCGGAGGGAGATCAGAGTTTTTGGAGGAAAAAGGAACACTGTTAAATTTCCAACAGTTAAAGAAGAGCTTGATTATGTAATTTAAAAATGGATGATGGTGAATCTCAAATCACCATGGTATTTAGATACCATTGGATCCATTTAAAAGAGAAACATTAACAGTTTTATTTTAAAATGGTAATATTTACAGTATGTTGGAAATCACATCCTCTACAAGTATTTAGACTTATGAGAAATTTTTCATATCAACTTAAAAATGTGCAAATAGATATGTGGTTTTAAACGTTTATTTTGTGGGGGTTTGGTTTGAAGGCCACTGCTTCAGAACATTACTCTGTTTACTTCTCAGAACCAGGCCTGAGGCACGTACCTCCTCAGAGAGGCATAGCACCAGGCTTTGCTCTCAGGCCATCCAGAGGCCCTGATGGGGCTGGGCTGGACTGGCCTGACTCTGGGGCCTGTGCCTCCCCTGAGATCCAGAACCGCTCGCCGAGACTTGCTTGGCAGTGGACTTGTCTGTAGACCTGGTCTGTTAGGCCACGTGATGATGATCATGAAAGACACAGCGCTATCTGCTCAGGGCTGCTCAGGCAGGAGAGGAAGTTGCAGGGGAGCCAGGACCCAGGCCGCTCAGAAGGAGAGGTTGTCCTGCTTTGTGTTGAGAGCAGGGAGTTGAGCTATGGGACAAGGGGAGAATATAGTAAGGGTTGTGGGACCAGATGCCCTCCACCTCCTGTCCTGAGAGGCTACTTGTCGTGACAGTGATGGTGGCAAGTGCCTGTTTCCTCAGCCCCCTGCTCTGTGGTATGGTAATGGGAATGCTGGATGCACGGGCCACCCTGACTCCACCGTTTCAGTGTTGAGTTGGTTTCACTGAGTGCTGAGCTGAGGGCCCCTTATAGCCAGGCTGTGCAGATGGGACACAGTAGCATGAAACAGTTTCCCAGACACCTGCTGTGGATAGGCCCCAGGTGCTAGGGGCACACACAGGCCCAAGCCAGGCCCCTTCAACTCTCTGTGATGTCTGTGGACAGTGACCAAGGTGGGCAGGGACACCAGACAGGCACAGAGGAGGGCCCTCACGCAGCCTGGTAAGTCAGGAAGGCTCCCTGGAAGAAGAGTCTGGTTAGTGGCAATGAGCTCATCTACCCAATAGATCGTATCTGAGAGGCAAGGCCTGACGGGGCTCGACCCACTCCCTAGGTCCTTGTGCTTCCTTCTAAAACACCTAGTTACTAAAATGACCAAGTGCCAAGCACAGCACTATGATTGCTTCCCCTGTACACAGTGAGCCTGTGTTGGAGAAAATATCCCGTGGGTCGTCTGTGGTCTGGGGAGTGGGGCTGGGGCTCTCCTGTGGGCTGGGCAGAAGCCTGCATCAGTCTTGCTGGGTGCTGTCACCTCAGGGCATCTTCCACTCTAATCCAATCTGTGGGGAAGGCTCAGGAGGAGCAGTCTCCCATCCAGGGACTCACTGCCTCTTTCTGGAACAGTCCAGAATTTGGTGGAGGAAGACCCTGAACGAAAGATCTACCTGCTGCCGGGCCCCCTCCAGCCTGGCCATTCTTAGGAAAGTATGTTTTGCAGCCTGACCCCTGCCCTGGCCTGTTCTCCGGGCTGCCTTTCCCCAGTTATTGTAAAAGATCAGGGGAGAAGGTGACTGTTGGTATGAGAGGGCTCGGGGTTTGACTTGAAAATGCAAATGAGCAAGCTGTAAGCGTGAGAAGTATAGTAACTGGTTATAGATTCACTGTCCTCCATCCAAATGCCTTGAGAATTCAGACACTATGAAACCCAGTCTCTGGTGCAGTGGCTGTTTCTCAAGCAGACAAGGAAGAAAGTAAGTTCCCCCAGCTTGCAAACGAGTGAACGGTGGGCATACACCTTTCTGTCCGTGTTTTCTCTGCAGCTGGTGCTGGCTGGCATGCTGGTGACCTTTGTGTATGTATTTTTACCCCTTCCTGCACCAGACTTTCTGGGGAGGAGGTTGGGTGGGTGACCATCAAACCACCAAGAAAAGGCAAGTCTGAGAAAGAGACACTAAGACCCCAAGGGAAGGTCCATGTGCCTGGGGCCGAGGCAGAACTGGGTGCTGGGCCTCTGGAGGCGAAGGAACCATGGGGATGTCCACTGGCAGGGAAATCATGGGGATGCCTAAGCCCAGGGGCAGGGCAGGCCTGTGTGAGCTGTGGGGGAGCGGTGGGAATGGAGGGTTGGGCATGTAGGAGGAGTGGGCCATCAGAGGATGGAGGCCATACCTCCTGACATGGAATAAACCAGGCATAGGGGCTGGCAGGAGGCCAGGTGTTAGAACGGCCTTACAGACAGGGAGCACGGCGGGGGCCCACACACAGAGAGCAGCTGGGGAAGGGGGTCCTTTGGCTGACAATAGCTTGGAAAGGTCGCAGCCCCAGGCTTGAGGGGGATAGTGAGAGACCAGGCTGGAGAGAGTAGTGATGCCAGGTGAGTTGTTCATGGGGTGCTGTGTCGGGGGCATGGAGGGGCTTCTGCAGGTGAAAGCTGGGTGCTCCAACTGGAGGCTATGGGGGAACAGCTGTGGGGAGGGTACATGGAGAGTGGTTAGACAGGGCTACACTGGAAAGCCAGAGAGCAGAGTTTTCTGAGAGACACTGTGGCTGCAGCCTAGTGAGGGGTGATGTGCTCTTCTGGGGCTCCTGCAGTGACAGAGGGCAACAGGAGACAGATGGCAGGGTGTGGTACCTGGGTAGATGTGGGAGGTGAGAGGGGAGGATCAGTCCCCAGACTCCTCCCTTGTTTCTGGCCGGAGTGCCTGGGCATGGGGGTGCAGGAGGAGCAGCCGCCGGGGAGGGAAAGCCCATGCCAGCACTGGCGCTTTCTGATAGGTGTGCTGAGCACAGGCAGCAGAGGCCTGTGTCGGTAGCTGCTCTCTGAATTCAGAGCCAGAGGGGACTCATGTGGTTACATAGTATGCATCTCCAGAAGGATTATAGGTGCTAAATTCTCCATCTCAACATTAAAAATATACTTGTTATTTAGGTTATATTTTCACATGGTACCAACATTTTTTTAAAAGGTATGCAGAACACAGTGTCAAATGATCAATCCACAGCAGGGTTCCCTCTGCCACCCATACTCTCCAGCGTACCCCAGCTGGCTGGCCCCAGGTGCTCTTGATGGATTTTATTTCCAGGTCACTGGGGCATAGGTAGGGGTGGACACCCGTGAACATTCTTCCTTCTGTCAGTTTTCTCTGCCGTGTGCTCTGGAGGCAAGCATAAGAGGCTTTGGGAATAACGATTGCTGTGGCCTTTATTGGAAGGTTCTAACATCTTTGGAGCTGGGACAGCCCATGGCATCATGCGGTCCACCCCTATCTTGGGCAGTGGCTTTCTGAAATTCACGTGAGCCTGACTCTGACCTCTCCCCAGACCCCAGCACCTCCAAGGAGGACCGCCATGGGCTTCGGGGGCTGGCTCTGCACATAGTGTTTCCATGTGGTCATTTGAGGCAAGTAATGGACACAGATTGCTCTTGGCTGTGCCTCACCTCCCTGTGGGATCCAGAGACCCGGGTTTGAGTTTCTGAGCCTGTTTCCTGGCTGTGGATCTTTTTCTTCCTCTTTAAAGGGATGACAGCACATAGGATTGAAGACACCTAAGAGATGCTGAAGGAATATTAACTGATTTTTACTCGTCTGTTGTGAACAGTGGTGGCATTTGAGTGGGGAAAATACAGCTACAGATGAAACTGGGCCGCTGAGAAAGATACGTTGTTTCAGGGTGGAGAATATAGTTGTTTGTTTGTTTGTTTGTTTTCGCCTCCCCTCTGTATCACTTCTGGGGTTTCTAACTATTGTGGATTCCAGCTTACTCATTCATTTTTTAAAAGATAGATTTTATGGTTTTTTTTTTTTTAATTTGAAATGAGGTATTTTTCTTTTTTTCCCCTAAACATTGAAAATTATTTTCTTTTTTTTTTTTTTTTTTTTTTTGAGACGGAGTCTCGCTCTGTCACCCAGGATGGAGTACAGTGGCTGGATCTCAGCTCACTGTAAGCTCCGCCTCCCGGGTTTACGCCATTCTCCTGCCTCAGCTTCCCGAGTAGCTGGGACTACAGGCGTCCGCCACCTCGCCCGGCTAGTTTTTTTTTTTTGGTATTTTTTAGTAGAGACGGGGTTTCATCGTGTTAGCCAGGATGGTCTCGATCTCCTGACCTCATGATCCGCCCGTCTCGGCCTCCCAAAGTGCTGGGATTACAGGCTTGAGCCACCGCGCCCGGCCGAAAATTATTTTCATTCTTCGACATTTACTGTTTGCTTAGGCTATGTAGATAAAAAATAATACAAACTTAGGTGAAAGCATGATCCCCATAGTGTTTTTTAATAATGATGATACGTGAGGTGGGGGGAAGGGTTATATAAATCAGGGTCTGCTCATAGCAGTTCTGCAACGTGACCATTAAAAAAAAAATCACATTTGGGGAGACAGTGTGGGGAAATGCTCGTGAGTTGCTTTGAGTACTGTCAACATACCCTGCTGTGAGTGAGTGAGCTCCCAGCTTGCCCCCTGGGGTTAGAGCACATTTTGCTCTGGCTGGTGGTTTCATTTCTATCCGTTTTATTTTGGTTCCTGAGCTTTTTAGGTGTGCTGTTAGAAATAGAAGCTGTCATCGTGTTGCAGTCCTGCGTGGCTTCCGAAGGCTGTGATGTTCAGTTCTCGGGCGGTTCTTTCCCCAGCCTTTGATGCACCGAGTCAACTTGAGCAAATCCTTTAAAAAAAAAAAAATGTTCCCACAAACCATGTCAAGACAACAGAGCTCTGCCAGGGCAGGTGGGGCTCTCTGTGCTCCAGGGTGCCTGGGTGCCTTTTTGCAGGCTGGCTTCCAGAACCCCAGGCCTTCCTCACCACACCGTGCAGGGTTGGGACTGGATCTCCCTGGTAGCTTCCACCCTTGCTTGGCCGTCAAATGTCAAGAATTCCATGGCCTCAGTGGAGCGTGCCAGATAAGCATTTTACGTAAAAGCAAAGGAAAGAGATGGAATGAAGAACACAGGGGAAAGAGGAAGGGATGGAATGGGGGTTAGAAAGGGCCAGAAGCAAGACTCTGCTCTTAAAGTAGCTGACTGTCCTGGCATTCTGGGGTGAAGGTATCCATACATAGCATTGCTACTCAGAGTGTGATTCTAGGGAATCTGGGCGCAGATGGAGAAACTTGGACACAAACACTGGACTCCGCAGCAGTCAGTTCTCGTTTGGCCTGGTGCAGGGCCGAGACTCTGAGGAGGAGGGTCTTGACCTGAGGGCCCTGGACTGTGCTCCATGCCCAGCCAGAAGCAGCACCATCATAGTCAAAGCCAGGAATGGAGATGCATTGCTTCAGGTCAGTTCTAAAGACCAGGAAGCGTCCCTGAGTATTTCAGTTCATTGAGGAGCTGGCATCTCCCTCTTTAGCCCCTTCCCTGCTCTCATATTTCTATTCATGCTTTTAGAACTGCTAACTGTCGGCCGGGCACAGTGGCTCACGCCTGTAATCCCAGCGCTATGGGAGGCCGAGGCAGGCGGAACACAAGGTCAGGAGATCGAGACCATCCTGGCTAACACGGTGAAACCCTGTCTGTACTAAAAATACAAAAAATTAGCTGGGCATGGTGGCAGGCGCCTGTAGTCTCAGCTACTTGGGAGGCTGAGGCAGGAGAATGGCGTGGACCCAGGAGGCGGAGCTTGCAGTGAGCTGAGTTTGTGCCACTGTACTCCAGCCTGGGCAACAGAGCAAGACTCTGTCTCAAAAAAAAAAAAAAAACCTGCTAAATGTCACCTTGGCAGTGACACCTCCCCTGCTTTCCCAGCAGACGCCTCTGCCCCGCTCTACACACACACACGCAAACACGCACACATGCACACACACCAAGCTGAGCCGCCTGTTGGTGTGTCCTCCTGAGGCTGGGACTTGCTGGTCTCCGAGGAGTGCATGGTCTGGCCCTGATGTGTGCTGTGTCTACTGGGAGAGTGAATTAAAGACTGAGCTGTTGTGCTACACAGGATGTGGCAGGCCTTTGAGGGTCTGTGTTTGCTAAAAATAATTCTAGATTATTCTTTTGCTCATTAAGTAATATGTACTTGTGGAAATCTTGGGAAGTCAAGATAGGCTTACAAATGAAAACCCAGAGATAATCATTAAAGCAATTTTTACATAAAATATGCTCTTTTTTCTATATGATATGCATTCAGGTTGGGCTTTTCTGTGCCCCTAGTTTTCTGTGCCCCTCGTCGGGGGAATGGTTGAGCATTTGCCTGTGCCATTTAAACACCTTGGAAATTGCTGTTAGAGTGGCTGCACCAGCTTCCCACCAACCCTATGTCCCAGCATCTGAACCATTTCTCTGCTCCAGAGTCTCAAGTTCTAGGTTGTTTCTGGTTTGCTGTTACTAACAGTGCTGCCCTGGGTGTCTCTGGACCTAAATCTTTGGGGACCTAAGTCACATCTCAGGCTGTTTCATTGGGTTGCGGTCTAGAAGTGACTTCATGGAGTTTAGGGCATTGAGATCTTACAGGGTGGTGCCGCCAAATGGCTTGTAGCCTGTTTGTATCTCTTTGCAGTCCCACTGGCAGTGCATACAAGGATATACCTCAGGCCAGTGATTTGGTTGTTTACCATGGTGTCTCCCATGCCTGGCTCTGTGCAAGAAGTGGGAGGCTGGGGGACCAGGGCTTTACAAGGCAGCGTCAGACTGCAGCCAGTACTTCTATAAGGACGGAGGTGTGGCCACCAGTCCTGTACACTGCCTTGTGAATAAAAGGCCAACTCCGATTGAGCACACACTTTGTGCCAGCCTTGGTTGTATTTACATATATTAATTTGTGTGTTCCTTATAATTTATGTTAGGCATTTACTATTGTCATCACCTGTTATGAACAAGGAAACGAAAACAAAGAAAGATGAAGTAGCTTGCCCAAAGTTGCATGCTTATTAAGTGCAGGAGCTGGGATAGGAACCCAGGCAGTGGGGTTCTAGAGGGCTTATTCATTATTTTTAAAGCTTTCTGTTATGGAAAAAGCCATACAGTATACCAGAGTAGAGCCTTAGTCAGTGTGTGTCAGCAGGACCCCCTTTCTCTGTTGTGCCATTCTGGCCTCGAAACTTGAGACCAGCTCCTTGCTAAGATGGCTGCTGTCCTCAGAAGGAGCTGTTTGTGATTATTTACTGGTGCCACCTCCACCACCTTCACTGTCATCATCAGTGGCCCAAGGAAATGTGAGTCTGAATGAGGCATGTTGTGTATTTAAAGGATGCGATGGGCAGATGAGCCAAAATGAAAGGATCTCTTCTCTTTGATTTATTATCATGAGTAAAAAAGTCAGAAATGTCTGTAGCATAAGTTATGTCTGTTTGGTTTGGCTAAAGCAGGGCTGACTAGGGATGATTCTCCTGCTGTGAGTGAGTGAGCTCCCAGCTTGCCCCCTGGGGTTAGAGCACATTTTGCTCTGGCTGGGGTGCATTTGGGGGCATGGGCTAATTTACGTTTTCCTTCTTTCTGGATCTCCCCGGGTCTAGCCATGATGGGGTGAAGGCATCACCCCCGGGGAGTGCCAACCCCTGACCCTAGCCCCATGACCCCCTCCCATGCTAGCTCATTATTGGCAGGGGAGGTCCCAGGGATTCCCCGCACACGCATCATGGCTTTTCCAAAAGCTGTGTAAATCCAGAGTTGTAACTTGGCTCTGTCTCCTTCCGCTTGATCCACCCCCAGCTCAAGAACTCCCCTGGGAAGCACAGTGGCTCCCGTCTTTGCCTCAGGTTCTCTGATGTTCTGCACAAATGGTGGGCAGAGACAGCCCTTTCAGGGACCTGGTTGCCCTGGTGTCTAGTTCTCCTTCCATAGGCCTGTTTTCCAGCTCGACTGTCAATCTGAGTCTTTCTCTTTTTGAGCTTCATGCAATGGCTTTAGAGTATACCCTATAAGGAGATCCCGGCTTGCTGGTGCCCGGCCCTGCAGCTGTGTCCCAGAAACTTGGCGGTGGTGCGTGCGGCTCACTCAGCACTTCTACAGAAGCTGCCTGGGGAGGTTCCCAGGGTTCCGATGGGAATGGGATACTGAGGTCTGAGAGGGGGCTTTGATCAGGTGTCCTGGGGGAACATTTAGAGCTGGATTCTCTGCAGGAAGGCCACCAGCAGCCAGCCGTGATGGCCTATGCCTATAGTCCCAACACTTTGAGAGGCCAAGGCAGGAGAATTGCTTGAAGCCTGAAGTTCAAGACCAGCCTGGGCAACATAGTGAGACCCCATCTCTACAAAAATTTTAATTTTTCTTTTCTTTTCTTTTTTTTTTTGAGACGGAGTCTTGCTCTGTCGCCCAGGCTGGAGTACAGTGGCGCGATCTCGGCTCACTGCAAGCTCCGCCTCCCGGATTCATACCATTCTCCTGCCTCAGCCTCCTGAGTAGCTGGGATTACAGGTGTCCGCCACCAGACCCAGCTAATTTTTTGTATTTTTGGTAGAGACGGGGTTTCACCATGTTAGCCAGGATGGTCTCAATCTCCTGACCTCATGATCCACCCGCCTCAGACTCCCAAAGTGCTGGGATTACAGGCATAAGCCACCATGCCCGGCCAATTTTTTTTTTAAAAGGTCACCAGCCCTGATGTCTGGGCAGTAAGCACCTAGTAGGATTGCTTCAGAACTCTAGAATGCGCACATAAAAGTTCCAAAGTGCATTTGGTCTCTGGGCTGGGCTTCTTTGAGCAGCCCAGCCAGCAGCAGTGAGAACTCCTATGTGTGCCTTGCCTACTGGGTGCCAGGGTTAGTGCCCCACTTGCCAGGTGAGAGGACTGAGGCTCACACAGGTGGGCTTGTCACTGCCTAGCATGTAAGCTATGGAGCTGGGATTGGATTCCAGGGGTGTGATGGCATAGCCAGTGCCTCTTCTGCTCTGAAGCCTGCCTGCCTGGTGAGAGTCCAGTGACCCCTCCCTAGTTCCAGCTCCATCCCTCCATAGCTGTGCAGCCCTGGGCAGCGGCACAACTACCGCTGAGGCCCGTCTACCAGATGGTGACGAGATGGATGATTGAGATGAGGGGAGGGCAGGTGAGAAGGCCTTCTAAAACTCAGGTCCTCTTAGGGGAGGCGTGGGTAGCCTGAGGTCAGGGACAGGGCTTAGTGTGCTGTGTGGGGCTGTGGGGAGTGGGAAGCTCACTGGTTTTCTTGCTCCTGAGATGACTCGAGGGGTCTTGTGAAGCTCACACCCCTGTCTCACTGGGCAGGAGTTTGGCCTCCACTGTGTGTCTCTGCCATCTCAGGTGGGTGGGGGATCAGGGGGTCCCTGGGCAGGAGGGTGTGGGTTTCCTGGCTTGGAGGCAGACCTTGGCTCACTCCCTTCCCTGCCCAGGCAGTCTTTTTGCTTCAGGCCCTGCCAAGTAGAAATAAGTTATTTACAGTGTTTTGACAGGATCATCGGCAGCCGGGATGGGCAAGGATGCCTTTGGGACTGAGCTAATGGCCAAGGAGTGGGGCTTGGAGAAGGGTCTGGCGTGGGAGAGAGATGGGAGATGGGGGTGGGGTGAGGGCCTATATTTACTGAACTTGATAAATCTTGATAAATGCCAGGCCCGGCCCTCCCTTAAGCCAGGGCTCTGGGGCCTGGCGAGGGTAGGACTTGATGAGTTTGCCTGTCGACCGAATATTCCGCCTGATTGCTCAGGACCCTCACTTATTTTGCCGTCTGAGCCTTGAGTGCCTTCCTTTGTCCAGCAGGGACAAGGACCCCTGCCCACCGAGTAGATCTTCTTGGGGAGAAGATGAAACGCCTTGGTGTGTGATAGGCCAGGCCCTGGCCTTGACCGTGAGCCAGGCAGCCCCTCACACTGGGCCACCATTGACCTGTTTTACGACTTCAAATAGCATAGACCTGCTGCGGGACCAGGGCCTCCCGCTAGTGCCTGACCTCTGTCCTGCACGATTTTCTGACCCTCTAGAAGCGGGTTTGAAAGTGTCTTTCAGGAAGGTCTGGAGAGCCTCCTGTGTAGCTTATGGGAACAAAATGTGTTTCCCCCAGCTCAAGGATAACCAGCACACTAAAATGTGAATAAAGTGTGACTTTATTCATGTCCTTTGAACATAAAAATGGCACACACATTGATGCATTTAAAAAAACTTTTTTTTTTAATTAAACTTTTTTTAGAGATGAGATTTTGCTCTGTCACTCAGGGTGGAGTGTAGTGGTGTGACCATAGCTTACTGCAGCTTTGAACTCCTGGGCTCAAACAATCCTCCCACCTCAGCCTTCCGAGTAGCTGGGACCATAGGTGTGCACCACCATGCCCAGCTTTGATGCAGTTTTTTTTTTTTTTGAGATGGAGTCTGGCTCTGTCACTCAGGCTGGATTGCAATGGCTCGATCTTGGCTCACTGCAACCTGCGCCTCCCAGGTTCAAGCGATTTTCTTGTCTCAGACTCCAGAGTAACTGGGATTATAGGCACGCACCACCATGCCTGGCTAATTTTTATATTTTTAGTAGAGATGGGGTGTCACCATGTTAACCAGGGTGGTCTTGAACTCCTGACCTCAAGTGATCTGCCCGCCTCGGCCTCTAAAAGTGTTGGGATTACAGGAATGAGCCACCAGCCTTGACATAGTTGTAAAGAGAGTTGTGGTTCTGTTGTAATCTGTCCCCACAAACACACTTAGCATTCTCTTAGTGCTTCCCCCTTTGTTAAATGTCTACTTAGGCTTGCTTTTTAAATGACTGCATAATATTATCTGATTGTAACTGAAGTTCTTTGAGTCCCTTGGTTGATGCTGGCCACCGTTCTGGTCTCTCACCTTTATAAATAGTATTGTGATAAACATCCACTTTTGATATTGTCGGGGCAAGCCTGTGATGATTATTTCTTTGGGTTACAGAAGTAAGTTGTATATATTGTTTTTATAGTCTGTAGGAGGAATACATACTTCTTGGTGAAATAAACAAACCCATACATTTTGGGGAATTACAGAAAGTGAAGGTCTTGTGGGAGTTTGTGCTTCCAGATTTGAATGCTGTGTTATCTCCTGTGCACCAGGCACGCATATAGCACTCACTTCTCTCTCATGTACCCTCCCTCCCCTCCTTTCTCACTCTTGCCCCAGACCCCCTCTCTCTGCCCATGGGGCTGGGGGCCATGGCCTAGCTGCAGCTGTGCCCATGGCCTTTTCCCCTTGTGATTGTTCCTCACCTAGGGAAAGGGGCAAGGAGTGCTGGGCTCTGGAGGAGGTGGGTGGTCTCTGGGTGGCCTCTGGTCCTGCTTTTTCCCAGCACTGAGAGTGCTTCAGCCCCCTTGCCTGGAAAAAGGGGTTGTCATAGCACCAACCCCTAAGGTTAAGAAGAGTAATTGAGATATAGCGTTAAAGTACTTATCACACAGCCTGGCCCCAGTTCTGTGTTGAGGAATCTGCAGCTAGTAGTGGAGGGTTAGGAGTCGTTTGGGGAATTGGAGTCTGGAAAGTTAATTTCTGGAGAGTATCAAACAGCAGCTTGCAAGTTAAATTGTCTTTTGGAGTGATCCCTCCAGTGGTTCCTTAGTGGTATGGAGCCAGTCCAGATTTGGAGTGGGACTTTTGGTGTGGGTATGGGTCACTGTCCCAGGGAACCCCAGCTGTCTGACCTTGAACCAAAATCCTTGTCATTGTGGAGCCTGTGTCCTCCTCTGCCTTGGACATTTTTACTTTTATCTTCCTAGTTCTCAGAATAGCTCTGTGAGACGGGATCTATTTATTATTCTCCTCATTTTGCAGATGAGGAAACTGAGGCTCAGATTTGTCACTTGCTTCTGTGACATTTCTAAAGTCACAGAGCTCCAAGCACCAATCACTGTGGGTCTTTGAACTCAGATCTGCTGTTTCCTATGGTCTAGGCTCTTTCTACTCTGACCCTTCCAACCCCTGCCCCTGCCCCAATGCTAACCAGACCTCTCTGGTTCCTCATAAAAACCTCATGTGGCCTTCCTGAATTTTCCAAGGTTACCACACAATCAGTACCCCAATACCTTGTAAGCATGGGCCTTTTGCAGCAGAGCAGGATCCCCTCCATTTCTGAGCTTGTGTCACTGTCCCCATGCTGACGCTCACCTTTTCCAGACTGTGTCTCCTCAGCCTGGCCTCTCTCCTGGTGAGGGTCCATGCCTGGCCCATGTGGCCTGATGGTTCTGGGCTCATCTCTCTGGCTCAAGTTTGCTCCCTGTCTTCTGACCCTGTATGTGTGGTGACCCAGAACATGTTCCTCTTCATGTCAGCCGGGGAGCTGGCAGGAAGCAGAGCTCACCCTCAGTGGTTCAAAGAGAGCCTTGAAAGCAGGGGCTGTTTGTTGAGCTATGGAGAGGGTTAAGGGAGCAGCGGGGGCTGGTGAAGCACCCAGAGCCTGGCAACAGAGAGGAGCTGCTCCTGCTCCTTGGGCTGCAGGTAAGGTGAAGAAAGTGTCACAGAAGCTCTGTGATGGCAGTTATAGCAAGCCACAGCCACTGCCCAGGCATGTCACTGAAGCAGGGAGAGAGAGGGGACTAAATACCCCGCCCCTCCCTCTTCCTGCCCTCTGGTCTCCTGCTAGTGAGCCCTTTTGGCCAAGTGCAACTGGAAGCCCTGGATCTTGAATGCTGCGTTCTATGGCAGTCAGCCTCCGAGGCTCAGAGCTGGGCAGCATGGATGGGGGTGAGCAGGGAGTGACCAGCACCCCCCACCCCTGCCTCACAACCCGCACCCCCTCCACCTCTGCCTCGTGACCCGCATCCCCTCCACCCTTGCCTCGGGACCTGCACCCCTTCCACCCCTGCCTCAGGACCTGCACCCCCTCCACCCTTGCCTCAGGACCTGCACCCCTTCCACCCCTGCCTCAGGACCCGCACCCCCTCCACCCCTGCCTTGTGACCCGCATCCCCTCCACCCTTGCCTCGGGACCTGCACCCCTTCCACCCCTGCCTCAGGACCTGCACCCCCTCCACCCCTGCCTTGTGACCCGCATCCCCTCCACCCTTGCCTCGGTACCTGCACCCCTTCTACCCCTGCCTCGGGACTCACACCCCCTCCATCCCTGCCTCATGACCAGCACCCCTTCCACCCCTGCCTCAGGACCTGCACCCCCTCCACCCCTGCCTCGTGACCCGCATCCCCTCCACCCTTGCCTCGGGACCTGCACCCCTTCCACCCCTGCCTCAGGACCTGCACTCCCTCCACCCCTGCCTCTTGACCAGCACTCCCTCAAGCCCTGCCTTGAGACCTGCACTCCCTTCTACCCCTGCCTCGTGACCCGCACCCCCTCCACCCCTGCCTCGTGACCCGCACCCCCTCCACCCCTGCCTTGTGACCTGCACCCCCTCCACCCCTGCCTCATCGCCTGCACCCCCCCACCCCTGCCTCATGACCCGCACACCTTCCACCCTTGCCTCGTGACCCGCACCCACTCCACTCCTGCCTCGTGACCCGCACCCCCTCCACCCCTGCCTTGTGACCTGCACCCCCTCCACCCCTGCCTCATCGCCTGCACCCCCCCACCCCTGCCTCATGACCCGCACACCTTCCACCCTTGCCTCGTGACCCGCACCCACTCCACTCCTGCCTCGTGACCCGCACCCCCTCCACCCCTGCCTCGTGACCCGCACCCCCTCCACCCCTGCCTTGTGACCTGCACCCCCTCCACCCCTGCCTCATCGCCTGCACCCCCCCACCCCTGCCTCATGACCCGCACACCTTCCACCCTTGCCTCGTGACCCGCACCCACTCCACTCCTGCCTCGTGACCCGCACCCCCTCCACCCCTGCCTCGTGACCCACACCCCCTCCACCCCTGCCTTGTGACCTGCACCCCCTCCACCCCTGCCTCATCGCCTGCACCACCCCCACCCCTGCCTCATGACCCGCACACCTTCCACCCTTGCCTCGTGACCCGCACCCACTCCACTCCTGCCTCGTGACCCGCACCCCCTCCACCCCTGCCTCGAGACCCACACCCCTTCCACCCCTGCCTCGTGACCCATACCCCCTCTACCCCTGCCTTATGACCAGCGCCCGTCCCCGCCTTGTGACCTGCACCCCCTCCACCCCTGCCTCATGATCTGCACCCCCTCCACCCCTGCCTTGAGACCCATACCCCCTCCACCCCGCCTTGTGACCTGCACCCCCACCTCATGATCCGCGCCCCCTCCACCCCTGCCTCATGACCAGCACCTGTCCCCACCTTGTGACCTGCACCCCCTCTACCCCTTCTTCATGATCTGCACCCCCTCCATTCTTGCCTCGAGACCTGCACGCCCCTCCACCCCTGCCTTGTAACCAGCACCCCCTCCACCCCTGCCGCATGACCTGTACCCCCTCAGCCCCTGCCTCGTGACCAGCACCCCCTCCACCCCTGCCTTGTGACCAGCACCCCCTTCACCCCTGCCTCGTGACCTGTACCCCTTCTACCCCTGCCTCATGACCAGCACCCCCTCCACCCTGCCTTGTGACCCGCATCCCCTCCACCCTGCCTCATGACCCGCACCCCCTCCACCCTGCCTCGTGACCTGCACCCCCTCCACCCCTGCCTCATGACCCTGTGGACCTCAAGGCAGAGCAGCAATGTGTCCCGTGTCCTCTGTGGGAGGAGACCAAGTTCTTTTGTCCCTACCCAGAGTCCAGCATGGCCACTCTGGCTTCTACCTTCCAGCCTGGCCCTCCCAGATGCCCCGTGGCCATCGTCTCATGGGCTCATTTCTATAATCAGTTTATGATTGATCCTTTGAGGGAGCTGATGGGCTTGCAGGGCCAGGGCCCTAACAGGGGCTCAGCCCTTCGTTCCTTCTGTTGCTTGGCGCTCACCCAGGCCCCAGTGGCAGGTCCCCTTCTGCCCTCTGGGGAGTCTAAGATGACCAAGTCTTTGACCTCTTCTGTGTCAGTAGCTCAGGGAGACAGACAAGTGTGGGGCCACCTGGGAAGATCGGGGCAGGGAGCTGGGGAGGGCTCTCGCTGAGCTGATGGGTTTCTCCCACCTGTCAGTAGGTAGCCGCTTGAGAGACAGCTTGTGGTGACGCCAGAATTGTGGGCCATGATCCTTTTTCTCTCCATCAAGGTGCCTGGCGCCACCAAGCATGGTGAGAATGACCAGGAGGGCGCCTGGTGGGTGAGCCCTGAGTCGTGAGGCCCCCATGGGAGAGCATGAAGCCATGGCTGCCTGTGCTGCAGGCCAGGGCCACAGGAGACTGGGTTTCCTGCTGGAGACTGGGTTCCCCACTGGCTCTACCTCTCATCCCACCTCTGCCTCTTATCCCCGCATGGCCTGGGCTGGGCTCTGCTCCTTTCTCTGTCTGACAGCTGATAGGATCTCATGGGTCCCGTTTCACTTTCACCTTCTGTGAATCGCTGCTTTTTCAGAAAACGGGGCTAGAAAATCTCCCAGGTGTACTCGCACATCTGTTTCCTTTCTTAGCCTTTCATCTTGAAGTCAGCTTGGTGAGGTTGCCCTGTTCATGCTGCAGAATCCAGGGATCTGAGGCCTCCCGCCCTCTGGGCAGTGAGTATGAGTGAGCGAGTGTGTGTGAGTGAGTGTGTGAGCGAGTGTGTGTGCGTGAGAATTTGTCAGTCTGCTTGAAGCAAGCTCTTTGGGTGCTGTTTCAGCAGGACAGATTTCCAGAGAGCCCAGCCAGCTCTCCACGTTGGACCTCACCTGGGGGCAGTGTTTCTGTGTATAGCAAATGCGCACGTGGCTGCCTGTGTATGCACCGTGGATTTGGAGTCTGGGTGATGGGTTTGCATGCTATCTCTGACGTTGACCAGCCTTGTGACCTTGGGGAGTCACCGTGCTCTGGGCAAGTCGCCTGTTGAGGCTCATAATCCTGACAGCATTATTCATCCTCGGCCTGCGGTCTCCTGGGTGGCATTTGGGAGCACCCGGAGGGTGAGCCAGGTGCTTTCTAAGCTGTGAAAGTGCCCTGTGATGTGAGCAGATACATGATGTGCTCTCCCAGCAGCACCCAGTTTTGGAGGCTCAGGAAGCATTCCCAGCAGGGCCTGTTTTTAGCCTTGAAACATCATGCTTGAAAAATGCTCGCATGCAGTTTATTTAACTTTAAGTGGGGCAAATTCTGAAATGAGTTGTTTATTGTCCAAGTTGAATTTTTAATTTCTCATAAATTCCCCACAAATTGCTGTAGTACATCTTTATTTGTTGAATCTGTCAGAGTTGTTTATGGCACTGAAGCCTGGGCTCCCCCTGTTTGTGGGCTGTTGCCACGGCAACGCCAGGGTCGGAGGCTCTGGAGGAGGGGCACTGCTCCAAGGTGGTGTGGAACATTCTGGAATGGGCTGGTCATGTGAAGTAGAGCTGTGGCTGCTGCACTGAGACCCAGCCATGGGTGGGCTGAGCTACTTAAGACCCTGGTTCCTCTTTAACATTGCCATGCTCCTCTTGGTCCCTTTTCCCTTGGGGGTGCACTGCTGAGGTCTGCTAATTCTGCTTCCCTAAGCCCTTGCTGCTCCCAGTGTGGTCTGGGAACTAGTGGCAGCTGCACTGATGGGGCGCCCATGAAAAATGCAGATTCCTGGGCCCCCAGACCTGCTGAGTCAGTCTGCAGTTCACTAAGCTTGCAGGCGCTTTCTCAGCATGGGTAAGCTGCGGAAGCCCTCATGGCCACACTGCCCTTGGGTGACCCCAGAGGCCTTGGCCTGGTGGTTCTTGGTCTTTGCCACCATCCTCCCCTGTGATCTTTCTGACTCCTTCCCGGACAGTTCCCTCTGCTTGGCCAGGCGTGGGCTTTGCCCCTCAACCCTCCTGTACCCAGGCCACTCTCCTGCTTCGCACATACCAGTCTCTACTCACACTGTCCACCCCAGCCTTCTCTATCTGGGGAACTCTGGGCATCTTGGAAGAGGCAACTCTTGAGACACCTCCTCTGTGAAACCCTCCCTCCTTTCCCCAGACCGGGTGAGGTTCAGCTTCACTGGAGCTCTCCTGTGGCCTAAACACTTCACCCGCCCTAGCCTCATCAGGCTGCCTGATTCACCTCCCTAGCTGTGAGCTCACGGGGTGCCCTGGCTGCTTCTCCCATCTGCTGGGTGCTCAGACCCCAGCTAGTGCTCAGGAAGGTCTGTGGAGTCATTGCTACTCCAGTCAGCTGGCTTCACAAGGCTGAGACTTGAGGCTGGACTTCTCCCAAGAGCCTGTACGCTCTGCCTGGGGAATGGTAGGGACCGCTGGGCACCTTCAGTTTCTACCCGAGGCCTCACTGGCAGTTGGGGCTAGGACTGGATGAGGCTGGGTCCTTGGACTTTGGAAAGGTACTATGGGAGGGAGGCATAGGAGGGGACAGCTGAGAGGATTCCCGAGCTCATGCGCAGGTGAGTGCAGAAGTTCAGGTGGCCTTTGTATGTCCCTTGAGTATCTGCTCTGGGCCAGGCAGTTGCCAAGGCTCAGGAGAGTCCCAGTGAACAGACCCCAAATCCCTACCTTCATGGAGCACTTGTGTCTAGGTTGAGAGACTGAAAACAGAAATAAGTGTGGGTGGCAAGTGAGGTGGGGGAGAAGGACAGGGAGAAAAATGAAGCAGAGTAAGGGGCTGAGGGTTGGTGTGGGATTTGGGAACATGGCTTGGCTAAAGCTGAGGAGATGCTGACCCTTTGACCCTGCAAACCCTCCCCTGCACATACCCAAGAGAAAGGAGGCCTGTGTCCACCAAAAGACACGTGTAGAATGAGTGTTCCCAGCAGCAGCATTCCTGATGGCCTCAAAGGGAGACAGCATGCATGCCCACTGGCTGTAGAATGGGTACGTACGTGAACTGTGTTATCGTCGGGTCATGGAGTTGTATCGAATACAACAGTAAGAATCAACCACGGATGAGTCCCATAGGCATGAAACGTGGCCAAAGATGCCAGGCGCAGAGGTGTATTCAATGTCTGATTCCATTTACATGAAGATCTTCACCAGGCCAAGCTACTCTCTGGGGACCGGAGGCAGGCTAGCAGTCACCTTTGGGGACAGGGTGTCAGGTGGGAATGTGAGGAGCCTGTTGGTGTCTTGCAGCTGTCCTCAGTCTTCCTCTTGGGTGCCAGTTTGTGAATATTCAAGCTGTTCACTTATGGCATGTGCTTGCTTTCTTATCATGTTATGCTTCAGAGAAAGGCTTATAAAAGAAAGAAACAAAAGGGGGAAAAAGCCATGAGAGGCAGAGAGAGTGCTGTTTTCTGTAATATATGCCCTTAGATTCTCTAGAACGTTGGTTCTCAAGCCACTGTGCATATCAGGACATGGGCACTGCCCCTCCTGAAGCTCCCCTTGCCAGGAGGGATGCATGCTCCGAGGATGGGCTGCCTGGTTAGAAGCCAGTAGCCCCAGTGGCATCTTTCTTGCTCTTCACTAGACTGGAGCCTCTCTGTAATCAAGGGAGTATGTGTCCTGCACCCCCCAGCCCTGGCCCAGTGTCTAGTTAGAATAGACAGCATGTACAGATCGAAAATTTTTTTTTTGGTCCCAATGGTTTTAGCGTGTCTTCGGGAATATAGGCTCTGTTTCTGGGCGTGGAGATACAGGGTTCCCTCCTGTACTTTAAGTCTAACCTCCAAGCCAGAGAGGTGGTACTGGCGGGAGATAAGATCACCCGTTGTCTGGATGCTGTTTTCCATGCAGCAGATGTCGGCTCCAGTTTCTGTCAACTAGTTTATTAAAACCTGCGTTTATTACTTGTTTTCCCTGTGCCAGGCAGGGCTGTATCTTAGTCCAGCCCCATAGTACCCTGTTTACAGATGAGGTCGAAGCAGCTACACATGGGTGACTGGCTCAGTTCACTCGCTAGAAGTGGGGACTCTGCCTCTAAGTGGGGTGAATCCCAGGCCAGCACTTGACCCACTGACAGGGTGGAGGGGATGTGGGGAAGGAAGACGTTCAATCAGGGTTGGATGCATGAAGTGTGGGGTGGGCTGCAAGGAAGTACTTCTAAGCTTTTGCTCTTCGCTTTCTTCCCCCACCCATCTCTCCCTGCTTTAAATGTCAGTCGGACTTCCCTCTCTCTAGAACCTTCCTGGATGACTCCGCAACCTGGTGGTTTTACCTGCTGTTTCTGAAGCCTGGCTGTTCCGTCTACCTCCCAGGCATCAGCCCAGGTTCCAGAGACCACTGGAATCACTGTCACCTGGGAGATTGGTTTTTAACAGACTCTGTTCTAGAGCAGTTTTGGGTTCATAGCAAGATTGAGAGGAAGGTGCAGAGATTTCCCATATCTGCCCTACCCTGACACACATGCAGCCCCCCTTACTGTCAACATCCCACACTATCCTGGAACATTTGCTACAATCAGTGAACCTCCCTGGATGCATCAGGATCACCCTAAGTCCCCCGTGTGCATAGGGCTCACTCTTGGTGTAGTACATTCTGTGGGTTTGGACAAATGCATGGTGACCTGCATCTACCATTACCGTCCCATACAGAGCAGCTTCACTGCCGTGGAAGTCATCTGCACCGCCTGTTCTTTTGAAAGCATTTCTAAAAGAAGTGATGAGGTGGCGTCAATTACATCCAGATCTCTGGGGGCAGCTCCTGAGCATTGGCTGTCATGAGGCCCCCAGGTAGTTCTGACAAGAGGCAGCCAGGAGAGGGGCGGGTGGGGAACCACTGGATTGAAGTAATGGTTCTCAAACTTGAGTGTGCACTAGAACCCCCAGGGAGCACGTCTTCAAACAGGTGGCTGGCCCCATTCCCAGGGTCTCCGAACCAGTATGTCCGAGGGGGCTGAGAATCCACATCTGTAACAGGTACCCAGGTGATGTTGACCCTGCTGGTGAGCCCCTCTGTCTGAGAACCACTGGTTTTAAACAGTGGTGACGAAAGGTGTGGTTGGGCCAGATGTGCCTGCTCAGAAAGCCACCAGAGTGCTTTCCAAGTCTTTGGGGCATCTGGGAGATTGTGCCCGGCCCCTTTCCCAGTTCCAAGTGAGGGACTAACCCTGGGATGGGAAATGTAGGGCTGTTTCCTATACCACCAGCCCCTTGGGGACCTGGGTTTGGAGGGAGGGTGGTGGTGCGGGCAGGTATTATATTGAATATAGAGTGAGCCAGAAGGCCGGTGAGGCTTGGGGGCGAACTTCCAGCCCACTGAGTCACTCTCAGGGAGTCTCTGGCCCCACTGAAGGATCTCCCCACCTGCCCCCACTCGGGGTTCCTTTGACCCCCACAGCAGGACAAATAAGACCCCTAGGGTAAGAACAACCCAGACCAGGCCTCCCTGGGTCGGAGTGTCACCTAGGGCCTGGCATTGAGACTTAGACCTTGTATAGAGCCTGGGATTATGGGAGAAGCAGGCTGTTCTTCAGACAACCGGCCGCCCTAGATGCCTGGCGTCTGTTGTAATAAAAGACCTTCAGTAGAAACTAAGTCTGTTGCCTTTGGCCTCCTAGGAGCCCAGCAATAAAATCAGTGTAAATAGAGCTAACATTTGGGAGTGGTTTATAAAGCACTTGAAAAAAAATCCCTCACGTAAACCCAAAGACAGTCCTACAAGCTGCGGGAACGATTAATTACCCTACCTTTTGGATATGGAAACTGAAGCTGAGAAAGGTTAAATGACTTGCCCATGGTCACAGATCTTTTAAATGGTGGAGCTGGGATTTGGCCTGGGGACTCTGCCACCCAAGTCTCTGTGCTTTCTGCTGTCTTATTCCTCTTCCTCCATGTGGTCCCTCCAGGCAGAGATGAAGGCTCTCCCCTGGTGCAAGTTCCAGCTACAAAAGGGTGAAAATGCTGGTGCTGTCAGAGTGGAATGTGTTGGAATTTGTCACAACAGAGTCGTTCTTGAAATAGGTGGTTATTCTTGGCGTTTCTTAGCCCAAAACTGTAGAGGTAAGTACCCCATAGCCATAACAGTGGCAGGGATTAGGGAGTGAGTTAGCTTTCCAATGGAAGGGCTTCCGCCCCATCTGCTGTTTTCTGTTTCCCACTCTGAGACATTTGGAGGTGCAGGGTGGTTTCTGGTCTCATTGAATTAGCTTTCAAGCTTGGCTCTGAGGCACCCCAGGGGTTCCTTGAAGGGGTACCTGCTTTTCAAGGGGGATGAGTTGCTCACCACTCCCTTCACCTGAGCAGCTCTTTCTTTTTTTTTCTTTTGAGACAGTTTCACTCCGTCACCCAGGCTGGAGTGCAGTGGCATGATCTGGACTCAGTGCAATCTCCGCCTCGCAGGCTCAAGCGATTCCCCTGCCTTAGCCACCTGAATAGCTGGGATTACAGGCATGCGCCACCACACCTGGCTGATTTTTGTATTTTTAGTAGAGACAGGGTTTCACTATGTTGCTCAGGCTGGTCTCGAACTCCTGAGTTCAAGCGATCCACCCGCCTTGGCCTCCCAAAGTGCAGGGATTACAGGTGTGAGCCACCTTGCCCAGCCACTCTCTCTTGATCTGTGTTTGATCTGGGGTCTAACTTTGATCTGGAGTCTGCGTGTTAGATTTCATTTCAGGAAAGACATTTGAGGTCAGAGAGAGTTTGAAAACCACTGGTGTCTGGGGCAGAGTCCTGGGACCCTCAGCTTCCCTGTGGTGGGAAATTGAGGCATGTGTATGTGCAGAGAGCTGTGGGCCTGCCAGGTGGTGGCGACTGTTGGCTGTCAGGTCCTGGGTGTGGAGTGTGGCCATCACCGTTTGATTGGTTCCTTGTCCATCAGGTGTCCTTCTGAGTGCCCAGGCAGACCGGGCCGCATACTGAGCACTGGGCATATAGCTGAGAGCAAAACTGCCCCGTCCCGGTCCTTAAGGAGCTTCTAGTTTAGTGGGAAGACAGAATCGGTCTTGGATGGACTTTGAGTCTCTTCCGGCACTGCAGGGTGTGTTTATTAAAGAGCTGGGCATTGGACTCGCCTGACCTCTGCCAGCTCTGCTTGCTGATGGGCCAGCGCCACTCACTTCCTCCCCCAAACGTGTGGGCCTACCCAATGCTGGTGACTGGAGGTCTCAGTAAGCCTGTCTTGGGGTCACTGAGGTCCTGTGACTCGGCTCCCTGGTCTCTAACCTTTCCTCACCTGACTCCATCTTTCCAGAATTACTCTTGCCAGCCCCCCTCACATCCAGGACTTGGATTTGTCACCTTTCTGGGTGGAGGGAATAAAGGGAGGAAACACGACCTGAGGTGGGGTGCAGGAGCCAAGGCAGGCCCTCAAAGTGTGCATCCATGCCTTCAAAAGCCGGCTGCAGTATTCGGCCACCTGCGACCCCTGGGTGCCCGCCATCAGCCCTGGCTCCTCTCTCTTGCCTTGGATAGGACAGAAGTTGCCGCTTGGGTGTTCTTGGAGAACCATTTGGAGCATGTGGTACTCAAGAGTGAGTCACTTATTTTTTGCTGTGTGGCAGCAGGGTCTCCCTCGACAGGACATATTCGGGGGCTTGCAGGGAAGTAAGGGAGTGGAAGTACCTCCTCCCACCCCACACATGGGAACTGGAGATGAGGCAGCCGATCCCGCCTGCTTGAGACTCAGTTGTTATTTTCCAGCCTGGCAGCACCAGTGGGAGAACCCGTGTGTCCGCCGGGCTTTCTTTAAAATGCACCGAGTGCAACCCGGTCCTCCTTGTGTAAACTTTCTCCACTGGCCAGATGGTTTGCTTCTATTTAAGGCAGTGAGAGTATTTCCTCCGGCCTGCTGCCCCCTGGCCTTTGTTTTGTCCTGGGAAGGCCATTCCTCGAAAGGGAAGCTGAGCAGGAGTTGCACTTCCCAGCAGCAGGGATTGTCGGTGCCCACCCCCATGGCAGGCCTAGAACCTTTGCCAAGCATCTCTCTGCCTGGAGGGACCGTGTTTGTAACTTGACTCCCTCTGTCCCTTCCAAACCTGTTTGTGCTGTGTTTTTTTAGATTGTCATGAAGGTCTCTCCCCCCATCTCCCACCCGAGTAGCCAGCCCGGTGCCTCTGTCCGTCCACATCCCCATCTTTTCCGTTTCCAGGTTCTGTTGATTTTTCCCTCTAGATATTTCCTTACCCACCCCCGACCCCCGTCCTTCTGTTCTGTGACCCCAATCAGTCTCCCAGTCCCCCTTACCCATTATTGCCAGGCCTCTGGCTGGCATCCCCAGCTCTGGGCTCTCGCTCCCTCAGCCCAGCCCCCACCTGGCAGAATGATCTTTCATCGATAATATCTGAGTCACTCCTCTGATCTAACCTTTCCTGGCCTTTCATTGTCTTTAGGTTAAAGTCTAAGCCCTGGAGAATGGTTTATGAGGCCCTTCCCAGTTTGGTCCTGCCAGACAGGCAGCCTCAACCCCTGCTACTCCCAACTCAGACACCAGCAACAGCTGCGTACTCTCTCCCTGCCTCTGCACGTGCTGGTCTCGACCTACTCCAGTCAGATGTCATTTGCTGGCAGAAGCATTCCTGGCTTCCCCTCTGTCCCCTCACCTCCTCCAAGCCGACTGCATTTACCTGTGGGCTCCTTGCAGGCACTCACCTTGGTACCGAGCAAAGAACCCTGCATGCAGGAGGCCTTCCACACGCGATTCTTGTGTATTGCTGACTTTCCCCCAGGGTCTACCTAGAAGCCACAGAAAGGGTTTTGTAGGGCTTTTAAGCGTCAAATGGAATCTGTTATTCTTTAGTATCATTAATATCTGCAAAGTGTCCTTCCCAGCAGATCTTCACTTCTCCTTGTCTACACTGTCCCTTTTCGTCTGAGTGGCAGTAATGATTGGCCTGAGCCTGTTATGAGATCTTCATTCCCAGCCTCCCTTGCAGTGGGGGTGCCCATGTTATGTGCACTTCTAACCAGTGAGACATGGCTGGAGAGAGTTTCTTTTTTCTGAGACAGAGTCTTGCCCTGTTGCCCAGGCTGGAGTGCAGTGGTGCAATCTTGGCTCACTGCAACCTCCGCCTCCTGGGTTCAAGCAATTCCTGTGCTTCAGCCTCCTGAGTAGGTGGGGTTACAGGTGTGTGCCATCATATCGGGCTAATTTTTGTGTTTTTAGTAGAGACGCGGGTTTCATGGTGTTGGCCAGGCTGGTCTCGAACTCCTAAGCTTAAGCAATCCGCCCAGCCCTGGCCTCCCAAAGAGCTGGGATTACAGGCGTGAGCCACGGCGCCCAGTTGGGAAAGAGTGTTTCTTCTCTTTCAAAGGGTTAGCTGTTTCGTCCTGGCCCCTTCTTGCCCCCTTCCAGATACTTTGTGGTAGTATCAGGAGCTTTGGCAGCTGTCTTGTGAGCATGAGGTGACAGGCATGTGGACAAAGGTCTACCATGGCGAGCATGGCAGAATAGAAACTTGAGCCTGGGTTCTTGCTCATGTCAAGCTGCTGAAACACCCTAGAGACTCCACTCCCTCCTAACATTCCGTCCTTATGATTAAAGCCATTTTTAGTCAGCACTTAAAACCAGACACATCTTCACTCATGATTCTGAGCTTGTCAGAATTGTTTTTTGTTGTACGAAAACCAAATGCACCCTTGGCATAAGGACTGGCCATCATTGAAACAAAGCTTTGAAGGCTGAAGGTGCTTGCCAAAGAGAAGGGTGGCAGTGCTCTGAGTGTTACTGCCATCGATGTCAGAAGTGTAGGTGCCCAAAAGGATGACCGCTGGGCACTCTGTTCATTCGGACATGTTATATCAGAAAACAAATCACACCATGTTATGAGAAAATGTAAAGCCTCTTCAGGTTGTAAGTAGCAGTTGTCAATATGAAAGAAGAATCTTAAGGAAATGTCAATAAATAGAATTTATTGGCCCGAATGTCTCAGAAGGTCCAAAGATAGGTCTGGCAGGTTTCAGGCCATTAAGGACTCACGTGTGTTGTCGTCAGAAATATTTCTTCACTTTTCATGCTCCTTGTGAAAGTCATTTTGGGTGGGCTTGTGCCAAGTCATGTGAAACTGGTTGCCCGCAGCTTCATGCCCTTGGCTTAACAGCCCCATAGGAAGAGATGCCAGGCTGGCTGGTGCTGGCTGGCTTTGGTTGGCCTGGCTTGGGTCACATATTGTATTTGCCTGCTAGGAATGCCATAAGTCACCGCAAACTGCATAGCTTAAGAGAACAGAAATTTATTCTCAGTTCTGGAGGCTAGACTCAGGGTGTCAGCAGGGCCCTGCTCCCTCTGAAGCCCTGAGGGGAGGAGCCTTCCTTGCCTCTGCCCGCTTCTCATAGTCCCAGGTAAGCCTTGGCTTGTGGGAGTATCACTGCAGTCTCTGCTTCCATCCCCACTTGGTCGTCCCTTGCCTGGGTGTCTGTGTCTTCACCTGGCTTTCTCCTTTTCCTATAAGGACACTAGTCATAATGGGTTAGGGCCAACCCTGATGACCTCATCTTAACTTGATTATATCTGCAAAGACCCTGTTTTCAAGTAAGGTCATGTTCATAGGTACCAGAGGTGAGGACTTCAGCTTATCTTGTTGGGGGACAAAGTTCAATCCATAGCACCCGTCCTTGAGCCAGCCACTTTGGACTGGATGACATGATACTCTAGCTGGCCAGGTCTACATCACATGCCCACTCCAAAGTGAGTGTGGGTCAACCCCCTGGAGTTACGTGCCTTAAACGTCAGGGAGGAAGGTTCTCCAAGGGAACTAAGTTGAGGGCAGGCCACAGATAGAAACTTGGCAAAAGCAGTGGTGGTAATGGTTCACCAGAAGCCCGGCGTGGCCTGAGGGCCCTAGCTTTCCAGTCCAGAGTGGTCCATTGGTCTGATTCTTCTCTCCCAATTCAGTCCCCTCTTTCCCGACTTCCATTCTTTGACTCTGCAGGAGGGGACACTTAGTTCAGTTGGAGGTGAATGGAGAGAGAAAGGAGACCCAAAGCAGGGAGGCTCTTGTGATTTCCCTACCGGCCACTTGCTCTGGGCTAGAGCATGGGCCTCAGATAGCGTTGGCACTGGGCTGCATATGTGGCCTTGAGGGGGTTCCACTGAGCAGAGCTTCTGATGGGGATTTGCAGCCTGGGCGGGCTAGGTAGTGACAGAGCTTTGATGATAATGAACTATCGTTTGCTGCTTTTATTCATTCACTAGCTTTTCATCTTCTGTGGGAGAAGGCTGTGGGAGCCTGCGGTCTAAAAGAAATGGAAAAACACCAGTCCCCTGATTCTGCCCCGTGCTTTCCACTTGACCACTCATTTGGAGATGTTTCTGTTTGCTTGTTTTTATTTTTGTTTTTTTTTTCCCAGGCTGCTGGGCCATCCCTGCTTCCCTAGCCTTTTTCCGAAGGTCCCAAAACCCAGAGCACTTAGGAAAGGCTGAGCACTAAATTGCGTCCTGCCCAGTCACCATATCTCGTGTGTATGTCTTATCTCCTTTATGACAGGGACATGGTTCATAGTTGCCTTTATCTGGAGCACATGGGGCCATGTGGGAAAGGAAGCTTGAGCCAGGCCAACCCTGTGCAGACCCTGCTGTCCCCACCACGGGTCCCCAGGCTAGCACTGTTTCTCTGAGCCTCAGTTTCTTCCTCCTCAGGAGAGAAAATGGGAGTAGCCCTAATGGTTGAGACTTCTCTCAGCCAAGTGCCTGTGAGTGGGTTTGTGCATGCCTAGGACCTGAGCAATGGCCACAAGAAAGTCCTGTTTGGAGCTTGTGGTCAGCCTGGGCGATGAGGTCAAGATGCCCTGAGAGTTAGGAAGAAGGGGTGCGGCTTGATTGCCCCAGACCACACTGGGAGGTTTGCAGAAGAAAAGAGCACAGGGTGGGGATGGGGTCAAAGAGGACTCTCTGTGTGCCTGGTGAGGGCTTGAGGCCTGGCTCACGGACCATGGGTGGACCCGTCCCACCAGAGCAGTGAGCTGCTTGGGAGGCAGTGAGCCGTGAGTGTGGAAAGGAAGCCAGAGGCAACGTGGGTCCTCATTTGGGGGCATTGGGGAGCCATTGAAGGTTTTTAGGTAATTGAGGAGAACAGTTTCAGGAAAGGTGTTCTGACAGTTCTGGCCCAGGGTGGATTGGGTTGTGTCTAGGCTAGAAACTGGATCCTGAAATTAGTTCTGAAACAGTAAAAACAACAACAACAACAACAAAAAAAAACAAAACTGAATTAGAGAGTATAGCTTAATTTTAATTACTGGTCCTTGTTAATTAGTTCTCTGATTGCATGTAAGCCAAGGTCTCTAACTGGATTTTCTTAGATAGGGTTTCACTGTGTTGCCTAGGCTGGAGTGCAGTGGCTATTTCACGATGCAATCATAGCACACTCTAGCCTTGAACTCCTGGGCTCGAGTGATCCTCCTCTCGCTTCGTCCTCCTGAGTAGCTGAGACTACAGGCATGCGCCATCACGCCCAGCCTCTAATTGGTTTTTAAGTGCTGTCATACATTTCAGGGAGACTCTCCACCCACTTTGCCCCATCCTGGTGATTTGCTGTAGAGTCTTTGTCATGAGGCAGGGGTGGCATAGCCTACTTCCAGCCTCTCAGTCTGCGGCAGTGCTCTTCAGGGTCACCACAGGAGTTGAATTAAAAGGCCACTCTGACCTGGCCTCTGTGGTTTCCTGGTTGGCTGCATGGACCAGCCCTCAGGCGCTGTGGGAGGCAGAGCTACTAACTGTCAGGGATAGGGGCCTGAGGGCTTGCCCAGAGGCCAGAGGGGCTTACCCAGAGGGGTAACTGGCCCCTACTTATTTGTGAGATTTGTGAGAGGTGAGGCTTGGAGGTTTGGTTTGATCTTAATGCCCTGTGCCTGCAAGGGCAAGGAACCAGTGCCTGGTGACTTGGAACTAAGGCACAGACTTCCATTTCAGGCTCAAAGGCAGCATGGCACTGGGCTGCAAAGTCAGGGATCTGGTTCTTTAAGGTAGATCTTACAGGAGGGAGACCTTAAATGCCCCTTTCTTCCTGATCTGACAGATCCTAGAGCCCTGGGGCCTGCCCTGGCCAGGATCCCTGGTGCTAAACCCTGTCAGGTTGGTGGGGAAAGGGCATTTAAGGCGCTTACCCTGTTAAGATGTACCCTAAAGAACCACAACCCTGACTTGCGGCCCATGCTAGTCTGTCACGATGTCAGGGGTTTTTCTTGCTTCTTCCTCTTCCTCCTTTGCTAGCCTTGGTGCTTGCGGTGGCCTTTCTGGCCAGGCCATAGACAGAGGCCACACCCTTCTTCCCTCTCTGCTGTGTTGCTGTCCCCTGGGCCACTGTCCTACCTCCTTTGAGATCTACAGCCCCACAGAGTTGGGTGATGGTTGCCACTGCATTGGTCAGTTCTGCGTCTGGGTCAGTCCCAGGGGCTTGCATGGCCGGCTCTCAGTCCTTTTCCTGGGGGGTCCTGTGGCTCACCCATGGCCCTCGAGTTCCAGAGTTTCCATCTGCTGCCAGGCCAAGTGCAGCATCCTCACCACGGTCACAGCCAAGCAGATGGACGCCAGTGTTCGGCCTAGGCTTTGGTTTTTTATGCTGGACTTTCTCAGTAATCGCCAGCACAAACTTATTCATGGTCCCTTCCTTGTGTCTGGATTTCAGCTTTCCCATCTCTGCGGAGGGGTTGGACCAGATTACACACGGGTGACTCAGATATACCTGGGCCTGCGTGCAATCTGTTTGGCCCACACAGGAATGTTACATTCTTTCCTTTGAATTTGTTGCCAGTATTTAAGCTGATTGCCCTTAGGCCCCACCATTCTCTGTTGTCCCACACCACCAGCCTCCTGGTTTACATTTGCCCCGTGGGCGCTTCAGTTTGTGCCCCTCCATTTGCTCCTAGGACTCCCTCCTCACCTCCCCACCCCCTCTCCTACCCAAATTCCTCAGTATCCTCTAGCTCTGTCTTCCCAGGGTGATGGGACTGAAGAGGAGGGAGGCTAGAGCCTAGCCATCCACAAGCCGGGTTCCAGAATGGTTGGATTTGAGGACTCTGGGGAAGGGGAAAGTTTTTCATTTGCCCAGAACTCAGGGTAGTGGACTTGGGGCAGTAAAGGTCTCGGGAACAGAGTTGAAGTCAGAACTGTAGGAGGATGCATACTGGGGCTTTCAGGTGGGCGGCAGGAGAGGAAAGATGGGGCTGTGGTCTGGGAAGGGCCCCTCGCAGGAAGCCAGCCCTGCCACTGATGAGGGCAAGGAGAGCGGTGGCCTGGGCATGACGTGCGCCTGGAACAGGTTCCTGGTGACAACGCCCCCAGCCTTGGGGCTTAAAGATTGTGGTGTAATCCAAGCTTGTTTTAATCAAGCCACAGATAAGAATGAGCCTCCTCCCAGCCAGGCTGAGGCTGGCTATGGCCTGAGTGCACATTCCTGCCTGGTGCACTTTGTTCTTCTTGTAGGTGGGGCTGGGCAGGGTCGGGGGCGGGGCGGGGAGGCTGCCCTGCTGCCTTGGACCCAGGATGGCATTTCCCCTGCTTGACAGGGACACTTGGAATTTCCTGTTGGAAACAGCCTCAAAGGAAAGAGTGCCTGATGGGTTGAGCCTTGAATGTGTTCAATGCTTTCTGCAGTGACTCCAGAGAGCACTGGGCTTTTGCAGTCTCCACGCTGCTGCCTTTGGCTTTCCCACTGGTATTTCCTGCCCTCAGAAATCCACCTGCCCCACATCTCTTTTCTCCCCTTCTGTCTGTGCACATAAATTGGGGTGGATTTCAATCCGACCTCCTTAGCTGTGTGTTCTTGGGCAAGTTATTTTGCTTCTGTGAGCCCCAGCTTCGGGTTCTGTGTGTGCTGTGAAACCACCTGTGGCCCACATGACCAGTCCTGGGTCAATATTTTTTTTACCAATGACAAGAAGTTTCTAAGGGTTTTCCCCAAAGTGTGGACCTTGGTGGGGAGCTGGCAGTAGCTGGATGAGAAAGAGTTTGGACTTCAAGTCAATTTGTAGAGTTAAGATTGAAATTTTTTTTTCTTTCTTTTTTTTTTTTTAGACAGTCTTGCTCTGTCACCCAGGCTAGAGTGCAGTGGTGCGATCTTGGCTCACTACAACCTCCGCCACCTGGGTTCAAGCAATTCTCCTGCTTCAGCCTCCCAAGTAGCTGCAATTGCAGGTGCACACCACCACGCCTGGGTAATTCTGAATTTTTAGTAGAGACGGGGTTTCACCATGTTGCTCAGGTTGGTCTCGAACTCCTGACCTCAAATGATCCACCCACCTTGGCCTCCCAAAGTGCTGGGATTACAGGTGTGAGCCACTGCAGCTGGCCACAATGGAAACTTTAATTTCCTTCTCCTTGTCTGAGGCCCTTCTCCCTTTCTTTGCCCACCAGTTCTTCCCTCTGAGTGCTGCAGCCACCCCACAAGCCCCAGTGCCCTGTCAGGCCCAGCAAGACATGCAGGTGGGGCACTGGCCTGAGTTCTGGATCTTTGCTTCAAAGCCGTGTTAAGTCCAACTCTACCTTGTTCCAGTTCCCAGCCCTGTCCCTGTTAGCGGTATCCGATCAGCACCCTCAAAACTAGAGAGATCGCAGCCTCAAAGCAAATCCTTTTGGCAAATGGCTGCATGTTAGGAGGGTTTTGGTGACCTGAACATGTGCCAGGCATGTTCTAAAACCCCCAGCATCAAGGCCCACGCAGGGATTAGTATCGAAACTGCTTGGCTGGGGAGAGAGGGACTGTTTTTGTTCTTAGCCACTTTCTATTCATATATGGCTATCATTCACCGAGTGAACGTTTATTAGAACAGCAGGGTGGCAGAGTAGAGAAAACGTGTTTCCATTTTGCCGTACCTGCGTTGGAATCTTGGATTTGTTACTATGAGATTCAGCGCACTTGAGTCATTTGTTCTCTACAAGGTTTATTTCCTTACCTTATAAAATGACTTGATTTGTACCTCCTGCAGTGGGTGTGGTGAGGACCGGGTGAGAGGAAGTCTGTGAGGACCCAGCATGACACCTGCACATGGCAGCTGTGTGGTAGGCAGTCACTACTATTGTCATTTTGTAGGTGGCCCTTAGGATTAGACACCGTGGGGGACACAGGCTGGGTGAGATAGGGTCCTTGCTACCAGGAGCATATGGTTAACAGGGGGCTGCAGGATAGATTTGCTGTGTTTTGGGAGTTCCTAGCATCTGAACCCCCTCCCAGCTTACATCTGAGGATTCTCTTCCATATGTATCTTGGAGGCCAGACAGGAAGGGCCAGGAACTCTTGTCACCTGTAGTGCTAGGTGCAGGCACAGGACTGGGGCCTGCCAGCCAGGCCCGCCCCCTGGTGCTGGGATTCAGGAAGCAGGACAAGGAGCATTCATCATGGTGGCTCAGTGGCAGAGACAGGTGCCAGATGGGACTCTGTGCCCTGTGTGTCCGGGTGTGGGCTGGGCAGGGGTCCTTGCCTGCCTGCCTGCCAGGGTCCACTTTCACTGCGCTTCTCTGGGTGAACGGCCTCCCTGGCAGGGGCCGGGTTTCTGAGCGTGGCTCTCCCAGCTTCCCGTGTTTTCTGACCTGCACAGTGGCCTTTTAGTGAGGTCCCTCACTGCTCAGGTCAGCCTCAGGAAGGTTCTGGTGCTCACATCCCAGGAGTTGCTGGTCTCTGGGCCTCAGAGTAACTCATACTGAGAGGAGGGAAGGATGCCCAGGCAATACTGTGCAGAGAGAGCAGGGTTGCCACTTCTGGCTGCTGGGAAGAGTCAAAGAAGACTTCTTGGAGGCGGGGGCATTTGAAAGGTACTTTGTAGGACAGAGGGCCTGGCCTGGCCTGGTGGCAGCCTCGCCCTCACCTTATAGCCTCTTTGAAATGTAAATGGTGCTAGTGCCTGTGGGATAGGGCCTTTGTGAGGAGTAAACGTTGGAGGACAGCGCCTGGCCAATCGTTGATTAGTATAGCCCCCTCCTGTCAGGGGATTAGGTTCATGGCAGTTGTATAAGACCAACCATCTCCCCGGAAACTCTGTATTGATGGGGAGTGGTAGAGTTTTATTGGAGAGCTTCTCTGAGCTCAGTGCATAGACATCCTATCTTGTTGAATGTGCACAACACTTCGAGACGTAGGTAGGATCCTTCCTTTTTTACAGGGCAGAAGACGGGGCCTTGGTGAGGTGAAGTAGTTCCCAGGGTCTTCCATCCAGGTGATGGGGCCAGGACTTTGCTTCTAGTTCTCCTGCCTCCCAAGCTTGGCTGTTTCCTACAACCGCATAGGGCCCCACCCAGAGGGAGGTAGTCACCAGAGAAAGAGAATGGCAGTGACCCAGAGGGGGCACAGAGCTACTTCCTGCTCAGGGAGTGCCGGGTGGCCTCCTGCGGGAGGGCAGGGGGGGATTGAACGGCCCCTTTAGAGAAGGCTGGGAGCTCACCAGGTCCTGAGGAAGAGGAGGGACTGCGTGCAGGAAGCCTCAAGGCATGAGCCAGCTTAGCATTTGGGGGAACTCCAAGTATTTGGTGTGTACAGTGTCTGTGGGGTGCCTGGGCAGCGGTATTGGGCTGAGTGAGCAGTGTGGCAGGGGACCATGTGTGCTCTGGCCAGGGGCCGGGACCTCATTCTGTTTGTGATGAGGGCCCATGCAGGTGGGGAGTGGCAAGGTGGACCAAAACCACCTCTCCTCCACCTCCTCTCCCCTCCCCACCGCTGCTCTGTCCTTGTACCCCAGGCCACAGTGAAGGACATTGGGCTGAGGCCCTGCTTTCATAGGAGGAAGCAAAGCCCTGCTTCATGTAGCTGAAGCCCAGGCTCCCCATTGTCCACCCTGACATAGACTCGTTGAGTCCTCAGTTCTCTGGTCTGTAAGTGGCTATGAAGTCTGTCTTGCTTCTCCTCCCAGAGAAATCATGAGCCTAAAGAGCCTGCCAGATGTATGGATATGTGCTTTTAAAGATTAAGGCAGTTTAACCAAAAGAACAAAACATTGGCTGAATTAATAGAAGTGGCACTGGGCGTTCTTTCCATCAGCCTGAGTTGGAGGTGGGGTGACTCCCAGCAGGGGCTGGCAGGAGCACCCGCGTGCGCTCTGACCTCATCCGGAGTTTCCAGGTGCCCTGCACAGCGGGACACCCTCTGGAGGAGGCCCTGTAGGGAGGGCAGAGGGCCAGTAAGAACACTCAGTGGCCTTGGAGAAGCGAAGGTGCCATTTGTCCCCTCCCAACTACCCTGCACTTCGTGTACTGAAACTGACAGCAAGGGAGACTTGGCAGGGAGAACTCGCAGTTTAGCTCCTCAAGTGTTGTTGAGGTTGAATACTAGCCTGACAACTTGCTGACCTGCTGGTGGGTGTGGGGCCGAGACGGCTTCAGTGACTTATCACAGCGACCCTGTGAGGTGTAGGTGCATCCTGGTCCCCCATTCAGTGGTCACAGAAGCACAGTAGGGTTTAAGTGACCAGCCAGGTCTGCAAGCAGCGGATTCAAGATTCCACAGTCTGGGGGTCTGACACCAAGCACCTTTGGTTTGTAAAGATACAAAGGCTCCAGCAGGCACAGGGTGGAAGAGGAGGTTTCTGTTTTTGATTACAAGGGGTCTTGCTGTGTTGCCCAGGCTGGTCTTGAACTCCTAGGCTCAAGTGATCCTCCTGCCTTGGCCTCCCAAAGTGCTGAGATTACAGGTGTGAGTCACCATGCCCAGTGAAAAAAGAGGAGGCGTCTTGTTGATATGGATTGGGAGAAGGTTGAGTAGCTGAGAAGGCAGAGAGAACAGCCTCTGTAGAACAAGGAGGTGGGGGGTGTTTCTGGGTATCGTGAGCGTGGAGCAAAGGGGAGAGGGAGCCCAAAGCATGCTGGGGCCAGAGCCTGCCCAAAAGGCCTGTGCCCTGAACTCTGGGCATCATTTAGTAGGAAAGGGGAAGTCAGTGGTGGGCTCTTGAGTTTGCCAGCACCCCTGTGAGAGCTGGGCGTATGCAGGTGGACACTGTAGCCATGGCAGCAGAATCAGTGGTGGTAGCAAAGGGAACTTACTGCCAACTTGGGACATCTTTTGGGCTTAGTTCAGAGAAAAACTGAGCAAGAAATAGGTCACAGGTTTTAGGAACAGTATTAGAGTATCTTATTTTCTGGCATGTCCAGGAAATGCCATTTTCCACTGGATGCATTTTTTTTAGATGGTTGCTTGGAGCTTATGTCTTTGTCTTAAGAAGAATGGTTTTCCAGTTTTAAACACGTTATCTGGCTGGGCGCGGTGGCTCATGCCTGTAATCCCAGCACTTTGGGAGGCCGAAGCAGCTGGATCACTTGAGGTCAGGAGTTCCAGACCAGCCTGGCCAACATGGTGAAACCCATCTACTAAAAATACAAAAATTAACTGGGTGTGGTAGCACACGCCTGTAATCCCAGCTACATGGGAGGCTGAGGCAGGAGAATCACTTGAACCCAGGAGGTGGAGGTTGCAGTGAGCCGAGATTGCACCATTGCACTCCAGCCTGGGCGACAAAGTGAAACTCTGCCTCAAAAAACAAACAAAAAATAAATTTAAAAACCCCACATATATTCCACTCTTCTTTCCCTTCTAAAAGAGAGTATATGGATATAATTTAGTCATTTTTTCTTTGTTATTTATGATTGTACAATTAGAAACAACCAAACATTAAAAGGTAGGGAATTGATTAAATAAATTGTGCTTGATTTACCTTTTAATCATAATGCTTTAGAATAATATGCAATGTTGGCTGGATGCAGTGGCTCACACCTATAATCCCAGTACTTTGGGAGGCTGAGGCGGGCAGATCACCTGAGGCCAGGAGTTTGAGACCAGCCTGGCCAACATGGCAAAACCACATCTCTACGAAAAATACAAAAATTAGCTGGGTGTGGTGGCGCACGCCTGTAGTCCCAGCTCCTTGGGAGGCTGAACGTGGGAGGCAGAGGTTGCAGTGAGCTGAGACTGTGCCATTGCACTCCAGCCTGGGCAACAGAGTAAGACTCAGTTTCAAAAAAAAAAAGGAGGAAGAATATGTCATGTCACAGGAATATGTTCATTATAGTTTGTTAATTAAAAAGTAGGATCCAGATGTTTGTGTAGTATAATTTCAGTTTTAGCAAAGATAAATATTAAAAACTTGGAGGAGTATGTTATGTAATACAAATGTTATGGGCTATCTCTGAGATTAAGTTAAAATTTTTTGATCCCTGAGTAAATAACTGGGGATGTAAACATCCCTTACAATGGACATTAATTTGATCAGAGAAAAAAGACAGTTTCTTGAAAAGCTGCATTACTTTATAGACACAACTGGTATCTTTATTCTGCCTGAGTCTTACCATCTCCACTGCAGGAGGCAGCTGGGTCACGTTCAGGGTTCCTAGGGCCCCACGTGGCACTCCTCTGTCTTCCTTGTCTTCAGCATCCAGACCACACCTTGTCTGGAAGCTGAGTTTGAATCTCAGCCCCTGGGCTTGTCAGTGGGAGTTCTTGAGTCTTGGGCCTGGCCTTGGACTCCTGTTGTGAAGTGGGAGCCAGCCTTGCAGGTGGCTGCTCAGGTGAACATGTAAGGTGCGTCTAGGCTGCTCGGGCCTGGGGCTACATCCGGAAGCTTACCTAGGCCTTCAGCCAGTGGCTGCTGTTTATTCCAGCAGTGAAACCCAGCTGTCATATTCCTTTAAATACCTTTAATAACTCTTACCACACTTTGAATTTTCAGTGAATTTGACCTTGACTGTCTGTTTGAAAGAAAGGCAGACACACCCACACATACCCATCCATGGTGAAATGCAGGCAGGATCTGGCATCCTGGGCTGAGAAGTGCTGGTCTCCTCTTTTCCTATCAACACTGCCCTGTTGACCATGCAAAGGGCATGGAGGTGCCATTGTCCTGGGGTCAGGGGGTTGGCAGGGAGGTTTGCCGTGTGACTCAGGAGCTTCCTGTGTAGGCCCCAGGGATTGGGACTGGCCTGGCTCAGAGCAGGAGCCACCCAGGGAGCAAGGGAACAGCCTCCCAAGGCCTTCCTGGTCCAGCTGCCTGGCCCTGCGGGCTCTTCTGAGGACAGAGCCCTGACAAGTGAGGGTCAGTGCCCAAGAAAAAAGGAGCATTGTTAGGGGGTGGGGGCTGGGGGAACAGCCAGGGCATTGTCGCCTAGCCGGGAGGCTCTGTGTGTTCCGTGGCTTTAACAGCTCTCTAACAGTCACAGGCACTGAGGTTTGGGGCTTCTACCCCTTGACAGCAGGTAGGTCCCTTTTTGGCAGCTGTCAGCATCTCTCAGCCCTTCCCTGCTCTGCTTTGGGTGGATTTTTCTTGGCATTTCCAAGTTCTGGGGGCCACATCCTCCCCCACCCTCCCCTGCAGTATTGAGATGAGTGGGAGAGAATGCGGTGTGGGTTGTTGGTAAGGATCCCAGAGCCCAGAGAATAGGGGCAGTGTTCCTGGGGGAGAGCCCTCTCCTGGCCCCTGGGGTGCTGAGCCTGATGAGTCATGAGGGGTGCGGGCCTCAGAACGCTGGGGAGGCTGGCCTGGGGTTACGGGGTATGGAGAGGCTGCCACCAGCAAGCAGCAAGAGCTGCGGGGGTCAGATGGGGCGCGTGCTCCCACCAGCCTCTCGGAGGAGGTCACGTGTTTGTCATTGTTGGCTGTGTCTGATGTGCGGGAAAGCAGTCGTGAATACTGAGGAGCCTGTCACGTTTGTTCTCTCAGCATCTTTGGTTTATCTTAAACCTCAGTGAGATGTTTGCAGGTCTTCCCACGCTGTCACAGAGTGTGACCTTGTGGCCTCAGCCACATGCCCTTTAGACACTGCAGTCCACTGCACCATGTGGGCCTCCTGGAGCAGGGCTGGTTGCTACAGGAGGGGCTCCTCCCAGCAGGACAGGGACAGTGTTCCTCCGGTTGTGGCCTCTGCTCCCCGTAGCTCCCGAAGTTATCGACCTTGGGCTCCTGGGGAGGGGCAGGTCTCACTGACGCCACCATTGCTTTTGTAGCCCTTTCTTAGAAGGGGTGGCCTTGGGCTTGGTGAGTACTCCTCCCACCTGTTTCCAAACTCTGAGGATGCTCCTCGGGAATGAGAAAAATACAAGTTAGTCATCAAATGCTGGAGTTAGGCTGGGAAGAGGCAGCCACTTGGCACCACATACATCCACCTGGGCCCACCACCCTCAGCCCGGGCCTTGGACCTCTCTGGGCTCCTGGCTAGGCCCCGGGCCCAGCTGGTTTCTGGTGGGAAGTGACAGGCCCAGTAACTGAAGCAGGAGGCTCTGGTCCAGACTGACCTGGGTGGGTTGAAACCTGCCTCTGCCATCCCCTGGTACCCAGGAGGGTGAGGCGGCTGTTCATGGTGTTGCTGGGCACCAGGCCCTGGGCACCCGTGGTTGTTTCCATCCTGGGCCTTCTGCAGCGCCTAGTAGACCACTGCCTCCCACTCACTGGTGTCACAGCAGCCAGATGGGTTTCTGTGGCCTGAGCCCCCTCCCTCCCTCCCGTCCTATTTCCTAGACAGTGTGGCCTCTTTGGCCATTTGTTGACCTCGCATTCTCCTTGGCTTCTCAGTGCAGAATTTCCATAGCACATTAGTCTACACTGGTGATTTGGGGCTCTCTGGTGTACATGTGCAGATATACACACCCATGGGAGATGAGGGAGGCGTTCCATTGTCCTTCAAGGCTCAGCTTACCTGCCATCTCCTTTGAGTCGGTTTTTGACTGCCCATTTTGAATACCTGTGCCTGCCTTTGTGTGTTTGCTGTACTCTTTTGGGTCATTCTGGAAGAGCCTCCATTTTATTTTGCCTCACTGGCCCGATTGCCAACCATGTCTGCCCTTGAGGCCATCCCTGCTGCCCTGGTGCAGCATGAAGTCCACAGCGAGTGCCTGGTCTCTATTTGTTGAATGAATGTCTGCAACATAATGTGACCAAGGCCCCACAGATCAGCAGCCTCGTGAGCTGAGAGCCCAGGTGAGCTCACCTGTGTGTTTCAGAGGGGGCAGTGGGCAGAGGACAGCAGGCTGTTGTCCTGAAGCCTCTAGAACCTAGCGGAGAAGAGGAAGGACCCAAAAGAAGGAGGTGTGTGCACCCTGTAGGACTTGCTTTTTAGGTGCAGGTGCCCAGAGGCCAGGCCCGTCAGTGCTACCTGGGGTGGGGCTGGAGAAGGGAAGGCCTGCCAGGCTCCATAGGTGGCAGGAGGGCCAGGACCGCTGTTGGAGGGAACCACTGAACCCTCGGCCCTATGGTGCAGGCCCACATGGGGCATAGCCCCCTGAGCAGTGGCACTGCCCATGTGTCCTGGGGTCATGCCAGCCTTATCTGCTGCTAACCTGGCTTCTTCACCATCCCTCAGTGGGCGCAGCTGCCGCTTCCATCTCGGTGTCTGCTTCTCCCTTGCTTGGTGGGTCATTATGTACCCACTTAGCCATAGGCTTTCCCTGAGTCCTTACTTTCACGCGGGATGTGGGAGGTCCCAGGGGCCCCCAGGCAGCTCAGGCTGGCCTGCCCTCTAGTGGGAAGCAGAGCAGACAGATCTCCCAGCCCGGGGGGCCAGCTGTGGTGGAGCCCGCCTCCCCATTCTATTCTCAGGAAAAGCACAGGAGTACAGGAGTGAAGGCACAGACTGGGCAGGGGGGCCAGAGTGGCCCTCTGAGGGGGCCTTTAGGGCCCCCAGAAGAGTTTTCTGGGTCAGAATCAAGAGCCTTTTTGCATTCTGTGAGCCCAGTCACTTTGCCTCTGTTCGAGGTAGGTTTTCCAAAGCATCTTCCTGCTCCAACAGGGGGCGGGGGTGGTGGGGGTAGTTTGCCACAGGAACTCCCAGCTGCTGCAGGTGCTGTGTGGCTAAAGCCACCTCCCAGTTCAGTGTGCTGAGGGCAGGATGTGGGGGAGGGCACCTAGGAGGAAGGTGTCGGGGCAGGGCTTACCAGGACCCACGGGGAAGTATTAGACAGCTTTTGGGATTACACTTTGGATAGGGGGCTGCAGGTCCCCAGCATCAGAGCCCACTCTTTCTCCCCCATTCCTGAGTTTGGAGAAAGGCTGCCAGCTGGTGCCTCATCCCTACCCCTCACCAGAAGAGGTCCTGTGCATGCCCGCTGCCCCTCAGTCCCCAGTCCCGCAGCTGCTGTGCAGTCCTGCTTCTCTTTCTGCCTCCTCCCCTGCATCATTCCTGCCGTAGCTGTAGACCTCTCCACCTGGCTACCCCTGTGCTGCCCACGAGCCCTCCTGTGCCGCACCACACACCCACACTCACATGCACGCACATTCACACATGCTGTTCTCTTCCAGGACAAACCCTCCCTGGTTCCTGAGGCCCTGGGGACCAGTGGGGGTGTGTCTGTCTCTCTCCAGTGTCTCTTTCTCCTCTCTGCCTTTCCTTAGACATGTACCTTTTACCTCCTGTCTGGCCTAGCTTCCTCCATGAAGTGCTGTTTGGTTTTCTCAGCAGGAGCCTCCCCTTCCCAAGGCTCCCGCTGTTCCTCTGCCAGTCCTGCCCTGGGGCCCTCACTCCCGGGTGGTCACTGTTGACTGATTACTCATCAGTGTTCCCTCTCTAGACCCTGGTTCTGATGTCCATGCCCAGCAGGGCTGGCCCAAAGGAAGTGGTGGGAAATGTTGGGGAGAGTTGGCTGCTGTGGGGCTTTGAGGAAGCCTCTTTCCTTCTCTGGTTAGGAAGTTATTGCAGCAAGGCAGGGCAGCCCTGCACACTGATGCAGCTTTTCTCATTCTACTCCTTTCCACAAGGCTCACAGGTCACACGGCTGCTGCCTCAGAGTCACCGAGGCACCGCTGTGCCAAGGCACAATTGGTTTATGTTAATATCACCCACCCCAGGAAACCTCCCTTGACCCCGTCCCTAGGTCTGGCTGAGATGACCGTCAGTCCTACTCTCATCTGTAGGATTGCAGGAATAACAAATGACACTTAATCACAGGCCTCTGAACAAAAACTGGGACCCAACAAATTTACAAATTTGAGTGTGCTGATTTCATTTGTAGACCCTGGGAAAACCGATGCCTGTACCTTTCCCAAGCCCTGGCAGGGCATTGGCACAGATCTGCTATCGCCCTGAGTCTCTGTAGGGGTCTCTGTGTCCATGCCTTCTCAGCAGCTCACAACTGCTGCCCAGGGAGATGAAGCCCACCTGCTCCTTTGCCAGAGGAGAAAAGGACTGGCTTTTCAGGGTGTGTGATCCAATCCGTGCTGGCCTTTGTCACCTGTTTCCCTGAGCAGCTGCTCAGAGCTGTGGAGTACGCTGCAGTCTGCAGAGTGCGATGGCCCCTTCCTGAGTCCCAGCGACTCACCAGGGTCACAGCCAGAGCTGGGTGGATGTGTGCCCTCTAGATGAGGCTAATCGGAAGATATTCAAGGGCATCAAGCTGCCCCGCCCAGCTTGGTGTGTACATTGTCCCGGGGGACTTCCTCCCATCCAGGGTGGGGCAGGTCAGATGTGGGTCAGTAAATTTCTGTGACCTGGCAGCATTCTCTGGAATTCTCCCAAGTGAGTATGCAAGAGTTTCAGCGTTCACTTCCTTCCACTCTCTGCACATCTCTATGCAAGTGAACATATTAAAGTACCTGAGAAGTCCTGCAGCAAAAGCTTCTGCTTAGCTTGACACAGCTGAGTCTTTGCAAATGATTTTGAGTACTGAACTTCCCCTTTTCAAGAAATGTTTTAAAAAAGTTAATGCTGCTTTATTATTATTATTATTATTTTTTGAGACAGAGTCTTGCTCTGTCGCCCAGCCTGGAGTGCAGTGGCGTAATCTTGGCTCACTGCAGCCTCCGCTTCCTGGGTTCAAGTGATTCTCCTGCCTCAGCCTCTTTAGTAGCTGGAATTATAGGCATGTGCCACCATGCCCAGCTAACTTTTCTATTTTTTGTAGAGACAGGGCTTCACCGTGTTGCCCAGGCTGGTTGCAAACTCCTGACCTCAAGTGATCTGCCTGCCCCAGCCTCCCAAAGTGCTGGGATGACAGGCGTGAACCACTACACCCGGCTGCTTTATTACTATTATATCAAATACCAGTTTGGAAAACTGCCTCAAGGAATGCTCTCTTGGGACTGGAAAGCAATGAATATAGAAAGAGTACAGCTTCAGGGCTTAAATAATAATCTGTGCAGGCTTTGTAGGAATTTGAGTCAGAGTTTCCCCTCCTTATTGTTAAAAAGGATGCATAGAAAATATTTTTGACTTGGAGAATTCTTTGCCACCTGTGGCCGGGGCTGCCAGTTGCCATTCTAGGGGGAACATGGAGATAAAGCAAACGTTGAAATATGTTTTTTGTTGTCAGCAAAAATAAACATCCCAGGCCGGAAGCCAGGGCATGGAAGGGGAAAAGTTTGGGGACATGCAGTTGGAATCCCACTTGGAGATGGGCACTTATTCTCATACCACCACCTCTTGGAGCCAGACCAGGAGGACTTAGGGGGTCTGGGGCCCTCGTTAAAGCCCAGCCCCCCAGGTTCCAGACAAGGGAAATGATGGCTCAAGGTCCCAGAGCAAGTCAGTGCCAGGCTCCTGACCCCAGCCCGCTGCTCTCTTCGAAGCATCATGGTTTCCGAAAATCTTATCTAAGTCCCTTGTTCCATGAGGCCATAAAAATGGCAACTGCCATGTATGAAGCGCTTACAGCCTGTACCAGGCAAGGTGCTGATGCCTCACCTGTGTTAACTTCCATAGCGGTCTCTCCAAAGGGACTGAGGCATCTAACTCCCTCACTCATGGCCCTTTGCCAGCTTCCCCCACTCTGAGGACACTGACTTTAATCGTGCCCCCACCTCTTTGTCCCCTGTCCCCTGTACCCATGCTGGCCTCCTCTGCTCGGGACCCCTGCACTTGCCTTCTTCTTAGTTCAGAACATTCTTCCCCAGGTCTCTCCTGGGCCTTCTTCTTGCCCAACCCTTCTTTAGAGAGGCCTTGGATTCATTTGCCAGTGCTGCTGTCACAAAGGGCCACAAACTGGGCAGCTTAGATAGCAGAAATGCACCCCTCCCAGTTCTGGAGGTGACAAGTCTGAGATCCCATGCAGGGCTCCTTCCGAGGCGGCGGGACCTGTACCAGCCGTCTCTCCCTGCTGGGGGTGGATTGCCGGCCGTCTTTGGCGTTCCTGGGAATGTAGAAGTATCACCCTCATCTCTGCCTCTGTCTCCTCACGATGTTCCTCGTTTGTGGGGGTCTATGTCTAAATTTCCCCTTCTTATAGGAGCACCAGTCATTGTGGACTAGGGACCTACCCTGCTCTGGTATAACCTCATCTTAACAAAGGTCATCTGCAAGGACCCCATTTCCTAACAAGGTCACGTTCTGAGATACTGGGGCTTAGGACTTCAACATACTGTTTTTTGGGAACACAGTTTAGGCTGTACCAGGCCTTCTGACGAGTGCCCCCCTTTCCCATCATGCCCTCTGCACTTCATTGATACTGCAGCCCTTGGTGGTACCTGCAGTCACTTCATTTACTTGTTTGTCTGTCTCCCACACTAGGGTGTGAGTGTGAGCACTGAGGACAGGGACCTGGTGGTCGTCTTCACATTGTGTCTTCAGAGCTTGAGCAATGCTAGGCACAAAATTACTGTGTTCACTTAATTACTCAATGAATGAGTGCATGAATGAATGAATAAACAAATGAAAGAAAACAAGTCCTGTTGTCTTTCCCATCCATCACTCACACAAACTGAGGCTTTGAGAAAACCGGAGCAGAGTAAAGAAACAGGCTTTTGTGTGTGATTCATGAAGCAGTAACGGTTTCTCTTTTATTTACATCTTGGATAAAGGGCAGAAGCAAGAAGGGTGGCTGTGACTGCATTCTTGATGTTTTCAGCATTTGTCAAGTGGGACGTGTCACCTCATTTTATTTTTGCACATTCTCCAGTCAGCTCTACTGAGTGTAAATGCGGGGTGCCACTCTCACACCCTCAGTTCCCACGTTGGCAGTTGGAAGGGAGTGCTGCATGTATTGCGCGCTAACTTTGTGCTTACCATCTGGGAGGGAAGTTGGGATCCAGGTGGTTCAGTCCTGGATCTGAAATCCTCTGTGGGAAGTGCAGAGAGACAGGGTAGCTGGGTGTCTGGAAGAGGGTAGCAGCCTTTGAATTCATCTGGCCGAGAGCTCAGATAGAAATCGATCCCTCGCCACAGCACGTGTTCAGCTTCGGGACAGTCAGATGTGGTGCACCGAAGACAATTGGCTGGGGACTGTCAGTGGCTTCCTCTGTTACCCTTGCCTTGTCCACTCTCTTTGGGCCTGGGAGGGTCGCTGTCTGTGACTGTCCGATCCTCTCTATGCTTGGCTCTAGAGGAAGGGGCCTGCAAGATGCTCATGGCCTGCTTGGGAGGACAAGGGTCATGCCCAGGAAGCCGTGCTGGTGACCAAAGGTGGTGGCCGTCTCCTGCCTTGTATGTGCTTGTTGTAAGAGCCGTGGCATCTTTGGCCCACAGGGATCGTGGTCTGCCAGCTTGGCTGAAAGCGCAGCTGCCTGGTGCTTGTGTGCATTTTGAGCTTCCTGTGGCCCATGTCTCCTCTCTACAAGGTACACCCTGGGACTGAAGCTAGGGTGGCTCGAGTGTCCTTGACTACTCTGTTGCCCAGAGACGGCTTGCTTTTTCTTACCCTGCCAGGCCCAGGGCATGTGTGGCTTACTCCCGGGCTGCTTGGGACATCGTGGAATTCTTTAACCAGGAGATTCTCACCTCCCCCACCATACCCTCCAGAGTCCAACGCAGACATAACTAAGCTCAGGGTCCCCAAGGGTCTAGGCCCCAGGTGGAGGTGAGGGGTGGGCAGTGTGAGGTGTTGGCTGTAGGGAAGGGAGTGGTAAGAAAACATGGGCCTGCCCTTACTCTCAGTGACCTTCCACAAGTTCCCTCATCTCATCCTGTCCTCATTTTTTTGGTGCAAAGCAGGGATAACATGTCCTTGGAGGGTGGTTATGGAAATGCCCAGTACATACTGTATGGATAGGTGAATGGCACGAATCTCTCCAGCCTTGCGGAATCAATTCAGACCATGTTTGCTGGTTTCTAGAACAACTGGGCACGGTGCCGGGCCACACAGGGGACATGGGGAGGAGTAAGACATAGTCCTTGTCCTCAGGGAGAGGGCACAGGCTAACGAGAATGCTCTGCAACTCATCAGTGGTGTAAGCTCAGTCAGCTTGAGCCTCTCTGTTCTCCCTGAGTAGGCACCACTGTGAGGAGGCAGTGAAGTGTTCTCAGTGGGAGGGAGGAGCCACAGCCCCACCATCATGCCTGGGACGCTGAGGCTTAGAAATGCCGAAGCTGAACCTGAAGGCGGTTACCATTTGGCATTGGAGGTGGGAGATCCAATGGGAACTGTGATTGATGAGGTTCCGGAGTGTCCGAGAGCTGACACCTGCTTGGGGAGGGTGCCTGCAGGGGGCCTGCTCTGGCCCAGGCTTGGTGCTAAGGCTTCACCAACACGGTCTTGTGGAATGCTGGTGGCATCTGTCATCGGCTCTATTGTACCAGTGAGGAAACAGTGTCTCCAGGGGGTTGAAGATCACTGACTGAAGGCCCAGGTCTGCCCACAGCTGCCTCTGCTGCTCCATTGCTTCCAGTACCTGGGACTTGAGTTCCAAAGCCATCCTTGGCATAGGCACACAGTGAACAGTGCCTGGGGAGAGATTGTCCTGGCTGGAGAGCTCGTTAACAGGCTGAGCAAAGGTGTTAAAATAGGCTGCCCTGTACCTCTGGGAGTTGGTTTCCTGGTCATGTCACAGTCCAGTGGAGACTGGTGGCGTCTCCAAGCAGTGACTCAATCTGGGTTCACTCCATCAGGTTATTCTGTCATCCAGTGTTTTTCGTCAGCCACATGAATGAGGTCTAGGGAAGGCATGCTGTTTATCATACACTTGAACTAGCTTGGCCTGGAAGCACCCACTATGTCTGCTCCCATTCTGTTGGCCAGGACATGTCCTGTGGCTCCTGTGCACATGCAAGGGAACCAGGGCATGTTGAGTGTGTGGCTATGGGAGAGCATCTGCTGCTGGAGCCAGCAGATGTGTGAGCCCATAGTGCCAGTTTCCCACTGAGGTCCTCTCAGTGTAGAAAGCCAAGCACCAGCCCCTTTTTTCCCCCACTGCACTCTAATCTAGGTGACTTGGAAAGTACTGAAGCCTCAGGCCAGATGTTGGAGAGAGGAAAGCCAGGATTCCTCGGGCACTGAGAGCAGGGAGGGTTTTTCAGTGAGCCCCTTGTGCTCAGCCAGAGCAGCTGGGTCAGGTGGCCCTGGGTGAGCCTCAGGTTGTCATGTGTGCCATTTGGTGGGAAAGGGCAGTTGGACAGCAGTGAAAATCATTTCTGTTTTCTGTTGATGACTGTCTTGCTCACTCAGTGGCTAGTGCATGGGCTCTGAGATCTGCGGAGGAGTCCTGAGAGGCACATGTACACGGTTGTCCACGTGCATGCACATGTTGTAGACGTGTCCCTGTGTTGGAACATCTGGAGTGTGGTTCTCCAGTTGTGTAGCCCAGAGTCTGCCTCCCTGGCCTGGCCCCTCCCAGCTCCTTCCTCATTAGCTATGTGGATGAAGGCGAGTTGCCTTGGTGTCCCCATCTGTACAATGGGAATAATAATTGGCTCTGCCTCATGGGGTCATTGAGGTGATTAAGTGAGATAGTTCATGCAAAGTGCTTAGAGCTGGGCTGGGTGCACAGAGGTGCTCAATGGCTGTTAATTATTGGCTGGATTTGAAACTAAGCCTGTCTGACTCTCAGACTTCAAACGTGTGTTCTTCCTAAAGACTGCTTGCTCAGTTGGTAATTTACAAACTTGCAGTAAGTAAATAAGACATTTTACTGGTTTTAAATTTCCAGGAGCACATGATGAGAAGTCTCCCTTTCACCCTGGTCCCACAAGCCCCCGGTCCTCTCCCCTGTGGTGGCTGCCACTCTGACCAGTTTCTTGTGCATATCCCCACATACTCTGTGCATATCCAGTAAGATCTCACTTAAGTCTTTGATAGGTTCTTGAGGACTGTGACTTTAAACAAAATATATAATGAAACCAATTTTTTTCTCACTGTTATAAAAAAGTGACACTGAAGGAATTGATGTTATTTGAGGACCTGCTGTACAATTCAATTGATGCCGCCCCCTCCAAGAACCTATCCCCAATGTTCAATGAAGACTTACTGTACAGGCAAATGTTGATTTTGTGTAACCCTTTTTTTCCCTCCCCATACATATTCTAGTGTGCTATACTCAGTGATCGGCACCTTCTTGGAGATCTTTCCATGTCACTACAGGAAGCACTCCCCGCTCTCTTCTGCATGGTCTTCCACCATATGGGTCATCATAAGTGATTCAGTCCCTTCTTGTTGGACTTTAGTTATTAATTTTTGGCGATTACAAACAGTACAGCAATGTGCGTAAGTGCATATGTGGGTGAGTTCACCCTGTGGGATCAGCTCCTGGAAGTGGGACTCCTGGATGAGAAAGGTTATGCATTTAAATTGTGACAGATATTACCAACTTGCTGCCTGTTGAGATGGTCAAATTCACATCCCCCCAGACCTGGCCGACACAGCGTGTTACCCGTCTCTCTGACTTTCAACAATCTGGTGCATAAAAAAATGATATCCTAATGTAGTTATAATTTGCATTTGTTGTATGAATGAGGTTGAATATTTTCTTATATGTTGGGAGCCTTTTGTAGTTAATTTTCTGCACTTACGTTCAAACGTATCTTTTTTTCATGTTTTCTGTTGTGTTAGGTTGTCTTTTTAAAAAAATCAGTTTGTACGATCTTAATTATATTTGAGAGAGATTAGTCATTTGTGATATCAGCTGCAAATATAATAATGTGGTGTTCTTGGTTAAGAGGATTCATGACCAAACCATGGATTTTCCTTAAATTGATACATAAATATAACTAATTCTCCATCCAAGTCCTATTCTTTTTTTCTTTTTTTTAGACAGGGCCTCACTCTGTCCCCCAGGCTGGGGTGCAGTGGTACAGTCTGTGCTCAAACCATGCTCCTGCCTCAGCCTCCTGAGTAGCTGGGATGATAGACATGGGTGTGTGTGCACCACCAGCCTGGCTAATTTTTGTATTTTTTTAGAGATGGGGTCTCACTCTGTCATCTAGGCTGGTCTCAAACTCCTGGACTCAGGCGATCCACCTGCCTTGGCCTTCCAAAGTGCTGGGATTACAGGTGTGAGCCACCGCTCCCAGCTCCAAGTCCTATTCGTAAGGGTGTGTAGGAAAAATAAATGAGCATGACTGGTCAGGAAGATTGTGAAAAATGGAGGACCTAGCTCTTATTGGTATTAAACTGTATTATGAAGCTATTGTAATTAAAACAGTGTGGAAAAAAGAAAACCAAACCAAATCAATGTGGTATTGATGCAAGACAAATTAATGGAGAGTCCAAAATATGTGGGAATTATGAAAATATTGGCATTTGAAAACAGTGGGTAAAAGATAGGTAAGTAAATGTTGTTGAGACACTTGAGTGCCCATCGGGAAGAAAACGTACACAGATGCACACCTCAGTCTTCCACTGAAACAACTCCTGGTGGATCCAAGATCTAATGATAACAACTTAAAATGTAAAAATAGTTGAGAAAACCATGGGCTGATTTAAAAAACAGTCTAGGGAGCAAAGATCAAAAGATGAAAATATACATTTGAATTACATAAAAGTCAGGATTTTATGCCTGGCGAAACCACCACAACTAAAATAGAAAGACAACAACGTGGGCGGTGCTAGGCCTTACCACTGCCTGCTCGCCCCCACAGCCTCCGTTCCTGCCCTTGTTTTCCAGGTTGGGGTGCCAGTGCCAGGCCCTTCAGCTTGGAGAGTTTCGCGAAGCTGACAGTGGTGTGCTGTGTCGGTGGCTGGCAGGATGGAAAGACCCTGATTCCAGCCCTGGACAGGCTCTGGCTTCCTGACCTAGGTGGCTCTCAGGAGATGGTGTGGTTGAAAACTTGAGGCCTGCCAACTAGGATTTCAGAATTGTCCTCTTCTCCTGGAGCTGGGGCACGTCTGGGTTGGCAACGCTGTGCTTGTGGGTGCTTCCCTGCTTCTGGCCCCCTCAGATTGTATCTCGGACCACATGATAGCTCCCCCCAGCCTCATTCCCTGCACGTCAGGAAAGGACGTCCAGCTGGCTGTGTTGTCGGCCCACTCCCCTTCCTGATGAAGGCAGAAAGCTCAGGAGCCTGTGTCCTGGAGCCACAGGGACCTGGGGGTGTTGGGGGAGATTTGCTGGTTATATAGCCTCAGTTCGGTTGTTTTGCCTCTTGACTTCCTTGCTTCATGTGTGAAATGGCGACAGTGGCCTCTGCCTCCTAAGGACATGGAGTTTACGTACTTAGGAGATTAGGTCTGTCATTTGCTCAGTGCAGCACCTGGAATATGATAAGGGCCCCGGTAGTTCTGGTGGAGGTGATGATCAGAATCATGCCGGTGGAAAGCCAAAGGAGGCCAGAGAACATTCAGCCTCGTGTGAGGAAGAAAGTCCTATTTGCTGACACCAGTGCAGCATAGTCAGCTCTAGTCACAGAGGGAAGTAATCGCCGGTCGGCCCTGGCTGTGTGCTCATCACGACTATAGGAAGGATATTTCTTTACCCTCACTCTGCAGGCGAGGAAGCAGGCTTGGGGAGGGGAGGGATGTACCCTTTCCCAGGCTGCACAGCTGGAGGCTCAGCCCCTGCCCTCTGACCTCTGGGCATCCTTCTCCCTGGGGAGGGAGCACCTCTGTGCTTGAGGTGGCCTGGGAAGAAGAGCATTGGCCAGCCATGGAGGAGTGCTGCGGGCAAGAGGATTCTGTAAGTTCCTTCCTCCAGGCCTGGCAACAGGAGGTTAATGTGTGGGATCCTCTCCGCTCTCCCCACAACACACACAGAGTGCGGTCAGGCTTTGTTACGTGGCCTCTGATTCCCGCCTTGTGGGTCCAGATCTGCCAGCCCTTTTATGCCCCCCTTTTTTTTCTTTTTCTGCCAGCCTGTGATTCATACTTTCCCCCCGGGACAGGACTAGATTGGTGCCTGGCAACAGAGGGAGGGGTTAGCTCCTATCAGCTCTAACTGTAGCCTCTCAGGTGCCACTGTGAACAATAACACAGATGAAGCAGCCCCTTGGCCAAGACACACAGATCGAGGGACTCATCTGGCAGATTGAAGGGACTGCTAGGGGTGAGCTTTCCTGGGATGCTGGGGAGTAGCCACGTCCGTGATGTGGCTCTATCGAGGCTCCTGCCTTCTGCTCCTAAGGACTCTGACAAGTTATCTTCCTCTTACAGGATAAATCCCCATTCCTCTCTCATCCAAATACTAAACTACAATGTGAAAAAAATCACAACTAAATTCCGTTCTCAACCTTGCAGTCACCTGTCGGGGCCTGTTTGCCTTAATCTGCTTTTCTCCCCTTCCCTTTCCCTTCCCTTCCGTCCTTCCTTTGTTTCAACAAATGAAAAAGAAAAGCTTGGGGTAGGGGGACCACCTATTTTATGAGGACAGATTAGGTTGTGCCGTATTTACCAACAGCCTCAAAATCTTAGCTGAAAACCGTGGGTTATTCCACACTCATGCCACATCTCCACAGGGCCAGCTAGAGGCTCTGTCCATCTTGTTCACTCAGAGATCCACAACTGAGCAGCCGCATCTGGAAGGTCGCTGGTCTTGCACCAGAGGGGAGAGAGGGCTCTGGAGACCTCACTCCTGCAGTTACGGGCTCTGCCCAGGAAACAGCATGTTCTATTTTCACTCACAGCTCATTGGCCAGAATGAGTCACATGATCACCCATTTACCAGGGAATCAGGAAGTGCAGTCCTGCCTTGTGTCCAGAAGAGGGGCTGATAGGCCAGGCGTGGTGGCTCACACCTGTAATCCCAGGACTTTGGGAGTCCAAGGTGGGCGGATCATGTGAGGTCGGAAGTTTGAGACCAGCCTGGCCAAGCATGGTGAAACCCAGCACGTCTCTACAAAACAAACAAACAAAAACAGAAAAGTGGCTGCTACTCACAGTCCTTTTATTTTCATATTCTGAGTTTTCTTATCAGCCTTTTCCACAGTAAGTGTTGGTTCATGTGGTTGTAATTCAAGCACCTACCCATATCTCTATCAAGACCTCTTCATTGTCATCTCAGTGACTGCTTTTGTTGTTGTTGTTGTCATTTTTTAAGAGATATGGCCAGGCACAGTGGCTCACGCCTGTAATCCCAGCACTGCGGGAGGCTGAGGCAGGTGAATCACTTGAGTTTAGGAGTTCAAGACTAGCCTGGCCAACATGGTGAAACCCATCTCTACTAAAAATACAAAAACTGGCTGGGTGTGGTGGTGCACGCTTGTAATCCCAGCTACTCGGGAAGCTAGGCCAGAGAATTGCTTGGACCCGGGAGGCGGAGGTTGCATTGAGTGGAGATCATGCCAGTGTACTCCAGCCTCGATGGTAGACCGAGACTCTGTCTCAAAAGGAAAAAAAAAAAAAAGATGCAATCTTGCCATGTTGGCCAGGGTGCATTCAAACTCTTGTGCTGAAATGATCCTCCCACCTCAGCCTCATGAGTAGCTGGGATTAAAGGTGTGCCCCACTGTGCCCAGCCACACCATCTCAGTGGCTCGTGACTAGCCCTTTGTAGTGGCATGCCCAGCATTAGCCAGCACCCCATTTTCGCACATGCACTCTGTGTCTTTTCTCTTGTCAGTATGTTGTCAGTGACTCTCCCTAGGCCAGAAGTGGCCTTCACCTGTTGATCATTTCCTTAGGCCAGCATCCCAGGAGTGGGTGTGCTTATCCTTTGCCTGCTCTTGGACCCGCCCCTCCAACACCCAGTGTTGAGAATGCAGAACAGGACTGGCCCATCCTGAGAACTCAGGGCCAGTCCTATTCTTAAGGAGCTGTGCTTGCCGAATGGGTGTAACTTTTCAGGGTCTAATGTCAACTCATAAATTCCCAGAACTTCGGCTCTACAAGGTAGCGCCATCCTTAGGCCATTTAGTTGTCTCGACCCTTTATCTTAGAGAGAAAAGTTTACCCACTCTTATGCCTTCAGGAGTTGGCTGTTTCTTCCCATTACCTGAGTAATTGGAAACCAGTTACTCAGGAATCAGGGAATTGGGTCAGAGAGCGTTTTCAACAGCTTCCCTCCCCAGCCTGGGGCAGAGGCTGCTAGGGTGACCAGTACTGTCCTTGTCCCAGGCTGCTGGTCTTGGTGGCAGCCCCCGGTGACCTCTAGCTCTTCACCTCTCTGGGGCTCCTTTGAGAGTGAGAGTTGTACTTGCCAGGGAAAGGCCTCCATCTCCTCTTTTCCAGGCTTCGTTTGGAATCAAACCCATTGAAAACACACCACTGTGTGTCATGGAGTCCTCCAAGGCCAAGCTCCTTTCCTTCTGTTTTTGTTTTGTTTTGTTTTGTTTTGTTTTTGAGTGAGGATCTTATTCTGTCTCCCAAGCTTGAGTTCAGTGGCATGATAGCTGACTGTAACCTCTGCCTCCCGGGTTTGAGCAATTCTCCCACCTCAGCCTCCCAAGGAGCTGGGACTACAGGTGCCCATCACCACACCTGGCTAATTTTTGTGTTGTTTGGTAGAGATGGGGTTTCACCATGTTGGCCAGGCTGGTCTCAAACTCCTGACCTCAAGTGATCTGCCCGCCTGGCCTCCCAAAGTGCTGGGATTACAGGCACGAGCCACTATGTCTGGCCACAGCGTCCTTTTTGAAGTCTGTCCATGAGGTTTCCAGATCTGACTTTTTCTTCTGAAGAGACCTGCTTCTGCTTGGCAAGGCCTTTGAACTTTGGTGATGGCAGTTCTGTCCCAGATTCTCAGATCCATGGAGAGGGCAGAGGAATAAGTCAGACTTCAGCCCTCTCACCCGTTATTGGTTGGGACAAAACTTTTGGGAAGTTTCCACCGATCAGTAATAATAAGAATAGTAAGTATAGGGAAACACAATAGCTGACATTTATTGAGTGTCACTGGCTGGGTACTGCTAAGAGTGGGTGTGAAGTTGTGAGATTGTGACATGTTATTTAACCACCCTGCGCCTCTCGTGAGTCCGCATCTCAGACCATTGTGAGAATTGAGTGACTCACTGCATGTGAAGTGCTTAGAGCAGAGCCTGGCACCAAGCAAGTTTGCAAGAGGTGGGTGCTAGTGCTGGGATCACGAGGCTTCTTGCTTTAAAGACAAGGAAACTGAGATTCCTAGAGGATGGTGGCAACACAGCCCTCTCCATTACCTGAGTAACTGGAAACCAGTTACTGAGAAATTGAGGAATTGGGTCAGAAAGATTATATGATACCACAGAGGAAGAGCAGCCTCCAGCTCTGGAGCAGGAGACAATGGATTAAAGAATCAGCTTCATAACTGGGGTTATAGTGCAATCTTGGAGGGATGTGCAAAGGGTTCTGGGGCTGTGGGGAACACAAGGGAGCCACTAATTATTCCTGTTTGGGCTGAGACGAGTTGAGAAATGTGAAAGAGGATTGAACTTTTGCTCTGGGACTCTTAACAATCCTGTGAGGTGCAGGGAAGGGTTAATAGCATCCTCATTTTATGACTAGGGAAACGGAGGTACTCCACAGCTCAGTGACCTGCTCTTGTTCAGAAGCTGGTGGATTGGGGATGGGTTTCTAGGCCTGTCTGCCTGGCCCACCCCTCCCCAGTTCCAGGTCCTGGGAGAGACGGAGTGTCAGGACGTAGCTCAGCTTGGTTACCAGGCTGGGTACGATTGGGTTAATCATTTTGGAAGTCAAAGAGGACTTTGGGGCCACTGGGGTTTGTAGGCCTTTGTCCTGTCTCCCGGCCCTGCCCCCACCTCTAGTAAGTCTCTGCCTTCGTCCCTGAGGGAAACAGTGGCCCCTTGTTTTCTCCGAGTTCTGAACTCCAAGCGCCACACAGAGCAGGATCCAGCATGGGCCCTGCAAGATGGCGTGACTTGGAAACAGAGCGCCCACAGACCTCAGGTCCCGGCGGGCAGCCTTTCATTGAGACACTCTTGCTCCTGCTGAGAGGGACAAACCAGACCCCATCCTCTGAGGAGGACAAGAAGTCCCTGGGAATATTCTCTTTTCTGGGGGCAGAGTGTGGTCAGAAAAGCAGAATGACAACCTTGAAATGAGTTTCTGTCCCCATGGCATCTGCGAGACATGCCTCTGTGGTGCCCTTCCCCCTCGGGCATCCCCCTGCACAGTGTCCTTTCCTCCATGGCCTCCCCAGTCTCAGGAGCCGGGCCCTTTCTCCTATAGGGCCGCACCCAAGGGCCCATCTCTTTTCCAGCCAGTGGAGGGAGACCGCAGCCCGTTTGCAGTGTGTTCAGGGGACAGGCCCCTTCAGGGCAGTTGTGGCATGTCAGGCACCTGAGGAAGAGCCACCAGAGCTGCCAACAACCCTGCTGGTACCCAGCACAGATGCCACCGCGAGAGGCGGGTGCACCTGAGAGCGGCCTAGGCCTTGTGTGTCCCAAGCTGCTGTTCTCACAAAAGGGTTTTACTGACATGAAAATGCTTGGAAAATACACGAAGGAGGGTGGCCCGTTTCCAGAGCTCAGCTGTTTACCTTCAGCAGAGCGCCAGGGATGCGGAGAGCTTATTTTCCAAACAGCCACGGTTGTCAGGTCTGCGGGCCTCAGGCCGATGCCAGGCAAGGACACCAGGGCGTCCCCTCTGCTCACCTCCTTCCCCAGCACCAAGGGAACCCCACCGTTTCTCCCAGGCAGGGAAACCTGGAGGGCTGGCTGGAGATGCGGTGTCCCGTCTCCCTGGCGGGCATGGGGGTTCTGCAGGCCTGGATGCGTCGCTCCTGTGGCCCGGCTCCGCCTGCGCTCGTAGCTGTCTTGGCCTCTCGTTGGTGGTGCCTGTCCCATTGGAGCCACAGACTGTAGTGGAAATGGGTTGGTGTTTGGCTCTGTCTGACAGGCCAGTGTTCTCTGCCCATGGCCTCTCTACCTTCCTTCAGATTCTACTTTTTCTGGGAAGAGGTGTTGGGTGGAGTGTAATTTGCAGAGCCCAGCAAAGCTCTTGCAGTTTCTTCTTTCTATCAAAGGGGAAACTGAGGCCCCAGGGGATGGCAAGCCCAGGTCAGCGGGCTGCTTGTGGAGGCTGACACGTGGGCATTGCTGCAGTCTCTATCCTGGCCGCTCCACCTGCGTGGCCCTGCTTGGTCATTTTCCTTCCTGGGCCGTTGGTGTCCTGGTCTGTGCAGCAGGGAGCGTCTTCCCCGGCCCCTCGGCTTGCCGTGAGGATGAGCCAATGCCAGGTCTCAGGAGATACTGGGAAGTGTCTTTCCCATCCCCTTCTTCACCCAAGAGCCCCAGAGATGGGCAACTTCTCAGCTAGCCTGGTTTTGGTTTTATTTTGTGTTGTTTTGTACACAGGCCTGTCACCATGGGGAGGGAACAGCATTCCTTAGTAGTTTCTTATTGTGAGGTCTAAAGGATTTTTTTTTTCTATATAGGGGAAATCCCTTAACATCTTTCCTGGCAAACAGTAAGAAAGAGGAGTTAAAGACACCAGCAGACAAGAGCTGCCCCGTTGCGGGGGTGCAACAGAGAAGAGTTTAGTAAGGGACCGTCACAGGGTGCGGGCAGGCCCGAGAGCCAGCACAGGACAAAGTTCCCTGCTAACAAGCCCTGAGAGCTGTCACCACCCCTAGGCCTGAGGGGACAAGGGGACCAAAATGTACCTGGAGCCATAGGGAAGGCGGTAGTATTGAGAGAGGGGCTGCCCTGCTCCATGGGGACTGTGTCTCCTGCCAGAAATATGGCAGGGGGTCAGGGCGTGAGGATGCTGCAAGTACACCCCTCCCTCTCTCCTTCTTGCCCATCTTCTGTTGTGCCTCCAGTTGGCCCAACTTGGCCAGAGGAGAAGGCAGCCAGGTGGTTGTGGCCTTAGAGGACAGCTGCCTAGGGCACAGAGCAGGCATGGGGAGCGGGGTTGTGGGGGCAGGCAGTGGGGAATGGAATGAGAAGCGCAGCCTGAGATCTGAATTTGTGTCCCCGCTCCACCGCCTTCCTGCTGTGAGACCCTAGGCAGGTTTTAAAAGTCTCCGTCCTCTACTTTCCTCATTTGTAAAATCACTTCTCATAGTGATTGTTAAATACAATGAAAGAAATGCACGCAAACTTTGAGTGTGGTGCCGACTGCCAGTGAGCATTTGTAGTTGTCATTATGATGTCTTTAGTAACATCTTTAAAACAGTCAGCCTTGAATCCTGGAGGGAAACCCACTTGGGGGTGGGGATGAGAGCAGGGGTGGGGCTTGTGACCTTCTCTGGCCTCTGCTGAGGCCAAATTGGGGGTCAGCCAGGTACTGGGCTGGCGCTGCTGCCTCCAAGGCACTGGCCTTGCAGTTGGTGGTGGCTGTGGGCTGGGAGGGAGGCATGTGGCGGGTCAGGCAGCGGGTGTCAGGCTGCCCCGGCTTTTGGCAAGTGTTCCTGTGTTGGGGTCAGGTGACGCTGACTGTCTGTTGGCCAGAGGCCTTGGGGACAGATCATCCCAACCTCAGGCACTTGCAAAAATAAACACCTTCCCCGGCAAAGCAGGGGAGCAGCGTGGAACAGATTGCAGGCAGCCCTGCACGCCTTCGCTTCTCCCGATGAGCCCAGATTTCAGTGTGAAGTGCAAGCGGCTGGTCGCTCGAAGCAGCAGCTTCTAGATTCCTGAGGACCACAGCTTTGCCAAGACTTTTTATAGGTTAGCAGAAGCAGTATCCGCTTAGATCTAAGTTCTGATCAGGCTGTATGACGTGAGTCATTTACTTAACCCCTTGGAGCCCTAGTTTCCCTAGGTGGTTGGGCAGATGGAATGTGTTCAGAAAAGCCTTTCTCTGTAAAGCCATTTCTCAGCATCACTTGCCTGGCCTGTTGACACCGTCACCTTGATTCCTCTTATGTGTCTTCTGCGTCCTGGGTAGCATGGGGCTTGGGGAACAGAAGTACAAACGTGGGCCGTGCCCTTGAGGAGTTAGCAGGAGAGAAGAGTTGTGGGGTCTTGGAGGGTTTGCCCTGCTTGTCCTGTCTGTATTTTCCATGTCAGCCCTCCTGCCCCATCTCCAGAGTGCTACAGGGAGGCTTGAGGGTCCTCTGGTGATGTGCCCCGGGGTGGACAGGAGGATGGGGGCAGTGGACTCAGGTGCTGAAGTTGTTGTTTTTGTCTGTGTTCCCTGCCTCCCAGCTGAACCTTAGCCGGCCGATCGAGGAGCAGGGCCCTCTGGACGTCATCATCCACAAGCTGACCGACGTCATCCTTGAAGCTGACCAGAATGATAGCCAGTCCCTGGAGTTGGTGCACAGGTTCCAGGTGAGTGAGGACCATGCAGCCCTTGGCTGTGGCATTTTCAGGAGGAGGAGGGAAGGCCCTGGAATGGCCGTGTGCGTGTTTAGGGCAGTAGCGGCTCTCTGGAGGTATAGTCTGGAGAAATGGCTCTGCCACTGGCGAGACATGGGCTTGTGGGTAGGTGCTTTGTGCGGCCTCGGTGTCCTCGGGTGTAGCATGGGGGCTGAACCAGGTCATGGTTGGGCCGTCTCCACCCCCTGGCTGTGTAGACACAGGTTTACTGATGAGGCACCACTGAGTTCTAGTGTGGCCTCCACACCCTCAGCACAGGCACGCGCAACCCTTTCCCCCAGCTCGGGTGAGCACAAGGGATGGAACCCTTTTGCTGCACTTGATAAAGGGGACTCCCGAGGGCCTTTGAACTGAGTCCTGCCTTGGTGGAGAACCCTGCCTCTGCCTGTTACTTTGACCTGGGTACTCACCTTTGAGCACAGCCAGAGGTATCTTGCTGAGTCCCTTGGTCACTTCCCTGTCCCCACCCCACTTCCCCAGCAGCCTCCCAGGTCCTGACCGCACAGTGACCTGCCCGCCGCCTTGGGGTTCTCATGCTGGCTACTGACTTGTTCTGTGTTCTTTCTGTTGTGGACAAGAACATGATTCTGTCCTCTGGAAAGCAGCTCAGAGGTCATGAAAAACAAAGTTGTATTGTCAGTCAAAATGCAGGCAAGATGGTAGCTGTTTTCGGGCCTGCCTGGTGGGATGGGGATGCCTGAGCTGGGGTTTCCAGCATGTGATAGGTGCAGATTTGGTGCCCTACTTTTCTTCATCAGGACAAAGGGCATCTCGCCCGCCTCCTGGTCATCCACTGTCGCCGTCCTGCTGACACTATTTTCTCCCTGTGTGTTTGGGGTTGGCCACCTTGGCCCCTCTTGCTTCCCTGGGGCTCTCACCCTGTTCCTTGGCCAATTCCCTGCTGCACATTCCTGCTTCCCACCAGGAAGTGGCCCCAGAGGCAGGTGCAGTCTGCTCCCGGCCTCCCCTGCTCGGGGGCAGGGCATGTCACACATTACGCCCTCCAGGGCGTCTGCCCCCCCAGTGGCCCCACGTCCATTCCACTTGCTGGACGCTGTCTCCTTCATCGGACTGGAGACTGTGGGAAAAACATGGTTGGGCTCCTCTGTGACCTCATGGAGCCTCAGTTTCCTTATTTTTAAAATGGGTGCTAGGAATAAGAAAAGCTCAGACCATGTTGGGAGGAGTGTGCTGGGGCTCGATGGGAACAAGACAGAAGAGAAGTGTGCCCTGGTGATGCACTGCTTCCTGAGCCCCTGTCCCATGCCAGGGCTGGGCTGATCAACACTCACCCACGTGCTGCATTTGATCCCCACAGCCTTGGTGCAGACTCACCAGCCTTGTTGATAAGCAGGAAGCAGAGGCGTGGGAACATATGCAGCTTGTCCACAGGGAGCCGGCAGAGCCGGGGGTCAGTCCTGACTTTCTCAGGTGAGCCACTGCTCATCCTGGGGGCTTGCTGTTCTGTTCCTCTCTGGCCCCAGCCTATACAACTGTCCTGGGGTGTGGTCCCAGCCAATCCAAGTCACACAGCGACTTTCCCCTGAGCCATTTGCTCCTGCCTCACCCCCGTCTCCTTCGGAAGGCCCCCGAGTCCCCAGTTCATGTTCCTGTGGTGCCCTCGGGGGACATTTTCTGGAGGAGCACAGCCATGCCTAGGCTGCCGCACAGCCCTTTGGTGCAGGGATAGCGCATCTCTTGCTGAGTCCATCTGGGGGATAGTGGCCTTCCAGATGCCTGATTACCATTACCTCCGAAAGCACCGCAGAGCAGTTACTGCATACCAGGCCCTGCTGGGAAGCGCTTCACGGCGGTTGACCCGCTTGCTCCCGTGAGCTGTAAGGTTTGATGATTCCTGTCCTGTGGATGAGGAAGCAGGTGCAGGGCAACTAGAAAGTGGTCCAGGTAGGATTAGAGCCTCCGCTAGCTTGCTCTCCTCACGTGCTGTGTGGCCTCTCCAGAGATGGGTGAGGTGGAGGACTTGGGAGTCAGACTGTCTTCAAGGCAGATCCTTGTTCCAAAACTTAGGAGCCGCTCGCCTCCCCCCAGCCTCAGTTCCTTCCTCCTTGGGTGGGCAGGTTGCTGGGAGGAGTAAACGCCTGTGGGTGTGAAGTTCCCGTTGTAGCTCAGTGCCACTTCGTCACACCCACACGGTTGCTCTTCCTAGAGAGAAGGCCACAGCTCCCGGCTAGCCTGGGCCCGGAGTTCTGGAACATCTGCTCCCAGGCTCTTATCCCTCTTGCCTGCTCCCCAGATACACACACAGCCCACAGCCCAGGCAGGTGATGTCCAAACAGTGAATGAGAGTGCCCACTGTGTTCCTTTTCTGGGCAGAAAAGAATATTAACAGGGAGAATGTGTGGAGGGCAGCATGGGGACTTGTGGCTTAAGGCTGTCAGGCAGCCACAGGTGTGTTTCTCAGGTAGGGTCTTGGCTGGGTCTTGGGGGATGGTTGCCATGACCTCACCATAACCTCCCAGCACCAGTATTTCTGGGATAAATTTTCATCGCCATCTGTGCTTCAGTAAGAAGCCGGATATCTGATAAAGTGGGAAGTTTTCTCCTTTGTGAAGAGAACAATCCTTTGGGGAAAAGGGTGCGGGGCTGCACTTTCCAGAGGCCCCAGGAGAGAGGAGGCAGGCGGGGCTGGCACAGAGAAGGACCGAGAGGCACTGGGATGGGGGCCGGGGAAGAGGCTTCCTTCTACCACTGGTCACTGGGCTGTCAGCGTTGACCGTCCCCCTCCCTCTGCCATAAGATGCAAGTTCAGAGCCAGACCATGTAGACCCAGGGAGGCGGACACTTGACCTCAGTCGTGCCATTTGTTTTCAGATTTTTGTTTCAAATTTTATTTTCCAGGCATTAACTAGGAGGCATGAGTGTGGTTTGAGGACTGGGAGGGATAGGGATGCTATAGGCAGAGGCAGGGGAAGCAGCACGCAGAGCTGGGGTCCTCCCATTTTGTTGTGAGCAGGAAAACAGGCAAGATGCTTTGCCCCAGCAGGGGCTCAGCTGGAAGGGCCTTCTCCACAGGCCATATTCAGGTCCAGGGAGGAAGGAGGAAGTGGTTTGGGGCTGTGTGGGTGGAGACAAAGACATTTCTGAGATGTTCCTCAGGGCCCCGGAGCACTGCACCAGGCTGCCTCTGTGAAAGCTCTGGTCCCCAGGGAGGGAAAAATTCCCAGAGTCAGGAGGCCATGCCTGCTTCTGGCTGCCCTGGTGGGCAGGTGGAGGGTGTGGGCCAGAGGCTTACTGCAGAACATTAAAGCTGCTGGTCACAGAACCTTCACCACTGCCCCAGGGTTTTGGATTTTTTTTTGTTTTTATTTGTTTGTTTTTTGTGTGTTTTTGATTGGCTTCTAAATGGCTTGGCTCGGAGACTCGGTTGGGATGATTCAGTTGTTTTTCTGTTCCAAGGTTCACGTGGAGCCAGCAGCCTGGTGCCTCTGAGGCTCTGCCTGAGGTTTGGTTCTCAGTGTACAGACCCAGGCAGGGGCCCCCAGGGCCTGGCCACATGGGCAAGTGGGGCTGGCGTGCCAAGAGGGTCCCTGCCCTGGGCCTGGGGACACTAGGGGCCTCCTGGCCTGGTGAGTGGCTTCCCCAGGGGAGCAACACACGCCTTCTCCTCGCCGTGGCGCCCGGAGCCATCTGCCAGGTGTGGACGCAGGGTGGGAGGAAAGGGGCCCGCCCTCCTTTTCTGCTGCCCCTTCTAGCCCCAGAATTGCCTCTGAAGGGCTGCAGTGATTGCGATCCATGGGTCATGTGGGGCTGCCTCGGGGGACTTTCCTGGGATTCTGCCTGAATAAGCTTAGAACTGACGAGGTTTTAGTCTCAACTGCTGCCTCTTCCCTGTCTTTATCAGAAGGACGGTAATTGTCCCCCAGATGTTCCCTGAACTCCCGGTCTGCACACAGACTGCAAGGAGAGGGTCCTCTGCGGTCGCCCACGAGCTCCTGGCCAGGAGGGGAGGCCGGCGGGCAGACCCAGAACTGACCTCAGTGCACCTAAAGTGATGAGTTAGGAAAAACACGGGTCTGATCATAGCATGGCTTGGCTTGAAGCATCCCATGCTTTCTTATTGCTGTGACACTGAAGGCCATGATTGCCAACTTGACCCATGGGGCCTCAGTGATCTGCCCCACCCACTCCTTCCCTGGCCCCCTCAGCAACTGCTCAGGCTCTGATGCGTGTCCACCTCGGCGTCTTTCCACAAGCTGTTCCATCAGCTCAGTGCCCCTTCCCAAGAAACATCCTCCCTCGTGAGCTGACTAATGACACATCTCTTGTCCCAGGCCCTGCCAGCTTAGCACTGTTTCTTCATGCCCTTCGGAAGTTTGTAATTCTTTATCAGTGGCTATTGTCTGTCCCTTCACTGGGGCAGGGATTGTGTCTGCTCCCAGCAGCTGGTGTTCCCACTGCCACCTGCAGTGCCTAAGTGTTTAGGTGGAGGCGCATGCCCTGTGCTGGTCATGTGCTGGGATGGGGCTTGCGGAGGGAGGACATGGCTCTGCTGGGCTGCTGGGAGCAGGGAGGGAGGAGGCCAGGAGGGTTCATGAGGCAGATGGCACTGCCTGCTGGGCATGTATGGCGATGTCTCCAGGTGTCAGCGAGGTTGGAGAGGGAGCAGCAAGGCCAGAGCTCCAAAGCTCTTTCATGCCAGGCTGTGCAGCTTGGAATCTATCCTGCAGGGAGAGTGGGGCGGGGATGGTGGTGATACGATCGGACATAACTGGCAAGAGAGAGGCCCTGCTTCGAAGGGGAGATTGCCAGTGCAAGATGAACTCTGAGCAGGTGAGGACACTGTTTACTCCTTGGAACCTGGGTGCTTCCAAGATGAAGAAGGAGCTCATGGCCCCAGGCTCAGTGTTGTGCCCATCTCAGCCCCAGGTGCCCCTGCATGTGGTCCTGAGCGTCCCCTCCCTCTGCCGCCGTGACAGGCCGGCCTCTGAGCAGCTTGAGCCTTGTCCAGCCTACACAGGACAAAATTGCACTCACCTCCTGGCTCCTCTCAGTGTGTAATGATCTAAAGTGGATCTGGGAAGGAAGCTCCTGCCCCGAAGGATCCAGGAAGAGAATGCACACTTGGCCACACTGGTTCTTTCTGTGTTTTCCCTGGAAGGAAACCATGTTTAGCCTTCAATAGTGCCTCCCTGATCCCACCACCCTCCTGAGGGGACAGGAAGCAAGTGGGACTGGGAGCTGGTGGGAGGGGTGACGTTTGAGGTCCTCCCTGCTAGTCCGCCAGGTGAGGCCAGGTTTCACTGCAGGGATAGACAGCTCCCCTCACCCAGCACAGGCTGAGCTTGGCTTGCGCCACATGGTCACGGAGGGTTAGGCACAGCTTTGCAGTCTGAAATAACAGCCGTCACAGCAGGGGGTGAGAAGGCAGTGAGGCTTATGCTGGCTCTCAGTGTCTACCTTGTGGTGACACGGACTCATCCATCTCACTGGACCTCCCTACAGGCAAGGGAACTCAATACTGCATAGTTCCCTTTTCTTTTTAAAAACAACTAAAATACCTTGTTAGGGTTATTGTTAGCATTAAACTAATTAATACCTGCGATGCCCATAGTGCTGGCATGGTGTGAGTGCTGCATGTGTGTGTAATGGTCGACCACGCTTACTGTGAGTGCCTGGGGTGTGATGACACGTGCAAGCCACTCAGTACAGGCCTGGCACCTAGTGAACCGTCAGTCACCGTGGCTTATGTCAATATTATTCTTACAGTGACAGTAGGACTACTCTGTCAGCCTTATCTGTGGCCGCAGCTGACTTGAGAGCTCTCAGTCCTAATTGGAGTCAGTAAGGCAGTGATTATGAAAGTGTCCCCAGACGGGAGATGCATTCTGTGCTAGGGCAGCAGAAATGCCTAAAAGGCAGGGCCAGGTGGGGGTCAGAGGGACTCGAGTGCTGTTCCCTGGCCCCACCCTTCACCTGCTGGCCCACCTGGGCCTCGATCCCCTTGCCTACTGCATAGGGAAGGTGCAGGATGGCACAGAAGACCTTCAAAGCTGTTGCGTCTGCCTCTAAAGGACTACCCAAGGCCTCGGCTCACATTTACCCCAAATATGATTTCACAGCTGCATTGAATCAGACCCTGTCGGCCCCTGATGTTTATTGAGCAGTTGCCAGCACAGGGATGGAGAGGAAGTAGAAGAAACAAAGGTTTTTGTTGTTCTAGGTCTTCGAATCCGACTTGGAAGATAACATCTAAGCCTATCAGAGGATAAATAACACTGTAGAATCTAAGTGGGTTTGTGTCGGCTTTGCCTTTGTGCCTGCTGACCGGTGGGGTCAGAGTAAGAACCGTGTGCCCCTGGAAGGGGTTTGTGTTGTCACCAGGGAGCCGTGGGACGGCTCCCTATTTGCCAAGCAGGTACCACGTGGCCCATTCTGCCGTGGGCAGTTCTTATCTCTTATGTCTTTGATCCTCATCTCAGTCCCTGAGATAATGGAATTATTTCCCCATTTTTCAGCGGGAGACAACTGCGGCCCAGGAGAGTTAAGTCACTTGCCCAGGGTCAGGTAGAAAGCTGCAAGGCCAGGATCATAGCTTGGAGGGGCTTTGGTGACAGCTGATGGCTCTGTGGGTGGTGTGAGGGTTGGTGATTTCAGGGCCACCTTGGCAGGAGGTCATCATCTGGGATTGCCTCTGACACAGCTGGTGTCATGTGACAATGAGACTGCTGGCCAGCAAATGCCACGGGAGGCAGAGTTGGACGCATCTGGTGGCCGTGGTCCCAGAGAAACAGATCATGTCCTGTTCTGGGGTGGCGGTGAGGTCAGCCTCTCGATAACTGCTGCCCTGGGTCATAGGCGACTCCTCCTGTGATGTCTAGCCACACAATCTGTCCATTGTGCACCAACACCAGGCCAGGAATCGCCCTTTCTGCTTTGGGGAGGGTGGGACCATTCTGTGCCGTTAGCCTGTTGCAGTTGCTTCCACTTGTGGAAAGCAAGCCTGTTCCCCAGGAAGACATGTGGCCCTCTTACAACCAGGAGCAGAGCTAGACTTTGTGTAGCTCAGTTGGGACAGGGGCAGGAGAGGGCACCCCAAAGCCTGATCTCTGAGCCAGCGTGTGGGCTGCCGCCCCTCTGCTTGTGTGTGGACAGTCAGGGTTTTTCAGCTCAGGGTCTGGGGGCTTGTTGAGTTTTAGAAATATTAATGTTTATCAATAATACATTTTCCCCAAAGTTTTAGAAAGAACTTTTATGCACACTATTTCTGGGTTTCTTAACCTCAACATGATTGACAACTTGGGCTGGATAATTCTGTGCTGCTAGGGGCTATCCCAGGCAATACAGGGTGCTTAGTGGCCTTCTCGGCTGCTCATTACCAGATGCAAGCAGCTCTCCCCACCAAAAATCTCTCCAGATGTTCCCTGGTGGAGGGAGCCCACGCCATCCGTGGTTAAGTGGCACCGCGTTTTGTAAGAGATGGGTCCAGCAGCTCTGAGAGCTCAGGCAGGCCAGTCAAGTCGTTCCTGGTTTTTGTGTGGACCCTGAGGCCCTGTTGGGTAGTTTCTGGGTTTTAGTGTTTAGAATTGCACACCAAGAGGACTAGCATCTTGTGGCTTCTTTTCTTCAGTAATATGAATACCTGCGGTACAAAGGACACCCTGTTTTCTGTTTCCTCCTGGTTTGTGTGGGTGGCATGACTTCTCATCGTGTTTCTGTGCTGCCTGTACAGGCTATGTGCCCGGGATAAAGCCCACTGTGGCTGCCTTTGTTTTCATGTAATAAATCCCATTGCCACCTCACCAGCCAAGAGTACAACCGGCCAGGTAAACCATGCGCTGGCCCTCTGCTGACCTCGGCCTTCTGGGATGGACAGAGTGAGGCATGAGGATATCCTCTGAGCCCCTCCCTGAAGGTCCCTGCCCCACCTCCCACACCTCCTGGCAGCCAGCCCTTGATCTGGCCCTGGCCCTTACCCATTTGTCTCTCCACTGATCTGTGAGATCATTTATCAATAACGATGATGTTCATTCAGCAAGTCTTAGTTGAGAACTTACTGTCTGCCAGAGTTCCTAAAAGACATTACAGATGCAACAATCAATAAGACCTGGTGGACACAGCCCCTGCCCTGCTGGAGCTGTATCCAAGTGTGAGTGCATTGGATCATGACAACAAAACCTAGGTAAATAGAGGACAAGGTAACACAGCCCCGGTGATGGCGAGTACTAGGAAAAAACACACCGAGGCCTGGGAGAACAGAGAGGTCCTTGTTACTGATCCTCTGAGGAGTTGACATTGAGCTGAGGCCTAAAGGGCAGGACAGTCAGGAGGGGAGCAGGCAAGGGGGCAGCACCTGGCCAGGCCCTTCAGTGAGACAGGATGGAGCTGCAAGGACCCACAGTAGCCAGGCACAGCTGGAGCACAGTGGCTAGGGCTGTCTGCAGTGGACTGGGAGCTGGCAGGAGCCAGGCTGAGCCTGGGCCTGGTGGCCTCCTGGGAGCGCTGGGTAGCTCTTTGAGGACTCGAAATATTATGCCAGCTCCCCTCTTTGATGGCTCCAAGTTGAGCCACAGACAATGTGACATTTTCTAGTCCCCAAGCTCTCTGAGGAGGAAGGAGCCCTGCCCATTGCAGTAGTCAGAGGTCAAGGAGGAGCTCCCGGGGCAGCAGGACGACTCCCACTTCTGAGCATGCCCACAGCCACTGAAGAGGATGGCTGACATGTGGAACAGAGGCCAGTGTCATCCACAGGGTAGATGTCGTAGCCAGGTCACCCCTGGCAGCAGGAGCTGTCTCTCTTCTTGTGCACCTAGAGCGTGCACCAGAAACTAGAAGACTAGGGTGGCTGGATGCAGAGGTGAGGAGCCCAGGGGTCCTCTGGCCTCAGTGACCCAGTTGGCCTAGGTCAGCAGCACCGCCGCAAACTGTGCCCTGATTCTGGATGACTGTTCTCTCCCTGCAGACACTAGTTTGTAAGCCCTGCTGGCTGTGAGTCATGTTTGCAAACCCAGCAATGCATCACATGGACAAGGCATGGGAATCCGTGGGCTGCCAGGAGGCATTGGCTTGTTCTGGGAACTGAAAGTCAGACTCAGCCAGGCGACTGTGGGCCAGGTTGAGGTGGGTGGGGCTCCAGCAGGCATGTCACCTTTGGCCTTGATGTAGGGAAGCTGCTCTCCTGTGTGTTACTGTACACAGGGGAGGGGCCGCTGCACAGGCCCACCAGAGCAGGTGCGTGGGAATGCGTGTAGGTGTTCAGACAGGCGCTTAGGGGGTGTTGGGCTGCTGCTGAGGTTGGTGGAACCCAGCTCCGTGTGACCTTGGGCAGGCAGCCCCTTTCTTGTCCTCCTCTCGTTCAGCTGGTAGCTGTGACAGTGGGCCAGGTGACCGACCCCTTCCAGCTCCATCTGTGTGGAAATCACAGCTGTCCCTTTATCCTGTGGGATCCTTCCCTTCCCTGGTCGCCTAGAGGACCTGACTAGTACGATGGTGCTGTGACAGAGAGCATGTGACATTTGTCAGGGAAATAGCTCTGGCTGGACACCTTGCCTGCCTCCCGCTGACAGAAGGTGGAGAAAGCTCGTAAAAGTTTGGTGTGAAATCTGGGGAGAGAGGGGAGGTATTGTTTTCAGTGGCAGGCCTGGAAAAAGGGGGCGTTTGCTGTCTCCAAATAATAGTGTTCTGTTTCCTTCCAGCCCTCTCCTCTGTAGCGGTCAGGGTTATGTTTTGGCCTGAAAACCATTGTTTTGCCTGGGTCTTTCTGCTGGCTCTTGAACAACGGTTTCTCTCCCAGAGAGCCTGCGGTTTCTCCCAGCCATGGCTCACACCACGTGCCAGGCGGCTAAGTGAGGTGCATGACACTGTAATGCCTCAGTAGCCCCAGTGGGAGGATGACCAGAAGTGACCATTGTGGGTGGCACCCACCTTCAGGATGGGAGTGCCTGTGACCTGCAGGCCACAGGAGACACAGTGGGGTCTGCATGCAGAATCATATTCAGGGTGCCCTGTTTGTCTGGGTGCTCAGGCCCCTGCCCTGCTCCACCCCACACAGCCCCTTTTAATGTCTTCCCCCAGTCTGGAATGGAGAATCATGTACAGTTCATTGACCCTGGAGGCTGGAGCCTGGTTGCTTTGAATCCCTTATTCTATATTCATTCTGTTCATCAGGGAGGGGATGGGTTGTTGTTGGTGTCTGCTCCAGGGAAGCTTCCCCAGCCCTTCCCAGGGCTCTAGCGTTTCCCCTACCCCTTGTTGGGCTTGGGACACTGCGTTTGACCAGCTTGCACATGGACTGTGAGTCTGATGGATCCTAAGTGTGGCTTGCCCTGTGCACCACTGCTGGGCTCTCAGCAGTCTTGAACGAGCTGGCACGTGCATTTGGAATAAGTTTGTGAACAAAGTCCCTCTGCTGCCCAGCCAGCCACTTCCCCTCTTGGGGGGCAGCCATCGGTTCCAGTGGCCTGGAGCCTTTCCAGGGGGTTCTGTGGGACTGAACACAGACAGTCTTCCTTGCTACACAGCCCCTGTACAATGGGGCTGTACGGTATGCCCTGGAAGTGATCTCATCTTAGTCTTTTGCAGGCAGCCTCATTCTAACGGCTGCTTGTTAAATGGCCTTCCTCTCCTTTACCAAGCCAGCTCTCTACTGGTGTACACCTAGGGCGTTTCTGATCATGTTTTAGAAGCATGGTGTAGTGAATAGCCTAGTACATGTATTTTTGGGTACACAGGTGAGAAATTCTGTAGGATAAACAACTAGGAATCGGGATGCTGAGTTTGTGCATTCTGAGTTTTGGCTGTTGTCCAGTTTCTCTCTGCAGAAGCAGTGCCCGTTACACTGCCACCAACTAAGGACTGGTCCCTTTTCCACCACCTTCGGAAGCGTCTCTAATCAGTTGACCTTGGCATGGAGTCACAGTGTTGGAGGGTGCCAGGATCCTGGCAGTCTCCTCCTCTTGCCTGTTGGTTTTGCCGCGGGGAGCTCTAGGCCTTGGGAAGGGTGCTGCCTCACTTGGCTTGGCCAGACCCTGAGTCTGGGCCATCTTGCCCCGTCTGGTGCTGTGTTCTCACGCTTCACTTTTCTCTTCTGCACTCCATGTCTGACCACCCCAGCCTGAGCTCAGGGGTTTAAATATTGGCTCGCAGGAGCTAATAGGCCTAGAGGCAGATTGCATCAGAGTTTTCCTTTTGCCAGCTCTACCAAATCACAGAGATCACTGTATAAAAGATGAAGGCAGCCTATCAGTTCTTCCTGAACAGCAAGGTCCAGCACACATACCCCTAAGGCCAGCACCACATCTGACACACCACCAAGACCGCATCCCTCCCCAGCTCCATCCTGTGGCCTTGCAGGCTGCTGGACTGGTCACTCCATAACCCATCGCTGTCCTTGTCACTTCCCGGCTCAGGACCCTGTTGCTTTAGAGTCAGGTCCAAACTGACCAGCTGGTCAGTTTCCTCAGCTGACCCGTCTCCTGCTCTCTACCTTGTCCTCACCTTTCATGTTGAGACTGCCGTCCGCCCCAGCCCTGCTAGGCCCTCGGCAGGCCTGCAAATGTGCTGGGCTCCCCCACCCCAGACCTCTGCTTTTGCTGTCCCCTCTGCTTGGAGTGCCCTTTCTCCCCCGGCCCATGCCTGTGGCCCTTTGTGGTTTATATCACCAGCCTCAGCAGGCTCCTCCCCAGCCCCCAACCCTGTGCCCCCCACACCCACACTTCCCTGCTCCTTTTTTGCTGGTCAGTCCCACGCCTCTCCTTTGCTCAGCCACATGGCTGCCACTTAGTAGCCTCTGGGAGGGTGGGGAGAATGCGATTGCTTGATTGTGAATAGGTGACATCCATCACCACACACGCGCACACACACACACACTCACGTATTCTTACACACACACGCACTCACTCACAAACTCTCACACACACGCATTCTCACACATGTGCTTCTCAGAGGCTGCCACTCTTTCTGCTCTTGTACTGTCTGGGAGGCCTCAGGCTGAGTGCTCAGACGTGGGAGATTTCTCTGGAATACAAATGAGGGTTGCTTAAGACCCAAGTGTCTGCTGATGGGAGAGCTCAACTCTCCCAAGGGGCCATTTTAGAAAAGTTAGGAAAGGGCCGGGCGCGGTGGCTCAAGCCTGTAATCCCAGCACTTTGGGAGGCCGAGACGGGTGGATCACGAGGTCAGGAGTTCGAGACCATCCTGGCTAACACGGTGAAACCCTGTCTCTACTAAAAAATACACAAAGCTAGCCGGGCGAGGTGGCGGGCGCCTGTAGTCCCAGCTACTCGGGAGGCTGAGGCAGGAGAATGGCGTAAACCTGGGAGGTGGAACTTGCAATGAGCTGAGATCCGGCCACTGCACTCCAGCCCGGGCGACAGAGCGAGACTCCGTCTCAAAAAAAAAAAAGAAAAGTTAGGAAAGAAGGAGTGAGGAAATGCCCTCACACACTAGGACTGAATCCAGGAGAAACAGACTGCAGGGAACCGCAGCCTCAGAGGACAGCTTTGCCTGGGCTAGTGGTCGGTGCCTGTCGCCAACGCGCAGCTGTCCACGGCCCATCAGGGTATGCGTCCAGCTAGCTTCCCTCCCTCGCCTGTGGTGGGCATGGATCTCGCTGGCTTGCAGGCGACTGGGGTGCGTGCAGTGACCGTGCCGTGGTTGTGCTCTGAGGACAGCATTCCCTGGCTCCTGTGTTTGAATGTCTCTGGGCCTGGGGGGCATCTGGCTCCATTCGGGGACCTAACAGCTCTGTTTTTGGTTTGTTCCTCACATCACAGAATCAAATAATCTAGAACTTAAGAGGCAGAAAGGATGTTATAAGTGAGTTATTCTAGCCCACGCATCTTACAGATGGGAAACTGAGATATAGATAACTTAAGTGACTTTCAGAAACACACATAAAGTGAATGGCAGTTCTCGGACTTGTAACCCAAGTTTCTTGACTTGGCATTTGTTTCAACTTGCACAGTGCCCTAGGACCCATGCATTGGGGTTAAGTTAGCCAGGTGCAGCTGGACTGTGAAAAAGATTATCTGACAGTGACGGGCAGGCAGAAGCCTTGGCTGACTGTCAGAGACTGTTACATAGGTTGCACACTGCACAATCCAGTGGTAGGCTTTGTGAATGGCACCTTGGGTAACTAGGCTTGATGGTCCTGTCCCAGCGCACAGTGGATGCTGCTGCAACCTTCTTTTGGCTCTTGGGAGCCCACCTCCAAGGTTTACCTGCATGCATCTCCAACTCCGACCCTATGCCAGCCTGGCCGCCTGGCACATTCTGTTGCACCCAGGCCTAGTGTGGATTTCCCAGGACTGTCTGTGGTGTGTGGTTTTCTGTAAGCTGTAATCAACAGGCAGGTGTTCTGGGAGGTGCCAGGAAGGCTTTGCCTGGGGGATGTTCGGCTGGCCTTGGTTGATGACAAGTTAATCAGCAGGGGTTAGTTTCACGGTTGCAGTGGTCTGCCAAGAGAGTTCATTACTTGTCCTTCCCAGAAAGCATTGCTTAGCCTACCTGCCCCTGCCCCCGCCCCCATCCGCATGTGACCTGATCTCCCAGGGAGAGGCTTTGCTTTCTGCAGAACCACACTTTCTGCCTTCAAAAGTACAACTGCTCTTGACACTGGTGTATCTGTTAGTCCTCCCCCTGCAGGGGCCACTCCTTCATTCAGCAGCTGCCCTGGGAGCCCTCCTGTACGTAAGTGCAGTGCTGGCCCTGACACGCTTTTCCCCCTGTGCCATGCGGACCCTCCTCACAGAGGTCCTGTGGACTGTGGCCTTCAGTTATGTCACGTATTTACTGTCCTAAGGGGTGTGTGTCTTCCATTTGCTTACATCCGTCTTGCTTCAGGGCTGGGAAGAGAAGCAGAGCCTCTGGTCCAGCTGTGGCTTTGAGAAAACAAGGAACCAGTGAGGACCGTGGGTTGGGAGGAACAGTGGAGATGGAGCTGCAATCTCAGCTCTGCCACGCTCCCTTGTGACCCTGGCCTCACTGCCACTTCCTTTTCCCTTTCCGAAAAGTTGGGGGGGTGGACGAAGGGTCCATCTGGGTTTTGCTAGTTCTGACCTTCTGTGCCTTTCCGTCTGGGAAAGGAAATTGCAAACTAGACCTACTGTTTTTTCTTGGATGCTCTACCTCATGCTGACCCCAGATGGAGCACGCCCGGCCTCCCTGGACTGCCAGGCTGGCGGCCTCGCCTTGGGGTAGCGAACATGAGAAAGGCTTCCCTTTCCCCTGAAATGCTGCTGAGCAACCCTGGCCCTAGTTAGAGTTGAGATGCTTTTCATTTCACCAGGCCTTCTATGCCTTGGGTCTTTGACTGGAGGGCTGTGGAGCCAGAGGCCCTGGGTTCGGACCCCATCTTGGCCACTCCTGGCAGGGAGAGCCCTGGCCACCCACTAGGTGCTCTGAGCCCTACTTTGTTTTCTTTTTTCTTTTTATTTTATTTTGAGACAGGGTCTCACTGTAACACCCAGGCTGAGTGCAATGACGTGATTACGGCTCACTGGAGCCCCAAACTTCCCGGCTCAAATGATTCTCCCACCTCAGCCTCCTGAGTAGGTGCACACCACCACACCTGGCTAATTTTTAATTTTTTTGTAGACACAGGGTCTCGCTATGTTGCCCAGGCTGGTCTTGAACTCTCAGACTCAAGCAAGCCACTTGCCTTGGCCTCACAGAGTACTGGAATTATAGTCATGAGCCACTGCACCTGGCTGGGCCTAGTTTCTTTGATTGTCAAATGGAGCTGCTAACGGAATCTACATAGGGTTGTTTTGAGGGGAAATGTGTCCATTCCTGCAAGGTATATAGGTCTGTGACCTGTGCTTGGTGAGCATGTTTATGACTCACCCTGGAATCTTGGCAGGACCCCCGTCAAGATGCCAAGGCTTCAGGAACCAGAGACTTCCAGGGTTTCACTTGGCGCTGGGTACAGAGAAGCTGGTGGAAAGGCCAGGCCTTGTGGCCCTCAGCTGGGCCTGGCTGTGCTCTCAGGAGGAGTCAGGGGAGTGAGATTGTGCTAAATGAGCCCAGGATCACTTCCATTCCCATGAAAGCCCCTAGGAGTACTTTTAACAGCCATAAGGAAGTAATTTCACTGGTGTTAATGGGGTGGCCGAGTGTTAACTGAACACACAGGCCCTGATGCAGTGGATCCTCGAGTCGGCCGGGAAGTTTCCTCTGGGCGTGGCACGCTGGATTTGCCTTGGTGCCGACCCGTAGCTCCCTCTGGAGCCAGATGGTGGTCAGGATTCTAGAATCCTGTTGAGTTCAGTACAGGAGGCTGTTGTTATCCCCAGCCAACGCTGCTGTGGCCATGGTGGAGGTAACGGAATTGTGCCCCCTCTGATGCTTGATCTATTCCCCGTGGAAAGCTGGAGTCCCGAGAAGCAAACTCCAGGCAGGCCCACGCTGGCGTTCAAGCCTGTGCTTGCCGTTTGTTTGTTTGTTTGTTTGTTTCCTGAGACAGATTCTTGGTCTGTCACCCAGGCTGGAATGCAGTGGCACAATCTTGGCTCATGCAACCTCTGCCTCCCAGGTTCAAGCGATTCTCCAGCCTTAGCCTCCTGAGTAGCTGGGATTACAGGCACCCACCACCATGCCCGGCTAATTTTTGTATTTCTAGTAGAGATGGGGTTTCACCATGTTGGCCAGGCTGGTCTCAAACTGGCTGGTTTTGAACTCCTGACCTTGTGATACTCCCGCCTCAGCCTCCCAAAGTGGTGGGATTACAGGTGTGAGCCACCGTAATCCCTTTTATTATTGTTTAATAGCCTTTTATTATTGTTTTGTTATTATTATTATTAGATGGAGTCTCATTTTATCGCTTAGGCTGGAGTGGAGTGGTGTGATCTTGGCTCACTGCAACCTCCCATGTTCAAGTGATTCTCCTGCCTCAGCCTCCTGAGTAGCTGGGATTACAGGCGTGCACCACCACGCCCGGCAATTTTTGTATTTTTGTAGGGGGTTTTCCTGTGTTGGCCAGGCTGGTTTCAAACTCCGGACCTCAGGTGACCCACCTGCCTCAGCCTCCCAAAGTGCTGGGATTACAGGCGCGAGCCACCATGAGCCACTGTGATATGTCGAGTTCACTAGTGCTCAGCTTTCAGGTGCTCCCTAGCCTTTCTGGGGATTCACAGAGGTTCAGTCATAGAGCCCGTGTTTCTGTAAGTGACCAGGTGCACTGCAGTGGTCTGGGGTTTGCCACGGGAACGGCTGATTTTGAATCCTGGCAAAGCCCCCCAGCTGGTTGTGTTTGACCTTGAGCCAGTCACACTGCCTCTCAGAGACTTGGTTTCTTTATTTATAAAATTCGAATAAAAACAGAGGCGTTTGCTCTGTAAACCATGGCGCTGCTCTGAGAATCAAATGCAATATTTTGTGTGACTGCCCATGTTGAACCAGAAAAGTGCTACACTTGTATACTGTGGTGGATCGTTATGATCATGATTTAAAACATCCATGCCTGAAGAGCCAAACCTTGGGGTCTTTTGTATTTTCATTTCAATTTATGCACCCAAGAGAAGTGAAAACGTATGTTCACACAAAAATTTATACACGTATGTTCACAGCGGCATTGTTCCTAATAGCCAATAAGTGGAAACAACCCAAATTCTATCCAGTGATGAATGGACAAACCAAAGACGCTACCCCCATGCTGTGAAGCACTATTTGGTCTTAAAGACGAATGAAGCACTGCCGCACACAAGGATGCATTTTAAAACACGGTGTGAGCAAAAGGAGCCAGTCACGAAGGACCACGTGTCTCATGGCTTCGCTTAAAGGAAATGTCCAGAATAGGCAGATCTACCCAGATAGAAAGTAGACGTGTGGTTGCCAGAGGCTGGGACTTGGGGCTGAGAGTGAAAGGGAATAGGATTTCCTTCTGACAGGATGAAAACGTTCTAAAATTGAGCTGATCGTTTACACAACTGTGTTAATATTCCAAAAACCCTTGCTTTGGGGTAAACTGCATAGTGTGTGAATGATATCTCAATCAGGCTGTTTTTAATAAAAATCCTATGAGGTAGGAACAAGTACAATCTCCATTTACAGGTGAGGCCCAGGTTCACAATGAGGAAGGCCCAGTTAACCGGGCCTGGAGGCCTCCAGCTCCCTGGCATGCAGCCCCTTCACGCCATCAACCCTTACTCTACAGAGAAGGGAGCTGAGGCCCAGCAAGGAGGAGGGGTTTCCAGGCTCTGTGTGGAGTCTTTTCTTCCCTTCCAGCCTCCCTACCCACTGGAGGAGAGATTTCCTAAGCAACGTGTGGAGCAGGACCTTCCCAGCCCTGCCATGGAGGTTACCTTCAGGCCATGCAGCCCAGTGGACAGAATTTCAGCCCCTGGGTCCTGAGTGAAGGAAGGCGCAAGCTGTTAGGATGGGCAGGGCAGATCCCGGGACTTTGTCTCTGACCAAAACCTCTCAGAGTCTCAGAGTCCTGAGAAAAATGGGGAGAAGCCCTGCCACCCTCACTGTGCTGTGGGGGACCCCCAAATATGGGAAGGTGCTGCAAGACCTGTCAGGACTTGCTTTGCGCGTGGCCGTCCCTGCTGGCTTAGGGGGTCAGTCCGGGCCCCTGGGCCTCTGGCAGGTGGGCCACGCACAGCCTCTCCTCAGAGCACAGGCCTAGGGCAGATGGGGGCCGGAACTCACAGAGGTTTCCAGTTTCCATGATGTCCACTTCATCTGTTTCTTTTTCTGTCTTGCACTTTTGGGGTCACATTTAAGAAACTGTTGTTTAATCCAAGGTCACGAAGATTTATGACTGTGTTTTCTTTTAAAAGTTTTATAGTTTGGGCCTTTACCCAATAGGGTTTTTATATTGAAAGAAGCAGTGCTTTTGAAAACGCTTTTGTCCAGCAGTGTGCATATAGCAAGTCCCAGGTAAGTGGCCACTGCCTTTATTTTTAAATGATTACTGATAATGATCATTTTTATTTATTATTGTTATCCTTACTATAATTAATCTCTCGTTGTGTTTCCCATCTGGGTAGCTGGCTCTTGTTTCTTCTTGAAAGATAGTGTTGGTGTTTGAATCCATTTCTGGCACACCTAGGGGTGCAGGGTAGAAGGGGAAGATCTGGTTACCTGCCTCCCATTTCCCCCCAAGACTTTGTGTTATGGGAAATTAAAAATATTTGAGAAGAGAGAATGCCGCAACGTGCTCCCAGGTACCACCTCCCAGCCTCATGCGTCAGCAGCTGCAGCCACTCTCATTTCATCTGTCCCTCACCTACTTCTGTCCCTGCCCCCGACCTGGATTGTTTTGAAACGCATCCCAGATTCCTGTTTAATCTGTAAGTCCTTTTCGAGTTGCATCTCTGAAAAATGAATGCCCTGGAAGGTCACTGCCTGGAGCCTTGGCTGCTGGCGGGGTTGGAGGTGGGGGGTTGCGTTGCACCCCTGGCATCAGCAGGAGGGTGGGCATGGGCCAGAACCACAGCCCCCTTCCATGGGCACAGCTGGCTCCCCTGGGGTCAGCGGCACGGGGCAAGGCAGGGTGAGCCGAGACCTTGTGTCAGGTTTGGCCCTAGGAGCCTAGGTGTTGCAGGGTAATGAGAATCCTTTCATTTTTGTGTCTACAAACTCCTTTTGCATCCGTGATCTCCATGATGCCCACAGCAGCTACCTCGGGTAGGCTTTATTCAGAATGGACTTTACCCAGGACGAGTCTCAGAGGGTTAACTCCAGACACAGACTCAATGTCAGAGGCAGAATCTGAACTCAGGACTCTGACAGCATTTTCCATTAGAAGGAGCAAATCCCTGTGTCTCACCCCCTGCTCATTTCCTGCCTGTGAGGATGGAGGAGGAAAGAGTATCTCTGACGTTCATCTCGTTCTGCTCAGATTCTCAGTGACAGCTTAGCAAAGGGCCGGTTGTCCCTGTTGGCATCATGCCATGGGCTTGGGGCCTCTAAAAAGCCTGAGGGAGCTTGTGCTGTGGGCAGGCACCATGATGCTCTGCCCCAGGTGTGTTCCAGCCCTCATTCTGGCGAGGGCTGAATGTCTACTTAGAGCCAGGCTGCCCTTGTTGGCTCCAGGATCCCACTCTTGGTGTCCTTTAGCCAGCAGACCCTGCGAGGGAACACGTGCTTACCATTTGCTGTGGAGACGGCTGTGCCTATCTTCCTCTTAGTGGTGATAAATGGTGCAGGGTGCTCACCCACCCAGCAGATTGGTAATTCTAAGAGACCTGTGAAAAATGCACGAGGCCCTCAGTATAATAGATAAGCTGGAAAACTTGGCACAAAGTCTGCTTGTGGATAGCGAGGTAACTGGAAAAACTCTTTGCCCTCTCTGTCCCCATCCTAGAAGAGATCGTGTTTAGGAAGAATTCTTCTGTTAATACCGATGCTTTCATCCCCAGTCAAAAGCTTGTTGGCGCCTGCTTGTCAGATGTTTTTCCCTTTGGTTTCATGTAGCCTCTTTCCTCATGAGTTTGGCTTAACTTCATGTCTTAATGAATCTGAGTTCTCTCTTTAAAGGTCACTGTCCTAACGCATAAACATGGAATCAGAATCGCCCTCATTTATTCAGAACTGAGCGGAGACTGTTCTTGGAACTTTGAGGGGAGGAAGGAGCATGTCTGTGTTCTAAGCAGCCTCAGTTGCTGAGGGAGAATTGACTCGTCCCATCCATGTGCTCCGCTGTTGGCCCCCTTTTGGAAGGAAGGCAGCAAATGCATGGGTGACCCTCCCGTTACCTGGAATGCCTCTAGCTAGTGGTCCGTCCCGTTCTAGAACAGCTCTCCTGTGCAGCCTTCAAGTTTACCTTTACAAATACACTCTTCATTTACTCAGTCTGTTTATACCCTTAAAACTAGAGGCCATCTTTACAGAGACCCTAAGGGCATCTGCAGTACTCTTCATGTCACAGATATGGAGACTGAGATGCTGAGAAGCCAAGCAACTTGCCCAGCGGTGACTCTGAGAGGTGATGACACCGGGCACCTGGGTTTCTTGACTCCTGGTCACACAGCCTTCCCACTACACCAGGCTTCTTCTTCCTGGTGTGTTTAGGGTAGGGGAATGAGGACAGCCAAGTGCCTTTAGCTCATAACCGAAGACATGAACTTGCTGGCCAGGACTATAGATCTGGTGAGGTGAAGCGGAGAAGGCTTTTGATCATCCAAGTATCTGCTGCACCCCACATAATGCCCAGAGCACTGTCAGGGATGTGAAGTCTCTTGAGTGGATGACCTTTTAATATTGGCATTTCTTTTTCTTTCTTTCTTTTTTTTGGAGACAGGTTCTCACTCTTGCTCAGGCTGGAGTGCAGTGGCATCATTGTATATTGCTGCAGCCTCAGTCTCCTGGGCCTGAGTGATCCTCCCACCTCAGCCTCCCAAGTAGCTGGGACCACGGGCTTGTGCCACTGCACCTATTAATGTTGTGCTATGAATATGATTTCATACATATGTGTGAGTCTCGGTGGGGAGGGCCTCATGAGTGACCTGCTCTCGTGGAAGCATGGACTGCGTTTGAAAGGACAGGCTCTGATGACGGAATGGTGCCGAGAGGGGTAGTTGCCCATGGAGAGCCCCCAAGTGAGATGAGGGATCAGGTGCAGGTGCTTGGGTGAGGCTGAGACTGTCAGGTGAGAGGCACTGGGCGTGGCTGCTTGGCCCCAGGGCAGCTCTGCATAAAACCTTCCTTAAGGAGACGCTTTGGCTAGTCCCCACGCTCTGTGTGGGGGGCCGACGTGGGCTCTCCCGCATCAGTGCCTGGTCCACTGTCTACAGGCAGCAGGTTGGTGGCCAAGTGGCTTGCTGACAGCTGGAGGGAGCTGTGACGCTCCTGCCCCACATCTAGGTCCTCACACTTGTGTGCAGGGAGAGGATGGCTAAGGGGTAAGGACAGTCACAGGCGTGAGGACTGGAACGCGAGGCCTCCCCTAGGTTATGCCAGCCACGCTGAGGTCAGAGGAAGTCTTTAAACCTTCAGACCGACAGACGGAAAGGAGCCCAGGGCCAGACACTCTGCCGCGAAATCCAAGGAGAGACCGATTTCAGAGCAGAAGTGGGAATATGAGTCTCTGGTTTTTGTGTTAAAAGTGGCTTTTGGCTTAACAAGTGGTCACTAGGACCAAAATAAGTTCACTGAAGAAAAGTAATTCTAAATGACTGTTTCCTTCTGTCCATAATATTCACTAGGAAGGCAGCACTGGGGTGTGTTTCCCCGGCCTGTGCAGACCTCACTGACAGGCTGCGGAATGGGTGAACGGAGGGCAGGGGGCTGGCCGGGTGGAGGAATCACGCTGGTGTGTCCGTTTCCTCAGACTGTCGTAACCAAATATCACAAACTGGGAGGCTTAACACTACGGGAATCTCCCAGCCCTGGGGGCCAACAGCTCCAGTCAGGGCGTCAGCAGTGGCTCCCTCCCGAGGCCCTGAGGGTGAAGCTTCCCTGCCCCTCTCCCGGCTTCTGGTGGGGGTGGGCACCTTCCGCCCTCCTTGGCTTGTAGGTGCGTCACTGCAGTTGTCTGTCTCCATGCGGCCTCCTCCCTGTGTCTGTGTTCAGATTTCTCTCCTAAGAAATCCAGCCAGGGGATTGGGGTCCACCCACATGCGGCATGACCTCGTCCTAACTCCATTCCATCCACAAAGACCCTGTTTCCTTATCAATAAGGCCACGTTCACAAGTGCCAAAGGGTTAGGACTTGAGCGTATATTTGGGGGACACAGTTCAACCCGCAGCAGCTGTTTGAGGCCTTCTTCAGGCCAGCTTTTTCCCTGAGATCCCCCACTCGTCATGCCAGCGTTCCAGTTTTGTCCTTAGAATCATGGAGGTTGAGAGCAAGGGTGGGCTCCTTTGCTATGTCAGCTCGGGTTGGTCTGGCCCACCAGGGTGGTGTGGGATTCTGCCTGTTATTTTATTGAGTTCTGTTCTGGACAACAGTGTCTTCCCCGCATGTAAGGGTTATTTCCCTAAGAAGATAGTAAGTTCCTTAGAGACTGGTTTTTGTCACGGGTTCTCTTGCATTTTCTTCGTGCCTATCCCAAAGCTAGCAGGTATGGAGGTGCAGTACTTGAGGAGTGCCGGGTGGCCGGTGCCCACCCTGTGGCATGTTTCTCTCCGCCACACATTCCCACAGACAGTCTGATGACTCCTGGCCTCATCCCCCTCTCCCGGCCCTGCCTCAGAGTCCCTATCAGTGTGGGGCACGGGGCCGCCACTCCCAGAGGAGCCAGCGCCTGAAGTGGATCTGCTTCCGGGTGAGGTTTTGTCCGGAGTCAGGCAGCCTGCCCTGAGCCTGGTTGAGGTTTCCTTGCTGTCTTCCGCATGGCACTCTATTTCTGAGTTTGGCCTGGTCAGGCCTCTCTCTCAGATCTCCGGGTGATTGCTCGCAATGCCCCAGTGCTGGAATGCACCACCCTCCACCAAAGCCAGGGCTGGCGGGTAGGACAGAATGGATGTGTAGAGGGCACGAGGGGTGAAATGCTACCTGGCCCTTCGCCCACTCTAACCAGAGCAGCGTGCTTCCCTTTCAGGAGTACATCGATGCCCACCCTGAGACCATCGTCCTGGACCCGCTTCCTGCCATCAGAACCCTGCTCGACCGCTCCAAGTCCTACGAGCTCATCCGGAAGATTGAGGCCTACATGGAAGGTAGGGACACGTGTGGCACCACATCCGTGGCAGGTGGCCATCTTTGTGGTCACAAAGTGGCCACGGCCTGTGGTGTGGAGAGAGAGGGGTTTTGTCTTTTTAAGCACTTTGGGGCAGGAAGCATTTGAATTCCATGGGGCAGGAAGCATTTGAATTCCATGGGGCAGTCATTCTGGGGAAGTCCTTGCATTCTCCTGTGACCAGCAGTGAGGAAATGAAAGCCTCAGGGTGCTCTTGCGGAAAGGGGTTCTGAGGGTTTTGTTTTGTTATGTTGAACCCATGGGTGACATTGAAGTGTCCCGGTAACACAGTGGCTGGAGAGCAGGAGTGTGTGTAGACAGCTCAGCGGCAGGCAGGCGAGTGGAGTTATGTAACTGGGCAGAGGGCACAAACAGAAACTGAAGGCCTTAAATCAAACACGTGGAGATGTAATGTGGCTGCTGGACCTCACGGGTCCACTCTGTTCTAGAGGGCAGGGGCCTCCCTCTTCGCTGCAGCGCCTCCCCTGCCAACTGCAGGCTCCTGTCCCTGAGGACTCACCCCGACCCCTCCTCACCCCTGGGGCAGGCAGAGCCAGAGAACTCAAGGCTGCATTCTCAAGGTGTTTATGTGAGAAAGACTTTGTGGAGAGACTCCTGTTAACAGTAACCTTTTAGTTCACTGCTTGGTCCAAGTGTGCCCTCCTGAGAGCTCTTGTTTAATTTTAAGGAAAAGTGCTTGGCCTGGACCCTCAGGCATTGTGAGGATTTATCCTGGGGTCAAGGAGGCAGCCCCTGCTCCCTGCCCTACAGACCATGATTGAGGCCTAACTTGGCTGCCTTGAACGCTGACCTGAATGGTGACTTGGCCTTGAGCATAATTTCCTGTGATGGTGACTGGTGGGACCAGCGGGTACCTTTTGGCTCACAACTCCAGAGGCAGACCATCTGCATGGGAGTCTGAGACCACCACTTATTGGGTATGTGTTGTGTTCCTGCCTTTGGGTTGGGCCCTCTCCTTGTATTCTCCCTTTTGGTACACTTAGAAGTGGGCATGATAAGCCTTCCCATTTTACAGATGAATCCCAGAGGCTCTGAGAGGTTAGCAGATGTGCCATGTCACACAACATTCAGGTGGCTGGGCCAGCATCCAGCCAGGTCTCTCTGACTCAGGCTCCCTGGCCCCTACTCCTGAGCTTGACTTTCATGTCCATGGCCAGAGGGCCCTGGATCTAGAAGAACCTGAAATGGGTACCACTGAGGACCCTGGCCTGGAGAATGGGTGAGTCCTTGGTTCCCTCTCTAAGGAATGTGCCCTGCAGAAGAGCTGACTGCTGGATCTGGCTGTCCTGGAAGGGCTCCTGAGGCTTCTTTCCCAGAATGCCTGACACATTGGTGGGTGCAGAGAATGGGGGTTTTGTCCTGGTGCCCCATGTGGGCAGGCTTTCTTAGCACACGCCAGCAACGTTTATTTGCTGCTGGGCCTGGAATGATTGGCCTCTGCTGTGCACTTCCCCTCCCTTTGCACTGTCTTCCTGGAGCCATCCAGAATCCCAGATGGGAAGAAAGAGCTGTACATTCCCTTCTGGGGTCACCTTCATCTCAGTCTGCCATGGGTGAAGGTTTGGTCAAATGTTGGGTAAGGGAGTCAGCCTCTTTCCAGAAGGTATGCTTGTTGGACACTGCCTGTGTGAAGAGCAGAAGGCTGTATTAGAACATGAGAAGGCCCAGTTAGTGGAAGAAGGTGGCAGACCAGCAGCCGCATCTCGTGTCCCGGACAAGTCCATTTGGAGAGTGACAAGTTTGGATGGGATTCAAGACGGTGCTGCTGAAGGGCGTTTTGGAGCCTAAGGCACAGGCTCTGGAGGGAGGCAGCCTGCCTGTAGGTCCCAGTCTGGGCTCTTGTTAGCCACGTGGTCTCAATCAAATCAATCGTTTGAGTTCTGCTGGTGTTCTGGAAGATGTGGGTGATACTTGGTTCAGCCATGGGGTCAGGGGTCAGGATACCTGGGATGATGTCTGCAGAGCACTTAGCATGGGACTGGCCCATTGGGTCACCCGGGAACAGCAACCGCTCCAGCTGCTCCCACCATGATGGCAGGACCCCAGCATCCTAATTGAGTCTTCACATCCTAGATTTTTAGGAGTAGAAGACCAGGGCTTTGGGATCAAGAGTGAGCCTGGGCCCGGGGTGTGAGCGTGTATGCTGTGTTCAGGAAGCAGGAACCCAGTGATGATGAGGTGGACCGTAGGAAGTCACATGCCGAGAGGCAGGCCCAGGAGGTACCTCCATTGCCCCCTTGCCTGGCTCGGAATTGGGCCTCTCCTGGAGGCAGTTAGGAATCAGGTCAGGAATTTCAAGCAGGGTATGTCCTAGTTCATTGGGAGATTAGAAAGTTCAGGAGCTGCGCGTAAGGGGGAGAGCTGTGGGTGTTCCAGGAGAGGGCCCAGTCCCCAACAGGTCCAGAGAGAGAGCTATTGACCAAACCCTAACACACGCTTGGTTCTAGATCAGCAGGAAGTGTAGGGTGGGTGGGCCATGAACGTTGCACCCTGGATTTTCCTTATCATGCACCCCATGCCTGGGCTTGTATTCTTCCAGGAGGGCCGTCAGAGGCTGGGACTTCCTGGAGCCCTTTCCTGACTCCCAGTGGCTGTCCATTCACCAGCACTGCTGGGTGGGTCCCTGCTGCATGCCCCCACAAGCTGCAGAGGCGGAGAGCCTTCCTGAGAAGCATACCCTGGGCCCCCCTCCTCCACTCCCTGCTGTTCCTGGAGGCACTCAGCCCTTTCAGGCATACTGTAAATGGCCATAATTACCCTTGAAGTTCCCTCAGATAATCACAGCAATCCAGTGACATGCTTTTGTGTTGGAAGAAGGGGCTTGGCGAGACTTCCTCCGGTTGTCGCCCTCCCTGGCACTAAGGCTGCTGTCTCTGTTTTCAGAGAATCTGGACAGCTGCAGGGAAAATAGAGCTGCAGCTCTGTTCCCGGTGGGGGATGGGTGGGTGCTTCAGGACTGCTAGGATCCTCATTGATGAGCAGGGGGAGGGAGATGACCAGAGCCCCTGCTTTGCAGTGGGGTTGGGCAGCTGGGCCATGGCACAAAGGGAGGCTCTCCCAGGAATAGCAGGCAGAGCCCTTGGATAAGGGTCTGTGCTTAGGTGGGCCATCTGTCTCCCTGCAGAGCATCAGCCATGGAGGGCCTCTCCCACCCCAGCTCTGCATCCAGGAGACAGATGAGGCCTGCTGCTGGGATCTCCCAGCCCTGCTGTCTCCGGGCAGCCTTTGTGAGGTCACTGCCTTCTCAGCTCCACATTCCCAGAGCTCATCCTTGTCTCATTCAGAGCCTGGAGGGGAAGCAGGGTCATTTCTCTGCCTCAGCTCTGGCAGCTTCAAACCCACCCACTTAGTATCAGTTAGCATTCAAATTACTTTAACAGCAGACCTAAAATCACAGTGGCTTAAATGTGACAGAACTTCCTTTCTCTCTGATGTAAAAGCCCGGAGTTAGGCCATCCAGCATGGGTACAGGGCTGGGACCCTGGCTCCTTCTAGCTCCTTATTCTTCTGTAGTCTGCCCATCTGGTCCTGGGTGATGGCTGTATTTCCAGCCCTCATATCCAAGATTAGGATGGAGAGGACGACTAAGAAAAAGGAAGCAAATGAGAAGAAGGCCTAGTTCTCTTTTAAGGAGGGGTTCTGGAAGCTACAGGACCAACATTGGCCAGAATTAGTCACATCCTAAGCTGCAAGGAAGTTGGGAAATTGAGCAGCCACATGCCCAGCTAGAACTCAGGTTTTATCACTGTGGAAGAAGGGCTAGAATGAGTTTTACGGGAGCACTAGCAGTCTTCCATGTTGTCACCTTCCAAAACATGGATCCCTGCCTGAGGACCTACCTTTCCCATGACTGAACGACCTTGGAATTTCTCCTCTGGCTGGGGCTTTGGCCTCAGTCTGTCACCTCGGCAGCAGTCCCCTCCCTGTAGCAGCCAGCATCCTGGCTTGCAGAATGACCCACACTAGCATGCCAGGGCTCCAACTTTCCCTCATAGGTGACTGCTTCTGGGAGGCAGCCATGCCTATACCTATACCCACGTTCCTCCCCACACCCACACCCACTAGGCAGAGGCACAGGCAGCAGTGAGCTTGGATTCAATTCAAACCAAGCACTTAATTCTTCCTAGAAATTAAGCATTCCCTGGTGCAGGCCTTGGGGAGGGAGGGAGGAGGCTGCAGTGACAAACATTGAATTTGCAGACTCTTTCTCCCATCAGCAGCCCACTCTGCCACCCAGGGCCAGGGTCCAGAGATGGAAGCCCCGAGGCCAAGGCGTGGCTGTGCCACCCCAGGCTGAGCGATTCTGGGCAAGGCTCCAGCTGGCTCCCGAACTGGCTGAGAAGGCACCATGTGTGAGAAGGCACTTGGGCCGTAATTGCAAGGCATGGGTTTGTGTCCCTGTCTGCAGGGACAGCAGGTCTCAGACCATTGGGCAACAGGCTGGAGAGGTCCTTGAAAGCCCTGACTGCTTTGGGGTGACGGGCTCTCCTGTTCTCCTTTTCTTAGAAGCTCTCTCACACATCTGCTCTAGGGGTGACAGATGGCCTGTTTGGGATCCCAGGCCTCCCTGGGGACGGGGGTGCATACCACAGATTGAATGCTTCTGCCTGTGGTTTTATGAGAATTTAATCAGGGCTCATCTTAGAGGCCATTTGAAAGCTGGGTTGAAATTGAGTACTGTAGATACCAAGCAAAGAGAAAGTAACATTCCTTAGAGCCTGGAGAAATAATTCCCCAGAAAGCTTCTGCCTTGCAGGTGGGTGTTTGTGATTGGTGGGGAGTTGCTCCCAGAGGCAGGAACTGACTGTCAACCCTCGGGGAGCTGCAGTGGGGTGGGGGTTTGGAGTCAAGGCCTCAGACCCTGCCCATTGCCCCCCCCCCCCACCCCCACCACGCATTGTGTGGCCTCTCTGAGCTGTGCGTCTGTCAGCGCTTAGGCAGGTGCTTAGCGTGCCAGGCACTGGGTTAAATACTTTACAGATAGTAGCTAATTTAATCCACTTAATGACCGTATGAGGAAGGTTCTGTTATCACCTCCAATTTAGAGGTGAGGATACTGAGGGGCTTTGAGCTTAAGTTACATAAGGTCACAGAGCTACTGGGGGCAGATTTGGGATCAGAACCCACACAGTGTGGGTCTGCTCTTAGCCAGTGGTTCTCAAGCCCAGCCTCTCACCCCTTTGTGTACCCCTCCCACGCCCCTAGCTCCCCTGTGGCTGATGGGAGAGGGACTGAGGCGAAGATAGATAGGGTTGGGGCTGTGTGCCTGCAGGTGAGTTCTGCCCAGGCTCTCCTGGTGCTGGTGGCATGGCCATCGTCCCTGGGGGTGCCCTCTGGGGTCCAAGAAATGACACTTGAGGGCAGCCACACATGATGGCAGGAAAGAAGGACCTTGTTGCTAACGAGGCTTCCAATCTTGGCCCCTCGGGGGACCGGGCCAGTCACTCTCCCCTGAGTTGTTCGCTCATCTGGGAAGTGGGTTGCCAGTGCCTCGGTCGTGCTGAGTGGTCATCTCAAGTGGTGGCGCCACCCCAGATTGGGCAGAGCAACCCCTCCGTGTGTACCTGCCCATGCCTCCCCCAGTGTCAGCCTGCCCAGACCATGGGGCTGAGGTGAGGGGACAGCGTGCCCAATTGAGGGATCCAGAATGAGGGAGAACAGGGTGCCAGGGAGGTAGAGGCCTCTCGGGGGAGGCGCTTGGCTTGTGGTTCCCTTTCCTGGACTTAGGCGATGTGTGGGAGCACCACTGTTTTTGTTTTCACATCGGCTATTGCCGCCACCCAGGCTGAGACCCGCCCTTTGGGTGCAGGGGAGGCTCTGCAGAGCAGGATCGTGCTTGTGGCTCCCATGCCCCAGGGCAGCTGAGTGCCAGCTGCGGACCAGGCCGGGTAGGTGCCTCGCCGGCATGAGGTGCAGCTGGGACCGAGGCCAGCCCTGGTCTGAGTCCACATGAGCCTCCTTCCTGGCACGTGCCGTATGGAGGCCAGTGCCCTCCCCCAGTCCGGGAGTCGTGGGGTGAGGAGGAAATGGTGCCCCAGAGCATGTGGGACCAGGTCTGGCCTGCGAAGGTGGCTCCTCCTGTGCTCGAAGCTGCTCCTTCCCCCAGCTGCAGGGTTCCCCCTTTACAGATGGGGGTGTGGAACCTTAGAGGGGTTGTGGTAACTTAGTTGAGGTTTCAGAGCTGGTGCATCTTCAAGCTGAGCTCTGTGTTGATGCCAAAGCTCACCCTGTTCCCTTATAACAAACATCTCTTTTACAGCTGATTCTCAGAATCCCTCCCATCTCCCTGCCCTTGGCTGACCCTTCCGTGTGGTCTGCTCCTGTCCTCTGGAGCCAGGGGCCACCTGTGCAGCCATCCACGCATTCACATTCTAAGATGAGGCTGTGTCAGCCCTCAGGGACCCGGGAATCCTGGAAGCATCAGTCCTGCCGGCCAGGCTCTCAGTTGAGGCAGCAGAGGCCAGGAGATGTTCAGGTCAGGACAGGGCCTCAGGGAGCATGCCCCCAGGTTCACCCTACCCCGTCCCTTTTTCTGCACCCCCACAACCAAAGCCAGGTCCACATCAGGCCCACAGGCCTACTTGCGGCACTTTCCGTGCCATCTCTTCCCTGGCCTAGCTGCAGCAGGGTGTCGGGGGGTCCCTGGAGAGTAATGAGAGCCTCCCCACTCTTCCTCTGGCAGCCTCACCCCTTTGTCCCACCAGGGCTGGGGGTTGTGCCTGGAGGACAGTGGCCCTGGAGCCTGGATCAGCTTTTTCTGGAGAGGTTATCAGGCCCAGGCCTCCTAAGGGCCCTGGCAGAGATGAAACAGCTGCTGGGTTCTCTGCCGAGCTCCTCATTTCCACAGCTGTGGCCCAGGGCACTGGTCTGGAGGCTCCCAGGAGAGACTCACAGGAGTGAACTGAGCTCTTCAGGAGGCTGGCTGGCACCCTGCAGGAGAGATGCACCTTCATCTAGGGAAGAATGTTCCTGTCTGTTCACTCAGAGCTTAACCTTGCTGGGCCTTTAAGACCATGGCAGGGACCCATTCTCCAGCAAAACAAGAAGGCCCCTCCACCTGGGCGGACAGTGCATTGTGAGTTTCAGACCACACCCTGTGTGCTGTGACCCTGTGAATCCTGTGTTTCTGAACTTGCATTTAGTGCTAAAGGCAGCAGCCCCTGGCGCCCTGATGGTAGGCCTGCAGTGACCCCCATGAGACCAGACCCTGGGAGGCATTTGCTCCCCTCTGTCCATTCTGCCCAAACGCCCAGCCCCGTGTTTGCAAATCTGTAGCCTAGGTTCATTTCCCCAGACAAGAATGTCTTCAGGGTGACCCATCATGTAACACAAGTGGGCTTATAAAAATCTCTTTATTGGCTACTAGATGATGTATTCTAGATTTATTGTAATAAAGTTCACATTGCACAGGTATGTTTAGTGTAATTTTTATTTTTAAGAAATGTTGACAGAGTTGCAAAGATAGTACACAGAGTTCCCATATACCCTTTGCACAGCTTCCTCCAGTGTTAACATCCTGTCTGACCGTGGTTATCTAAACCAGGAAGATCACATTGATAGCTATTCAGTAATTGAAAGGACCTCAATGAATTCAAATTTCCCCAGTTGTCCCACTAATACCCATCTTCTGGTCCAGGATCCAATCTTGCTGTTGCTCTCTGTGGTCTCCTGCCATCTGGGATGGAGCTTCAGGTTTTGACCTTGACACTTTGGAAGAACCTCGACTGTTTATTTTGTGGAGTGTCCCTCAATTCGGGTTTATCTGGTGTTTTTGTGACTAGGTCAAGGTCATACATTTTCAGCAGGAACACCACCCAGCAGTGCCAGTCCCTCCCTAGTGTGTCATATCAGGAGGCGCATGAGGACAACGATGTCTTCTGTCTGCTCAGCAGCAGTTATTTGGTTAAAGTCCACCAGGCTTCTCCACTCTACATTTCTATGTTTTACTTTGTAGTTGGCAAGAACCTTCTTTTTTTTTTTTTGAGACAGAGTCTCGCTCTGTCGCCCAGGCTGGAGTGCAGTGGCCGGATCTCAGCTCACTGCAAGCTCCGCCTCCCGGGTTTACGCCATTCTCCTGCCTCAGCCTCCCAAGTAGCTGGGATTACAGGTGCCCGCCACCTCACCCAGCTAGTTTTTTTGTATTTTTTTTTAAGTAGAGACGGGGTTTCACCGTGTTCGCCAGGATGGTCTCGATCTCCTGACCTCGTGATCCGCCCGTCTCGGCCTCCCAAAGTGCTGGGATTACAGGCTTGAGCCACCGCGTCCAGCCAAGAGCCTTCTAAGAAGATTCTTCGCAGACTCTCTCTCATACCTTTGCCCTTCTCTTGTAGCATCCATGGATGGGTCTTGCCATTGTTACTGTGGTATTTACCGGACAGTCATCATACAGAATTGTAAGAGCTGTGTCCCAACCACCCCAGTTACCCTGGAAAGTGACAGGATCCCCTTGCAGTTTTGCAGACATCCACAGGGCACCAGGTGGCACCTTGTGGAGTGTCAGCATAATCTCATGTGTGAACAAAGGGAAAGGCAAAATAAGGAAAAGAGAAAAGTGTCAGATATATTGGAGAATCAGGATTACATGTTTATTTGCTGCAGGACTTCTCAGAGCCTTAGTAATGTGTTAATATGAATCTTTAGTCCAGGGCAGTGTATTGAATTTCATCACCGATTGTAAGATGCACTGATACTTTATATTCTATAAAAAAGAAAAAATCCTAAGGAAGTTGTGAAATATCGATTATGAGACACATCTTAATTTCAGAGATGGAAAATATGGAAAACATGCCATAGAATCAGTGAAATTCTGCAGAATTTAGCCTTTTTCCATCCAATCAACTATAGAGTCCCCTCCTCTCTTTGGGGCTTCTCTTAAGAGACTGTTGCACTCAACACACTCAGGAATTCCCTGACTGGGTGCCTCCTGGCCGCCCTCGCTTCTGGCGCTGCACAGGTCTGTTCTTGAGCTCCCTGTATTAGTGTGTGGGCCCTAATTGCTGGTACTTCTTGAATCTGTTTAACTCCAGCCTCACTTCCCTGAGGCAGCCGCTGTTCATAGTTTGGAACTTATCCTTCTAGACCCTTCTTATTCATACATGTAGAGATATATGTGTACTTTTAATTTTATTTTTTCATTACAGTAGGCTCTGGTGCAATGTGTGCATTTTAGAAACAGGGTCATTTTACCCACGTCCTGATACAGCTCTTTGTCCCCCCTGAGCATGTGTCTTGCTTGGCTTCTTTCCATGTCGGCCCATGAAGATGAGGGGGATCAGGTCTGCCCCTTTTGCTGGCAGCATAATATTTCCACACATGAATGAATGAATCCTAATTTATATTGGACCCATAAGGTCATTCCAGTCTTGTTTGGATTTTTTTTTTTTAAAACGAACTGGGCTGTAGTAAACAGCTCCCTGAGTATTTCTGTATAATTAATCCCTAGAAGTGGGATTTCTCAGCCAAAGGTTATAAACATTCCTCACTTTGGCAGATCTCACTGGATTGTCCTTCAAAAAGTTTGAGCAAATTTCACTCCTGATGGTGCCAGTCTGCCTGGGGAAACCATACCCAGCTCGTCTGATGTATGTTTGTCATTATTGGCACAACTGAGTGTCCCATCGTGGATTCACTGGCTCCATTTGCATGTCTTGTATGAACGAATCTTTGCCTGTTGTTTGCCCATTTTTTTTCAGTTGAGTTGTTGATCTTGTTGATTAATTAGAGCCCTTCTTGTATGAAGAAAATTGTCCCATTTTTAAAAATTATGGATGGGTTCATCAATGTAAGCATCATCTTTGCTCTGGGGCCAAGCTAAGATGTTTTGCTTTTAGAATAGGTACTACCAGAAAGAGCCCTCCAAACATTTTTAAAATGTCTTGAAAGTAAAAAGGCTGCCATGTTTTGGGAGCGGGAGCTGGAGCTGAGTGGGGACAGTGAGCGTCTGCCTGGGCCCAGAAGGGGCTGTAAATCAGTGGGAGCAGCTGCCACAGAGTCTACCCACGTTTCCAGCTACCGCCGCCAGACTCAGACGTCGGGTGCTGAAATGTCTGTCTCTGTCTGGGCCAGTGTCTGGCTCTTCTTTTCCTGGGCTTTGGACATTCTGGTTACAAACAGCTCTCTGGTCACATAAGATGAAATGAATCACTAGCTGAGTCACGTGGTTTTGAGGAAACCTGCTCTTCCTCTGCCTGTGGCTTGTTGTATTGGGCTGTAACGTTGCACCTGTGGCATTTGTTGTCTTATCTTCCTGTCTTCCAGTGTTTTCTGTCCACAGCTCGGCTGTCACCAGGTAGCTAAGTGAGGATCTAGCTGCTAGCAGGGAGGTTGCAGCTGTGGCAAGGCCGTAGGGTCTCTTAGATGCCTTCAGAGAGCAGGGTAGGGGGCTGTAGCCACTGGCGAAATGCCCCCTCCTTCCCCCCAGTTACTCCAAGTATCACAATTATGTTTCCCCCTTGAAAGCTGATAGTAGCTGGATGTGTTACTTTCCTGTTGCTGCATGACAGATGACAACAGACTGAGTGACTTAGGACAGTACCTGTTTATTATCTCACAGGTGGGTGGGTCAGAAGCCCACATGGTGTGGTTGGGCTCTTGGCCCAGGGTGTTACAGGCTGAAATCAAGGTGTCCGCAGGGGCAGGTGCTCTTCTGGAGGCCCTGAGGAGGAATCCACCTCCAAGCTAACTCTTGTTGGCAGAATCCAGTTCCTGGTGGCTGTAGGACTGAGGTTCCCGCCCTTGCTGGCCAGCAGCTCCTACAGGTCCTGCGTTTCTTCTCATGGTACACCTCTACTTGCAAGGCGGCCACAGCTGGCCAGTCTCTTTGTGCTTTGAATCTCCAGCTTCCTCTTCAGAGAAGAAGCTCTGTGTGTGATGCCTTAAGAGTCACCCAGACCTTCTCCCTGTTCTGAGGGCAGCAATGCAACATAACCGAGTCCCAGAGGAGAACCCATCCATCATGCATGCAGTCCTGGCGATCATGCAGGGTGTCGCCCAGCCACAGGGGATCTTGGGTCACCGTAGATTCTGCCTGCCACACTGAGTAAATACAGTGGTTTTTCCTTGCATACTTCTAAGTTCAGTGGAATCTGATTGCTATCATTGCATCTCTCCGGGCCCTGTCACCTGTGCTGGGTGTCTTGGGGCATGTCGCCCCTGCCCACTCCCTCTCCTGGGCGGCGTCTCTTGCCATACTGCCCCTGCACTCCACACTGCAGCCAAGCTGAACCCCAGGGGCACCCCTCTTCACCCTTGGCCTTTTTCCATGGTGTTCTGCCTGTCTGGAATACTCTTGGTCCCCACGACTAACTCCAACTTTGGGGTTTGGCTCAGGCCACCTCCTCCCAGAAGCCCTCTGTGCCACATACTCCCTTCCCTGCGTAGGTCTGAGTGCCTTCCTCCCTACCCACAGACCCTTTGCTGCCCTCATAGCACATTCATTCCCCTGTTCCGTCATTGTCTGCTGCCGACTCTCTTCCCCACCTGACCATGACAGCCTTGAGGACAGGGGTGAGTGTGTATTTGGGGACCATGAATCACCAGATCAGGGCCTGGAACATAGTAACTGCTCAATAAGTGTGCAAAGGAGGGAAGAACGTTTTCAAGAATCAGATATGTAAGAAACAGATGCACTGGGGGAGGCTCTGAGCAGAAATCCCACTCCCATGGGAGACAGGCCTGGGGCACGTGGGGTCATGGGCTCAGGGCCACAGGAAGGGGTGGTCCTGGTTGTCAGTGGGGCTCTCGCAGAGGTAGTATTTAGAGCAGCTCTGAAATAATGGACTCGATTAGAGGAAGGCAGGAGCCATTTCAGGGAGAGAGCAGGATGTTCAGGAGAAATGGGGGCTATTGGTGCTGCAGGAGAGAGCCCCACACCAAGGCCCCGAGGGCCTCCAGGGCCAGTTTCTGCTTAGCCTGTGGGGGGAGATAGGGAGGCCACTGGGAGGCTGCTGTGGCTTCAGGAAAAGATGCTAAGGGTGTGGTGAGGGTGGCAACTCTGGTCAGGAAGAGATGGGGTGGAGGTCAGAAATTGAGGGGGAACATTGGCAGGCATCAGGGCAGGCATTGTTGTTTGGGATGAGTTAAGGAGAAGGAAACACAGGACAAGCCATAACCACAATCTGTGGTGCCAGCTTCACAGGGCAGGACAGTGCTGGGGGGCTCCAAGGGTGGGCCAGGTGTCTCCACGGCGGCCAAGAAAAACTACAAGAGAGGCCAGGTGCGGTGGCTCATGCCTGTAATCCCAGCATTTTGGGAGGCCAAGGTGGGTGGATCACCTGAGGTCAAGAGTTCAAGGCTAGCCTGACCAATATGGTGAAACCCTATCTCTACTAAAAATACAAAAATTAGCTGGGCGTGGTGGCACATGCCTGTAGTCCCAGCTACTCGGGAGGCTGAGGCAAGAGAATTGCTTGAACCTGGGAGGTGGAGGTTGCAGTGAACCAAGATCATGCCACTGCACTCTAGCCTGGGCAACAGAGTGAGACTCCATCTCAAAGAAAAAAAAAAAACCTGTGAGAGAGGGACCCCTTGTAGGCCCCCAACAGTAATAAGTCCCCAGTCTGGGCCAAATCCCAGGGCTTCAGTGATAAAGATTCCATTTCAACAGGCAGAGATGAGAAGGGAGGGCATTCCGGTGGCAGGTACAACACAGACAAAGGCCAGGCAGGTAAGAAAGGCCAAGTTATCACCAGGAACAGAGATGGTCCCTCTTCATGAGAGCCTTTCTTGTTTTGGGGCATGGGGTGGTACAGGCCCCCTCCACCTGGCATGGAGTAGACTTGTTGGCCTTGTCAACAAAGGAGAAAGGCCAGAGCCCTCCACCTTTCTCCCCTCCCCTCCAGCATTCAGGTAAGTTTCTGTCATGGAGTTCACTCGGCTGCCTCAGGGGCTCTGGCTCAGCCAAGAACACTGTCAGGGCTGGGTGATGTTCCCTTTGTGTTTTCTCTGGACTTGTTCTGGCAAGCCCCAGATCTAGCCTTGTATTCTAAACGTGAGAATTCTGCATCAAAGCTGTGTGGTCTGCCCAAAGATGACCCAGATCTCAGCGCTCCTCTAGGGCTGGTGTAGTCTGTTCTCACACTGCTATAAAGAACTACCTGAGGCCTGTCATGGTGGCTCACATCTGTAATCCCAACACTTTGAGAGGCCGAGGCAGATGGATCATTTGAGGTCAGGAGTTCCAGACCAGCCTGACCGACATGGGAAAACGCTGTCTGTACTAAAAATACAAAAATTAGCCAGGCATGGTGATGTGCGCTTGTAATCCCAGCTACTTAGGAGGCTGAGGCATGAGAATAGCTTGAACCAGGGAGGTGGAGGCTGCAGTGAGCTGAGATTGTGCACTGCATTCCAGCCTGAGTGACAGAGTGAGACTCTGTCTCCAAGGGGAAAAAAAAAGGATTAAAAAAAACCTGCCTGAGAGTGGGTAATTTATGAAGAAATTATGAAGAGGTTTAATTGACTCACAGTTCTGCAGGCTGCACAAAAAATATGTCCAGGGAGGCCTCAGGAAACTTACAATCATGGCAGAAGGTGAAGGGGAAGTAGGCATGTCTTTACGTGGCAGTAAGAGGGAGAAACAGAGCAAAAGGGGAAGTGCTACATGCTAGATTTCCTGAGAACTCACTGTCACACAAACAGCTAGAGGGAAATCCACCTCCATGATCCAGTCACCTCCCACCAGGTCCCTCCCCCAAATTGGAAATTACAATTTGACATGAGATTTGGGTGGGGACACAGAACCAAACCATATCATTCCACCCTGACACCTCCCAAGCCTCATGTCCTTCTCACATTTCAAAACACAATCATGCCTTCCCAACAGCCCCCCAAAGTCTTAACTCATTCCAGCATTAACTCAAAAGTCCAAGTCCAAAGTCTCATCTGAGACAAGGCAAGTCCCTTCTGCCTATAAGCCTGTAAAATAAAAAACAAGTTAGTTACTTCCAAGATACACTGAGGGTACAGGCATTGGGTAAACAGACCCAATTCCAAGAGGGAGAAATTAGCCCAAACAAGAACTACAGGGACTGCAGTCTCCATGCAAGTCCAAAACCCAGCAGGGCAGTCATTAAATCTTAAAGTTCCAAAGTAATCTCCTTTGACTCCATGTCTCACATCCAGGCCACACTGATGCAAGGGGTGGGCTTACAAGACTTGGGCGGCTCCACCCCTGTGGCTCTGCAGGGTGCAGCCCTCACAGCTGCTTTCATGGCCTGACACTGAGTACCTACAGCTTTTCCAGGGACACAGTACAAGCTCTCGGTGGATCTATCATTATGGGATCTGGAGGATGGTGGCTCTCTTCTCACAGCTCCACTAGGCAGTGCCCCTCTGGGGTCTCTAGCATCACATACTCTCTGCACTGCCCTAGCAGAGGTTTTGCATGAGGGCTCCACCCTTGCAGCAGACTTCTGCCTGGACATCCAGGCATTGCCATACATCCTCTGAAATCTAGGCAGAGACTCAACTCTTGCCTTCAGCACACCTGCAGGCCCAACACCATGTGGAAGCCGCCAAGGCTTGAGGATTGCACCCTCCAAAGCAATAGCTTGAGCTGTACCTTGGCCCCTTTTAGCTACTGCTCGAGCTGGAGCAGCTGGGATGCAGGGTGCTGTATCCTGAGACTGCACAGAGCAGCAGGGTCCTGAGCCCAGCCCACAAAACAATTTTTCCCTTCCAGACCTCCAGGCCTGTGATGGGAGGGCCTGCTGTGAAAGTCTCTGAAATGCCCTGAAGGCATTTTCCCCTATTGTCTTGGCTATTCGCCTTCAGGGCTTCTTTACTTATGCAAATTTCTACAGCTTTGAGGTCCTCCTCAGAAAATGGGTTTTTCTTTTCTACCACATGGTCAACCTGCAAATTTTCCAAACTTTTATGCTCTGCTTCCCTTTTAAATATATAAGTTCTAGTTTCTGGTCATTTTCTTGTTTTTGCAAATGAGCATAGGCTTTTAGAAGCAGCCAGCCCACATCTTGAATGCTTTGCTGCTTAGAAATTTCTTCCACCAGATGCCCCAAACTATCTCTCTCAAATTCAGAGTTCCACAGATCTCTAGAGCAGGGACACAATGTTGCCAGGCTCTTTGCTAAAGCATAGCAAGAGTGACATTTACTCTAGTTTCCAGTAAGTTCCTCATCTCCATCTGAGACCTACTCAGCCTGGACTTCACTGTTCATAGCACTATCAGCATTTTGGTCACAACCATTCCACAAGTCTCTGGGAAGTTCCAAACTTACCCTCATCTTCCTCTCTTCTTCCGAGCCCTCCAAACTGTTCCATACTCTGCCCATTATCTGGTTCCAAATTTGCTTCCACATTTTCAGGTATCCTTATAGCAGTGCCCCACTTCTCTGGTACCATTTTTCTGTATTAGTTTGTTCTTACGTTGCTATAAAGAACTACCTGAGACTGGGTAATTTATGAAGAAAAGAAGTTTAATTGACTCCCGGTTCCACAGGCTGTACAGAAGCCATGGCTGATAAGGCCTCAGGAAACTTACAGTGATGGTGGAAGGTGAAAGGGAAGCAGGCACACCTTCACATGGTGACAGGAGAGAGAAAGAAGGGTGAAGTGTTACACCCTTTTAAGCAATTGGATCTCGAGAGAACTCACTCACTGTCATGAGAACAGCAAGGGGGAAATCCACCCCCATGATCCAGTCACCTTTTACCAGGTCCTCGCCCAATGCTGGGAATTACAATTCAACATGAGATTTGGGTAGAGACAGAGAGCCAAACCATGTTGGCTGGCTTAGAAGTTTGCTGCTGATCTGAGTTCGAGTTCTGTCATGATAGATAGATGGACGAGAAGGCTCTACCTTCCTTAATGCCTGAGGGTCAAGAGTTCCATCTTTGGGCAGGAGGAAGCAGGCATGTCACTCCTCCAGTATTCTCTACTCTTCTTTCTCCCCTGCCTCCCCCAGTGCCATGTCAGGCTGCAGAGCAGTGATAGGCTCTGTAAGGTGATCTTGGATGGTTTTAAATGGCAGACCTTCAAATAGTAATACCAGTGGTAATGATGACAATGATGATGGAAAGGATGTTGGGATCTGATACTTGGTGTCTTCCGCATGCTGGTTTCTGTTTTAAGTGCTTTATGTGTTAACCTGTTTGATCCTTACAGCAATCCTATGAGCAGGACTGCTCTTATTGCCATTTTACAGATCAGGAAATTAAGGCACCAAAAGGTGAAGTAACTGTCTCAAGTTCACACAGTATGGAGTGTTCAGCCAGGCAGCTCCCAGGACTGGCTGCAGTGTTTGGGAAGCACAGCTGGCCCAGTGCCTCTGTTTCCTGGTCCCTGAAGTGGGAAAAGAGCCTTTCTTAACTCTTTCCAGACTCAGTGTTCTTAAGTGGGAATGATGAGACTGGAGACCAGTGACAAAGGCTGTCATGCAGTGGTTTGCCCAGCGGTCAAGGGCATCCTTGCCTGCCACATGCTGGCTTTGATCTTGAACATGCAACCACTCAGGGCCTCTGCTTCTCATACGCAAAATAGAGTGGTGATAGTGATCCATGCTGTGGCATTGCTATAAAGATGACACGAGTTAATGCCTACAAGTGCTTGTTGATGGAGCAGAGCACACTGCATTGCATGTCTGGTTATTGTTGGCATTAAGCCCTGCATGTGCTGTGTTATGTGCCCAACACGTCATTTCCATGAGCCTTCATTTTGGTTATCTGTTAGATGGAAGTCCAAAATGATAATGGTGTTTATTTTGCTCATGAATCTGCAGCTTGGCTGGGCTCAGCTGGGTGGTTCTCCCATGTAGTCTTGCATGGCAGCTTAGCATGATGGTGACAGAGTAGCCAGACTACTGACTTGATAGCTCAGAGACCCAGGGGTGTGTCCCGAGAAAGAGAGCCTCCTGTGGCCTTGCATCCAGAGTCCATGTTCTATTTATCTGTGAGGCTCTAGGGCCAGTTCACATTTAAGGGGACAGCATTTAGGGTCCACTTCATAATGGAAAGAAGCATGTAAGAAATAGAGACTGGAAATCCCACAGTCTGCCATCTGCTAACTGGAGACTTGAGGGCTAGGAGAGATGGTGGTGTAAGTTATAGTCTGTATTAGTTCGTTCTCACACTGCTATAAGGACATTCCCAAGACTGTGTCATTTATAAAGGAAAGAGGTTTAACTGACTCACAGTTTGCAGGGTCAGGGAGGCCTTAGAATACTTACAATCATGGCGGAAGGGGAAGCAAACATGTCCTTCTTCACATGGCGGCAGCAAGGAGAAGTACAGAATGAAGCAGGGGAGCATCGGGGGAGCCCCTTATAAAGCCATCAGATCTCATGGGAACTCGCCATCATGAGAACAGCATGGAAGTAACCACCCCCATGATTCAATTACCTCCCACCGAGTCCCTCCCATGATATGGGGATGATGAGATTTGGGTGGGGACACAGCCAAACCATATCATAGTCCAAGTCCAAAGGCCTGAGGACCAGGAGAGCTGATGCTATAATTTATGGTTCGACTGCAGGAGACTGATGTCCCAGCTTGAACAGTGAGGCCAAGCGAGTGAATTCTTACCCCTCCTTTTGTTCTGTTCAGGCCTTTGACTGACTGGACAGGGCCCACCCACTTTGGGGAAAGTAGTCTGCTTGACTCAATTTACCAGTTCAAATGCTAATCTCATTCAGATACACTCAGAACAATGTTAACCAAATATGTGGGAACCCTGTGGCCCAGTCAAATTGACAAGAATTAACTGCCCCACCATGGCAGGCCTGCTGTGTTCTAGGCTCTAGGACAGGTCCCAGGCACACAGAGGTGAGCAAGGCAGGCATAGTCCCTGCTCCACCGAGCCTCCCGCCTCACCTGCCTCCATCAGGTAGGCAGACACCCAGCAAGCCTTAATGTCAGAGGAACTGGGTACTGGGGCAGGGGTACTGCCTGGGGCACTGAGCCTGCACCCTGTGGCAGAGCTTGATTGAGAAACTGAGCAAGGCTCATTTTGCCCCGAGCTTGGAAGGAGGGAGGAGCTGGAAGCATAGGCAGGCCCTTGGCCATGGAGGACTTCAAGGCTGGCAAGGAGCCTGGACCTGATTCCGAAGGCCATGGGAGCTGTGGGGGAGCATAGGGCAGCGGCTCAGCCTTAGGCTGGGCTTCACGGGTCACACCTCCCGAGTTCTCCCTTGCCCCCTCCCAACAGCATGAGGTGTGCCAACACTCAGGAGATGCCACTTCCCTACCCTCTCCTCATGGTGGGTCCCAGGGAGGAGACACAGTCCTGTCCTAGCCCCTGTGCCCTGAGACTCTGAAGTCACTGCTTAGTCCTTGTGGCGAGGGCCTGGCCTTCTCTCACACCCCCGCTCCTCCTGTGACCACAGTCCTCATGTGACCTTTCCTTTTCTCGGTGAACCGGACGTCTGGGCAGCGCCCAGTCCTGCTGGGGAGGCCTTGCTCCAGGCTGCCTTTCAGTGACCCAGGCCCCATAAGCCTTTTGCCATTGGCCTTGAGTGCCCTCAGCTCTGAATTCCTCAGTGCCTAAGCAGCACGGGAAGTGCCTTCTGTCCTCCCTTGTCCCACGGGGGCACCTGCGAGGGCCACTGTGTCCTTATGCCCGATGCCCATGAGAGATGCTACCTCCTGGGGAGCTCCTGAGACCATGCACCTTGGATTGGAACCTGGGCTCGTAGCTCTGTGTCCTACGTGTATGCACTGCTGCACACATGCCTGGCCTGCCCAAGGCCCTTGGGGTTGCTGCATTAGCTACACGGGGCTGCGAGGCTAAGGGTCCACTGCTCCTAGGAGCCAGCCAGGACTGTCACAGATTTTCAGGTGGCTTCCACGAGTCAGGCTCCTTGTCCCACATCCCCAGGGCATGCCAGCTTCAGGATCTGGAACTTTTAATGTCTTCACAAACAAAACGCAACATGTCATTCCAGTTTTCTCTCATCCAGGACTGTTCATAGACTTTTCACACACGATGATGTCACTGCCATCCAATTGTTTCCATCCTTTCTGAAGCCCCCAAATCCCCTGCAAATCCAGCCCTGCTCAGTGCCAGCCCCTGCAGGGGCCCCACCCTCCAGGGGCCCCCAATTTCAGGGAGAGATGAGTCACTCATCCTAAGCAAGAGAGACAGTTTGGAGGTATTAGGGATGTGCCCTGGAGGCACAGGGCAAGGGCAGCTCCTCAGCGTAGCTGGAGGGATCCGGTGCTCTGCCAATCTGCAGGAGGGCAGGGTGGGGGCCTGGGCAATCAGGGCACCCCAGAGGGGCATGCAGGGGCCCTGCCTGCGGGCAGGGCACATGGCTTTCTAGGATGGGATGCCTGGAGACCTCCAGCCAGGCCAGGTGGACAGGACCTCGTGCTCTGGTGGTGAGGGTGCATCCAGCCCTTCTCGTCTGGCTCTAAGTCCCTTCAGATCGGGACCACTTCTGTCTCTCTGTCGCTCTCATCCCGGGGCCTCCCACCTGGGTCCTTCCTGGTGTCCCCCTCCTGGTTCAGGCCTGCGCTGCTCTCCTGCCTGCGTGCCTGTGAATTGACTGTGGTTGTTACTGGGTGGCTGCCATCGTCATCACCGGCCAAAAAGCCATTTGGGTTGTTTTCAGAGCTGCTGTCAGGCTGGAACTTGGTTCACCCGGATGCACAGAACATCTTCCCTGTCTAGAATTCAAGAGCATGTGGTTCCCGCCCCCTAACTACATAACCTCAGAGGGAAGGTGACTTTGGACGATGAGTCCAGGCCCTGAATGAGTCCGGAGCACTTGCACTTAACAAATGGGCCGGCTCTTTTCCAGTCCTGCCACAGCCATCTTCAAGGCTGTTCCAGACCCACAGCGCCACAGGGTGGCCAGGCGGGAGATTGCAGGCCCCTCCTTCTTACTTCCTGGGCTGTGCCAACACTGAGCTTCCCTCCTCCTTTTGTTTCCAGCACTCACGGCTCACTTATCCCATCCATCAACTTATCTTCACGCATGTACACGTGCCAGAGAGATGGTTCTTACTGAGGCCTGCCTTCTCCTGTCCCCAAGGAACATACTGCCTAGTTACTGAATCAGAACCCACATGTGAAAATTTAATAGGGCACAAGAGATAAACAACAAAACTCGGTAGCAATGCCAGAAAAGGTATTAGAAAAACGTTGACTGCGGGTAGCAGTTGCACAGTAAGTGCCACTGCGAGGCAGCAGCAGGGGACAGCGTGTTCTTGGGGGCTCTGGAGAAGAGCTGGGATTCTGTGATGCTTGGAAGGGTGGGTATTGCCAAGTGAGACATGGAGCGGGGGCCATCCCAGAGGTATAGTGGGGACACTATATCCACCTGGCGCCAGGGTTTGGCTGGGAACAATCTTGGGTTGTGCAGTGAGAGAAGAGTTGGGCGCAGTAGCTCATGCCTGTAATCCCAACACTTTGGGAGGCCAAGGTGGGCAGATCACTTGAGGTCTGGGGTTCTAGACCAGCCTGGCCAACATGGCAAAACCCCATCTCTACTAAAGACACAAAATTAGCCAGGCGTGGTGGCGTGTGCCTGTAATCCCAGCTACTTGGGAGGCTGAGGCGGGAGAATCACTTGAACCAGGAGGGGGAGGTTGCAGTGAGCTGAGATCACGCCTCTCTACTCCAGCCTGGGTGACAGAGTGAGACTCTGTCTCAGAAAAACAAACAAGAAAACAAAAGAGTTGGGAAGTATATTCATTTGCTGGGGCTGCATGACAATGCTGCATTTAAACAACAGCAGTGTACTGCTTCCCAGTTCTGGAGGCAGAAGTTTCAGATCTGAGTGTTGGCAGGGTTGGCTTCTTCTGAGGCCTCCCTCCTTGGCCTGTGGATGACTGTCATCTTCCCATATCTGCACATGGTCTTCCTCTGTGTGTCTGTGTCCCAATCTCCTTATAAGGACACCAGTCCTATTGGATTAGGACCCACTCTAGTGACTTCATTTCACCTCTTTAAAGACCCTGTATCCCAGTACCATCCCGTTCTCAGGCATGGGGATTGGGGCTTCAATATGAACTTGGAAACAGCGCTCAGCCCATCACAGGAAGGTGCAGAGTCAGGCTGCAGAGGCCTGGAAAGGCTGTGGGCTTCACTCGTGGGGCATGGATGCCTTACTGGGAGCTGCCTCAGTACAGGTGAGAGCTGTAGGACGGTGGTTTGTGGGCAGAGGAGCATGTGTGCAGAGAAGATGAGTATGTAGTGAGGGGACCAACAAGGGGCTTTCTGGATTAACAGACTTCAGGAACATCGATTCCAGGAGCTGGGAAGAGGTCACGGTGCTGGGCCACAGCCCTTGTTCCATCAGTGTCCAAGGAGGGCAGGCCAGAGCAGGCTGGGGGCACTGTGCTGGTAGGTACCAGCCACCCCAGGGAGGGTGGGCATCCGTGGAAACAGGGCTGGATAATACAATTCTCAATCATTCCGAATGCTCCTCATGGGCGTGGCCTCACCACGTCCCTGCAACCACCCGGGGAGGTGGGCAGCATCGCTGGCCTAGTTTACAGGTATCAGATCAGAGCATTGGTGGTCCCAGTCATAGCAACTGGGCTGGCCCTCCTTTTGCTTCCTGGGCTTTCTCTGCCGTGACGGCTTCCTCCCTGCAGTGTCCCTGGCCTCCCTGGCCCTGGGCATTGTGGCATCAGTGCTGGATGCCCATGTTCCTTGGTGTGTTATTGACATTTGACCTGCTTCCTGGACCCTCCCCAGCAGACCTTGTGTATGACGGTCCAGGTCATGACGACAGTAGTACAGCTAGCTTTTCATGCATACCTGCTAGTGCCGGCTTTAAACATGAGTGAGGCCCGTCCTCAGCATCTGCTGGATGCTGGCCACCTCTGAGTGAGGGCAGTGGGACCATGACAATGAGTGGGGGGAGGGGTAACAGCCCTCTGAACCAGGTGCTGTTCTAGTCCTCATTTTACAGCAAGGAAACTGAGGCACAGTGAGGTAACTGAGTCACAGCGAGGCAAAGTTTCTTGGCCAGGGTGATACAGCTGATAAGAGATGGAGCCAGGATTCAAACCCAGACAGCCCAGGTTCTCTACGGATCCTGCAGCGTGCCCAGTCAGGTGGGGAAGGTGGATGCATCATTAGTTGGCCAAGATGAGCAGCGTGGGGCCCTTGGGTGGCACAGCAAGGGGGCTGCTCCCAGGTGAGCAGGAAGAGGGTGCCTGACCCATGTTGGAGGATAAGCAGGAGTCTCCCAGGCATGGGTTGGTGCCAGGAGGGGAAAGAAAGGGCACGTGGGCCTGAGAGAGCTGCACCTGTATGGGCTCTGGGGCCTGAGAAGTCTGGGCGTGGGTTTCACTCCAACCCCCGCTTTCAAAAGAGGCTGCGAGGCCAGGTGCAGTGGCTCACGCCTGTAATCCCAGCACTTTGGGAGGCTGAGGCGGGCGGATCACTGAGGTCAGATCGAGACCATCCTGGCTAACACTGTGAAACCCCATCTCTACTAAAAAAGATACGAAAAAATTAGCCAGGCGTGGTGGCGGGCACCTGTAGTCCCAGCTACTCAGGAGGCTGAGGCAGGAGAATGGTGTGAACCCGGGAAGCAGAGCTTGCAGTGAGTGGAGATCGTGCCACTGCACTCCAGCCTGGGTGACAGAGCGAGACTCTTGTCTCAAAAAAAAAAAAAAAGATGCTGCGAGAACTTAGAATCTGCTGACCCTGCTCTGTCAGCAACACAATGGTGGTCCCTCTTGCCCCAGTTTCCTGCCATACAAAATGGGCCCCTAGGAATTGGCAGTGGCCCAGGAAGCAGGACTGAGCCCAGCTCTAAGAGCCGGTGTCCCAGGCACACATAGCTGGGGTCTCCCATGTGCAGGGGTGCCCTGGGATGTGGACCAGTAGCTGCTATTCGACACCTGCCTGCTTCCTTGAGGGCATCCCCCACTGGGTCCCTGTAATGTGCCAGGCCTCCCAACAGCTCTCTAGGGAAGCAACACTCCTATTTTGCAGACAAGGAAAGCAAGGCTCAGCAGAGTTAGGTCGTGTGCCCAAGGTTTCAGTGAGTGGAAGTTTGCCCCAGGTCCATTGTCGGGCCAGGCGGCTTCAAAGCTGCGCCTTTAGGTGCTCATTTCCTCCTCCTTCCACCCCTGTTGTCCTCTTGGGTTCACCTGTTTGTCACTGAACTTTCGTTTTCTTGTAAGTTCTGTAGCTGCTACCAGTTGGATGAGGGAGAAATCACCTGGTGGAGTGGATGGGTAATAAGGTGTGACGCGGGAGGCCAGCCTTTTCCTGGCTCTGCTGGTAACTTGTGTGGCCTTGAACTATTCCCCTCCCCTTTCTGGACTTATGAAAGCCTGTGTCTGGGACTTGCCCATCTCCATGTGCCCTCCTGCTTCATGGTATCTGATTTGGAGAGGCAGAGAGGGAAGACGGGAGCATTTCTGTTTCCCATGGGCTGATATTCACTCTCAAAAGAACACAACCCACCATCCAACCACAGAAAGCCTCATTCCACCTCCCATCCAAAAATGAGGATGGTAGAGAAATAAGCAACAGTGGCCTTTTTCAGGGAACCAGAAATAGCCTCCCAGGCTCCCCGCTCTGGCTTCCCGAGTCTTCATTCTGTCTCTATTCTGGGAGAAGAGCTGCTGGCGCCACTGCGAGCTTCTCATGATTGAGAGGGAGGAACCCCTGCTGTCACTGTCCCTTAGGCGGGCACTGTCCCTTGTCTGCTGGTACTGAGATGGTGGGGGTACACCTGGGCGCCACCTGCCAGTGGAGACAGCCGGGCCTGGTTCCTTCCCAGCCTCATGCTCTGCCGGAGCATTCTCAGGCTGAGTCGTTCGTGTGTCCAAAGAGCAGCAGGTTGGGCCTTTGCACTGGCTGTTCCCCGTGCCTGGTTGGCGCCTCCCCCAGATATGCAGCCCCCCTGGCTCCCTCACCCTGTCTTTGGAAGGTGCCCCTCACCATGTTGTTCAAATCGCATACCCCACCTCTGCCAACACCCCCGGCACCCCCATTTTGTGCTCAATGTTTCACTGCCAGCTCCGGCCAGCTATACATTTCACTTACCTCTCTAGACTATTGTCTGGGTCCCTTCCGCTAGAATGGAAGCTCATCAAGGACAGGGATGCTTCTGTTTTATTTATTGCTATATTGTTAGCTCCTGGAATCTAGTAGAGGCTCAACATACTTTTCTGTTGGTGAATAGCTATTGAAACAGTAGTACTCTATGTTTCTTATTTACTCCGACTTCATGGATGTGTCAGGATGCTTTTGGCTACCAGAAACGGACTCAAGCGGTGCAGACATTGCAGCCTGTCACGCCCAGCAACCCGAGCGGGGGCAGCTCAGGATGCAAAACAGTCTGCGGCCACTGAGAGATGGAGTCCTTCCCAGCATGTGCTCTGTGGGCTCAAGACTGCCTTCAGCGAAGTCTGGTGCCTGAGTTTGGAATACGAGCTCGTCCTAGCAGTGTGGCTGGGCGGGTCTCAGTTGAGCCCCTACCCCACGCCAGAGCAGGAGTGGTCCAGGCAGCCGGTGTGTCTGCCGCTCAGAGTGTGGTCAGCAAGCTCCAGACTGGGATGAATGAACAAGAATGACCGTGCAGACCTCCCTGCTTTCCTGGCCACCCAATTCCTGCTCCCACCTCGGCTGCTGTCTTATGCACCAGAGCCTGGGATTTCAGAAGGGTAGGGGCTGTCTGGCCTGATACTGGATGTGGCCCGTTCTTTGGAAATGTCTTGTTCTTTCATTTCATCTGGACTCCAGACATCTCTGGAGGAAGATGGGCTCCCCTTGTTCCTTCTCTGACTTCACCGTGGACCCAGTGGAGATGGGGAACAAGACTTAGTGCGTGTATAGGGAGGACTGGAGGAGACCGTGGTTGTGAAGCGTTTACTTAGCTCAGTGTACTGCAGAGAGCAAACACTCTGGATGACAGCTACTGCTACTAAGTTTTTTTTCCCCGTAATTTATTGATATAATTTATGTATCATATATTTACCTTTTGTTTGTTTGCTTGTTTGTTTTTTGAGATGGAGTCTCACTCTGTTGCCAGGCTGGAGTGCAGTGACGTGATCTCGGCCCACTGCAACCTCCGCCTCCTGGGTTCAAGGGATTCTCCTTCCTGAGCCTCCCCAAGTAGATGGGATTACAGGCATGCGCCACCACGCCCAGCTAATTCTTGTAATTTTAGTAGAGACGGGGTTTCACCATGTTGGCCTGACTTCAGGTGATCGGCCCGCCTCGGCCTCCCAAAGTGCTGGGATTACAGGTGTGAGCCACCGTGCCCAGCCAAATTTACCTTTTTTAAGTGTACATCTAGTTCGGTAATTTTGATTATATTCACAAAATTATGCAGTCATCACTACTAATTCTGGAACATTTTCATCACCCCCAAAGGAATGTACCCATTTGCAGTCACTCCCAGTTCCTTCCTTCCCCAGCTTCTGTCAACCATTAATCTCTTTTTTGTCTCCGTGAATTGGCCTGCTCCGGACATGTCAGATAAATGGAATCTGTATTACAGCATGTAGCCTTTTGTGTCTGCTTCTTCCTTTCAGCCCAGTGTTTTCACGGTTCTTCCATGTTGTAGCATGTCTCAATACTTTGTTCCCTTTCATGGCTGAATAATACTCCATTGTATGGGTAGAACACCTTTTGTTTATTCTTTCTGCAGTTGATGGGCTTCTGGATTGTTGCCCCATTTGGACTATGATGAGTAATGCTGCTGTGAACCATTTTTAGGATTTTGTGTGGACATGTTTCCGTTCTCTTGGGTATAAGAAGTGGAATTGCTGGATCATATGGTCACTCTGTTTAACTGTGTGAAAAATTGCCAGACTGTTCCCCAAGCAGCTGTACCGTTTCTCTGTTCCCACCAGCAATGGATGAGGGTTGGAATTTTTTCCATACCCTCAGCAACACTTGTTACTGTTGGTCTCTTTTATTATAGTCATCCTGGTAGGTGTAAAGTGGTGTCTCATTGTGGTTTTGATTTGCATTTCCCCGATGGCTAATAATGTGCTCATTGGCCATTTTTATGTCTTATTTTGAGAACTTTCTGTTCAAATCCTTTGCCCATTTTTGAATAGAGATATCTTTGGATTGTTCAGTTGTTGATAGTGTTTTATATATTTTGGATACGAGACCCTTCTTATGATTTGCAAATATTTCTCCCCATTCTGTGGGTTGTCTTTACGTTTTCTGTATAGTGCTCTTTGAAGCAAAACATTTTAAATTTTGATGATGCCCAATTTATTCTATTTTTCCTTGAGTTGCTTTTGCTTTTGGTGTCCTCTCTAAGAAGCCATTGCCTAATTCGTAGTCATGAAGGTTCGCATCTATGTTTTAAGAGTTTTGTAGTTTTAGCTGTTATAACGAGATCGTGATCAGTTTCGAATTAATTTTGTGTATGATGTGAAGTAGGGTTCCTTCTTCCTTCTTTTGCATGTAAATACCCAGTTGTCCGAGCACCATTTGTTGAAACGAATATTCTTTCCGCCCCTTGAATTGTCTAGGCACCCTTGTAGAAAATCGGTTGAGCATAAATGCACAAGTTTGTTTCCAGATTCTCTGTTCTATTCCATTGATCTTTATGTCTATCCTTATGCTGGGACCACATTGCCTCAATTACTCTAGCTTTGTAGTAAGTTTTGTAATGAAGAAGTGTGAGTCCTCCAACTTTTTCTTTTTCCAGATATTTTAGTGGTCCTGAGTCTCTTGCATTTTCATAGGAATTTTAGGATCAGCTTTTCATTTCCTGCAAAGAAAAAGCTGTAGTTTTGATGGCTATCGTACTGAGTCTGTACATCAGTTTGGGAGTATTGCCCACTTAACAATTTTGAATCTCCTATTAATGAGCTTTGTGTATCTTTCCATTTATTGAAGTCTTCTTTGATTTCTTTCAATGGTATTTTGTAGTTTTCAGTGTTTAAGTCTTACATTTATTTGTTAAATTTCTTTTTGATGATTTTGTAAATGGAATTGTTTTCTTAATTTCACGTTTGGATTGTTCATTGCTGGGGTATAGAAATACAGTTGAGGCCAGGCGTGGTAGCTCACACCTGTAATCCTAGCACTTTGAGAGGCTGAGGTGGGAAGATCATTTGAGCTGAGGAGTTTGAGACAAGCCTGGGCAACATAGTGAGACCCCTTCTCTACCAATTAGTTGGGTATGGTGGTGCAGTTGCTCAGAAGGCTGAGTGGGGAAGATCCCTTGAGCCTGGGAGGTTGAGGCTACAGTGAGCTGCCACTGCACTCTAGCTTGGGCAACAGAGTGAGACCCTGACTAAAATACATATATATATATATTTTTTTTTTTTCTTTTTTCTTTTTTTGAGATGGAGTTTCACTCTCGTTGCCCAGGCTGGAGTGCAATGGCATGATCTCGGCTCACCTCAACCTCCACCTCCCGGGTTCAAGCGATTCTCCTGCCTTAGCCTCCCGAGTAGCTGGGATTACAGGCATGCACCACTATGCCCGGCTAATTTTGTATTTTTAGTAGAGACAGGTTTTCTCCATGTTGATCAGGCTGGTCTTGAACTCCCAGCCTCAGGTGATCCGCTCACCTTGGCCTCCCAAAGTGCTGGGATTACAGGCGTGAGCCACCACGCCAGACCCATAAATATCCTTTTTAAAAATTAAAAAAGTACAGTTGCTTTTCCTGTATCCTACAACCTTGCTAAACTCATTTATTAGCTCTAATGGTTTTGGAGGTTTTTTAAATATGTGCATTCCTTGGGATTTTCTATGTATAAGATCCTATTATCTGCAAATAGAGATGGTTTCACTTCTTCCCTTCAACGCTGTATGCTGTTTCATTTTTCTTGCCTAATGGCCGTGGCTAGAACCTCCAGTACAGTGTTAAATAGAAGTGGCAGAGGCAGACCTCCTTATCTTGTTCCTGATCTTAGGGGAAGTGTCTAGTCTTTCACTGAGGAGTCTGGGTTTTTCTAGAAGGTTAAAGAAGCTCCCTTATGTTCCTAGTTTGTGGAGTGTTCTTGCCATGAAAGGGTGTTAGATTTTTTCAGATGCTTTTTCTGCATCCATTGAGATGATCGTGTGGTTTTTGTCCTTTATTAATATGGTGTATTGCCTTGGTTGATTCTGTGTGTTGACACTGCTATTGTTATGAGGTTTGCCACAGAGCAGAGTAGCACGCTGTTAGGAACCCCTCGAGCCAGGGAGCTCCATGGGCACTTTTTCTGCGAGGGAGGCTGTAGTCAACAGCAGGGGCCTGGGAGTCAAACGGTCCGGGTGTGACCTCCTGGCTGTACCACTGGCTCACTGTGGAACTCTGTGCAGGGAAATGCCACCTCTGTGCCCTAGTTTCCTCATCTGTAAAATTCTAAGGGACAGGAGTGCTTCCTTGTGGGGTTCTTATGAGGGTAAATGAGTTACTGTGTAACTACGTGGAGCAGTGTCTGGCATGGAACACATGCAGTGTTTTGAGACATTGGCTACTGGCCACTAGTGATATTATGTAAAAGCTTGGATGGGTCAGGCTGGGGAGGGACAGTTGAGAAGGGCATTGAAATCTGAAAGCCAAGCTGATTCACCTGCTCTAAAAACTCTGAGGGCCGTAGGGAGCCTGGAAGCTCTTACAGGAGGTGGCCTGTTTGACCCCAGCAGCCTCCAGATCTTCCTGTGGGAGGAGGGGCCAAAGGTGGAGCCCAGGCTGGTGAGCGCCCGTCTGAAGTCTGTTTATGGCAGAACCCTCCAGTTCATTCAGGCCTTTGGGACTGGGTTGCAGGGGCTGTGTGTTTGCAGCAAGGAGGCTTTTGCACAGACTGCTTCCTCCCTTGACAGCCATGGAGGGCCTGCCAGCCCTCACAGCATTCCCACCCGGCCTGGGGCCTTGTTTGGAAAATGGCTTTCAGCTGAGCACTAGCTCCCACGCCCGCCCCCAGCCCTGACTTTCCTGACTTCCCCTCTCCTGGGCTGCCAGGTGAGCCTGGCTCCTTGTTCTGGCTCTGCCGTTGACCACTGTATGACCTTGGGGCCTCTGTTTCTGCACACTGTCAGGGACTGCTGCTGATTGAATAGGCCTCTGTGCAGAGGGCCTGCATCACTGTCTGCCGGGGGCTGGGGAAACACTGGCTCCAGACCACCCTCCCAGTGCCCCAGAGAAACTGAAACCCCCCAAATCTTTCTGTTTGGAGTTTAGACTGTGAGGGTAGGAGTGAGGGAAAAGGGGAATGAGGATGAGGAGGGAGATAAAAGCACTTTTATATGCTCTGTGTAATTCTTGGCATTTGTTTTTATGAGATAAATGAGGCTGGATCTACCTTGATTTAATGTCCTGACCTCCTAGCCAGCCAAGTAGCTAGCAGCTCGAGACAGGCCGCTTCGCTGTTTACTTTTGGTTTGGTTTCCAAGCCTGTGGGTGGCAGACCGCCCCCGCCCCACTCACGCTCAGCCTTTCCTGGCCCCTGTGCCCTGAAGGACAGGGTGGTCCCACCTCTGTGGTCTTATCAGGGAAGGGGGACAATGACAAGAAACAATAATAAAAAACTAGTAATTTCATCATCAGCAGAGAGATTCCAAATACGTTTTGTTATCCCATAAAAAATCTGTTTCCCCCTGCTCGGTGCCAGGCACGAGTCAGGATGAACAGAACAGGTCAGCTTTCGAGGGTTTTAGAAAGTTGGGCTCACCTGTAGAATCCACTGGGTGGGCCTGGAGAGGGGCTCAGGAATGCCAAGCTGTGAAGGGTGAGAAGCCATTGGCAGGGGGACCAGGTGCGGCCTGGGCTGGAGCGTGCAGCGGAGATGCAGTGAGCATGCTGGGGAGGCCACCTCTGGAGCTCCACGTGATGCCCTCAATTATGTTAAGTAGTCGGCAGGTGAGGGGTCAGGCGGTGTCCATGTGGAAACAGTTGTGTTACCACCAGCTAGTTCTTTAATCTCCCTGACCCCAGTTTCCTCCTCATGGGATTATTTTGCAAACCTAGAGGTGATGCCGGCAAAGCCCTCGGCACAGCGCTAGACACATGCTAAGAGCTGTATTGTCACTGCGATTATTATTAAGCCAGTGTATCATACCATGGGAAAGTCTTTATTGAACCAGAAAAATGGTCATGGCTTATTAAGTTAGGATTCAGGTTACAAAACAGTATCCTGTTTATAAAGCTCTCTGTGTGTAAATGTACACATGGCCAAAAGGCCACAGTGGTGGGTTAGTAGTTGTAATGTCTGTGAATATGTACATTTTTTACTTTTCTGTGCTCTTTGGATTTTACACAGTGATCATACACGAGTTTTGTAATTACAGAAATGTTATTGGACAGTGTAACGGCAGTGCTGTGGTTATTGTTCACACACATGAGCACATGGGACTGCAGAGTTTGAGGACGGTCAGATCCAGGAGCATGAGGGCACGGAAGGCCCCTGGGGTGGGGCGGGCTGTTGCAGGACGTGCGCCTGGGGCAGCTGTCCAGGAGCTGTGCTGACCAGGCCTCCCCTCTGCCCTAGATGACAGGATCTGCTCACCACCCTTCATGGAGCTCACGAGCCTGTGCGGGGATGACACCATGCGGCTGCTGGAGAAGAACGGCCTGGCTTTCCCGTTCAGTGCGTACCACCCCAGCTCCACCTGAGGGCAGGTGCTGTAGGCCTAGGCCAGCATGGGGGAGGGGCGGGGTTTGTAGTCCCTTCTGGATTTAAGCTCACCTGGGGATGGACGAGCACATGGCCCTGGGTCCCACCTCCACCCACACCACAGAAACCGGGTCCTGGTGGGGGGCACAGGACAACGTGCTCTCCTGCCTGGCCTGGGGGTGTCTACCCACACATCACCCTCAGTGCAGATACCAGGTGTCCAGAGTGTGTGTCTCAGCTAGAGTTCCTTTCTAGACGTGCCAAATACCCCTGCCTTGTGGGTGAATGGCCTAATTTCTCTCTGCTTTTCTCTCCCCAACCCATAGTTTGCAAAACCAGAGTGGCTCATGGCACCAACTCTCATGAGGTGAGTGGAAGAAGATCTGACTGTCTGTCGCCCCCGACCCCCATCCTTTCAGCTCGTCGTGTCTCATTGCGACCCTGCCAGATTCCTCACTGTCACTGCTCCTGCCCTCTGTTAGTCCCGGCTCCTTGGTAGATAGCCTCCTTCCCTTCCCTGGACTGTCTGCAACCTCACCCCAGTGTCTGTCCTGTCCCCAAGGCAGGAGGATGTGCTCGGGACCCACCTGTCCTCTGTGGAGCCTGTCTTAGCTCTGGCAGCCATAACAAACCCCAGGCACTGGGTGGCTTCGCCACATTTATTTTCTTACGGTCCTGGGAGGCTGAAAGTCCCAGGTCAGGGTGCCAGCAGGGTCAGTTTCTGGTGAGGGCTCTCGTCATACCTTGCAGATGGCCACCTTATCCCTGTGTCCTCACATGGCCTCTTGTGTGTGTGAATGGGGAGGGATAGAAAGCAAGAGCAAGCTCTCTAATTTCTTCTGATAGGGGCACTAATCCCATCTTAAGGGCCCCGCCCTCAAGACCTCCAAAAAGACCCCACCTCCAGATACCACCACAGTGGGGCGCAGGCTTCAGCGTAGGAGTTCTAGGGCACACATTCAGTCCATAGGGGAGCTTGTGCGAGTCATGCCCCAGTGCAGCCCACCCTGCAGGACTGTCTGTCCTTTGGGCCATCAGTGTCATCTCCTCGAGGGCCTGTCTTGTGGCAGGCACTGGGCTGGGCCCACATGAGGGCTATTAGCTCTGAGAAGGCTCTGTCACTGCCACAGGGGTCTGCCATGCTGCTGCATTGAGACGGGCCAGGAGGAAAGGGGGGCCGCTTGGAATCAACCCCATGGAATGCTTTGATTCACGAGTCACCCACCCACCCATTCGTTCTTTTATTCACTTTATGATGTTCCCGGCCACCTTGAGGACCACGGGGACCAGGGGACAGATGCATAGGATGTGAATCCTGTCCCTAGAGAGAGCCAAGGAGGCTGTGAGGACTCCGGGGGCTAGAGGAGTGGATGGTAATGTAGGGGCTTCGCTGGGGCCAGGGCCCGCACCACCCTCTGGAGCCACACCTGAGGCCTTGTGTTTGCCCTGGACATAGCCCTGCCTGGGGTCTCCCCACTGGGCACATGTGGAGGTATGCTGGGCAACAGGCATCTGACCGGAGTGGGCTCTCTGGGGAAGGCCTATCCTTGGAAGGCCCCACCAACAGAAATGCTCCCCAGAGCTCACGACTAAAAGGGGGAAGACTCAGCAGCATGGGCCTTTCCTGGGTTATGTACTGCTCTTTGTCCCTGGCCTGTACTTCCGGGGAAGTGTCAGTAGACAGTGTTGGCGTAGCATGGCACGTGCTGTGATGGGAAGGAGTGTGGGGACAGCCCGCCCGTCCCGTTGTCAGTTGTCTGAAATCAGGAGCCCTCATGTGGTCTTCCTGTGGGTGCTGGCCCTCCTGCCACAGCCTGCCTGGGCTCTGTGCCCAGTGCTGGCAGCACCCTCCAGGATGTGCCTGGCCAGGGAGAGAGCAGGAAGGCCCCCCTCGGCCCCAGTACCTGCCTGCCCGCCTTCCAGCAGCCCCTTTCCACCACCCAGTGGTTCCTCTGTGTGTCAGTTGCTTGGGTGTTACTGACGGAAGCACGAGTGCAGTCATTAGTGTGATTAGATCAGCCTCACTCAGAACCGGGCAGCCCGGGAGGAGGGAGCCATTTCTGCGAGTCACTTGAGGCCTGAGGCCTGGGGCTGCGGAATCCCACGCCTGGGGCCGATTCTGGTGCTGCATGTTGCCGTTTGTGCGACTTTGGCAAATTCCCCAGCCACCCAGAGTATCCGTCCACATTTGTGATTGGAGACATAGCGGCTTCTGTGAAGGATGAGGGGTCACTGCCAGGGTTGCCTGGGTGGACTGCTGGGTGAGCTGTCGGAATCAGCTGCCCTGGAGCCTGCCGGGTACTTGCCAAAGGAGATGGAGGTTCTGGATCCAGGTGCACCCCTCTCAGGATGCCCCTGATGGGCCTCAGGACTCTCAGCCCTCAAGTATGGGGTCAGCACGCTCAGGGGAAGCTATACATCACCCCTCATTCTAGCCGTCTGCCTCCAGGATGTTCATACGGGCATCCCTCCCCTCCCCACCACTCCCCAGCAGGCTGTCTGGGTCTACTGCCAAAAAAGTGTGCCACCATGTCCCACGTACTCAGAGACCCCTAGCAGACTCTTGTGTACAGACGGGGTGTGTTAGCATTACAGGGACGTGCCTTCTGGGGTGGACACCGTCCACCAGATAGGCAGAGGCTGGGGGACAAGCTTCTCACAGATTCCAGGGGTACCCGGAGAAGCCAAGTACAGCAGGGGTAGAGAATAGCACTATGCATGGTGGGCTTTAGATAGGCCAGCAGGTGCTTCTGATCCGGAGTCCTCGTCTGCATCCCAGCCCGCCCACTCCCTGCCTCTGAATCTCCCAGCCCCAGACTCAACCAAAATCAGTACCATTTCTGCTAAACCACTCTGTCTTCATTTTATGTTCACAGAACCATTTGGGTTTTTGTTTTGTTTTGGGGCCATTGTGTGGGTACTCATTTGCTCCATAGTGGAAATTTTTTTTTTTTTTTTTTAGCTGTAACTTAGCCGAAAGCCTGGAGCACCCCTGCAGCCACCCATGATTTTACAGAGGAAGACAGTGGTGCTTAAGCAGAGCGGGGGCCCAGCCTGGGCTCACACAGCAAGTGCCAAGCAGGCACTCCAGCCCCTGCCTGACTCCAGAGCTGCTCGTGTTTTTCCTGTCCTTTATTCTTGTCAGAAGGCTGAGGAGACGTTCGCTGCCCCCCAGCGCTCCCAGCACAGACACACACTTTTTGTTTTTCCCATGTGGCCTGGATTTCCACGTCTGTCCTGCCCAGCTGAGCTCCAGGCACGTAGGGCTGGCACTCCGTGACAGCTGACATGAGGGGTGGCAGCTGGGGAGGCAACCAGCTGTCCAGGGCCCATTATCCCTGCTCAGCAGCCCCAGCCGTCTGGTGGCTCCTTCCTGGGGCCCTGCGGGCTGAGGGATTAGCCGTGACCCTGGCACCAGCAGCTGGATCGACTAAGCCGAGGGCCCACCCCTCTGTCCTTAGAGCAGGCCCTGGGCAGAGCCTGTGCTGGCCGGGGCTGAGAGGGTTTTGGCAGCTGCCCCCCTACACTCCCTACCTCAGCCCCTACCAGATCCTCCTGTCGGGGACCTTTTTCCCTAGGGGAGTCGGGGACCAGAAGCGCAAAGGCCTGTTGTTTGCGGAGTGTCACGTGGCTCCGTGTGTAGGGGCGCGGCTGGGTGCTGTGCAGACCCGATTCCATCCCGGGCTCGCTCATGGTCCGGCAGTCACTGAATCTCTCAGCGCCTTATCGTCCTCATCTGTGTAAGGTTGTACGTTCCCCTCAGAGGCGCATTGTAAGGGAGACACGAGGTAACTCGTGTACGTGCTCAGAACAGGGCCTGGCTTGTCACAGCTGCTCGACAAGAGGCAGCCGTTGTCATCAGACAGGCTTTGACTCAAGGCCTCCTGACTCCTGTGCCTGAGTCATCTGTTTCCTTCCCCCTCCTCCCGGGTCTTTGTGGAGGATCCTTTAGGATGTCAGAGGGTTGAGTAGCACACAACCTTAGGGGTCCCCTTCCCTGGACCACAGTGCGACGAGTGGCTCCACACTGTCGGAAGTTGTGCAGCTCACAGTCAGCTCAATCTCACATGGCAGACCCAGTGGAGGGAGGACCTCCTACCCCGTGGCAGAAGGGATACATCCCCAGGTGTTCTTCACTCCATTCCACTCACCCTGGGTTGAGGCTCCTCTCGGGGAGTCCTCATGCCACGGGACCAGGAATGGGCCTTGGTAGAGGTGCTCTGGACAGGTGACACACCTGTGTGTTGGAGGTTGAGAGGATGGTGGACTCTGACAGAGCCTTTGACCTCTTGTCTTTCCAGATGGCTATTGTGTTCAACCAGGAGGGCCTGAATGCCATCCAGCCACCCTGTGTGGTCCAGAATTTCATCAACCACAACGCCGTCCTGTACAAGGTGTTCGTGGTTGGCGAGTCCTACACTGTGGTCCAGAGGCCCTCACTCAAGAACTTCTCCGCAGGCACATCAGGTAACCGCTCCTCTTGCCATCTTGGGCTGAGCGAGACTCGGGGGCCCAGCTGGGATGTGGCAGCAGCTGTCTGTCCTTCAGCACTGCCCCTACCACCCTGTGTTCTTGGTGGGATGGAGAGGTGCTCTAAAGATGGAAAGAGTTGTGTATGGTGGATAAAGAGGTCTTGGGGAACTAGTAAAATGTCCCTGTTCCCTGGGTTATTGTAGGGGGCCCCACCCACCTGAACCACCATAGACTCCAGAACACATCCAGAAGTGTTCTGTCCCTAGGACGCTTCCTGAGGACCCACACGATAATGATATTCACAGAGGAACATGCTGGGACAGGTGTGGCCGGCACAGCGTGTATTGGCCTTCCAGGGAAGCGAGGGCAGGTGCTGCCTGCTGTCTCCTGCCGAGCCGTCTTTACCTTGGGTCTCGTTTTCCCCGGGGAAGCCTGAGACAGAGTTGCCTGCTGCTGCCTGCGTAGCTGCCAGGGTGAGTTAGGCTCTGCTAGAAGCAGCAGCTGCCGGATCACAGGTCTTCTTAGGTGCAGGACTCCTGCTATGCCAGTGAGCGGGTTTTGAGTCAGTGGACAGTGGTCTAGGGGTCCCGCCGGTGTCTTGTAGGGCATTCTCAGCTGTTGTCGCTGGGCCTGAGAAGCAGCTCCCCAGGGATTAGCCTGTGGCCCCTGCTGCACTGAGGGGCCTTCCTTCCACCAGCCGCTCACCACCCTCTCCAGCCTCAGCCATTTTAAAAACGGACACTGAGTTAAAGATTTGCTGGCAGTGGAGCTGCTCAAAAGAATGTTCTAGTGGCTTCTGAAGGCATCTCTAAGGCACATTCTGGAAACCTTTGGAACAGTGGCAATGTCTTGGGATAAGCAGCTTTCCAGGGAGGACCCCTTGGAGAACACTCACTGCCCCGCTGTGGCTTGTTCAAATCAGCCGCACATTTGTTTCGGCAAGGGGAACCCGCATCATCAGAAGCGTTCAGATGCCAGCTGCTTTACCTCCACCTGAGCAAGCAGATGTGTCCTCTTGGCGTCCCTCGTCCGGGGACTGCCTGTGGCCGTCCACACCTCCTGGCTGGTGTGCCGCCCGGCATGGAGGGGCTGCAGCTGCTGTGGTCGCCCTCTCAGCCCTTCTTCCCCTAGATGCCTCTTCTCTTTCTGTGGACACAATACAGAGCGTGGATACTTTGGAAACATGCAGGTGTTCATTTTCCTCCTGAGGGCAGATGGCCTTCCTAGCTGGGCATGTGGCTCCTGGACTCAAGGCTGTATTTTCAGGGTTTGGGACATCCTGGTCCCAGCCCCTGCCCACTGGTTGGGAACCAAACGCTGGAAGCGTATTTTTATATGTGGCTATATACCACCAAGTGCTATTCCTCAAAGTTATGGGCTGGAAGAGGCTGACATTTTTAAAAATGCTGTTTATTCCCTGATTTAAGAAAATAATAATGCTTTAAGTCTATGGAAAATATATTAAATTCAGAGGAGTTATATTTTATATCAACTCCTTTCTGTTTTTACCCAAGTCACTCCATCTCTAAAAGAAATTTACTGTCAGATCTCCTTTCTTATCCGCACAGAAATGTGGTTGAGTTTTACTGTTTTTTTGTTTTCTCCTTTTTCCTCCTGGTTGCAAAATGCTGGGCCAGTTTCTGTCTTGACGCTGGGAACCATTAGCAGCGGAGTGCAGACTCCTGTCCTCTATCTGTGAGGACGAGGACTCCTTGCCTGTGCGTCTTCTCGTGTGGCCATTTCTAGGTTGCTGGTTTGCCATAAAATGCAGGCCAGGAGACTAGACATGGTGGCTCATGCCTATAGTCCCAGTTCTTTGAAGAGATTTAGGTGGGAAGATTGCTTGAGGCCAGGAATTTGAGACCAGCCTGGGCAACATAGTGAAACTCCATCTCTACAAAAAAAGAAAAAAAATTTAAAAAATTACCTGGGCATGGTGGCGTGCACCTGCAGTCCCAGCTACTAAGAAGGCTGAGGCAGAAGGATCGCTTGAGCCCAGGAGTTTAAGGTTGCAGTGAGCTGTGGTCGTGCCACTGCACTCCAGCCTAGGTGACAGTAAGACCTTGCCTCTTCAAAAAAACAAAAAACAAACAAACAAACAAAAAAACAGACTAAGCCCAAATAGTAGAGAAATACACAGAGCTAAAAAGGAGAAGTGTTTATTCTGTTCACGTGAACTAAGTAACTGTTAGTGTCTCTCCATCCCCAAAGCGGATTCTGTGTCCCCATCTCTAGGGCACGGTGCCAGGGAGCTAATGTGGGTTCTACGTGTATGTTCTCTTTCTGGATAAGAAGTGTAGTGCAACAGCAGCCCTTTAAGCTGGACCAGTTGAAAAGGGGGTTTGGGACTGTGGCCTCTTTCCTGCCTCCACCCCAGCTTTCCAGTTTCCTTTGCCCGATGACAGGTCCCCCAGCTTCCCACGGCCACGCAGGGATGGGGGCTCCTTGAGTGAGACTTTTCTGGACCTGGGATAGAGACAAGGAGACGAGCCTTCACTCTACAACTGCCAGTCTCCTTTGCCTGTCAGCCGCACTTTTGTTTTTTACATGTTGACATCTGAAATCAAGTGTGCCTTATAGCCAGTGGCATCCATGCAGAGGCTTTGGCTGGAGCTGAAGTCAGGTTGTGGCTTATGCCATCCACCAGGAACATTTTGTGTTCTCTGCCCATGGTTCGCATTCATGGAGAGATTGTTCCCCTCCCTCCACCCTGTGCCAGGGTAGAGATGGGTGAGTTCCTTTGCTCCCCCTTTCTGTGCAGTGGGTTTATTTCTTGTTCGTCTTTACCCTGAGGACGTGGCACAGGCTCCCAGCTTTATTCAGGTTCTTTCCACTATCCTCTCCAGCCTGAGTCTTGTTTCTCTCAGGCATATATGAGTGGTGCCTCCTACCAGGTAGAGCGGGAGGCAGCAAACCTTTTTGCAGAAGGCCAAATTATAAACATTTCCAGCTCCATCACAATTATTTAATGCTGCCATCGTCGTGCAAAAGCAGCTGTAGATACGTAAATGAGTGCACGGCTGTGTTCCAATGAAACTTTATTTGCAAGTGCAGGTGGCCGGGCTTACAGTCTATAGTCTGCTGAGCTCCACTCCAGAGCCTCTTAATAGTCAGTGATACAGCATTTATCCAACCTACCATGTGCCCAGCCCTGCATGAGCTGCTGGGGATCCAGTCAGGGACTAGATAGGCGTCCAGCTTCCTGCCCTCAGGAGTTTGTATTCCGGTGGGAGAAACTGCATACAGGGAGAGAAATAATAAAAGGCAGCTGCGGCCTGAGATGAGGCGTCCGAGGGAAAGAGAATGCGTCCTGGGACACCACTGGGTGAGGGACCACTTGGAAAGGGCAGCTCAGGTGGTCCCTCTGCAGAGGTGATACTTATGGCAACTGGAAGATGACTTGGGTCACCATCGGTAGCACTGGACACATTCTTCCCATCCCATTTGCCTCCCGAGAGAGAGAGGAGATTAAACAAATAAGGCTAAATGCAGTGTGGCCCCAGCTCATGGCTGTACTGCTGAGTTGCTGGGATATTTGGGGGCTCATCTTATCATTTATTCTTCTTTTAAACCTATTTTTTAAATCCATAAATTGAGAAGAAAAGCATACATTCTTCCTTTCGTTGCCCTCCCTCCCTGTAGAACGTTGGTGGTGGTTCTCCACCAGTGCTGTTGGGCTAGTCTAGGAACAGACTGCACGGGGCACCTGAAATCCAGGGTGCTGTCATCAGGAGGGCTTGCCGCTACATGCTGGGAGCAGCGCCCTGGTCTGGTCTATTAGAGGAACCAGCTGTTTTGGAGCTGGCCACCAGGTCTCTTTCCCTGATGCCTTCTCACTTGCCTCAGCTTTCCATCGTCACCTGGGTGACTGGCAGCCGCGGGAGGCTGCTCCCACTCCCTCCGACCCCTGCTCAGACCGCATACAGAGAGGAACTGAGCCCAGGCCATCTCTCACTGCCCTGCCAAATGGTCTTCTGGCCAGAGCTCCTAGGTCAGAATTAGCCAGAAGGGCTGGGTGCAGAGGCTCATGCCTATATCCCCAGCACTTTGGGAGGCTGAGGTGGGCAGATCACCTGAGGTCAGGAGTTCAAGACCAGCCTGACCAAGATGGCGAAACCCCGTTTCTACTGAAAATACAAAAAATTAGCCAGGCATGGTGACGGGTGCCTATAATCCCAGCTACTCAGGAGGCAAGATAATTGCTTGAACATGAGAGGTGGAGGTTGCAGTGAGCCAAGCTCGGGCCACAGCACTCCAGCCTGGGCGACAGAGTGAGACTCTGTCTCAAAAAAAGAAAAAGAAAAACAGAATTAGCCAGGAGGAGAAACGAGCCCCTCTTGAAATGGCCTGGACTCCGGCTCTTCCTGCCAGAAGAAGCTGTTGGGTTGCATGATCTGTCAGGTCAGCAGACACTGGCTGGCCCCTCTGAATACCCAGCTCTGGCCCTTCCTGGCACCCATGTGTTCTCCTTGTGGCTCCTGCAGACTTCCCAGCCTCCCTGATCTATGCTGTGTCTACCTGTGCTTGGTGGCACTTCCTCCCCCTGGGCCTTCTCTGCCACTGGGCAACTGCTATTGAGGATCTGCAGGGAAATAGGTGGGAAGGTGCCCTGAGCTCAGGGGCTGAGCCAGGCTGGGCTACAGGATGAGCAGGTGGGCAGTGTTCCCCTCCCAGCTGCTCGAGCCTGCTTGAGCCTCAAGTCCATGGGGCCTATGCCATCCCCACAGGCTTCTTGGCTGTCGGTGCCTTGGGAGTAGAGATCCTGGGGGCTACATGACGCATGTCCTGCGGGGTGTTTATTTTCCCCAGGCTCCTCCCCAGGACCATCTTTCATGCCCCCCATCTGGACTGGCTCTGGTCAGAGCAGCAGGAGGACTGTCAGGCACACCAGGGCAGCCAGGGGCCTTTGCGTCCCGCTAGCGGGAAGGACGCCAGATACATCTCAGCGCCTGCCCACTTGGCTTCCACCCGAATCATTCTCTCATGCATGATTGTTGCGGCGCTGTAGAGTCCTGGAGCTGGTGGGGTCGTTGGCAGCCAGAGCAGGTGCCCCATTGGCATGGCCCCTGGCATGCAGTGCCCCTCAGCCAGTGCCCTCCTGTCCTCACACATAGGTGCCTGGGTCCTAGGGAATGTGTATGGCATCCTGGGGGCAGGAGCCACAACACCTTGCCCTGCAAGGACTCGAGGGGCTGCTAGGGCTGGCGGCCCAGGACAGTCCCGTGCCAGCCTTGGGGGAGGTCGTGGGATGGAGCCTTTTCCAGAACTCAGGCCTGAGGCTCATGGTTCTGCAATTCTTGCATTCATGTGCCAGTGCTTCCCAGTGCCTATGAGCGTGTTTCTGACCAACCGACCTGACATTTCCCCCAAGTGACTTTGGTTTAGTCCCCAAGGACGTTTCTACTGTGGGATCTACTTGCACTTTCACTGTTCTTGGGATTGGTCTGCCTCTGCGGGTCCCCAGTGGGCCTGTACGGGCTGGGTGTTGTGGGAGGCAGGCAGAAGCCAGACGTGTGGGGTGAGGGTATTTCAGACTCTCTGTGCCAGCTTCCAGTGCCAAAGAGAAATTGTGCTGTGTGCTTTCTTGGATGGATCTTGTGGAAGCCTACGTTCTCTGATTTCCTATTTTTTTCCCTAAGTCGCTAAGAACCACCAGAACCCTTTGTATTTTAAGTGCTCACGTGCCAGTGGCAGCCTGTCCCTATGTCTCTAGCACGTTCCCCAAAAGAGAGTCCCGTGGGCTGGGGAGTGGACTGGGAGCACTGGCCTAAATAACACTGAGTCTGCTTTACCTTGGGCCCTCTCTGGGGTGATGCTCAGGTGTTTAGCTGTCCCACCCCGCTCCTTCCCCTCCCCCCACTGTTCCCTGTATGGTGACAGGGCACTCAGGGAAAACCAGACGTGATGCTGTGAGATGGTAGCAGAGGTTGGCTCATTACATCGGTCACTTTTATGTGGCAGGAGAAGGTGAACCAGAGGCCCTGACGGTGCCCAGCTCACTGGAGCCCAGGGCTCTGCAGAGCCCGGGGCCGCGTGTTGGTGCCTGGGGTGGTGCTGCCCCCTGGTGTCGGGTGGCGGCAGTGTGGTCCCTGCATTGAGGTTCTAACGTCAGCTCCTTCCTGTCGCTTTTTCAGACCGTGAGTCCATCTTCTTCAACAGCCACAACGTGTCAAAGCCCGAGTCGTCATCAGTCCTGACGGAGGTGGGTCCCTCCGTTGGGGTGGCTTGGCCCGAAACTGCCCTCCCCTGGGCCTAGGTGTGGGCTGCCACAGCATGGGGTCCTTGGACGAGCTCTCCAGCAGGCTAGGGTGGGAAAGACCTTTGCCTCTGTGCCAGGGGCTTCGGGAGGTTCCAGAGACCCCTGTTCCTCTGCTTGCTTCGAGCCTTCGTGCTAGCAGCCATTGCAGCCCGGCCCAGCACAGGGAGAGGTGAGGGGCATGCTGGGCTTGCAGAGAGACACCACTCACTGCAAGCTGCCCGTGCAGAAGGTGTGCTGACCCTTCTCCCAGCGTGAGGAGTCGGAAGAACTGCTCTCTCATCTCTTGTTCCTGGTTTTTCAAAGGGCTGTGGAGGCAGCACCATCTCAGTCCTTTGTCCTGTAGTGGTCCTGAGGCTAGCAGGAGTGTCACCCCTGCCCCCAGCACTGTGGGTAGTGGGCATCCTGGCCGCTCAGTGAGTGTCACTATGGCCAGCATCAGCCCAGGTACCCTGCAGTGCAGGTCGCAGTCAGGCCTCATGGCATCAGAGAGGCTCGGTGACCTTTTCACATTCACAAGGCTGGGATTTGACCCCACCAGGTCTGATTCCAAAGTTGGATCTCCCAGGAATTTAGGACTTCTGACCTCACCAGTGATTCCTGAGCACCTGACCCCAAAGAATTTAGGAAAGGCTATCCTCTGCTGTTTCCCCGAAGTCCAGAGAGCCAGCGGCCACTTCCCTAAACTCAGAGCCCTCTGCCAGGGAGCCTGCTGTTCTGAGGATGCGTGTGTGCTCTTCTGGGGGCTTTGCTGGTGTCCTCCTCCCTGTCCTGGTCTGGTCTCTCCGACGAGCCAGCCTCCACTCCAACGGCAGTGCTCGTGTCCCTGGGGGGGCTGCCCCAGAACCCAGGCAGCCTGTCTGTCATTTGTGTCAGGGTCCTCTGAGGAGCCAGCAGTGTGCCGAGCATTAGACAGAGCACAGGCGTGGGCAGGACCTGGAGGGAACATCGCCATCCTCAGGATGTTGACACATGTCCCCTGGGAACATGTCAGGCTTTGGGAACAGATTTAAACAGAGCCTCAGTGCCTGGCTGAGCATATTATAAGATGTTCTGTGCGAGAGACGGCTTTCTTCCAAGCTTCAGAATCACAGGGCTTCTTCCCTGTGTGGCTTTGCTCTGGGGGCCTCGGCAGCCCGTGTGATGGAGGGGAATTGGCATTTGCAGACTGAGTGTCCTCTCAGGGGTAGGGCCAGCAGCCATGATGGCAGAGGGACCCATCCAGAAGTCACTGTCTTGGATTAGCACTTGTTGACCTCAGCCTCAATCTCCTCATCTGTAAAACGGGAAGGGGTGGGCCTAGAGACACTGCAGGGCCCTTGCCTTCACCTCTGAGGTCTGCAGTTGCCTCCTCCTTCCCTCAGCGCATGGCTGCTAGTCAGGAATCTGCCAGGACTGACGACTTCCAAAAATAGAAAAGGGAAATGCGGTCAGCACCACCTTTTCCACTGGGACATCAACCCCTCCTGGACGCCCGCAGGCTGGCCTGACACAGCCAGCTCTGTTCCCAGGTGCGGAAACATGCTCGCTGCCCATCCACCCGTCCCTGCCCACCTGGGGCTCCTCCAGTCCTGCCTTGGCCTCCCCGGGAGTCTGGTGCAGGAAGCCCTCCTCTGGCCTTGAAGCACCCCTCCCTTCCCGGTGGGAGACCCCTGAGGATAGGCCTAGCCCCACCTAACTTGCAGGATCCCACACACCTTTTGCTTTTTGAAATTCAGTCTAGGGTATTAGTTCAGGGCACAGACTCTGATGGGACTGCCTCAGGTCGGCCCAAGCTAAGGCGAGTCACGTCACCTCTCTGAGCCTTGGTTTGTTCTTCCTGCCCCAGAAGGGTTCCGGAGTCCAGGGAGTTCCTGGGTGAGAAGCACCCACCGCAGTGCCAGGTGTGCAGTACGGGCATGGTCTCACCAGGTGCCGAGGCCCACTGGGGACCCATGAGCACCTTCCCAGCTCCCCTGTCACCTCCTCGCTTTCCAGAACGTCACTGGATCACTTGCGTTGAGGGCCCCAGGCAGGATTTCCGTGCCTTTATCTTGTCCTAGGATGGCTCTTTGGTTTTGGATAACCAGATAACTTCAGAAGGATTTCTGAGATTCCACAGCTAAGCCGAGAGCGCTTTTGTAAATGGCGTGCTGTGGGGCATGTGGCAGTGCAGGAACCGAGCTCCCTTGCTCCCGAGCCTGTGCTCTGAGCCTGAGGTAGCAGCTCCTCCCGTCTGCACCACAATCTCACAGTGAGATGTTTTTATTACCCCATTTATTGGGGCAAAAAAACAAGGCCCAGAAGGGTTCTGTTATGGCTTAGGGTACACAGTGGAGAATGGGCAGCCCCAAGGTGCCCACCAGCGTCTCTCTGACTCAGTGAGGGCCCTGGGCTGCAGGGCGAGTGGCTGAGCTGCCCCACTTGGCCTTTGGCCGCCACTGGCAAGAATGACCCAGGAGGCTCAGAAAAGCTAAGTGGCTGGGTGCGGTGGCTCATGCCTTTAATCCCAACACTTTGGGAGGCCAAGGCGGGCAGATGGCTTGAGCCCGGGAGTTTGAGACCAGCCTGGGAAACGTGGTGAGACCTTTAATCCCTGCCGAAACAATACAAAAATGAGCTGCGCACAGCGTTGCTCGCCTGGAGTCTTAGCTACTTGGGAGACTGAGGTGGGAGGATCATTTGAGCCCGGAAGTTCGAGGCTGCAGTGAGTTGTGATCTCGCCATTGCACTGTAGCCTGGGCAACAGAGCAAGGCCCTGTCTCAAAAAGAAAAAAACAGATAAGTGCTAAGGGATGAGTGCCTCTCACAGCCGGGCCACTCCTGCCCCCTAGAAAGTGCCTCTCACAGCCGGGCCACTCCTGCCCCCTAGAAAGTGCCTCTCACAGCCGGGCCACTCCTGCCCCCTAGAAAGTATTTCTTCTGGATAAGACACCAAGGCCTTGAGGCTGTGAGCGGGGGCCCTGCGTGTCCTGCAGAACCAGGACGGGAGATGTGCTGGTGTAGGCCTCAGAGCGTGGGTGGTGCCCGGGCGTGGGTCCCTCAGAGCGTGGGTGGTGCCCGGGCGTGGGTCCCTCAGAGCGTGGGTGGTGCCCGGGCGTGGGTCCCTCACTTCCCTCCCTGGAAGTTCCCAGTGGCTACTTCAGCCTCCTGTGCTTGGGTAAGGGCCACTTTTCTTGGTGACCAGGGCTCTGTCCCCAGCCCTGCTGACCCGCTTTCACTTTTTTTTTTAAATTCAGGTGCACCGGGCACAGTGACTCACACCTATAATCCCAGCATTTTGGGAGGCCTAGAAGGGAGGATTACTTGAGGCCAGGAGTTTGAGACCAACCTGGGCAAGATAGTGAGACCCTGTCCCTACAAAAAACAAATAAGATTAGCCAGGCATGGTGGCACACACCTGTAGTCCCAGCTACTCCAGAGGCTGAGGCCCAGGAGTTCAAGGCTGCAGTGAGCCGTGATTGCAACACTACACTCCAGCCTGAGTGACAGAGTGAAACATTGTCTCTAAATAAAATGAAACTGAGGTAAATTCACATACATGAGATTGACCATTTCGAAGAGAATAATTCAGTGGCAATTAGTACATTCAGTGCTGTCCAATCACCACCTCTATCTGGTTCCAAAACAAAACATTTTCATCACTGAGAAGAAAGCCCTGGGCCCGCCAGGCACTCACTCCCCATTTCCCCCAGCTCTTGTTACTGGCAGCCACTGAGCTCATTGCTGTCTCTGTGGCGTTACCTGTCCTAGATATTCCATAGAAATGGAATCACACAATAGGTGAGCTTTTGTGTCTGGGTTCCTGCACTCAGCGTGATGTGTTCAGGGTTCCTCTGCATTGTAGCATGGGTCAGAAGTTCATTCCTTTTTATGGCTGAACAGTATTCCATTGTATGGACAGACCAGTTTTTGTAGCCGTTCATCTGTGGATGCACGCTGGGGTAGGAATGACACCGCGGCGAGCATGGGTGGACGGCATCCATTTGAGTACACGGTCTCAGCTCTGGGGTGTGTACCCTGGAGCAGAACTGCCGGGTCAGTTGGCTATTCCATGTCCAGCTTTTGAACCCAGCTTCACTTTTGTCTTTCATGGATCAGCCACTCCCTTCCCTTTTGGCCCCTAAGCCCACAACCCCCAAAACTTCAGTATTCATTGAGCACCTAGTGTGAGCCCTCCCTTGGCTGATTTAGAGGAGACGGGACGCAGTTCCTGCCCTAGAATTCAGATGAGTCTCCTCCCAGCCGGGCACATACTGTCCCCACCTTCTCAATAAAGTCTGAGATGGAGGCCTTGTTGCTTCGCCTTTCGGAAGAGCAAACCTGAGACAGAGAGGCCAGGTACTGTCTCCTAAGTCCACAGAGCTAGGAGTTCACTGTCAGGTTTGGAACCCACGTCTCTCTGACTCCAGAATCCTTCCCAGTGCAGTGCCCCAGTTCCTTGGAGGCCCTGGCTGGGGGCAGGCTAAGCCCATGACAGTATGTGTCCCAGGCCAGCCGCGACAGGCACAGGACATGAGTGGCAGAGGGGAGTGCCAGGCTGGGAGGGAGAACAGAGCAGGGTGGCCTGACCAGCACATGGAAGCTTTGAGGAAGGCTAAGCTTGGACCCCAGGAGGCAGGCAGGAGCAGCAGAGCAGCCTCTTTAGGGAGCCCACATTGTTTGGGGTGTGAGTTCATTTGGAAACAGCATTTCTTGGGGAGGAAGACTGGCCTGCTGGACCCCAGGGCCCTGGGAAGGAGGACTGGCCTGCTGGACCCCAGGGCCCTTGCCCTCTCCTCCCTGGGGGTCTCCGTGATGGTGGGCAAGTGGCGGTCTGATCAGAACTCCTCACTTCTGCCTGGCTCTGCCCCCCAGCTGCTCCTAGCTATGTCCTGCAGCTGCTGGCCTCTGCACCTTTGCCTCCCCTGTGTCCTCCCTGGGGCCTCTCTCCTTCTCCCACCCCTCCCAGGGGCCTGCATCCTCCTGCTTTCAAGGTCTGGCTTTGGTGCTCTGCACCATAATGTCTTCCTAGGTCCCCGCCACACTCTCCATCTCCTTCCTCCCTGCTAAATGGCTTTAGTTTTAGAGGCTGAAAAATACGGGTCCAAATTCTGCCCTGTGCTTTTGAGCTGTGTGACCAAGCCCTGACCCTCTCTGAGCCTCAGTTTCCCTGTGTGTAACGTGCAGTGATGGCACTGGCCTTCCAGGCTATGATGAGCCCACAGGAGGTAATGAGCCTCACACACTTGGTGCCTGGCGACCCTCAGAGGGCAGGACGTGGCCAGTGGTCACCCCGTGCTCACCACAGTGGGTCTGTCCAGCCTCTGGCCCGAAGCATGCCAGGGCCTCGTGCTGCCTGGGGTGGGGGTCTCTCTGTGTGGTGCGGCATCGCAGCTCCTCGGCCCACGGCCTAACTTCCTTGTGTATGTCGGCAGCTGGACAAGATCGAGGGCGTGTTCGAGCGGCCGAGCGATGAGGTCATCCGGGAGCTCTCCCGGGCCCTGCGGCAGGCGCTGGGCGTGTCACTCTTCGGCATCGACATCATCATCAACAACCAGACAGGGCAGCACGCCGTCATCGACATCAATGCCTTCCCAGGTGAGTGGCGGCTGGGCCACCTCCACTGACCGGCCTCCAGTGATTGTCGTCAGGTGACCAGGCAGGCGAGGCGGGGTGACTGAGGCCCGAAAGCCAGCTTTCTCCCTTACCTCAGGGTCCAGGGAGGTGCAGCCTTGAGAAGCCTCAGCCTCACCTGCGAGATGGTCTCATGGGGTGTGCGAGGAGGGAGGGAGAGCCACACATCCACCTGGGGAACATCCAGACTGGAGTGTAGTGTTGCAGTCACGCATGTCCCTCACCTCTCTCCACCTGCGTCATCAGCAGATCAGCCCCTCCCCCAGGCCCTCCTCGATTTAAGGAGCAGGAAGGACCTTGAAGGGATTACAGCCCCCTGCAGTTTACATTTTGAGAAACTGAGGCCCTAGAGAGGAGGAAGCTGTTCAGGCCCCACAGCACATTGGTGGCAGGCCAGAGACTCCCAGGCTCACGTTGCCTCCACCACCCTGAACTGCAGTGCCAGGCACAGGCCTGGGGAGGAGCCCCAGGCTATGGGGTCTGTTCCCTGCTGCCAGCTGGGCCCTAGGAGCCCACTGGCACTAAGCCAGGCTCTGCCATGTGCCCCTCAGCTCTCAGTGAGGGGCTCTATGGGGACCACAGGAGCAGAGCCCTAGCACAGGGCATGAGGGACGATGGTGTGACATCACAGCAAGCTGTCACCAGGCTGCATGCTTCAGCGCCCACTGTTCCCCAGATGGGGGTCCCCTGTTGCTTCCTCCATGCTGACCCTTGTTAAGCACCTGCTGTGGAGGTGAAGCCAGCCTCGTTCGCTGCTGAGGTGCAAAAATGTTTAGGAAATGCTTCCTGCATTCAGAGACTGTGCCTGGCAGGTGGGGGCTCAGGGTTATTTGTCATGGGAGTGAGGCAGGACCTTACCCCACGCACCGGCTGGGCACTTTCTGTGTGTGTCACCTCCGCTTGTCTGAGAGCATGAGCAGGCGCAGTCAGCAGCACAGGCCACAGCAAGGAAGCCAAGGCTCAGAGGAGTGCACTGGCTCCTGTCATTCAGTTGGTGTTTACCCGGGGCCGCTGTCACCCAGGGCTGCTGTGTGTCCCAGCTGGTCCAGATGCTGATGCAGGCGTGAGCTCCGCTGCCCGGCCCTGCCTAGGGACAGCTCGCCCCTGTCGGGAGGAGGCGGAGGACAGAGCGGTCCGTCGGGGGGCTCCTCTGTGAGGTGGTGACACTGGAGCAGAGGGGCAGGTCCCAGGAGAGGCACCGCGGAGCCCTGTGTCTACAGCAGGTGCAGCCGTGGGGCAGGAAGGGTGGAGGACAGTCAGGGGAGTCGCGTGTGGTGAGCTGAGGACGTTGGAGCTCACCCTGGGAGTCGGGGAGCAGCCACCGTGAGATCTGTGTGTGTGAACCAAAGGGCAGACCCGTGGGGCAATCGTATTTTTCTCCATTGCCTCTGGGTGCAGTGGGGAGGAAACCATGGGTTTAGCTGGAGCTGGGGAATCATGGGGTTTTGCTATGCAGGTGTGAGGGAACCAGGGCACAAGGGACACTCAGGATAATGCAGGGGACATTCAGGATAAGGAAGCGTGGGATCTAAACCACGGAGCATGTTTTGAGCGGCAGAATGAAAAGGGGACAACATCAGTGGCCGGAGGGCCAGGGGGTCACAGGGAGGCCTGTTGGAAGAGAAATTCTGGAAGGAGGAAGGAGACAGGAGAGGGTGGGAAGCTTTGCACCTGAGCAAGACCAGTGCCTCCCAACACAAAATGTGTGGATGGTTGCGATCTGTGGGTGCAGACAAGGGATGGCCTTGTGAGCCAGTGTGGGGCACTGTGAGCCAGTGTGGACAGGGAGGGTTCTTCCAGAGAAGCCAAGAGAAGGGCCACCCAGATGGGGTGGGGCTATGGCTGAGCCTGGCAGAGACTGGTGAGGGAGCCTGGTGCTGAGGGGAGGCCCAGGGCTCTGGCAGGGCAGAGCTGGTTCCCCGGCAGATGACTCAGTGTGCCCACCTTACCATAGAGCACCCTTTTGGGGCCAAGCAGAGGGACAGGCCTATTCTTCTGCACCCCACAGGAGGCCCCTCGGGCCATGGGTGTCCAGCAGCGCCTGGGGAGGGGCCAGCAAAAGCAGCGTGTGCTGATGACACCGTGAGCCAGGCCTGCCCCAACGCCTCACTCTGTCCTCACGAAGCGATGTGCAAAGGGCCGCTGGGATCTCTGTGTTGCTGATAAGGATGTGAGGCTGAGGGTTGAGTGGCTTGTCCAAAGTCACGTGGTGAAGCCAGGTGGGGCCCAGACCGTCAGCCTCAGCCTTTCCACCTCTCAGCTCCAGCCATAGGTTCGAATCTTGTCTCAGCCTTTACAGTCTGGTGGCACAACTAATGTTTCAGTCTCAGTGTTCACTGCAGTGGGAACCAGTTTCCCACCCTGCAGACAGAGGAGACAGCTTTTGCACAGTGCTGGTATGGAGCTGACACTCTGCCCTGCGGGTTCATGCCTCAGTCCGCTCCCCAAGCTCCGGTTTATCCTCAGGCCTCCGCAGAGGCAGCTGTCTCTGCACCACCACAGAAAGCGGCCTCCCTGCCGTGGGCCCCTGGGCCTTGTCTGGGGATGATGGAGGAGGTTGCTGGGGAACGGCTCTCTTCCCTGGCGCTGACCTGATGGTGGAGCTCCTCTGCTGCATCTCTCCCTAGGCACTCAACAGCCATGCCTCTGCCCGGGACACCTACCCTGCCCTCTAGCCCCAGCCCAGGGCTGACAGACACCCCTGGTCCTATGGTGGGGGACCTGCCACCATGTGGTGTTCAAGGTACACACAGGACCAAGGGCATCCTTCAGATCCCACTCTGCCTCTTAGGAGCTGCCCTGAGCCTCAGTGTCCTCACCTGTAAAACGGGCTGCAGGAATGCAGTGAGCTGAGGACCGTGGCAGCCACAGCCCAGTGGCTGCTACCTCCTGAGTGCTGTGAACATCATGGACATCATCACTGCCCTCCCTGTGGTGGTTAACAGTCACGCCTCCTCATCTGTAAAATGGGGACAGCATTATGAAGATTAGGCAAGAGGATGTTGCGGGACGCTCGCACAGTGCCGGCTTGGGAGGCACTGCTTGCCAGCCAGAATAGCCGTCTTCATTTCCACCATGGGCACCCCTGCATCCCCTCTCAGACTTGGGCTTCCTCAAACCACAGCAGTTGTTTGCTGAATAAATAAGGGCATGGGCAGATTCAGCAGCCTCATCTGCCAGGCCCCTGGGCCCTGTAAGAGGTGGCACAGGGTGCCCACATCTAAACCTTCATTCCCACCCTGGTGGGGCTGATGGTTGTAAATGTTGTCCCAGAGGACAGCCCAGGGGTTCTGAAAACTCCCGCCCCTCCCAGTTGGCTCGGCAGGTAGGGCGCTCGCCCTGTGTGAGTCTCTTTTGGAGCAGTTTGCTGGGAGCCAGCAGAATCCTCACCTGAGATCCGAAACCTGCTTGGTGGCTCCCGAGGGCTCTGCCGATGTTCGCAACTGTGTTAGGAAGCACTCGCCCCAGGCAGGTACCACGGTTTCTGTTCTATTCCCCTCTGTTGAAGGGAGCACGTGTTGCTGCACCGTGGAGCTTGTCTCAGGCCTGGGTCTTGCTAGTGATGCCCAGCGTTTCTGTCCCTTGGCTTGATCCTCAGAGAATGAGGCACAGAGACGGCCTCCCTGCAGGTATTTCATGGTGAGAAGGAAGCAGACTCAGTTGGGGTGGCAGCTGCTTTGTGAAGCAGACACCACTCACATCCCAGCCGCTCTCAGTGGTGCCGCAGCAGCCTCCACCTGGGTGGCAGGTGGTTCTCTTCTCAGTTTGCAGATGGGGAAGCTGAGGCTCCGGGTGGAAGCGGCCTCCGAGACTCAGCCTGAGGCCAGACTCAGCTGAGCCGCAAAGAGAGGAGGGGTATTTACTAATTCAAGTGTGTGGAGCTTGCTTTCAAGTGTGTTGAAGTTATTACTTCAAGTGTGTTGGAGCTGGCTTTGGTGCTGCTACCTCCAGCCACACCAACATCCCCTGCACACGTACTGGCTTTTACCACGTAAGTGGGTGGGTGGGTGAGATAGTGGAGCTGTGCCCCAGAGGAGCAGGGACAAGCAAGTCTCATCCTCAGTTCACGTTCTTCAACTTCTCATACTCTGGCAACAGCTGAAGGTCAAGGAGCATGCACCTGATTGGGCGTCCAAGCTCTGTGACTCCCCTATGTCTCCCTTATCTGCTGAGCCTCACGTTTTCTCTGTAACTGGGACGCTGACAGCACGCCCTGCCTCATCCCGGGAGACCATTGGTTCTGCATCTTCCTCCTCTTCTCTGCATGATGCGTGCCCCTGGCTCACGCCGCCTGTGCTGTCTCTCTCTCCCACCCCCAGGCTACGAGGGCGTGAGCGAGTTCTTCACAGACCTCCTGAACCACATCGCCACTGTCCTGCAGGGCCAGAGCACAGCCACGGCAGCCACAGGGGACGTGGCCCCGCTGAGGCACAGCAAGCTTCTGGCTGAGCCGGCGGGCGGCCTGACAGGCGAGCGGACATGCAGCGCCAGCCCCGGCTGCTGTGGCAGCATGATGGGCCAGGACGCGCCCTGGAAGGCCGAGGCCGACGCGGGCGGCACCGCCAAGCTGCCGCACCAGAGACTCGGCTGCAACACCAGCATGTCGCCCAGCTTCCAGCAGCACTGTGTGGCCTCCCTGGCCACCAAGGCCTCCTCCCAGTAGCCACGGAGCCGGGACCCAGAGGGGCGGCGCGGGGCGCAGAGCACACCCGCTGGGCCAGCAGCTCCCAACGGCGATGCTACTACTAAGAATCCCCAGTGATCTGATTCTTCTGTTTTCTAATTTTTAACCTGATTTTCTGATGTCATGATCTAAGTGAGGGGTGGGGGGGAATGGAAGAGAGTACCAGGTGGTCCAGTGTTGGGGAGCGGGGCCGTCTGCCTGCTCCCTACTGTACAGACCACCTCACTGAGTTTACACATGCTTGTGTTTGCAACACTAGGTCTGGATGGGAGGTGGGGGGTGTGCGTGTGACTGCCATGAGAGTGTCTGTGCACATCCCCATCTATTGGTCTCCATGGCCGCTGGGGACCCTGGAGGGAAGCCTGCCCATGTCGGGCTGTGGGTGGCTGATCAGGGCTGTGGGTAGTTGATCAGTGCGCGTGAGAGTGGCTTCTCTTCTCCCTGACTCCCCACTCCCTGACCTGCCCCTTCCTTGTTTTTCCTCCTACTGGTATCCACCAAGGCTTTGTAAGCCCCAACCCTGCCTGGTGTGTAGCTAACCCCTCCCTCCCCACAGCCAGAGGAGGCCACAGACCCCTCAGGGGAGTTCCATGCTGGGGTCTGGGCTGTGCTCCCTCACAAAAGGGAAGGAAAGGAAGCTGGGCGTCCTCTGGGCCCCCCAACACATGGCCCACTTAGCCCTGCACAGCGGCCTCCTTCCCCCAAGCCAGCACTGCCGCTCCCTGGAGCCCCGGGAGGAAGCTGCCTGGCTGGGAGCCCTGAGCTGATGGTGCCTGTGCTGAGGATTTGGGCAAATCATTCCAGGTCTTTGGGCCTCCACCTCCTCGTCTCTAGTGGACAGGTGAGACCAGAGAGCACCACAGGGCTGGCTTCGCGCTCTAACCCCTGGGATGCAGCCTGCCTTTCTGTAAAGTCATCTAGGTGAGGACAGGTGTGGGAGCCTCGGCATGACACCGTGGAGTTCGGGGCCCTCTTCCCAGTGGGTTCACTCCTTTTCACACCTGCTGGAGCCAGCCAGGTGCCAGGGAGCCACCCCCGCCCCTCGCCCCTGCACGCCTCAGACTCACCCCATCACCTTGGCAGCAAAGCACTGGCTCTCCGCTCTGACCCCTGGTCCAGGCAGCCCCTCCGCAGAGAAAAGGGCTGGAGAGAAGCCTCCGCAGCCCCTGGAAGATGTGGAGTGCTGGGTGAGAGGTATCGGCCCCCCCAAGTATGTTTTTGTGTCTTAAGATACCAGTTTACTTTGAAAACGAGAGAAAGGCTTCCGGGCTGTCCTCTGCCCAGTGAGACGGAGGACACGAGAGAGAGTGCTGAGTGTCCCGAGAGAGGCCCCCGAGCCGGTGCATGGAGGTCCTTTGGCCTGGCTCAGCTGGGCTGCGGGGCGCCCCCTTTGAGGAGGGAGGCACAGGGCTTGGGCGAGGGGCAGAAGCCATCAGAACTGCCTGGCTTTTTTGGAAACTGAGGACCCAACAACTAACCACGTTTACACAACTTGAGTGTTGAACCCCGATTAATGTCTGTACGTCACCTTTCCTAGTTCTGACCCTGAGCCCCGGGGAAGCAGGAAAGCGTGGCCGGCCTCTTGCACTGCTTTGTCTCCAAAATAAACTACTGAAATCAAACCGCATTTCACACGTGTTTACACATGTTGCTCAAGTTTGTTATGTCATTCTCCCAGTCCTTAAAAGATGTTTAATAAAACAGCTTTACCTTTTAAAAATAAAATTTCAATCCCAGTTTGCCTCAGGTACGGGTGGGGTGTGCAGACTCCTGGCTGTGTTCCTGTACCGTTTGTGGCCTCCTGGGTCATGTGTGTCCAGGGCCCAGATACCGAGTAACTGCTGTCTGGTGTCGTAGCGGCATCCACAGCCCTGTGTGGCGGGGCGGGGGCGGGGCTGTGGGTGTGCAGGGCAGCTGCATTTTCCAAGAGTGGAAATGGGGGATGGAGATTTGCTTCGTAAAGGCCTGGGAGCTACATGGGGGGTAGGGAGGGGCCAGCCGCACCCAGGGCTGGGGGTCGGTGGACTCTGCCCAGTGAAGCCAAGGGAATGGCGGCAAGGAGAGGCCTGGATGGCGACGTGGGACTCGCACCTGGAGCAGTGGAGATGGAGCCCAGTTCACTAAACGTTCTCTAGGTGCACTCTGACCATCTGTAATCCCAGGACAGTGTCCATAGAGTTGTCTCCCCTTCAGTCGCATTGTCCCTGTCCTTGGAGTTTCTGCCTCAGGGAAAGACCCACTAAAACCACCTGGGCCCTGGCGGCCTCCTCCAGCGCATGGCGGTGCTGCCTCCTGAGCACAGTCACTGAGAGTGTCTGGGTCCAAGGAAAGGACCCACTTAGCAAAGGTTGTTGTGTGGTGCTGTGCAGGCACGTTGCCTGGAGTTGGCCCCACCAGCATCGGGGTGGCTTGGGGCTCTGGTTCCTAAGCTTCTGCTTCCGAGTTGGTCAGCACGTTGGCTCTGTGGCCCTGCAGCACCTGTCTTGATGGTGGTCCATGGATGGGGTGCTGAAGGGCTACAGGAGCAAGGGGCCGGCCCACACGCTGGCTGAGTCCTTGGGTGGTTTCAGAGGGTCACGTGCACAGTCTGCATTGAGCACCCTGGGGCTGAGGCCTTGGGTCAAGTTCTTCGTGATAGTGCTTTGATTATATGGTGATGTGATTCTGCAAACAACCCCCCACTGAGTGCCAGCTGCTGGGTGTCCCCACCCCCAGAGCCAAGGGGAGGCCACCCTGGAGCTGGTGCTTTGCCCTTGGTGTCATGGAGGTGTCTGGGTCCACATGTGGTGGGTGGGCTGGGTCTGCACTCACCCAGCATGGCCGGCGGGATTGGACCCAGCTGCAACCTGGCGGGTTCCATGGGGCTTCCTGTGCCTGGGCCTGCCTGTGTCTCATACCTGTCAATGAAGGAGAAAGCAACCTGGGAAAAACATTCCTCTCTGTACCCAGGGGACTGCCAAGTGTGCTTTATAGAAGGCTGGAAGACCGACCCAAGTAGGAAGTTGTCACACGTGAGCGAACTGAGCAAAGCTGCCAGACAGCCACCGCAAGACCAAGGGAGCCGGCCTGTCCTTTGTCCTTCTAGCCTGGAAGACCGGTTCTTGACTCTTGGGCACTCACGTTGGCCACTGGCCGCAATCACTGAATGGCTTCACTGATGTCCCTGGGGTCTGTATCTGCCCTCTCTTCTATTCCCTAGAAACTCTGGCCGGGCATGGCGGCTCACGCCTCTAATCCTAGCAGTTAGGGTGGCCGAGGCAGGTGGATCACAAGGTCAAGAAATTGAGACCATCCTGGCAAACATGGCGAAACCCCATCTTTACTAAAAATACAGAAATTAGCTGGGCGTGGTGATGGGCATCTGTAGTCCCAGCTACTCAGGCTGAGGCAGGAGAATCGCTTGAACTTGGGAGGCGGAGGTTGCGGTGAGCTGAGATCGCACCACTGCACTCCAGCCTGGCAACAGAATGAGCCTCCTTCTCAAAAAAAAAAAACTACAAACTCTGATAGTTCACCCAGTGGGATCCCTGGCAGCTCCTCCTGCTTCCTGAGCTGTGGCTCATGGGCCATTGGATTCAGAGACCTTGAGCTGGGTGCTGGCTGCCCTAAAGGAGCACGACCCCTCCAGCCTGGTGATTGGGAGGTAGAGAAGTGCAGCCATCCTTGACAAAGGCCCAGCCTCCACTGCCTCAGGCCAGCATGACCGCACCCTGATGCCACAGTCATCTGCCCTGCCCGGGCATAAGCCCGACTCAGGTGATACAAGCGAGGCTTTCCCATGGGTCCTCCCCTTGTGAGAAAGGGTCTGCTCTGTCCCTTCTCTCTGTCAGTGTGGTTTGGAGTGAGTGAGCCTCCCACACTGCTCAAGGGAGAGCTGGTGAGCATGACATCATGGCCTCCTGCTGACTGGGGTCTTCTTCCTTCTGATTCTCACCAGCAGGAGCACCCAGACCCCCCTTTTTCAGAAATGATTGCATTTTCCCTTCAAGAGTCATCTGTGACCTGGCAGTATGGAGGGACTATCCCCTCCCACAGCCTGGCCGACCCCCTTCCTCCAGGGCTGTGTGGAATCACCTCTCGGAAGCTCACTCTGAAAAGCCAGTCACAGGGATTTCACCAGGATGCTGCTGTTTGTGCCGACACCTGTGCTTTGTGACAAATGCTGTTTCCTTCAAGCTGTTCGCAAGCAACTTCACCAGAATCCCAAGCTGGTTCGTACGTAATTTGTGTATGTACATATGCATACTATACGTGACCATGTACGAGATACAGACGCCATGGCTTCTGTTCATTGGCTCATTTGCCTGGTCGCATGTTCACTCCACGAGGTTATGACACTGCAGGTGGCTTTGGGATGGGTGGTTTCAGGGACAAGGTGTTCTGTGATCTCTGTATTTGCTAACTAGCCTTTCGATTTCTTTCTTTTCTTTTCTTTTTTTTTTTTCTGAGATGGAGTCTCTGTTACCCAGGCTGGAGAGTGCAGTGGTGTGATCTCAGCTCGCTGCAACCTCCACCCTCTGAGTTCAAGCAATTCTCTCACCTCGGCCTCCCGAATAGCTGGGATTACAGGTGCCTGCCACCACTGCGCCCGGCTAAGTTTTGTATTTTTAGTAGAGATGGGGGTCTCACCATGTTGGCCAGGCTGGTCTTGAACTCCTGACCTTGTGATCCACCCGCCTCGGCCTCCCAAAGTGCTGGGATTACAGGCATGAGCCACCACGCCCAGCTCTTGTTTTGATTTCTAACAGTCTAGTGGAGTACAGTTAATGTGTTTATTTCTGTAACTGTTGGGGTGGAGTATAAACCTAACTTTTGGAAACGTGAAATAAACAACAGCGCCAGCCATTCGGAGGGTGTCCTTCTGTGCTTTGCAGGGGGCAGGGGGTGGCGGTGCACATCAGCCACCATGAGCAGCCTATCCTCATCAGAGAAACCCAGACTTGCCAAGACCCGTCAAACAACTCAACACCATCGCAGTGGTTTTCTGGGCCATGCTGTGTGGGCTTGCGATCCTCACCATCATCTGGTAAGGAGATAGTAAGTATTGTCTCCATTTTATAGATGAGGAAACTGAGGCCCTGAGAGGGCCAGGAGCGCCTGCCCAAAGACTCCTGCTAGTCAATGGCTGGGCTGGGGAGTTCAACTCCAGTCTTAGGTCCAAATCTGGGTTCCCACCATGGAACCTTGCCTGCTCAGACTCACCAGGCAGAGCTTCAAGGACTTGGTTCCCAAATCCCAACTGGCCTCTGGACTTGGCTCTGCCTGGGCCCCTGGAGGGTGGCAGCGATGCCTCTGAGCCTCACCCACCCACAATGCCCATGCCTTTCCCGTTCCTACCTGGAAGACACCACGTGGCCAGCCTTCCAAGGCCGAGGCCCCTCCCTGCACCCTCTCCACCACTGCCTGGGATCATCACCCTCCCCGGCTTGCTTGTGTTTGAACTGCAAAGGCCAAGGACGTTAGCCCCAGAACTGCCACCTGGACAGGTGAAGTGACTGGCCAAGGCCAACCAACCAGTCCAGCAGAGCCTGGCTCGAACCCAACCTCCTCCTCCTCCTGGCCTGCAAGCTGCGCCCTCCAGCGTGGGCGTGTGCTCCTCCTGCTTGTGTGCACTTTTGTCCCTGTGGGTTGCTTTGGCTGTTGAAGGATGCAGCTGTCCCCGCTGGGCAGTGAGCTTCTTAAAGCTAGGACTTGTCGCAGCCATGCTCAGGCCTACCAGGCCCAGAGCAGCCATGCACAAATGTTTGACAAGTGACTGAATGATGGGCCCTGATCTTCAGCCAGCACACACAAGTCCTGACTGTGTAATCCTCACAGTCCCCATGTTTCAGTGCTCTGAGCATCATCCCTGCCTGTGACTTGGGTGAGTCATTTCACCTTCTCTGCCTCAGTTTCCTCATTCACAAAACTGGGACTAACAGCAGCCTGTGCGCTAGTGAAGTGTTACATACATGAGATCTTCAGACGCCCCACATTCCTATGCACATAACGCCCACTTTTCTAACAATAAGTGGTTGTGCCAAGCGGGCCCAGCAGCTCAGAGACTTGAGTCTGACACCTGTGGCCTGCGACAGGCACTAGGCTGGGCTGTCAGGGCCTCCACCCAGCCCCACAGGTGATCGGACAGCAGGGACCATCAGGGAAGAGTGACCTGGGCTCAGGAGCAGAGCCCGTGTCCCCACCTGGCCCTGCCTGTGCATGGCCCAGTTCAGATGTGACTGGGGATGGGAAGAGGCAGGAACCTGGAGGCCCTCGGCAAGTGTGCTTTAATCCCTACAAACACTCTGAGGCAGGCCAGCATTCCCATTTTACGGGTGAGGAAACTGAGGCTCAGAGTTAACAAAGTCATTTGCTCAAGATCCCACAGCCAGGAAGTGGCCCAGAAAGGAGTCCCCTAGGCGGACTGAACCTCCCTTTGTCCCTTTGCCCAAATCCAGTGCATACCACTCCACTCTAAGTTGAGAGGGGAAAAATTCAGAGGAAAGAGCCCGGAACAGATTTATTTTTCTTTAGATAAATCTCATACAGATTATGTTACAGTCAGGAGTTCTCAGCTTTCACCAAAAGGTCAGAAGTTATTGCAGTTGTGTCCAATGGATAGGATGGAGGAAGGGAAACTTCTAGAAAGCTGCCTGTGTTCAGAGAAGGAGTCGTCAATGTTTAAAGTTGTGAGGCTGCCCTGCAGAGGACGTTCCAGGGCAGGGAGGAGTCAAGAGTAGGAGACAAGGTGCGTGGGGGGCAACAGAGTGGCCTGGGCTTGGGCAGGCTGGAGGCTGCCTCCCTACCGAAAGCAGCGTCCGGGCTGTCTGGCCAGGACTTGCCAAGGGGACAGCAGAGCCAGGACCACAAGGTGCCCTGGGGCCAGCCCTGCCAGCCGATGTCTCAGCCCTGCCGCAGTGCCTGCAGCTGGTGGGCCACTTTCTCCAGCTCTGCCTCGATGGCCGACAGGCTCTCCAGCTCCTGGTCCTAGGAGAGACATTGGAGGTCACTCGGGCCAGCCTGGCCAGTGGCACGGAAGGCACAGGAAGTCAGAAAGGCACTGGGTTAGCTGTGTGGCCTTGGACAGGTGGCTTCGTCTCTCTGAGCCTCAGAGGCCTCATCGGTCATGGAGACAGTGATACGAGCCTGCTGCTCTCGGGATTATTATGGACAAAAAGGTGGCTGATGTCGGGGACCCTGTTCCCACACTGCGCTTGGTGGCCTCTTATCCAGGCCCCACTTCCTCTCAAATGGTTCTGGACAAGTGGGAGTCTGTTCTCTCAGGGCACACGGAAAACAAAGCTTACAGTGTCCCGAAGAGCCCCCTTCCCTCGGCCTGGCCCATGGGTGCCAGGACCTAGGGTGAGGCCAGCCCGGGGCTTCCAGGTCTGTCTTCTGCAGCCTTCCCACCTGGGGGGAATGTGGGGCCTGAGGCAGGGCTGCATGCTGGGGGAGCTACCCCACGTCAGCCTGCCTAGGGCTGGGCTTTGATCCCTGGTCCTGATTGTGAGAGGATCCCAAGCTCTGACTGCCCAAGTTCAGGGAAGCAGGACCCCCTCCTCTGAGCCCTGTTCTATACCCCAGTCTCCAGAAGTTTCCAGGCCTCAGAACTTGGACACCCACAGAGCATACCCTCAAGACTTGGAGCAGGAGTGCAGGGAAGGCTGCCTCCTTCGATCTGGGAGGGGTCATTTTCCCGAGGTCACTGCCAGATTTGAGGCTGCCAAGGGCATCCTGGCCCATGGAACCCAACATTGATCATTGCAGGCCATGGAAATAGACCCTACAGCCGCTTCGTCTTGGAGCAGGCCCTGGGGTGGGCATTCTGCGGGGCTGGGGTTTCTATGAAGACCCTTGGGCTGTGTCGACGAGGCCCCCACCCCATCCTGTCCACATGCCGCAGGGGTCCCATTTCTCTGCCCTGTTGTCTGGAGCTCCCTTTGCTTGCAGAGAAAGGAAACTGGTGGCACCTCTGGGCCCCCATTCTCTCCAGCTTTGTCCTCAGTCCCTCACCCTGGGCTCCCAGGCACAGGGGCAGATGCCCTCTCCTGCTCCAGCTGCCAACATGGAGCCTTCTTCCTCTCAGACTGCCAGGCCCAGAGAGGGGGTCGGGGACCCAAAGAAGGGGCCGCACCCTCTTCTAGGTGAGCAGAGAAGAGCCTTGGGGTCGGGGCCACAGATGGGTGTCAGTCTTCCCACAGAGCCCTGGTTCCCACCTGGACACTAAGGCTTGAACCAGGTATCCCAGCCGCCTACCTGCCAGGGACGCCAACTCCCACCCTGCTCCTGTGTGCTGTGTCCCCACGCCCCATTCATCTTCTCCAGGGTCGCTAGTTTTCAAAGCCCTTGTGTTTTCCAATCATGGTAATGAGGTGGGCAGAGGAGACTCCTTACCCCTACTTCATAAATGGGGGAACCCAAGAGGCTCAGAGGAGGGGAGTGACCCGCCCGAGTCCACACAGCCAGGAGGAGGCAGAGCCCAGGTCTTCCAGCTCACATCGTGTGGCTCCCACCTGATCCCCACAGGCAAGAGGTCCCCTGGCCCTACCCCTGCCCTGCCCCGTTACCCTCATGGGCCAGACGCAGGGCCTGAGCCTGGGAGGAGGCTGTGCCTGGGTTGCCTGGGGGCCAGGAAGGGACATGGCCAGACCCACTGCATGGTTTTTCCAGGGCATGACCTGCAAGGCTCCCTACTGCCTTTGGGACAAAGTCTCACTCGGCGCCTCCCCTGTTGCCACAGGCTGATCTGAGCTCCTCCCATCTCCCAGCCAGCTTTGCTGGATGCCCCCTGGGAGCCAAGGCATTCTCCTGCCCTGAGAGCCCCTGGTCTGAGCATCTCTCCATCCCCAGACTCCAAGGGGGCCGTGTCCCCTCAGTGGGGTAGGAGCAGTGTGTCTGGGTGTGGCTGCCCCTGCTGGACCCACTCTCCACGGCCCAGCACAGAACTGGCTCCCGCCCCATACCAACCTCTGGTCTGCGGTTGGCACTGCCTTCCTCCTCTTTCTTCTCCTCAGGGTAGCCTCGAACCTGGAGGGGCAGGCCCGCCTCAACGCTGTCTTCCTGGGAGGATGGCCTCCAGCCTTGTCGCAGCTGTGGCCCAGGGCCCCTGAAGCCGTAGGCCCGGGCCCGGAAGGAGAGCTTCATGGAACGGTCCGGGTTGTCCTCCTCCTCTTCCTGCCCCTCCAGCCGCTTCTCAGCTGTCAGTTCCTTGGCCAGCTGGTCCATCTTGCTCCAGCGTTTGGAGTCTTCCCACTCCTTGGAGAGCCGCTCCTCTTCCTGCTCCAGCTCCCCGCTCTTCCCACCCCGGAAGAGGCCTTGCGGGGCCCCCACCATCTCCTCCTCCTCTTTCTGCTGGGAGTACTCCTGCTCTCCCTTTCCTTCGGGGACCTGAGCCTCCTCAGCCCCAGACTTCCCAGCTCCATCCACAGCCAGAGCCTCTGACCGACCGGGAGCAGCTGGTGGGCAAGAGCAGGAGAATGGGTGGGGGACCACCATTTTCCCAGTCTCTGCCACTCCCCGGGGGCCTCTGCTGCGGCCACTTTTAGGGCCACAGACCTTGGCTCGTAGGGCCCAACCCAGCCTCTCCACAGTGATGACACTTAGCGGGAAAAACCTTCTTGATGCCAGGCTTTGCAAGATCCCCTCAGCTCAGAGTGGTGGGTTAGCTGGAGCCTGCCTCTTCCCCTCATCCTCATCCCAGAAGCCCGACAGCTGGAGAGTGAGGAAAGACCCTGACAGGCCCGCAGGGGGAGCCAGGGCCTCTCCTAAACCCTAGTTGAAGCTGACACTGTTCCCAGATCAGCCTGTGCCCTCCTGCCATGGTCTCTGTTCCCAAAGCCAGCCCACCCATCACCCACCCCTAGCTTCCAGGGTTGGTGGGGGCAGGCTATGTGGAATAGTAGGAAATGCATGGTTTTGGAGTCAGAGAAATCTGGGGTAGAACCTCAGCTTTTACTGTAAATTAGCTGTGTGACCTTGGGCAAATTACTTAACCTCTCTGAACCTCATTTGTCCATGTGGGAAATGGAGCTAATACCTACCTTTCAGGGTTGTTATGAAGGTAGAATGAGGTTATGGAGAAGGCTCCCCTCCCACCCGTCCCCCTCTCCCAGACGTGTTGGTTGAGGTCTCTGCCATCATACGTACTCTCGCCTTTCCGGATCTCCTTGTAGCCAAAGCTCGGGTGGGGCTTCAGCGCTGCAGTGGGGCCTTCTTCCTCAAGGACAGCCTCCTCTCCAGCCTCGGCCTCCTCCTCCTCCTCTTCTCTCTTTGCCTGCCACCCTGGCTCTGCACTCAGGCCCTTCTCTCTGTCCACCAGACCCTGAGAGAGGCCCTCACTATCCCCCTCGGCCTGTGGGCCTGGGTATTTCTGGCTGGGGAGGCTGGCTGGAGGGTGGATGTTGGTGGCCTCCTCCTCCTCCTCCCCAGGGGCCTGATTGTTCCCCTCAGTCTTGGACTCCTGCCTGGGCTCCAGGAGGGCCTGGGGCCTGGCTCCGTCTGTGGCTTCACCACTTTTCTCTGCCTCCTTGGAATCCTCTCTTTTCTCCATAGCATCGTTGGAGGACGGCTCTTCCATCGCCTCTGCAGACACAGCACAGCCAAGTCAGGCCCTGAGGACCGGACCACGTGTGGGGCCTCCCCACAGGCTAATTTCAGATCATACTCATCATGTTTCTTGGCTTCCAGCGAGCCCAGCCCAGACAACGATTAGGGTTACCCCTCTGTTCATGTCAGGCTTGATCTGAGCATAGCTGGATTTGTTTCTTTCTTTTTAATCCTGACTTTTAAAGCAGGTTATTATTCAAAGAACAAAAAACAAAAATCCAGACCTTAAGAATTAATCCAGGAGATAAAGCCTGAACTAAAAATTAATATGTCAGCTGTGTGTTCTTGGGCAAGTTGCTTAACCTCTCTGTGTAAGAGGCACCATGTCTGCAACTTCATTCTCCCCTCCATATGGGGCTTCTCTGTCTTCAGCGTCCTGTGAAAGGGCTCAATTCTGCAAAATTTTAGGGTTTCGTTAAAAGGTATTTTATTGTGGCTGCCTTAAAGACAGCCTTTGAATAAGAAAATAATTCCTCCCATCATTAGAATAATGACCACTGAACAAAGTGCTGCCAAGTACATTCCACCATCTGAGCTTCACCAGGACTCTGGTGAAAGGTGCTCACATGCCTATTTCACAGAAACCCAAAATGATCTGCAGAAAGGTAAGATGACCTGTCCATCTCACGCATTTTGCAGGCAGCAGAGCTGAGCCTGGAACCCAAGCCTCCAAATGCCAAGTTCAGGATCTCTTTGCACTGACACATGGCTGCCTGCCTCATTAAAGCTTCAGCCAATGTGAGGGCACCTGGGCCTCACTTGAGGGCTTTCCCTCTCAGCCCCAGATGGGAGACACCAGGATACAGCTCCTGAACACCGGCCTTACCGGCCCATCTTCTACATGGAGAGCAGAGGCACCACGGGGCCGGTTTGTGGCTCTCCCCAGGCAGGGAGGATGGCTCAGAGTGTCACACTGACCTAAGCCATGACCTCTTAGACTCCTAGAAGCTCTTTGGTTTCAAGAAAGATGATATGGGTTCATTTCACGTTTCACACCTAGTCTGTCTGTGGTCCTCCTGCATCCTGGCTATTCTGAGGCCCCACCGCATCCCAGGAGGACAGGCACTGGGGGCGGGGGCTCTGCTACAGTGGCTACTGGGTAGACCCAGAGTTGAAGTTGTCCACCTGCCATTCCAGAGACCTCCTGCCCTAGAGTGTCAGCCTCTGTTCTGGGCGAGGGCTTTGGTGTGAGGCAGGCCCAAGTTGAAACCCCTGGTAATGCCACTCACCTTGGGCAAGGGACTTAGTCTGTCTGGGCAGCACTTTCCCCACTTGTAGCAAGAGGGAAATAAGGGATTATGGGTGGGGCTCCCAACTCATCAGACCCCTGGGTCCATCATAGCCACTGTTCCCATTGCCACCCTCCCTTCCCCACCTCTGGCCAGACTGGCTGGGACAGACCTTTCAACTCGGCCTGGCTGCTCTGGTTCTCAAGAACCTCTGAGAGTTCATCTTCAAAACCGCTGTGTTTCTTCTGCTGATGTGCCCTCTCCTTGGCGCCTGGTATGAGAAAAAGAGGGAAAAGTCCCATTGGTTCCAGCCCTGGCATATTCATCTATAAGAGTGAAGGCCTCCATTTCCCCATCTGTAAACTAGGTACATCATGTTCAGGGCCTGCCCAATGAGACACTGATGGGGCGGTGAAGGCTTGGCGTCCCTCACCTCTCTCAGCTGGGCCCTCAGGCAGCCACACTGCCTCGCCAGATTCAGCTTCTCCCCAGGAGGCCAGAGCAAGCGTGCTGTGGCCTCACACAGCCGGAAAGGCTCAGATGGAGCAAGGGGCCCAGGGGCAGGAGTTGGGGGTGGGGAACCCCTCAGGACCTGGCCCATAGCTCTAGGAACCCTGCAGCAGGCAGCAATGGTGGCAGCTCTTGATTCAGGCAAGCCCTGCTACCCTTGGACGCTGTGAGTCCAGGCCCCAGGAGAAGGCCAAGCCCTGTGCCCACATCTGAGCCCAGGGTTGGCGCCTGCTGCCATGACCCAGAGACCCCTCTCCCGCCGCCGCTGCTGCCTCCTCTGACTGTCCCCACACCTGTGCCTGATTCCTGATGTTGGCCCCTCAGCTAGCCCAGCTCTGCTGCTGGTCCTCATTTCTTCCCCAACAATGGGCTTTCCGGGGCAGCTGTGGGCCAGGGACCACGCCCAGCCCTGGCCTCAGGCAACATGGGTTCCAGTTCCCTTCTGGCTATTTCCTAGCTCCTTGGGCAACTTGGGCTCTCCAAGAGTTGGGTGCTTAGCTAGAAAACAGGGTTGCTGTGTGGTAAATGCTAAGACAGAAGCACACAGATGTTACTGGAGCCCAAGAGGGAGTGGATGGATAGATGGATGGACAGAAATACATCCAGGACTCTATTAATGGAAAACAGTCATACATACATATATTGGATGCGGCTTATACTGGATACACATGTGTATGTGAATACAGATGTTTCAGGACACATTCTCCTATAATAGTCTCTGTTGACAGTCTATTTAATTATTTAAATGTAATCAGTTAGTCATTCAATATTTAATTTTAAAGTCATATTGTAATAAAATATTTAATGCTTAATTAAAACAAAAAAACACACTAGTCCAAGGTCACTGATGATGACATAACCATCCAGGTAGTAATAGTCCCAGCTGCGCCCAGCACTCCCTGCCCCCTCCAACAACAATAGGAGATGGGTGCATGCCACCCAGGCTGGCTTGTGAGTGGAAGAACAATGTGTTAGCTTGGAAAAGGCCATAGGAATCCTATCGCTGTGGCCGTGTTTATGCGCCTCCTCCCCAAAGCCCTCTCTGTTCTCACACATGGCCTGGTCTGCCCCAAAGGCCTCAGAGTGGGGCCCATCCTGGAGCCAGAGCAGCCTTCATACTCCCACCCTACCCCAGACACAAGCCCAGCCCTGAAAAACACTCTTGCTTCATTGGGAAGCAGATGCTGGATTCATGCTCTAATGCCCTGTTCTCAGGGAGAGACACGCCACCACCAGTGGTCCTGCCCCGGTGGAAATAGCCACTTCCCACAGGGAGTCAGCTGGGGCAGGTGCAGGGCCGAACTCAGGCTTCCTGGTTTGCGAGGGTAGGGCTGTGCTTTGCATCAAGCCTGGAAGGAGCTGGGGGGCTGGGCACAGAGGCTAACTGTGGGATGATGACAGCTTCACCCTCTACCCCAGTATCCTGTCCAGGCTTGGCTTGAATATCATCAGTGACGAATGGCTCACTACTTCATAAAGTTACTTCCTAAAATGACTGAACTGCAGAGGCCATGGGTTTTAGGGCAGCTGCATTTGGCATGTCTCTATTCACTATGTGACCTTGGACAAGTCACTCAACCTCTCTGGGCCTTGATTTCTTTAACAATATCAATAACAGATTGAGCCAGGTGGCACGGCGGATCATGCTTTTCCACTTTATAATTGCAAGGAAATGACAGTCCCAGAGAGGAACTTGCTGAACCTTCCACCACATTTTCTGACTCTCAGTGACGGGAATTTACCCAGAGTCAGGTGCAGTGGCTGGAAAATACCTTGGAGAGCGAGGTCTTGGAGCTCCTTCAGTAAATTCTGATGTCTCAGAATGGAAAGGATCCGTTCATCTGCAACGAAGAAGAGTCGTCATGGGTGGCTTCCAGAGAACGGCCGAGAAAGAGATTACCATCAGTGTTTTCAGCTGAGCACAAGGAATTTACTCTGGAAACTCAAAACCAGGGTGGCGGCAGCAAGACTGGGTCTTGAGATAACACTTTTGAAATTACCTCCTTTCCAAGGTGTGTGTCAGTTTCCTACTATATCAGAGAAGTCAGCCACTGCCCCAGCACCCAGACCTTAGCCAAGGGGTGGCAGCCCCTGAGGATGAGGGGGGGTCCCTTTAAATACCATAGGTTCCCATCTCCATGCCTGCGCTCACACTGTCTACCACACCTGGACAACCTTGTCTTCATTTTTCCACCCGTCGGTTTCCAATGTTTCTTTTAAAGCCCAACCAAAATGCTGCTGGCTCTATCCAGCAGTTAGTAAAAACTTGACTGGTTGCCTGGAAAGATTTTGTCCTTCTCATGTCCACCTGTAACATTCCTTTATTCATCACACATCTAGAGGGTGTCTTCAGGGGCCAGAGGCTGTTCTAGGCACTGGGATACAGCACACAAAATCTTTGTCCATAGGGAGCTCACAGTCTGGGGGCTTGCTGTTCCAGCCCTGGTTTCATTTTGCCTGGAGTTCTAGTTAATTATGTTCATATGCATCCCCTCTGCCAGTCTGTAAGCACCTGGGCTACAATCCCTCCAACTGTCTATACACCTCGGACCCCAGTGTAGTGCCTGGACATGATGGGCACTCAGTGACGAGTTAAATCATTAATTCCACCAAAAGCCACACACCCATCTCCTAGCCTCCCAGCCCAGCAGGCAGCAGCCCTCACCCCTAGCTTCCAGCTCATACCTCCTCGGAGTGTCTCGAAACACTCCTGGCTGACAGGCATGGGGCTGGGCTTGGAAAGTGTGTCGGAGATGACCTCAACGATGCATTTCATCACCTGGGAACAGAGCGCGGGGGCAGGTTGGGGTTGGTTTGATCATGGGGCTCAGTCTCTGGAGGCTCTTAAGGTGAATTTCTAGTGAGGACAGAGCGTATTTGCTTTTGTCTTTGGAAGTCCATGATCCCTGGCTCAGGTACACAGCTCTGCTTTCTTAGCCAGACAGTGATAGCAATGATAATAGAAAACCCTTATACAGTGCTTACCACGTGTCAGGCACTCCAACCACATGGCCAGCAGGTTCCCCTCTAAGGTGGATCATGGTGAGAATGGAGTGTAGGGAATGGTGCCTGGTACCTTCTCATCCCCAAGTGCTATTTCTCTAAACATGAGAAAGCTGCTTGTGGGCACTAAAAGGATGTCTTACAAAAGTGCTCTGATCATGAAGATGTCCAAAGGTCAGTTCCTCCAGGAAGTCCTTCTGGACTGCCCAGAGGAGACAAAGACCTTCCCTGTCTCTACCCTGTTTGGAAATAGGATGTAGGTTACTGTTTGCCAATACCCATGGTGTTGTCACATGCGAGGAGTCACAGCTTCATATTCTCACTCCATGTTCACCATGGGATGGATGAATCCCCTGGCGGCATGTGAGCAAACATTGACTACACCTGGGAGCACGTCCCAGGTCAACCACAGCCATGCCTCTGAGAATCCTATCCTGTGCCCGCAAAGGTGCTGTGGATAATTAGGCACCTGATAAATGAGTGATTTTTTATGATGGTGCCCACTGTAATGTGGTATCGTAGTTGTGTGATCTTGGACAAGTGACTTAACCTCTCTGAGCCTCAGTGTCCTCATTTGTAAAACAGGAGTGAGAATACCTTCCCAACTGCTCTCCCAGGGTAATGAGGTACAGATGGAAAAACACTCTCTCAAGCATGGAGTGTCAGCACGCCCAGGGAGGGGTTCACAACTCCAGCCCTGCTTCCACAGCCGAGAGCTGAGTAGAGAGCAGGAGGTGTCAGACAGGCATCAGGCAACACCGGCGGGGAGTGAGCGGGTGGGAGGCTGTGTCTATGGGATGCCAAGGCAACCGGTCCAAGGATCCAAGATGGCAAACTGGCAAGTGCTCTATAATGTGTATAGTCACAACAACATTATATAGAATCTTCAGGTCTTAACCAGCTGTTCTGGTGCCCCTGACCACAGACTGCTGGGTATAATATGGTGACCAGAGTGTCTCCCATAAGGGATCTGGCAAGGAGAGCCCAGCAGCCTGTACCCTGTATCTCCCCTGCAACCCCAGACCTTACACTGGGAATATCAGATAACCACCTGTTCGTGAGGGCATTTTCTGGGAGGCAGGAATTGGGTAAAGGGTCTGGAGAGGGATGGGGAGATCAAGAAGGCAGCTCTAGGAATAACAGTGCCAATTTCCTAAGGACCTACTATGTGCTAGGCAATTCATATCCATGATTCCTACTCTTTACACCTCCCCTCAAGGAAAAGGAGAAAAAGGCAGAGCTCAGAGAAATTAAGGAATTTTCCCAAGGTCACACAGCTAGAGTGAATGGTAGAGGTTTAAGTTCTGTCTTATCTGCAACTCAAACCTAGGAAATATAATTGAACAAACTGAGGTTGGAATCCCTTGGACGGTTTCGATTTTAACTGTGGTGTCTACTGGAAGAAAATAGTTTCTGGGAAGGTGGGGAGTAGAAATTTCTCTGACCCTCAAGTGAAGATTTGGCTGAGCACTAAAGCCTGGAAAAAACAGCCCCAGCTCAGCCATGAATGAATTCCAAGTACACACCCAGCGTGTCGTGTCTCTTGCTGCCAGAGAAACCCCTACCAGTGTCTCCTAAGGCCCTTTCCTGGGTGACCTCCATGACTAGCCCCTATGGTGGGACCGTGGGTGCAGGAGCCATGATCAAGATGTTTTCATTGTGTTCCTTTGGGAGAGCCAGGGCTGGAGAGCCTGCTGGGTGTGGGTAGTTGCTGGCAGAGCCTTTCAGGGGGAAAGAAAGAGTAAAGGCGGAGGCCAGAGCCAGGCAGGCAAAGGCCATTTTTACAGGTCTGTGGACAACCACAACTAGAGAGAAGCCACCCCCACCAGCCCCTGGTGGGCCTACTGGATTCAGAGTGTTCAAGACAGCCTGAGGTCAGGCACCTCAGCCCAGTAGGTAAGATGCAGGCCTCTTCTGCTGCACATGCAGCTCAGAGGAAGCTGGGGAAGTCCCCACAGCAGGACAGCAGGGAAAGCAAGCAATCTTTGATATCTTCTTTTGCAAGCTGTCCCCAGGCTCAGCAGCCGCAGTGCTGACTCTTGGCTTTATGCCGAACTTACTCCTGCAGCTGCCCAAGAACTGGCTGTGAAGTGTCCACTGGAGCCTCCTACCCCTCATCCCCAGCACCCCTTCTTACCTCGGTGTCCCCTTTATTCATAGGGCTGTTCACAGGGAGGGCAGTGACTGGGAAGAAGAAGAGAGTGCTGGGGTCACTCCTCTGCTCCAAGTGGAGCCCAGTCCTTCCTGACTGGGCTCACTGGGGCTGGTCCACCCAATGCCACCCCTCAAAACTGCCCCCACCAAAAAGAGAGGCTGGGGCTGACTTTGTTTCCTTTCCCCGGTTGCTGCCCACAGTGGGGTGGTCCCCAGAGGCTGCACTGAGAGGTCCTCCCCCTCCCTCTTGGGAAACTCCTGCTCTGGAGCTGGTGTGCTCTGGAGCAGGGAGCGCTATCAAAACAAGGCCAAGGGCTGCACAGTGGGACTGGGGTGGGAGACAGATGAGGGGAAGGGAGAGACCCCAGAGGCGGAGGGGAAGAGATGGAGGAGGGGGATTGTGAGGGATGATATGGAGAAGTAGAAGTCAAGGGCAGAAAGGCGGGGAGAGTGAGATGAAAGGGGAAGTGGGGTGGAGGGGTGCGAGCAGCCATCCTCCCACCTCCTCCCAATGACCTTGGCCGGCCACCGCGCAACCGGCACTGGCCCTGATGCAGCCGAGGCGCCAAGCCCAGACAAGGGGTGGGCACAAGGGGGCCTTGCCCCGCGAGGTTGGGAGTCAGGCCCAAGTGTCCTGTGGGTCCCGGGCAGAGGCCACACTGCAGGGTCGGGCGGGAGGCGGTGGCGCTGTCCGCGGTGCTGAAAACTCGCTGCGCCCGAAGGGAGATGTGGAGGGGCCCTGGGCGCCGCGCGGTGCCCGGACCTCAGGGTGGGCAGAGGAGCCCGGGACCCTCTCCCGCGAGCCCCTCGCTCTCGCTCACCTTGCCCGGCGCAGAGCAGAAGCGCCACGACAGCGGCGGAGCGCATGGCGGACCCGGGCGCCGAGCAGCTGGCCGTGTGGGGCCGGGCACCTAGGCACCGGGCGAGGGGCGGCTGGACCGGCGGCCGGGGTCGGGCTGCGGTGGCACCGGCGCAGGGCTGGGGGCGCAGTGTCTTGGCGTGCTTCCGTCTGTCGGTCGATCCTCCCGCAAGCTCCCTGTACAGAGCTCGAGCACTGCAGTGGCAAGAACAGCAGCAGCAGCAGCGCCCGCGCGCCCCACTTATATACCCCGACCCCGGAAATGACGTCAGCGGTGCCGCCCCCTGCCCCTTTCCCCACCCCCTGGGGGGTCCAGTCCCCGCTCGCCCCACCTCTAACCTCACGCCTCGCTACCTCTGGCCTCCGCCGCTCGGAGCTGGTGGGTCTTGGCCGCGAAGCGGGTATCTGGTTTCTAAGAGGTGGCATGGGAGGCAGGGGGGCTGTGGCTCATTCTCCACCCCTCGACGGTTCCACCGATTTGCCGTGTGTCCCTGCGCAAGTCACTCCGATCTCTGGACCTTGCCTTCCTCCACGTGTACTGAGGTCCCTGGCAGCCCTAGCACCCCGTGCTATTTTCCCGAAGTGCCTCCTATTTTCCCGAAGCTCCCCCTGGTCTCACAGGCTGGAGGCACGCCCATGACTCATGGCTCCCTCCAATATCTAGGAGGCTCTAGAGGGACCTCTGATCCCCTGTCTGAGTGAGGCTTCTCTCTCTCTGGCAAGCCAGTTTTGTGCCTTCACACTTTGTTGTTGAATGTGTATTTATTTGAATAATGTTTAGTCATCATTACTTCCACCGGGCTGAGCACCTCACAATCTGGCACAGGGGAAACGCACTTGACAGGTAACTGTTGAATGTATCCATTGAAGGTTCAAGCCATGGGTGAGTGAATCCTGGGCTCTGCATGCACATGGGAACTGGGGGCTCACTTCCACCAGGAAGCGTAAGCCACTGTTGGACACCTTTTGTTGGATAGTGAGGGAGGAGTGGGGGCCAGTTCTTATTACATCCTCCGAAATTGGAGTCCTTGCAACACCTACTCGTTAGCCCTAGTGCAACCCCTTAGGGTTGCCATCTTGCCACTGGCAACCCATCTGAATTTGAGAACAGCTCTCACCTCTTCCTGAGCATTCTCAAAACCTGGATGTTTTATGTAAAAGGTCAATTTCCTGGTTGGCTTCCCTTATTTCTGGGGCCCTCGATGCTCCAGCCACATTGCTACTCTCACCCTCAGGGCCATGTTGGAAGCTCTTTGCCACCTGACCCCAGTGTCACAGGGAACCAGGGATCTGGGTGACGGTTTATCATTGGCTGGCATCGTCCAGAGTCCCTCCTTCCTGCCTACCCCTCTCCATCTGCTGCTGCTGCTGCTGTTTTCTACTAATACTTCCTGTCCCACACCTGTGCTCACACCTGTCCCTAAATAAGAACCTGGTGGGAGCTCAAAGAAGACTGAAATGGCCACATTCATGCATTTATGTATTCATTCAACGACCATTTGTTAAGCACCTACTATGTGCTTAGAACATCCTAGAACAGTACTCAATTGAGGGTACAGCATTAAACAGAACAGAAAGGAGCCCTACGTTCTAGATGGTGAAGACAGAGAATGAATAAGAAGTAACATCCATAATTTGTCGGCAGGGAAGGGGAGGGCTGTGCTGAGAGAGGGTGTGGTTGTACTTAAATAGGGTGAATCGGCTCATGCCTGTAATCCCAGCAGTTTGGGAGGCTGAGGCAAGCAGATCACCTGAGGTCAGGAGTTTGAGAACAGCCTGACCAACATGGTGAAACCCCGTCTCTACTAAAGATACAAAATTAGCCGGCCCTGGTGGCACATGCCTGTAATCCCAGTTACTTAGAAGGCTGAGGCAGGAGAATCGCTTGAACCCAAGAGGTGGAGGCTGAGTGCAGTGAGCTAAGATCACACCACTGCACTCCAGCCTGGGCAACAAGAGTGAAACTCTGTCTCAAACAAACAACAACAACAACAAAAAGGGGAAATAGAATGCTGGTTGCCAGGGGCTGAGGGGCAGGAGGAAACAGAGAGTTAGTGTTTCATGGGTACAGAGTTTGGGAAGATGAAAAAGTTCTGGAGATAGATAGTGGCGATGGCTGCACAGCAACATAACTGGACTTAATGCCACTGAACTGTGTCCCTAAAAATGGTTAAGATGGTAAATGTTAGGTTGGGGATATTTTACCACAATAAAAAAATCACTCTCAATATCTTGTGGGGATGTTGACTGCAGGAAGGTGGCTGGTTCTCGCCTGGAGGATGGAGAGCAGGGGACAGAGCTGGTGTCCTGGCCTCCCTGGAGGACAGAAGCTGTCCAACCAGCATCTCTGGGAGCACCACAGGCATTGGACCTGGTGAACAGGAGGGGAGAGGCACCAGAGCCCCTGCCAGAGCTTGGTCTTCTGGGATCCAGGGAGGATTCTCACAGACGTTCAGCTCCCCAGAATGCTCATTCCGAGAGAGGTCCCAAAAGTAGCCCTCTCTCTCCCCCATGGGGAGATGCAGGCTAAGAGCTGGCCAGGATCCCCTGGGGCCCCCCACAAGCCAGGCCTGAGTCTAACTCTAACAGTGCGGTCAGAGCCCTGCCCATGTCTCCTGGTGCTTTGAGGGCCCTGACCAATCTCCCACTGATGGGATCTACCCTTCTGTGTCCACACACAGGTTCTTTTTTTTTTTTTTTTTTTTGAGACAGAGTCTCGCTCTGTCATCTAGGCTGGAGTCCAATGGTGCGATCTCGGCTCACTGCAACCTAGAAACCCAGAAGGCTGCAGAAAGCTGCAAGTTCAGGGAGTTACCCCCAGCAGCAGCCCTTAGCCAGTGAAATCAGGCTTTTACTTGTACATACCCCTGGGTGGGATAATTCTGAGGATTTTTTGGTACCATTTCCCAGCAGTGATGTCTGGCTTGGTAGTGCACACTTTATTGACAGCGCACACTTTATTTAGACAGCCCACACTTTATTGACAGCACACATTTTATTGACAGCGCACACTTTATTTAGACAGCCCACACTTTATTGACAGCACACATTTTATTGACAGCACACACTTTATTTAGCCAGCACACACTTTATTGATAGCATGCACTTTATTGACAGCACACACTTTATTTAGACAGCACACACTTTATTGATAGCGTGCACTTTATTGACAGGGCACACTTTATGACAGCGCACTTTATTGACAGCGCACACTTTATTGACAGTGCACACTTTATTGACAGCGCACACTTTATTGACAGTGCACACTTTATTGACAGCATACACTTTGACAGCGCATACTTCATTGACAGAGCACCCTTTTTTTTAACAGCGTACACTTTATTGATAGTGCGTACTTTATTGACAGTGTGCACTTTATTGACAGCATGCACTTTATTGATAGTACACACTTCATTGGCTTCCTTTCCCTTCCCGACCCCTTCACCCTCCAGCCCCATTTTCCCTCCCTGGTCTTCTACCAGGGATTCCTTATCAGCCACGTGCACTCAAATCCTAGTCTCAGGGAACCCAAGCTAAGACACTGACCTGCACCGGCCCTCTGTCGGAGGTGTGGGTGGTCTGATTGTGTTCCTGTTCCTCCAGTGGTCCTTGGTACTGTGACCACATGGAACTCAGTGCGCTTCAAGCCTTGTCCCTTCTCTGTCCCTGGCTCTGGGGCTTGGTTGGTGTTAGTGTGGAGGGTGGCTCTTTAAACACCTGTCCTATCTAGGAGGTGTCTTGTCAGCTCCAGGTCGTTGCAATGCCTCCAACCAAGGTTGTGGCCCAAATGGTGAGGGTGGGCTGAGGCCAGAATGCACTTGGTTGGGAAACTGAACAGGGCCTTCCATGAACCAAGGTGCAGTGATAGAATGAAGGGGTGGGCAGAGCCCTGGGCTCTAGGGTCAGCCTGACACACAGCTTATCCTGGGGCTGCTGTCAACTCCCTGAGCGGCCCGTGCCAGCCACTTTCCCATGATTTCCCACGAGGAGGAGGATGATAGAATTGCTCACAAGTGTGTGAAGAGTAAAGCAGTCCATGCAGGTGAAAGGCTCACATACTTGTGATGCAGTCACTATCATTATCCTCACCTATAGATTAGGAGGTAGAGGGTCAGAGAGGTTATCTAAATTGCCTAACAGCACACAGTTAGCAAGTAGCAGAGGAAGGATTTAACCTCAGGCTGTGGGTCCCCAACACAGTAATGTGGATGTTTATTGGTTTTAGATAAATGTGGACGTTTATTACTTTTAGGTAGATGCTAATTTTGTCTGACAACAGGGGGAATTGAGTCTCAGGGACAGATAGTGTCTTGTCCCAAGTCACACAGAAAATCCAAATCAATAGCAGGGTTGGGTTGAGAGCTAAGCTCCCCTGGGTCCCAGCCTTGGTTTTCCTTCCCAGAAAAGGTTGCTTTCCCCGGAATGTCCCGTGTGATGGTGCTGTGGGGGGACGGGCTTCCCCCAGGCATTGCTCAGGGTTGCTCAGCTGCCTTGGAGATGAGCAGTCCAGGCCCTGCCACACTCTGGCCTCTCTGGACCTCTTTTTCTGCGGTTCTACCAAAGCTGTTTGGGGTCTGGGAAGGGGAGACATTCAACCAACATGTCTTGAGCACCTGTTGTGTTCCTGTCTCTGTTCCGGGTTCTTGAAATATGCTACTAAAGAGAAGAGGCAAGGCCCCTGCCTTGTTGGAGCCTATGTCCTAGGCTGAGACAGACATCAACAGCAAACCATAATAAATACGTGCAGTCTAGAGTGGGATAAAAGGTGGTGATGGCTGTAAAATACCAGAGTGGGAGGGTGTGGGCCTCACTAAGTAAGTGGCCAAGGTAGGCCTCATTAAGACAGCAACTTGAGTGAGGACTTGAAGGGGTCCAGGGAGCGAACATGTAGGTATACGGAGAAAGAACTTTCCAGGCAGAGTGAACAGCCAGTGCAAAGGCCCTGGGGCAGGAGCATGCCTGGCAAGCTTGAGAAAGAGCAAGAAGACCAAGGTGGCTGGGAGAGAGCGAGGCCAGGGTGGTAGGAGATGTGGCGGTGTGGGCTTGCATCGTGCAGGGCTTAGTGGGCTTTGGCAGGGTCTTTGACTTTTACTCTGAGAGGGGCGGGAGTCACTGGGAGAAGATGGGTGGGGAGAGCGTGAGGCATTGGGTCTGCAATGCATCCTATGGATGGGCCCTCCAATCCAGCAAGCTCCCAGCAGCCCTAGCACCCAACTCCATCCCAGGAGGCCTGAATCAGAGTCTAGGAGAGGAAAAGAGAAAGCCATTGCCACCACCGGCCCCTGGTAGCCAGAAGTGTCCCCTTTGGTAAGCTGCTCCCCTGGCTGAGGCTCAGGACTTCTCCATGTGAGTGGTTCCTGCCAGGGGGTCCTGCCTGTGCCCCAGGGAAAGTGGCAGCTGCTTATCTGATGTTGGGGCCCAGGCCATGGAACAGCAGAGTCAATACACCCTTGTCCCACTTACAAAATCATATTTTCCAAACACGCAGCTCCCCCAAGCCCCTTATCAGGCCTCCAGGTGGAAAAGTCCTGTTGCCTGGCAATGTTGCCTTATCTGCGAGGTCTGCATGGAGGCCAGAGCGAGGTGATTTCATTATATCCTCTCCCATCTGTCTCTGCAAACATCCCCGGGGGCTTCCAATTAAGGTTTTGCTTTTCTTCTTCAGCAGATGTTTGCTTTAATCTAATAAAACAGTTTGCAGGCCTCCTCAGTGGGTGTAGGAGGGCTTCGGTAGGCTTCCGCCCAGGAGGGTGTTGGGAAAGGTTGGGGGAGGATGCCAGGCACACCAAGCCCTGGACACCGAGGCTGGCTGGGGCACGAGGCACAGCAGGCTGGGAAGAAGGAGCGGGCCTGGCCCACACTGAGAGGCAAGATACATCTGCCTGTGCCCCGCCTCCTCTCCTTCCCAGGGCCATATTCCCCGGGGTCCAACGGCATGCTGATCCCTCTTGAACATGATGTCTTCTAGGGTGACACCGCGGGGTCAGGGCTTCTTCTTCCAAGGGGAGATCACCTGAGATGGGACTGCAGAAGCTCCACAAAGAAGGCGCTTCGGGGGAACTGCTTAGCGATGTGCAAACTTCAAACTCACATTAGGCAAACCAGAACATAGGAAGCTGCAGGTTGGGTCCAGGGTGGAAGATCGTGGGAGGCACTGGCATGGCCGCTTAGATAAGTCATTGTGGTGGAGAGGGAGGTCAAAGTAGAGGTGCTTCTAAGATGGGCCCAGTAGCTAAGTCTCTGAACAACAGAGGACCCCCTGCCCAGGCTCCAACCCCTCAACTTTGTGGGTTCCGAAATGGTTGACCTATAGGGCCTCCTAGGGAGGAACCTCCCAGTGACTTCAAGGTAGTTTTTGTCCCTAGAAGTCTTTGCTGGGTGGCAGAAGCAGCTAAGAATGGTGGGAATAGCTGCACTTTGGAGCCAGAGAAACCTGGGTTAAACCCTGGCTCTTCCTATACTCGTTGTGGGGCCTTGCAAACATTACATCACTTTTCTGAGCCTCTGCTTCCTCTTTTACAAAATGACCCAAATAATCCCTTGTGTGATTTCTATAAATTTCACTAAGAGGATTCGGTCTCACCAACATTTAACAGTGGCTACTATGTCAGGGCCGGCTCAGCGGTGTTGGCAACGGAAGAGGAAGTCCCAGCACAGTTCCTGGCCCTTGAGGGTGCTCAGCACCTGTGACTGTCCCCAGGTGGATGTCATAGCTCTTCCCTTCCCTCTCTCCCCCAGGCTCTGTCCTCAGCTGCAGCCTTGGGTTCACCTGGCTCCATTTGCAGCTGACTAAGTCAGCCATACCGTGCAAGCCTCAGCATCAGAAGCACTTGGCAGCACAGCTTCTGGGAGAGCCACTGTTTTCTCCTCAGGAAAATGGGGCTGTTGATATCAGTGCCCACCTCCTAGAGCTCTCGTGAGGCCTTGTGGAGTTATTGTGCATCAGGCGCATCACACAGGGTTTGGCTCAGATGAGTGTGTGGACTCAGTGGCAGCACCTGCCTGTTCTTCTTGTAGCTTTGGGATGTAGTTTTTCAGGTGGCCGAGGATCTCTAACGTTCAGGATGGTTGAGCTGCCCATGGCCGTGTCTAGTGTCCCCTGAAGGAGAGTCCGGAAAGGAGATGGGGGCCCCTGGTGAACTGAGGGGTGCTGCTCCTGCTCTCCACTGAGGAGCGAAGGGTGAGCTCATGACCTCAGCCCTCAGACCCTGCCCCTCCAGAGCCAGCCCAGTTGGCGGTCAGAGGCACAGACAGAAAGGTCTTTGGGGAGCTCTGGCCTGGAGAGAGGATGCACAGTGCACTCCCTAATGGTGGGGCCTGCAAGGCAGAGCTGAGTCCCCTTGTCTTCTGCCAAATGATGTTTCAGAATCAGTTGGCTAAGCAGCTTCCCCACTAAAGGACAGGCTGTTTCTCGGCCCTGCCCTCATCCCCATAGGTCAGAGACTAAGCAGTCTGGTTACCCATTTCTCCTCATGCATCCCTAACCTGCAAAGGGCCAGTAGAGAAGCCAGGACCAGATGGGCCCTAATCATGGACCTTCTCCTTACCTGGACCCAGTTCAGTCCAGGCACTGACCTGGTGTCTTCATCTTCATCCACCTGCCCAAGAAGACTTCTCTTCCTTCTGTGTCTGAATTCCATGATGAGGACTTCATCCCTGTGATCAAAGCTCAGCACCCCCACCCCAACTCACTCCCAACAGGAGGTGCCACATGTCAGGCATTCTTGGTCATTTTCTCTGCTGTATGGGGGGATCCATGCAGGTGGGGCAATGGCACCAAACCACTTTTATCTTCCAGAAAAACTAGAAATTTACACCCTCAGAATGATCCTCTCATATTTCTTTGGCTTTCTCTCTTGTTATCCCACTCTCATCCCCTCATCAGCAATGCAGCCTCAGCTGCACCAGTATAGGGGGGTCCCACCTCCCCTGTGGCATATGCATGTGCCATGCACGTTTCTGCTTCCATACCTTTCCACATGTGCCCTGGCCAGGAATGCCTTCTCCTCTTGCTCATTCATCTTCCCCAAACATTAAGGCTCAGCTCAATTCCACTGCATGCCTTCCACCTCAGATCACTGTCTGCTGAGATCTTGTAGCACTTACCATCCTCAACACCACTATTTGGCTCTTGCCAAATACTGTTTTTCTCTTTGTGTAGATTACCTTGTATGAATATCTTTTTTTTTTTTTTTTTTTTGAGACCCAGTCTGGCTCTGTCACCCAGGTTGGAGTGCAGTGGCATGATCTCAGCCCACTGCAACCTCCGCCTTCTGGGCTCAAGCAATCCTCCCACGTCAGCCTTCGGGGTAGCTGGGACTACAGGTGTGTACCACCACACCCAGCTTATTTTTGTATTTTTCCATAGAGGCAGGGTTTCCTCATGTTGCCCAGCCTGGTCACAAATTCCTAGGCTCAAGTAATCTGCCTGTCTTGGCCTCCCAAAGTGTTGGGATTACAGGCATGAACCACCGCGCCTGTCACTTATGCAGATCTTTTATCTGCCCAACTAGATTTCAAGCCTTTTTAGGGGAAGGACATTTCTTCAAACCATCCCAGACCCTACATCCATGGGAATATGACCTATTTTTTTTTTTTCATGGAGGTGAAAAATAGCTTAACCCAAATATGAGGACAATGGCATTTTTCACAAGGTAGGAGACTGGTTGGGAGGTGTTTGATGGGGATGACGGGGGGTCCTTTCTGGATCTCCTGCCTGTGTTTCACCCTGTGAATAGTACTCACATTGGCTCTTCATGTAAAGATGAGTAGGTCAAGCGATGCTCAAGTAGGTCAAGCGATGGAGCAAGTGGGTTTGCTCCAGTGTGGGCGGAATGCAGTGCTCAAGTTTCGCAGGCTGCTGTCCGTGGTCCTGAACTAACACCTTCTGCGAAGGAAAGCTGGGTACTGGTTTGGTGACTCTTATCTAACAACTCCCAGGGGTTATAGTTTTAACATCTCACTTTTTTTTTTCTAGCTGTTTAAACTTTTGAAAATTTCAGATAGCGACAGATTAATTAGAATCATGGCTTTGTTTCTCAAAAATGTATGGAGCTTTATCATGTTTCCAATAGTCAGACATTTTTCACCTCTGAGAAACTGGAGGTGGAGTCATGTGTCTCCTCCATCATGTCCCTCACAATATTTTTATGATTTTAAGACCCAGTTTGCTCCATGAAGGAGTGCATTCCCACCTTTTTACATCATTTTGTAAACATCGTATTAGCTTTACCTCTTGCTGACTGGGTGAACTTGGACAGGCCAATTCACCTATATCGGCCTCAATTTTCTCTTTTTAAAATTATGGCAGTGACTAGGCACAGTGACTCATGCCTGTAATTCCAGCACTTTGGGAGGCTAACACAGAGGATCCCTTGAGCCCAGGAGCTCAAGACCAGCCTGGGCAACATAGTGAGATTCCCATCTCTACAAAAAATAGAAAAAAAATAGCTAGGCATGATGGCACATGCCTGTGGCCCCAGCTACTCAGGGGGCTGAAGGAGGAGGATCAATTAATCCCAGGAAGTGGAGGCTGCAGTGAGCTGTGATCTCACCACTGCACTCTAGCCTGGGTGACAGAACGAGACTCTATCTCAAAAAAAAAAAAAGTAAAATGGTGGGAGTGATGGTGCAGAAGATTTGGACTTGATTACCTCAGAGATCCCTTTATTTGCTGAAATGGTGGCTCCTGATTCAATGCCCCTGTCTCCCACATCTCCGTGGACGTTTCCTCCCAAGCTCTTTAAAATAAACAAGAAAATCTAGGTCATTCCCTGCATCAAGCTCAAAGGCAGTTTCTCAGGGATGGCCTTACTTCAATTGCTAGTCATAAGGGGAGGGCTTCTGCCTGTGAGACCCGCTCCCATCACAGAAGGGCATCCAAAAACACCTGTTCCTCATCTCTCATGTAGCAGTGACCTTACCCATATCCTGGCTTTCCTGGTGGAAGTCACATGATAAAAAGCACTTGGTCCCAAATGTAAGCAGTGGGGTGGTGTCTACACATTCTGGAGTAGGTCTGTGCCTGAACAGGAGGTTTTGAGGACAGCAAAGGCTACTGAATTGGCCTCAGAACCAGGGAGCCTTCCCAGCATGGAGGATCTCAGAGGCCTCCAGCTGCTGTCATATCCCTGATGAAGGGGCTTAGAAGAATCCACAGCCTCCCTCTCCTATCAGTCCCCTTGGCTCCCAGCTCCAGGATAAGTGGTTCAGGGCCAGTGGGTAGATAAATCCCTAGCTTAAGCCTGGACCTCCCTGGGTGTTGCAGCTACCTCATCCTGAGATCCCAGTGAGAGATCTTCCTCCTGAGGCATTGAGTGCTAATAAATAATAAATGCCACAGTAGGCACAGAACAATGATACTGAGAGGCCAGAGAATTTTTACAAAAGTGGGGAGCCGAGCCTCAAGTGCATTTGTCCCAGAATCACAGGGCCGGAAAGGTCCTCAGGAGGTGACCTTGTGTCCCTCATAGCCTTGCTGATAGCAGAAAGGAAGAACAAAAGATGCATACAACAAACTCCGGATGCGGGGTGGGGGCGGGTGTGGTGGCTCACACCTGTAATCCCAGCATTTTGGGAGGCTGAGGTGGGCAGATCACTTGAGGAGCTCGAGACCAGCCTGGCCAACATGGTGAAACTCCCTCTCTACTAAAAATACAAAAATTAGTCGGGTGTCGTTGTGCATGCCTGTAGTTCTCCAGCTACTTGGGAGGCTGAGGCGGGAGAATCTCTTGAACCTGGGAGGTGGAGGTTGCAGTGAACTGAGATTGCACCACTGCACTCCAGCCTGGGCAACAGAGCAAGACTCTGTCTCAAACAAACAAACAAAACAACAAACACACACTCCAGGACCTCCAAGCCCAACCTCACCTCCTAACTAAGAAAGAAAACCTAGTCCTGGGAAAGGGGCGTGGGGACGCAAGTGCTTCTCTGAGCAGAGCTCACTGTGCAACCTTGAGTATAGTTCTTAAACATTTTGGGCCTCAGTTTTCTCATCTGCCAGTTAGAACTGTGTGCAGAGGAGCAAGTGTTTGGGATGTCCTTCTGCAATAAGAGTGGGCCCCACAAGCAGAAGTCCCCCATTACTGACTTGGGAGAATACTCAGTCTAGTTCAATGACCATTTAGTATTTCACTCATTCATGTATTCATTCAACAACTAATTATTTGAGCACTCACTAGGTGCCAGGCCCAGTGTCTGGTGTTGGAGATGCAGTGACAAACAACACAGGCAGGGCCCCTCTTCTCACAGAGCTTGCTCTCTAGTGCCTGGGGAAACTTCAGAGAGCTCTGAGGCAGTTGGTGAGACTGCTTCAGAGGAAGGCAGGGTCTCTCTTGGCCAGGGCCTTGGAGGAAGCAGAAAGGAGGAAGATGAAAAGGATGGTAATGATGATATGGAGGGTTGATTGATTGAATGAATGAATGAATGAAAAGTTTTGGCTTCTTCATGTGGTGTAAGGAAGAGAGGGGGGTGGTTAATGTGTTGATATCACTAATCCAGGCCAAAACACTCAGATTTTAAAAGTGACCAAAATATGTCAGCAATATTAATTTAAAAGTCTTAAAATGTGCATGCCCTCGAACCCAGACATTCATCAAGGATGCAAATATGAGTATATAAAGATGTTCAGACTGGGTGTGGTGGCTCACACCTGTAATCCTAGCACTTTGGGAGGTGCTAGGGAGGCCGAGGCGGGTGGATTGCTTGAGCTCAGGAGTTCAAGACCAGCCTGGACAACATGGCAAAACCCTGTCTCTACTAAAAATGAAAAAAAAAAAAAAATTAGCCAGTGTGGTGGCACACACCTGTGGTCTCAGCTACTTGGGAGGCTGAGGCATGAGAATCACTTGAATCCAGGAGGTAGAGGTTACAGTGAGCCGAGATCATAGCACTGCATTCCAGCCTGGGGTGACAGACACTCTGTCTCCAAAATAATAAAATACAATGAAAAATAAAATAAAAGTTCCTTATGGCAATGTTTATGAAAGCCCCCAAATGGAAAACATCCAGCTATCCATTCTACTGGGGATCAACTAATTCACACACACAATGGAGTATTATACAACCATTTGGACTGATGCTCTAGAAATATAGCAACATGGCCAGACGCAATGGCTCATGCCTGTAATCTGAGCACTTTGGGAGGCCAAGGCGGGTAGATCTCCTGAGGTCTGGAATTCGAGACCAGCCTAGCTAACATGGTGAAATGCTGTCTGTACTAAAAATACAAAAATTAGCCAGGGGTGGTGGCGGGCACCTGTAATCCCAGCTACTTGGGAGGCTGAGACGGGAGAATCACTTGAACCCAGGAGACAGAGGTTGCAGTGAGCCGAGATCACACCACTACACTCCAGCTTGGGTGACAGTGAGACTTCACCTCAAAAAACAAAAAGAAATGTAACAACACGGTAAAATATTCATGATACATAAATGGAGAAGACATGTATGGTACAACTTCCTATGTACATGAAAAATGTCTGAAGACACACATCATATTAACGATAGTTGTTTAAGGTGGTAGGTTCATGGGTGTTAAAAAATTTTTCTTTATGTCTACTGGTATTTTCTTTTCTATTTTAATTTTTAAAAAATTTTTTTAGAGATGATGTCTCTCCATGTTGCCCAGGTTGGTCTCAAACTCCTCGGCTCAAGCAATCCTCCTTCCTTGACCTCCCAAAGTGCTAGGGTTACAGGTGTGAGCCACCATGCCCAGTCCCAGTGGTCTTTTCTTTTTCTTCTTTCTTTCTTTCTTTCTTTCTTTCTTTCTTTCTTTCTTTCTTTCTTTCTTTCTTTCTTTCTTTCTTTCTTTCTTTCTTTCTTTCTTTCTTCTTTCTTCTTTCTTCTTTCTCCTTCCTTCCTTCCTTCCTTCCTTCCTTCCTTCCTTCCTTCTTTTTTTTGATAGAGTTTTACTCTTATTGCCCAAGCTGGAGTGCAATGGTGTGATCTCAGCTCACTGCAACCTCAGCCTCCCAGATTCAAGTGATTCTCCTGCTTCAGCCTCCCGAGTAGCTGGGATTACAGTTGCATGCCACCACACCCAGTTAATTATTTGTATTTTTAGTATAAACGGGTTTTCACCATGTTAGCCAGGCTGGTCTCGAACTCCTAACCTCAGGTGATCCACCCACCTTGGCCTCCCAAAGTGCTAGGATTACAGGCATGTGCCCCCACACCAGGCAGAACTCTCATACACTGCTGGTGGGAACGTGAAATGCTACAATCACTTTGGAAAGCAATTTGTCAGTTTCTTTAAAAATGAAACATATACCTCCTAAATGACTCAGCCATTCCACTCCTAGGTACTTACCCAAGAGAAATAAAAGTGTTTGGATACTTGTACATGAATATTCATGGAAGCTTTATTTGTAATACCCCCAAAATGGAAACAACCCAAATATCTATCAATGGATAAATGAATAAACAAGTTGTGGTATATCCACATAATGGGATACTACTTTGCAATAAAAATAAATGAACTATTGATATATGCAATGACATGGATGCATCTCAAAATAGAAGCCAGACAAAAAGAATACATTCTGGATAATTCCATTTATATAACATTCTAGGACATGCAAATGAATCTGCAGTGGCTGAAAGCAGGTTTATGGTTGCCTGGGGATGGAGAGGGAGGAACGAGGAGAGAGGAAGCAATTGCAAAGGCGCAAGAGGAAGTTTTGGGAGGTGAGGGGTGTGTGCTCACTGTTTTGATTGTGGTGATGGCTTCACAGGTGTATACATATGTCAAAACTTGCCACATTGCACCCTTTAAACGTGCACAAATGTATGCCAATAAAGCTGTTTTTAAAACAGAGACTGCCACGAGAACAGAGGCAAAACAATCAATGCCTCCCAGTTTCAAGCTGCTTTGGTCATCATGGGAGAGCATCGCTGTCCTCATCTCACGCACACAGAACCTGGAACCCAAAGGGGTTAAGTGCTAGTCTGGACAGAGCCCATGGCCAGATTCTTTCTTCTCTGGATCCAGTGCTTTCTTTGCAAAGCATTGGGTGTGCTTCCAGGAGCCTCCCAGAACCTATCAGCATGCCCTGAGCTGAGGGACAGGGTGTCCCTGCCACCTGAAGGTATATTCTCCCCTTCAGTTCACACTCCTCCCCCAGTCGTGGTCCCTCAGCCTGTGTTTGCAGCCAGGAGGCTAGCTTTATTTGCAGAGAGGCTGTGGTTGCAGCATCTCCCCAGGGAAGTAATAAAGAGTGAGAATGAGATAAGGGACAGAGGCAATTATCTAACAACCTGCTGTCTATGGCAGAGAAGGACTCAGGCCAAGCTGGGGATTCCTGCCCCATCCCATGTCCTTGAGATACTGGCAGGGCCATCCTGCCCAGAAGAGTTCTCCTGGGCAGAGGGTCACAGTGGGGGTTAGAGGGGAAGGAGATGGTAGGAGGTGGGGGTGGGTGGGGTGGGGGTGCCAGGCTGGGCCCTAGAAACACTTGGTTTCTGTCCATGTGTTCCTCCCAAGCTCCAGGGCACCCCACGGCATCTGGAGTCAGAGCTGGCGTGGGATCCTGGAAGAGCTGAATGAATGCAGGCTTTGCGTGTGGACAGACCTGGGTATGCATCCTGGCGCATACATATGTCAAAATAGTGGGGTCTCAGTGACCACCCCGGTGAATTGGGGGTAACAACTGGTCCCTGCGCCATGTGACCATGCCTGTAAGGTTCAGTCAACCCCACTTGCCCTCCCCTTGCTTGTTCTTCTAGTTTATGTTCTCCTTAGACTCTGCAAACCAGAGAAGGGACGAACTGAGGCAGGAGGCCTTGAGCCTTGAGAATGGATGGGAGAAGGAGAATGTGGAGAAATGGGGCAACCGTGTTTGCTGGGCACTTCCTGTAGCCCAGTGCTGGACAGAGCACTTTACACGCTCTGTCCCCTTTAATCCCCACAACAGCCCCATGAAGTATTCACTGTCCTCCCAGCTTCCCCAAGAAGAACATTGAGGCCTCCCAAGAGCAAGTCATTCATCCAAGGTCACAGAAAGTAGACAGGCAAAGATAGGCCTTGAACCCAGGCGGCCTGACTTCCAAGTCCCTGTCTTGCAGCTGAAATTCCCCACCAGTTTTCTGGTCTTTGCATTTCTGAGTCCTGTCCCTACTAGTTGGGATGCTTTCCCCAGCAGGGATGCAAGTTCGGATTCTCTCTGCAACTCCTTGTTACTCAAGCCACCCCATGATTCCTCACGTGTGCAGAGCGCTCTACAGTTTACAAAGAACTCTTTCATTACTACGTGTACCATGGGTGGTTCCGAATCCCTTGAAACAAGAAAGGACTGTTATTATCCCCGTGTCTACCATGAAGATGGTACAGATCCCTTCCTAGAGAGAAACAGACATTGATGTGCATTGGACCATTTTATCTGTACAAAAAGTAAACATTATTAGGCCCAGTTTATAGACGTTAAAACTGAGGCCTGGAGGAATTAAACAGCTTGCCTAAGTTCACGAAGCTAGGGAGTGGTTGAGACAGTATTTCCTCCCAGATTTGATTGTCCCCAAAGCCCAGGCTCTTCACCACTTAATCCTCTGCAAGAAGTAATCACTGTCTGCCTTCCCCAGCCTCTCCCTAAAGAAGGCTCTGAGGTTCTTTATCTGAAGACTCAGTCCTGCCATTTCCTGAGTCGATCAGACAATATTCATGCATTTGTTCACGTGTTCAACAAACAGGAATGAGGACTTGCTGTGTACCAACAGCCAGACACTTGGTGTCTGTTAGCCACAGGCCCTGCTCTTGAAGGATTCACTGGAGGACAGAGATGAATGAGGTGGTTCATCTTGGGATACAAAGTGCAGAGACCACACAGGCACCTTGGTTCATTCTGTGCAGAGAAAAGCTATCTATTTTGAGTCTCAATATTTAGCAGTTTCCATAGACACCAGATCATAACTAATTAGGCCAAAGCAAGTGTTTATTTCAATCTTTGATGTCATCTACTTCTAACGTTTTATCCAGTTACATTTATTTCAATCATTCATTCAACACTAACTGAGCGCCTACAAGGCCTTGTACTTGAATGAAAAAATTAATAGTAATAATCATAACAATAACCAAAAAGATTTACTCACATTGATTGATAATTTCTTTTTTTCTTTTTCTTTTTTTTTTTTTTTTTTTGAGATGGAGTCTTGCTCTGTCACCCAGGCTGGAGTGCAGTGGCACAATCTCTGCTCACTGCAACCTCTGCCTCCCGGGTTCAAGTGATTCTCCTGCCTCAGCCTCCCAAGCAGCTGGGACTACAGGTGCACACCACCACACCCAGCTAATTTTTGTATTTTTAGTAGAGATGGGGTTTCGCCATGTTGGGCAGGCTGGTCTCAAACTCGTGACCTCAAGTGATCTGCCTACCTCAGCCTCCCAAACTGCTGGGATTACAGGCGTAAGCCACTACATCCAGCCCGATGATTGAGAATTTCTTATGTGCCAGGCACTATTCTGAGTGCTGCACAGGTATTAATTCATTTACTGCGCAACGGCCCTTTGAGGGAGGCACCGTTATTATCTCCTGTACAGGACGAGGAAACTGAGGTGGAGAAAGGTTAAAGATTTTGCCCACTCAGAAATACTATTGGAGAGATATCTGTCACCATCTGATTTCTGGTGATCCAAATGCAGCTGAATCTGAGAGTTAAGACTTCCCTCCCCAGGTCCCAAGCCCCATGTTCCTCTTGCTGGTCTCTGATTCTAGTATCAATCTTTTATATCCTTGTGCTTTTTATATAAGGCTACCATGAAAATAAGCACACGCCCACCGGCCCAGGCCCACAAGCTGGCTCCACGACAAGGCCTACCTAGACTAAATGCTCGGAATTGGGGGTTGGGGAGCATTTCCAGCAACCCTGACACACCCAATGGCCTCAGGACAGGAGGTCTCTGAGAAACGTTGTGGGGGAACATGTGACTTCCCTTCCCCTCCAGCCTCTTCCCACACCTCAACACATCCGAGTCCTCATACATGACCAAGTAGAAGTCAGGCCCTGATTCTGGTGAGAAGGTCGCAGGGATTTGAGCCAGACAGAGTGCAATGAAAGCCCACTTCTTATCCAGAGGTCCTGGGAGTTAGGGAACAAGCTGGAGGGTCCTCAGTGCTGAAATCCAGGGGGTCTGTACTCATTTGTTACAGTGTCACTAGAGCCCTGGGGACAGGGTTGCCTTCCCTTCCCCTCCCTGCTGTCCTCCAAGGCCAGCTCCCAGGGAGGCCTTGCTGCCCCTCCAGCCCTCGCGGACCTCTCAGAGCTTGTGGCCATCAGATCATTGACCCTGAAGGCACCCTACCAATTACCTTGATGAGAAAACCAAGACCAGCCGGAAGGCGAGTGGAATTTGGACTAGAGTCCAGAGCCCGCGACTCCTGTGCCCTGGTCCTTACTCCCTGCTTCCTTCCAGTACCCTAGGAGTGGTTTGCACCTGCCAGAAATGCAGCCCAGTCATACGGTTGCCCCCTTCCTGTGTGTCCTTCCTCCTCACCTGCTCAGGAAGTCAGAGCAGGAGTGCACAGGTCTTCCTGTGGGTGTTTCCACCCAGAAAGCTGCCTTTGGGTTTATTCCAGAAACATGAGATCAGAGGACCTTTGAGCTGAGACTCAAAGAGGCCTAGTTCAAGTCTGAGGTCTGATGGTTTGGGAGGCAGGACCTGGGGCAGGTGACTCACCCTCTGATCTCAGGTGCCTCGTCTGCATCGTGGGACATGGAGGCTGGCAATGGCTTGTGAAGGTCAGATGACGAACATCATCACTGCACCTCCCAGCTGTGAGCTTTGCACACAATATTCTGTGTGATTAGTGGCATCAAGACTTGAACCCGAGATCTCTGCTTCCAAGGCTGGGACTCTTCTGCCTGCAGCACTCTGCCCCTTGCTGTGGAAAAGGTTCTCAGAGAGGCAGGGGCAGTGTCCTCTACCTCTTGGAATTCCTAGCATGCGAATCACAGAAGGTGTCCTAATAGACATATTTCTGTGTCCTTGAATGTCCCATTTACATTTTCCTGACTTCTGAACAGCCTGTGCCTGAGCTGGCAAGAAGCCTCCCTCTCGGGCACCTGTGGCTGCCTGCCATCCCATTCCCACGCCTGAATCAATTGGTCCCCAAGTTCTGTTGTTTTCTCTTATTGTTTTCACGCGGAGGAGTTACCTCCTGCCAAATCGGGAAAGGAGGTTGGAAGAAAATAGCGCAACAGCTGTCCTGAGTCGCGCACTGCCCTTGATTGGCCAGTGCCAGGTTTGGGTGGGGTTTCCACGTGGCTTCGTGACAGGCGTCACCTCTCCCTTGGCATCTGTAGTAAACGCTGTTGCTCTGAGCCTCGTCCCCTCAGCCCCCCGCTGACATCAGCTGTGTCCCTGGTGGTTTGTCTTCAGGCTTGATGGTGGCTTCCCAACTGAAAGCTTTACTGTGTCTCTCAGTTTCTGTACTTCAGACTTTTTCCCAGCAAAGTGTGGGGATTGGGGGACAGTGGTCCATGGGTACACACCCAAGCCTCATCATCATTCAAGACAATCCTGAGGTGCATTTTACACCATTCCTCACGTGGTCCCCAGTGGAATCAAGCCCCAGTTACCCACATCAGTAGCCAGCTCAGTAATGCACACTGAGTGGCTTTCTCTCCTTCCTGATCTCACTCTCCTACGCCCTCACTTTGGTTTCCTGGCATGGATTCCATGTCAACTCCCTGCACCTGAGTCCTTGTCTCAGGCTCTGCTTTAGGAAGAGCTCAAGCTAAGACCAAAATGTGAGCCAGACTTGTGGAAAGTGTGAGGAGGATGAGGAGGAGGAGGAGGAAGAGGAGGAGGAGGGAGGAGGAAGAAGAGAGTGATGCCCTGGTTGAGGAGTCAGGAGGCCTGAGTTCCAAACCTACAACACCTTACACACTCAAGATTCATGGATTGAATGCATAAATGAATGAGTGAGTGAAGAAATTAAGCCAGGCGTGATGGCTCATGCGTGTAATCCCAGTGCTTTGGGCAGCTGAGGCAGGTGGATCACCTGAAGTCAGCTTGGCCAACATGGTAAAACCTGGTCTCTATTAAAAATACAAAAAATAGCTGGGTGTGGTGGCGTGTGCCTGTAGTCCCAGCTACTCAGAAGGCTGAGGCAGGAGAATTGCTTGAACCTGGGAGGCAGAGTTTGCAGTGAGCCGAGATCACGTCACTACACTACAGTGAGACTGTAACACACACACACACACACACACACACACACACACACACACACACACGGAAAGGAAAGAAAAGATGGTAGATATTATCTTGACTATTTTGTAGATTTGGGAACTATGGTTGGCATTTCTAGTGCCCATAAACAGTTTCTTTTTTTTTCTTTTTCTTTTTTTGAGACAGGGCTTTCTCTCCTTCCCAGTCTGTCACCCAGGCTGGAGTGCAGTTGCATGAATAGCAGGAAGAGGACACATATTCTGTGGATGTGGCCTGTGTGTCCAGAGTGTGTGAGCCACTAGCTCCCTGCAAGGCTAACAGATAGTGAGTGATTAATTAGCTGGGGAGGCTGGAGGTGGGTGGTTGCTGAGTTGAACTGAGCAACAGATGGAAGTTATCCCCACAAAGGGAAAAGGGCCCCCACCCCACCATACACCCATCATCCAGCACCAGGAGCTGTGAGCTGTTGAGCTGTGGAAATCCTTATGTTGACCCACTGGGGGCAGGGCATGAATTGGGACTCGCTGCAATTGAAAGTTAATTTTAAGTATGATACAGAAGGGGGGCTGGCATGGGGCTGTCCTGCTTTGGCCTAGAGGTGAGCTAGGATTAGATTGATTCTACAATTGCGAAGATGAAACCCCAAAGCCAGAGTCATCTCAGGTTGCATTACTAGAAGTCTATCCCCCAACACAAGGGAAGGGAAAGTCTACCATGGACCAGACTAATGAAGTCCTCACTTTGCTCCCCTCCAGTGGACTGGAGACCTGGTCCTGAGCCCAAGACCCTTCAGCTGAGCTGCAGGGACTCAGTGTGCCGGAGCTGAGAAGCTGCAGAGTCCAGTAGACCTGGGGCTTGGATTCTGCCTCCATCCTTCACGACTGTGTGACACTGGGTGAGTCACATCACCTCCTTGAGCTTTCTTTTTTTTTCTTTCTTTTTTTTTTTTTACTTTTGAGATGGAGTCTAGCCCTGTCGCCCAGGCTGGAGTGCAGTGGCACGATCTTGGCTCACGGCATGAGCTTTCACTTTCTACATGTGTAAAAAATGTGGCCAATAACACTTTCTGGAGTTGTTGCAAAGATTAAATGAGGTAATATAGATAAAGAGTCCAGCACAGTGCCTGGAACATGTCAGGGCTCCACAAATATGAGTTTCGTCTCCTAACCTCCTCCCCTCCATGGCAGTCCTACTCCCCACCCACAGACTGCCTGCACCCCTCCTGGTTGACTGAGGCTGTGTCTGCCTCGCCCACCTGACTGCAGGGCGTGCCTGCAGGGTCCAGGAGGACCCAGGCTGCTGGAGTCTGAATCCTGTCTCCACCTTATCGGCTGTGTGACCCTGGTCAAGTAACTTTACCTCTCTGTGCCTCAGCTTCCTTGTTGTAAAGTGAGGACAACAACAGTACCTACTACATAGGATCGTGCCCCGCTCCCCTGCGTTTAGAGAATTTGTTGTTGTTGTTGTTTTGAGATGGGGTTTCACTCTTGTTGCTCAGGCTGGAGTGCAATGGCACAATCTCGGCTCACCACAACCTCTGCCTCCCGGGTTCAAGCGATCCTCCTGCCTCAGCTTCCCGAGTTGCTGGGATTACAGGCACGCGCCACCATGCCCGGCTAATTTTGTATTTTTGTAGAGATGGGGTTTCTCCATTTTGGTCAGGCTGATCTCGAACTCCCAGCCTCAGGTGATCCGCCCACCTCAGCCTCCCAAAGTGCTGGGATTATGGAGAATGTATTTTAAAATCATGAAATAGTTCCTAAATACAGAAAAGAATCCAGGTTTCACATTTTCACATTTGCCATTTGCTTCAGACCTTCTTTGTTTACGAAGAAATACACTGTCGGTGATTTGACTCCATCCTGCCCCCGGCATCCTGGTTCCTTGCACAAAGCCAGAGCCTGCAGCCTAAGGCAGGATGGAGTTCAGGGTCGGAGCATGCAGCATGAAGGAGCTGCTGGCATCTTGGGAGCTCAGGGTGGCTGCGGGATTAGTATCCCAGAGACGTCTGTTTTAGGCAGATGACTTGCGCAAATGTTGCAGGTGTGGATAGAAAAGGGGAAGGTAAAACAGGCAGCAGGGAGACCAATTGAGGGTGGTTTCTGTCATCCAGGGAAGAGGGGTTACAGCTGGGAGCAGGGTGGAGGTTGTGGGAATGCAGATTTGAGGGTTTGTTAGGAGGCGGCTTGGCGAGGGGGGAAGAGGTGAAGATTGGATTCAGGCTCAGGTGGTAAAGTGGATGGCGCTGCCTGTGGCTGCAGTCCTGAAGGGCAGCGCCTGACCTGGAGTAGATGGAAGCAGTATTGGTTGTGGTGAGGGTCAGGGCCTGAGACCAGGGCCAGAGGCATTGATGTGAAATGGGGAGGATGGGCTGGGGAGAGTGGAGGGGACAGAACAGAAGCTCGAAGGCACTGGGATTTAAGGGACCCACGGAGGACCAGCCCACAAGTATGTTGGCACCTTCTGCCTCCTGGCCCCAAGGTGTGTTTCTGACACCCACATTCCTATTCCCAGTTCTGAGTCTATTGAAGGCTCGAGCCCTGCTGATTCAGCCCCTTTCCCAGGTCCATGCCCCTCGCTCATGCCCTTGTACTCCAGGGAGCCTGACTGAAATTGGGCAAACCCAAAACCCACCTTGCCTAATGGCAACTCCACCCCTCCTTCCAAGTCACATCATCTACTTATAGGATAAGACCTCCCTTACATTAAAAAAAATGTGTTTAAGCTCGTTTAAGTTTCCATCCTTTGTAAATGAAAGAACTCTCACTAATGCATGTCCCAAGGCTAATGTCTCCTGGATGTCACTCTTGAGACCTAATGTGAACACTTTGTTTTAGAGATTTTTCCAGCCAGCCATGGTGGTTCTTGCCTGTATTCCCAGTACTTTGGAAGGCCTAGGTGATGTTATTGCTTGAGCTCAGGAGTTCAAGACCAGCCTGGACAACACAGCAAGACCCCATCTCTTCAAAATAAAAAAATTAGCGGGGCGTAATGGTGCATACCCAGCTACTCAGAACACTGAGGTGGGAAGATCACTTGAGCCCAGGAGTTCAAGGCTACAGTGAGCTATGATTGCACCACTGCACTTCAGCCTGAATGACAGAAAGAGACTATCTATCTATCTATCTATCTATCTATCTATCTATCTATCATCTATCATCTATCTGTCTATGTATCTATTCTATTTCCAGAATCACCCACACCCTTATAGTGCTCAAGCTATGCCAGTTTCTCTAGGTATATCCTGTTAGTATTAGTCATCTATTATTGTGTAACTAATTATAGCAGTGCCCCCTTATCCATGAGGGATATGTGCCAAGACCCTCCCCTGCCCTGTGAATGCCTAAAACTGCAGATAGTACCAAACCCTATATATACTATGTTTTTCAACCTGGCAACTAAGATGGCTGTTAAGTGACAGAGAGGTGGATATGCTGGACAAAAGGATGATTCACATCCCGGGTAGGATGGAATGGCAAGGTTTTATCATGCTACTCAGAATGGCAAATAATTTAAAACACATATTAATGTATAACATTTTCCATTTAATATTTTTGGACTGCAATTGACCAAAAGTAACTATAATCACAGTAAGTGAAACCTCTGATAATGGGGGACAACTGTTCCTCAAAACAGTGGCTTAAAACAACTCTCAATGTTTATTATCACACAGTTTCTGAGTGTTAGGAGTCCAGAAGTGGCTTTGCTGGGTGGTTCTGGCTCAGAATCATGAGGTTGTGGTCAAGTGGTTGTAGTTGTGAAAGTGTAAGAATCAAACTAGAGTCACTAATGCTAAGAAAACCCTGACAAATAGAGCCAGGAAAAGGCCATGAATAAAGGCTTCTTGCGCTTGTATGCCTGATAATAAAAAAGACTACAAAAACCACAACCTTACACAGAGGCCATTACAACCTTACACAAAAAATACATCTGCAAGGACACCTACCCAGCAAATGCATGTCCAACTTTCAACTGGTATCACCCTTGTTACTGATTTTTGTAGCCAAGGATAATTATTTCAAGACAGTTATCTAATTCTCCTCATTTTTCCTTTAAAAACCTTTGTCTTCCTTTATCTCCCTGAATATGCACATAATTTACTACGGCACACAGATTCCCATTGCAATGCTCTAGTCCCAAATAAACATCTTTTATTTTAGAGAGCCTCTCTATATTTGTTATTTAGGTTAACACAGTCAAGGTGTGGGCCAGGGTTGCAGTCATCTGAAGGTTCAAATGGGGCTGGAGGACCCACTTGCAAGGTGGCTCAAGCACACAAATGAAAAATTGGTGCTCCAGCCTGGGCAACATAGGGAGACCTTGTCTCTACAAATAAAAAATTAAAAAAAAAAAATCATCTGGGCATGGTGGCACATGCCTGTGGTCCCAGCTACTTAGGAGGCAGAAGAGGGAGGATCTCTCGAGCCTGGGATGTTGAGGATACAGTGAACCATGACTGCACCACTGCACTCTGTCTGGGAGACAAAGTGAGATCCTGTCTCCAAAAAATAATTTGTGCTGGCTGTTGGTCGGAGGCTTCAGTCCCCTACTCTATGGGTGTCTCCATGGGCTGCTTGAGCATCCTCCTGACATGGTGGTTGGCTTCCCCCAGAGAGAATAATCCAAAAGAGTGCCAGCTGGAAACTGTAATGTCTTTTACGACCTGGCCTCAGAAGTCATTTACCATCATTTCCATAATATCCTACTGGTCACACCAGTCAGCTCTATGCAGTGTGGGTGAGGACTGAACCATGGCGTGAATACCAGGAGGTGAGGATGACTGGGGACATCTTGGGGGATGCAGACTCTAGGCTACCTCATGGTAATGACTTGGGCACGTTCCTAATACCCCTGACATCCTGGAGAGAAAGGCTCACCCACCACCCCTGCCTGCATGAGCCAGCCCTATCTGGCTGTCTCTCCCACTCCTGTGGGCAGCTGCCCCAACTCTTCCTCCAGAGCTGGGGGGCTGGTAGGACCCTGAGAACAGCCTCCAGCCCACCAGTCTAAGCTGGACACCATGGCAATGGACTCTTGTCCACTTATCTCTTTGGCCATCTAGGGAGCATTACTGTAACTTTGGTGAATCCTTTGATTTCCTTCTCTGACGGGGTGACAGGCTGTGGGCCAGAGAGGCAGGGCTGAAGCCATATGTGGCAGGACATGGTCCAAAGCTCCTCTTCCTAACACAGCTACTCCCAATAGCAAGTATACAGGAACTAGGGCCATTTTTTAAAATCTCATCTTTAAAAAGTGGTGTAGGAAAGAGCACAGACACTGGAACAGGTGGCCTCAAATCTCCACCCCAATGCTTGCTATTTTTGCTTGGCTAAGACAACAAAATATCCTGATTCTCAGTTTCCACATCTGTAAAACAGGGGCAATAATAGTTGTTTTAGTACATTTTGTGTTGCTGTAAAGGCATGTCTGAGGCTGGTAATTTCTAAAGAAAAGAGATTTATTTGGCTCATGATTCTGCAGACTATATGAGCATGGCACCAGAAGCATGATGCCAGCATCTGCCTCTGGTGAGGGCTTCAGGAAGTATCTAATCATGGCAGAAGAGGAGGGAAGCCAGCGTGTCACATAGTGAGAGAGCAAGAGAGATGCCGGGCCTCTTCTAAACAACCAGCTCTTACGTGAATAATAGAGTGACAGCTACTCATTCCTGTGGGGGAGGGCATCAAGCCATTCATGAGGGATCTGCTCCTATGACCCATACCACTCCTAATTGGCCCCCACTTCAACACTGGGGGATTACATTTCAATATGAGATTTGGAAGGGACAAACATCCAAACCTTATCAATAGTGCTGTCAAAAGATAAAATTACAGCAAACTTAGTTATAGATCTAATTGTCTTTTATTCATAATTCATGAATAAAGGCTGCCTCTACTCTACAAAATAGAATGAGTGCTCTCACTAGGCAAAGCAGAGCAGTGAGCTTTGTAAGGTGAGAATAAGGAAACAGAATAGTAGAAGAGAAACTGATTCATTAATGTCAGGTTACTTCAGGTTACTTTCTCATAAAGGTCAAAGAAGAGGGAATTTTCCTATTAGGTTGACTCTGGTAGACTGAAATTTACTGTTTTCAGGAGAAAAAAAATGGTCTGTTTTAGGATTTATCTGCTTCCTTAGAGTTTCAGTTCGATTATGTGGCATTTAGAATGAGTGACTCCATTTTGATTTTGTCTATTCTGTTGGGGTCTAGTGCAGGGGCTCAGTCCATTGTTTTGTTTAACAATGCCTATCTCTGGCCAGGCATGGTGGTTCATGTCTGTAATCCCAGCACTTTGGGAAGCTGAGGTGGGCAGATCACGAGGTCAGGAGATCAAGACCATCCTGGCTAACACGATGAAACCCCATCTCTACGAAAAATACAAAAAATTAGCCGGGCATGGTGGCAGGCACCTGTAGTCCCAGCTACTTGGGAGGCTGAGGCAGGAGGCATGAACCTGGGAGGCGGAGCTTGGAGTGAGTGGAGATCACGCCACTGCACTCCAGTCTGGGCGACTGAGCAAGACTCCATCTCAAAAACAAAAACAAAAACAAAAACAAAACAAAAACAAAAAACAATGCCTATTGCTAGTGTTTTAACCACCCAACTGGTTCTTCTTGCCCACTGCATAGATAGAGCTAATTTACTGAGACAGCGGTATGGCAGTAGAGAAAGAGTTTAATACATACAGAACCAGCTAAGTGGAAGACAGGAGTGTATTACTTAAATAAATCTCCCTAAAAGCTCAGAGGCTAAGGTTTTTAAGAATAAAAACCTAGGGAATGGGGAATGCTGACTGGTTGGAGATGAAATCCTAGGGGTGTGGAAAATGATCCTTATGCTCTGAGTCAGCTTCTGGGTGTACCAGTTGAGTCATGAATCACGGGTCCAGGTGGAGTCTGTAGGTTGCCACAATGCAAAAGTCTGAAAAGCATCTCAAAACACCAATCTTAGGTTCTACAATAGTGATGTGGAGCAATGACTGGTTATCATTTAACTATGCCTGTATTTTAGCAGAATTCTAGACCCTTCCCACATTTGTAATCTAGTAGGCTTTCATTAGTTTTATAAAGGTGGTTTCAGGGGTTAGTTTCAGGGAAGGACTATTATCATCCTTGCTTCAAAGTTAAACTATAACCTAAGTTCCTCCCCAGGTTTGCTTGGCCTACGTTCAGCAAAGAGTGAGGACAGCCAGCCTGTGGGGCTGGAACCAAGAAGGAGTCAGCCATGCTGGACTCTCACTGTCATCATCTTTGCAAAGGTGGTTTCACTGTTGAATGAGAAAACGTGTAGTCCCAGCCCACACCTAAGACTGAGGATGACTTTTGTGTGATTACGATTGTTAAGCTTTATGTTCGTGAGAGGAAGGGCAGGGAGGGATGTAGTAGCTGAGGCAGGATTGGAACCTGGCTCTGGTAACTGGCTTCCTTCCCCTAGGGCTGCAGGAGCGTCCTTGTCCCCTCCCTCCATGTCTCCCCTTTCACTGGATGCCGTCCACTCCCCCTGGGAGCCTCTTGGCTCTCTCTGCTCTTTCCCACACAACGCCTAGAGCTCACACAGGCTGTAGGGTTTCTTTTCCTGACGGAAACTAGAGCACCTCCCCTGCCAATCAATCACCCATCAATCCGTCCACTGTGTGGAGGGAGAGGTGCTGAATTGTAGACTTACCTCCACTCCTTCTCTCCAGAAAAATCCTTCCATGGCTCCTCCTGGTCTAAGGCGAGTCCTGAAGGCACAGCCCTCCCCAGGGTGCCAGGAGTCCCAGGCTGTGGGGACAGGGAAGGGACTTTTATCAAACACCTGCCCTTTCAGAGATCCTGATCTTCCTGTCCACCCCCCACATCTGCCCTTGTGATGTTCTCTTACTGATGGGAGCGTGTCCTGCCCATCAGGGTAACCTGAGGCAGAAAGAGAAACAGTGAACACATTGAAAACTGCTGATTTACACTACAGATGCTACAGGATATCATCCCCAGATTCCTAACCCTGAGCTTCCAGTGCCTGAGATTCAGGGCTGACCTGGATGCGGACTGTGATGTCAGCTCTGCAGCCACACCCTGATCCAGCCAGGCACATAGGAGGTTCTCAACAAACATTTGCTGAGCCACTGAAGTTGCTTCAGAAGGGCTGCCTTGGACTGCTGAGTCCTTGACTTCCATTTCTCCGGGTGGTGGGTGCAGGAGTTTGGGTGGAGGAAGCTGGGGCGGTTCTCTCCAGTGGAGCTGTGGTGGGAGGGTCATTACCTAGAAGCACAAGGCCTGAGAGGCTCTGGGTTCCTGGGGTGGCGGGTGGAGGCTGCTGTTTGCTTTAGTCTCTACTCAATCCCTGCTCACAGGTTGTCTGGCAACCATTGTTCATTTACTCACCATTGACTTTGAAAATAAAAATCAATTTCCTTTATGACGTGAGCCAGAGGGCTACATTAACCCCCAAGTTTAAGCAGTCCAATTTTATTGCTCAAAGATTTATGAGCAAGGATGTACACAGAGCACTATTTATAATAAGAAGGTTTTTGAACCACAGTATCTATCAGAGAGGTGTGATTAAAGGAAGGCCCTCTCTTACAACAGAATATTCTGCAGCTGATAAAATAATGATAGAGATCTGAGTGTACTGATAGGGGAACATTCTCATAATGTAAGTGAAAGACACAAGCGGGTTATGGAACAGCGTGCAGTGTGTTGCTGTTTTCATTTAACAAATGTGCATCTGCGTGCATGTGCCTGTTACTTAAAAACATTCTGCAAGGGTACACATGGCAAACAGAAACAGTGATTTTCACTCTGGAAGGGGATTGCAAATTTCAATTATCTGTCTATCTTTCTCTACTATTTAATTTTTAAAATAAAGCAAGCCCGTGTTACTTTTTCAATCTGCAAAAACAATAATGTCATTTCTTTTTCAAATGGAGAATTCCAACTCTGAGGGCCAGAGGAACTGCCTCTCCAGGGCCCACTGGGGGTTGAGACTGCATGGATCGTGCTGTTGTCCATTTGGGCTGATATAACAGAATGCCTTAGACTGGGTGGCATAAACAACTCACATTTATTTCTCATAGTTCTAGAGGCTGGGAAGTCCAAGATCAAGGTGCCAGTAGATCCTCATTGTCTGGTGAGGGCCTGCTTTTGGTTTATAGATGGCTATATTCTCACAGTGTCTTCACATGGTGGAAGGGGCAAGGCAGCTCTCTGGGGCCTCTCTTATAAGGGCACTAATCCCCTGCCCCATGACCTAATTACCCCCCAAAGGGCCTACCTCCTAATACCATCGCACCAATGATTAGGTTTCAACATATGACTTTTTGGGTCATATGTTGAAACCATCACAGGCAGCCAGGGCCAGGCTGGGGTTGAGCAGAGGAGTAGTAGGAGGAAGGGAGGCCAAGACTTCCCCTGAAGGGCAACCAGAACGCTTCCAACTAGGGAGTTCTTCTCTCCAGTCCCTGGGAGTGTCCAGGCTGAAGCTGGGTGCTGAGGAGGGATGTCCTGCAGTAGTGGAGGCTGAGCCAGATGCCTCCTAGAACCCCAGAAGTGGGAAGGTTGAGCCAGTTCACTGAGAGGGAGGGAGGACAGGGCATGGACCAGAGTTGGAGGCAGTGGAGGGGCCCAGCTCTTTTGACTGATCCTCTCTTTACTCTTTCTTTCCAGGCTGGTGTTCCCTCAGGCTCCCTCTTGGCCTCACATTCTATACCTTACTTCTGGGTGTTCTCATTCATCCTTCTGGGTGATCTCATTCATGCTCATGACTTCAGCTACCATCTAGAGCCTGACCATGCCCTCCTCTCCACACTTGAGCTCATCCTCCAGGATGGCCCCTGTTCCTAAAAGTCATGCTTGGTTATATCACTCTCTTGCCTGAGATCTTCCATGGGCTTCCTTATGTCTGCAGAAAGGAATAGAAGGCCTTCTGAACCTGGCTCCAAGCTAAGCCCTCCCCAGTTCCATGCATCTTTTCTTTTGCATAAGCATTTATCTCTCCATAATGCCACTCCTCTTGTCTACAAAACAAACTCTTCTTTTTTTAAGACCCAAAGATCAACCTCCATGGTGAAGCCTTCTTAGTTTCTCCAGGCACCCTATACTCTGTGCTCCCATAATCCTTTGCACACCCCTTGACCACAGCACTCATCACACTTTGCCATTAATAGTATTGATTTGTCTTTGTCTCACTCTCAGCTTGTGAGTTCTGTGAGGCAGATGGCTTTTTCACCCCATCTCCAAGCTCAGGGCCTGCACATAGAGGTGTCCAGAAAGTGCTGGTAGGATGGATAGACAAATGGTTGAATGAATGGATGGATGGATGGATAGATGGATGGATGGATGGATGGATGGATGAATGGATGGATGGATGCTTGGGTGGATGGATGGATTGGTGGATGAATGAATGGATGGATGGATGGATGGATAGATGGATGGATGGATGAATGGATGGATGGATGCTTGGGTGGATGGATGGATTGGTGGATGAATGAATGAATGGATGGATTCCATTGTTCCCCTCAATATATGAACATGTAATTTCTCCCATCTAAAAAAAAAAAAAAAAAAAACAAAGCAAGAAACTCCCTTGATTCTACTTCACCTCCCTTTCTTTATAACAAAGACTCCCACAAGAGTGATCCACTATACCAGTCTGTTTCCTCTTCTCCCATGCTCTCTAGCACCCCCTCCAATCAGGCTTTCACTACTCCACCAAAACTGTGCTGAAGGAAATTGCCAGTGACCTCTACATTGCTAAATCTAGTGGCCAGTCTCAGTCATCAGCTTATTTGACCTTGGCAACATTGGACACATGTACATTTTTGGAAACACATTCTTCTCCTGGCTTCCAGGAACCTGGCTCTCTTGGCTTTCTTTCTACCCCAATGATGGCTCCTTCTCACTCTCCATAGCTGGCTCCTCCATATCTCCCCAACCTCAGACATAGGACTCCTCTTCTGTTATAACTCCCTTAATGATCCCATTCATTTCATGGCAAATGCCTTACCTTCCCCTCAAAATGTGATCCTTGCAACCTCTCCCCATCTGAAGAATCAGCAACTCCATCCTTCCAGGTACTCAGGCCAAAGATCATAGAGCCGTCCTTGACTTCTTTCTCTCTCTCACCCACATCCAACTCCTCAGTATCCCCATGGCTCTACCTTCAAAACATATTCAGAATCCACCCACTTCTCTCCACCTCCATGGCTACCACTCTGATTCAAGCCATCTGGCTTTTGCCTGCTAACAGTTCACTCCACTGTTGTCCTCTACTCCTACTGTCTCTTCTTAACCCAACTGCCAGAGTGGTCCTTTTAAAACTTAATCCAGATTGTGTCACTTCCCTGTGCCAAACCTTCCTATGGCTTCTTATCTCACTCACGGTGGAATCTGAGGGCCTCATAGCGGCCCTGAAGGCCATACATGATCTGCACCCCCTGCTGCTGTTACATCTCTGACGTCATCTCCAATCTTCTTCCCCTACTGCATCCATACCACTCCTCAAATATGCCAGCTCTGCTTCTGTACCACAGAATTCACATTTATCATGCCTTCTGCCTGGAATGCAATGTCCTAGATACATACCTGGCTCATTCCTTCACCTCCTTCAGGTATGGACTCGAATGTAACCTTCCAGGTAAGGCCCTCTCTGCCTCATCGTTCTCTAGAACACATCACCAGCTGTCACTCTTTAGAGCTTCCCACCTATTTATACATCATTGTCTTTCTCCATTAGACTATTAGCTCCATGAGGGTAGGGGTTATGAGTTTTTCTTCCTGCTGCACCGCTGGTGCCTAGAACAGTGCACAGCATGTGGTAGGCTCCTATGTGGATGAGTGAATGAATGATCTGATGAATCCTCACATAGCCCTCATGCAAGTATTGCTCTACCCATGTTTTGGATGAGGAAGCAGAAGCACAGAGAGGTTTGGGGAGCTCATCCATGGCACTTGGCTCTAGCGTACATGTTCTAAATACCATGCAATACTATCTGTGGAATGGGGATGATAATAATATCACTGCCTTGCAATTCTCACGAGGTTGTTTGGGGCTCACATGAAATGATGCTCGTGTATATTCTTTCAAACTATAAAACTGGATACAATGATAACTGTTATCATTCTCCCTCCAGTGAGAATTAATGTCTCACTGGGGAGGAACTGATATGAAGACCTTAGAGATCACCTAGTCTAACCCATGATTGTAAGATGGGCATGAAAGACTTAAGTTCAGGACAACTGGATCACTTCTAGGCAGGTGCTGGATGGCTTTAGACAAAAAAAGCTGGCTGACCTCTCATACCACTACCTCTGTGTGAGGAGCAGAATCTCTAGGTATCCATCTTTCCACCCATCCATCCATCCTTTCATCCTTTCTTCCATCCATCCATCCAAACATCATTCATCCTGTGCATCTATCTACCCTTCCTTCCATCCATCTACTTATCCATTCATCCATCCTTTTATTCTTCCTGCCCTCCATTTTTCCATCATGCATCCTTCTGTCCATGAGACATTCATCCTTTCTTCTGTCAGTTCATCTATGCATCCATCACTTCCCCTATCCTTCCACTCATCTATTAATCCTCCATTTCTTAATTTATCCATTTTTTCCACCTAATCATTTTCCCAACTATTCATTTTCCCATGTACCCATCATTTTGCACAACTCATTTCCTGAGAGCCTGCTGTTTGCCAGACCCTAAAGTCAGAGCCAGTGACACAGAGGTCAATAAGACATCCGCTCTCCCAGAGCTGAGGGGAGCTTGAACAAGTTCAAAGAGATAATGTGGGAAAGTACCCAGTGAGGCTCTTGGGGTGCACAAGTGCTTTAGGTCCTGGAGCTCTGTTTGCGACTAAGTTGCTTGCCTGAGGCCCCATGCTGGTAAAGACTAGGACTAACTGGAGTGGGAGCTGGCCCCAGAGCCCAAGCTTTGAGTGATAATTCTTCTTGCTCCACCATGCTGTCTCTTTTCCTGAGAGAATCGCCTGACCACTGTCAGCTGTGGGGAGAAAATGCTAAGCAGGGGGAAATGCCAGGGCTGCATGCACCGAGGGACCCCATGCTGGCCATCCTCCTGGTGCCATGCTCTCCATGACATGAGTGCTCTCAGTCCAGGGAATAGGCAGGCAGGAGAGGGGACTGGTGAGCCAGCTGGGTGCCAGCAGGCAGGAGGCCGTGTGGGGGAGGGAACAGTTAATTCATTAGTCCTGCAGGCCAACCATGCTTTTCACATTAAGCCCCTTTATCTCCTTGCAATTGCATCTGATCAAGGCAATAGAAAGCAATTTGGTTAAGTGGTTAATTTAATCACGCTGCAACCGTTCAGAAACCACTTAACGCCTCTGACTGCGATCGGCTCTGCCGTTCTCTGCTTACCTGGCAAGCACGCTTCTTCTAAACACAAGGCTTTTGGGCCCCCAGCAACTCGTTTTGCAGAACGATAAAAATGACAGCACGCCTTCCTGGCTCAGCCCTTTCAGCTTGAAAACCTGAGAGAGAGGGAACATGATGAATTCTGTTCCCCATTTTTTTCTTCCCAACAATTGTATGGGTGTAGGCACACCTTCAGCTCACAGGTGCTGGAACTGCCTCTCAGAGAGATGGACTTCCTTGCCATTCCAAGAATGTCTTATTCCTAAGCCTTCACCTTCGAGCCAATTGTATCATTTTTTAATTACTTCATTCTCCCATATTACTTTTGTAATTAAAATTCTTTCCATTATACTCCCCAGCCCCCTGAGTTTTCCATTTTATCTCCTAATTACTCAGCAATTTGCTACCCTCTCCACCCACGACCACCAAGGTCAGGCCCATATGACTTTGTGCCAGAACGACTGCCACCCCTATCCTGCCCCTACCGTCTCGCTGTCCCTATCTTGATGTCCTCTACCTGTCCGCTGCGTTACTGCCTGCAGGTCTTTCTAAAGATCTGATCTAGCCAAGCCTCTCCCCTGCTGAAAACCCCAGTGGCTCCCATCACCCACCGGGGCACCAGAGCCCTTCCCAGAGCCCCCAAGTGATGGTGAAGTGACCAGGGAGGCTCCAGGGCTGCCTTTCTGTGAGATTTACTCTAGAACTCAGCTCCCTGGGTGCATGGTATAGGACACCATCATTGCCACTGCTGTGTTCTGTTTCTCCTTGGCTCAGAATCTGCCCACAGCTTCCCACTACCTGCAGGATAAAATCTAAGCACGTTAGGGTTGCATTCAAAGCCCTTCACACTTCAACCCTCACCTGCCTTTCCTCCCACTTGAAAGGCCCTCACCATTTCCAGAACAAAACGTGCACTTTCAGCCTCAAATTTAGGGAGCTCTTTCCTACCACAGAGCCTTTGCACGTGCCCTTTCCTCTGTCCAGATCCCCATTCCTCACACTCTTCCCTGAAATCCAGCTCCTCAGTCTGCCCCTCAGTGGCTCTCCCCATGACTGACCACGTCTCACAGTTTAGGTCTCAGTTTGAGACTCATCTCCTCACTTACACCAAACCCTGACCCAGTGATTCCCAGGTGATTGATTTATTAAGAAGTGCTGTGTGGGTAGAGATGTCGGGAAGGGGTTGGGGAAAACAGGACAGGCAAAGGGGAGAAGCTGAGCAAGCGTGGGATCTCAGCCCAAGTCCCAGACTCAGCCTGACCCCATGGAGAGCTGTGGGGAGGAAATTAGGTCTCAGGTTTTGTTTTGTTTTCCTGGAGACAGAGTCTCACTCTGTCACGGGCTGGAGTGCAGTGGTGTGATCACAGCTCACTGGAGCCTCCACCTCTGGGCCCATGCTATCCTCCCACCTCAGCCTTCTGAGTGGCTGGGACTACAGGCACGTGCCACTACACTCAGATAGCTTTTGTGTTTTTTGTATTGATGGATTTTGATCATGTTGACCAGGCTGGTCCCAAACTCCTGGGCTTAAGCAATCTGCCTGCCTCGGCCTCCCAAAGTGCTGGGATTATAGGTGTGAGTCACTGCACCTGGTTCGTATTTTTTCTGGACTCCAGGCAAGGGACCTACTGGGCATTCATATTCCTGCAGCAGTCAGTCAGCGGCTACCAGCCTCCCTGGAGAAGACCTGCAAAGACTGCTGAGTTGCAGTGTACTCAGCTGAAAACTGGGGCTCTGGAATTAAATAAGAAAGGGAGATGGAGGTTAGGTTAGGCGGTTCACAGGGTCTGCCACAGTCACCATCATTAGATGGTGTTTTGGAGATTCTGGTCACTAAACAAGGCATAAAACAATCATAAAAGTTACAGCTCTCGGCCAGGCGCGGTGGCTCAAGCCTGTAATCCCAGCAGTTTGGGAGGCCGAGACGGGCGGATCACGAGGTCAGGAGATCAAGACCATCCTGGCTAACACGGTGAAACCCCATCTCTACTAAAAAAATACAAAAAATTAGCCGGGCGTGGTGGCAGGCGCCTGTAGTCCCAGCTACTCGGGAGGCTGAGGCAGGAGAATGGCGTGAACCCGGGAGGCGGAGCTTGCAGTGAGCTGAGATCCGGCCACTGCACTCCAGCCTGGGCGACAGAGCAAGACTCCGTCTCAAAAAAAAAAAAAAAAGTTACAGCTCTCACAAAGGAATAGACACAGGAACCTTATCTGAAGATAGTGTAACTTACAAGTCCAGTGAATCTCTGAGGGGAGGGACCTCTTTAGAAAGATACTGCAGAATCTCTGGGGAACAGATGATTGGAAAATGTTGACTGAAGGAGATAAGAGAAAATGGGAATACTGAGCAAATGAAATGAGATAACAATAAAGTTCTGTGTTTTTAAATTTAAAATGTTTACCTTTATTTAAATTTTATCTTTTAAATAAAGATAAAAATACAGTTTTTAAACGTTGGAAAAACCGGTCATGGTGGCGCATTCCTGTAGTTCCAGCTACTCAGGAGGCTGATGCAGGAGGATCGTTTCAGCTCAGGAGTTTGAGGCTGTAGCGAGCCGTGATTGCCCCACTGCACTCCTGCCTGGGTGACAGAGTGAGACCCTGTCTCTTAAAACAATGCTGAAAAAAAGAAATGAGCATAACCTAATATGAAAATATAAAAAGACAATAATTAAGGTGATGTAGTAGTGGTGTGTGGGATTAAACAGATAAACGGCCATGGTGGCATCACTGAGGCAGACTCTAATGGATGGTTTGCAGCTGTAAGGGATCCTATGGAGACACCTGAAGAGAGGCAAAGCAAAAAAAAAAAAAAAAAAAGAAAAGGCACAGATGTAGAACTTTCAAGAACACTACACTTGGAGTCAGGAGACCTGGGCTGAAATCCTGGGGACCAGCTGGGGACCCTGAGATGTCAGGTACATGACATGTACATTACATCATGTACGTGTACATTACATGGCATGACATGATGTAATGTATCTGAGCCTTGATTTTCCCTCCGTATAATAGAGACACTCACATCTGACTGTTGGAAGATGATCAAAGAACTTTTAATGGTAAAAAAGAAAAAATAATACTCGTGACAAATGACAAGTATTTTGGAGTAAGGTTCTGAATTTGCGAGGTTAAGAAAAGCCAAACTTCTTATTACCAGCAGATAGTAAATGGACTTTTCTTTTCATTCATTCATTCTTTGTTTTTGGTGGGGCACAGAGTCTTGCTCTGTCACCCAGACTGGAGTGCTGTATACAACCATGGCTCACTGCAGCCTTGACCTCCTGAGCTGAAGCGATCCTCCCCGCTCAGCATCCCGAGTAGCTGGGACTACAGGTGGGAACCACCATGCTAGGCTAATTTTTAAATTTTTTGTTTAGACAAGGTCTTGCTATGCTGCCCAGGCTGGTCTTGAATTCCTGGCCTCAAGCAGTCCTCCAGCCTCAGCCTCCCAAAGTGCTGGGATTACATATGTGAGCTACCATGCCTGGCCAACAGTAGACTTTACTGAAACCCCATCTGAAAATCCGTATCTTTTAAATTTTGTATATAGTTCATTTACCTTTATTGTGATTAGTCATAGTTTGGATTTGTATCTAACTCCTTATTTTAGGTTTTCCATTTATCCGGCTATTTCATCTTTTTCCTTCTTTAATGTTGTATATTGGATTGATCAGGTTTTCTTAATTCCTCTTTGTTCCACTACCAGTATAAAGTCATGCATTCTAATTTTCTTCATTAGTGGTTACCCTTAAAATTTTAACACATTTGATTTAATAAACCCTAAGGTTAACCAAGATTTCTCTTTCATCCCAAATAATAAGAGGGCCTTAAAGTGTTTACCTTCAATTCTACCCTCTTGTCTTACATGTTATTGTTAACCAGAGTTTTTATGCTTAAACGTCTCCAAATTAATCATAGTTATTATTGTGGTTCCCCATAGTGAATATTTATTTAAATTTATCCATGTTGACCAATTTATTTGATCAAGATTTCTTTGAATAACTAATTCCTTCCTTGAGATCGGGTTTTTTTCTCTAGCACGTTCTTTAGTAGTGCTTAACATGGATTAGTGATGGTGACTCTCTCAGTCTTTATATCACCCTCATTTTTTTTTTTTTTTCTGTTTTGAGATGGAGTCTTGCTCTGTTGCCCAACCTGGAATACAGTGATATGATCTCGGCTCAGTGCAACCTCCATCTTCCAGGCTCAAGAGATTCTCCTGCCTCAGCCTCCCGAGTAGCTAGCATTACAGGTGCCCGCCACCATGCCTGGCTAATTTTTGTATTTTTAGTGGAGATGGGGTTTCACCATGTTGGCCAGGTTGGTCTCGAACTCCTGACCTCAGGGGATTCACCCACCTCGGCCTCCCAAAGTCACCCTCATTTTTGAATTGATGCATATGCTGGCTGGTAGTTATGTCCTCCAGCACTTCAAAATCTGATTAAAATATTACTCCATTATCCTCTGGATTCCATTGCTCTGACTGAGAGTTTGTTGTTCCTTTGTAGACAATTTGTCTTTTCTGAGTCTTTAAGATCTCTTCTACTTTAGGGATGTAAAGTTTCTCTAAACTATATCTAATTGTGGAATCATTTATTTTTATCCTGTTCAAGACTCATTGTGCTTCTTCAACTCCAGGTTTTATATCCTTCCTCTATAAATAATGGCTGGGAATTTTCCCCAGTACAAGGAAAATTCCCAGCCATAACTTCTTCCAATATTACCTTATTCCTGTTCCTGTATTTTAGTCTTCTCATTTTATCCCCCAGGCCTCTGAATTTTTCCTTCATATTCTCTATCTCTTTAACTTGTTCATGTTTTAGCTTCTCTTTATGTCAAGTTTCTATTCCTCTTGTACAGAGATGAGCACCCTCCCTGCCCACCAACTGCTTTTCTGAGTCACCCCTGACTCAGGGCGAGGATCTCCCAAGCCCAGCCCCAGAAAGGACCAGTGGCTCCCAAGGCCCCAGATGCTGGTGTTGAGCTGCTCGGGGTGGTGGGAAGACTCAGAAGCAGGAGATGAGTGCTCCTTTTTCCAGGCTGCCTCAACCCTGGGCCTACAGGCGTGAGCAGAGGGCTCAGCAGGTCCCAGCCACATCGGAGACCTGAAGGGAGGAGATGCTTCCCTGGAGCCTTGACAGAGGCCACCTGGGTCCCCTTCCTCCTACACCAGGGAAAGCTCCAGAGCCCCTTTGCCATGGCCCGGAGTGAAGCACAGACTATGACCACACATCCTGGTTCCCCTCCACTGGCTCCAAAATCAGGGCCAGGCTCCAGGCGTGTTTGCCTCTCCACTGTTCTTCTCCACCTCCCTGCGCCTACCTCACCCTTTATCTTAAAATAAGGCTGACCTTATCTCAGCCATCATGGTATGATGGAGTGTTTTACTGTGCTCTGGGCTCTGTGCAAAGAGTGAGGTGGGAGCTGTCTGCCTTATTTTACTTACGGGAAGACTCAGAGAGGTTGGGCTATTTGCCCATGTTTACACAGCAGACAAGTGGCAGGGTCGGGATTTAGAACCATGCACCTAACCACTGGACAAATGGCCCCTGAGGATACCAGGCCAGAGGAGGGAAAGGAGCCTCCCACAGCTGGTGAGGGCAGAGGCAGAACTCGAATCCAAGTCTCCCTACCCCCCTATTTGTGTGTTGCAGGTAATCGAGCCAATTCAATGGAGGCGGACCCTGCTTTATGCAACTCTGCTGTGACCCAATCCTTCCCCATGGGGCAAAACCAGAAGGTGGCTCTTCAAGCTGCTGAAGCATCCCTGTCCCTGCAGGTTTTGTTAAATAGCAGCTCCCCCTAGTGCACTGAAAAATGACAGAATTGATTATCCGAGAGGGGAAAAGAGCAGAGAGAGAAGGGGAGATGTGAGGGGAGAGAAGGAATGAAGAAAATGAAAGGAAAGAGAAGGAAAAAAAAAAGCTGTGAATTGTTCACAGGGAGCTCTGCTGCTGCAATCTCTGGAGGTATTGAAGAAGAGAACCAGCATTCACTTGGGCCTTGAGAACAAATGTTCCAGTCAATGTGAATGGGAGGCAGGTGGATCTAAACCGTATTGGGAAATCTGCAACCCAGGTGGGCTTCCCAAGCCCCATTCCTGAGTGCCCTGTTAAGGGTCCAGTGGTGGTTGTGCAGGGAGCTGGGGCCTCCTTGTACTGGGTAGACCCGTTGTCTTCGGTTATTGGGTTGGAGAGGCTGGGCTGAGTTTGTTGCTGCTAAGCAGAGATGTCCCTGGAGGCCATATTACTCACTGATTCTAGAAAGCAGCCCCATAGAAGAGCCTTGAGACCTCATGGTCCATCTCCCTTACTCCCTTCCCCATGTAACAGACAAAAACACTGTGTTCAGACCGGGTGTGGTGGCTTACACCTTAATCCCAGCACTTTGGGAGGCCTAGGCAGGTGGATCACCTGAGGTCAGGAGTTCGAGACCAGCCTGGCCAACATGGTGAAACCTCGTCTCTACTAAAAATATTTTTTAAAATGGGTGTGGTGGTAGGCACCTGTAATCCCAGCTACTCAGGCAGGAGAATCGCTTGGACCTGGGAGGTAGAGGTTTCTGTGAGCCGAGATTGCGCCATTGCACTCCAGCCTGGGTGATAAGAGTAAAACTCCATCACAAAAACCAAAAAATGTGAACAAAAAAAACCCCACTGTTCCACCCCAAATGGCATATACAGTGGGTCAGTAACAGAGCCGGTCTGTTGACTCCCATCCCTAGCGTCCCTGACTCTTTTCCAAACCCTCTTTAAGGGAAATTCACACTGATTAACAATCTTCTCGGCACGCTTTCTCTTTGTGTTGTCAAAACAGCTCTCAGACTGACTACTAGTTTGCAGGAAATACAAGGGACAAGGAAGGCTAAATGACACTATAAAAATGCAAACAGCAAAATGGAAAGAACTCTACAGGACAAATGACCCAGTTTCATCCAGAAATGTATTGCAAGAGAAGAAGTGAGGGAAGGATAACAAACAGATTAACAGAGATTAAAAGACATGCTATCTCAGACTATGTGAACTGCAATAACAAAATTCCTGAGACTAGGTACATTGTAAACAACCAAAATTTGTTTTCTCACAGTTCTGGAGACTGGGAAGTCCAAGATCCACACTGGCAGGTTTGGTGTCTGGTGAGGGCTGCTCTCTGCTTCCAAGTGGCACCTTCTTGCTGTATCCTCCAGGGAGGACAAAGGCTGTGTTCTCACAGGCAGACGCTGGAAGAGTAAAAAGAATGAACATTAGTTCCCTCCAGTTTTTTAATGAGGTCATTAATCCCATTCATGAAGGCAGAGCCCTCCTGACTTAATCACTTCCTAAGGGCTCCACTGTTAAATACTATCACACTGGAGCTGGCCACAGTGGCTCACGACCATAATCCCAGCACTTTGGGAGGCTGAGGCAGGTGAATGGCTCAAGATTAGGAACTCAAGACTGGCCTGGGCAACACAATGAGGCCTCTGTCTGTACAAAAAATAAAAATAAAATTTAAAAAGTTAGCTAGGTGTGGTGGTGCTTGCCTGTGATCTCAGCTACTTGGGAGGCTGAGGTGGGAGGATCACTTGAGTTCAGGAGGTTGAGGCTGCAGTGAGCCATGATTGTACCACTATGCTCTGGCCTGGGTGACAGAGCAATACTCTGTCTCAATAAGTAAATAAATACATAATTATAAATATATACTATCACACTGGAAAGTTTGAATTCAACATATGAATTTGGAGGACATATTCCAACCACAGCACATGCCAACCAAATGCAAATATGAGCCTTGTTGGGATAATTTGAACAAAGCAACTATAGAAAAATAAGGACATTTAAACATTGAGTAGATATTTCCATGCTACTATTAAGTCATTGTTATTTTTTAGGTGCAATCCATTATTAGGATGATGTTCAAAACAAGGGGTTCGTTATCTTCTGCAGACACAAACTGAAGTGTCTGCATGTCTACAGAGGAAAATCTATGATGTCTGGAGTTTGTCCCCTAATAATCTGGAGGGAGTGTAGTAATGGGGGATTGGATGAGCCCGGGGTGATGAGTATCACCTGGCGGCTCATCATCCTATTTTCTCTCATTTTATGTATTTACATTTTCCTTTGTTAGAAAAAAATTAAGACATGGAAAAACTGTGATGAGGAAGAGCCAAGCCCGGAATATTGACATTTATTTTGCTTATATTTTCCTTTCTATGACTGCACAAAAGAGTGATAACTGATTTAATAAAAATTTACACACAAAATAACAATGGTCAGCAACAAGACAGCATGATGTCCTGGTGGCCTCGGCAGGATTCTTCCTCTGTTGTTGTCTTTGTGTCTGTGAGCCTTGGCATTTTCCATCTTTCCAGGGAGGAAACGAGCTCTGCTACATGCAGGGGCTTATCCAGTTTCAGCAGGTGAACCCTTCTGCATCCTGAGCTCTGTGGGGCCCCCTCAGTGTGCCCTGGGAGTTTTCCATTGCACCACAATCCCTTCTCCCGGGACACAGAGCAGGCCTCAGATGCCAAGAACCCGCTGGAGCGGACGTTGATCAATAGCAACCTTGGAGGCTGTGGACTGCTGCTGACGCTCAGCAGGTGGCCTCTTGGAAACAAAACTGGGGTTGGCAGCGGGTCAGATCCCGCAGGAAATGTCGAACCCAAACAGGAATAACTCTCTGTACTCCCTGGAGTTTGGAAGGACAGATGGGGCGTCCTTGCTCAGACCAGACAACTGTACTATTTCAAAATCTCGGCCAAGCGGCTGATCCAAGGGGACAGGACCGGGAGGATCCAGGCGGACAGCAGGTCATCGCTTTCTCCAGGTCAAGGGTTGCTTGTGGAAGGTCATGTCTGGTGACTAAAGTGCTGGTGCTGGTATAAATCCAGGAGAGAAACAGGGACAAAGGACACCACCAGGCAATGCACAAAAGGAAATATACAAAAGAGCAGTTCACACCAGAAGAAATATTCAGCTTTGCCAGAAGTAAAATAAATGAAAACAACAACAGGACATATTTGGGCCTTTTAAATTGACAAACGTATTAAAAATTTATAATGCTCCAGATGAAAAGGGACTAAAAAGATATAACACCTAAATGCAATGTGGGATCCTGCATTTGGATTGGGGTAGGGGGGAGGTAGAGAGGGCGTAATTGAAAATGTTGGTAAAATTTAAATGTGGATTGTGGATTAGAAAATAGTAGTAACTTCTGACCTCAAGTGATCCGCCCGTCTCGGCCTCCCAAAGTGCTGAGATTAACATGGTGAAACCCTGTCTCTACTAAAAATACAAAATTAGCTGGGCGTGGTGGTGGGCACCTGTAATCCCATTTACTCAGGAGACTGAGGTAGGAGAATTGCTTGAACCTGGGAGGCGGAGGTTGCAGTGAGCCAAGATTGCGTCGCTGCACTCCAGCCTGGGAGACAGAGTGAGACTTTGTCTCAAAAAAAAAAAAAAAAAAAAAAAAAGTAGTAATCATACCAAGGTTGAATTTACTGATTTTTATAATTGTACAGTGGTTATGTAAGACATTGTTAGGAAATGCACACTGAAACAACCAGGGACAAAGCACTGTGATGTTTGCAACTTACTCTTAAATAGTCCAGAAAGGAAAAGAAAGAGGATGGATGGGGTTGGGAGGGAGGGAGAAGGAGGAGGAGAGCAAATGGGGCAACTGTTGGCACTTGGTGAATCTAGGTAACAGGGGAGGTCCTTGTTCTCTTGCAATCTTTCTGTAAATTTGAAATTATATCCAAAAGGTTTTTTAAAAGCTTATAGTGCTCAGTGCTGGCAGAAGTGCAGGGAAATGAAAACTCTTGTCCTTGGAGTGTAAGAAGAGGAAACTGGCACCTGTGTGCTAGAAGAGAATTAGGCAATGAGTAGCAAAGCTTTTGACCCAGAAATTCCACTTCTAGATATTTAGCCTGGAGAAATAAGTATACAGTGGTAAAGAAAATAGTGGAATATTGTTCAGTCTTAGAAGGAAGGAAATTCTGACACGGGGTACAACATGAATGAAGCTTGAGGACATCATGCAGAGTGAAATAAGCACGTCGCAAAAGGACAAATGCAGTGCGATTCATTCCACTTACATGAGACATCTAAAGTGGCCAAATTCATAGCGATGGGAAGTAGAATGATGGCTACCAGGGCCTGAGGGTGAAGGGAATGGGAGTTGCTGTTTAGTGGGTATAGAGTTTCAGTTTTACAAGACAAAGAGTTCTGGCAATGGTTGTACAACATTATAAATGTATTTAATACCAGTGAAATGTCCAGTTAAAATGGTTAAGACGGTACATTTTATGTTATGTGTATTTTACCACAATAATAAAATTGGAAAAAAAAAAGAGAGAACGAACCATAAATGTGCACAAAGATCAAGCCACAGAGATTTTCACCAAAGCACTGACTGTTCCATAATAGACTGGTGAAATAAATGATGGTAGGTTCACAGAATAAAACACTGTGTAACCATTTGAATGGTATTGTGACACAATATTTAATCACATGGGAAAGTGTTCATAATACATTCAGTGGGGGGGAAAAAGGTTCCAAGACATTATGTTCAGTACTCTGTGTGTGTGTGTGTGTGTGTGTGTGTGTGTGTGTGTGTGTGTGTGTTGTTGTGGGGGGTCCATTTTAAGCTCCTTGAGGTCAGGAACCAAATCTTATTCATTATCATATTCCCAGTACCTAGGACAGTGCCTAATACCCAGGAGGTGCTAATAAGTGTTGTTTAATCAATGAGCAAAGAGCCATAGAAAATAGGACCAGAGAACATACTTCAAAAAGTCCACAGCTGTATTTCTGAATGGTGTAAATGCAGGCGATCTTAATTCTCTTCTTTGTGTTTATATGTGAGCTCTGACTGTCCTACACAGAACACTGATCAGTTTTGCAGTGAATTATTTAAAACAATAAATGAAATTATTTAAAGCAATCGGGAATTTTTAAAGCAATAAATGCAATTACTTAAAACAATAGTAAATTATTTAAAACAATAAATGCAAAGCAGGAAAGCAGCCTTAATCTTAGCACCCTTGGGTACAGGATCTCTCTGGCATAGGGTTCAAAGTCACCATAGACCACTGGAAATTACTCCCAGTGCGTTAGTATTCCCAAAGCCCACTCACCCCAGGTGGAAGGGGACAGTGACCTTAAGCAAGTCATTGGCTCTCTCCTTGGCCTCTGCTTTCTCCCCTGGAGCACCCAGGACAGGGCCTGTGTCATCAGCCCCTCCCCTCCAAGCAGCCATGGGTCCAGGGAGATGTGGCAGAGATGGGGAGAAAATGAGGATTGTCTCCATCGGACAGACGCGGTGGCTGATGTCATGAGGCTGAAACCCCAGTGGAGCTGCGGGGTTGTGGGGTGCTGTGGCAGGTATTCCTTATATCTATGCCCCCATTCCCATGGCTGATATCCAAGAATCCCTCCCCAGCCCTGCTGTGACACTGCCTGATCCCAACCACCTGAGAACTGACCTGCCCAGGAGGTGAGACTCACAAGTGTCTGCTGTCCTGTGAGCGCTCCTGGAGAGCGCAGTTTCCTGCCAGGATTATAAACGACTGCTCTCCAGCCCTGGTCCAGACAGTCACTTCTCTGACCCAGGGAATGATCCATAGCTGACCCACTCTCCCAGTGCAAGAGCGGGGCCAGATCCGCTGGGAAGGCACCCGGCCTATGGAACGCTCATCACAGGACAGCTGTTGACACTACCCAGGGCTTGTTTTTAATGAAAAGCAAAATGAGGATTAAAAAAAAAATAGACTTTATGTTTGGGGCAATTTTAGGTTCACATAAAAATTGAGCAGAAAGTACTGAGTTCCCAAATGCCCACTAACCACCCCCTACTTCCCTTGTTAACAGCTCACATTGGTGTTATACATTTGCTACAGTTGATGAGCCAATATTGTTACATAATTATTACTTAAAGCCCATAGTTTACAGATTTCTTGCTCTTCTTTTAATCATGGTAAAATATACATAACACATATTTTTGCCATTTTAACAATTTTTAATTGTACCATTCAGTGACATTAAGTATATTTGCACTGTTGTGCAACCAGCACCAGGATCCATCTCCCAGACTGGAACTCTGTATCCCTTAAACAAGTTCCCACCGGCTTCACTCTAGGTGTACATTCTGCAGGTGTGGACACATGCATAATGACTTGTAGCCACCATTACAGTGTCATACGGAGTAGTTTCACTGCCTTAAAAATTCTCCTATTCAGGCCGGGCGCGGTGGCTCAAGCCTGTAATCCCAGCACTTTGGGAGGCCGAGACGGGCGGATCACGAGGTCAGGAGGTCGAGACCATCCTGGCTAACACGGTGAAACCCCGTCTCTACTAAAAAAAATACAAAAAACTAGCCGGGCGAGGTGGCGGGCGCCTGTAGTCCCAGCTACTGGGGAGGCTGAGGCAGGAGAACGGCGTAAACTCGGGAGGCGGAGCTTGCAGTGAGCTGAGATCCGGCCACTGCAGTCCAGCCCGGGCGACAGAGCGAGAGTCCGTCTCAAAAAAAAAAAAAAAAAAAAAAAAAAATTCTCCTATTCATTCCTCCTTTCTCCTGCCCAAACCTCTGGCAACCTGACCTTTTTTTTTTTTTTTTTTTTTTTTTTTTTTTTTTTTTTTGAGATTGAGACAAAGTCTTGCTCTGTCACCCAGGCTGGAGTGCAGCGTGAGGATCTTGGCTCACTGCAACTTCCGCCTCTCGGGTTCAAGCAATTCTCTTGTCTCAGCCTCCCGAGTAGCTGGGATTACAGGTGCCAGCCACCATGTCTGGCTAATATTTTGTATTTTTAGTAGAGATGGGGTTTGGCCATGTTGGCCAGGCTGGTCTCAAACTCCTGACCTCAGGTGATCCACCCACCCACCTCGGCCTGCCAAGCAACCTGATCTTTTAACTGTCTCTATAGCTTTGCCCTTTCCAGAATGTCATATAGTTGGAATCATACAATATGCAGTCTGCTCAGGTTGACTTCTTTCACTTAGCAATGTGTACTTAAGGCTCCTTCACGTTGTTTCATGGCTTGATAGGTACATATCTGATATGGTTTGGCTGTGTCCCCACACAAATCTCACCTTGAATTGTAATAATCCCCACGTGTCAAGGGCGGGGCCGGGTGGAGATAATTGAATCACGGGAAAGGGTTTTTCCCATGCTGTTCTCGGGGTAGTGAATAAGTCTCATGAGATCTGATGGTTTTATAAACGGGAGTCCCCCTGCACAAGCTCTCTTGCCCACCACCATGTAAGATGTCCCTTTGCTCCTCCTTCATCTTCTGTCATGATTGTGAGGTGTCCCCAGCCGTGTGGAACTGTGAGTTCATTAAACCTCTTTCCTAGGCCGGGTGCGGTGGCTCAAGCCTGTAATTCCAGCACTTTGGGAGGCCGAGACGGGCGGATCACGAGGTCAAGAGATCGAGACCATTCTGGCGAACACGGTGAAACCCCGTCTCTACTAAAAAATACAAAAAACTAGCCGGGCGAGGTGGCGGGCCCCTGTAGTCCCAGCTACTCGGGAGGCTGAGGCGAGAGAATGGCGTAAACCCGGGAGGCGGAGCTTGCAGTGAGCTGAGATCCGGCCACTGCACTCCAGCCTGGGCGACAGAGCGAGACTCCGTCTCAAAAAAAAAAAAACCTCTTTCCTTTATAAATTACCCACTCTCAGTTATGTCTTTATTAGCAGCATGAGAACGGACTAATACAATTTATTTTTAGCATTCAATAATATTTCATCGTCTGGATATGCCAGTTTGTTTATTCAAAAATGAGAAATATTTTATGATAAAGAATTATGTTAATTTTTAGAAAAAGAAAATCTAAGAAGGGAGAAAGCCAATCCTCTGTCATTCTACCTCTTAAAGACCGTACTGTTAATACTCTGCTATATTTCCTTTTAGTGTGTGTATGTGCACGCACACGTGTGTATGCATGAATGTGTGGACATCATTTTGGCTTGACTTATAGCTACAGTCACATGGTACAGAAAATGTTTGACTCTTTTTTTTTCATTAATTATCACTTGAACTCTCTTCATATTGTAAATTCTTCATAAGCATTTTTTTTCTCATACTGTTTTTTTTTTTTTTGAGACAGAGTTTTGTTCTTGTTGCGCAGGCTGGAGTGCAATGGCACGATCTCGGCTCACCACAACCTGGGTTCAAGCAATTCTCCTGCCTCAACCTCCCAAGTAGCTGGGATTACAGGCATGTGCTACCATGCCCAGCTAATTTTTTTGTATTTTTAGTAGAGATGGGGTTTCTCCATGTTGGTCAGGCTGGTCTCGAACTCCCAACCTCAGGTGATCCTCCCACCTCGGTCTCCCAAAGCACTGGGATTACAGGCGTGAGCCGCTACGCCTGGCGTTGTGCATTGTTTTAAATGTCTGCAGTGATTTCTTTTGAGTGGGGATATCACAATTTTTTTTTTTTTAAGACAGGGTCTCTCTCTATCGCCTAGGTTGGAGTGCAGTGGCTCGATCTGGGCTCACTGCAAGCTCCGCTTCCTGGGTTCACGCCATTCTCCTGCCTCAGCCTCCTAAGTAGCTAGGACTACAGGTGCCTGCCACCGCGCCCAGCTAATTATTTTTGTATTGTTAGTAGAGATGGGGTTTTACCATATTAGCCAGGATGGTCTCCATCTCCTGACCTCGTGATCTGCCCACCTCGGCCTCCCAAAGTGCTGGGATTACAGGTGTGAGCCACCGCACCTGGCAGATATCACAATTTCTTAACTATGCCTCTGTTTCTGGACTTTGGGGCTGTTTTCAATTTTGTGCTAATATAAATAAGTTTATCCTGAGTTCTTGGTCCTTAACTAGTTGTATAGATCCCCTGGCTCCACCCATCCACTTGCTAGGAAATGGAGTAGCTGAGACAGAGAGCGTGAACGTTTTAAGACATCCCCAAGATTTCTTTCTTTTCTAATGCATTTTTTATTGTGGTGGAAAACGCATAACATAAAAGTTACCATGGTAAACACATAACATCACAATTACCACTGCGCCCAGCCTCCAGAACTTTTTCATCTCGCAAAACTGAAATTCCATATCCTTTAAAACAGCAATTCCTTGGCTGGGCGCAGTGGCTCATGCCTATACTCCCAGCACTTTGGGAGGCCGAGGCGGGCAGATTACGAGGTCAAGAGATTGAGACCATCCTGGCCAACATAGTGAAAACCCGTCTCTGCTAAAATACAAAAATTATCTGGGCATGGTGGCAGGCGCCTGTAGTCCCAGCTACTCAGGAGGCTGAGGTAGGAGAATGGCGTGAACCTGGGAGGCAGAGGTTGCAGTGAGCCAAGATCGTGCCACTGCACTCCAGCCTGGGCGACAGAGCGAGACTCCATCTCAAAACAACAATAACAACAACAAAAACAACCCCAAAACAACAAAAACAAAAAAACCAAACCAGCAACTCCTCTTTTCCCCCACTCCCCCAGCCCCTGGAAATCACCATTCTACTTTTTGCTTCTATGTGTTTGACTATTCTAGGTACCTCATATAAGTGGAATCAGATTGCCTTCCACTTAGTGTTTGTTATTTTGTGGCTGGCTTATTTCATTTAGCATAATATCCCCAAAGTTCATTCATGTTGAAGTATGTGACAGGATTTCTTTGCTTTTAAAGGCTGAATACTATTTCTGCTGTGGTCTGAATATTTTTGTACACCCCACCTCTGCCAAACAAAAATTCACATGTTGACACCTGATCATGAACGTGATAGTATCAGGAAACAGAGCCCTGGGGAAGTGATTAGGACATGGGGGCAGAGCCGTCATGAATGGGATAGTGGCCTTTATTAAAGCAACCCTAGAGAGACTCCTCACGACTTCCAACATGTGAGGATACAGGAGGAAGATGCCATCTATGAACCAGGAAGTGGGCCATCATCAGACAGCTCTTTTACCCACCACCATGCTGGCACCTTGATCTCAGACTCCCCAGCCCCCAGAACTGTGATAAATAAACTTCTGTTGTTTATAAGGCACCTAATCTAAGACACTTTGTTCTAGCAACCTGAATGGATTAAGACAATTCCATTGTATGTATATACCACATTTTGTTTACCCACTCATCCATCAATGGACATGTGTATTTCTACTTTTTTTTTTAGATAGAGTCTCACGCTGTTGCCAGGCTGGAGTGCGGCGGTGCAATCTCAGCTCACTGCAACCTCTGCCCCCTAGGTTCAAGTGATTCTTCTGACTCAGCCTCCTGAGTAACTGGGATTATAGGCGTGCCATCACGTGTGGCTAATTTTTGTATTTTTAGTAGAGATGGGGGTTTCACCAGATTGGCCAGGCTGGTCTTGAACTCCTGGCCTCAAGTGATCCACTCGCCTTGTGCTGGGATCCACTCCCAAAGTGCTAGGATTACAGGTGTGAGACACTGTGCCCGGCCATCTATCTCTTGACTAGTGTAAATGATGCTGCTATGCACATGGGTGTACAATATCTGCTAAAGTCCCTGCTTTCAATTTTTTAAAATATAGATCCAGAATTGAGGCTGATGTGTTAGTCCATTTATGCTGCTATAACAAAATACCTAAGACTAGGTAATTTATAAACAACAGACATTTATTTTCTCACAGCTCTGGAGGCTGGGAAGTCCAAAGGCAAGGTGCTGGCAGGTTCGGTGTCCAAGTGAGGGCTGCTCTCTGCTTCCAAGATGGTGCCTTCTTGCTGGATTCTCACATGTGGAAGAGAGCAAAAAGGCACAAATACTGCGTTCTCACATGGCAGAGGAGATGGAAAGGCCCAGCAGTTCCCTGGAGCCTCTTTTATAAGGCCATTAACCCCATTCATGAGTGCTCTGCCCCCATGACTTTATAACTCCCCAGAAGGCCTCATCTCTTAACACCACCACAGTGGGGACTAAGTTTCAACATGAATTTTGGAGAGACACAAACATTCACACCATAGAAGCTGGATCACATGGTAGTTCTATTTTTAATTCTTTTTTTTTTTTTTTTTTTTTGAGACGGAGTCTCGCTCTGTCACCCAGGCTGGAGTGCAGTGGCCAGATCTCAGCTCACTACAAGCTCTGCCTCCCGGGTTCATGCCATTCTCCTGCCTCAGCCTCCCGAGTAGCTGGGACTACAGGCGCCGCCACCTCACCCGGCTAGTTTTTTGTATTTTTAGTAGAGATGGGGTTTCACCGTGTTAGCCAGGATGGTCTCGATCTCCTGACCTTGTGATCCGCCCGTCTCGGCCTCCCAAAGTGCTGGGATTACAGGCTTGAGCCACTGCGCCCAGCCTATTTTTAATTCTTTTTAAAAGAAACTTCATATACATATATATATACACACACACATATACACATGCATATAAAAATACACATACACATATATAAAATATATACACACACACATATATATGTATGTGTATATATGTGTGTGTGTGTGTGTATATATATATATTTTAAAGGCCTCGTTGCCCTGGACTTTCTATCTCCTTCCTGTAAGCAGAACTCAGGACAGTGGCCCATCCTGCCAGCCTTGGCTTGCTGTGCTGTTACGTGGTCTTTTTGTTACAGAATGTGGCCTGTTCCCTGATTAATACAAGCCCAAAGGTCCACACACACCCATGCAAAAGGACCTGTGTTATTCATTGTTCATTCAGCATTATTCCTTGGATATGCTTTTAATAACTTAAGACTGGAAACAACCTAAATGTCTTCTAGTAGGTGACTGATTAAAGAAAATGAGACACATCTCTCCAGTGAAATTCCATGCAGCTATTTAAAAAAAAAAAAAAAAGAGGAAACTTAAATGTAAAAAATAGACTTTATTTTTCAGTGCAGTTTCAGGTTCAGAGCAAAATTGAGAGAAAAGTACAAAGAGTTCCTGTATACCTCCTTCCCCTACCCATGCACAGCCTCCCCTCATCAACATCCCCTACCAGAATGGTACATTTGTGACAACTGATGAACCTCCACTGATGCATCATAATCACTCAGAGTCCATAGTTCACAGCTCACTGCAGCCTCAACCTCCTGGGCTCAAGGGATCCTCCAGCTTCAGCCTCCTGAGTAGCTGTGACTATTCAGGTATGGGTAAGTATGTGCCACCATAACCAGCTAATCTTTAAAACTTTTTGTAGAGACAGAGTCTCATCATGTTGGCTAGGGTGGTCTCAAACTCCTGGGCTCAAGTGATTCTCCTGCCTCGGCCTCCCAAAATGCTAGAATTACAGGTGTGAGCCACTGCACCTGGCCCCAAAGTCCATAGTTTACATTCGGGTTGACTCTTGCTGTTGCATTTTCTGTGGGTTTGGACAAATGTGTAATGACATGTGTCCACCATTACAGTATCATACAAAGTAGTGTCACTGCCCTAAAGACAAGCCTTTTGGTTAAAGAAAAACAAAGTTCAAAACACATGTTTGTTAACATTTGCATTTTTAAAAAAGTTGGAGAGAGAATATATATTTGGATTTGCTTGTATAAACCTAATGGGGGTCAGGGTGGGAGGAAGATTTTTGGTTTGTCTCTCTCTCTCTCTCTCTCTCTCTCTGTGTATATATATATATATATATATATATATTTTTTTTTTTTTTTTTTAAACTGAGTCTCGCTCTGTCACCCAGGCTGGAGTGCAGTGGCATGATCTTGGCTCACTGGAACCTCCGCCTCCCAGGTTCAAGTGATTCTTCTGCCTCAGCCTCCAAAGAACTGGGACTACAGATGTGTGTCACCACACCTGGCTAATTTTTGTATTTTTAGTAGAGATGGGGTTTTGCCGTGTTGCGCAGGCTGGTCTCGAACTCCTGGCCCCAAGTGATCCACCTGCCTCCCAAAGTGTTGGGATTACAGGCGTGAGCCACTGTGCCTGGCCTGTCTCTTTATATATTTTGATGTTAGAATCCTGTGAATGCATTACCTATTCAGAACGTAAATAAATAAATACGATGTAAAAGTTTAAATAATTTGGCTGGGCGCAGTGGCTCACGCCTGTAATCCCAGCACTTTGGGAGGCTGAGGTGGGCAGATCACCTGAGGTCAGGAGTTCGAGACCAGCCTGGTCAACATGGCGAAACCCCATCTCTACTAAAAATATAAAAAATTAGCCAGGCATGGTGGCGGCCACCTGTAATCCCAGCCACTCGGGAGGCTGAGGCAGGAGAATCGCTTGAACCCGGGAGGCAGACATTGCAGTGAGCCGAGATTATGCCACTGCATTCCAGCCTGGGTGACAAGAAAATGACTCCGTCTCAAAAAAAAAAAGAAAAAAAAAAGTGTAAATGTAAATAATTCATCTTTCCATTTCACTGTAACTCAAAGTTCAGATAAGCCCCACTCAGGTTTCTTTTTTTTTTTTTTTTTGAGATGGAGTCTTGCTCCGTCACCCAGGATGGAGTGCAGTGGCACGATCTCAGTTCACTGCAACCTCCGCCTCCTGGGTTCAAGGGATTCTCCTGCCTCAGCCTCCCGAGTAGCTGGGATTACAGCCATGTGCCACCACACCCAGCTAATTTTTGTATTTTTAGTAGATAAGGGGGTTTCGCCATGTTGGTCAGGCTAGTCTTGAACTCCTGACCTCATGATCCGCCCACCTCAGCCTCCCAAAGTGCTGGGATTACCAGCGTGAGCCACCGTGCCTGGCCTCCCAGTCAGGTTTCTGATGTTGGCCTCCTGAGCTGAAAACCTGCTGGCAGAAGGGATGGGGTGTGGGTGTGGCCTCCACGCACAGAGGGCAGTTGGGCTACACTCCCCGCCCCTGGGACTCCTGCCTCTGTCCTGCCCGCGTCCAGCCTGCTGTGCCCAGGGGAGACCCAACCTTCCATCTGCCACCCCAGACAGGCAAGCTGCTAGCCCTCTTCCTGCCAACTGAGCATCCTAATTACACAATAAATACTAATTGCCCGTGACTAGGCTCTTCCACTGTTGTAGACATTAACCAAAGTCACGCTTAACAAGGCTCACCATTAATTATTTGTGCTCGCTGCTCTAGAATTTAATTACGCTTTGGCAGAAATAGCAATCCACGTAGGATGACTGAGAAAACAGAGCTTGCAAAGATGCCCTCTTCTCATCAGGTGGCCTGGCAAAGCTGCTCCAAGCCCCTAGGATTTTCCCAGTGCATAGAAGGAGATACCAGGGAAGGAAACAGATGCCAGTGCCTGCTGTACACTGAGAAAACCAAGGCATTGTCAAATACATCATTTCATCAAATCCTTGCAACCACTGTCGGAGAAGGGTCCCCACTTTACCGATGAGGAAAACTCAGAGAGACACAGTGACTTGCTAAGCAATTGGCAGAGCCGGACCTGAGTTGTAGCCCATCCATTTCCATTGCTTGTTGCTGGAGGGATAGTCTTCATGATGTTTTTCCTGTAATCTTGAGCTTACGTAGTACTTTTCTTTCTCCAAAGCACTAACAAGAATTATTACATCTTAGTTACACATGTGTTTATTAAGAAAACAAAACACTGAAGTATCTGAAGCCTAGAAAGATTGTGATGTACACACAGCCACACACCCAGGTTCACACTCTGAGTGTCATTGTCAGGAAGGCAACGGAGTAGGTGGGTAAGAGACTGGCCCTGATGTTAGATGACCTGGTTCAAGTCCTGTCTTTATCATTGACCTGGCTTTATCGAGGCAACCTCAGTCAGGTTACTTGCTCTCCCTGCCAATGACATCTAACTGCTTGGGTAGTTACAAAGATCAAATGATATATTTATAGGGCATGATGCCTGGGACTTTTCACAATTTCCCTAAGATTTCTTCCTCTGGAGCCACATCACACTAGCTTGTGGCCTTTATATCAAAGTCATTTTGATAAATTTGGGGGGAAAATTGGCCCCAATGATTCAGGATTCCCCTCCCTGCCTTTTTGTAAGACAACTTTTTTTGCTTCTTTCATTAAGAGGTAGAGTCTGTTTCCGGACCTCTTGAAGCTGGGCTGGCCTTACACTTTGACCAACAGAATGAGACAGAAGTGACAAGGTGCCAGTTCCAAGCCTGGTCTTGCAGTTTTCCTTACTCCCTTGGAGCCCTGCCATCCACATGAACAAGCTCAAGCTAGCCTACTGGATGGTGGGAGACACATAGCCCAGTTACCCCCACCAACTCCAGCCAAAGGCCAGCCAACTCAGATGTATGAGTAAGGCCACTTAGACCAGTCAGTATCCAACAGACCTGCCAGCTCACTGTAGACCATGAGTAAGCCCAGCTAAGACCAGTGGAGCCTGGTCCAGATGAACAGATTGTCCTACTGACTCATGAGCAATACTGTTGTTTTACATCACTGAGTTTGGAGGGATTTTGTTAGAAGCAGATAACTGATGTTACCGTTTATGTAACTTATCCTCAGGCAAGAATGCTGATGGGGCACAGTATGGTTCACATTTCACTTCCCTACTGCTCAGGCTGGGGCAGAAGGAGAGCCCAGAGCAACCTGAGGAATCATTCCAATCATGGGAATCGTCCTTCTTCTTCTCCCAGAATCTGGTGTAACTCACTTCAAACAGCCCATTTCTTTTTTTGGTCTGAAAAATGTCTTTATTTCAGCCTTATTCTTAAAAGATACTTTTGCTGAATATAGAATTCTAGGCCGACAGTTCATGCTTTCTGAGACATGGAAGGTAATCATGCCCTGTCCTCTGGCTTCCATTATTGCTCATGAGAAGTCAACTGTTAGTCTCACTGAAAGCAATCTCTCTTTCCTCCTTGGCTGCTTTAAAGATCTTCTCTTCCAGGTGCAGTGGCTCACACCTGTAATCTCAGAGCTTTGGGAGGCCAAGACTTGAGGCCAGGAGTTTAATAGCAGCCTGGGCAGCAAAGCAAGACTCCATATCCACAAAAATGAGCCAACATGGTGGCACACGCCTGTGATCCCAGCTACTTGGGAGGCTGGGGTAGGAGGATTGCTTGAGCCCAGGAGTATGAGGCTGCAGTGAGTTATGATCGTACTACCATACTCCAGCCTGCATAACAGAGAAAGGCAAAGAGAGAGAGAGAGAGAGAGAGAGGGAGGAAGGAAGGAAGGAAGGAAGGAAGGAAGGAAGGAAGGAAGGAAGGAAGGAAGGAAGGAAGGAAGGAAGACAGAGAAAGAAAGAAGGAAAGAAAAACTCATTCTGTTTTTGTGCAATTTCATTATGATTTGTCTATGTGTGGATTTCTTTTTATTTATTGGACTTCTTAAATCTAAACTTTGATTTCTGTATTAGTTAAAATAAGTAACACTAGCTGCTGTAACAAACAACTTCCAAATCTCAATGGTGTAGTAGAATAAGAGTTCATTGGGTGATCTTGGTGACCAACTATGCAACTTCCTCTGAACAGGGGGCCTAGGGACCTAGGTGCCTTCCAGCTAATGTAGGAGTTTTCAACCTAGGGTTTGCTGTTGGATCCCTGAGAAACTCGTAAACAGAATTTAGGGAGTCAATTAACTTAAATGGGGGAAAAGTTGCATTGTTACTTTCTTTACTCTCTAAAATTTAGTATTTGGCTGGGCAAAGTGTAATCCCAGCACTTTGGGAGGCCAAGGCAGGTGCATGACCTGAGGTCAGGAGTTCGAGACCAGCCTGGCCAACATGGCGAAACCCCGTCTCTACTAAAAATACAAAAATTAGCCAGGTGTGGTGGCAGGTGCCTGTAATCTCAGCTATTCGAGAGGCTGAAGCAGGAGAATCGCTTGAACCCCGGGGGCAGAGGTTGCAGTGAGCCAAGATCACGCCAGTGCACTCCAGCCTGGGTGACAGAGTGAGACTCCATCTTAAAAAATAAAAATTAAATTAAATTAAATTAAATTAAGCATTTTATGTAATTATGAATGTAGACAACAAACCACAATTTTACACCTGTGAATTTGTTACCAGTGTAAATTGCAAATATCTTAAATGATTGTTTACATGTATTTATGACTTTGAAACTATGGCAGTATTAAACCTACCATGGAATTGCATGTAATCAAAGTCTTTCTGTCCATGGATGCTTGGTTCAAAGTAGCTGGCCCATTACTGGGCAACTCAATATTCAATAATCATTCATCCAAAATGGTGGCATTGTGTCTGTCACGCTGGTGCGTCTGTCACGCTGGTGGGTCTGTCACGCTGGTGCGTCTGTCACGCTGGTGCGTCTGTCACGCTGGTGCGTCTGTCACGCTGGTGGGTCTGTCACGCTGGTGGGTCTGTCACGCTGGTGGTCTGTCACGCTGGTGGGTCTGTCACGCTGGTGCGTCTGTCACGCTGGTGGGTCTGTCACGCTGGTGCGTCTGTCACGCTGGTGGGTCTGTCACGCTGGTGGGTCTGTCACGCTGGTGCGTCTGTCACGCTGGTGGGTCTGTCACGCTGGTGCGTCTGTCACGCTGGTGGGTCTGTCACGCTGGTGGGTCTGTCACGCTGGTGCGTCTGTCACGCTGGTGGGTCTGTCACGCTGGTGCGTCTGTCACGCTGGTGGGTCTGTCACGCTGGTGCGTCTGTCACGCTGGTGCGTCTGTCACGCTGGTGGGTCTGTCACGCTGGTGCGTCTGTCACGCTGGTGGGTCTGTCACGCTGGTGCGTCTGTCACGCTGGTGGGTCTGTCACGCTGGTGCGTCTGTCACGCTGGTGCGTCTGTCACGCTGGTGGGTCTGTCACGCTGGTGCGTCTGTCACGCTGGTGGGTCTGTCACGCTGCGTCTGTCACGCTGGTGGGTCTGTCACGCTGGTGGGTCTGTCACGCTGGTGCGTCTGTCACGCTGGTGGTCTTGTCACGCTGGTGCGTCTGTCACGCTGGTGGGTCTGTCACGCTGGTGGGTCCTGTCACGCTGGTGCGTCTGTCACGCTGGTGGGTCTGTCACGGCTGGTGCGTCTGTCCACGCTGGTGCGTCTGTCACGCTGGTGGGTCTGTCACGCTGGTGCGTCTGTCACGCTGGTGGGTCTGTCAACGCTTGTGCGTCTGTCCACGCTGGTGGGTCTGTCACGCTGGTGGTCTTCACGCTGGTGCGTCTGTCACGCTGGTGGGTCTGTCACGCTGGGCGTCTGTCACGCTGGTGCGTCTGTCACGCTGGTGGGTCTGTCACGCTGGTGCGTCTGTCCACGCTGGTGCGTCTGTCACGCTGGTGGGTCGTCACGCTGGTGGCGTCTGTCACCTGGTGGGTCTGTCACGCTGGTGCGTCTGTCACGCTGGTGGGTCTGTCACGCTGGTGCGTCTGTCACGCTGGTGGGTCTGTCACGCTGGTGGTCTGTCACGCTGGTGCGTCTGTCAAGCTGGTGCGTCTGTCACGCTGGTGGGTCTGTCACGCTGGTGCGTCTGTCAACGCTGGTGGGTCTGTCACGATGGTGCGTCTGTCACGCTGGTGGGTCTGTCACGCTGGTGGTCTGTCACGCTGGTGCGTCTGTCACGCTGGTGGGTCTGTCACGCTGGTGGGTCTGTCACGCTGGTGCGTCGTCAGCTGGGGGTCTGTCACGCTGGTGAGTCTGTCACGCTGGTGGGTCTGTCACGCTGTGGGTCTGTCACGCTGGTGCGTCTGTCACGCTGGTGGGTCTGTCACGCATGGTGCGTCTGTCACGCTGGTGGGCTCTGTCACGCTGGTGGAGTCTGTAACGCTGGTGCGTCTGTCACGCTGGTGGGTCTGTCACGCTGGTGGGTCTGTCACGCTGGTGCGTCTGTCACGCTGGTGGGTCTGTCACGCTGGTTGCGTTCTGTCACGCTGGTGGTCTGTCACGGCTGGTGGTCTGTCACGCTGGTGCGTCTGTCACGCTGGTGGGTCTGTCACGCTGTGCGTCTGTCACGCTGGTGGGTCTGTCACGCTGGTGCGTCTGTCACGCTGGTGCGTCTGTCACGCTGGTGGTCGTCACGCTGGTGCGTCTGTCACGCTGGTGGGTCTGTCACGCTGGTGCGTCTGTCACGCTGGTGGGTCTGTCACGCTGGTGCGTCTGTCACGCTGGTGGGTCTGTCACGCTGGTGCGTCTGTCACGCTGGTGCGTCTGTCACGCTGGTGGGTCTGTCACGCTGGTGGTCTGTCACGCTGGTGCGTCTGTCACGCTGGTGGGTCTGTCACGCTGGTGCGTCTGTCACGCTGGTGCGTCTGTCACGCTGGTGGGTCTGTCACGCTGGTGCGTCTGTCACGCTGGTGGGTCTGTCACGCTGGTGCGTCTGTCACGCTGGTGGGTCTGTCACGCTGGTGCGTCTGTCACGCTGGTGCGTCTGTCACGCTGGTGGGTCTGTCACGCTGGTGCGTCTGTCACGCTGGTGGGTCTGTCACGCTGGTGCGTCTGTCACGCTGGTGGGTCTGTCACGCTGGTGGGTCTGTCACGCTGGTGCGTCTGTCACGCTGGTGGGTCTGTCACGCTGGTGCGTCTGTCACGCTGGTGGGTCTGTCACGCTGGTGCGTCTGTCACGCTGGTGGGTCTGTCACGCTGGTGCGTCTGTCACGCTGGTGGGTCTGTCACGCTGGTGCGTCTGTCACGCTGGTGGGTCTGTCACGCTGGTGGGTCTGTCACGCTGGTGCGTCTGTCACGCTGGTGGGTCTGTCACGCTGGTGCGTCTGTCACGCTGGTGCGTCTGTCACGCTGGTGGGTCTGTCACGCTGGTGCGTCTGTCACGCTGGTGGGTCTGTCACGCTGGTGCGTCTGTCACGCTGGTGGGTCTGTCACGCTGGTGCGTCTGTCACGCTGGTGGGTCTGTCACGCTGGTGGGTCTGTCACGCTGGTGCGTCTGTCACGCTGGTGGGGTCTGTCACACTGGTGCGTCTGTCACGCTGGTGCGTCTGTCACGCTGGTGGGTCTGTCACGCTGGTGCGTCTGTCACGCTGGTGGGTCTGTCACGCTGGTGGGTCTGTCACGCTGGTGCGTCTGTCACGCTGGTGGGTCTGTCACGCTGGTGCGTCTGTCACGCTGGTGGGTCTGTCACGCTGGTGCGTCTGTCACGCTGGTGGGTCTGTCACGCTGGTGCGTCTGTCACGCTGGTGGGTCTGTCACGCTGGTGCGTCTGTCACGCTGGTGGTCTGTCACGCTGGTGGGTCTGTCACGCTGGTGCGTCTGTCACGCTGGTGGGTCTGTCACGCTGGTGCGTCTGTCAGGCTGGTGGGTCTGTCACGCTGGTGCGTCTGTCACGCTGGTGGGTCTGTCACGCTGGTGCGTCTGTCACGCTGGTGGGTCTGTCACGCTGGTGCGTCTGTCACGCTGGTGGGTCTGTCACGCTGGTGCGTCTGTCACGCTGGTGGGTCTGTCACGCTGGTGCGTCTGTCACGCTGGTGCGTCTGTCACGCTGGTGGGTCTGTCACGCTGGTGCGTCTGTCACGCTGGTGGGTCTGTCACGCTGGTGCGTCTGTCACGCTGGTGGGTCTGTCACGCTGGTGCGTCTGTCACGCTGGTGGGTCTGTCACGCTGGTGTGTCTGTCACGCTGGTGGGCTAGTCCTCTGCTGTGTCCAATATCCTCTATCAATGATTGCTTATTGATCAGCACGTGGAAAGGAAAAGTCAATACCACTGTTTAATGTTATAGAAGCAAATTAAGAGCAGCCTTCACCCTGATACGTCTTTGAAAAATACAATTTAATTTTAACTTGCCTACATTTTAAACGAATGGTCTTGTTTTTTAGTGTGTTAATAGAGATGCACATAGAGGTCTTCTTTTTTGGTCCTTTTCTTCTCTTGGATGTCTGCTTCTTATTCCACTAAGTATCTCTTTCAATTATTATACTTTTTATCCCCAGAAGTTCCATTTGATTCTTTCCCTTTTTTTGACCATTTCTTTAATAGATTTTAAAAATTCCTAAATATCTTTTCAAGCTCATATCCTGCTATAAACTAAATGTTTGTGTCCTCCCCAAATTCATATGTCAAAGTCCTAATCACCGATGTAATGGCATTTGGTGGTGGGGCCTTGGGAGGTAATTAAGTTTAGATGAAATCATGAGGGTGGAGCCCCCAGGATGCTATTAGTGTCCTTATAAGAAGAGGAAGAGACAACAGAGCTCTTGCTCGGTCTTTGCCATGTGAGGACACCACAAGAAGGCAGCTATCTACAAGTCAGGAACAAGACCCTCGCCAGACACCGAATCTGCCAGCATCTTGATCTTGGACTTTCCAGCCCCCAAAAATGTAAGAAATAAATGGTTAAGCCACCCAATGTATGGTATTCTGTTACAGCAGCCTGAGCTACGACATATCGCTAGCACCAAGAATAATGCTTGGTAAATAACAGGTGCTCAATAAACAGGCGCTGGATGAAAGAACACCTGTTACATGGCATCATGTGTGCATGAAGGCGGGGGGCCGATGGAGGGGAAAGTGCAGGCCCTCCTGTTGAGGACTCCATAGGGCTGAGGCAGGTGCAGCCACACTCACTGCTTACCATCTGTGGTTTCCTCATGTATAAACAAGGGATAATAATTATGTTTCCTTCCAGACAGTAGTGGGGAAATTGATTATGAATCACAGCAAACACCTATAACATTGCCTGGCAGAACTTACTAAGTGCAAACTCATTAGTATACTATATATTACTATAATACCAGTAACTATTTTATTTTTGTTACAGTTATTGTTGTTATACACCAGGCTCTGCACTACATACAATTCATCTTATTTAAACCCTTATAACCACCCAAAGCAATGGACATCATTAGCCACATTTAACATGAAGAAATGGAGACTGTGAGAAGCTAGGTAACTTCCTTTTGTTCAAAAAACGGTAGCTAGAGTGATTATTATGTTCCTAAGTACTGTAAGAGTGAGACCAAGTTCTGTGAGGGGTGAGGAGAAAAGGATGGTTTTCCATAGGAGACCACGTGTGATGCTGCCCTTCACACAGAATTGCTTCATTATCCTCTCCTCTAAACTTCCAGTGCCCTGTGGCCTGGGCAGCTTTGTCCTGCACAGATGGGGTCAGCACTGTTGAGTGACATGTCCAGGCCCCCAGCATAGTCAGAGCCCACGTCTGTATGACAAGATGAGGCTCCCTCCCTGCCCAGGTGCCTTGGCATACTCAGCAGTGGAGACACCAGTGGCCTTTCAGAAACCAAACGTGGCCTGGAGTGAGCCAAGGCAGGGTGTGGAGTGGGGTGGGGGTGAGAGAGAGGAAGGCGTAGGCAACTTGGCAAAGCAAGCGGCAGGAGGGCTGGGGACAGTTCTGTGTAGGAGAGGCCCTGGCCAGGTGCTCTTGGGGAAGGAGACTGATATGGTTTGGCTGTGCCCCCATGCAAATCTCATCTTGAATTGTTACTCCCACAATTCCCACGCGTTGTGGAGGGACCTGGTGGGAGGGAATTGAATCATGGGGGAAAGTCTTTCCCATGCTGTTCTCACCATAGTGAATAAGCCTCATGAGAGCTGATGGTTTTATAAAGAGGAGTTCCCTGGCACAAGTTCTTTCTCTTTGGCTGCTGCCATCCATGCAAGACGTGACGTGCTCTGCCTTGCTTTCCGCATTGCTTTCTGCCTTGCTTTCTGCGGTGATTGTAAGGGCTCCTCAGCTATGTGGAACTGTACGTCTATTAAACCTATTTTTCTTCCCAGTCTTGGGTATGTCTTTATCAGCAGCATGAAAAAGTACTAATACAGAGACTCTGTCCTGGAGGTGCAGGCTGTGTAGAGGAAGTCAGGGAGAGGGATCTGAACCTTGCACCCAGCTCCCAGGCTGCAGAGCTCAGTGACCCTCTGTACTAGAGCAGGCGTCTTCCATTTCCTTCAGGGTCTGTTGGGCCCCAGCTGAGTTTCCATGACCTCCAGCAACTCCAGTCTTGGTGTTTTTTGTTTTGTTTTAAGCAACTACAAAATGCTTCCTGTATGTTGTTTCCAGTTTCCCCAGGAATGAATCTCAATTGGGCTTGGAAGCCACAGATAAGGTGATCTTTACCTAATATGGCTGCGATTTCAAACTTCCTGTGGAGCATGAGACCAAACTGCATCAGAGCAGGATTCTGCACACTTGAAGATCATCCTTTGTCAGGTCACAGAACCTCTGTTGTATACAGGGACAAAAGGTGAACATTCCCAGAAATGTTCATGTCCCAGAATTCAGAAAGGTGCCTCCCTAAGCTTCCACTTCTCACCAATGCAAAGGTTGAAGCTCTTGGGTGTTGAGAGGGTTGGTCCCTGGTACCCAGCTGGTGGTTGTCGGAGGGGTGGGGGACAGTGTTCTGCCTCTTAAAACTGAGTTCATTGAGCTGCATCCATCACTATGCCCTGGATGTGTGTCCCTGCCGGCCTTTGTCACCATTTGTGTGATGGAAGGACCAGAAGCCAGGCACCCTGCAAGGTGCTGGGGACACAAAGATGATCACAATGCAGTTCCTGCCTCAAAGAGCACCCAAGTGGTGAGGGCTACAGCCAAGGAGATGCTTCCAACGTGGGTGATGGGAGTGGGGTGGAGGGTTATCTGGCTGGGTTAGTGGAGCCCATTGTGGTTTCTCCTTCCAATCTTTACTTTTCCTTTCCAGCAGGCATCGCAACCCATGGCATTGGAAATTGCACATTTATCTGTTATTTAATTTGCCTCCTTCCCTTAGCTATGAGCTCCCTGGAGGGAGCGACAGATTCTGTTTAGTGCGTGACTATAGTCCTTGTGTTTAGCACATGCTTGGCACACGGCTAGTACATAATTGGCTTCCAGGACACTTTTGGATAATGAATGAATGAACAAAGTTGGGGGGATGGTGGGCATGGAATGAAGGTGTAGCCAGGAAGGGTTTGGGGGGTAGCGATGGTGGTGACTGGGCTCGGATAAGACTGAACCAGTGAGGAGGATGCTTTGCAGGTGCATGTGACATGTGGATGGGTGGGTATGGCATGAGAACCTGGGGTGCTTGGGTGAGGCCAGTATGAGAACCCTGAGGTGTTGCTTTCTTTTCGTAGAATGTTCTCATTTGCATTTCAACCCATCTGTTTGAAATCTTTCTCCCTTTCAAAACCCAGGCTGATTGCTGTTCCTCCCGACAGCTATGTTAACCCTCAGAATGAAGTACTTGGGCTGAGGTGTGGGATGGGGTCCCACGACCTGTGGCTTAAGCAACTATGGAATGGGAACCGGAGGCTTAAGTCTTGCCTTGGTCCCATTCTCTCCTGCAGCTGTTTTGCCATGGGTAGAGGGACTACATGTTCCCCTGGGAGCCCTTGGGTCCTGAGAGAAGAGGCTGTAGCAGGTGCTGACTCGCAGTGGGGCTGTGGACCTTCGAGCCTCATCTGCTGGTGATGACTCCAGCAATGTGTCTGCCACAGGACAGTCCACACCTAGGAGTGACCATGTTGTCTCGATTTAGTCCTCCCGCTCCTGGATCATGCTATGCATATTATCCATACATTAGGAGAACATCAATAGTATTTGCTTAGTTCTTATTTTGCTGAGTCTTCCCATTATAAAATATGGTGATATAAAAATGCTAAAATTATCAACAGGAAACATGATATTCAACCTAACCCATTAATCAAAGACATGAATATTCTCTAAGGAGAACCAAGCTTTCTATAGATACGGATTTGCAGAGCTGTCCCTTCCCCTCTCCTTTTTTTTTTTTTCCTATTTTTTTAAATTATAATACTACTGCTGGTAAGAGAGCACTAAGATTCTGAGTCACTTCTAATGAGTGGGCAAATTACCACAATCTTTCTGGAGGGCAATGAGGTGATTTGCAAAGAGAGTCTCAAAAGTGTCTCTACCCTTTAACCTAGTTATTCTAGAATGGATCCTAAGGCACTCATTCTCAATTCAAAACAACATTTTATGCACACAGGCTTTTATCACAGTATTATTTTGAATAGTGAAAGATTCTTACTCTTCAGAATACCCATTATCACTAAAATAGTGAAGCTGTAGTCCAACCACTTCATGGAAATATTATGAAGCAATTTAAAATGGTGGTTGCAACTTTTAAAATTGTATGGAAGATTCCAAAGTGAGGTCCTTGGATTCTAAATACCATTCTTGGCTGGGTGCAGTGGCTCACGCCTGTAATCCCAGCACTTTGGGAGGCTGAAGTGGGCGGATCACTTGAGGTCAGGAGGTCAAGACCAGCCTGGCCAACATGGTGAAACCCCATCTCTACTAAAAATACAAAAATTAGTTGGGTGTGGTGGTACGTGCCTGTAGTCCCAGCTACTTGGGAGGCTGAGGCACAAGAATCATTTGAACCCAGGAGGTGGAGGTTGCAGTGAGCCGAGATCACACCACTGCACTCCAGCCTAGGTGATAGAAGGAGACTCTGTCTCAAAAAATAATAATAATAAATAAGTAAAATGGTGGTTAGCAACCTAAAAAATTGTATGGGAGATCCTCAAGTGAGGCCCTTAGATTCTAAATACCATTCTCTGCTAAAAGGAATCACAGGGTTTTCTGCAGAAATGGCTGATTCCAGGTCTAGAGAAGGGAAGAACTAGATTAGACTGGAACATCTTGGCATGCAAAGAAGCAAAGTAAAGAAAGCAAAGAAGTGCTTGAAAACTAATGGGGAGAGAGGTGAGGCCACAGGTTGAAGGGGCTCCCACTGGCCAAATCTGGGACAATTTAAATATCAACAATGGTGGTGCAGTGGCTCACATCCGTAACCCCAATACTTTGGGAGGCCGAGGTGGGAGGATTACTTCAGCCCAGGAGTTGAAGACCAGCCTGGGAAACATAGTAAGACCCCATCTCTACAAAAAAAAAAAAAAAAGCTGGGTGTGGGGGTGCACACCTGTGGTCCCAGCTCAGTTGGGGTGGGAGGATTGCTTGGTCCCGGAAGGTTGAGGCTGCAGTGAGCTGTTATCATGCCACTGTACTCCAGCCTGGGCAACAGAGCAACATCCTGTCTCAAAATAAATATATATATAAGAATAATGAGGATAATTATTTTAACATATTTAATTTTTAAAAAACAATCTGTAAGTACATAGTGATAGTATTTTTATTTTTATTTTTTATTTTTATTTTTTTTGAGACAGAGTTTCACTCTTGTTGCCCAGGCTGGAGTGCAATGGCGTGATCTCGGCTCACTGCAACCTCACCTCCTGGTTCAAGCAATTCTCCTGCCTCAGCTTCCTCTGAGTAGCTGGGATTACAGGCATGCGCCACCACGCCTGGCTAATTTTGTAGTTTTAGTAAAGACGGGGTTTCTCCATTTTGGTCAGGCTGGTGGCAAACTCCTGACTTCAGGTGATCTGCCTGCCTCGGCCTCCCAAAGTGCTGGGATTACAGGCATGAGCCACCGCGCCTGGCTGTGATAGTATTTTTAAAAAGGGGGAGTAGAGAGAGAGAAAATAGCCAACTAACAATAGAAGGAATGATGATAGAACTAGAAAATCACCATTCTGCATCTAAATATAATTCAGACAAGGATCTGAATGCATTCTAAAATTGCTGAAAGTTTGTTAGGGAATAGGAAATTTGCAAGGTCGCAAGGTGTCACACATTTATTGACTAAAAAGGGGAAAATATACCTTTATAACAAAGAGAACTAGAAGAAACCATTTTAACCAAGTGATCAAAGTTAGCATCACTGACATTGCCTGCCTCTTGAAATGACGTAGTGATTCAACATCACCTACACAGTATTCTTTCCAAAGTGTTGAACTTGAATCTAATCACAAAGAAATAAACAAATTCTTATGTTATAACTGGCTCATACTCTTCAAAATATCAACATTTAAAGGACCAAAAAAGGGAAGAAAGAGAGCTGTTCTAGATAAAGGAGACAGAAGAGAATGATAATCCAATGCAATCTTGGGCTGGATCTTGGATCAGAAAATTAAAAGTAGCTCATAAAAACATTTTATATATGGACCAATTTAAATATGGACCATATATAATATCATTGCACAATGTTAGATTTGTCGGATGTGTTAATGATTTGGTTGTTACATAGGAGGCTACTTTATTCTTAGGTCCAAGCTGGAATATCCTGGGATAAAGTGTCATGAGGTCTATAATTCACCTTAAGTTATTCAGAAAAAACCAGAACAGCTGGGGCAAAATGTTAACAATGAAGTCTAAGTGAGGGGCATACGGATATTCGTTGTGTTATTTTTTCAACTTGTCTGTAATTTTTTTTTTTCTTTTGAGACAGAGTTTTGCTGTCACCCAAGCTGGAGTACAATGGCACAATCTCAGCTCATTGCAACGTCTGCCTCCCACGCTCAAACAATACTCCCACCTCAGCCTCCTGAGTAGCTGGTACTACAGATGCGTGCCACCATGTTCAGTTAATTTTTTAACTTTTTTTTGGTAGAGACAGGGTTTCATCATGTTGACCAGGTTGGTCTTGAACTCCTGGGCTCAAGCAATCCACCTGCCTTGGTCTCCCAATGTTTGCTGAGATTGCAGGCCTGAGCCACTCCACCTGGCCTTCATGTTTATTTTCATAAACATGTTAGAAAGTTTGTGGGAGGTATTTACTGTAATACTGTTATATTGTTACATCAACAATGGATACATGGATACGTATCCAAATGAATATGCAATTCCATATTCCATTGTATGCAATACGAAGATACATATCCATGATCTGGATGACTGGTGTTTTAATTCAGCTTCTGTTCCACCTTCTCCACCCAGTAGCACCCTTATTTTCTTTCTTCTTTTTTTTTTTTTGAGAGGTAATTTCGCTCTTGTTGTCCAGGCTGGAGTGCAGTGGCACGATCTCAGCTCACCACAACCTCTGCCTCCTGGGTTCAAGCGATTCTCTGCCTCAGCCTCCTGAGTAACTGGGATTACAGGCATGCACCACCACACCTGGCTAATTTTTTTTTTTTTTTTTTTTTTTTTTTTTGTATTTTTAGTAGAGATGGGGTTTCTCCTTGTTGGTCAGGCTGGTCTTGAACTCCCAACCTCAGATGATCTGCCTGCCTTGGCCTCCCAAAGTGCTGGGATAACAGGTGTGAGCCACTGCTCCCGGCCCCCTTATCTTCTTTTAGTGCTCAGCTCTCCCCCTTTTGGCTCATGAGGTCTAGATAGGGCATATGAACCACATCCACCTATCCCCAGGGACTGGTAGGCACATGTCTTAAGTTAGTCCAACCAGAGCCAACAGACACCAAGCCCAGGGCTTTTTGCCGGACATACTGGGAAAAGGCAGTATACTTTTCCCCAGAGGCCACCAAGCTGACTAGATGTGAACCGAACGATGTGGTCATCTTTGGGAAGTAGCTGCCTGTGAATTAAGCTGACACAACAAAGAGCTAAAAGGAGAAAGTTTGCAGTGTTTGAGCCACTGAATGTAAACATACCTGAAGTTAGGTGAAACTGGCTTTCCCTGCCAGTGTCAGTTGTGTATTTCCTGCTTAAAACCTGAGGAGTCCTGACCACTGCAGGATGGAAATGCGTAGAAAACGTAGATTCCTCCCACTGCATAACAAATTACCTCAAGTTCAGCAGCTTTGCTTAAAACAACACATACTTATTATCTCACAATTGCTGTGGGTGAGGAATCTGGGCATAGTTTAACTAGGTTCCTTGTTTTTGGTTTCACAAGGCCACAACTAAGATGTCAGCCAGGCCTGTAGTCTCGTCCAGAGGCTCAACTGGGGAAGAATCTGCTTCCAAGTTCATTCAGATTGCTGGCAGACTTCCTTTCCTTGCACTTGTATTATTGAGGGTCCAGCTTTTTGCTGGCTGTCAGCTGGAGGCTGCCTAAGGCCCTAGACACTGCCCATAGTCTTTTGCCACATGGACTCCCCCACATGGCTGCTCACTTCATCAAGCCAACAGAAGATGTAATCCTCTACAACATAATATAACCATGACCCTGACAGCCTATCACCTTTGCCATAGAATGTAACCCAGTCTTAGGAGTGACATCCCTTCACATTTGCCATATTCTATTGGTTAGAAGCAAGTCACAGATCTCATGTGCACTCATAAGGAGGGAATTACATGAAGGCATGACCAGGAGGCAGGAGACTACCGGAGGTCAGGTAAGGGTCTGTTTACCACTGATGGGATGGGAAGAATCCACTTACCAACTGCTATTCCTGCCCTTACCCACTGCTAAGCACTCACTTACTGAGTACTTGTGAATACTAAGTAATGTACTCTGGTATTTATCCCCGTTCTTCCTAATAGTAGTTATCACTGGAAAATGGGAAGAAGGTGCAGTGCTGAAGAGCACTGGAACTTTCTGCTCTGCATATGGTATTGTTTGGGATCTTTACAGTGAGCATGTATTCATGTGTTATGTAATTTAAAAATGCAAATGAAAATCGTATATACATTATGGCTTCAACTAAAATCTGCTCCCTCTCCACTTCCAGATCTTCCTACATACATACACATTCACAATTGGAAAAAAAAAAAAAGACTGGAAGGAAACAGGCCAAATGGGACAACTCGTTAGTCTGGAGTGTTGGGTCTATGGGTGAATATGGGTGAATATTTTCTTCTTTTCTGTATTTCCCACAATTAAGGAATATAATTCAAATAATCAGAAGAAAAAAAACTCCAAGTGATTTGAAATGCTTTTTGCGTCCAATTTTATGGCCAAAAATAAAGAAAACCCTCCTGTTTACCTTCTGCAGAAAGGCAGTTTCCTGCTTGGGTGGCTGATGAAGTGTCTGTTCCAAGATCTCAAAGAAATAAATCAGATGTCAGCGGGGAACCCACACCTGCTTCCTCTCACACTGATAAAGAACAATTAACTGTCATTAGAACGTATCTGGCTTTGTCCCAAAACTAAGCACTATTTGAAAAAATATGGCAGGTTTTCTCCCTGCCTAAAAGCTACTGGAAGGTCCTAGTCAAGATGAGAAATAGAAGATTCTGTGCCAGACAGATTTGATACACTGACATGTTTAGTGACCAAATAGGCCAAACCTGTGGCTATGTGAAAACAAACAAAACATATGCTTGATCTCATTTCTACACTATTTGGAGGACCTTGATGGGTCTTTGGATCCGTCTGCTTGTCTGTAAAATTATAGAACTGAATATGAGGAGCTTCTATCAGAGCAGACTGAAGACCACACTTGTAGTCAAATAAACAAAACAAAACTATTAGGTTTATTAGACTTGCTGCAGCAAGGGAGACTGTGTACTCAAGAACATCTCAGTAACGGGAGATGATAGGGGCCTTTTAAATTTTTTTAAGAGATAGGGTCTCCCTCTGTTGCCCAGGTTGGAGTGCAGTGGTGTGACCATAGGTCACTGTAACCTCGAACTCCTGGGCTCAAGTGAACCTCCCACCTCAGCCTCCCAAGTAGCTAAGACTACAGGTGTGCACCACCATGCTAGGCTAATTTTTAAATTTTTTGTAGAGACATGATCTCGCTATATTGCCTAGGCTGGTCTGGGATTCCTGGACTCAAGTGACCCTCCCATCTCTGTCTCCCAAAGAGCTGGGATTATGAGCCCAGCTGATGGGCTTCTTAAAGGGTTTTGGCTTGTGTTGGAACATTATGAGGGAGAATAAGTAATGGGGGCCAGTTCTGGGATGGATGTTGTCGAGAAGCAGGGACAATTTGGTGACAGAGTAGCTCAATCATTGTTATCTAGAGGGTTAAAATGGGGCTCGAGTTGTTATTGGCAAAGCAGCAGCAGTTGTTCAGAAAGGGGCGATGCTCATTAGAAGAAGGGAGTGTTTAGTAATTTTTGTGCTCCCAAGACTGGCCTTGTCAATGTCATTCTGAGTATTGTTTATATTATGCTGGACACATGGTTGATTGTCTAGCAGGGCCGCTTTTCACTATCTCAGCTTCATTTGGCTTTATAAACATGCCATCCAATAAAACTCAAATTGGAATGCACTTTACAACATAGAAAATGCTCTTTTTCCCTATGGGGCACTTATTTGTGATGGTGGCATTTTCTCCATTTTTAACAAGGAAATTGAGGGTCAGGGATGGTAAGTGGCTTCTAAGGACCACAGCTACTTAAGCCATCAAGTCAGAAAATAGTAGCATTCAGTTCTAAGTTAGTCCTGGTTTTGAAAATTGTTCATCCGACAAATCTGCACTGAGCACTTACTAGGTTCCTTGCACTACTCTGAGCTCTGAAGAGACAACTGTGATAGAGTTGAAATGTCAAGCCTGGAGTCCAGCTGGTGGGGTGGAAAGTGAAGAGGCAGCCCTGTGAAGCACAAGGACTGTGATGAGGGTATTGTGGGAGCTCCTCACCAGGGAGGGATGCCATGCCCATATTCTACAGCTGTTGTAACAAATTTCCACAAACTTTGTGGCTTAAAACAACATGAATTTATTATCTTGCAGTTCTAGAGAGCATAAGTCTGGAGTAGGTTTCACTGGGCTAAAATCAAGGTGTCAGCAGGGCTGCATTTCTTTGTAAAGGCTTTAGGGGAGAATCTGTTTCCTCATCTTTTTCAGCTTCTAGAGGCCTCCTGCAGTCTGTGGCTCAGAGCCCCTTCCTTCCTCCACCTTCAAAGCCAAGAACAGCATTGCTGCAACCTCTGCTTCCCTTGTCACATCGTCTCTTGATTCTTCTGCTTCCTTTTCCATCTTTTAAGGATCCTTGTAGAGTAATTCAGGAAAATCTCCATATTTTGTGATCCTTAACCATATTGGCAACACCCCCTTTGCCTTGTAAGATGACATATTTACAGGTTTCAGTGACGAGGGCAAAGAAGGGCACAAGCATCTTTGTGGGGGAGCATCATTCTGCCTACAAACACCCAGGCTACTATTTTTTTTCTTTTTGCAGGGAAAGATGGAGTTCTGATTTCACCAAGTGGCATCTATGCTGACATTAGCAGGGGACAAAAGTCAAGAAGGAAAGGTCTGGCAGGAAGCAGGAAGAAAGCTTGGTTAGTGCACTGGTGGACACACTAGTCAGCTATTGTTAGCTATTCCTCCTAATTTCAGGAATCCACAAAAGCAAAGATTTACTTTTCATTCCAGCCACATGTCCACTGTGGACATGCTTCATTCCAGGGCCTAGGCTGAAGGACAGCTCCTATCTGGGACATGCTAAACTCATGCAGGGGGAACAAGTTAGGTATCAGAGCCACAGATGACTCTTAAAGCTTCTGCTGAGGAAGGGAACTGTTTCACTAATATTTCCCCACTAGTATTTGGCTGGTGAGTCAAAGCAAGTCAGGTCATGTGGCCAAGGCTGATATCAGTGAGACAGGAAGTGGGACAGGCAGTAATAATCAGAACAGTAATAGGCTAGTATAGTGGTCAAGAGACGAGGGTAGAATGAGATGTGGGGAGTGGCTTGAAAGTCATGGGGTAGTGAGGGTCAGGTCACGCATGACTTTAAAAACCAGTTTCCTTTTCACAATAGCCAAAACATAGAATCAACCTAAGTGCCTATTTATGGATGAATGGATAAAGAAAATGTGGTATATACACACAATGGAATATTACTCAGCCATAAAAAGAATGAAATCCTGTCATTTGTAGCAACATGGATAGAACTGGAGGTCATTATGTTCAGCAAAATAAACCAGGCACAGAAAAACAAATATTGCATGTACTGACTCATATGTGGTAGGTAAAAAATTGGATCTCATGAAGATAGAGAGTGGACTGGCAGTTACCAGAGACCAGGAAAGGTAGAGGGGAGGAGGGAATGAAGAGAGGCCAATTAATGGATACAAATAGTTGATGGAATAAGACCCACTGTTTGATAAATCCATAGGGTGACTATAGTTCACAATAATCTATTTTACATTTTTAAATGGCTAGGATATTTAGAGTATTTCCAGCATAAAGAAAAATAATTAAGGTGATGAAATGTCCCAATGACACTAATCTTTACAAATTATGTGAATGTATTAAATTATCACAGGTACCCCAATAATACGTATTGATTTAAAATTTTAATAAAAATCCAGGTTTCGTTTGTTAGAATGTAGGCTCCATGAGGGCAGGAAACAGGTCTCTGCCTTATCATTCTAGCCCAGTGTTTCTCAATTTTTTTCATTATTACTACCTGTATGTCTTTTTTACATTACTATCTGTATGACTACTGTATGTCTTTTTTATTTTTTCGAGACAAGGTTTTGCTCTGCTGTCCAGGCTGGAGTGCAGTGGCATGATCACAGCTCACTACAGCCTCAACTTCCCAGGCTCAAGTAAAACTCCCACCTCAGCCTACTGAGAAGCTGGGACTATAGATGCATGCCACCACAACCGGCTTTCATTTTTTTTTTTTTTTTTTGGTAGAGATGGGGTTTCACCATGCTTCCCAGGCTGGTTGTGAACTCCTGAGCTCAAGCAATCTGCTTATCCTGGCTTCCCAAAGTACTGGGATTATAGGCATGAGCCACCATGCCCAGCCCACACGTACAATCCTAATACCACAGATATACTGTTACATACTGCATGCATATCTGGGCTCTTTATGCATGCAGTATGTAATGATGAAAACAGTAAGGTATCTTTACCCTCCTAGGAAATTTAACCCCCTTGGGGGTGACATCACCTATGTTGAGAATATGTGTTCTAGTCCTAATTAAGTTTTAATTCTTTGATTCAAGTGACTTGTGCCATGTTTATGAATTAAAGCAAATTGCTAGTAGCTAAGTTTATTTGCAGATGGTGTCTTTGGAAGTGATTAGCTCCTAAGGATGGATTAAGAATGGGGTAAGTGCCCATAAAAGAGGCCCCAGACAGGAGAATCGTGTGAACCTGGGAGGTGGAGGTTGCAGTGAGCCAAGATCGCGCCACTGCACTCCAGCCTAGGCGACAGAGCAAGACTCCGTTTCAAAAAAACAAAACCAAACAACAACAAAAAAGAAGCCCCAGAGAGATCCCTCGCCCCTTCTGCCATGTGAGGTTACAGTAAGAAGACTGTCTACGAGCAAGAAGACCCTCACTAGACACCAAATCTGCTGATGCCTTCATCTTGGACTTCCCAGTCTCCAGAACTGTGAGAAGTAAACCTGTGTTGTTGATAAGCCAGTCTATGTTCTTTTGTTATAGCAGCCAAAACAGACTAACAAAACTATGAATATCTATGGCCAGCAATATCTTCAGGCCATCTTTTGCTTTTAAATTCTTATGGCTTTTCCCATTTTGAGGGAAGCCCTGCCAAGCTGCTCGATCTAAATCCACACTGTTGTCAACATACCTGGCCAGTTGCAATTTCTCTTCTTTACTATGGTTTTAGAAACCAGATGAGCTGTATAAATAGGATAGATGCTGAGTGAAGGTCTAGGAAGCTCTAAAGACTCGTGCACGAGCTGAGTGCTTTGCCCGATTCAGTGAAGTTCAGTGAACATCAAGTGCAGGCCAGTTATGTGCCAGACACTGTTCTAGGCACTGGGGATACGACAGTGGCTAAAAAAGCAATGTCATTCCCCTCAGGAGATCAGAAAGGTTCGAAGCCATTTCAGATTATGAGTTCTGGCAGCATGAGAGTGGTGGTGAGTCACACTAAGGTTGGTCAAAGGATGGAAGATGTTTGCCTTCAGACACGAAGGGCTCTACTCTTGATTTCATTTTTTGGTTCGTCCCTGACTTGAATAAAGATGAGTTGACTGTGAATGTGGAGACCAAAAGTTTTTGGGGAATCTACAAATTCACGGATTTGGTGTTCTTAATACATAGCAAAGTACCTCCTCAGGTATAGCTTGTTCTCCACAAAATGAATTATTACTATTCAGCATTTGCATGTGGAACAACTGCAGTCTGTAGATGCCCAAACATAGATTTTTAAAGGTTTTCTCTATTTAAAGAAGGTAGGGTTCAGGGGCAGATGGGGTTACCAAGCAGAAACAAAAAGCGATTTTTAATACAAAGTCCTAACGCTGGCCTACTGGTCCCTACAGGGTTGGCTCCACCTTCCTCCTCTCCTCCTCTTGTCCCCTTCCAGCCACTCCGGCCTTCCTGCCAGTCTAGTTCTCCAACACACTAAGCACATGCGCACTCAGAGGCTTTGTGCTTCTTGCTGAACCTACTGCGTAGAAATCCCACCCTGTATTTCACATGGCCCACCATCTTCATGCTCTGCCTGCAGAGAGAACTTTGCTGGTTACCCTCCAACCTACTCACTACCTTCACCCCATTCTATTTTTCTTCATACACTTAACGCTGAGTGACGCGATGTGTATGTTTGTAGTCTTGTCTTTCCCACTTCAGTGAAAGCTCCACAGGGACAGGGACTTTGTGGCTGCTGACCACTCTATCCCCAGTTCCAGTGGCTAGTACAAAGCGTCCTCATAATTCAAATTACTTTGCAGTCTTATCGTGATTTAAAACAAAATTATTTCACTACCCACTTTTCTCCTTGAGACATCTTCTATAAATAAGCCTTCCATATGTAGCATGCTTGTCGCTCCAGTGTGCTTATGAAAGAGTTTCACTTATTTTGAGGTGTTTGTGTGTTTTTATTGTGTCTAGAAAGCAGATAGTCGATTAGAAGTACGGAAGTTTGGGGCTGGGCGCGTTGGCTCATGCCTGTAATACCAGGACTTTGGGAAGCTGAGGAGAGCGGATCACCTGAGGTCAGGAGTTTGAGAACAGCCTGGACAACGTGGCAAAACCCCGTCTCTACTAAAAAAATACAAAAATCAGCTGGGCATGGTGGCAGAGACCTGTAATCCCAGCTACTTAGGAGGCTGAGGCAGGGAGAATTACTTGAACCCGGGAGGCGGAGGTTGTGGTGAGCTGAGATCGCGCCACTGCACTCCAGACTGGGCGACAGAACAAGACTCCGTCCCCCGCCCACCAAAAAAAGAAGTATTAAGTTCAGAATCATTTAACTCATGTTCTTCTCATTTGGGAAAGAATAGAAATATAGTATCAGTCTCAATGTGTGCAGAACAGCCACAAAGACACCCTTCTCAAGTTATTTCTTTTTTCTGGCCAGTTAGAGTCTGAAGTCCCTTAGGTCTTTAGTCCTTAACTACCCCTTAGGCTTTACCAGTCCTTTCCTTCTACTTCCTACCAGACCAAGACACCCATATCGGCCTTTTCCAACACTCAGCTGGCCTATTATACCAGGGAGCTGGAGTCCAGCAAGACATATTTAAGCAGCTTCCACCTCCCTGCCCCACAGGGTGAGATGGGTCTTAGTTTTAAGGTAAAGCTGAACTGCCCTGACCAGACATTCTATTCCCTCATTTACAGAGTTAACAGGGAAAGCCTATTTCCACCATATTTTAATAAAATCCATGCTTTTTCTTCAAAGTTTTTGTTCCATAGAAATAAATATGGCATTTTCTTTTTATTATTTTAAAATGTGTTACCCAGGCTGGTTTCAAATTCCTGAGCTCAAGCAATCCTCCCACCTTGGTCTCCCAAAGTGCTAGGATTACAAGTGTTAGCCAGCACGCCTGGCCCAAACTGGTATTTTTCAGCAAGCAGAAAGTCTAGAGAAAGGGAAATTTTAGAATAATCTTATTTTCCAATTGACAACTATAAATAAAAAGAAGAGCTCTGATAATATATATGTATGTGTAAATCTATGCATACAACTGACAGTGTCTTTAAATAAATACATTGATTTGAGAAGGAAAAACTCCGCTCTCATGCAACCCCTTTAGTTAGGTCAAGAAAGCTTTGTGTCATCTGAGGATAAGTGAATGGTAGCACGTTAAAAAACTGCCTAGTTTGTTAGTAGTCAAGATTCCTGAAACTGAAACCCAATTAAATATTTAAGTAACTGCAGAAAAACAATCCCGGAAGCACGCTGTCAAACTATTTTCAAAGCCAAGAATGTTTAAAGACTGAACAAAGGACTTAGAGACAGCTCAACAAAAGCCAGGAGGACATCCACGGAGATGGAAAGTTTGGCAACACCTGATGATGAAGCATGTGCTGTTTTCTGTTTGAAGTCTGTAACCTGGTTTTAATCATTTTCCAGAAGTACTTCCAAATCAGAAGAGAGGGGAAAAAATACCAAACCTTTAAAATATATTAACAAGGCCAGACGTGGTGGCTCACTCCTGTAATCCCAGCACTTTTGGAGGTCGAGGTGGGCAGATCACCTGAGGTCAAGAGTTGGAGACCAACCTGGCCAACATGGTGAAACCCCATCTCTACTAAAAATACAAAAATTAGCCAGGCGTGGTGGCACATGCCTGTAATCCCAGCTACTCGCGAGAATGAGGCAGGAGAATCACTTGAACCCAGGAGGCGGAAGGTGCAGTAAGCCAAGATCACAACACTGCACTCCAGCCTAGATAATGTGGGACTCTGTCTCAAAAATAATAAAAAATAAAATAAAATAAAATAAAATATAAAATAAATAAAATAAAATAAATAGAATAAAATAAATAGAATAGAATAAAATAAAATATATTCACAAGACTAAACTGTTACTTTATTCTGTTTGAGAGCAACCCTGATTTAACAGCTTAGACAGTAATGGGCTACCACACCTGAGTAAGACTGTGCCGTAAATCCTAGACAGACTTAGTCATGTGCCGCTACCTCCAATCCCAGCATCTGCTTTCATATGATGGGGAACTTGCTGCATTTTTCACCCATGCCAAGTTGAAAAAAAAGGCCCAAACATACCTAAGAAGACCTTTAAAACTTCATTTTCCGATGAAAAATAAGAAACATACGCATCTAATAGTGTACCAGAACCTCTGAAGCATTTATAGGGCTCCTATGTCAATTAAAGTCATGATGGAGACAAAAGAGTAGAAACTTCAGTCAGGCTTTCGGTGAGGTACCAAGCAGACTGCTTCCAAGATGTTCCCCCTGATAGGAAGGACTAAGCCCTTGCACAGCCCAAGATCCACATATATTAATTACCTATGAAGAGAGTAGCCGGGTGACAGAATGACTTAAGAATTCAGAAATGTACAGTGGCTTATGCTTGTAATTCCCACACCTTAGGAGGCCGAGGTGGGAGGACTGCTTGATGCCAGGAGTTTGAGACCAATCTGGGTAACATAGTGAGACCCTGTCTCCACAAAGAAAAAAAGAAAAAAGAAAGAAAGAAAAAAAACTGAGCCAAGCGTGGCGGTGCATGCCTGTAGTCACAATTCCTTTTGAGGCTGAGGTGGGAGGACTGCCTAAGCCCAGGAGTTTGTGGCTGCAGTGAGCTATGATGGTGCCCCTGCACTCTACCCTGGGTGCCACAGTAAGACCCCATTTCTAAAAATTAAAAAAAAAAGAGAGAAAGTTTAAATCAAGTTGGAGGATGTATAGATATAAAAATTAATTCAACATGGATCATAAACTTAAATGGAAAACCTAAAAGCATAAAATTTCTAGATGAAATGATAGAGAAAATCTTCGTAACCTTGGGTTAGGCAAAGGTTTCTGTGATAGGAAGACAAAGTATGAACAAGAAAATTATAAAACTGACAAATTGGACACCTCAAAATTTAAAACTGCTCTTTGCTGGGTGTGGTAGCTTAAGCGTGTAATCCCAGCTACTTGGAAGCCTAAGGCAGGAGGATCACTTGAGTCCAAGAGTTCGAGGCTGCAGCTAGCTATGATTGTGCCACTGAACTCCAGCCTTGGGGACAGAGTAAGACTCTGTCTCTTTAAAAAATAAAAAATAAAAAAAGAATTCAGACATGTGGATGAAACTCAAAACAAATACATTGGACCCAATGTAAAAGAGACAACACAATGGACATTTTCAAACAAAATGTCTCATTTTGAAGAATATCTCTGCACTAGAGTACCTTAAAAAAGCACAGGTTGCTAAGGCAGATTTGATACCTAAATGCTACAAGCAGGGGTTATGAGTATCATGAGCTAATCCAATGTATAGGCTGGAGAAAAGGAAAAAGGGAGGAGGAAGTCAATGAGTGAGTGAATAAGAATCCAAGGAAGACAGCACAGGGAGATGGAAAGGGGAAGACAGGAGCATCCACTGGAAAGAAGTGGCAAACACTAAGAATTACTTACAAGTGACTTCAGCTACTTTCTGGTTCTATACACTAAAGTCCACCTGGAAAGGTGTTGTTTAATGGGGATGAAAAACCATTATTTTAGAAAAGAAAAATGCACATTTTTCTTTTATTTATGTATTTATAAAAAGATTTACACCAATCAGGCCTATAACATGTAAAAAGTAAATCTCCTTGCAAAGTTAAATATATGAAAATCCAAAAGCAGACTGAATTATCAAAAAAGAAAACTTTTTATTTTTGTCACTAAATACAATTAGTTTCCCTGATTATAACCCATAATCAATGTCACCTAACATACAGATGGTCTGTACAGAGATAAACAACCCCAGCAGCTTTCTCTACATATATATTAAGACCACTGAACTCAGAAAAAGCAGAGCTGAGCTTGTTAAATTATTGTCTGTTTTAGAAACTCTTACCATTTAAAGGAAATAGGAAGATTTAGGTGGAATACTTGTATAATAACTTAAAAAGTTAAAAGCTTATAGTGATAAAATAATCTTGTGCACTGTTCTCAGAAATTTTAGGCAACTGGCCTTCTTGCAGATCCCAAGTCTACAAAAAGACAACCAATCACTGCAACAACTGGGCTTGGTTCATTTGCCATATGGTTGGTCGTGGTGCATTTCTGGTGTATAAGTCAACAGAACAATCATGACCCAGAGGTGGAGCAAAGCCTAGAGAAAGAAAAAGCAATTTGTGGATTAGCCAATAAACCAATCTTTACCAAAGGCCCACTGTACACTGAGGGCAGGCATTATGTCTTACCTGCCTCTGTATCCCCTATGGGACACATGAAGGAATGAATGAAACAAACAACTAAATGAGCTCAGTGCAATGGAGGGTAATAAAGACTTGCTACTCCTACAGAATTCAGTTGAGAGGAGTAAGCCCTGAACTTCAACACATTCACAATATGCACGTGTATGCAAAATAATCAATCAGGTGATTATAATGCAGAGTGATTAAAACTGCTAGATACACATGAAGTTGGTTAGAAAACATTTTTAGAACAGTTATAGTTGGTATTTTGAAAGAGAGTTTAACCAATGTTTGGTGAAGAAGAGATGGGAAAATATTCTAGATAGGAATAAAGTGTCAGGTTTCAGAGGCTGACCTAGGGCCCAGAACATGATCCACAGTGACAAATTTAATTCCCTCATGGCAGTACTGAAATGATACAAGATTCCATTCGTTCTTGTCGCCCAGGCTGGACTACAAAGCCTCACCACTTTGTAGTGTGCCAGAGATCACATCTCCTGGGCACTATCTCATGACAGTGCCTGTGTTACTCATAATCACTAACACCTGGGAAATCAACCCCTCTGGGGCATATTCTGAATGCTTTCTGATGGCATTCAATTTTTTTTGTACTCCCCATGCTTTTCTTCTTAAAAACTTGTTATTATGCTAGGTGCAGTAGCTCATGCCTGTTATCTCAGCACTTTGGGAGGCTGCGGCGGGCAGATCACTTGAGGTCAGGAGTTCGAGATCAGCTTGGCCAACAGAGTGAAAACCCATTTCCTAAATACACAAAAATTGCCAACATAGTGAAAACCCATCTCCTAAACATACAAAAATTCGCTGGGTGCAGTGGCGCGTGCCTGTACCCCCAGCTACTCAGGAGGTTGAGGCAGGAGAATCGCTTGAACCCGGGAGGCGGAGATTGCAGTGAGCCAAGATCATGCCACTGCACTCCAGCCTGGGTGACAGAGCAAGACTCAGTCTCAGAACACAAAACAAAACAAAACAAAAATACAAAACCTGTTATTTAAAGGAATAACTCTTCCCTCTAGTGGATCACAGAGAAATTTCTTTTTAAAGAAAAGACATTTCATTTCGTTTTAAAGAAGTTTCTTTTCAAGAAAACAGCCCATCTTAATTCAACCCAACTACTTTTAGACATACCCACTCCAAATAGTAGCCTTCTTAGGCACACAGTACAAGCAAAATAGCATCCCAAACTACCATAACCATTTTACTAGAGGCAAGAAATCTGGGAGAAAATAAATCAACCTTGAGGCTCTTTTAGAAAATAAAGCAAAACACATGAAAACAATTAAAGCAACTGTACAACATCAAGATAAAAAACTGTTTTGTATTCAAATTATTTTTATCATTAGAAGGGCTTTAAAATGGAGGTAACTATTAGACTGCATTTAAGTTAATTTCATTTGTAGGAAAAGTCTTTGAGGAATTCATATTCTAGACATAATGAATTGTCAATTTATACTCTACCAAAAGAAATCTTAATTACTAAAACTGAGTTCTCTCTTTCCAAACTGTCTGCTGGCTGGGTGCAGTGGTGCATGCCTGTTGTCCCAGCACTTTGGAAGGCCAAGGTGGAGGATCACTTGAGCCCAGAAGTTTGAGACCATCCTGGGCAACATGGTGAAACCCTATCTCTACAAAAAATACAAAAATTAGCTGGATGTGGTGGTGCACGCCTGTAGTCCCAGCTACTTAGGAGTCAAAGGTGGGAGGATGGCTCGAGCCTGGGAGGTAGAGGCAGCAGTAAGCCAAGATCGCACCACTGCACTCCAGCCTTGGCACAAGAGCCAGACCGTGTTTCAAAAAAAAAATTGATTGCTAAAACATCAATAAGATCAGCAGCCAAAAAAAAAAACTAGTTAAAAATAAAAAAAATTAAAAAAAAAACTAGTTAAAAATCAAATGCAGCATTGTTTTTTCAAACAAGTGTACTCACCATATATATAATTACAAAAACTCGCGCTATGGGGTATCTTCGGAGAAAAATTCCCAGGCGAATACTGTGCAGACACAGGTGTGGGGGAGAGAGGAGAGAGGAGAAGAGAGTCACACTCAAAACAAATCTTCCTGTGGTAATATCTAATGATGCTGACAAATTTCATTCATTTAAACTATGTGGCTACCACAGAAGAACAATGTTTATAGCAGACTGTTAAATGATTACTTGAAATAGTAATACAGAAATAGTAATATAGAAATGATAAAATGCTTTTATCATTATTTGGGGCTTGGCTGTTAAACTTCAGCACAGGTATTTCTTTTAATTCTAGGGTCACAATTGCAGGATGCAAACTTGATCCCTCTCTAAATCTTTTTTTTTTTTTTTTTTTGAGACAGAGTTTCACTCTTGTCGCCCAGGCTGGAGTGCAATGGCACGATCTCTGCCCACTGCAACCTCTGCTTCCTGGGTTCAAGCAATTCTCCAGCCTCAGCCTCCCGAGTAGCTGGGATTACAGGCATGCCGCTACCACCACACCTGGCTAATTTTTTTGTATTTTTAGTAGAAACAGGGTTTCACCATGTTGGCCAGGCTGCTCTCAAACTCCTGACCTCAGGTGATCCGCCTGCCTCAGCCTCCCAAAGTGGTGGGATTACAGACGTGAGCCACCACACCCAGCCTAAATCTTTTTTAGCGGAATTAAAGAAGTTACGAAAGATAAGGTGGGTGTCAACTATGTGACTGGGGAAAGAAGGAGTCTGGTTGGCATTAACCTGCAAATAGCTAATCTAGAAGCTTTTGCACAGATACATGCTTCTAAAAGGTACAAAACTATAAAAACTCATGCATTTGAATAAATAGTGTGGAAGCAATATACTGTCCAGACCTATTACGCCTCTGCAACATTTTTTCCCCCTATCAAAACAGGTACATGTAGAAGCAAATACCCCTTTTTCTGCTTCTTTCATTGCCACTAGCACAATGTCTTGCACATAGGTTCTCAAACAACTATGTATGTTGAATAAATGAATAGTTGAACTAGATGTGCTTGATTTGGAGATAATGGCTGTGGCACCCTATTTCTGAGGCTTGGCACCCTATTTCTGAGGCTTCAGTCATCTTGGTATATCATTCTTCTTATTTTTAATACGATAGCTCAATTCTGACACAAAAAGGTAAAAAAAGATTATGCCACAATTCATTAAAACTTTTCATTATAAACACTACAAAGAAAAAAAGGCACAGTAGATTATTTAGACAAGAACCTTATCAAGGCTATATGTAAACTATTAAAGTATTTTTTTGATAAGGCAGATGTCTGCTAATATAAAAACTTACATATAAACATAAATTTTGTTATCTAGGTAAAATATATAATACAATGAGTACTGTTCAGTTATATATAGTAGCATCTTTTATTCTAATCACATGATAAAATTCTGGGATAAAACATTCAAATGGATACTTTTACATGAAGCAGAGGCTTTCTCAATAAAATCTAATGAAGTTTTTAAAAACAGAATTTATTATAGAAAGAAGAGATACAGTCAGGGTTAATCATCTTCAATAAAATGTAGGCATTGGCAGACCTCTTGACATAATTTCCTGACACTGAAATCTCATGAAAGGAGTAAGTCACTTTGTGAAAGTGTAATGTAACTGTAAAATAAATAAAAACGTATATAAGTGTAAAATCTCATGAAAGGAGTAAGTCACTTTAAATATAGACTCTGTCTGATGGGAGTCACTGTGATTGAAACCCTGAAAAACATAAAAACAGCTGATGGTCCATCACTCATCCCTACTGGCTGTGCTTACCTAAACTGATCAATTGAACTAGCAGCTTTGCGAACTTTTCCGTACATTCCTGCCAGATTAGTTTCTGTGTCATTAAAAAGAACAGGAACATTTCGCAGACGAGTGCCTGTTTAAATAAAAAAATAAATTAATGTACTGACATAAAAATTAACTAAGACAATTATAATAGGAAATACACTGGATTACATGTGGAAGAAATTTTCAAGGGCAACTTTCTAAGCATCACCCCCAAGTAGATGAAACGATAAAGAAAGGACAGGTAAATCTGATGACATAAATGTTTACACGTCCGTATCCACAACAAGAAAACTTTTTTAAATAAGATGATTTTAGCAAAAATTAAGAAATTTACAAATACTAAGTGTTAATGGGCCCTTTGTTCCTGTGTGAGGAGGAGTGAGGCCGGGTGGTCTTTCCATGAAGCAGAGGACTCCCAAATGTGTACTCCAGCCCAGAGGCTTCCTCCCCTGCCAGACTCATCCAACTGCCTATTCACTTCCATCTGCATGTCTAATAGGCACCCCAAAGCCTGCCCAACACTACAATTTGGAGTTCTTGCCTTAGCTGTCAACCTGCCTCAGCTGCCATTTCCCTGTCTCAGGACATCACAATTCCAATCCTTCCATTTGCTCAGGCCAAAACCCTTGACTCCTTTCTCTCAAACTCCGTATCTGATCTGCCAGCATATTCTGTCAACTCACCTTTAAAATAAATTCTCAGTCCACCCTCACAATCCCACTCAGTTCTAGACTACCATCTCTCACATGGATTACTGCAATGGCTACCCACCCACCTCTGGCCTCCTCTCGCCCTGTCTCCCTGCTTCCACTTTTAGCCCTTTGCAGTCTATTCTTGACACAGCAGTCAGAGGCAGCCTATTAAAGTGCAAGTCTGTCCCCCCTCTCAAGATCCTTCAATGGCTTCCTACCTCATTCAGAGTAAACGTCCCCATATGGGCCTCAACAGCCTACTCCAAGCTCTCTGGATTCATCTTACACAAGTGTCTTCTCCACTCAGTCTACTCCAGAGGCCCTGGCCTCCTTGTTATTCCTGAAACATGCCAGGAACATGCCTGCCTCAGGGCCTTTGTGCCTGCTCTTTCTGCCTGGAACACTTTTTTTCTATGCCTCCTCATTGTTCACTATCTTACCTCCTTTGGGACTTTAAAGCAGTGAAACTTTTCAGTGAGGTCTTCCCTGTCCACCCTATTTAAATTACAATGCCATTGCCATACCTGGCACCCAGTATCTCTTAAACAATATTTTTTTGTTAAAAGAAATAAAGCCAAAGAACTGAGAAATTTGCTGAATGACAATTTGTAGACTTTATGAAGTTTCAAGACTAAAAATCTGATCTGTTGATGCTTATACTATCTTACACATTTTTTTATTACATACATTGGGAATCTATAGATTTCTTTATTAAAATTATAGAGCACAGATATGGTTATGCGCACCAGGTATTAGCTCTAATACTCGTAACTATTTACTAGATTATTAAAGCAAATCTTGTTTCAAGTGTCCTGAAAGCTCCTCTCTACTGAACTTCTCGCCTTATCAGCATCTTCTTCTTAAGTATCTCAGACATTTCAATATAATTATCAATCCTCAGACTATTTTCCCCAAGTCTAATACCAGTGAGGAATATTAACCAGTCTATTATCTGGTTCACTAACAATACTAAACAGTGCATGGCCCAGGTCTCATATCAGAAAATTGAGTCCTTCATTGGATGAACTTTCTTTCAAATAAAAATGGTCCTTCTGTAATTTTTCAAAACCATGTTTTAATGAAATGTTCTTTTGAGATTCCTTTTTTGGTTACCTTCACCATTGTCAATTCCAGACATATTAATCGAGGACCCATTACTACTACTTCCAGAGGCGGAGTTCATCTGCTGTTCGAGGCGCTCCAGTTGAAAGACCAGGGAGTTCTTTTCTGTGCTGAGACTCTCCAGCATGGTCTGTTTCTGGATGAGAGTCTCTGTTAGCTGGTGGAGTCGATTTTCTAATTCAGACTGACTGCTATTGCTTAAAGTTTTATTGGTAAGCTGAAAGAGAAAGTGTTCACAAAATTGGTACATAAAATGAAAGTCCTACAATACAGAAATCACACTACTACATTTTCATAGGTAAACTGTGGCATTCATGGATTTCTCTAAACGCTATACTGACTCAACGTCTACAGAAGTGATTTTCAAAAACAGTGGGGTCATGAAATCAATTTGGTGGGTCAAAATCAGCATCTAAAAAAATGCAATAGAATAGAATGGGACATATTCTGATATTTATGTAACACATAGTATATAAAAGTATAATTTTGTGAAACTCCTGTTTCGGTTTTGTACATGTAAGTGCATGTGAGTATTGAGACAGGATGTAAACTGTATTTCTTACTGAGGCATCACGGTCAAAATATTTCAAAGCATGGGTTTAGAGGACACAATCCATACTTTTCAATGGGGATTCAAAAGCCTCTATCATTCAACAGTTATGGTGTAGTGCAAAGATCACACTCTGAGGTTTTCATCTCTGCTCTGCAATTTTCAAGCTATTTGACTTCGGGTAAATTGCTGTACTTCTCTGAATCTGTTTCCTCATCTGTACGTGAAGATGACAGCACCTGTTGCACATGGTATTTAGCGACAGTAAATGATAGTTGTCCTAGGAGGCTCTGGCTGAAAGTTGGTACTTAACAACTTCCTTCGTTCCATGTTCTATCTGGTAGTGTCTATGTCTGTCACCATCTCCCTCTACTCTCATCCAGCCTCTGCTTTGCCGGCCACATTTCCTCTATTTGGAAACAGTCCTCTTCTCTTATCTAGGCTCCACCTGCCTTTCTTTCTTATAAATCCTTTACAGCACTCCCCACAAATTCAGCACACCACAACAAATAACTACCAGATGGAATTATATTGAATATAAACTAAGATTTACTACTTTAAAAAGAATGCTCCATTTTAATATTGCACTGTGATCCCCTAATCAACATACTTCATACTCTTTGTTGAAGTCCTCTCCAATCACTCTAGCCCAGGTTAATCTTAGCCTTCTTGGTAAGTGTCTTGGTATTTATCAGTCACTCCGATAACGCTGTTTTATGGGAGTCAATTTCGCCTCCTCAATGAAACTGTAAGTCAGCTTCATGTGGGTAAGAATCATTGTCTACATCAATACAGGTTTGAAAAAAGTTTGATCTAAGTTTAAAATCCCAGCTCTGACATTTCCTAGCTACAATATCTTGGGAAAGCTATTAAATCTGAGCCTATTTCCTTGTTCATGGATACGATGTTTACTTAAATTAATATATAAAACACCTAACATGCTACCTGTCATATGGCAGGCACTTAAAAAATTAGCTTCCTTTCTTATGAATTCTTTACAGCACTCCCCACAAATTAAGCACACCACAACAAATAACAACTAGATGGAATTTCAGTATAAACTAAAGTTTACTATTTTTAAAAGAATGCTCAATTTTAGGATTGTACTATGATCCCCTAATCAACATACTTCAAGATTTTTTAATCAAGGTAAAACCTATATAGTGAAATACCCAGGTATTAAGCATAAAATGAATTGTGACAAATGTTTGACGGCATAGCCAACATCCAGATCAAAACAAAGAATATTTCCATCACCCTAGACAACCACTATTCTGATTTCTATTACCAGAATTTAGTTTTGCCTATTCTTGAATTTCTTATGAGTGGAATCACACAGTATGAATCCTTTTGCATATGGCTTTAAAAAAAAAAATTCATCTGAGTTGTGTTAGTTTGCCGAATGGTGTGCAATTTGTTTATCCATTAGGGGCTGATAGACATTTGAGTTGTTTCCAATTTGGGCTATTTATGAACAAGTATGTTATAAATATTCATGTACAAGTCTTCTTGTGGTCATACGTCTTCATTTACACTGGGTAAACACCTAAGGTCACAGGTTAGATGTATGTTAGCCTTATCAGAAATAGCCAGTTTTCCAAAGTGGTTGTGCTGCTGTGCACTTCTACCAGCAGCGGGTGAGAGTTCCAGCTGCACCACATCCTCACCAACACGTGCTACTGCCAATCTTTTCCATTTCAGCCATTCTAGTGGGTGTGTGGTAGTATATCTTAGTGATGACTCTGAGCACCTATTCACATGCTTATTTCATCATTCATACACAGGCACACCTCAAAGATAATATGGGTTTGGTTCACTGGAATAAAGTGAATATTGCAATAAAGTCAGTCACATGAATTTTTTGGTTTCTCAGTACATATAAAAGTTATAGTTAGCCCAGGTGTGGTGACTCACGCATGTAATTCCAGCACTTTGGGAGGTCAAGGTAGGACTGCTTGAGTCCAGGAATTCAAAACCAGCTTGGGCAATGTATTAAGACCCCACCTCTACAAAAATTTTACAAATTAGCCAAGTGTGGTGGCGCATGCCTGTAGTCCCGGCTCCTCGGGGGCGGCTGAGGTGGGAGGACCACTAGAGCCTGGGAGGTCGAGGCTGTAGTGAGCTGCCATCGCACCACTGCACTCCAGCCCGGGTGACAAAGCAATATCCTGTCTCCAAAAACAACAACAACAAAAAGCCGTATTTACAATATACTGTAGTGTATTAAGAGTGCAGTAGCATTATGTCTAAAATAACAATGTGCATATTTTAAATCAGGGATGTCCAATCTTTTGGCTTTCCTGGGCCCCAGTGGAAGAATTATCTTGGGCCACACATAAAATACACTAACACTAATGATAGCTAATGAGGTAAAAAAAAAAAAATCACAAAAAAATCTCATAATGATTTAAGTTTACGAATTTGTGTTGGGTTGACTATGGGTCAGACAAGTTTGCTTTTTTTTTGAGACGGAGTTTCACTCTGCGTCCCAGGCTGGAGTGCGATGGTGTGATCTCGGCTCACTGAAACCTCTGCCTCTCGGGTTCAAGTGATTCTCCTGCCTCAGCCTCCTGAGTAGCTGGGATTACAGATGCCTGCCACCATGCCTGGCTAATTTTGTATTTTTAGTAGAGATGGGGTTTCACCATGCTGGTCAGGCTGGTCTCAAACTCCTGACCTCAGATGATCCACCCGCCTCAGCCTCCCAAAGTGCTGGGATTACAGGTGTGAACTACCACACCCGGCCCACGCTTGCTTTAAATAAACACGCTAACCATCATTTGAGCCTTCAGTGAGTCCTAATCTTTTTGTTGATGGAGAGTCTTGCCTTGATGTTGATGGCTGCTGACTGATCAGAATGGTGGCTGCTGAAGGCTGGGGGTAGATGTGGTAATTTCTTAAAATAAGATAACAACAAAGTTTGTCACATTGATGGATTCTTCCTTTCACGAAAGATTTCCCAGTAGCATGTAACAATGCTTGATAGTATTTTACTCACAGCAGAACATCTTTCAAAACTGGAGTCAATCCTTTCACACCCTGCCACTGCTTCATCAACTAAGTTAATGTAGTATTCTAAATTCTTTGTTGTCATTTCAACAATGTTCACAGGATCTTCACCAAAAGTGGATTCCATTTTAAGAAACCACTTTCTTAGCTCATCAGTAAGAAGCAATTCCTCATCTGTTCAAGTTTTATAATGAGATTGCAGCAATTTAGCCACATCTTCAGGCTCCATTTCTAATTCTAGTTCTCTGGCTATTTCTACCACATGTGCAATTACTTCCTCCAATGAAGTCTTGAACTCCTCAAAGCCATCCTTGAGGGTTGGAATCAGTTTCTTCCACACTCCTGTTAACGTTGATATTTTGGCCTCCTCCCATGAATCACAAATGTTCTTAATGGCATCTAGTGTAGTGAATCCTTTCCAGAAGGTTCTCAATTGACTGTGCCTCAAGATCCAATTGAGGAATCTATGGCAGTAATAGCCTTATAAAAAGTATGTCTTAAGCGATAAGACTCACCAGGCATGGTGGCTCACTCCTGTAATCTAGGCACTCTCGGAGGCTGAGAGGGGAGGATTACTTGAGCCTAGGAGTTTAAGACCAGCCTGGGGAACATAGTGAGACCTAATTTCTAAAAACAATAAACAAAATTAGCTAGGCATGGTAGCTTACACTTGTAATCCCAGCCACTTGGGAAACTGAGGTTGGAGGATCACTTGAGCCCAGGAGGTGGAGGTTACAGTGAGCCAAAATCACACCACTGCATTCCAGTCTGGGTGACAGAGTGGGACGTTGTCTCAAATTAACTGGTCAGGTGCAGTGGCTCATGCCTGTAATCCCAGAACTTTCGGAGGTTGAGGCAGGTGGACTGCTTGAGGCCAGGAGTTCGAGACCAACCTGGCCAACATGGCAAAACCCCATCTCTACCAAAAATACAAAAATTAGCCCACTGTAGTGGCACACACCAGTAATCCCAGTTACTTGGGAGACTCAGGCACAAGAACTGCTTGAACCCAAGAGGCAGAGGTTGCAGTGAGCTGAGATCAGGCCACTGCACTCCAGTCTGGGCAACAGAATCAGGCTCTGTCTCAAGAAATAAAAATAAGAAAGTTAATTAATTTAATTAAATAATGAGACTTGAAAGTCAAAATTATACCTTGGCCTGCCAAATGGATATTGTATTAGCAGGTATGAAAACAACATTAATCTCCTTGTACAGCTCTATTAGAGTTCTTGGGTGACCAGGAGTGTTGTCAATAAGCAGTAACGTTTTTTTTTTTTTTTTTTTTTTTTTTAATTTAATTATACTTTAAGTTCTAGGGTACATGTGCATAACGTGCAGGTTTGTTACATATGTATACTTATGCCATGTTGGTGTGCTGCACCCATCAATTCATCATTTATATCATGTATAACTCCCCAATGCAATCCCTCCCTCCTCCCCCCTCCCCCCTCCCTATGATAGGCCCCAGTGCGTGATGTTCCCCTTCCCGAGTCCAAGTGATCTCATTGTTCAGTTCCCACCTATGAGTGAGAACATGCGGTGTTTGGTTTTCTCTTCTTGTGATAGTTTGCTAAGAATGATGGTTTCCAGCTGCATCCATGTCACTACAAGGGACACAAACTCATCCTTTTTTATGGCTGCATAGTATTCCATGGTGTATATGTGCCACATTTTCTTAATCCAGTCTGTCACAGATGGACATTTGGGTTGATTCCAAGTCTTTGCTATTGTGAATAGTGCCGCAATAAACATACGTGTACATGTGTCTTTGTAGTAGAATAATTTATAATCCTTTGGGTATATACCCAGTAGTGGGATGGCTGGGTCATATGGTACATCTAGTTCTAGATCCTTGAGGAATTGCCATACTGTTTTCCATAATGGTTGAACTAGTTTACAATCCCACCAACAGTGTAAAAGTGTTCCTATTTCTCCACATCCTCTCCAACACCTGTTGTTTCCTGACTTCTTAATGATTGCCATTCTAACTGGTGTGAGATGGTATCTCATTGTGGTTTTGATTTGCATTTCTCTGATGGCGAGTGATGATGAGCATTTTTTCATGTGTCTGTTGGCTGTACGAATATCTTCTTTTGAGAAATGTCTGTTCATATCCTTTCCCCACTTTTTGATGGGGTTGTTTGTTTTTTTCTCGTATATTTGTTTGAGCCCGCATTGCCAAGACAATCCTAAGTCAAAAGGACAAAGCTGGAGGCGTCACGCTACCTGACTTCAAACTATACTACAAGGCTACAGTAACCAAAACAGCATGGTACTGGTACCAAAACAGAGATATAGACCAATGGAACAGAACAGAGTCCTCAGAAATAATACCGCACATCTACAGCCATCTGATCTTTGACAAACCTGAGAGAAACAAGAAATGGGGAAAGGATTCCCTATTTAATAAATGGTGCTGGGAAAATTGGCTAGGCATAAGTAGAAAGCTGAAACTGGATCCTTTCCTTACCCCTTATACGAAGATTAATTCAAGATGGATTAGAGACTTAAATGTTAGACCTAATACCATAAAAACCCTAGAAGAAAATCTAGGTAGTACCATTCAGGACATAGGCATGGGCAAGGACTTCATGTCTAAAACACCAAAAGCAACGGCAGCAAAAGCAAAAATTGACAAATGGGATCTAATTAAACTAAAGAGCTTTTGCACAGCAAAAGAAACTACCATCAGAGTGAACAGGCAACCTACAGAATGGGAGAAAATTTTTGCAACCTACTCATCTGACAAAGGGCTAATATGCAGTAATGTTTTAAAAGGAATCTTTTATTCTGAGCAGTAGGTTAAAAGGAATCTTTTATTCTGAGCAGTAGGTCTCAACAGTGAGCTTAAAATACTCAATAAACCATGCTGTGAACAGATGTGCTGTCACTCAGGCTTTGTTGTTCCCTGTACAGAGCACAGGCGGCACAGATTGAGCATTATTCTTAAGAGTCTTAGGATTTGCAGAATTGTAAATGAGCACTGGCTTTAACTCAAAGTCACCAGCAGCATGAGCCCCTAACAAGAGAGTCAGCCTGTCCTCTGAAGCTTTGAATCCAGGCATTGATTTCTCCTCTCCGGCTATGAAAGTCCTAGATAGCACTTTCTTCCATTAGAAGGCTGTTTCATCTACATTGAAAATCTATTCTTTAGTGCAGCCATTTTCATCAATGATCTTAGCTAGATCTCCCAGATAACTTGCAGCAGTTTCTCCATTAGCACTTGCTGCTTCACTTTGTATTTTTACATTTAGGAGATGGCTTCTTTCCTTATGCCTCATAAACCAAACCTCTGCTAGCTTCAAACTTCTCTTCTGCAGCTTCCTCACCTCTCTTAGCCTTCATAGAATTGAAGAAAGTTAGGGCCTTGCTCTGGATTAGGCTTTGGCTTAAAGGAACGTTGTGGCTGGTTTGATCTATCCAGACCACTCAAACTTTCTCCTTGTCAGCAATAAGGCTGTTTGGCTTTCTTATCATTCGTGTGTTCACTAGAGTAGCACTTTTAATTTCCTTCAAGAACTTTTCCTTTGCATTTAAAACTTGGCTAACTGGTGCAATAGGCCTAGTCTTTGGCCTATCTTGCCTTTTGACATACCTTCCTCACTAAGCTTAATCATTTCCAGCTTTTCACTTAATGTGAGAAACATGTGACTCTTCCTTTCACTTGAACACCTAGAGGCCACTGTAGATTTATTAATTGGCCTAATTTCAATATTGCTGTGTCTCAAAGACTAGAAAGGCCCGAGGACAGGGAAAGAGATGTGGGAATGGCCAGTTGATGGAGCTGTCAGAACACACACATTTATGGATTAAGTTCACTGTCTTATGTGGGTGCAGTTTGTAGTGCCCCAAATACAATTACAATAGTTACATGAAAGGTCACTGCTCACAGATCACCACAACAGATATAATAAAAAAATCAGAAATATTGTGACAATTACCAAAATGTGACACAGACATGAAGTGATCATATGCTGTTGGAAAAATGGTGTGGATAGACTTGCTTGATGCAGGGTTGCCACAAACTTTCAATTTGGTAAAAATGCAGTATCTGCAAACTGCAATAAAGAGAAATGCAATAAAACAAGGTATGTTTTTTTCTTCTTTTTGGAAGGGTCTATTCAAGTCTTTTACCTATTTAAAAGAAATGGCTGTGTACCTTATTATTAAGAGTTCTTATCCTGGTTATAAATCCTTTATCAGATATATGTATATACATAGAGAGAGTAAATATTATCTCCCAGTCTGTGGCTTACCTGTTTTCATTTTTATAGTGATGTCTTTTGAAGAGAAGAAAATTTTAATTTTTATGAATAGCAATTTATCATTTTCTTCTACAGTTAGTGCTTTTTGTATCTTCTCTAAGAAATCTGTCAGCCTGAAAATTGCACAACGATTCTCCTATACTTTCTCCTAGACGCTTTATAGCTTAGAGCTTAGCATCATCTCAAATTAATTTTTGGTAACTTTACAAGTCTAATTAGGGGATAAAAATAAAGGTTCATGTTTTTCTCTGTATGTTTTCATCTACTCCCATGCAATATTTTCTTTTTTTTGAGATAAAGTCTGGCTCTGTCACCCAGACTGGAGTGTAGCAGCACAATCTTGGCTTACTGCAACCTCTGCCTTCCGGGTTCAAGTGATTCTCCTGTCTCAGCCTCCCAAGTAGCTGGGATTACAGGTCCGCATCACATGCCCAGTTAATTTTTTTGTATTTTCAGTAGAGACAGGGTTTTGCTATGTTGGCCTGACTAGTCTTGACCTCCTGGCCTCAAGTGATCTGCCCACCTTTGCCTCCCAAAGTGCTGGGATTACAGGCGCGAAAAATGAAAAAATATTCAAACTGGCAACCTATTTTTTTTTTAACTTACATGCAGAAAGCCCAAAAGTAATATGATAAGCATAATTCTTTATTGTGCATTCAGAATAAATCTTACTCCAATGTGTGATTTTTTTTTTTTTTTTTTTGGCAACGTATTAAGATGTTGCTCTTTTTTCAAATTGTACAAGTTAACTTAATTCTATGGGAGAAAGGTTTTTCTGTCTTCTAATTTGATGAAAAACCTTTAAGAGAAATCTTCCTATGGTTCTTTCTTTCTTTTTAAGAAACAAAGTCTCTCTCTGCTGCCCATGCTAGAGTATAGTGGGGTGGTCATAGCTCACTGCAGCCTTGAACTCCTGGGCTCATGTGACCCTCATGTCTTAGCCTCCCAAGTAGTTGGGACTTACAGGTACATGCCACCATGCACCTAATTAAAAATATTTTTTAGAGATGAGGGTCTCACTATGTTGCCCAGGCTGATCTTGAACTCCTAACCTCAAGTGATCTCCCTGCCTCAGCCTCCCAAGTAGTTAGGACTACAGGCATAAGCCACCTTATGGTTAATTTTTTTTTTTTGAGACAGTGTCTCACTCTGTCACTCAAGGTGGAGTGTAGTGGTGCACTGAGAGGTCACTGCAGCCTTGACCTCCCAGGCTCAAGTGATCCTCTGATATCAGCCTCTAAGTAGCTGGGACTACAGGTGTGTGCCACCACGCCTAATTTTTTTACTTTTTGTAGAGACAAGGTCTCACTATATTGCCCAGGCTGGTCTCAAACTGCTGAGCTCAAGCAGTCCTCCTGACTTGGTCTCCCAAAGTGTTGGGATTTCAAGCATGAACTACCTCACCTGGCCTAATTCTGGATTAACAAAAATGGTGCAATACTTCAGATACAGTAGATACTCAATAAATATTTAGCAAATATAGAAATGTTTAAGGATTAAACCAGTTGGTAGTTTTTGCTTCTTCTTTTCTTTGACTTTCTGCTAGCACATCATGTTACCATTTATAAGTATTTCACAAAATAGGCAAGGGAAGAAGGGAATGCTTAAATCAGTGCGATGTTCTCAACTCTTATAAAAAATAAGTCCTGGCTAACACGGTGAAACCCCATCTCTACTAAAAATACAAAAAATTAGCCGGGCGTGGTGGCAGCACCTGTAGTCCCAGCTACTCGGGAGGCTGAGACAGGAGAATGGTGTGAACCCAGGAGGTGGAGCTTGCAGTGAGCTGAGATCGCGCCACTGCGCTCCAGCCTGGGCGACAGAGTCATAGACTCCGTCTCAAAAAAAAAAAAAAGAAAAAGAAAAATTAAGACAAAATATTTCAAAACATTTCAAATTATGGACTATTATCAAATCTGGAAACTTAAAAGACCAAAATTATTTGACTTTTCATAGTTCAAACTAAGCCATTAACTAAAAAATAAAGAATAAATCTTTATGTAAATTATTCAAATTATTATTAAGTCCATTAAATCAATCATCTAAACCTAAAGAAGGAAAGGGCAACTACAATTACAGGGAACGTGAATGCATGAGTCTATCAACTAATGATAAAGGCTTTGGTAAGTCTGGGTGGCAGGCACGAGTGTCATTATTTTCTGTATGTTTTACGTTTTCAGGGTTAAAAAAAGATCTTGGTGACTTTAAGGAACACTGATCGACCATTAATAGGAAGATTTATCATTACATTTTTCTTAGGAAAATGAAATCACAATTACGAAACTGGCAATCAGTGTACCCACACTGAAGTCCAAAGGTCTGAAATTCCGGGGTAATTCTCATCTACCTGGTGACTGGCTACAAGATACTTCCATAAGAAGCAAATCATAGAACAGAGCAAATGTAGACTCAAATGGCATTAGATGAAATTTCTATACCAGGTTGAAAAGAACTTATGCCACCACTGTTACAACAGAACTCAGGTGAAAACATGGGGAAAGGTTTTACTGTGTCCTTTTGTAAAAAATGTAGCTTTTCCAGTGGCATCTTTTCATAAGTTGTGAATAGTGAGTCATACCTGATTCCTGAGTTTTTGAATTTCTTCTTCTCGATCTTTAATTCTGCTTTGCAATGTGTTCTTTGTTCGATAAAGATCTTCTTCTATATAGTGGAACTCCTACAAAGTGAGGCACAAACAAAACAGAAGCGAAGTAAGTGTACTCTATTCCATCCTCAGTACCTAAATCAGTGCCTGGCACATGGTAGACAATCGGTATGTGCTGAGCATATAACTCAGTGTATAACTGAGTGTATTATACAATGAGTATATAACTGAGTGAATAACAGACTTGGATGGGTCTGATGAAAAGTTAGCACTTCAGTATGTATTGTAAACAAAGGCTTGTAATAAATATTAACAGCGTAAATAATCAGAAAACAAAAAAATGTTTATCTTGTAGTAATGAGGAAGAATGGATAATCTCTTCAAGAATCTCAGGTATACAGCATTAATATGACAACAAACTGGAAAAATATTCATAAAATGTATGATAAAGATCAATATAATGTTCATAAAATAGACTAAAAACACAAACCAGGAACATTTTAAAAAGAGGGAAAGTATGTGAGACAAAGAAAAACAATAATTCAGTAAGGTGGCAGAATACAAAATAATATATAAAAATCAATAGTTTTATATAAAGCAGTTAGAAGATATGAGAACAAGGCCCCAATAAATAATAGTAACAAAAACAAATTTAACAACAGATGTGTAAAACATATATAAAGAATACTTTAAAACATTTTTAAAGGGTACAAAAAATACTGGAACATATAGAAAGTCGCACCATATTCTTAGGAATATAACATCATAAAGATGTCAATTCTCCTCTAATTAATTCCTAAGTTTGACATCATCTCTACAAAAACAAAAGCTGTTTTTTTTTTTTTTTAAACTACGTCAAGTTATTCCAGAATTCATATGGAAAACTGTAAGAAGGAAAAGCCAGGTTGGGCATGGGAGCTCACACCTGTAATTCTAGCACTTGGGGAAGCTGAAGTGGGTGAATTGCTTGAGCCCAGGAATTCAAGACTAGCCTGAGCAACATAGTGAGACCTCATCTCTACAGAATATAAAAAAATTAGCTGGGCTTGGTGGTGCGTGCCTGTAATCCCAGCTACTCAGGAGGTTGAGGTGGGAGGATTACCTGAGCCTGAGGAGGTTGAGGCTGCAGTGAGCTGTGACTGTACCACTGCACTCCAGCCTGGGTGACAGAGTGAGATCCTGGCTCAAAAAAAAAAAAAAAAAAAAAAAAAGGAAAAAGAAAAGCCAGAATCTCTGAAAAGGAGAATGGGTCATAAAGACATTAAAACATATAAAATCTCAAAAATTAAAAGCAATGTGGTACTGATGCATAAACAGACAAACTGACTAATAGCAGAGAATAAAAGTCCAGAAGCAGATCTAGATACCTTGAGAATTTTAGGACATGATAAAGGTGACAAATCAATAAACATTTTTAAAAATGACACTAGGAAAACAGCCATATGGAAGAAAATTAGGTTGGATCTGTAGCTCACCTCACACATCAGAGTAAATTCCTAATAAATCAAAGATTTATATGCAAAAATGAAACCAAAAAAGTACTAGAAGAAAACTACAGAGGCAAATTTCTTCATAATTTCAGAAAGAGGAACACTGTGACTGAAAATCCAGAAGCCTTGGTAGAAAAGAATGATAAAGCTGACTACACAAAAATCAACTTCTGGCCGGGTGTGGTGGCTCACACCTGTAATCCCAGCACTTTGGGAGGCTGAGGCAGGTGGATCACTTGAGGTCAGGAGTTCAAGACCAGCCCTTGGCCAACATGGTGAAACCCCGTTTCTACTAAAAATACAAAAATTAGCCAGGCATAGTGGTGAACATCTGTAATCCCTGTTACTCAGGAGGCTGAGGCAGGAGAATTGCTTGAACTCAGGAGGCGCAGGTTGCAGTGAGCTGAGATCGCACCAGTGCACTCCGGCCTGGGTGACAGAGTGACACTCCGTCTCAAAAAAAAAAAAAAAAAAAAAAATCAACTTCTGCATGACAATAACACAAAATAAAAACCCTATGCAAACTAAAACACAAATGACAAGCTGGGAAAAATTATTTGCAATTCATATTACAGACAGAAGGCTCATCTCCCCAAAAAGGCTAATACCTCCAAACTCATTAACAACTGCACTAATGCACTGTTCGTTTGTAGAATGATCACTCAGAGTCAGCTCAGAATCTAACAGTAAAGTGCATGCCAATCCAAAAATGTGTCCAAATCACTGAAATACAACGTAGAACAGAGAAAAAGGAGTAACTGGAGTTACTGAGTACTTTCAAAAGCTTTATGCTTAACCGCTTAACTGTGAAGAGAGTGAAGAGTAAAGCAGCAGTTTGGGAGCTAGCTGAACAAGTAAAGGTGATATGGCAGCACATTGCTAGAGACTCCGTTAAACATTTAGCTCAAGTTGTTCATCTCACAAATGGAAAAAAATCAAGAGAGATGAGAAAAGAGATTATGAGAAAGGTAACTAGGGTAGGAGAATCACACTTTACAAGGTTTGTCTGCTTTCTTTTAAGTTCTAGGCAAGTACAAAACTTAAGGTTGATATCACTTAAATTAATAAGAAGCACTAAAGGACTCTTCAATTGCAAGATTAAACACTTTCCATCTGGAACATCTGATTACTGAATAAACAGCCCATAGCTACATGAAGCTCCATTTTCTTCTACTTAACTCCCTCATTTTAAAAAGGCACTGGGAAGAGGTATAGTAAAAACCATCTACCACAATAAAATGAAAATTATCTCATTAAGCATCAAGAACATTAAATTGTTGCCTTTAAATATATAATAGTCCCTTGAATAAATTAAAATGCAATTTCTGAAAGGATAGCTAATCTCATAACTAAATTATCTAAAACTGCCTATGACGTACCCTGCAGGTTGTTACTTGGTGAGTTTTTCACTGAGTACTCAGGAAACAGATTTGAAGTACAACTTTCATAATAAAAAACATTTCTCTGAGAAGAGAACCAGTTTCAGAAGTAATAAATCCTAATGAAAAATGTCTTTAAAGAATTTAAATACACAAAGATGGAAACATTAACAGTAAAGCACTGAGAATTATAAGAATAGTTTTCTTGTCTGTAAAATAAAGAGAATAGTAGTGATTTACTTATGAGTAGGAAATAAGATAATATGTACTAAATGCCTAAAACAATGTTGTCACTTACTAAATTAGTGATGCTATTAACATTAGATATAGAACTTTATTCTGAAAATGTGGCTACATTTAACTGTGTTAATATTGAAACTATTATATGAGTACATTAAAGTAAAATAATTTGGCTTGGGAGCATACAACTGTTAATTGAAAAATGAAATATAATTTTAAACATGATTTGTTAGAAGAGTCTGTATAAGACTTTTTTCTCAAGCAGAAAGAACAGTTAATATGGTACTAACATTGTATCTGTATTTTTATTAAATAATATTTACTGTTGTTCCTAGAAAGCACAAATGCAATAAACTATGAAAACCAACTGATGAATATAATATGTTTTGAAGTTTTCTATACTAGGAGATATAATAAAATACAGACAGGGTAACAGAAAGCATTCTGGACTCAGAAACAGGAAACCTTGGTTCTATTCCATCTTTAATTAGTTGTACCAGGCAAGTGCCATCACCATTCTGTGCCTCCATTTCTCATCTGTTAAGAAACAAAAATCAAGGAAGATGGTGTAGGGAAAAGAAAGAGAGATCAGACTGTTACTGTGTCTCTGTAGAAAAGGAAGACATAAGAAACTCCATTTTGACCTGTACCCTGAACAATTGCTTTGCCCTGAGATGCTGTTAATCTGTAACTCTGTGCCCCAACCTTGAGCTCACAAAAACATGTGTTGTATGGAATCAAGGTTTAAGGCATCTAGGGCTGTGGAGGATGTGCCTTGTTAACAACATGTTTACAGGCAGTATGCTTGGTAAAAGTCATTGCCATTCTCCATTCTTGATAAACCAGGGGCACAATGCACTGCGGAAAGCCACAGGGACCTCTGCCCTGGAAAGCCGAGTATTGACCAAGGTTTCTCCCCATGTGATAGCCTGAGATATGGCCTTGTGGGATGGGAAAGACCTGACCGTCCCCCAGACCGACACCCGTGAAGGGTCTGTGCTGAGGATGATTGGTAAAAGAGGAAGGCCTCTTGCAGTTGAGATAAGAGGAAGGCCTCTTTCTTCTGCCTGCCCCTGGGAACTGAATGTCTCGGTATAACACCCGATTGTACATTTGTTCTATTCTGAGATAGGAGAAAAACCACCCTGTGGCGGGAGGTGAGACATGTTGGCAGCAATGCTGCTCTGTTACTCTTTACTCCACTGATGTTTTGGTGAGAGAAGCATAAATCTGGCCTACGTGCACATCCAGGCATAGTACCCTCCCTTGAACTTATTTGTGACACAGATTCCTTTGTTCACATGTTTTCTTGCTGACCTTCTCCCCACTATCACCCTGCTCACCCACCGCATTCCTCTTGCTGCAATAGTGAAAATAGTAATCAATAAATACTGAGGGAACTCAGAGACCGGTGCCGGTGCAGGTCCTCTGCATGCTGAGCACTGGTCTCCTGGGCCCACTGTTCTTTCTCTATACTTTGTCTCTGTGTCTTATTTCTTTTCTCAGTCGCTTGTCCTACCTGACAAGATATACCCACAGGTGTGGAGGGGCAGGCCACCCCTTCAGATGGGATGGGAAGGCAGGAGGAACTTGTGGAGTAACCCTGAGCCCATACTCTAAAAATTTCAGTAAGCTGCTTTGCTGGGAGGTCTCCTCATATGACTGCTAGAAGACAGAGTCTCAGTAGTCATCAATCTCAAATCCTGACCTGCTTCAGCCGCTCCAGTTCTGTCTCTAGTTCTTGTTTAGATGCTTTTTGCCCAGCTATTTGGTCGTGCAGATCCTGTAACTGTTCTCTTGCTGATTCTGCTTCACTAACTTGCTGTGACTCCATATCCTAAAGAGAAAAAGCTTACATGTAAAAGCAATAAATAACATTCAGTTCAACATTTATTGAGCAATTATTATTATTTTTTTAAGAATCGGAGTCTCATGGTCACCCAGGCTGGAGTGCAGTGGCACAATCATAGTTCATGGCAGCCTCAAACTCCTGGGCTCAAGGAGATCCTCCCACATCAGCCTCCTGAGTAGTGGGACTATAGGCACATGCCACCAGGCCTGGCTCAATTTTTTTTTTTTTTTTTTTTTTAGAGATGGGGTATGGTTTTATTGCGCAGGCTGGTTGCAAACTCCTGGCCTCAAACAATCCTCCCACAGCACTGGGATTACAGGTGTGAGCCACACGACGTGACTACCATGCAATTGCTATGTGCTGGGCTCAGGAGGCACTGAGTAATAAAGGTGAGTGAGACATGGTTTCAGCCTATAGGGAGCATATAACCTGACACCTTCATTGTCTACTATGGCTAACGGCTAACAGAATGAATGGGGCGCTACAGCTGCTGCAGCACATAAGCCATGTGGTTTCATGAGTATCAGCAGAGGCTCACTGGGAGGCTTATATCTTTACTCAAAAGCTAACAGTTTCAAAAAAAAATCAGAAACATAATACCACAAAGGACTTCACTGTCTTAGTCCCCTGAAATTGCAGGTTGTAATTAGTTTTGGCATGCATCTGTGCCCAGTGATCAACATATGATAAGAACATAACTTGTCGCGCATATCACCAGAAGCTGGCATATAATTTTCTTCTTCTAGCTTTATTTCTTTATCACTATTACTGGTTTTTACATGTTCCCGTGTTCCTTACTCTTATTTCTTTGAACTCACCTTCTGGATTTCCTGTCAAATCTCCTAGTAGCAAAAACATGGCTCTAGGTTTCTATATTTTCCCCAAATGGGTTAAGCATGAGTCCATTCACATGGCACAACAGGAGATTAAAATCAGCATCTTATTTTTGTTTTTTTATCTTTTGGTACATTCTTTTTCATATTCATCACCACAAACCTTGGAACTTCACATGCTGTTTGGAAGAACTAACAAGACACCCAGATAATCATAGTACAATCCTCTGAACTCACACAACTTTGTAGATTTAGAGGAAAAAGCAATAATGACAACTATTTTTCCCTACCTTTGAGTTTTCAGGGTTAGCAGAAGGTAGATTAATCTTTGTCATCAATTTGACTACATCGGGCAAACTCTTGAGAGGCAGGCACTATGCACAGTGGTCAAAACCACGTCCTGGAGTTAGACTAGGTTCTAATCATGGCCCTGCCACTTTACTAGTCTTGCGGCAAGTTACTTTCCTTCTCCATGCCTAAATTTCTTCAACTATAAAATGAGAATATCATCATCTCCCTCAAAAGGTTACAGTAAGGAATAAATGTAAGGATGTATGTTAAGAGCTCTGTGCAGTATCTGGAACGTATGTGCTCAGTAAACAACAGCTATTGTAATTATTTACAATTCTTCCATTTTGTTAGACCTAATAGTTATTATACATTGCATACATTTTGAGAAGGGTAAGAAAATGGGTCAGTGTCATTAATGATGCTGAGATACTAAATAAAACAAACATTTTTCATAATCTCACCAAAAAGATGTGAACAGAGTAAGTTTAAGCATCTACCCAATTTCTAAGTTCGCAGGACCGAATTCTTTGGAATTTAAATTCACAGTTTAAAAAAAAAAATCCTACTTTAATGAGTAACAATAAACCCAGAAATAGTAGCAGCTATTATTTAACTGAGGGTCTATTACAGGTCAGAAACAATGCTAGGCTCTTTATATATAACCCCTTATTGTCAAGAGAACCTTTGTTTTCCTGCATTCTGTAGATGAGAAAATTAAAGCTCCGCAAGATGAAGTGCCTTGTGCAAGCATCATCTGTTAAGTACCAAAGACGGAATCTATCCAGGTCTGTCTGCTATTCAAGTCTATGCTCTAGACAAGGTATCCTATTCTCACAACTTTCATGCTTTCTTTTGTAGTTCACAAGTCTCACAATGTGCAGAGTTAACGCATGGATGAACAGTCTTTACAAGAAGTTCCTTTCTTTTCAGAAAAGGAAGCTCGCTACGCTGCACTTTATCTTCTCTCACCTTCAGAGACTCCTTCCTACGATATTGATGTCAAACACCCCCAAGTTTAAGCAAAATAAATGGCCCAACTCTACTTTTAGATTAAATACAGTAATTATACATAAACTATAAATTATAAGAGTAAGGATAAAACTGTAATTAGAAGACAATCCCTGAGCCCATACTAATATCAGAAAACATCTCAGCTTCACATACAAGCTCAAATCTGATTTGCTTTTAATCACTAGAATGTAACATCTATAATTATGAAGATTCTGTTCTAACTCCAAACCTAGGCACACGGCAGGCACTTGGTAACTATTTGTTGAATGAATGAATCTGTTTTTTATCCCCATAACTTTATGGTCAACTTATGGATTAGAAACCTGGTTGGGCATGGTGGCTCATGTCTCTAATCTCAGCACTTTGGGAGGCCGAGGTGGGTGGATCATTTGAGGTCAGGAGTTCAAGACCAGGTTGTCAACATGCAGATACCCCATCTCTACTAAGAATACAAAAATTAGCCGGGTGTGGTGGCACATGCTTGTAATCCCAGCTACTCAGGAGGCTGAGGCAGGAGAATCCCTGGAACCTGGGAGGTAGAGTGGAGGTTGCAGTGAGCTGAGATCACGCCACTGCACTCCAGCCTGGGCAACAGAGCGAGATTCCATCTCAAGAAAGAAAGAAGAAAAGAAAGACAGAAAGAAAGAGAGAGAGAGAGAGAGAGAGAGAGAGAGAAAGAAGGAAAGAGAGAAAGAAAGAGAGAAAGAAAGAGAGAAAGAAAGAGAGAAAGAGAGAAAGAAAGAAAGAAAGAAAGAAAGAAAGAAAGAAAGAAAGAAAGAAAGAAAGAAAGAAAGAAAGAAAGAAAGAAAGAAAGAAAGAAAGAAGGAAAACTACTGCTTTAGCCCAGCACGGGCTGCAACAGCCCTGCAATCCCAGCACTCTGGGAGGCTGAGGAGGGAGGATCACTTGAGGCCAGGAGTTTGGGACCAGCTTAGACAACATAGGGACACCCTGTCTCTACAAAATACAAAAATTAGCTGGGCGTGATGGCGTGTGCCTGTAGTTCTAGCTACTCGGGAGCCTGAGGCGGGAAGACTGCTTGAGCCCAGGAGTTTGAGGCTGCAGTGAGATACAATCACACTACTCCAGGGTGGGAGACAGAGCATCCTAGCTAACACGGTGAAACCCCATCTCTACTAAAAATACAAAAAATTAGCCGGGTGTGGTGGCGGGCGTCTGTAGTCCCAGCTACTCGGGAGGCTGAGGCAGAATAATGGCATGAACCTGGGAGGTGGAGCTTGCAGTGAGCAGAGATCGTGCCCCTGCACTCCAGCCTGGGCAACAGAGCGAGATTCCCTCTCAAAAAAAAAAAAAAAAAAAAAAGAAACCTATCGTTTTAGTAATGCTGCTTCCCCAGAATACAGAATCTATCATGCTCAAACTGTTAACACCTGAGGGTATATGGTGTCTGCTAAGCTGAACCACCATGAATCTTACCTGTAATTCGGATCTGAGCTGATGTATCTGACCCATCAGCTTCTGTATTTCCTCTCTCTGCATCTCTTTCTCATGCCGAAGTTCTTCCAGCTCCATGCTATTGGCAGTGCTGCTATCTAGGCCTTCAAAACCAGAGCCTTCCTTCAGGCTGTTAATCAACTTTTCCTTAGACTGTTATAAAAAAAGAAATATGTTTAAGCAAAGCAGAGATTAGTTTGTATATTGAATATCATCTACTATACAGAAAATAACTCACTAAAAAAAATTCCATTATCTCCATCAAAGAAAGTCCACAGATTTTCTTAAATCCCTAAGGATAAAAAACACAACAGAGCCTTGCTGTATGATGTCCTTGGACTTTAGCCTCACAATCATGGTAAAGTTGAAAACTTGTTACAAATATGTTATGAATAAGATTTTTTTTTTTTTTCCAGCTGGGTGTGGTGGCTCATGCCTGTAATCCCAGCACTTTGGGAGGCGGAGGCGGGTGGATCACGAGGTCAGGAGATCGAGACCATCCTGGCTAATACAGTGAAACCCCGTCTCTACTAAAAATCAAAAGAATTAGCCGCGCATGGTGGTGGGCTCCTGTAGTCCCAGCTACTTTGGGAGGCTGAGGCAAGAGAATGGCGTGAACCCGGGAAGCGGAGCTTGCAGTGAGCCAAGATAGCGCCCCTGCGCTCCAGCCTGGGCGACGGAGCGAGATTCCATCTCAAAATAAAATAAAATAAAATAAAAGATTAAAAACAAATTATTTATTTATTTGAGACATGGTCTTGCTATGTTGCCCAGGCCGGTCCTGAACTCCTGGCCTCCAGGAATTCTCCTGCCTCAGCCTCCCAAAGTGCTGGGATTATAGGAGTGAGCCACCACACCTGGCCAAACAAGACTTTTCTCACATTTTCTTCTCACACTTTTTATTTTCCATCACATTCTACTCAACAAGTATTTATTTGGCATGGTGCTAAGTGTTCTGTGCAATATGCAATAAAGACAATGTCTCTCTCTATAGATAGTACCCTCTGCCTTACAACCTAAAAGAGAAGTTAGAAGTCTCCAGCAGAAGGCAATCAACACAAGTAGAAGTAGAGAGAGGGATATGGTCGGATTACTTGCAGAGTTCTGAGAGGAAAAACCACTTCTGGGTAAGAGGAGGCTTTAACTCTAAAAGAGTATAAATGTTAGCCTTGAAATATGGGTAGAAAAGTGCAGAGAAAAACAGACAGCAAAGAATAAAAATGCAAAAAGCACAGAAAGTCTGTAAGAAAATATTGTGAGATGCAGCTCAGACAGTATTTTAGGACCAATTTGGAGGGGCTCCAGATCTCAGGCTAAAATGTTTTAATATTATTTGGCAGGCTAAAACAAATTACCAAAAAGTAGAGAGAGGAGTGACATGACTAGAGATGCATTTTAAGAGGCTAACCTGGTGGTGCTATGAAGAAGATGCTCACAAACGATGGTCCGTGGGCCTGTTTTTGTACAGCCTGAAAGCTAAAATTTTTTTTTTATATTTTAAAATGATCATAAAAAATAAAAACAAAGAATATGTGATGGGAGACTACAGGTAGCCCACATAGCCTACAATATTTACTATCTGACCCTCTCAACGTTTTCTGATCCCTGAGATAAAAAATGAGTTTGAAGAAGAGATTTGACATGCAAAGACCAACTTATAAAGTCCTAATTCTAGTCTAGGAACAATAAGGACCAGCAGCTTTCATGTTAAATTAAAATATTTTAAAGTCATTCTCCTCCATCAAAAATAATTTTTCCTTTTCTGGGTGGCAGGATTATGGATTATTTCCATTTCCTTCTTCAAACTTTTTTTGTATTCTTCAAATTTTCTATAATAAATATGATCATTTATAACATTTTAAGTTTTTAATAAAAAACCAGAAACCTCCCAACCTCATTCCCCCATCTAGCTACTGTCCTAGTGTCCACGGTCAGGCACCCTGCCTCGGTGTCTTCAGCTCCCAGTCCACCCCGGAACGCTCTGTTGAGCGGTCCCCAGGGACCTCCTCGTCGCCAAGTCCAGGAACTCTGCTCGGTACTCGTCACATCAGAGCCGCCTGCTGTGGTTGGGGATCATGCCCCACTTGAAACTCTCCCCCTGCTTGGCTTCACTGGATGGCATCAGTCTCCTCCTGGTTCTCTCCAATCTCTGACCGCTCATCTTCTCAGTACTTTTCTTTTGCAGGCTATCTCCCTTTGCCCAGTCTCTAAATGCTGATGTTTAAGACTGTGTTTTTAGACCTCAGCCTTTCTCCCCATTAGGTTACACATCACTCTTGGCTAATCTTACCTACTCTCCCAACTTACTTCTAATTACCTTTCTAGCATTGTCACCTCAGTGCTGCATCAATTTTGCATACTTACCATAATTTGTCATACTCTCCTTTAACCCTAACCTGCTCTCTTTCCTATGTCCCGTTTTATTAACACAAGGAAACATCATTCATACACTCAAACCAAAAACCTGGAGTCATCCTAGATTCCATTTCTTTTTCCCCCATCCTTCCAATTAAATCTCCACGTATCAAATATTCTATCTCCCACATATCTATTAGCTGTCCCCTGCCTGCCATCCTCACTGCCACAAACTTTGATAAGGTCCGCATTATTTCTTATGATCACCTCTTCACCATCTACATGCCACTGATGTCACCATACCACCCCTTATCACTTCCATATTTTCAATAATTTACCAAGTACCAGGCACAGTGCTGGGGATACAACGATGAACATGACAGAGGCCCAGATCTCCCCTAACCTTTTCATCAGGCTGCCACAGTTCTCACACTCAAACCTGACCATGGCTTCTACCTGTCGTTGAGCTTTATCAGTCTTTTGCCTCCCATCTCTGAAGACATTATGTTCTAGCAGTATGGAACTAGCTGCAGTCCCTTAAATATGCCATGTTCTCTCTGGCTCCCTTGCTCTGGCACAGGTTGTTCTCTCAGAAATCTCTTCCCTATCATGAGTCTTCCTATTCATCTTTCAAGTTTCTCTTTATACCACATCTCCTCAGTGCAGTGATCTTTGACAGCTCCAGGCAAGTTTTAAGGGATTCTTCTCTCAAGCTTCCATCGTACTGCATCAATAACTTTATTACATTAATTATCTCAGTTTCTTTCCACTAAAATGAATGTTTTCTTAAAGGAAGAGGACATATCTTTTGAGCTTTGTATCCTCTGTGCCTATTGAGTAGTTAGGTGCTCAATAAGTAACTTTTCAATGAATTAACAAATTAGGGTGATACAAAAAAGTACTTAGGAAGAAGGGTTTGGGGAGTAGATGAATATGATACTTCATAGAAGCAGCATTAGAAAAAGGTATTCACAGCCATTAGGAGTTTGACACCAAAGGAAAAAGGTAAAGTCAAAAATGACCCTGAGGTTTCAAGCTTTACTGCCACATGGCAGTAATGCTGACCAAAAGAGGGAAATGCGGGAGAAGCTGGTCTGGGAGCTGAACACCCCATGCCTGCAAAGCGGGCAGCTGGACAATGAGGTCAGGAGGTCAGGCTTGGAAACATGCTTGAAGTCATATGCAGGCGACTATCAGAGGCAGAGTGAGCATACGGCAATGCAAGGTAAGAAAGGACGATGAAAGAGGGTTCAGGACAGTTTAGGAGGACTCTTACTCTTCGGAGATTGGGAAGAGGGCCTAAGAGAGACAGAAACAGCTGAAGAGGATAAAAAGAGAGCCAAGGAGATGTGAACAGCATAGAAGGCAGGAGTTCCAAGAAAGTGGGAGGGTTAACAGAGCCAAATGTTCTACCAAAATACAAGGTATGGAAACTAAGAAAAGGACAGAGAATATTTATTTAGGTCATCAAATACTTTTGAGAAGAAATTTCAGACATGTAGTAGGAAAAGAAGGAGATAAGAGTTAACAAGTTCTACAGAAACGAAGACAGCATGTATACAACAATTCTGGTGACTATGACGTTGAAAGAAAGGAAGATAGGGAAATAGTGCAAAGTGGTCACAAAGCTAAAAGAGACTGTTTTTCTTGTAAGCAGGAGTCCGAGATCTAGTCTTCATTTTTCCACTAAGTAACCATGTGCTCTTAAGTAAGCTGAGCCAGAAGGCGGCAGCCACAGAGAGGCACACACGGGAAGGAAGGGCATAGATTTACGGAGAAAGGGCTTACACATGAGATGGGAGATGGAATCAATGCACAGGCAGGAAAATGATCCTAGAAAAAAAGGAAAGGACATGTTTTCCCTCTGAAATGAGGGGCAAAGGAAAGAACTCAAAAACGACATTAGATGACTGCAGTCTTTCTTAATGAAGTAGAGGGTAAGGTCACCTTAGATCTGAAGGAGGGGAAAAAAAGCTGGGTGAGGCAATTCTGAGAACTGGATGAGTCCTAGAGCAGTTGCTGCAAAAATTCAATAGGAGATCAACAAGGAAGAATGAAGAGCTGCTCAACAACAAGCATTAATATCATCACAGTGAGTAAGGTGACAGGTTGAAGACCTGAACTAGGCAGTGGCAGAATGAATTTTTTTTAAAAGAAGTGGTAGGAACAAGACACACCACATCCTTTTAATAAAATTTCTAAAGTAGAGTAAGGCACCTAAAGCTAGCCAATCAGCCAAACACGAACAAAGCACCTCACACAGTATCTACACAGAATCTCGAAGTGTCTTTCAGTTAACTCGCACATCTTAACATCCAAAAGTGTACATTTCATGCTTACTTGGAGTATTCTAGTAGCTTTTTGCTTGTAGTCAATTAATTCCTGCTTAGAGGACTCCAAGTTCAACTTATATAGCTTGACTTGCTGCTGCAGTTCATCAACCCTCTTCTTCTCATCTGAATATTTTCTTTCTGCCAGTGTAATTGCTTCTGCTAAATTCTGACGTTCCATTTCCACTTTATTAAGGCGTGCAGCAAACTCATTCTGTGACAAATTTTTATATCATAATTATGATATCATTTAGCTTTGAAACATATTTTACAACCATCCATTTGGATATCTTATGAGATTTATTAGCTCAGCCAAACAACATAATAGGGATGGGAAAAAATTCTTAATTTGTTAGGAGCTAAAGTATAGGAAATCTAAGGTTGTGGCTCCCAAACATGGCAATGCATTAAAATCAACTAGGAAGTTTGTTAAAAATACAGCCATCCAAGGCCTTTTCCAAGCTTACTAAATTGGAATTTTCAAGATGCGCCTGGGAATCTGTTTTTTAAGAAATTTCCCAGGTGAACCTGGTCACTTGGATAGTAGGTCTGGTCTGATACCAGCTGATCAACTGCTTCCAATTCAATAAGTAAATAAATAAGTGTAAACTACACCATATTTTAAAGAACCAGTATTAAAAAATAACATAAAATATCTCATCAATAACTTTTAATATTGACTACATGTTGAAATGATTAATACTTTGGATATACTGTGTTAAATACATCATTAAAATTAAGAAACACACACTACCTGATATTTATGTTCAGGACTAAACTACTTTCACCTGTTGAAAAACTAGCCCAGACCAGTGGTTTGCAACCCTGACTGCTCATTAGATATACCTGTGAATCTTGTAAAACCAAAGTGCCAACACCTAGGCCCTACCTCATACAATGGAATGTGACTGTGTATGGAGATCAGGCAGCACAAAGTATCACACAGGTGATTCCCATGTGTAGACAGGGCTGGGACTGAACTAGATGCAAAAATTCATCTAAGAGTGAAACTCTTTACATACTACATATAATTTTCTCCTGAAATAAATGAGCCAGATTAATCTGGAATCAGAAAAAGCTTAAATTAATAAAAAAACAAATACGACCCCCCAACCATTAGCATTTAATCAAATAATGACAATGATTATTGCAAAAATTAAGTAAAAGATGTATATCTCTAATGCACATTAACTATTGTATAATTGTTTCTCAACACATAAAATTAAATTTAGCAAGGATCAAGCTAAATTTTCAAATATGTGATTTTTGTCACAGAAACAGAATTTTCTGAAAATGCATTGCAGAATTGTATTAAAGAGTTAACGTGCTATGAAACAGCATACTGGTCATTTTTTCTGTGTCCAAGTAACAATAGGAATCTGTTGTCTCCCATTCTGACCTGCATCTGTTTATAGCTCTCCTGCTCTCTCTTCAGAGTGGCATCGGCTTCATGCAGTCTCTCCTGAAGAGTCTGCAGAGCTTGATTCTGCAGGCTATTACCTTCACTTTGATCCTGTATTATTCTAAAGGAAAATGCATCATTTGAAATAACTCATGTCCACAGTGTACAAGTGATAAGGCAGAGTAATTTTTAGAGCATCAGCTTGTCAGTCAAGCACAAAAAAAGATAATTTGACTGAAATATTTTTAGATAAATCTTTCCTGTCTAATGGAATATAATCTATGTTTTTAGGCATCTAAATATAAGCACACACCGTATAATGAAAGATTAATGACACTACAAATGCTTTTAAATTCAGAATTTGCTAACAATGCATCTCAAGGTTCAAACAACGAATACATTTTATGTTGTTGAGATGGAGTTTCGCTGTTGTTGCCCAGCCTGGAGTGCAATGGCACAATCTCGGCTCACTGCAACCTCTGCCTCCTGGGTTCAAGTGATTCTCCTGCCTCAGCCTCCTGAGTAGCTGGGATTACAGGCATGCGCCACCACCCCCGGCTAATTTTTTTTTGTATTTTTAGTAGAGACGGGGTTTCTCCATGTTGCTCAGGCTGGTCTCGAACTCCCAATCTCAGGTGATCCACCTGCCGCAGCCTCCCAAAGTGCTGGGATTACCGGCTTGAGCCACCATGCCCAGCCAATGAATCCATTTTAAACATACACACTTCTAACACTACCAAAAGAAATATTCCCTCTTGTAAATTTCCAAGAAAGCTAAATTTCATAAGAGGATACACTACAATGTTTACCATGACTTGCTCATTTTTTTCATTATTCATAGAATCACCTACCGTAATTTTTCACTCTGTAAGTCTTCTAATGCTTCTGTGCGAGTACTCAGCAGCTGGTCAGCTTCCTGGAGTCTCACTTTCAGGACAGCCAGCTGGGAATCCTTTGCAGCCACAGCTTCAGTCAGGTCATCTACTTGGGCTCGGAGTTCTCGAGTCATTCGGTCACTCTTTGAATGGTCAGCATTCCACTTTTCAACTCTTGCTCTTGCTCTGTTTAATTCTACAAAAAATTTTAAATTTCTCTATACTAGCAAAATCAAACACAATTTTCTCAGAGCACATATAGTTTCTACTTCGAGTGCCTTTAGTACTTTCCTTATTGACAAAATTAGGAGCTTACACGTATCTTCAATCTTCTATGCCCCAGTGGGTCCTCCACTCTTGAAGGGCAATATTCACGGCTAGATTATAGTTAACAGATTAGAAAAGGACATGAAGCTAGCTGCTCTTCTACAATGCTGTTTGTATATCATAAAGCATCTGGGAGCCGAAACTAGTATTAATAGATAGCAGAGTATATTTTCTAAAGTTCTGCTAGTGACAGGGGAAGGAATGCAAATCCAAATCAAAGGTACACCCCAGTAAGAACAAAACAAACAAAACAAAACCTAAACACAGAAAAGAATCTACTTCTTTCAATTACTGTTGCAAAAAGATGTTATTCTTTTGACCTAGGAAATCAATGCAAAAAGAGCAAAGGAGTGTTCTATTTCAGAATACAATAGCATTTCCATACCCTCACATACCGTATATAATTGCAGTTAGCGACCAAAACATTTTTTAGAATACTGAATCAAACTTTACAGGGTGTCAAAGCTTTTTTTTTTCTTTCAGTGAAACAGACCTTTTTAAAGAAACAAAACACAAAAAACAAAAACATGAGACAGAGCCTCACTCTGCTGCCCCAGCTGGAGTGCAGTGGCATGATCACGGCCCATGACTCACTGCAACCTCCAACTCCTGGGCTCAAGCGATCCTCCCACCTCAGTCTCCAAAGTAGCTCAGACTACAGGTACACATCACCACACTCAGCTAATTTAAAACAAAAAAAAATTGTTTTTTGTAGCCCAGGGGTCTCACTCTGTTGCCCATGCTGTTATTGAACTCCTGTCCTAAGCAATTTTCCAATCTCAGCCTTACAAAGTGCTATTACAAGTGTGAGTCACTGTGCCTGGCCAAACAGCTCTATTTCTATGTCTAAATTAGTCTGGGTAAACTAAAACTTTATTTCTAAAGTCAGCCTGACCAGTGATTATTTATTTATTTATTTTTGTTGTTGAGATGGAGTCTTGCTCCGTAGCCCAGGCTGGAATGCAGTGGCCAATCTCGGTTCACTGTAATCTCTGCCTCCTGGGTCCCGAGTCCTGGTTCAAGCAATTCTCCTCCCTCAGCCTCCCGAGTAGCTGGGATTACAGGCACGCGCCATGATGTCCAGATAATTTGTTTTGTATTTTTAGTAGAGACGGGGTTTCATCATGTTGGCCAGACTGGTCTTGAATTTCTGACCTTGTGATCCGCCTGCCTCGGCCTCCTAAAGTGCTGGGATTACAGGCATGAGCCACCACACCTTGCCTAGTGAGTCTTAAACTATCTTCCCATTCCTCTCTTCTGGGCTCTATTCATGGCTTGGCAAAACTTTTCCCACCATCCCCTCACTCCTTTCTAATTAGCCCCAAGAACCAAAGCAGCAATTTTGTCCTCTTGTCTTCTTCTCAGCCACACTTACGGTAACATTCACACCTTCCTCAGTGACTACCTCAGTAATGAGATTATTTCCTTCTTAATTACCCATTTCTGAGGAACTTGAGGTTTCCTACTCCAGGGCCACCTCACTGCACAATTCCCAAGGGCACTGAACTGAATTCTATGTACTTTTATGTGCCCTAGAGCAGCAATACTGCAACCCTATTAGTGTCTACTACTTTGTTTAACGGAACAGCTTCCCTTGAAAGTTCAGAATAAAGAAATGAACTAGACTACTACTCTCAGTTCTTCAATTTCATGGTTCTTAAAGGATGACCAAAGAAGCGAATACTCTTATGTTTTGGGTTGGTGGGAGGATGACTGGTCCCACTTCCAAATCTGGGCACTGTTTTTCTATGAAAATATCATTTTACAAGTCTCATCTAATTTCTCACAGTTTAAATGTAAATATTTCTAACAGTTCAAAGTTTTTAAGTTTATTATTATTTTATTTTTATTTATTTACTTATTTTTGAGACGAAGTCTTGCTCTGTTGCCCAGGCTAGAGTGCAGTAGCGTGATCTCGGCTCACTGCAACCTCCACCTCCCTGGTTCAAGCAATTCACCTGTCTCAGCCTCCTAACTGGCTGGGATTATAGGCACCTGCCACCACGCCCGACTAATTTTTTTGTATTTTTAGTAGAGACAGGGTTTCACCATGTTGGCCAAACTGGTCTTGAACTCCTGACCTTAGGCAATCCGCCTGCCTCGGCCTCCCAAAGTGCTGGGATTACAGGCACGAGCCACTGCGTCTGGCCTTAAGTTTATTTTTAAAAGTTAAATTCCTAATCCTGAACAATTTAAATAAGCCTCTACCTTCTTGAGTCTCTTTGGATCTTTGAAGTAACGAGGCCATTTCTTGATTTAAAGACTGAACTTCATTCCTCAGCAGCTGATTCTCCAGTCGAAGGTTAGACAGTTCATGTGATTTGCCATCATCATTAGGTGTTGGAGTGTGGTCAGGGCAGGCAGCATCTGATGATGCATTTTCCTTTGAAGATTCCTCTTGACCTTCACGGCTAGAATCTGAGTTATTGGCAGCTTCTGTATAAAAAGAATATATTTTTGTTACACTGGCGTGTTCATCACATATGCGTTAATAACTTGCTTTGGTAGGATGCTCAAGTTGACTTTTAGGACTTGGTAGGATGCTCAAGTTTAGCTATAGCTAAAACACCATAAAAAGTAAACAAATTCTCAGTTAGGCACGGTGGCTCATGCCTGTAACCCCAGCACTTTGGGAAGCCGAGGCAGGCAGATCACCTGAGGTCAGGAGTTTGAGACCAGCCTGGCCAACACGGTGAAACCCCATCTCTACCAAACATACAAAAATTAGCCAGGCATGGTGGCGTGCACCTGTAGTGACAGCTACTCAGGAGGCTGAGGCAGGAGAATCACTTGAGCCTGGGAGGCTGAAAGTGTTGCAGTGGGCCAAGATTGCACCACTGCACTCCAGCCTGGGCGACAGAGCGAGACTCTGTCTCAAAAAAAAAAAAAAAGTAAACGAATTTTCAATAGTCTTCCCTCTGATGAAATGTCATTCTCATAAATGGGTCATATGGACCTCTAAGGATCCTCAAGTCTGGATACACTGAATGAATGGCAACATAGAGTACAACACCGTTCTGGGGAGAACATCAGAGATCATTTGAGTGGTTGGGTTCAGGTAAAATGGGTTTGGATTTCCTTTTGTCTCCAAATGTTTTTGGAAAAAAAAAACAGGAGAAGTCTCAAACACTGAAAAATTGGGAAGGCACAATATAGCAGCTGCAGGTTTCAAGGCAAGAAGAGTAGTAACAGGTCACTGTAATTTTTTTTTTTTAAATCAAACTGGAATCTAAAATGTCTTACCCAAAGAGAGAGAGACTCATGAATTCAGATTAATCTTGTTTTTCTTACTAAATATAATGCAAGTATACTTTTAAATTACTCTAAAAATTATGTGATGAAAATGAACCATGTATCTAAATAATAAAACTGACTAAAACAATCAATATATGGGTAAAAGACTTAAAACTGTATAAGGTTATATAAACAAATATCAATAATCAAATGAAAAAGTTCTGAACATCTTTAGTCATCAAGGAAATGCAAATTAAAATCACAATGAGAACCAAGAGACATCCCCTAGAATGGCTAAAATTAAAAACACCAAATGTTGGGGACACTGCAGGGCAACTAGACCTGTCACTGCTGGTGGGACTATAAAATGGTACAATCACTGTGGGAAAAGGTTTTATAATTTCTTATGAAATTAAACATGCAGCTACTGTTTCACCCAGCAATTCCACTCCTAGGTATTTATACAAGACAAATGAAAACATTTGCCCACAAAAAAGCAAGTACAAAAATGTTTATAGCAGTTTTATTCACAATAATCCAAAACTGGAAACAAATCCAATGTCCATAAAAGAGAAGAGATAAACTGTGGGACAACCATAGAATAGAATACTACATAACAATAAAACAGAATAAAAAAAGAACAGTAACATGGATGAATCTCACTAACAGTTCAGTAAAAGAAGCCAGATTAGAAAGTATATACACTATATGATTCAATTCATATGAAGTTTTAGAAAAAGCAAAACTAAGGAGAGAAAAATCAGAGCAATTAGTTGCTTCCTCCTTCATACTTCCAGAGCACTCTGACCATACTTCAATTGCCACATTTACTAGACCACATGTAAATTATCTGTTTACATGTCTAGCTCACCCACTGGACACTTCCATATACTTGCACCTAGTAGGTTCTTTGTATAATTAATTGAAAGATAGCTGAGAATAAATTTCGGAATGTGTGAACATATTAATCAACTGCTACTGCACGATCCTATTTTGACAATCCAAAACCTCTTCTTCTATACAAGTTTTTGTCTTGAAAATACAAGAAAGATTTTATTCACTAACAGCCAAGACAATGAAAGAAGCTATAACATCTAAGAACATGACAAACTCCCATCAATAATCAACTCTATAAAGAATCCCTGGCTGGGTGTGGTGGCTCACGCCTGTAATCTCAGCACTTTGGGAGGCCAAGGTGGGCAGACTGCTTGAGGTCCAGAGTTCAAGACCAGCCTGGTCAACATGAGGAAACCCCATCTCTATCAAAAAATACAAAAATTAGCCAAGGGTGGCGGTGCACACCTATAGTCCCAGCTACTTGGGAGGCTGAGGTGGGAAAATCGCTTGAACTCAGGAGGTGGAGGTTGCAGTGAGCTAAGACTGTGCCAGGGTACTCTAGCCTGGGTGACAATAAGACCCTGTCTCAAGTTTTTTTTTTAAAAAAAGCCAGGTATAGTCGCTCACGCCTACAATCCCAGCACTTCAGGAGGCCGAGGCAGGTGGATCACGAGATCAGGAGACCAAGAGCATCCTGGCTAACACAGTGAAGCCCCGTCTCTACTAAAAATACAAAGAAAAATTAGCCGGATGCGGTGGCGGGCACCTGTAGTCCCAGCTACTCAGCAGGCTGAGGCAGGAAAATGGTGTGAATCCAGGAGGTGGAGCTTGCAGTGAGCTGAGATCCGGCCACTGTACTCCAGCCTGGGCAACAGAGTGAGACTCTGTTTCAAAAAAAAAAAAAATTCCCTGTGGCCAGGCCATGGTAGCTCATGCCCATAATCCCAATGCTGTGGGAGGCCAAAGTACGAGGATCATTTGAGCTCAAGACCAGCCAGAGCAACACAGTGAGATGCTGTCTCTATTAAAAATAATTTTTAAAAATCAGCTGGGCACAGTGGTATGCACCTATAGTTCCAGCTACTCGGGAGGCTGAGGCAGGAGGATCACTTGAGCCTGGGAGGTCAAGAGTACCACAAGCTGTGATAGCACCACGGCACTTAAGCCCGGGCAACAGAGCAAGACCGTCTCAAAACAACAAAAGAATCCCTGCAAGAACCTACTATCAAGTTTCTTGCCTTTTTTCTTTTTTTATCTTTGGAGACAGGGTCTCATTCTGTTGCCCAGGTTGGAGTGTAGTGGTGCAATCTCAGCTCACTGCAACCTCAACCTCCTGGGCTCAAGCAATTCTCCCATCTCAGCCTCCCAAGTAGCTGAGACTACAGGCATGTGCCACTGTGCCTGGTTAATTTTTGTATTTTTTGTAGAGACAGGGTTTTGCTATGTTGTTCTGGCTGGTATCAAATTCCTGGGCGCGAGTGATCTGCCTGCCTCAGCGTTCCAAAGTGCTGGGATTACAGGTGTGAGCCACCATGCCCAGCCTATTGCTATTTTATTTTATTTATTTATTTTTTTGAGACGGAGTCTTGCTCCGTGGCCCAGGCTGGAGTGCAGTGGTGCAATCTCGGCTCACTGCAAGCTCCGCCTCCCAGGTTCAAGCCATTCTCCTGCCTCAGCCTCCTGAGTAGTTGGGATTACAGGCGCCCGCCACCATGCCCGGCTAATTTTTTGTATTTTTAGTAGAGATGGGGTTTCGCTGTGTTAGCCAGGATGGTCTCAATCTCCTGACCTCGTGATCCGCCCGCCTCGGCCTCCCAAAGTGCTGGGATTACAGGCGTGAGCCACCGTGCCCGGCCTATTGATATTTTAAAACACTTAGTAGGTACCTGAATTAGCCACATTTACGATGTTAATCTCATTTCACAGGAAAGAAGGTGTACTTGTAGAGGTAATCTCACAGGGAATTAAACAATTGAAAACAAGAATTCTAAGCTCTTGCTTCACTACCAGGTCAATGCCTTCAACTCTTCAACTTGGATCAAAGTTCAGTCTCTCAGCTTTATTTGTGGAGGATGTGGGGGGAAAAACATACAAAAAACACAACCCAGAAAATACGTGAAGCACAGTCTCCTGTCATTCTTACAATCCTAGTAACAAAAAGATATCAACTGGGATAGCCCCTGATCCAAAGTGACATGCTTTCTTTCAGATTTCAAAATTTTCTTTTTTTAATCTTAAAATGTCTTAGGGAATCAAATATGAAATACTTTGTTAGATGCTGAGTGGGTAAAGTTGCCTTCCAGACAATATTAAGTCCCTGCTACAACTGTCTATTGACTAATAGTAGTCAATGATGTCTCCCTTGTTTACACCACACATTTGCAGGGAGTCTGCCCTTACACCAGTGGAAACAGATCCCATAACAGTGAATGAGAAACACCATTGGATCATATGATGACACATTCAATTTGGTTAACTCTAAAAGAAAGAGAGGACTGATTAACTACCGTGGGTTTGGCTCCCAAAAGAATTTTCTTCAGTGGTTTTGATGGTGGTTATACTGGGGTTCACAGAGCTGACACTTGATGTCTGAGAACTCTGAAAGACAGGTGTCTTGCCTTTTTCCTTTTTGATTTCCACCCTCCCGGTAGGCTCCTTCTGTGAACTATTAAGAAAATCAAACAGCAGCTCATCATCAGGTTCTGACTTTTTTCTTCGCACAAACTGGGATGAAGGCCTAGGAACAGATGCATTTTCAACAGGATGAGAGGCCTCTACTGGTGTCCGAGATCCTACTTTCACATTTGCAGTGCCAGCTAAGATGGTGGCTTTTTGATTTCGAATGTTATCAGCTGCTGATGAAATATACGTAGCTTTAGGTCCAGTCTGATACGTCAAATCTGTATTTTGCTGGTGAAACTCAGTATAGTCAGTATTTTTGCTATATATGTTGCTGGTATTGTCTTTCCTACTGAGAGCTGTTGCAGCCCCTTGATCAACTCGGTTTAAAAGATCTTCTGCCTTTCCAGCAAGATCAACAAACCAAGACATGATGGCAGCAAGATAATCCTATTGGCAAATCTGTAAAAAGGACATAAAATGATCATTGTGGCATAATGGCAGAGTATGAAAAATGGTTAACACCAGACTCCGCAGTCAGGTAGTCCTGGGTTGAAATCCCAATCCTACCTTTTACTAGCTAGGTAACCTTGAGCAAACTACTTAAACGAGGCTGAGAAATCTTATGTAGAAAACAGGAGGAAAAGTGTACTTACCTTAAAGGATGGTTTTATGATGAAATAATATATAAAAGACACTTTGCAAAATGTTTGGCACATAATAAGCACTCATTTTAGTGGCTGCTATTATCCTTATTACAACTACCACTACTGTTCTTATTACTATTTCAATAAAGGGCAAATCTCAATGTAGCAGAAGCATCTGTTATGGGCTGAACTGCATCCCTCCAAATTCCTTTATTTGAGTCCTAACCCCCAGACCTCAGAATGTGACTGTTTTTGGAGATAGGGTCTCTAAAGGGATAATTAAAATGAGTCATTAGGGTGGGCCCTAACCAAATATAACTGGCATGTCCTTCCAAGTGGAGGAAATTTCAACACAAACAGACATACAGACAGGACACAGGGAGAAGGCAGACATCTGCAAGCAAAAGAAGTAGGCCTCAGAAGAAACCAACTCTGCCAATACCTTCATTTTGGACTTCAAGCCTTCAGAACCGAGAGAAAATAAATTTCTGTTAGCTCAGCCAATCAGTCTGTGGTACTTTGCTACAGCAGCAAATTAGCAAATAACCAATATGGCAAAATTCCAGTACAACCAAATAAAAATAAAATTCACTGAAGTTTGTTTTAAAGTGCTAACACTTGAAAAAACTTTTTCGTTAAATACAAAAGCTATCTTAATATTAAACTGCGGCACTATTACATATAATTCAGGCGTGCATATAATTTGTCTAAAGTACATGCTCAATAATTCAAATACTCAATACCTACCACGTGCACATGAAGTTCAGAATAAAAACCAAAACTGCATAACCACTCATTCCATACATACATTTGAGTACTTACTATGTGCCACAATACATCAAAGTAATGATGAAGATACAGATATAGAAGGGCTCTATAATAAAGTCCACAACCACTTCTAGAATGTGCATGTTGTTCCTTTTGCCAAGAACTCTTTCATGGTTAACTTTCTTGTTCTTGGTGTTTACTCAAATGTCATCTGCTTCAGAGTTCTCCTTTCCATCTAAGTTAGGTCAATCATTATCTGTACATACCCTATTCTTTTGCCTCACAGCCCTTCATGTGTTATAACTATGTATTTTTTTTAACATGTCTCTTGTTCTTGCGGAAAGGGGGGCAGTGGTTGGATAGAGATTGTGTCTGCTTTGCTCACCAATGAATTCTCAGAGTCTAGCACACAGTAGGCACTCATAAATACTGCTGAGTGGAATTTTTATATGACAGATGCTGTACACAGGTACACATGTATCTTTCATCATATGCAATTTTCACAGTCACATTATGAGGTAAACAGCAATATCCTTTTTTAAAAGCAAATGTGGAAAGGGTTGAGAAAGATCCCCGAGTTTAGATAGCAGCTCAGATACTCAAGTCTAAGTCATCCTAATGCCAAACCCACCTTTTAACCCTTGCCTCCCTATACCATATAGCTCAAAATCTAAAAAACCTCCAGAAGAAACTCATCCTTTAAATCTGTTCTTTACACATGTGACTATTACATGCCTATGTCTTTCGGAGTTTATAAAAAAAACCAAATGAAAATGGAGATGAAATGCTCTGTAACATACAGAACACCATACAGGTCAGGCACTGTGGCTCACGCCTGTAATCCCAATACACTGGGACGCCAAGCGGGGAGGACCACTTGAGGCCAGGAGTTTGAGACCAGCCTGGGCAATGTGGCAAGACCCTGTCTCTACAAAAAAAAGTAATAAAAAAATCAAAACACACTAATTCTTTCTATCTTGCCTCTCATTTTAAAATTAATTGGGCTTTAAAACATACCATTAAATTGCTACTAAAGTTGCAATTAATGTTGATTACCCAATTAAATACTTAGATGGGCCCTGGGCACTTGCGCCATTGACAAACATCTCAAAGACACAAAGGACTTCAGAGGCACCCGTCAATTCCCCAGGCACTGCCCAGGGGCAGAGAGAGTGCGTGGGATGGGGATGGATCTGCAGAGGGCGGTGGCAGGGCCTGCTTCGAAGGACAGGCGTCAGCACAGAGCAAGGGAGGCTGCAGTTCAGTCGGGTAGGCCCAGTCGGTAGTGCCCTGGGGTCTTCAGTCTGTGGATCTGAGGTAAGCGAGCAGAGACCCCCCCACTCCGCTCCCCACCCATCTCGTTCCGTGCGGGAAGAACGGCCAGGCCAGGCAGGGGTCAGGAAGAAAGAAGACAGAGGAGGGCAGTAAACAACGTCGGCTGAAGCCCATGGGGTCTCTCCAGCTACCCTCCTCCGCCCCTAACAGAGCGAAGACGAGCGCCACCCGAAAGAAGACGGAGAGACCAGGGTCTCCGCTGAAGAGACGGTGCCCCCGCTCCTAGGACCGTTAACACCCCCGTCTCGTCCAGTGGGCCCTCGCCTCCGCCTCACCTGAGGACTCCGGAGAGGTTGCACCACGGCCTAGTCGCCGTCCTGGGCCGCGCCCCCTCGGCAGCTGGCCCGGAGGGGGCCCAAGCAGAGTAAACCTTCTCACCGACCCGCCGTGGCCGTGCTACTGCTTCCGGGAGACGTGGAAGGGGCGCGAGGACCCCAAAACAGAGTGGCTTTCGAGATGCCTGCACGGCAGGGAGCCGAGAACAGCCACCTGCAGGCGATTCAGGCGGTGGCGCCGGTGGCTACGGGGTCCTTGCGCATGGCCACGCCCCTTTTCCGCCCGTGGCGAGACAAGGCGCGGCGCAGGGCCTGCGTGCGTGTGACGTGGCTGTCCTCTCGCGGTGGACGGCCCGCACGCGGCCGGCGCAACATGAAAGGCCACACCCACAAAGGGCGGGACCTCAATGTGGGTCACATGGGTTCTCCCTTTACTCACCATCTCCCCTGAGTTTTTCAGAAGAGAAATGCCGGAGGCCAACGGCAGAAGGTGGAAATAAGAAAACATGATCCGGATTGCATAGCGCTTACTTTCTAGTGGCAGAGACAGATACTACATAACAGTGAATGGACAAGACAATTTCAGGGCGTTACCAGAGCTGTAATGACAAGAAAACGGGGAAAAGTGACTGGAGGCACGGGAGGTACTTTAAATCACGTGGTCAGGGAAAGTCTCTCTGAGATGATATTTGAGCTGAGACCCAAAGGATGGAAAAGGTGGTACTGTGGTTAAGTTATGCATGCAGTTCATTGACTATCTGAAATAAGTCTCAAATCCACATTCAATAATTCAAATACTCAGCACCCACTATGTGTACAGGATTGGGCTAATTTGGCCCTAATGACAAGCCTACAATACAGTTCCAAGTCTCACATCTTTGAGTTGAGGAAAGTAAGGCTCAGTTTTAAGTAATTTGTCTAAGACCATCTGTCCTAATAAGGAGTCCACATTACTCCAAAGCCTGTGCCCCGTAGACTCAAAGTTTTATTGTCTCCAAATTAAATATTGGAAGTAATTACAGCTCCTGCTTTTCTTCCTCAGGTGAGGTTTAGCCCAGTACAAGTGAAGAGAAAATTTTTCAGCACCAGGAGGTCATAATAATGGCATCTAACATTTATCAAACCTTTTATTAAGCGTAGAATACTGTGTTAAGCATTGCATGTGCCTCACCTCATTTTAATCTCACATTCATAAGAAAGGTACTATTTTTCTCTGGTAGGTGGTATTGTTGTTCCTAACTATTAAGTTGTTTTTCCAGTTAAGGATTATACATCATCGTCTGTTGCCATGTAACTGCAGTGCGTCCTGTAGGAGGAGCATTCTTTTTTTTTTTTTTTTTTTTTTTTTTTTGGAGACGGAGTCTCGCTCTGTCGCCCAGGCTGGAGCGCAGTGGCCGGATCTCAGCTCACTGCAAGCTCCGCCTCCCGGGTTCACGCCATTCTCCTGCCTCAGCCTCCCGAGTAGCTGGGACTACAGGCGCCCGCCACCTCGCCCAGCTACTTTTTTGTATTTTAGTAGAGACGGGGTTTCACCGTGTTGGCCAGGATGGTCTCGATCTCCTGACCTCGTGATCCGCCCGTCTCGGCCTCCCAAAGTGCTGGGATTACAGGCTTGAGCCACCGCGCCCGGCCCAGGAGGAGCATTCTTTCCAGCCTCACTGATGTCAGGCTTGATCGTATGATCTTCTTTTGGCCAGTGAAATAGGAGCAGGGGGTCTTTCTGAGCAGAAGCATTAAGAGTTATTACGTATTTCAACCAGAGAAATGTTTCCTTTCATGAGAAGAGTCTGTGTCAGATGGGCTGCTCTTTCAGCCTTGGTCCTAGAAGAAAAAGGGGATGTGAAGCAGCTCACATCTGAGATTTCACATGAGTGAAATACCAACTTTTGTTGTTGTAAGCCACTGAGATTTAGGATTGTTTCTTACACAGCCCTACCTAATAAAATCAGACTACTATTAATATATTATCCGATTTTACAGATGAAGACACTGAGATTCAATGAGGTTTAGTTACTTGCCCATGGTCACATAGAAGCAAAAGTAGAACAACTGGGATTCAAACTTGGGTCTGTGTGACTCTAGAAACAATGTTTTAATTGTCAAAGGGATGAGAATGAAAGAAGTTGAGGAGGAACCAATCTTCCACTGTATTGGACTAAACCTGACCTGAGAGGAAGAAAAGCAGGAGCTGTAATTACTCCCAATATTTAATTTGGAGACAAAACTTTGAGTCTAAGGGCACAGGCTTTGGAGTAATGTGGACTCCTTATTAGGACTGATGATCTTAGACAAATTACTTAACCCGTTTTTTGGGGGGATTTTTTTGTTTGTGTGGTTGGTTTTTTGAAATTGAGCCTTGCTCTGTCGCCTATCCTGGAGTGCAGTGGCGCTATCTCGGCTCACTGCAACCTCCACCTTCCGGGTTCAAGTGTTTCTCCTGCCTCAGCCCCTTGAGTAGCTGGGACTAGAGGCATGTGCCACCATGCCCGGCTAATTTTTTGTATTTTTAGTAGAGACAGGGTTTCACCATGTTGGCCAGGCTAGTCTCAAACTCCTGACCTCAAGTGATCTGCCTGATCTGGCACTCAAAGTGCTGAGATTACAGGCATGAGCCACTGTGCTGAGCCCTTAACCTGTTTGAGCCTTACTTTCCTCAAGTTAAAGATGAAGACTAGGGACCATGTTGTAGGCTTGTCATTAGGGCCAAATTAGCCTGATCCTGTGCACATAGTGGGTCCTGAGTATTTGAATTATTGAATGTGGATTTTAGACTTAATTCAGATATTCCAAAAAATGGCAACGGGCAGGCCCCAAAAAAGAGTGTGTCAAGAATTCCCACATATACCCCCTAAGAGGTCAGCATATTGATGCCTGCCATGCATACATTGTTGGGGCCAGGGTGGATTAGCCAGAGAAACAGCACAACAGAGAGAGGCTACACCCTTGCCCAATGGGTTAGAAAATTTGCCCTTTTCTTCCCGCCTCCTCCCTGCCCTAATGCCACCAGCAGAACTAACGCCTAGAAAAGAAAGGGGAAGAAGGAAGCCTCTAGTGCTGTAGTGCAACCAAGCTAGTCTGCTCCAGAGATCAGGGAGAGGAACTTCGAGTAGAGCTTAAGGATGAAGTTTTAAACAAACGGGGCTTTATTGTGACTTCTAGAATGGCAGAGTAAGGAATTCAGCAAATTATCTTCCCCCAAAAACAACGATGAAATTGGACACAATTGTGAAAAACAACCATTTCAAATTCCTGGAAATCCACCACTGGCATAACATAAATTAAAAAGCATTTATTCAAGAAAAAAACTATTAAACCTTGGGTAACAACAGTGAGTCTGTGACACGTTACCATGGGGAAATTCCCAATCCCTCTCCTCCAGTTCCATGGGAATCGTTCTATCAGGGCTGAGTAGATGTGAAAACCAGCAGCTTTGCTGCCAGAGGAGGCTGACTTGGTAAGGAGTGGTGCCAGAAAAACCCCATGGCCAAGGAGAAAGGTTGATTGGGAATGCCAACATCACAATTACCTGGGCTGCAAGACTGGTTGAGCAAACAACTGATTAGAAAGCCTGCTGGAAGTTCAGCAGTGAGATCCAGGGAATCAGATAGGCATGGTGGGGTTTGGCGATGGGCTTATGGTCTGGAAGGCTGTGTCAGTTCAGGAGAGTTTGGCAAAAGCCCCAGTCATCTACTGGACCCTGGCGGAACATGAAGCCTTACACAGAGGCAGAGGAGACACAGGAGAACAAAAGCCAGGGAAGCCTTGCAGAAGATGCAGAGGAGACACAAGAAAACTCAGCAAAACAAAAGTCAGAGCAGTCTTGTAAATTGCCTGAATTTTGAATGTTCTTCAACACATTTAGATGACACAGCTCCATCAAGAAAGGGTAGAAGTCTCACTGGCTTGAGGTGTCTAATTACCACATCTGATCAATCATTGACTAAATTCTAAGCTATCTTGACCTTGGCGAAAACGTTAGAAAACCAGCCTTAGAAATAAACATAAAAGAGGAAAAAAAAAAAAAAAAACTGAGCAGAAACATCACTGTCAACACATTATGGAAGATAAACTCTGCAGAATCAGTCCAGGCAAGTCACAAAACAAATGTATAAGAAAAACAACAAAAAACACCCTCTGAGGGGCACATCAAAACACGAGAGTTGCTATATTATCTAAACTGTCCAGTTTTCAATTAAAAAAAAGCAGACATGCAAATGAACAGAAAAATGTGACCATACACAGAGGTGAAAATCAATATAAATGTCGTGAGATGTTGGACTTAGCATATAAGGACTTCAAGGAAGTTACTCAAACATGAGATCAAGTCTCACACAGCGCATCTACTCTATTAAAAAAAAGAGAGAGAGAGAGAAAAAATATGTTCAAAGAACTAAGTGAAAATATGACAACCAGCTGTGGCAGCTCACACCTGTAATCCCAGCACTTTGGGAGGCCAAGGCAGGAGGATTACTTGGACTCAGGAGTTCGAGACCAGCCTAGGGAACATAGTGAGACCCAGGCTCAAACAAACCAAAAACAAAAACAAAAATATTACAACAATGCTTCATAAAGTAGGGAATATCAGTAAAGAGATAGGGATTGTTTTTAAAAATATCAATGGAATTCTAGAATTGAAAAGTACAATAAGTAAAAAATAAAATTCACTAGAGGAGCTCAATGCAAATTTGAGTGGGCTGAAGAGAGAATTAGAAAACTTGAAGATAAATAGATAAATCAATAGAATTTGTCCAATCAATATAAAGAAAAAGGAATAAAAAATGAGGTGATTCTCAGAGATCTGTGTGACATCATCAGATATACCAATATGTATATAATGGGATTTCAAGAGAGAAGGATTGGGAGGAGGGGGGATATTTGAGGAAGAAATGGCCAAAAACTTTCCAAGTGTGATGAAAACATTTATCTGTACATCTAGGAAGCTCAATGATCTTCAAATAGGACAAACACAAAGACACTCAACCTGGCACATAATAGTCAAGCTGTTGAAAGAAAGAAAATCTTAGAAACTGTAGGAGGAAAATGACTCATCAAAGATAGATGAACAAGAGTAACAGCTGACTTCATATCAGAAACAATGAAGGAAGAAGGCAGTAGGATAACATGTAAAATCCTAAAGGGGAAAAAAAATGTCAACCAAGGATTCTATTTCCAGCAAAACTATTCTTCAAAAATGAAGGCTGGATAGAGACATTCCCAGATAAACAGAGACTGAGAGAAGTTGTGGCTAGTCGTATAAGACTTGCTGTATATGAAATAATAAAGAAAATCATTCAACCTGAAAGGAAATGACACCAGGTGGTAATTCAAATCCTGCATAAAGAAATTAAACAGAGCAGAGTGTTAAATACTGAAACAAGTCTGTTCTAAATACTAAAAGGGGCTGAAAATTATGGAAGCAAGCAAGCTGTCATCAAGGAAACTATGGCTCAGAGGAAAAAAATGGGAATTGATATAAATATCTTTGAGAAGTATTGGAAGAAATTAAACCATTTTCTGTCAGTGCTCCCAGTGAGTTGAGGCTACCTAATAAGCAATTAAACTAATATCTCAGAGTGTTTCCCTCCTCCAGCAGTGGCAACATAAGCTTCTTTTTGGGAGTGACTCCCCTTCTGAGTCTCCCACTTAACTGGCATCACAACTGGTATACTCTTTCTTTTACCCTATACTTCTTCATAACATTTACACAATTGTAATTATATGAGGGAGGGCAGGGACAGTGTCTGTCTTGTCTATGACTGTTTCAACAGAACCCAGCAAAGGACATGGCACAAGAAGATACTCCTACATACTGAATAATGAATGAATAATAATGTTCAGTAAATTGAGATAGCATGGAAAAGAGGCAGAAATCAGATAAACTAGTTTTTATTTGACTGTTAATTACCCTCAAGTAACTTAATCTTTCTGGCCCTCTATTTTATTATCAGGAAAAAAGACTGTACTCAACTGGAATATATCTAGTCTAGAAAGTAGGAAAACCTTGGTTCTAATCGTGATTCTCTAGTTTCTAGCTATAGGAACTTGAGCAAACCGCTTCTCTTCCCAGGCATCATTTATTAAATGGAGATACTGAACTAGAATTAGAGATTACAAGTCTGCAGCCTCAATTAATTGCTTTCATTTTGTTTGTTTTGTTTTGGTCACAGCACAGTGTTTAATTTCACTCTGTTGCTCAGGCTGGAGTGCTGTGGTGCAATGTTGGCTCACTGCAGCCTCAACCTCCTGGGCTCAAGTGATCCTCCCACCTCAGCCTCCCAAGTAGCTAGGACTACAGGCACATGCTACCATGCCTGGCTAATTTTAATTTTTTTTTTTAGAGACAGGGTTTCACTGTATTAACCAGGCTTGTCTTGAACTACTGAGCTCAAGCAATCCACCCACCTTGGCCTCCCAAAATGCTGGGACTATAGTTGTGTGCCACAGTGTCTGGCCAAAATTAAGAATTACTGTTCATAAAAATTAAAAGAATGAAAGGAAAGCCACAGATTGGGAGAAGGCATTTACAACACATATATTTGACAAAGGACTTATATCTGGAATATAATGCACTCTTACAAATCAAAATTTAAAAAAAAAATCCATCCAATAAGAATGAGCTAATAAATAAACACTTCGCAAGAGAAAATATCCAAAAGCACATGAAAAGGTGTTCAACATTATTAGTCATCAGAGAAATGTGAATTAAAATTATAATGAAATACATTTGCATACCTACCAGAATGGCTAAAATGTAAAAAGATGGAAAATTCCAGGTACTGATGAGGACATAGGGCCACTGGAACAGGCATATATTTCTGAGAGGAGTGTAAGTGATAGGAACACTTTGGAAAACATTAGCTATATCTACTAAAATTAAACAGAGGCCTACTGTATGACCTAGCATAGATTTACCCCATGAGTCAATAATTCTGCTCAGGAGAAATGAATGCAAGTATCCACCCAAAGACATTTGTTTACAAGAATGTTCAAAGCAGCTTTATTCATAATAATGCAAACTGGAAACATCCCAAATGCTAATAAACTGGTGAATGGATTACAAATTTGTAGTATAGCTGTACAACATGGTACTTCATACCAATGAAAAACAAGAAACTATAACACCATAGATGAAACTCATAGGCATAATTTTGACTTAAAAGAAGCCAGTCCAAAAAGACTGTAATTCTATTTCTCTGCAGGTCAAGAACAGGCAACGTGAATCTGTGGTTACAGAAGTCATAATAAGGCCAGGCACGGTGGCTGATGCCCGTAATCCCAACACTTTGGGAGGCTGAGGTGGGAGGATCACTTGAGCCTGGGAGTTCGAGAACAGCCTGAGCAATGTAGGAAGACCCCATCTCTACAAAAAAAAAAAAAAAAAAAAATTAATTAACCAGGAGTGGTGATGTGTGCTGCCTGTGCAGCTACTCAGGAGGTTGAGGGAGGAGGATTGCTTGAGCCCAGGAGTTTGAGGTTGCAGTGAGCTGTGATTGCGACACTGCACTCCAGCCTGGGTGATGGAGTGAGACCCACTCTCAAAAAAATAAAATTAAAAAAAAAAGAAAAGAAGAAGTTATAGTATCAGTTATCTTTTGGGAGGGCAGATATTAACTGGGAGTGGTCAAGATGGAGGTGCTCATAGTATTCTACATCTTAACATTGGTATTGATTATATGTAAAAATCCATCCAACACTGTACTTGACAGTTCTTTACATATATCATGTTATACTTAAAACAATTTTCAAAAAATACGTACCTTTAAGAAGGTAGTTCCACTTTTAGGAAATTACCCTACAGATATACTCACACTTATGCAAAATGACATATATGAAGTTATCAATTACAGTGTTGCTTATAACAACAAATAAGTTAAATGTTCGTTGATTTAAAACTCTTGGTACCTTCATTCAGTGGAATATTATGTGGCTGTTTTTAAAAAGAAACAGGATCTCTTATGCAAAGATATGAAAAAACTCTAAGATCTTAAGAATATATGTTAAATTAGAAAAAAACACAAAAGGAAAATAATGGTGTATATAGTGTGATTTTGTAATTGCCTGATGGGTTCTTCTTCCACTGCACAGATTTACTGAGACAGCAGTATTGCAGTAGAGAAAGAGTTTAATTAACACAAGGCTAGCGAAGTGGAAGATGGGAGCTTATTACTTGAAATCAGTCTCCCTGAAAATTTGGAGGTGAGGGTTTCTTAAGGATAGCCTGGTGGCCTGGGGTCTAGGGAATGAAGGATGTTAACTGGTTGGGTTGGGGATGAAATTTTAATAGAGGGTCAAAACTATCTTCTTATGCTGAGTCATTTCCTGGGTGGATCACAAGACCAGTTGAGCCAGTTTCTTGGTATGGGTTACAGGTCCAGGTGGCACTGAGAGGAGTTAGCCAGCTTGCCTGAGGTAGATAGCAAGGGAAGGGTCCCCAGAGAGCCCCCAACCCACAGGTTAGTGCCTCATCCCCACATAACAGAAAAAGCAGCCTGGGAAAAAAAGTCAAGCTGCAAGCAACAATAAGGGAACTAGCACAGGGAGTTGTGCCTGGAGACATGCCCAAGGCTGCACAGATAGAAGAACCTCCAGCCCATTCAGATAAAAACTTGCACAAACCTCCAGTTCACTCAGATAAGGAGACAAGACCTGACATAGAAATGCCTTTGTCCTTTTTATAATCAGTGGGCTCCTGGGAAAAAGTTTCTTCTCCTCTTTTGGGCATGAACACAGTGGGCTCCAATGGGTTCTTGTGGGCACTTTCCTTTCCTCTTCAGATTGTGAGACTGGCCTCTGTGAATCATCACTTCAGCCCCTGATTGGTTCGAGGCCAAGGTCGTCGGGCCGAGCTGAATCACTTTCTCCAAGACAGCCCACAGACTAAGCACATTCCTTCCCCTTCCCACTTTATAAAAACCCTGGACCCCAGCCTCATAGTGGGCAACCCATTCAGGCTTCCCTCTCTGCTGGCGGACAGCTTTTGTCTTTCGCTTATTAAACTTTCGTTCCCACCTCACTCTTGTGTCTGCACTTCTTAATCATCTTGGACGTGAGGTAAAGAACTCCGGGTGATACCTCACAAGAGAGATCGCCACACTGTGGTGCATTGGTGAGACTACAACACCACCAGCTGGTCCATCAGAATTCAGGGTCTGAAAAATGCCATCAACATTTCAGATTTTAACAATAGTGGTGTTGTCTACAGGAGCAAATGGGGAGGTTATTAATCTTGTGGCCTCCAGAATAATGGCTAGTTATAGTTTAACTACACTTATATCTTAACAGATGTAGGCCCCTCCCATAATACTAATCTTGTGGCCTTTCATTAGGTTTTTTTTTTTTTTTTTTTTTTTTTGGCTTTTTCTTCAATTATTGTTGTTTTGTTTTGCTTTCTTAAGACAGGGTCTTGCTCTGTTGCTCAAGTGAATGCAGGGGTGCAGTCTCAGCTCACTGCAACCCCTGCCTCCTGGGTTCAAACAATTCTCCTGCATCAACCTCCTGAGTACCTGGGACTACAGGTGCCCACTGCCACACCTGACTAATTTTTGTATTTTTAGTGGAGGTGGGTTTTCGCCAGGTTGCCCAGGCTAGTCTCCAACTCTGGCCTCAAGTGGCTAGTCTCCCACTTCGGCCTCCCAGAGTGCTGGGATTACAGGTGTTGGCCACTGCGCCTGGCCAGCCTTTCGTTAGTTTTTAAAAGGTAGTTTTAGTCTCCAGAAAAGGAGGGGGTAGTTTGCGGAAGGGATACTATCATCCTTGCTTTAAGGTTAAATTATAAACTAAATTACTCCCAGAGCCAGCTTGGCCTATGCTCAAGAATAAACAAGGATAGCTTGGAAGTTAGAAGCAAGATGGAATCAGCTATGTCAGATGTTTCTTCTTGTCATGATTTTGCAAATGTGGTTTCACTATCATTTGTGTAAAAATACTTTTTATAGGTAGAGTCTATGTCTTGAAGGACACTTTGTTTGCATCCAGAGAGGAGGACTTGGCTAGGTAACAGGAGTGAGAAGAAGGTTTATTTATTTATTTTTGAGAGAGCATTTCACTCTATCGCCCAGGATGGAGTGCAGTGGTGTGATCTCGGCTCACTGCAATCTCCACTTTCCGGGTTCAAACGATTCTCCTGCCTCAGCCTCCCAAATAGCTGGGACTATAGGAGTGAGCCACCACGCATGGCTAATTTTTGCATTTTTAGTAGAGACAAGGTTTCGCTATATTGGCCAGGCTGGTCTTGAACTCCTGACCTCAGATGATCCACCCGCCTTGGCCTCCCAAAGTTCTGGGATTACAGGCGTGAGCCACCATGCCCGGCCGGTTTATTTTTTAATGTGTCCTTTTTTGTATGTACCGTTTGAACTCTGTACCATAGGAATCTTATTTTTGAAAGTAAATAACATTAAAAAATTATTTTAAACTTTGAATATCCCAGGAGATAGAACGTACTCTCTATGTCTTCACAGCCCTGCCTCTCTGAATCCTTACACCCCATATTTAAAGCATCTATCCAGCCCCTGCAAGCTTCCCCTAGGTACTTTGTGACCCACACTAGAAGATTCCTGTGTCTTTCAGCTCCTTGGTGCTGTGATTCTACTTTGCACAGATCTGGAGAATGAAATTGTGAGCCATTTTGTGCATTTTTATCTTCCAGCAGCAGAGGGCACTTAGCACTTAAAAATATGTACCTTATGTTCATATGTATGTTGTATAATATCTAGATTGACAAGTAACATGAGTATTGCTGTATCCTTTCTTTTATAGAGCACAGAGTGTAGTATTCTTATGAACTGACCTTGAATGATCCAAGGGGATTTCATATTCCCACTCCTTTTCGGAAGTTCCCCAGATGTGACAGGCCAGTTCTGGTGTTTTCCATGTTATCTGGGCTGCTGAACTGCTCCCAGGGATGAATCCCTTCACCCCTGAGCCCCTGGTGAACCTCTTAGATCCCCCTCTCTCCCTGTCCTCAGTTGTCATGCCTTTGAAGAGCCCTCCAACCCCCATATGTCCCCATGTTGGTAGTGAGGCTAAGCGGAGAAAGTGCTTTATGTTGTCCTGGAAATAGCACAAGCGTGGGAGTAAACAAACTATGTTGTGCCTTGCTATGGTGTCATGGACAACTCTCTCAGTGCCTCAGTTAGTGGCTTATAAGGTGTATGTGGGTGATTGTTTCTTATGCCATAAAATTCTTTCTCTTTTTTTTTTTTTTTTTTTGAGACAGAGTCTAGCTCTGTCGCCCAGGCTGGAGTGCAGTGGTGGGATCTTGGTTCACTGCAACCTCCGCCTCCTGGGTTTAAGTGATTCTCCTGCCTCAGCCTCCTGAGTAGCTAGGATTACAGGCTCCTGCCACCATGCCCAGCTAATTTTTGTATTTTTATTAGAGACGGGGTTTCACCGTATTGGCCAGGCTGGTCTCGAACTCCTGACCTTGTGATCCGCCCACCTTGGCCTCCCAAAGTGCTGGGATTACAGGTGTGAGCCAGTGCACCCAGTCAAAATTATTTCTTTAAAGGGCTACATTGAACTAAATTTGGCCTGAGGACGCCTCTATACTTGAGTTCTTACGTAAGGAACTGCAACCTAACTTGGCACATAAACTAACTGAAAGCCTAACTTAGGAGTATACTTTTATAACAGAAGTCTCAGCCAATCACAGCAGCAGAGCTTCAGTCAGTTATAGGTGGGCAACTGATCAGACCATGTCAAAATAAGGCCTCTCTCTCCAGTTCCATCTTAAACTGCTCTCCTCTTTACCCACATGCTCCAGCCATCCGGCCCTCAGGAACATTGGCCTTGCTATTCTCACTGCCTGGAAATTTACTCTCTGCACCCCTTATCTCCTACAGCGAGCAATCCAAGGGACCAATGAGGAAACCACAATGTCTTTTATAATTCAGCCTTGGAAGTCAGAAACCAACGTTTCTACCATATTGTACTAGTTTCATAGACCATCCCCAATTCACTGTGGGAGGACAATACAGGAGGGCATGTGTACCAGGAGATGAGGATCTGTAGGGGCCATCTTGCAGCCAACAATTACAGATAAGAAACAAGTAATGTCTGCGATTTGCTAGAAGATTATCTGGACGGGGGAACTTGGCGAGGGTACAAATCAGACAAGACTGCTCATCATTGTTCAACACTGAGTTTGGCTGATCATTACATATGGTCCTTTACACTGTGCTGCCTACGCTACTACATATTTGAGAATTTTTGTAATAAAAAGTTAAAAACAAAAAACACAATGTATATAGTGTGGGAGTTCACCTGCTCAGAGTGGAGCAACTGCTATTCCCAAACCCAAGTTCACCTTTTCACCAGGACTTATAGAGTATATGATACACACTTGCCTAGTTGGTCAGAAGTAGCTAGAAGTGAACATAATTATTAAAACAAGTTGCAGAAATACATGTATGATATAATAGCATTTATTTAAAACTTTCAAATCTATAAAATAATACTATATAATTTGTATAGATATTGAAAGGCATGTTAAGGGTATAAAAATTTACAGGAATAATAAACATTAATTTATTATAGTAGTTGCTTCTGGATGGAGAAAGCAGGGACAGACGCCTTTAGAAATATGTTTATAGGCCGGGCGTGGTGGCTCAAGCCTGTAATCCCAGCACTTTGGGAGGCCGAGACGGGCGGATCACGAGGTCAGGAGATCGAGACCATCCTGGCTAACACGGTGAAACCCCGTCTCTACTAAAAATACAAAAACTAGCCGGGCGAGGTGGCGGGCGCCTGTAGTCCCAGCTACTCGGGAGGCTGAGGCAGGAGAATGGCGTAAACCCGGGAGGCGGAGCTTGCAGTGAGCTGAGATCTGGCCACTGCACTCCAGTCCGGGCGACAGAGCGAGACTCCGCCTCAAAAAAAAAAAAAAAAAAAAAAAAAAAAAAAAAAAAAAAGAAATATGTTTATAATTTTTTAAGGGTAAAAAACAAATACGGCATAATATCATCACTTGATAAAGTTGGTGCTAGGTAAATGGGTGTTAGATATTCTATAGCTTTGTCTTTTTTTTTTTTTTTTTAGAGGGAGTCTCACTCTGTCTCCCAGGCTGGAGTGCAGTGGCGTGATCTCTGCTCACTGCAACCTCTGCCTCCCAGGTTCAAGCGATTCTCATGCCTCAGCCTCCTGAGTAGCTGGGACTGCAGGTGCACGCCACCACACCTGGCTAATTTTTTGTATTTTTAGTAGAGACAGGGTTTTGCCACGTTTCGCCACGTTGGCCAGGCTGGTCTGCAACTCCTGACCTCAGGTGATCTGCCGACCTCAGTCTCCCAGAGTCCTGGGATTCCAGGAATGAGCCACTGCGCCTGGCCTATCTTTCTATTACTGATGGCGATTTGGGTTGTTTCCAGGTTTGGAGTAATACTGATGGGAATATGATTATTCATGTATCCTGAGGCACATATGCATGAGTTTTCTTGGGTAAATGCCTGGGAGTACAATTTCTGCATCTCAAGAAGGGTGCATTTTCAACTTTTCTTCTTAACGCAAAACCAATTTCCAAATGGGTTGTCCCACTTGACGTCCCCACCAACATGTCTGCAAGTTCCCTTGCTCCGTAACCTCACCAACATCTGCTATTGTCAGACTTTTTGCTTTTTGCCAATCTGGTAGGTTTATAATAAGGATCTTGTTTGGGGTCTTTAATCCACCTGAAATGGAATTTTTTTTTTTGTATATTGAATGAGGTATTTCTTCCCTTCATTCGGTCTCTGCTCAAATGTCATTTTTTCACTTCCCTGAATATTCTATATAATAAATTCCCCAGGGCTCCCGTCTCTCATTTTCTATTCCCTTACCTGGTTTTATTTTTCATTAACTTCTGACATCGTATTCTACATTTATTTCTCTTATGTCATGATATTTATGTGGTTGAGTTATTTTTTTCTCTTAACAGATAGCAGCTGTGGTCTAAAGGCTTTGTGCATATTCATTCTTTCAACTCACATTACAACCTTGTGAGGAGCAATCCTATGTGGTGAGTCCTATTATTAGCTTGATATTATAGATGAAGAAACCAAAGCCGGAGAGATTAACGTGCTCAAAGTCACACAGCTGATAAGTGGCAGAGCCAGGCAATGGCACAGGGACCGCTACTTATTTATTGCCTTGTTCTCCATTAGGATATGAGCTCCAGAAGGATGAAAGCTTTGTCTGTTTTGCTTACCTCAGTGCCCAGAACAGTGCCTGGCACACAGGAGGTGTTCAGTACATACTTGTTGAATAACCTAGGTAAGCCCCAGTTTTAGTTCTCTCTTAGAGCTGAATGCCATATCTGACCCTGATCTGCAGAGATGTAACAGGAGATTATTAAACCTAGCTGTTTATCCTTCACTTGCAAATCATATTGCCTTAGGGTGCTTCCTCAGTGAAGGCTATGTCTGGTCACCCAACCTCAGCATGATTCACATTTTAGGCTGCATAATTCTTGGCTGTGGGACACTGTCCTGTTTGTGCATTGGAGGATGTTTAGCAACATCCATGACCACTGACCACCAGACATCAGTAACAACCCCCCTTTGCCCAGTTGTGACACTTAAAAATGTCTTCAGACATTGCCAGGTGACCCCTGGGGGACAAAATTATCCCCAGTTGAGAACCACTGAGCTAAATTTTGAAGTTTGTCTTTGGATGTGGAGCGTGAGTGGGGGGAGTATCAAAATGCCACAGAGAGGCCGGGTGTGGTGGCTCACACCTATAATCCTAGCACTTTGGGAGGCCGAGGCGTGTGGATCACCTGAGGTCAGGAGTCCAAGACCAGCCTGGCCAACATGGCGAAACCCCATGTCTACTAAAAATACAAAAATTAGCCAGGGGTGGTGGTATGCGCCTGTAATCCCAGCTACTCTGGAGACTGAGGCAGGAGAATTGCCTGAATCCAGGAGGCCGAGGTTGCAGTGAGCTGAGATCACACCAAGGTACTCCAGCCAGGATGATAGAGTTAGATTACGTCTAAAAAAAAAAAAAAAAAAAAAAAAACCCCACAGAGGAGGGAAAGAGGAGAAAATGATCCGGAGATGCGGGCATCCAGCAAGAGAAAGCTTCTTCGTCTCTCTGTGTTGGGGTAGTGGGTGGGAAGGGGAGGTCAAACTGCAAGGCCCTTCTTTCCTCCTCCCCACCCCCAGGTTCAACTGTGAAAGGAGGGGTTCCTAAGCTGCACATACGTGCTTAGAGAAGTCCTAGTACATAGGATTTTCTCTCCACTTCTCAGCACACAGGCCAGGAATCTGCAAGCCCCCCATAGCACAGGCCCACATTCAGGGGTTTGTTAAGAAATGGCTGAGGAATGTGCCAAGGCAGGTGTGCAGGTGTTCTGGAGAGCAGCCGAGAGAGACCTACACACATCAGAGTAGTTTGGAGAAGGTGGCTGAAGGTTTCTGGACCCTTGCAAAGTACAGAAGTTCAGAACAAATCTGTGGTGTGCAGCACGGTGCCCGCAGCAAGTCCCAGTTCAGCACCTCGAAAACCCAAGTGGGACCAGCCAAGCAAGGACCAGGGCCCAGGAACTAAACCAGAAAAGTCTCAAGACATCAGAGACCACTAAATCCCGAAGAACCGCATGTGAGAAAGGATTATCTTCCCAGTGCCACGAGGCTACAGAAGCCAGCCCTGTCTCCAGACACCATCTTGGAAAAGAGATGTGGGAACAGGAAGTGTGTTAGTCAGAATGCAGAGTCAGTTACCATGACAGAGACCAAAGTGACAGTGACATAAACAAGATAGAAGGTTTCTCTCTTGTGAAGCATCTAAGTATTAGCAGTCCAGAGTTAATGGAGAAGCTCTTTGGTGTTGGAGACCCAGGTTCATTCTCCCTTGAGCTCTTCCATTCCTAGACTGTTGGCTTCATCTGGTCTAAGATGGCTCCACACCATGGCACTTTCCAGGCAGCAACATAGAGACTGTATGAATATTATCCAATTGGCCAGAACTGAGTCACATGGCTGTACCTGGCTTCAAGTGAGGCTGGGAAATGTAGTCTTTAATTGGGAAGCCATAGGCCTGGCTAAAGCTCAGGAGTTCTATCGCTAAAGGAAGTAAGGGGGCTGCCAGGAAGACAGCCTGAAAGACAAATCCACTTTCCCAAAGGAATCTGAAGGAAAGTGATTTAAACCAGTGGAATCTGAGCTGTCTCTAGGCGGCAGCTTCAAGTCATCTCTTCCTTATGCGCTGGTCTTTCTCCCTGCAATGGGCACTCCAGATCCAGAGAGCAGTTAAAGGAAATAGTGAAACAGTATCTTTTGCAGAGCTGAGGGTTACTTCATATATTTTTAACCCTTTTGAGAAAAAAAACAGAGAACTGGGTAAAGTTTGAATTGCAGCTCCTCTGTTTCAGAGCACTCAGGCAGGCTGGCGGCTCACTCTTGGGAGAAAGGGACCAGACAGGCCTCTGTCGCCAGCATTAATGGCCATCCCACGGTAGGTCTAAGGAGAGGCACTTCAGCCTTTTAAGGAAGTCTCATGAGTATTCAACAAGTATCAGCTGATGACAGAATAGGAGGAAGTTTAGGGTAGGTAGGAGACAGGCCTGAAGTCAAAGACCCCATGAGCCCAATACTGAAATGATTTTCACCCTTTGGTATTAGAGGAATAATAAGTGCTCTTGTTTCATTCTTAATACTAGCTCAGAACCTACTAGGCAGAGTATTATTTTATCAGCTAATCTTCATGAAAAATTTGTGAAACAGGGACTATTATTATTCCCATTTTACAGATGAGAAAATGAAACCTCAGAAAAATTAAACAAGAGTGACCCAACATCTCTAAGGCAGGTGAGCCCAGAGAGCAGAGGAATTGAGCTGGGCTGGGGCTTTTCTTCCCTAAGGATCCTATCAAACATGTTGCATCACCATCAATCACGGTGGAGTATGTTTCTTAGAAAGATGGAGGAAGAAATTCCTGGCAGGTCCTGGTGGCTCATGCCTGCCATCCTAGCACTTTTGGAAGCCAATGCAAGAGAATTACTTCAGCCAGTAGTTCCAGACCAGCCTGAGCAACACGGTGAGTCCCTGTCTCTGTAAAACTACAAAAAAATTACTGGGGTGTGGTGGCACATGCCTGTGGTCCCAGCTACTCGGGAGGCTGAGGCCAGAGGATCACTGCACTCCAGCCTGGGCAGCAGAGCAAGACCGTGTCTCAAGAAAACACAGAAAGAAAAGAGGAAGAAATTCCTGATTGCTCTTAATAGAGTTATTTTCCAGAAGGGAGACACTGAATTTACAAATGATCATATGTGTGTGTGTGCATGTGTGTTGATAAATAGGTTTATTGCAAAATCTGTGACCCACCCAAGGGAAGCCCACAGTTTTCAGACTCACTTCTAGTCACATTGTATGTCACCACCTCTGTTCTGTCTCCTTATACTTCCACTTTTCTCCCCTAAATCACTCTTTTTTTTTTTTTTGAGACGGAGTCTCGCTCTGTCACCCAGGCTAGAGTGCAGTGGCCGGATCTCAGCTCACTGCAAGCTCCGCCTCCCGGGTTTACGCCATTCTCCTGCCTCAGCCTCCCGAGTAGCTGGGACTACCGGCACCCGCCACCACGCCCGGCTAGTTTTTTGTATTTTTTAGTAGACACGGGGTTTCACCAGGTTAGCCAGGATGGTCTCGATTTCCTGACCTCATGACCCGCCCGTCTCGGCCTCCCAAAGTGCTGGGATTACAGGCTTGAGCCATGGCGCCCAGCCCTAAATCACTCTTAATGCAGAAACTTGTTCTTGGGAGGAAAAGACTCTGTAGAGTCAGGGTCAAGCGCAACTAGGTGTGTGCAGCTTTTAGCTGCACAAATGGAGAAAAACATTAACGATTTTCTGTTTGTTTGTGTTAAGCAACACTGTGGACAATGAATTCCATATCTTTGCTAAGATGAACTTCCATATAATATCTTGCAAGACAAATCACCATATATTAATACTAGGAAGACAGGGACAGGCCATAGGAACTCTCAGAGACCACTTCCCTACAAGCAAAGCCTAAGATGTGTTGCAAGTGAGTTATGCAGGGCATGCTGTCAGGAGAAATCTAGAGGGGAGGGAGGGAAACAGAAGAGGGCAAAGGAAGATGCTCTGCAAAGACAAAGTTTCAGGAGGAGGTGGGCCTCAGCCTGATCCCGCAGAGAGCTCTGGAGCATGGCTGATACCATAGAGATAGATCCTTCCACCCAGAGGCAAGAAGGCTGAGCTGTTACAACCTCAGCATCCCTCAGTCGTTGGCCAATAAGGCGGGTATAACCTCCCAACCACTGGGGGACAGCTTCCCACAACCAAGGGCAGAATGGGAACCAGCCTGAGAGGGGTAGGGAGTGAGCTCATAGCAGCCAACACCACAGCAGGGAAGAGGCAGTGCACAGGCCCAGTACAGGGGACCTGGACAGGGCACCAAGAGCATCCTCTACACTTGGAGTTATCACAGCAGATGCATGAGACTAAAGTCACAGATCTATGATAGGTTTTTGGTTGCATTAACTATTCTATTTATTCATTTTTAATGGACTTTATTTTCTAGAGCTGTTTGAGGTTCACAGCAATTTGAGTGGAAAGTTTCATTTTTCTTAAACTCTGTGTTTAACACAGAGTTCCCATATTCCTCCCCCCACCCCCAGCTTGTTTACAATCAACATCTCACATCTGAGTGGCACATTTACTGCAATCAATGAACCCACACTGATACATCATTATCATCCAAAGTCAGTAGTATATATGAAGGTTCACTCTCGGTGATGTATGTTTTCTGGGTTTTGACAAACATCCAATGACATGTATCCGCCATTACAGTATCATACAGAGTAGTTTCACTGCCCCAAATCCTCTGTGGTCTGCCTATTCTTCTCTCCTAATCCCTGGCAACTGCTGATTTTTTTTTACTGTCTCCATAGTTTTGCCTTTTCCAGAATGTCATATAACTGGAGTCATGCAGTCTGTAGCCTTTTCAGACTGGCTTCTTTCATTTAGTAATATGCATGTAAGGTTTCTCCATGACTGCTCCTGGCTTGATAGCTCATGTCTTTTTAGCACTGAACAATGTAATATTCCATTTTCTGGAGGTACTACCTTTAATAAAGAAAGAACACTTTTTTTTTTTTTTTTTTTTTTTTGGTGCCAGAGTGTTGCTCTGTCACCCAGACTGGAGTATAGTGGCACAATCTTGGCTCACTGCAACCTCTGCCTCCCGGGTCCAAGCAATTCTCCTGCCTTAGCTTCCCAAGTAGCTGGGATTACAGGCACCTGACACCAGGTCCGACTAATTTTTCTATTTTTAGTAGAGATGGGGTTTCACCATGTTGGTCAGGCTGGTCTTGAACTCCTGACTTCAATTAATCCACCCACCTCGGCCTCCCAAAGTGCTGGGATTATAGGCATGAGTCACCGCGCCTGGCCTCAATAAGGTTGTCATAAAAAAAAAAAGAAAGAAAACTTTGGACTATAGAGCTAACAGGTATAAACATTTTAGTTGAATATTCTCTATAGACATTTTTAATAAAAACTTGGGCTTCAAGTCAGGAACATGTCTTCCATTTCAACATAACTTTAGTATCACTCTCTCTTTTAATTTATGGTTTTTTATTTTATGTATCCTTGAAAGCTGCCTTCAATCCATTCTGGAATAAACTGGGTGGAAATAAATAAAGACCGAAACACCTGTTTCATCTTTGTATTCCCCAAGTGCCTTTGGCCTTAAGAGTCTGGGCAGTTTTACAAGTGCCTTTGAGGTATATTTCCAGTATCAAGAGTAAAACTGGGATTGTGGTGCCAGGGTTGAACCCCAGAGGTTGCAAGTCACGTGTTCCACTCTGTTGAGACTTGGGGAGGTATCCTTAGATACCAAGATAAATAGTCAACATCTTTTCCTTTGGGTCAGTAAGCACTTTTTAGTCACATGGTAAGTGCAATTCACAGACTTTGGCTGCCATATGATGGCGTAGGCTGGTCTAGGTCAGATGATTTATCCAGATTAGTTCAGCTCACTTGAGCCAAGCATTTCCTGAGATCTGTGTCTTGGCAAAGAGCTTCTTAACATTTTGAGCTGCCCAGAATGTCATTTCTTATAGTGTGCTGATAGGCAGGTTAATAAATGTTCTTAGATTCCTGAACTCAGAAAGCACCTTGAGGTCAACAGTGACAGTGGAAACAACATGAACACCCCAGAGACTGGCTGGGTGACCTTGGGCAGGTAGCAACACTATGGTGGTCCTGGGCCTTTTTCTCATCTTGAAGGTGAAAAGGTTGAACTCAAGGATTCGTAGAATCTCATCCAGCTTTTGCAGATCAGCTGGTCTAGCACTTGCCAAACTCTTGGATTTTACAGATCAGTATAGTTCATCAATTTTTAAGAACTGACAGAAGGTGTTTACTTTTTACTTTCCTAGGAAGGACAATAAAAATCAACTACTGCTGCCATTTTTTATCACATCGTTTCCAGAAGGAAAGAACATATTAACAAAACAACCAAAAAAAAAAGTGGAAGGAAATAACCTCAGCACAAAAGATAGTGCTTGTTAGGACAAGTGGGATGGAACTTTGCTTCAACATATATGCTTGCTGTGCACTAGCTCTTTCTTCCTCCTTTTTTTTTTTTTTTTTTTTGAGATGGGAGTCTCGCCCTGTCGCCCAGGTTGGAATAGAGTGGTATCATCTCCATCTCGACGGAGTTTCGCTTTCCTTGCCCAGGCTGGATTCAATTGCAGATCTGCTCACCGTACCTCCGCCTCCCAGGGTCAAGTCATTCTCCTGCCTCAGCCTCCCCAGTAGTTGGGGTTACAGGCATGCACCACCACGCCAGGCTAATTTTGTATTTTTAGTAGAGACGGGTTTCTCCATGTTGGTCAGGCTGGTCTCGAACTCCCGACCTCAGGTGATCCACCCACCTTGGGCTCCCAAAGTGCTGGGATTATAGGCATGAGCCACCGCACCCGGCCCCATTCTTCCTTTTTAAAAAGTGCATTATTGAGGTGTTATCTACATATCATACAATTCACTCATGTTGAGTGTGCAATTCAATAATTTGTAGTAAATTCATGGAGTGTGCAAGTACACTACAATCTAATTTTAGAACATTTCCACCATCCCTAAAAGATCCCTGCAGTCATTCCTTTTCCCATCCACCAGATCCAGGCAACCACAAATCTACTTTTTGTCTCTATAAATTCCACCTTTTCTGGACATTTCATATAATGGTATGGCATTATGTGACATTTGTGTCTGGCTTCTTTCATTTAGCATCATGTTTTCAAGGTTCTTCCATGTTGTAGCATGCATCAGTGAGTGCTTCATTCCTTTTTTTTTTTTTAATGGGGTCTTGCTCTGTGACCCAAGCTGGAGTGCAGTGGCACGATCATGGTTCACTGCAGCAGCCTTGACCTCCAGGTTCAAGCAATCCTCCCCCTCCTCCAGCCTTAGGAGTATCTGGGACAGGCGTGCACCACCATGCCTAATTTCTTTTTTTTCTTGTACAGACAGAGTCTCACTATGTTGCCCAGGCTGATCTCAAACTCAAGCAATCCTCTAGTCTCAGCCTCCTAAAGTGCTGGGACTAAAGGGATGAGCCACTGCACCTGGTGCTTCATTTCTTTTGATGGCTCAATAACATTTCATTGTAAGGAAAGGCCACATTTTGTTTATCCATTCATCTATCAATGGACACTTGGTTGTGTATGGGCATTTGGGTTGTTTCCACTTTTTGGCAATTATAAATATTGCTGCTGTGAACATTTGCAAACAAGTTTTTGTGTGGACCATGTTTTCAATTCTCCTGGGTGCATACCTACGAGTGGAATTGATGGGTGTAGTAGGCAGAATAATGGCCCCCAATGATGTCTACATCCTAATCCTCAAAATTGGTGAGTATGTTACCTTATATGCAAAAGGGATTTTGCAGATATGATTAAGGATCTTGACATGTGGAAATTATTTTGGATTATTGGGGTGGGCCCAATATAATCACAAGGGTCATGATAAGGGAAAGAAGGGACAAAACGGAATATGTGAGAGTGATGCAGCTTGCAAATGGCTCATGTGGCCATTACTGGATCCGACGACGGAGGGAGGCCATGAGCCAAAGAATTAGGGGGCCTCTAGAAGCTGAAAAAGGCAAGGAAGCAGGTGTCCCAGTAGCACTTCCAGGAGGAACACAGCCCGGCCAACACCTTGAATTTAGACCTTGGGTGAGCCCCATTTTGGGTTTCCAAACTTTAGAATGGAAGAGAATGAATTTGTGTTGTATGGAGACACCAAATTAGCGGTAATTTGTTTCCACAGTCACAGGGTCATGTAGAAACCTCAGCTTTACTTTTTTTTTTTTTTTTTTTTTTTGAGACGGGGTCTCGCTCTATCGCCTGGGCTGGAGTGCAGTGGCCCAATCTCAGCTCACTGCCAGCTCCACCTCCCGGGTTTACGCCATTCTCCTGCCTCAGCCTCCCGAGTAGCTGGGACTACAGGCGCCCGCCACCTCGCCCGGCTAGCTTTTTGTATTTTTGTTTTTTAGTAGAGACGGGGTTTCACGGTGTTAGCCAGGATGGTCTCGATCTCCTGACCTCGTGATCCACCCATTTCGGCCTCCCAAAGTGCTGGGATTACAGGCTTGAGCCACCGCGCCTGGCCTCAGCTTTACTTTTACGTCACTAACAGACCCATTTAGGAAGGCATCATTGGTTGGGATGAAGGGCACGGTCTGCCAGTGTATAGATTCAAATTCCAGCTCCAGTACCTACTGTATGGAGGTACTTGAGTAAGTTGCTTAACTTTTCTGTGCCTCAGCTTCCCCAGCTAATAGTAATACTCCCCTCACACCCTTGTGAGGATTCATGAGTTGGTATATGCTGAGTGGGGCTTAGAATAATATCTGGCATATGGGCAGCCCTGTACAGAATCATGTGTGTGATCATTATTCACACAGTCTTCCAAGAGCAAAGGAACAGCAATAGCCTCCCCACAGATGAAACCAAAACTCTGCCTCATCCTTTCAAAAGATGTTTTCTTCCATCAACTCCATTCATATCTCAAAGTTCTTAAAATCAGATTTCCCCTAGCGCTCAAGCTAAAGCTTTCAAGAAAGTCCCCTCCCTGGAAAATTATCTGTGAGAGTACTTTGCCCAAGCTCTTGGCTGAGGAAGACTCAGCTCTGTCAATATCTTTTTTCTTTCTTTTTTTTTTCTTTTTCTTTCTTTATTTTTATTATTTTTTTTAAAGAGACTGTTGCCTATGCTGATCTTGAACTCCTGGCTTCAAGAGATCCTCCTGCTTCCTAAGTAGCTGGGATCACAGGCACACACCACCATACCAGCTAATTTTTTTTTCTTTCTTTTTTTTTGAAGAGACAGGGTCTCACTATGCTGCCCAGGCTGGTCTACCACTCAAGTGATTCTCCTGCCTCAGCCTTTCGAAGTGCTGGGATTACAGGTGTGAGCTACCTCACCTTGCCAAAATCCTTTTGACAGATTTTGTTTTTTGGTTCCCTCAACCACAATTTGCCCAGAAATCACTGCTTAGCCTATGGGCAAGAATCCGGCATGTGTTTTTATCCTGTGTAAGCCAGCAGTCCCCAACCTTTTTGGCACCAGGGACAGGTTTCATGGAAGACAATTTTTCCACAGACCCTCGGCAGGGAGGAGGATGGTTTTGGGATGATTCAAGCACATTATATTTATTGTGCACTTTGTTTCTATTATTATTACATTGTAATATATAATGAAATAATTAGACAACTCACCGTAATGTAGACTCAATGGGAGCCCTCAGCTTGTTTCCCTGCAACTAGATGGCCCCATCTGGGGGTGATGGGAGACAGTGACAGATCCTCAGGCATTAGATTCTCATAAGCTCCCTTGCATGTGCATTTCACAACAGGGTTTGTGCTCCTGTGAGACTGTCATGTCCCTGGTGATTTGACAGGAGGCGGAGCTCAGGTGTTAATGCCAATGATGGAGAGCGGCTGTAAATACAGATGAAGCTTTGCTTGCTCGCCCACTGATCACCTCCTGCTGTATGGCTGGGTCCTGCTGTATGGCTGGGTTCCTAACAGGCCACAGTACTGGTCCATATAGGTACAGGTACCAGTCTGTGGCCTGGTGGTTGGGGACCCTGCTGTAAGCATTTAGCACATATTGGCCAAATATTCAATGAATAAATGAGAGTTGACCAGAAGAGACATTTTGCTCCAACTTTGCTCTTTGCTGCAACTTCTGGTGACTTTCTAGAAGAAATGAAGTCCCTTTCTGACTTTTGGCTATAGAATTTGGAACTGAAATAACTTTGGAGATGGTATATCCAGGGACTCTGGTTTTGCAAATGAGGAAATTGAGGCACTGAAGGAGGTATGATGCCTAAGATCGCACAGCAAATTAGCCACAAAGCAGTGCCTCTGGTTTCCAGTCCAGCTACCTCTCTAGATGTTTCTATGGGTAAAAGAGTCTAAGACTCTGGACTGAATCTGGGCTGACCTCCAGACATCCGCTGAAAGTTACTGGTTATTTGTTGAGACAAGTTCCTTGTCTCATTTTCTTGTATTTCCTCTCCCAAATAAAACTTCTTTTTTGAATTTAGGGTTCAGTAAATCAAAGAAATACTATCAGTATTATGTATTGTCTTATCTTCTATCTTCAGGCACTAATAAGCATCAAGAGACATTGATAAAAGTCACTATTATTTGTGCCTGGTATCTGGAACCCATGACTTCCCAAACCAGGGCTGACTTGCATCAAGAGTGAGACTGATTTGTCATGTTCAGCAAAAACACTTACACAAGAATTCACATTAGTTCAAAATAAAAATAGTTAACGTGAGAACAGGGTTCCTCTTTTTCCTTTTCTCTGTATGATAAGGCATTTGGTTAAGAGTGAGATTGCTGACTGATGAAATTTTAAAAGTCAAAACAGGAAGCAGTAAATGACTAGCGAAGCACTGTATTCGATCAAACTCTCCTAAACTTCATGCTCTCATAAATGAGTGGCAGAACCTGAATCAATAAAAAAGCGCTGTAGGGTGGATGAATAGATTTAACAGCCATCCTCTTGGGGATGCTTTATGCTAACAAACTCCCAGAGTCCCTTATCATCCTTTATATCCTTCAGGGAAGGAGCTCCTCTCTTCATACTATTCTTACTCCTGAACAAATGCTCTCATGTTACCAAAAAAAAAAAAAAAATTATCGTTACCCAAGTCCCCTAAAAGATCTCTTATTTCAGGTACTGCAGCAGTATGCAGACCATTTGCCCACATTTAAAATATTTTAATTCTTTTTCTGTTTGTTTGTTTTATTACATTGGCTGGGATTTCTAGTACGGTATTGCATGGCAATGGGTGTAGTGGCGGTTTTAGAAATAATTTACCTTATTATCATAAAATATTTCAAACACACGACAAAGGTATGGGTCTGGGGGTGGTGGCGCATGCCTGTAATCTCAGCACTTTGGCAGGCCAGGTGGGTGGATCACTTGAGGTCAGAAGTTCAAGACCAACCTGGCCAACATGGTGAAACTCCGTCTCTACTAAAAATACAAAAACTAGGCCGGGCACGGTGGCTCAAGCCTGTAATCCCAGCACTTTGGGAGGCCGAGACGGGTGGATCACGAGGTCAGGAGATCGAGACCATCCTGGCTAACACCGTGAAACCCCGTCTCTACTAAAAAATACAAAAAGCTAGCCGGGCGAGGTGGCGGGCGCCTGTAGTCCCAGCTACTCGGGAGGCTGAGGCAGGAGAATGGCGTAAACCCAGGAGGCGGAGCTTGCAGTGAGCTGAGATCCGGCCACTGCACTCCAGCCTGGGCGATAGAGCGAGACTCCGTCTCAAAAAAAAAAAAAAAAAATACAAAAACTAGCCTGGTGTGGTGGCATGCGCCAGTAATCCCAGCTACTCAGAAGGCTGAAGCAAGAGAATCACCTGAACCCTGGAGGCCGAGATTGCAGTGAGCCAAGATCACACCATTGCACTCCAGCCTGAGCAACAAGAGCGAAATTCCGTCTTTTTTTTAAAAAAAAAAAAAAAAGAGGAATGGTCCAGGTGCAGTGGCTCACGCCTGTAATCCCAGCACTTTGGGAGGCCGAGGTGGGCTGATCACCTGAAGTCGGAAGTTCAAGACCAGCCTGGCCAACATGGTGAAACCTCATCTATACTAAAACTATGAACAACATTAGTTGGGCGTGGTGGCACATGCCTGTAATCCCAGCTACTTAGGAGGCTGAGGCACAAGAATTGCTTGAACTCTGAAGGCAGAGGTTGCAGTGAGCTGAGATGGTGCCACTATACTCTAGCCTGGGCGACAAGGCAAGGCTCCCATCTCAAAAAAAAAAAAAAAAAAAAAAAAAAAAAAAAAAAAAAAATAGAAGAAGAAAGAGCCAGCGCACAGCAAGCATGTATGCTGAAGTAAAGTTCCCATCTCACTTGTTCTAGCAAGCACTGTCTTTTGTGTTGAAGTTATTTCCTTCCATTTTTGTTGTTGTTGATGTTGTCGTTGTTAATATGATCTTTCCTTCTGGAAATGATGTGATACAAAATGGCAGTAGTAGTGGATTTTTATTGTCCTTCCTAGGAAAATAAAAAGTAAATACCTTGTGGCTGGGCATGGTGGCTCATGCCTGTAATCCCAGCACTTTGGGAGGCTGAGGCGGGTGGATCACCTGAAGTCGGGAGTTTGAGACCAGCCTGGCCAAGATGGTGAAACCCATCTCTAGTAAAATACAAAAAATTAGCTGGGTGTGGTCGTGGGCGCCTATAACCCCAGCTACTGGGGAGGCTGAGGCAGAAGAATTGCTTGAACCTGGTGGGGTGGAGGTTGCAGTAAGCCAAGATCGCGACACTGCACTCCAGGCTGGGTGACAGAGTGAAACTTCCTCTCACACACACAAAAAAGTAAATACCTCGTGTCCGTTCTTAAAAAAAGCTATACTGATCTGTAAAATCCAAGAGTTTGGGAAGTGCTAGACCAGCTGATCTGCAAAAGCTGGATGAGATCCTACGAATCCTCGAGTTCAACCTTTTCACCTTCAAGATGAGAAGGAGGCCCAGGACCACAATAGTGTTGCTACCTGCTCAAGGTCACCCAGCCAGTCTCTGGGGCGTTCATGTTGTTTCCACTGTCACTGTTGACCTCAAGGTGCCTTCTGAGTCCAGGAATCTAAGAACTCTTTATTAACCTGCCTATCAGCACACTGTAGGGAATGACATTCTGAGCAGCTCAAAACATTAAGAAGCTCTTTGCCAAGACACAGATCTCAGGGAAATGCTTGACTCAACTGAGCTGAACTAACCTGGATGAATCACCTGACCTAGACCAGCCTACGCCATCATATGGCAGCCAAAGTCTGTGAATTGTACTTACCATGTGACTAAAAAGTGCTTACTGACCCAAAGGAAAAGATGTTGACTATTTATCTTGGTATCTAAGGGTACTTCCCCAAGTCTCAGCAGAGTGGAACACGTGACTTGCAACCTCTGGGGTTCGACCCTGGCACCACAATCTCAGTTTCACTCTTGCTGCTGGATATACACCGCAAAGGCACTTGTAAAACTGCCCAGACTCTTAAGGCCAAAGGCACTCGGGGAATACAAAGATGAAACAGGTGTTGGCATCTTTATCTATTTATTTCCACCCAATCTTATTCCAGAAAGGATTGCAGGCAGCTTTCAAGGATGCATAAAATAAAAAGCATAAATTAAAAGACAGAGTAATACTAAAGTTATGTAGAAATGGAAGACATGTTCCTGACTTGAAGCCCAAGTTTTTATTAAAAATGTCTATAGAGAATATTCAACTAAAATGTTTATACCTGTTAGCTCTATAGTACAAAGTTTTCTTTTTTCTTTTTTTTTCTAATCAACTTTATTAAGGTCAGGCACAGTGGCTCATGCCTGTAATCCCAGCACTTTGGGAGACTGAGGTGAATGAATTACTTGAAGTCGGGAGTTCAAGACCAGCCTGACCAACATGGTGAAACCCCATCTCTACTAAAAATACAAAACTTAGCCAGACCTGGTGGTGGGCGCCTGTAATCCCAGCTACTTGGGAGGCTGAGGGAGGAGAATCGTTTGGACCTGGGAGCCAGAGGCTGCAGTGAGCAGAGATTGTGCCACTGCACTCCAGCCTGGGTGACAGAGCAACACTCTAACTCAAAAAACAAAAAACAAAAAAATCAAAAAAACTGGGTGTGGTGGCTACACCTGAAATCCCAGCATTTGGGAGTCTGAGGTGGGCAGATCATGAGGTCAGGAGATCGAGACCATCCTGGCTAACATGGTGAAACCCCATCTGTACTAAAAAAAATACAAAAAACTTAGCCAGGCGTGGTGGCCAGTGCCTGTAGTCCCAACTACTTGAGGGGCTGAGGTAGGAGAATGGCATAAACCCGGGAGGCTGAGCTTGCAGTGAGCTGAGATTGCACCACTGCACTCCAGCTTGGGAGACAGAGCGAGACTCCATCTCAAAGAAACAAAAACAAACAAACAAACAAACAAAAAATAGATGTTCTTTATTGCATGTAGTACATCCAGACAATGGAATATTATTCAGTGCTAAAAAGACATGAGCTATCAAGCCAGGAACAGTCATGGAGAAACCTTACATGCATATTACTAAATGAAAGAAGCCAGTCTGAAAAGGCTACAGACTGCATGACTCCAGTTATATGACATTCTGGAAAAGGCAAAACTATGGAGACAGTAAAAAAAAATCAGCAGTTTCCACGGGTTGGGAGAGAATAGGCAGACCACAGAGGATTTGGGGCAGTGAAACTACTCTGTATGACACTGTAATGGCGGATACATGTCATTGGATGTTTGTCAAAACCCAGAAAACATACATCACCGAGAGTGAACCTTCATATATACTACTGACTTTGGATGATAATGATGTATCAGTGTGGGTTCATTGATTGCAGTAAATGTGCCACTCAGATGTGAGATGTTGATTGTAAACAAGCTGGGGGTGGGGGGAGGAATATGGGAACTCTGTGTTAAACACAGAGTTTAAGAAAAATGAAACTTTCCACTCAAATTGCTGTGAACCTCAAACAGCTCTAGAAAATAAAGTCCATTAAAAATGAATAAATAGAATAGTTAATGCAACCAAAAACCTATCATAGATCTGTGACTTTAGTCTCATGCATCTGCTGTGATAACTCCAAGTGTAGAGGATGCTCTTGGTGCCCTGTCCAGGTCCCCTGTACTGGGCCTGTGCACTGCCTCTTCCCTGCTGTGGTGTTGGTTGCTATGAGCTCACTCCCTACCCCTCTCAGGCTGGTTCCTATTCTGCTCTTGGTTGTGGGAAGCTGTCCCCCAACCCTCCACACGAGATGGTTGGAAGGCTACACCCGCCTTATTGGCCAACGACTGATGGATGCGGGGGATGTAACAGCTCAGCCTTCTTGCCTTTGGGCAGAAGAATCTATCTCTACGGTATCAGCCATGCTCCAGAGCTCTTGGTGGGATCAGGCTGAGGCCCACCTCCTCCTGAAGCTTTGTCTTTACAGAGAATCTTCCTTGCTCTCTTCTGTTTCCCTCCCTCCCCTTTAGGTTTCTTCTGAGAGCATGCCCTCCATATCAACACATCTCAGGCTTTGCTTCTAGGGAAGTGGCCTATAAGAGTTCCTATGGCCTATCCCTGTCTTAATTAATATATTAATTAATTATATTAATTATATCCTGTATTAAATATTACAGGATATAGTATTAATATATCCTGATTTGTCTTGCAAGATATTACATGGAAGTTCATCTTAGCAAAGATATGGAATTCATTATCCACGGTGTTGCTTAACACAAACAAATAGAAAATCTTCATGTTTTTCTCCATTTGTGCAGCTTTTAGCTGCACACACCTTATTGCACTTAACCCTGACTCTGCAGAGTCAGTCTTTTCCTCCCAAGAACAACTTTCTGCATTAAGAGCGATTTAGGGGAGAAAAGTGGAAGTATAAGGAGACAGAACAGAGGTGGTGACATACAATGTGGCTAGAAGTGAGTCTGAAAACTGTGGGCTTCCCTTGGGTTGGTCACAGATTTTGCAATAAGCCTTCTATTTATCAACACACACACACACACACACACACACACACACACACACACACACACACACATACAATCATTTATAAATTCAGCGTCTCCCTTTTGGAAAATAACTGTATTAAGAGCAGTCAGGACTTTCTTCCTCTTTCTTTTTCTTTTTTCTTGAGACAGGGTCTTGCTCTGCTGCCCAGGCTGGAGTGCAGTAGCTTGATCATGGCTCACTGCAGCTTTGACCTCCTGGGCTCAAGTGATCCTCTGGCCTCAGCCTCCCAAGTAGCTGGGGCCACAGGCATATGCCACGACATCCTGGTACATTTTTTGTATTTTTATAGAGATAGGATCTCACCGTATTGCTCAGGCTGGTCTGGAACAACTGGCTCAAGTAATTCTCTTGCTTTGGCTTCCAAAAGTGTTAGGATGGCAGGCATGAGCCACCAGGACCTGCCAGGAATTTCTTCCATGGAGAAGAGATGACTTGAAGCTGCTGCTTAGAGACAGCTCAGATTCCGCTGGTTTAAATCACTTTCCTTCAGATTCCTTTGGGAAAGTGGATTTGTCTTTCAGGCTGTCTTCCTGGCAGCCCCCTTACTTCCTTTAGCGATAGAACTCCTGAGCTTTAGCCAGGCTCATGGCTTCCCAATTAAAGACTACATTTCCCAGCCTCACTTGAACCCAGGTACAGCCATGTGACTCAGTTCTGGCCAGTTGGATAATATTCATACAGTCTCTATGTTGCTGCCTGGAAAGTGCCATGGTGTGAAGCCATTGTAGACCAGATGAAGCCAACAGTCTAGGAATGGAAGAGCTCAAGGGAGAATGAACCTGGGTCTCCAACACCAAAGAGCTTCTCCATTAACTCTGGACTGCTAATACTTAGATGCTTCACAAGAGAGAAACCTTCTATCTTGTTTATGTCACTGTCACTTTGGTCTCTGTCATGGTAGCTGAATCTGCATTCTGACTAACACACTTCCTGTTCCCACATCTCTTTTCCAAGATGGCGTCTGGAGACAGGGTGGGCTTCTATAGCCTCATGGCAGTGGGAAGAGGACCCTTTCTCACATGCGGTTCTTCAGGGTTTTCTGGTCTCTGATGTCTTGAGACTTTCCCGGTTTAGTTCCTGGGCCCTAGTGTTTGCTTGGCTGGTCCCACTTGGGTTTTCAAGGTGCTGAACTGAGACTTGCTGCTGGCACCGTGCTGCACACCACAGATTTGTTCTGAACTTTTGTGCTTTGCAAGGATCCAGACACCCTCAGCCACTTTCTCCAAGCTACTCTGGTGTGTGTAGGTCTCTCTCGGCTGCCCTCCAGCACACCTGCACACCTGCCTAGGCACATTCTTAAATTCTCTAAAAATAGCAATTAAGCATAATAGCTTAAAGGTAGGTGGCAGTGAGTTTTTTGGCCAAGGTAGGATAATGTTTTATATACCAAGCCTTTTGTCCCCATTTTCCATCATACGAATAGGACCCCCTGGCATTTAGCCAAGAGTCTATTATATTACCTTTTCCCCAAAGGTGTGAATGGCGTTTTTGAATGGAGGAGTTGAATCATCCTGATTGCAGACCCTATACAGGAAAGATAATATGTACAATAGTCCCTGTCTCCTGGAATAAGTTGGGGTTTGAGAGGTCAGTCGGACACGATCAGCAGGGAGAGCATGAGTGTTTTTATGAAGAATTATGCTGAGGTAGGTAACGAATGGGGAAGAAATTTGAGCTTCGGAAGGGATATCCGATATCCCTTGGAGAATAAATGTTGAAAGATGTCTTGCTGACAAGATTAAAAGGAGGGGCTACGAAGTAGAAGGTATCAATATGTTGAATAAGGTGAGAAGCAGAGGGGTAGAAAGAAAGTAAATCATGAGAAGGAGCTTGGTTGAAGTAATGGGGGCTGTCCCTGAAGTCTTGTGGCAGTACAGCCAAGGTAAGCTGCTGGGACTGATGGGTGTAAGGGTCAGTCTAGGTAAAAGCAAAGAGAGGGTGGGATGAGGGGTGCAGGGGAAGAGTGAAAAAGCATCTTTAAGATCAACAATGGAATAGTGAGTTTCGGAGGAAGGTACTGAGGACAAAAGAGTGTATGGGTTAGGCACCACAGGGTGGATAGGCAAAACAATTTGGTTGATAAGGCACAGATCCTGAACTAACCTGTAAGACTTGTCTGGTTTTTGGGACAGGCAAAATGGGGGAATTGTAAGGAGAGTCTGTAGGCTTTAGAAGCCCATGCTGTAGCAGGCGAGTGATAACAGGCTTCAGTCTTTTTAAAGCCTGCTGTGGGATGGATACTGGTGTTGAGTGGCATTGAGTGATTAGGTTTCAATGGGATAGTAATCGGTGTGTGATTGGTTGCCAGAGAGAGCATAGAGGTGTCCTATACTTGTGGGTTAAGGTTGGGGGATACAAGAGGAAGACGTGAAAGAGGCTCTGGGTTGGGAAGAAGGGCAGCAATGAGGTGTGACTGTAGCCCAGGAACAATCAGGGAGGCAGATAATTTGGTTAAAATGTCTCAGCCTAATAAGGGAACTGGGTGGGGGCAGGGGGGATAACTTAAAAGGAGTGCATAAAAGAATGTTGTCCAAGTTGGCACCAAAGTTGGGTAGTTGTAAGAGGTTTAGAAGCCCGGCCATCAATACCCACAATAGTTATGGGGGCAAGGGAAACAGGCCCTTGAAAAGAAGGTAATGTGGAATGGGTGGCCCCCATATTGATTAAAAAGGGAATGGACTTACCCTCTACTGTGAGAGTTACCCAAAGCTCAGGGTCCGTGATGGTCCAGGGGACTTCCGAGGTGATCAGGCAGTGTCAGTCTTCAGTTGCTAAGCCAAGCAGATCTGGGAAGGAGTCAGTCAGAGAGCCTTGGGCCAGAGCTTTAGGGGCTCTAGGAGTGGCTGCTGGGTGGGCTGGGCAGTCTGGTTTCCAGTGGGCCCCTGCACAGATGGGACGTGGCTAGGGAGGAATCCTGGGCTGTGGGCATTCCTTGGGTCAGTGGCCAGATTTCTGGCACTTGAAGCAAGATCCTGAGGGAGGAGGTCCTGTAGGAATGCCTGACTGCTGTGGCTTCAGTGTTTTGAAGTTTTTGGGAGCAGCTGGGTTTTGTCTCACAGCTGAGGCAAGTAATTGTAACTCAGAAATGTGTTCCCACTTGGCTGCCTCCTCCTTATTAGGGTACACCTTGAAGGCGAGGTTGATTAATTCCTGTTGTGGCGTTTGAGGGCCAGATTCTAAGTTTTGAAACTTTTTCTAATGTCAGGAGCTGACTGGGTGATAAAATGCATATTGAGAATAAGACAGCCTTCTGACCCCTCTGGGTCTAATGCTGTAAAGCATCTCAGGGTTGCTGCCAAACGAACCATGAACTGGGCTGGGTTTTCATCTTTACCTTGGGTAGTTTCCTTAGGTTTGTCATAATTAACAGCTTTGTATGCTGCCTTTTTAAGCCCTTCAACTAGGCAGGAAATCATATAATCTCACTTAGCTATACCTGGGGATCCTGCCTGATATTCCCATTGGGGATTTTCTCAGGGAATTGCCCTGATGCCTTCTTGAAGGTCTGGCTCATGACACTGGCGGGTGTCTGCATGGGACTGGGCCAGAGAAAATAATCTTTCTCGTTCATCTGGGGAGAGGGTAGAAGTTAAGATGACATTTAAGTCACTCCAGGTTAAATTATAGGACGGAGTTAAATATTGAAATTCTTGTATAGATTTGGTGGGGTCTGAGGGAGGAGGAGCCTAAGCGATGATTAATTTGGGAAAGGTCTGATAGAGAAAATGGCACATGCACTCTGACAATGTCCTCAGCTCCAGCAATCTCTCAAAAAGGAAATTGTTGGGCAAGTGGGGGAGTATTTGCCACAGAATGAAATTGTAACCCGGGCTGGGTGTGGGGAGGGGAGGTGACAGAAGGGTTATAAGGTGGAGGAGTGGAGGCTGAGGAAGAATTGGGACTTGATTCAGCCTGCTGAGGAGTGGCCTGGGGAGGGGGAGAGAAGTCAGAGGGGTCTGCAGAAAAGGAGGATTCAGAGGACTCTGAGGTTGGGATAGAGACTGAAGAAATGGACGGGAGAGAAAGAAGAAAGATTTGGGATGAATCACATTGGGAGCAGAGGCTAGGAAGGGACCGATGTGTAAAGAATGCCTGGACATAAGGCACCTCTGACGATTTGCCCATTTTGTGACAAAATTACCTAGATCTTGTAGGATGGGAGATCGAAAGTGCCATTTTCTGGCCATTTAGAGCCATTATCAAGTTTGTATTGGGGCCAAGTGGTGTTGCAAAAGAAAATAAAATGCTTAGGTTTTAGGTCAGGTGAGAGTTGAAAAGGTTTTAAGTTTTTAAGAACACAGGCTAAGGGGGAAAAAGGAGGAATGGAGGGTGGAAATTTGCCCATAGTAAAAAGGTAAGTTCAGAGAAAAGAGGAGGTAGAGACACAGAGCAAAGGGGGAAGGGTGGTACTTGCCACCCACGGGAGGTAGTACTTGCCACCGAGGTGGAGGGTCAAGGCAGGCATCCTTGCAGTGATTGAACACCTCTGGAATGTGGGTGAATAATCAGGCAGGCGTCCCTGCAGTGATTACACACCAAGGGAAGACTGTCTTCCCGCGTCCATGACTGGCGCTGGTGTTTTGGGTCCATGGATAAAACCTGTCTCCGCTGTCTCTATGAGAAAGGGAATGGAAATGAAGGGAAGGAAGAGATTGAAGAGTGACGCCCAAATTAAAAGGAGAAAGAGGTTGAGAGATAGTGAGAGAGGTTGGAGAAGAGAATAAAAAGAGGCTGCTTACCCGATTTAAAATTGGTGAAGTGCTTCTTGGGCTGGTCTGAGGACCCGAAGTCATAGGTGGATTCTCTCACAGAGTAAAGAGCAGGAGGACAGGGGCTTGATCTTCTGAGAGAGGTCCCCTGATCTGAGTCACAGCACCAAATGTCAAGTGCATCTGTGTGAAGAAACCACCAAACAGGCTTTGTGTGAGCAATAAAGCTTTTAATTCACCTGGGTGCAGGTGGACTGAGTCCAAAAAGAGAGTCAGCAAAGGGATATGGGGAAGGGGTTGCTTTATAGGAGTTGGGTAGGTAATGGAAAATTACAGTAAAAGGTGGTTATCTATTGTTAGAGGAGGAGGGAGTCACAAGGTACATGATGGGGAGATCATAAGACTTATTGTCCAGAAGAAGAATGTCACAAAGTTGATTGATAGCTAAGGTATGGCAGGGACAACTCACTGTAAACTGTTGTAATTTTGGTTAATCAGTTAAGGCAGGAACTGGGTGTTTTACTTCTTTGTGGTTTTTTGGCTGCTCCAGACTTCTTTGCTCCTGCAGGCCACCTGGATGTGTATGTGCAGGTCACATCCTGCTGAGCTTCAGCTCAGAGTCCTGACACCCCTATCATTGATACAGGAGTTAAAAAGAAATCACATAGACAGATAGTGAAGGTATAAAAGTCCTCAGTAGGGTTTTCCTTTTAATGAAAAGCAGCCCCAAATCATTTTCCTTTCTAACAAAGAGGGGCCTATAAAATTGAGCTGCAAACATAGATACCAGCAGTTGTGCCAATCATGTCAAAATGGTAGTTCCATCTTCCCTTCTTTGCCAGCCATGTGTACAGTAAGGAGCAGACAAGATGGCACTGGCCAAGGGGAAAGTTCATTTGCATAATAAGATTAGGGTGGGGTGGCTAGCCTTCTCCACCCACTATGTAAATATCATACCTGTTTGAAGCAATCTGTGAGCCCTATGTAAATTAGACACTGCCTCCTCAAGCCTGACTATAAAAAACTGGTGCGTCCACCACCTGCTAACATTTTCCTCTGGGAAGTCTCCTCTCTCTTACTAAAGAGAGAGAGCTGTTTTCTGTGTCTCTCTCTCTCTTTCTCTTGCCTATTAAACCTCCGCCCCTAAACTCCTCGTGTGTGTCCATGTCCTAACTTTTCCTGGCATGAGATGACAAACTCCAGGTATTTATTTATCCCAGACAACGTAGCCACTTCATCATCACATCTCCTTCTCTTAATCTGATCATCCTGCCTTTCTTTATAAGGGTCCTTGTGATTTCACTGGGCCCACACCTAGGTAATCCACGATAATCTCCCATCTCAAAGTCTTAATCGCATTGGAAAATGCCTTTTGCCATGGAAGGTAATATATTCACAGATTCTGGGGATTAGAAAGTAGACAACTTTGGGAGGAGGCGAAGTATGGACTGAGTCCCAGGAACTGGAATTTCTAAGAATTCCCCAGGTGATGCTGGCCCAAGGACTATACTCTGAGAACCACTGGGGTAGGCTGACTACTGTTAACAAGTAGCCCCAAAATATCTAATGGCTTAAACACAATATTGGTTTATTTCTTGTTCACATAACAGTCGTAGGTAGGTGAACATGTATTCCAAATAATCACACAGGAACTCAAGCTGAAGGAAGTTCTGCTAACTTAACACATGGCTTCCAGGGCCATTTCAGAAGAAGCAGTGTGGAAGAACACAGTGAGAACTGTTTATGGACTGGGCCTAAAAGTGGTTCCTGATCTCATAGGAATTGAGATTTTTACATTTTATTGGTTGGAACTCAGTCACATGGCCACAGCCAACTGTGCCAACAGCCAAATGTGATCTAGCAATGTGCCCAGGAGGAAGAAGAGAACATAGATTATAATAAGAGATGGCAGTCTCTGTTCCAATGTCAAATACTGTACAAAATATAGAGGGCTCATTATCAACCTCAAGATTGCTCTTAGAAGATCACAGTGCCAGTCCAAATCTGAGTTTGTATTCTCATGCTGCTAACAAAGACATACTTGATACTGGATAATTTACAAAGAAAAGAGGTTTAATTGACTCACAGTTCAGTGTGGCTGGGGAGTTCTCAGGAAACTTACAATTATGGTGGAAGGGGAAGCAAACATGTCTTTCTCCATATGGGAGCATGGAGGAGAAGTATGAGTACCCATGGAAGGGGAAGCCCCTTATAAAACCATCAGATCAAGAATAGAATTTAAAAAAGATCAGATCTCGTGAGAACTCACTATCATGAGAACAGGATGGAGGAAACTGCCCACATGATTCCGTCATCTCCACCTGCTCCCTTCCATGACACGTGGGGATTATGGGAACTACAATTCAAGATGAGATGGTGGAAACGCAGCCAAACCATATCAGAGTTTTACTTTTCAAATGGTTGAGGCACTTGTCTGAGTGGGAGGACATGTGGGCAGTGTCTGGGGAGGGGAACTGGTGGGGCCCATGGATCACGGTGGTCCAGAGCTGCCTGGGGCTTCGAGAGGTGGGACACATGATGGGGAAATGCAACTCCAAAGGTTCTTCCAGTGACAACAGAATACAGGTCTGAATGGGAGCCAAATCTCATCCCCTTTGTGTTTATTCAACCCTGCTATAAGCTCTTTGAAATTTCCCATCGTGTGTGCATAGTGCTGACTGCACAGTAGGAATTTGTATTAATTTCCTATTGCTGTATAAGAAATTAGCACACGTTTACCAGCTTAAAACAACACCCATCTATTATCTCAGTTCTGTGGATGAGAAGTTCAGAGGAATACAACTGTACTTTCTGATTAGGATCTCACAGGCCAAAACCAACAGAGCGGGCAGTGACAAAGGTTCTCTACTTGATCAAATTTTGGTCAGGCTCCTGAACCGTCTCCTAGGCCCATCTGGGCACTTCCTTGTAAAATCCAGTTTTAGTAGGAACTCTGCTAAGTCAGTTTGGCAAGAACCCTTTGTCCTCCATATCTGATCATCCTCGATAGCTGATCTATCTGATCAGGTTCCTCATCCTCCCTCATCTTCCAGGTGATGTCCAATAACCTAGACTGTCTTCAGCAAAATTCCTGTTAGGTAGGTTTAGCTAGAATCTCGCTTAATCCTGATATTTCATCTTAGTAATGTTTTATCCACTGTCCCCCAACCCTGCTTTTTGGTTATTGCTATGGTTTGAATGTCCCCTCCAAAATTCCTGTTGAAATTTAATTGCAATTTTGATGATATTAAGAGATTGGGGCCAGGTGCAGTGGCTCACGCCTGTAATCCCAGCACTCTGGGAAGCTGAGGCGGGCAGATAATGAGGTCAGGAGATTGAGACCATCCTGGCCAACATGGTGAAACCCCGTCTCTACTAAAATACAAAAAATTAGCCAGGCATGGTGGCATGTGCCTGTAGTCCTAGGTACTTAGGAGGCTGAGGCAGGGGAATCGCTTGAACCTGGGAGGCAGAGGTTGCAGTGAGCCGAGATCGCGCCATTGCACTCCAGCCTGGGTGACAGAGCAAGACTCCATCTCCAAAAAAAAAAAAAAAAAAAAAAAGAGATTTGAAACTTTAAGAAGTGATTAGTCATGAGGGCTCTGCCTTCATGCATGAATTAATGCCATTATTGCAGGAGTGAGTTCTTGTGGGAATGGGCTCCTGATAAAAGAAGGAAATTTGGTCCACTTCTTTCTGTCTTTCATGCCCACTCGCCACCATGTGATGCCTTCTACCATGTTATGTTGCAGCAAGAGAGCCCTCACCAGATGTGCCCTCAGTCTTGGACTTCCTAGCCTCCAATACCATGAGCTAAATAAATCTTTTCTTTATGAATCACCCAGCATGTGGTATTTTGTTTTTTTTCCCCCACCCTGAAATGGAGTCTTGCTCTGTTGCCCAGGCTGGAGTGCAGTGGTGTGATCTTGGCTCACTGCAACCTCTGCCTCCCAGGTTCAGGTAATTCTCCTGCCTCAGCCTCCTGAGTAGCTGAGACTACAGGCATGCACCACTATGCCTGGCTAATTTTTCTATTTTTAGTAGAGATGGGGTTTCACCATGTTGGCTAGGCTGGTCTCAAACTCCCCACCTCGTGATCCACCTGCCTTGGCCTTCCAAAGTGCTGGGATTACAGGAGTGAGCCACCATAACCGGTCAGGTATTCTGTTACAGCAGCAGAAAACAGACTAAGGACAGCTGTAGAGTTCCACTTGCTGTATTTGGAGTTGAGTCCAATCTCTCTCTTTCCTACTGCAAAATCCCACTGCAGCAGTCCCTATATCTTGAGGGTCCTGAATAAAGTCTTCTTTACCATGTTTTAACAAGTGTCATTCAATAATGATTTATTTGACACCATTCTGGGCTCTTCTCTGGAGGCTCTGGGGAAGAATCCACTTCCAAACTCCTTCAGGTCATTGGCTGAATTCCATTCCCTGCCATTGTAAAGCTGAGGGCCCCATTTCCTTGCTGGTTGTCAGTCAGGGGCTCTCATAGCTCCTTAGGGCTGCCAGTATGCCTGTGACCCCTGTAACTTCAAACCACCAATGAACCTTTCTACTACCAGCAAGAGAAAACTCAGCTTTAAGGAGCTCACGTGATTACAGTAGGCCTGCCTGCCCAGATAATCTCCCTTTTGCCAAACATGACATAATCCCAGAGTGAGATGTTATCATATTCTGAGGTTTCACCCATTCTCAAAGGGGAGGAGCTTATGCATAGATGAGTGTTATTGGGGCCACACTTAGAACACCGCCTACCACAGAGTTAAACTAATGTGTATTGATTGACTGGAAATCCTTAAAAATCAACTAGGAAGAAATGGTGTCTCTTCTGCACAGAGGAGCAGAACACACTTCCTTTCCCTTTATCATGGCATGTAATTGAGTTGACATATATTCACTGAGCACTGAGTATATGACAGGTACTATTTTGAGCACTGGGGGTGTAAAAACAAATAAGACAGGCTGGGCCCCCGCCTTAAACAGTTTCAGGTTTAGTGGTGAGCCAGGAAATAAACAAACAAGTGTACATAGTCAGGTAGTAAAGCAAAGTTGAAGGCTAAAGCATGATGGAGGTTTGTAGCTGTTTTAGGTCCACGGCTCAGGACAGCCTCTCTAAGAAGGATGTGCCATTTGGGTAGAAGCCAGCTGTGCAACTGGAAGGGGAAAGGTAGTCTAGGAACTGGAGACTGTAAATACAAAGGCAAGAAGGCCATCGTGGCTGGAGTGGAGCAAGTGAGGTAGCAGGAAATGAGGTCATGGGACTAGGCAGAAATCAAGTGATATTAGCTGGGCAGGATCTTATTTTAGGAAGGATGGACTGAGTGAGCTGGAATTATGATGAAAACTTTTGAAAATAGTGATGATGGCTGCACAACAATGCGGATTTAATTAATGCCACTCACCTACACACTTAAAAATCATTGAAATTACGTATTTTATGTTATATATGCATTTACTACAATTAAAAATTTTAAAAATAAAATTTTTAATAAAGAAGAAATAGTGCTTGGTTGGAATTTTTTTTAAAAAGGGAGCTGGGGACCAAAGGAAACAGCATAATTAAATACACAGGAGAAGAAAAAAAAAAAAAAAAAAAATCCCCTGAAGGAGACCCAAGGGAAACTTCTGGAGTGCTCCCAGGCTCAATTTTCTGAGTATTGAGTATCCGGGTGTTTCATTTTCTGAAACTTTATTTATTGAGCCATGCATTTATAGTTTGAGCATTTCCCCCCTACATTTTATACTTCAATTGAAATATTCACATTCGACTCCATCTATGGTGGGGAGAATTGACTGTGGCAACCCTGAGAGGGCAGGCGATTGCCTGATACTTATGCACTCGGTAAGTAGCTGACACATGGTTAGACCCTGTTCTTAGGTTTTTGTTTTTGTTTTACATATACTAACTCATTTCATATTTGCAACAACTCTATGAAATAGAGCACTGTAACTATCATTCCGATTTTATAAATGAAGACCCTGAAGCATAGGTAAAATAATTCTCCAAGGTAACATGGTCAGTAAGTGCCAGAGCTGGAATATAAACCCAGGCAATCTGGATCCAGAGCCCACACCTTTATTTTTTAAATTTTATTTTACTTTTTGGAGGCAAAGACTTGCACTGTTGCCCAGGCTGGAGTGCAGTGGCATGATCTCAGCTCGTTGCAACCTCCGCCTCCTGGGCTCAAGAAATTCTTCTGCCCCAGCCTCTTGAGTAGCTGGGACTACAGGCACACACCACCACACCCAGCTAGTTTTTTTGTATTTTTAATAGAGATCTTTTAAACGATCTGACCTCGGGAGAACTTAATCACTATCTCCAGGACAGTACCAAGGAAGATGGTGCTAAACCATTCATGAGAAACCACCCCTGTGATTCAGTCACCTCCCACCAGGCCCTACCTCCAACCTTGGGGATTATAATTCAACATGAGATTTGGTGGGGACACAGATCCAAACCATATCAGGTAGAGAAACTCTTTTCTAAACTTAACCAATACATTTCACACTCTCCAACTGTTGTTGCTTTATAATCTTAACCTCTCACTCAATCTCCCATTATTAGATTTTTTTTTTTTTTTTTTTGAGACAGGCTAGAGTGCAGTGGTGTGATTCAGCTCATTGCAACCTCTGCCTCCTGGGTTCAAGCAATTCTCCTGCCTCAGCCTCCCTAGTAGCTGGGATTACAGGCACGTGCCACCATGCCTGGCTAATTTTTTGTATTTTTAGTAGAGTCGGGATTTCACCATGTTGGTCAGGCTGGTCTTGAACTCCTGACCTCAGGTGATCCCTCCGCCTCAGCCTCCCAAAGTGCTGGGATTACAGGCGTGAGCCACCGATTCCGGCCCCATTATTAGATTTTTAAAAAGATTATTATTCTGAAATTACTCCTTGGTGCTGTTATCTCTGGTGATCTGCCACATTCTCATGATGTCACTTATTTATACCTGGCACCAGTCTCACTAACCTCTGGTTGCGTGGCATGGTAGCGAAAGTCCCAGACATGACTTTTCTTGTGAGAATTCTGCTGGGGGCATTTGATGGAGAGGTCCTCATGCCTATCTGAACACAGGGAGCCTGCCACCTTCCTGCCATCTACCCCTTCCTGCCACCCAGGGCTATTTCAGTGCCCACCTCTGCTCCTGTTATTTCCTGTGGGCTCAGCACTTTCTACACAGTACTGTCATCCCACAAGCAGAAACAGGAGCATGGGCACTTCCCAAGGCCACAGATTCCTGCCTTGTTTTCCTTGGTGGAATTCTCAGGTTACAACCCAGCAGCCAAAGGGGTCCTCTGAACCCAGGGAGTAGCTAATGAGTATGGGGCACTGACTTGGTCTAAGCATTGTGTAAACAAATTTAATCCACAGAGAGACCTTACGAAGTAGGTACTTTTTTTCCATTTCACGCTTGGGAAAAACCAGGCACTGAGAAGCTAAGTAACTTGCTCAGCTCACACAGCTTGTAAGTAGTAGAGTTGGGATTTGAATCCAGGTACCTTAACGGCAGAGCTCAACATAAGCACCGGACCCCTACTCCAGGCCTCTCCCATCTCAGCCTCCTCCTTGTTGCTGGCTTAAGCCTCTTTTCGGGCTACCCTGCACCATCACCGTGGCAACCTCCAGCAACCCCTCCCATTAACCCACAACTTGCAGCCACCCTGTCTCATTCAGACTCTGAGCTCTCAGCCCACACTGTTGCTGAGGGAGACCAAGAGGGTTATCTCTTGCCCTGTGTTTGCTTAAACATGCCAGGCATCAGGCTACTGTTTTTATTTAGAGACATGGTCTCACCGTTGCCCAGGCTGGAGTGCAGTAGTGCGATCATAGCTCACTGTAGCCTCTAGCTCCCAGGTTCAAGTAATGCTCCTGCCTCAGCCTCCCAATTAGTTGGGACCACAGGTGTGCACCACCACATGTGACTAATTTTTTAAATTTTTGTTAGAGACAAGGTCTCACTATATTGCCCAGGCTGGTCTTGAATTCCTGGTCTCAAGCAATCCTCCTGTCTTGGCCCCCCAAAGTGTTGGGATTACAGGCATGAGCCACTGCACCCAGCTGCACGCTACCATTTTTATCTCATTTCAACTGCTAAAGCCTTAATCAGGCAAAGGTCACGGTTTATTCTCAGTGAATTAGGGAGTGGTTAAGGGTACACTCTGCCTCACTTACTAGACAGGGAATTCCTGAGGGGAAGGAACAAACTCCTTTTTATCTCAATGCTCAGCTGCACCTGGCATATAAGGTACACCTACTAAATGTGTTGTGGAATAAACAGATGAATGAACTCCTGATGCTCCCCATTGCAGAAGACTGCAAAAGCATAGCATTCATGAGAGTTGGCAAAGGACTTGGGCAGACCTGGGCTTGAAGCCCCAGGTCACTTCCAAGCTTTGATGCTGGACCATGAACTTAACCCAGGGTTTGGCAACTTGCTTTGTGTGAAGAGTCAGACAGCATTTTCATCTTTGTGGGCCATAAGGCTTCTCACATAACTATTAATATTCAATTCTGCCTTATTTGTAAAAATAGCCAGAGATAATGTGTCCGGAATTCCTTCCGGGGGGGTTCTTGGTTTCCCTGACTTCAAGAATGAAGCCGCAGACCCTGGCGGAGCGTTACAGTTGTTAAAGATGGTGTGTCTGGGGTTTGTTCCTTCAGATGTTCAGATGTGTCCAGAGTTTCTTCCTTCTGGTGGGTTCGCGGTCTTGCTGACTTAAGGAGTGAAGTCGCAGACCTTCGCAATGGGTGTCACAGCTCTTAAAGGTGGCACCCCCGGAGTTTGTTCGTTCCTCCCCATCGGTTCGGGGTCTCGCTGGCTTCAGGAGTGAAGCTGCAGCACTTCAGGGTGAGTGTTGCAGTGCAGAAAGTAGTGCGGACCCAAAGAGTGAGCAGCAGCAAGATTCATCGTGAAGAGCCAAAGAACAAAGCTTCCACAGCTCGAAAGGGAACGCGGGTTGCCACTGCTAGCACCAGTGGCCAGCTTTTATTCCCTTATTTGTCGCCCCCCCACCACGTCCTGCTGATTGGTCCATTTTATGGAGCGCCGATTGGTCCAGCTTATAGAGTGCTGATTGGTCCGTTTTTACAGAGTGCTGATTTGTGCGTTTACAAACCTTTAGCTAGACACAGAGTGCTGATTGGTGTGTTTACAATTCTTTAGCTAGACAGAAAAGTTCTCCAAGTCCCCATCTGACCCAGAAGCCCAGCCGGCTTCACGTCTCAATAATACCTAAATCAATGGGTGTGTCGTGTGTCTGTGTTCTTATAAGCTTTTATTTACAAAAATAGGTGACAGTACTGGAGCAGTGTGCTGATCTATGACTTACTGTAAAACAAGATTGTAAAAGAAGACCACATGAGACAACCCATGCAGGTAGCCCCAACTCTTGTGCTGGAATGCCCTTGAGCGGGTGTGCACATCTTCCACCACATTAGTTCCATTCAACTCAATTGACTGAGCCTCACTACATGGCACTCGAATGGATCATAGTTTGTTTTTTCTCTCCAGTTCCGTGGGAGGCAACAACACCAAACATTTGAGAAGTAGCATTGTGTAGGAAGTAAGAGGTTGGGATTCTGGAACCATAGTGCTTAGGTTATAGTTCTGGCTCTGACCCTTAAGACATATGTGACCTTTGCAAAATTAACCTCCCTGACTTGACCTCCCTCAGTTGCTCTATCCATAAAGCTTGGGTGACAATAGCTGTCTTTCTCTCTCAAAGGGTTGTTATGGGGACTAAACGGGTCCAAATCACCTGAGGCTTTCTAAAGATTCCAAAACTCAGACCACATGCAAACCAACAAAATCACAATTCCTGGGGGTAAGGCGGAGGTGAGGTGCCAACCTAAAATAGTTTATTTAAGGGTAAAGTGTGAGGATGGACCACCCAGAAACACCAACTCCAAAGGAATGGATTTGGCATTCTAAAGTAAGGAAGTTAAGGTTTCATTTATATAGGCACAGACAGAAGTTTTGGGCAGGATAACAGTATTCCTACAAGGCTGGCACATAGGTACAGCAATTTGATTGGTTATTGGTTTCTTTTTGGGAAGGGAATATTGAACTTTTTTTTTACAGAGGGTGTAATAAACGTGGGTTTTATATCTCTCGTCTAAGCAAAACAGGATAACAGAGGGAAGAGGTTGTAATCTTCTTGTTATGATGAAGCAAGGTTCATTACTTAACAAGGCACGAGATTTTGTCCCTGAAGTCTTTTAATTCCCTCTAGACATCGTTCAATAAAAGAAAGCGAGTTAATCTATAATGTGGGAATAGAAGTTGTAAGTATACGTGACTGATACTACAGTCACATCTCTTTCAAGGCATAGTGTTTTTTTGACGGGGGGGTTCCAACAGCTTTTCAATTTTATTTTCACAGGGGCATCAGTATTTTTGAGGTTTTCCTAAGTGGGTCCAATGTGCAGATAGGTTTGCTCCAAGAGCTGGTATGATATTTCGGTATATGCTTCTGGGATCACTGCAGCCCCAGATGTCAAGTACCTCGGTTTCCCGACCTCAGCTCATTGCGCAACTACTGCTCCTCCACCCCCGCGCCCAGTCCAGAAACCCCTGCCGGTGCACACTGGGATTTGTAGTCCCTTTGGCTCGCCGGTCTCATCCTCTCCTCCCATTGGTTTTGGCAGATGCCACGCCCCGTAGCTCCACCAGTCACCGCGGCGCAGTGGCCCTTAAGCGAGGAGCTGCGGCGCCCGCAGCAATCACAGCAGTGCGGTCGTAGTGGGTGGTTGGTGTGAGGCTGCGCGCCGCCGCGAGTTCTCACGGTCCCGCAGGCGCCAGCACCGCAGTCACTCACCGCCGCCGCCGCCGCCGCCGCCGCCACCACCACCACCACCACCACCACCACTACTGCCACCACGGTCGCCTGCCACAGGTAACCGCGAGCCCCAGCACAGAACCAGGTTCAGCCCCCACGCCCGAGGCCAGGGCCTCCCGTCTGCTCTCTGAGGCTCTCGACGTCAGGGCTGGGATTTTCATTTTTCCCGTCCCTTTCTGAGTAATCAGTTTCTCATCCTGCGAGGGGGATTTTCGGGAAATGGTGAATCCAGAGGGAAGGGAAACCCTGCGGCCTCTCTGCCTGGTGGTACTGGGGATGGAGGTCTCTCTTCTCACGCGTGTGGTTGGAAGGGCTCAGCGCTCTGGAGGGGGAAACTAAAGCGCAGGAGGAGACGTGATTTGCAGATCCCACAGCCAGGGGCCCCAACAGGGACTGGGGCTTGGTTCCAGGCTTTACGACCTGGGAACAGTTCAGACTTTCGATGCTTTTAATGTGGAGGATTGCACCCGTGGGAAAGGGCTATTAACGACGACAACAAAAATACCCAGGCTTATGAAGACATCTGTTTAGAGAAGTCAGGGAAGCTCTGGTTCTGGGAGGTTTGAGCTGGTGAGAGTTTCAGGACCACCCACATCAATATTGGAAGTGAAAGTTAACTGGTTTTTTTTCCCGTCCGTATTAGATTTGAGGTTATACCTACGAGGAGTGTTCTGTGCCATGCATTGTAGTATCTGGGGGCTGGAAGAAGAAACTCTGTGTCACGTGCTTTGTTTTAGAGATGAAAAGGAGTGCCCAGGGTAGGTGACTAGCCCTGTGGTATGTGGTGAATGGAGTAGCCCAGCTTTCTTTACTCTGGGACTTGCATAGCAAACATTCACTGAGCCTTACTAAGGTTTTTGAGCAGAGATTATTTCATAAAGGGGAGAGACAATCTCTAGTGAACAGTTCCAGCCTTAAAGGGCTGGAGTATACAGGTGTGTACAGGGGCAGCATCTAACGCTGACTTGTGGGAGAGATTGGGACTTCGCACAGATGGGGAGGCTTGAGTGGAGTTTATGTGGATTTTTTGTTTGTTTGTTTTGTTTTGTTTTTGAGACGGAGTCTCGCTCCGTTGCCCAGGCTGGAGTGCAGTGGTGCAATCTCGGCTCACTGCAACCTCCACCTTTCCGGTTCAAGCGATTCTCCTGTCTCAGCCTCCCGAGTTCTTGGATTACAGGCACCTGCCACCATGCCTGGCTAATTTTTGTGTTTTTAGTAGAGACGAGGTTTCACCATATTGGCCAGGCTGGTCTCGAATCCCTGACAAATGATCTGCCCGCCTCAGCCTCCCAAAGTGCTGGGATTAGAGGCATGAGCCACTGCGTCTCGCCTTGGAATTTGAGGGCTGGGCAGGACCTAGTGAGATGAAGGAAGAGAAGAGTGTTTCATCTGGAAAACAGCATGATGAAGGTAGAGAAAGAGCAATGCTTTTGCACTGGAGTCGTGGAGTCTGGTGCAGTAAGGGATTTCATGTGGGTGGTGGATTTTATGTGTGAGAATACAGAGATATGTCGTGCAGGGCTTCCTGTGCTGCTGTGAGAGATTTGGATGTTATCCTGAATGTCCAGGAAGCCACATTTACTGTAGATCTGTATCTTAGATACTCTGTAGTGTGGAAGTGTTGGAGAGAGGCCATACTAAGGATAGGGAGGTCATTGCAGTAATCCCTAGGAGAATGGTGAGGGTTTTAAAGACAGTTGCAGTGGGAGGGGAGGAGAAAAGATTTGAGAGCTCTAAGGAGGTAGAATACACCATACCCAGCCTTAGTCAGTAAGAAATATGTAGAAGTAAACTCTGTCTCGAGTTTTCCAGCCCATGACTATCTTCTGAAGAAATGTCCAGCATATTTTTTTTTAACTGCACAAGTTGCTTTGCAGACGATAATTGGAATCCCAGTTTATCAGGGGAAAGTTGTCACATGTATTGACTGTATTGAAATCTGAATGGTTAAATAATCATATGATAAGACTCAGATTTTCTTGTAATCCAGGAAATACTCATTGAAACCATAATTAGATCATTGTATATTCATCAGGTTAGGAATTGCAAAGTTTGACACTATCAAGAGATGATAAGTATTTGAAAAAAATGAGATTCTCATTCACTACTGGTTGCAAGTGTATCTTTGAACAGTATAGCCACTAGCAGATTGGGTATATCTTAAGATCAGTGGTTCCACTTCTAGAAAATACTAAGAAGCCAGAGATATTTCTATACAAGGGGAAGGATATTAGGGTTGTTTGTGGCAACACTGCTTATAATGGTTTAAAATGCTTATAATGGTTTAAAAAATTGGAAACAGCCTAAATGTCCATTAGTAGGGGAATGCTTGTAGAGTGGGTATACATCTTTTTATAATAAATCGATTGGGAAGAAATGCTAATTTAGGATAGTGGTTACTTTGCAGTGTGGGGAGGATGGGATGGGACAGAAGGAACAATTTCGTCTGTAATGTAGAAAAAAGATGAGTGGGTTTATAAAATAACGGAGAATGGTCTGGATGATAGGTAACTGGTGTTTTATGTTATTCTTTGTACATTTCTATAGGTTAATGTCCACCCTTCAATTTCTTGAAGTAAAAGTTAAAGTAAAAATTTAACTTGAGTTAGCATGTAGCTATAAAAGTTAGGCTCAGTCATTTTGGGAAAAGGCTGCAGACTGTACTGGTCTCAGGTTTCAAAAATAGTAATTTGGGTGAAAGAAAACTCAAATTCCAAATAAGCATTTAAAATAAAAATGTGGAGAAGTTATTAACCATTGAGCGACATTTTTGACTTTTTAAATTTTTAAATTTTTTTTGTAGAGACTAGGTCTCACTGTCTTGCCCAGGCCAGTCTCAAACTCCTGGGCCCAAGTGACCCTCTGGCTTTGGCCTCCCAGAGTACCAGGATTATAGGCAGGAGCCACTGTGCCCACCATTGACCAAAATTTACTTTCCTAGAAACCTAAGTTCTAATCATTAATAGATTAAAAACTTTTTTTTTTTTACTGCTTCTTTTGAAATACATGTTACTTGCTTATACTTTCCGTAATGCTAAAAGATAATTTCCTAAAAAAACAGATAAAGTCATTACTTTGTAAAATGTAAAACTGAACATGTGTTAAGAATTTTATTTAACTCATTAATGAGGAAACTTGGTGAGGTGTTGGAGACTCCAAAGTACAACCAATTTGTAGATTATAAATACTGAATTGAATTTGCAAATGAAAGACAAAACTGGCCTCTACAGAGGAGGAAGGAAGTCAAATGAACCTCCGTTTGGTAGCATGCATTTGCCTGTCTAGACTAGAATTATTTGCATTGCTGTTACCCATAGTATGCAGAATTATAAAATAACTCCTGTGAATCAGAGTTAGATAACCTTGAAGAGTATGCTCTAATCTAGAAGCTAGTTTGCCAATAAATCACATTTTCTCTGTAGGAAAAAATGATAAACTAACCTGAGTAAAATAGACTTTTCTTTTTGTTTTTTGTTTTTTTTGGAGACAGAGCTCACTCTGTCACCAGGCTGTAGTGCAGTGGCGCGATCACGGCTCACTGCAACCTCTGCCTTCTGGGTTCAAGCGATTCTCCTGCCTTAGCCTCTTGAGTAGCTGGGACTACAGGCACACGCCACCACACCCAGCTAATTTTTGTATTTTTAGTAGAGACGGGGTTTCACCATTTTGGCCAGGATGGTCTTGATCTCTTGACCTTGTGATCCGTCTGCCTTGGTCTTTCCAAGTGCTGGGATTACATTCGTGAGCCACCGCTCCTGGCCTAGATTTTTCATTTGAGATAAGATCTAACTGGATGATGATAATAATTTTTTTTTTTTTTTTGAGACAGAGTCTCCCTCTGCTGCTCAGCTTAGAGTGTTGTGGTTCGATCTTGGCTCACTGCAACCTCTGCCTCCAGGACTCAAGCAATTCTTATGTCTCAGCCTCCTGAGTAGCTGGGATTACAGACGCATGCCACCATGTCTGGCTAATTTTTGTATTTTTAGTAGAGACGGGGTTCCGCAATGTTGGCCGGGCTGGTCTTGAACTCCTGGCTTCAAGTGATCCGCCCACCTTGGCCTCCCAAAGTGGTGGAATTGACAGGCGTGAGCCACCACGCCCAGCCTGGATTTTGTTTTAATCCTGTTCTTTAACCAGAAAATCAAAGGATTTAAAGGACTGAATGACCCTTTAATAAGCTCTACTATCTCATTTCACAGATGGATCGTGAAGGCCCAGAGAGAGGAAGGGTCTCCCCTGAATTAGTAGCTGTGTCTTTTGTTAAAGAAAAATTGCATCAGATGCCTTTTTAAATTTTTTTTTTTGAGATAGAGGACAGAGGTCTCTCTGTCACCTAGGCTGTATGGTTCACTGCAGCCTTGACTTCCCGGGCTCAAGGATCCTCCCTGCTCAGCCGCCTGAGTAGCTGGGACCACAGGTGTGCACCATCATGCCGGCTGTATTTGCAGAGACAGAGTCTCCTTATATTGCCCAGGCTGGTCTGGAACTAATGGGTTTGAGTGATCCTCCTGCCTTGGCCTCCCAAAGTGTTGAGATTACAGGCACGAGCCACCATGCCCAGCCTGTATCGAATGCTTTTTGAAATTTTTTCTGTTTGACACGGGGTCTCACTGTGTTACCCATGTTGGTCCCAAACTTCCGGGCTCTAGCAATCCTTCTACCTCAGCCTCCTAAGTAGCTGGGACTGCAGGCATGTGCCGGTGTGCCACTCATGGGTACTTTTTAAAAACAGTAAGACAGGCTGGGTGCAGTGGCTCACACCTGTAATCCCAGCACTTTGGGAGGCTGAGGCAGGCGCATCACTTGAGTCCAGGAGCTTGAGACCAGCCTGGCCAACATGGCAAAACCTAAAAATACAAAAATTAGCTGGCATGGTGGTACATGCCTGTAATGCCAGCTACTCTGGAGGCTGACACATGAGAATTGCTTGAGCCTGGGAGGTGGGGGTTGCAGTGAGCTGAGATCGCACTATTGCACTCCATTCCGGGCAATAGGGTGAGATTGTCTCAAAAAAAAAAAATCAAAACGAAACAAAAAACAGCAAGACATTTTCTTTTAGCTACTGCAGTAGGAGAGAGAGACTTCAGTATGGAATGGAGCTCAGCTCTCGAATGGCAAGGTCAGCTGGGGATTTATAGCCCATGGACAAGGTGAAGGGGGTTAGTGGAATTCATTCAGCTTAAAATATTCAGTATACTAAGGTGCCTTTTTTTGAGCTAGTGGGTCCTGAACCCCATCAATAGAATATTACTAAGAGGAACTTCATTAGATATCGAGGGTGAGGGATTCTCTTCTGGATTCTTGCTAAAACTGGACCTGGCAGACCAAGGCCTTGTGGAGAAGAGGGCTCAGAGGAACCTGACTAAAGTTTGGTCAAGGAGACAGTTCTTGTCACCTGTCCTAATTTCTTCTGCATGTTGTCAGCCGAAAAACCTTGCAGCATGATTTTATTTTATTTGATTTTTAGATGGAATCTCATTCTGTTGCCCAGGCTGGAGTGCAGTGGCACAATCTCGGCTCACTGCAACCTCTGCCTCCTGGGTTCAAGCAGTTCTCCTGCCTCAGCCTCCCGAGTAGCTGGGATTACAGGCGTGTGCCACCATGCTTGGCTAATTTTTGTATTTTTAGTAGAGATGGGGTTTCACCATATTGGCCAGGCTGGCCTCAAACTCCTGGCCTCAAGTGATCCACCCACCTCGGCCTCCCAAAATGCTGGGATTACAGGCATGAGCCACTGTACCCGGCTCCCAGTGAAGTCTTTTAAGTGAATTACTGACCTAGTATAGCCCTATAACCTGAGCAGGGACGAAGGCCAAGTGGGAACAGCAGAGGACTTGTCATTGGAGTCTGGTGAAGTCTGTAAAGGCTTGTTCATTGACTTTGACTTTGTGTAACTCAGATAGTCCATTGATAGGCTCTTCTAAGATAAGAGCTGTTTATGCAGCAAGCCCACTAGTGCCTTAAAATAGTAGGGCACGGAAGAGCACCGTGGGTGTCCTACTGCCGGAGGAAACTGTGAGGGCCTGCTCTGTGCTCAGGCCCTGGGGTACAGGGTACAGCGTCTGTGGTTCTAGGGCCTCCCAGACTTTCACATAAGTAACTCTTTCTTTGGGTGACAAGCAGGTGATGTAGTAGAACAAGCAGTCTTTGCCGTCAGATCTGTGTGGTCCCAGCAGTCCCACTGACCACCAAGTTTCTCTGCCTCTCTGAGCCTCAGTTTCCTCACCTGTCTAAAGGGAGTGGGGATCCTTGCTTACAGGGAACTGTTGTGAGGATGGTGTGAATAAAGTGTCTTGCACATTGTGTGGTCCATAGTCGATACCCACAAATGTGCCACTCGCCACCTCTGTGCCACTCCGCAACACGTCCCACTCTCTGGGAGTCTTTTTTTTTTTTGAGACAGATTTCGCTCTTGTTGCCCAGGCTGGAGTGCAATGGTGCCATCTCGCTCACTGCAACCTCCGCCCCCTGGGTTCCAGTGATTCTCCTGCCTCAGCCTCTCAAGTAGCTGGGATTACAGGCATGTGCCACCACGCCTGGCTGATTTTGTATTTTTAGTAGAGGCGGGTTTCTCTATATTGGTCAGGCTGGTCTTGAAATCCCAACCTCAGGTGATCCTCCCACCTCGGCCTTCCAAAGTGCTGGCCTTCCAAAGTGCTGGAATTATAGGCATGAGCCACCGCGCCCAGCCGAGAGTCTTTCTCTCTGATCTTTCCTGGCTAGAGCAATGACTGTCTGTGTTGTCTTCTCCCCGCACGGGGTTAGCAGATGACACACGTGCCCCAACAGCACCCCTGGGAGATCTTTTCAGTCTTGGCGCATTACGATTTGCCTTAGGTTCTTTTTAAAGGCTTCACAGTATCCCACCATGAGGCTGTACTGTAATTGATCCAGCTAGACTATGTTGCTTCCAGGGGTTTGCCCTAATGTATGGGCTGGTGCTCTCACCTCCTTAGTTTCTTCCCCTTTTACAAATGACACCTCCCACTCCTACTGGGACTCCCTCCCTCTCCTGCCTTATTTTTGTCTATCACTCTCATCACTATCTGATAACTGATGTGTATAAATGGTCTATCTCTTCTCTCTGGAATGCCACCTCCACGAAGGGTTTTGTCTGTTTGGCTCACTGTTCAATGCCTGTGAGCAGCTAGCAGGTGCTCAGTCCACGTTTGTTGTATGGATTCGGGATGGGGTGTATGTAGGAGAGAGTAGATAGGAGAAGGGCAAGTTAAAGGAGAGGAGGTAGATGATGATGACGCCTCTGTGAGATGAAGCCTGTGTAATGGGGGCCGTGGACAGCCACAGCCAAAAACAGCAGAGTCACAAAGAGCTAGTAGTTTAGCAGGGATCGTTCACTTTTTCATCAGTTTTTCACTTAGATAAACCAGGAATCACAGGGATGCTGCCAGATTATTGGTGCTTTGTTTTGAGGCTTTGACTTTGTCAAAAATCATGCAATAAATGCCCACAGGAAATTAGTAAGGTAGCTGCTTTGAGGCATGTTCATTGCCAAGGGTAATGGAATGATTATTTTACTTTTGTGTCTCTCTTCACTCCAGACCTTTCTATGTTTATATGTTTCCCAAAATAGTGTTAGTGTATGTGGTTTTTTTCTTTTTGAGACTGCACCCTCTGCCTCCTGGGTTCAAGTGATTCTCCTGCTTCAGCCTCCAGAGTAGCTGGGACTACAGGTGCATACCACCACGTCCAGCTAATTTTTATATTGTTAGTAGAGACGGGGTTTCACCATGTAGGCCAGGATGGTCTCGATCTCTTGACCTCATGATCTGCCCACCTCGGCCTCCCAAAGTGCTGGAATTACAGGCGTGAGCCACTGTGCCCGGCCATGTATATAGTTTTTTAAGGTAGCATTTTCTATTCAGCAACATACTGTGAGACTTTTGATATAGCGTTGTAGTTGGGGAATCACGACTCTGTGTTTATAAGAAAAAAGAATAATGGGCCGGGCGAGGTGGCTCACGCCTGTAATCCTAGCACTTTGGGAGGCCGAGGCAGGTGGATCACAAGGTCAGGAGTTCAAGACCAGCCTGGCCAACATGGTGAAACCCCATCTCTACTAAAAATACAAAAATTAACTGGTGGGTACCTGTAATCCCAGCTACCTGGGAGGCTGAGGCAGGAGGTTGAACCCAGGAGGCAGAGGTTGCAGTGAGTTGAGATCATGCCACTGTATTCCAGCCTGGGCTACAGAGCAAGATTCCATCTCAAAAAAAAGAAAAAAGAATAATGGAGCAGGACCATTACCAGGTAGACTATGAAAAAGTCATTTTCTAAATAACTAAGTGGTGCTTTTTTGGTGCCTGCTGCGTGTTTGCTGATTTAGGTGGATAAGCAGGTGGTGTCCGTTCTGTTGTTCACAGTCAGGTCAACCATTTGTTTCTGGTATTTTATTTATTCTTTTTTTTTAATCCTAAATATAAGGAGGTAAAAGTCACACACCATTGCCCCCAGAGGAATGAGCCTCTTTGGGACTATGTCATATGGATGAAACTCAGAATAAACAGGTGTGCAAACTAGGGAACCCATTTATTGCTGATGAAAGATGACAGTAACAACCAGGCTGTGCCTGCCATGTGGTCTGGGGGCATATTCTCCCTCCCTCAGACAAGGTCAGCAACCTATGACCTATGGGCCAAATAAACCACCTATTTTATAGATAAAGTTTTATTGGAACATAACCATGTTCATTTGTTTATATATTGTCTCTGGCTGTAAACGGCTTATGGGTTAGTAATTCATCAATTCCAGAGACCAATTAACAAGAGCAAGATCTGGTACAAAGAAGGTGATTTATTTCCAAGTTGCTTAGGAGAAGAAGCACAGGCATCCCACCTTTAAATGTACTGCTTTGCTTTTGGAGCAGAAAGCGGGCACATTAAAAAGGCAGGGGAGGAAGCAAGCAAGGTGGGGTGTCCATGTGTTAGCTTGGTGTCTTATCTACTGTGCTGTCTGTCGGTTGAGCTGGTGACTGCTGGCATCTTTGTGGGCAGGACTAGGCCAAAAACTCCCCAGGTGGGTGGAAGTAGCAGGCATGCTTTTTGACCATTATCTCTCGAGGCAACCTCCTGGTGGGTGAGGGTTCTGTATTGGGCATGCTTTGGTCTGTAAATCAACTGTTAACTCTTGAGGAGTTAGATGAACTTGCCCTGTAGGGAGTGTCTGGTGAAGGAGGGGCGGGTAAAAGGCTATATTTGTGTTTCTCAAGGGCTAAATAGGAAGCGGGGAACCACAGGAACGATAAAAGAAGAGTAGAGACAAAAATAATTAAACGATCTCTTAGAAAAATGCGAGTACTTGGTGACTTGGTTGCTTTCAAGATACAGTGGCAGAGTTGAATAGTTGTGAGAGAGATGGCCTGGCCTGCAAAACCAAAAATATTTACTTTCTGGTCCTTTGCAGAGAAAGTTAGTCTACCCCTACCCTAGGGGAAGGCTTTCCAGGGAGGCTGCTGGGTGAGCTCCGAGTAGGTGAGAGCCATTGGTTGGAACATCTTGGGTAGTGACTGTCACACCTCTCTTGTGGGGTCACCGAAGAGCTTGGGGTACATGGATATTTTTGCTCCTTGACTCTCTCTCGCCTGTCCTCACTGTTGCTTCCTCACATCTTTGTATAATTGTATCTAGTATTGATTCCTTACCTTCGAGTTGACAGGGGTGCTTGAACCAGAGTGACTCCGTGTTGAACAAGGGCCGGGTAAAATTTGGCTGAGACCTGCTGGGCTGCAGTCCCAGGAGGTTAGGCATTCTTAGTCACAGGATGTTTACGGTTAAGGGAACAGGTTAATGTTTACCAAATAGACCCAGGAAAGGTCCTGATGTCCCAGTATCTTAAGAACAAAAGGATTTTTAGTTTAATAATAAGTTCACTTTATTTCATTTGTTTATTTATTTATTTATCTATTTATTTATTTAAGACAGGGTCTTGCTCTGTCGCCAACACTGGAGTGCAGTGGCACGATCTTGGCTCACTGCAGCTTCTGCCTCCCGGGTTCAAGTGATTCTCGTGCCTCAGCTTCCTGAGTAGCTGGGATTATAGGCGTGCGCCACCACGCCCGGCTAAATTTTGTATTTTTAGTAGAGACGGGGTTTCACCATGTTGCCCAGGCCTGGTCTCGAACTCCTGACCTCAAGTGATCCGCCTGCTTGGCCTCCCAAAGTGCTGGGATTACAGGTGTGAGCCACCGCGCCAGACCATAAGTTTCACCTTAAAGATAATAGCATAGATTCTTGTGAAAGACAGCAGCTCTACAAAGATTAACGAGCCTCTGTCACAAGCCCTTGTAGTAGGCACATCTCCCTGTGGCTTTGTTTTGCTTTGTTGTCTTATGTCTAAACAAGCATTGCACCTAAGGTGGACATGGTCCTTCTCTTGCTTTTGGGAACACCCTGTTCTGTCTATAGAGTAACCTGTTCTTTCATTCTTTCACTTGCTGAGTAAGCTTGCTTGCACATTATTCTGTGGACTTGCCCCAAATTCTTTCTTGCATGAGGTCCAGGAACTCTCTGTTGAGGTCTGGATCAGGATCCCTTTCTGGAAGCACAGCCCCACAGTGAGCCCTTGTCAGGTGGAGTGGACGTGTGGGGAGCCTCCTCAGGTGCACTTTAACAGACCCCGTGGTTCTAGCACTGGGGGTCCTCAGCACTCCACTGACCTGTCTGTTATGTGCCATACTAGCCCCTACCGAAGAAAACAAATCTGGGGGCGTCTTACTGTAGTTACCAGTTGCCCATCCATGGGCCTTGCAGTGGAGCTAAAGAAACCTAAATTTAGCACCAATTCAGGCTTTCAGCTTAATAATTAAGTTCTTGTTAGGAGATAGCGCTTGAGGATGGAGCAGTGCAGTCTGTTGACCAGGATGCTGGATTGAGGACAGGTGGACCAGAGCCTGGGGGATTTCATGCAGTTCTGCCACATCAAAGGTAATCTGAGGCTAGCAGCATAGTGTCACCTGAGACTTGTTAGAAATGCAGTCTCATGGCGGCGGTGGAGGGGGGCGGTCATGCAGTGACGCATGCCTATAATCCCGGCACTTTGGGAGGCCGGGATGGGCGGATCACCTAAAGTCAGACATTCGAGACCAGCCTGGGCAACATGGCGAAACCCTGTCTCTACTAAAAATACAAAAATTAGCTGGACATGGTGGTGGGCACCTGTAATCTCAGCTACTCGGGAGGCTGAGGCAGGAGAATCGCTTGAACTTGGGAGGCGGATGTTGCAGTGAACCGAGATCGCACCACTGTACTCCAGCCTGAGCCACAGAGCAAGACTCTCAAAAATAAAAAAAAAATAAAACAAAAAAACAAAAAAACGAGAAATGCAGTCTCAGGCCCTACCCCAGGCCTACTGAATCAGAATCTGCCTCCTAGATCCCCAGGTGACCTAGGTGCATATTCAAGTGGGAGAATTACTGGCCTAAGACTCTTTTCAAGAGACTCAGGGCTTCCTATTTAGTTAGTGGAGAAAATCCATCGCTTTGAGGACTCGACTCAGAACGTTGAGGATGGTTTCTTCAGTTTAGAAGTGGATCACCCTTCATCTGGGTGCATCTTCCGTGAAGACACAGGCTTTGTTCTGTCCCCATTGAGTTTTCAGCACCCAGCACCTTGTCTGGCAAAGTAGGTGTTGCAGAGACTGGCTGAGTGGTGAGTGAATGAATGAATGAGCACCACCAGCCCTGCTTGTGGCATTGGGACAGAAGTCAGCCTCACACATCTCCTGCTGTGAGTCCCCACATCTCAGTGACTGTGTATTTTTCTTATCGCACAGCCATAGGCTTGGTGCTGTTTTCCATTTGTACTTTAACAAGGTATTTAAGGTTTTGGCATTGAGGTATAAAACAGTGCATGTACTTCAATGATAATGAAGTATTTTTTTTTTTTGTTTTTTGAGACGGAGTCTCGCTCTGTTGCCCAGACTGGAGTGTAGTGTTGTGATCTTGGCTCACTGCAACCTTCACCTCCCGGATTCAAGTGATTCTCCTGTCTCAGCCTCCTGAGTAGCTGGGATTACAGGCTCTTGCCACCACACCTGGCTAATTTGCGTACTTTTAGTAGAGACAGGGTTTCGCCATGTTGGCCAGGCTGGTCTCGGACTCCTGACCTCAAGTGGTCCGTCCGCCTCTGCTTTCCTAAGTGCGGGGATTGCAGGTGTGAGCCACCACGCCTGGCCTCAGTAATAATGAAGTCTTGAGATGCAGAGCCATACAACAGAAAGAGTGCCGGACCAGCCGTTCAGAAGGCATGGTCCTAGCTCTGGCCAGCGACGACAGTCCATGGCTATTAGGCAGCTCATTGCTCTCAGACCTCAACCTCTCCTTTCTGTAAAACAAGGATGAAAATGTTTGCCCTGTATGTTGTACAGAGCGTATGTCCATGCTCTGTAAGTGTGATGCAAAAACAACATGAATTAATGTTTGACTATAGCTCATCCAGATAATTTACATTATAAACTTAAATTGCCCATCAATGTTTTCATTAAACCTGCACTGAATTTTTAGAAACTTTATTGTTTCTAAAAGGAGACAAAAATGAGGAAGAAAATCACCCTTGATCCTGCCTACTACCCAGCAATAGTGTTAAAATTTTATGTCTGTCTTCCATATTTTTCTGTGCAGTTTATTTTATTTTTAAAATTTATTTTTTCTGATAAAACTTTTATTTGTATTTTTAGTTTTGAGACAGAGTCTCACTCTGTCACCTAGGCTGGAGTGCAGAGGCCTGATCTGGCTCACTACAACCTCCACCTCCTGAGTTCAGGCGATTCTCCTGCCTCAGCCACCCTAGTAGCTGAGACTACAAGTGTGTGCCACCATGCCCAGCTAATTTTGAATTTTTAGTAGAGCTAGAGTTTTACTATGTTGACCGGTCTGGTCTTGAACTCCTGACCTCAGGTAATACGCTGGCCTCCCAAAATGCTAGGATTACAGGCGTGAGCCACTGCACCCGGCCTGCACAGTTTATTTTACATGTATATTCTTTTCTTACAAACACTTCATAGTATGTGGTAGATATTCTTTCCAATAGTGAATGTTGTGGATGAATTTTATCAACTGTATTTTGAGTTATGTCAAAAACTTTAAAAAGTGCCCAGAGACCTTTCTGGATATTCTTTGGTTTTATATGCATGACTTGGGCTTGTAGTGAAGATCAGGAGGTATGGACAGCCCCTTCTCCACTCACAGGGTGGAGAAATAGAGCAAAAATAGAAACCCTCCTGATCTTCATTGTTATCCTCAACATACTCTGTCTGGTGGTTAAATGGCCTTATCTTTTTGACCCATTTACTATGATATTTTCTTAGGGGCTGACAATGTTTATCTGGTTTTTTTTTTTTTTTTTTTTTTTGAGACAGAGTCTCACTCTGTCACCCAGGCTGGAGTATGGTTGCATGGTCTAGCTTACTGCAGTCTCCGTCTCCGTCTCCTGGGTTCAAGTGATTCTCCTTCCTCAGCCTCCCAAGTAGCTGGGATTACAGGCACGTGCTACCATGCCCAGCTAATTTTTGTATTTTTAGTAGAGACAGGGTCTCGCCATGTTGGCCAAGCTGGTCTCGAACTCCTGACCTCAAATGATCCACCTGCCTCTGCCTCCCAAAGTGCTGGAATTACAGGGGTGAACCACCGCCCCCGGCCAATGTTTATCTGTTCTTGTTGCTTTGTACTTGACTCTGTGTTTCCCTTCTCAGGTTTCTGCAGTTGAACTCCAAGGTGCAGAATGGTTTGGAAAGTAGCTGTATTTCTCAGTGTAACCCTGGGCATTGGTGCTGTTCCCATAGATGATCCTGAAGATGGAGGCAAGCACTGGGTAGTGATCGTGGCGGGTTCAAATGGCTGGTATAATTATAGGCACCAGGTAAGAAAATGACTAACCTATTTTGTTTTTTTAGGACACTGGCATTCTGAAAACAATTCCAGACATTGTTAATATTAAACAGAAAAGACTTGAAAAGCCATTGACAGACCTGTTAGGCTGACTATAACATAGGTGTGTTGGAGAGGATGTGGGGAAATCAGAACCCTCATATGTTGCTAGGACGATCATAAGATGGTGTAGCCATTTTGGAAAACAGTTTGGCAGTTCCTCAGAAGTTTCCATAGGGCCACCTTAGTCCGATGCAAGGTCTCTGAACCTTGGCACTGTTGATAGTTGGGGACCAGGTCGTTTTTGGTTGTTGGGGGCTGTCTTGTGCATTTGAGGTTTAGCGGCGTCCGTGACACCCGTTAGATGATGGCAGCATCGCCTGCTCCACTGTAATAACCCAGAATGTCTCCAGACATTGCCCAGTTTCCCCAGGGAGCCAGATCACCCAGGTTGAGACCTACGTAGTTCAACATCTTCATTTTAGAGATAAGGAAACTGAGGCCTAGAGAGTAGAGGTGACTTGCTCAAGGTCACATGGCAAGTGGGGACCAGACAGGACTGAGGCCAGAACTCTGGTGAAAGGACCCCCAGGCCTCTTTGCCCTGCTGCTCTCTCTTCACACCCTCCTCCCCCATCTTCCCTGGATTTCCCCACATCAGCCTAGCAGAAGGTAGAGAGAAAAAGAAAAGAATCCACATCTGAGTGTCCATGAAAAGTCCAGCCTCCCCTGTGGGATGTAAACTGGTACAACCACTTTGGGAAAGAGTCTGGCTGTTCCTCAGAAAGTTAAACATCAAGTTGAACATATGACCCAGCAATTCCACTCCTAAGCATGTCCTTAAGAGAGATGAAAACGTGTCTATACAGAAACATGTACATGACTGTTCATAGCAGTATTTTTCATAAGAACCAAAAGGTGGAAACAACCCGGATGTCCATCAAAGGCTGAATGGAGAAACACAGTATCTATTCATTAAGAAGATATTATTTGACCATAAGAAAGAAAGAAGTACTCACACGTGCTTCAACGTGGGTGAACCTTACAAACATGCTGGGGAGCTAGTCACAAAGACCACATATGTTATGATTCCATTTAAACGAAAGTCCAACTTTGGAAAAATCTGTAGAGATAGAAAGTAGGTCAGTAGTTGCCAAGGGCTGGGTGGAGAGACTGGGGAGTGACTTCCGACAGACATGGGGTCTCTCTTTGCAGGAATGAGAATGCTCTGGGAGTAGCGGTGATGAGTACACAACTTGGTGAACATACTAGAAACCACTGAATTGTCTGTTTTAGAAGACTGACTTTTATGGTGCATGAACTCTATCTCAATACAGCTGTTACTTTTTTTTTTTTTTTTTTTTTGAGACGGAGTCTCGCTCTGCCGCCCGGGCTGGAGTGCAGTGGCCGGATCTCAGCTCACTGCAAGCTCCGCCTCCCGGGTTCACGCCATTCTCCTGCCTCAGCCTCCCGAGTAGCTGGGACTACAGGCGCCCGCCACCACGCCCGGCTAGTTTTTTGTATTTTTTTAGTAGAGACGGGGTTTCACCGTGTTAGCCAGGATGGTCTCGATCTCCTGACCTCGTGATCCGCCCGTCTCGGCCTCCCAAAGTGCTGGGATTACAGGCTTGAGCCACCGCGCCTGGCCTAGCTGTTACTTTTTATAAAAAGTCATTTAATCTTGTCAGTCTCAGAAACAAATGCTTAGACTTGCAGTATCTATAGGTTGAGCTCTCTTCTAAGTACACTTTACACAAAGTCCTTTAAGCCCTGCAGTGGGGTTATATGCCGTTGGTCTAGTTCTTACTCCCTCTCTACGAATGATTGGACTGAGGCATAGGCAAGGTCAGCAGTTTGCCCAATGCGGTACAGCTCACAAGTGGTGGGGCCAGTTTTCAAACCCAGGCCAACTGGCTCTAGAGCAGCCCTGTCTGGTAGGAGAGCCATGGTAAATTTTCTAGTAGCCACATTTAGAAGGTGAAATTAATTTTAATAAATTCTTTTGTTTTTTTTCTAAATTTGAGAGTCTTGCTCTGTTGCCCAGGCTGCAATGCAGTGGCACAACATGGGCTCACTGCAGCTTCCACCTCCTTAGTTCAAGCTATTCTCCTGCCTCAGCTTCCCGAGTAGCTGGTATTACAGGCACCCACCACCACATCCAGCTAATTTTTGTATTTTTAGCAGAGACGGGGTTTCACCACATTGACCAGGCTGATCTTGAACTCCTGACCTCAGGTGATCTGCCCACCTTGGCCTCCCAGAGTACTGGCATTACAGGCGTGAGCCACCACACCCAGTCTTAATAACTTCTTTAAACCAATATTTCCAAACCATTATCATTTCAATATGTAATCAATATAAAAAATTATTAATAAGATACCAGCCAGCATGCTTATAGTCCCAGCTACTCTGGAGGCTGAAGTGGGAGGATTGCTTGAGCCCAGGAGTTGAAGGCTGCCATGAGCTATTATCGCACCTGTGCATAGCCACAGCACTGCACAGCCACAGCACTGCAGCTTGAGACCTTGTTTAAAAAAAAAAAAAAAAGATAATGAGATATCATACATTCTTTGATTTTGTACTGTCATTGAAATCCAGTCTGTATTTACAGTCACTGAATGAATGAATAACTCATTTCTCGAATCGTTTTTGTATGTTAGCCAAATAGGAAATTTGGCTTGATTAAAAAGTTGTTGTGGCAAATGATCCCTTCTCCTTTTAATACTTAACCACAGACCTGAGCCATGTAAAGAGGAGCAGCCTGCACACACAGCTGTTCAGCCTTCAGTTTTCTTCCCCCCTCTAACCTCAAGTTGGAAAGATTAGCTGTTAAATACAGATCGCAGAGAGTTAACATGATTACTCATCACCCACCCTGATTTTTATACAACCAGCTTTTAAGAAAATGTATTATTAAACATTATTGAGTAGAGGTTATCCAATTACCCTTTGCTCCCGGAAACCTTTTTTTTTTTAGGGTTGCTAGTTTCCCTGAGTAAATACTAAATATCAAAATAGAGCGAAGGGAAACCAGGCCAAATAAGTGGCCCAAACTGAAATATTCATCTGCGAGTAAGAGTGGGTGATGGCTTTACGGCCGGTGGAGGTGAAACTTGTGCTGATTCACCCCTGCCTCAGCCCGCCTCCCCAAGGGGCTGCTTCTGCCCTCAGCCAGCTGCCATTTGCCTTCTTGACTTTGGAGGCTTATCATTAAAAGAGTATTCGAAAGAATGGTCTCCATAGAACCTAGGCAGATTTTAAACCTACGTTTTCATAGAGGTTTACATTTTCCTTGGATTAATACAACATTCATCTACAAGTCTCTTGTTTCGGGAAGAGTGGCAGACCAGGCACAAATAAACCATTGCTAAGTGCTCTCTATGCGTTATGCTTGTTAATTAAACCTTGTTTTGTCTCAACCAAATGGGATTTCTCAGTTTTCCATTTTGGGCTGGGATTCAGTGTTTAAGGGAGTGGGGGCGTAGTCTGAGGTGATGTTGGCAGGACATTCTGCATCCAGTGTCCTGAGCATGGGGTGAGTAAGGAGGACCCCTTCGGAAGTCGTGGAATCAGAGCGGAGTCTGGGGTGATCAGGAAGAGCTGAAGGAGTGAGGTGGGGTGTTGGGGGGATTGCATGGATAACGGGGAGAAGGGAGCAGCCAAGCATGAGTTCCAGAGAGGTGTGAGAGTGTGGCCGGCCTGGGATGGAGTGGGGACAGAGGCAGACCTGGGAGAGGGGCCAGCAAGATTGGCCAGGATGGGCAGAGGGGCGCAGGCACCTGGGAAATGTGGCACAATCCCAGAACGAGCCAAAAAAAAGAGAAAAGCTGAGCAGATGGAAGTGGCCCAGGAGCAGAACTGACTGGAAATGGTACCTAGCTCATTCCTGCTGAGCACGTGTGAGTCAAGTGCTATTCAGGGTGCTGGCGATGCAAGTCACCCCACCGGCTCTGTAGTGCTGACATTCTGGTGGAAGAAGGCTGCCCTTGACTAAGCGCTTCCTGTGTGCAGGGCTCAGTTCCAAGCCCTTGGCATGTGTTATCTCAATCCTCAGACAACCCAAGAGGATAGGTCCTATTAGCTCTCCATTGTAAGATGGGGGGTGGGGCTAAGGCACAGAAAGGCTGGGTTACTTACCTAAGGTCACACAGCTGGTAAGGGATGGAGCTGAGATTTGAACCCAGGCAGTCCGTGCTCCACAGCCCATGCTCATAATCACTACTCTAGTCATGTGGCATGGGTATCTTGGCATTACTTTATCTTTTATTTTAAAATAGTTTCCTTTTTTGTATTAATAATTTAACACATTAAGGTTTATTATAGAAAACTTACACAGCCAAAGGAAGCAGGTCATTTGTAATTAGTCACGCGCCGTATAACAAGTTCGTTCACTGATGGACCGCATACACGACAATGGTCCCATAAAGTATAGTGGTGTATTTTTACTGTACTTTTCCTATGTTTAGATACACAAATACTTGCCATTGTGTTCCATTTGTCTGCAGTATTCATGACAGTAACATGCCGTACAGGTTGATAGCCTAGTATTACCACCTGAGGATTATAGCAAACGTTACCACCCCAGCTCCACCTGTCAGGTCATCGAAGCCATTAGATTCGAATAGGAGCGTGAAGCCTATTGTGAACTGCGTATATGAGGAATCTAGGTTGCGTACTCGTTGTGAGAATCTAATGCCTAATGATCTAAGGTGGAACAGTTTCATCCTGAAGCCATTGCCCCTCACCCGTGTGTGTGCAAAAATTGTCTTCCACGAAACCAGTCCCTGGTGCCGAAAAGGTTGTGGACTGCTGGGCTAGACCATCTAGGGTTGTATAAATTCACTCTATGATGTTCACAAAATGACAGAAATCACCTTGTGAAGCATCTCTCGGAATGCATCTCTGTCTTTAAGCAATCACAACTGCTACTCAGAGTGTGTTGCTGGCATTGCATTCTGGACATGGCAAGCACAGCAAAATTTTTCTGAGCATTCAAACAGACTTGACGTATTGGTCCGTTGAGTTTAATGTTTTTCACTTGAGGCCCATGGTTTGCAAGGAGCTTAGGGGAGGATTGTGGAATGGGGAGTCAGGGCCCTCTGGTCAGGAGCCCCCAGGCTTTTAGGGTAGGTGCCAAATACCTGAACTCGAGGCTGAGAACGAGCAGTTTCTACAGAGCTCCAGTTGCTGGGTTTGGGTCCAGAAGTAGAGGAGGTCCGTCAGGAGAGGGATGGGAATGCAGCTTCTTGGAGGAGAGGCTTGACATGGGTTTGAAGGGTGATGGGATTTCCACAGAAGCTCTTTCCTCGTGGAGGGAAGAGCATCAGCTGGCAGTGGGAATATAAAATCACAGTGAGGGGCATGGCCAGCACATCAGGTGCCTTCAAGTGCCTGTACCAGAGCCCTCCCTGGTGGTTTGAATCAGGCGTGTGGAGACTCCAGGGTTGGCTAATTAAGCAGTTTAGCCTCATTATCTCAAACCCAGGTCCATTTATTTTCTTTCTTTCCTTCCTTCCGTCCTTCCTTCCGTCCTTCCTTCCGTCCTTCCTTCCTTCCTTCCTTCCTTCCTTCCTTCCTTCCTTCCTTCCTTCCTTCCTTCCTTCCTTCCTTCCTTCCTTCCTTCCTTCCTTCCCTCCCTCCCTCCCTCCCTCCCTCCCTCCCTCCCTCCCTCCCTCCTTCCTTCCTTCCTTTTTTGAGGCAGAGTCTTGTTCTGTCACTCAGGCTGGAGTGCAGTGGTGTGATCTCGGCTCATTGCACCATCCACCTCCTGGGTTCAAGCGATTCCACTGCGTCAGCCTCCTGAGTAGCTGGGATTATAGGCTCCTGCCACCATGCCTGGCTAATTTTTGTATTTTTAGTAGAGATGGGTTTTGCCGTGTTGCCCAGGCTGGTCTTGAACTCCTGGCCTCAAGTGATCCACCCACCTCGGCCTCCCAAAGTGCTGGGATTACAGGTGTGAGCCACTGTGCCTGGCCCCTTTTCATCTTTCTACTCTGTCATCATGGTTGTGAGAACTGTCCTCAAATACACTCTCCTCATAGTCATGAAATGGCTGCAGCAGCTCCAGGTGTCACATCCAAACAAACTCTCAAAGAACAAAAAGAGGCCATCTGTGTGTCTTGTCTGTTTGGCTTGCTCTTTATCAGAATGCACATCTTTTCCTGGGGCCATGGGTGGACTTTGTCCCATGTCTGCCTGGCCAGAATTGCATCACATGCTCATGTTCAAGTCAGTCAGTCCCTGGGGAGGGGAAATGGATTTCCAGTTCACACTCGGGGAAGCTCCTGACCACTTGGAGCTGGGTAGGTCATCTGAGCAAAGCCAGGGCCCTGGTGGAAAGGAAGGTGGCCACAGGGCATGAAAGGACAGCGCATGGGCCAGGTAGATGGGGAGGAGAGAGCGAGGGAGAAGGAGACCAGCAAGGCAGGGTGAGGGCATGGTGAGGCATGTTAGGAGGAGAAGGCCCAGGCATGAGCTCCCCCTTTCTTTCCCTTTGAGAGAACCTCTCCACTCAGAACTAGATAAAGGGTTGGACAGGTGCCATGTCACCAATGACAGGAGCAGGGAGCTCCTCACTCTGTGTGCTCCTGGCAAGCCCCTTCCCCACCCCCACACATTCAGAACCTCACCGTTGCTATCTGGCTCAAGACTGGAGCCTCCAAACTTTTTTCTATAATGGGCCAGATAGTAAATATTTGAGGTTTTGTGGGCCAAGGGGCAAAAATCGAGGCTGGCGGGGCCAAAGGTAGACTGGGCAGACTGCAGCGATGGGGGTGAAAGGGAGTGGCCAGGGAGTGCAGGAAGGAGGTGGTGGTGACTCACAGTCTGTTCTTCTGACAAGCTATTTGTTTATTTATTTAAAATTTTTTTTTTTTTTGAAATGGAGCGTTGCTCTTGTTGCCCAGTCTAGAGTGCAATGGCGTGATCTCAGGCTCACTGCAGTCTCTGCCTCCTGGGTTCAAGCGATTCTCCTGCCTCAGCCTCCCAAATAGCTGGGATTACAAGCACCTGCCACCACACCCAGCTAATTTTTATATTTTTAGTAGAGACAGGGTTTCACCATGTTGGCCAGACTGGTCTTGAACTCCTGACCTCAGGTGATCCACCTGCCTCAGCCTCCCAAAGTGCTGGGATTACAAGTGTGAGCCACCGCGCCTGGCCAGACGAGCTCACAACTTATGGTGTTTGGAGGTTAATCCATGTTGTTGCACAGTATCACTTTTATGTTTAAAAAAAGAAATCCGCGGCAGGGCGTGGTGGCTCACGCCTGTAATTTCATCACTTTGGGAGACTGACCAGGTGGATCACCTGAGGTCAGGAGTTTGAGACCAGCCTGGCCAACATGGTGAAACCCTGTCTCTACCAAAATACAAAAATTAGCCAGGCATGGTGGCAGGCACCTGTAATCCCAGCTACTCGGGAGGCTGAGGCAGGAGAATTGCTTGAACCTGGTAGGCGGAAGTTGCAGTGAGCCGAGTTCGTGCCACTGCACTCCAGCCTGGGTGACAGAACGAGACTCTGTCTCCAAAAAAATAAAAACAAAAGAAGAAATCCGCTTTTATTTTTATTTTTTCACCAACAGGGTCTTATTCTGTCACTTAGGCTGGAGCTCAGTGGTGTTATCATAGCTCATTGCAGCCTCGAACTTCTGGGCTCCAGGGATCCTCCTAAGTAGCTGGGACCACAGGTGCGCCACCATGCCCAACTAGTTAAAAATATTTTTTTTTAGAGATGAAGTCTTGCTATGTTTCCCAGGCTGGTCTCGAACTCCTGGGCTCAAGTGATCCTCTTTCCTCGGCCTCCCAAAGTGCTCAGATTACAGGCCACTGTGTCTGGCCTGAAATCTGCTTTTAAAGAGGACATGGTGGGAAGGGATTAGGAAGGAGGATGGAGGGGATTGTGCAGGGGAATGCCTAGCGTGTGGGATGTGGGCATGGGCCCATTCGTGCAGCAGGGCCATCCTTGTAAATGCCAGAGGCAGTACAGGACCTTGGAAAGAATGTGGCTCTGGATTTGTTCAGACCTCAGGTGTCATTCCTTCCCTCCAGTTACGTGCCGTATAAGTTTGAACAAACTACATTGTCAGATTCTTTCTGTGGGGTTGGCAGTGGGGTCAGCGAGGCACCTTGCAAAACCCCAGCCTGGTGCCTCACCTCAGCACTGCTCAGCTGTGTGTCAGGAAGTGATCATATATGTACACTTGACAGGTGAGCAGAGCTGGCTGGAGAGCAGATCCTTTACAGCAACTGTGACACGCGGCTTGCCAATGTATTTAGACCTTGTTTGACTTGTCTTTGTTTAGCTGACAGCTGGCCAAGCTGGAGGCAGTGCAAGCAGAGTGGGGACAGTGATCCTCTCGGCAAATCACGGGAGGCATTAGGAAGACCAGCGGAATTCCCAGCACAAGTTATGAAACCAGCCAAGACACAATCTCTGTTCGTCATTCCGGAGGGCTCTGTGCTCCTTAGAAGTCTTGCTCAATGCCCACCTCTCGAATATGACCTTTTATGACTTTTCTGGGCTTAAGCAGGGAAAATACAGTATAGGTCACATGGGTTTAGGGGAAGTAATACAAGTAGTAATGCCATTTTCACATTGTTTGAGTTGAACCCCACTTGTATCTCTTTTGAGTGCTAGTAAATATTTGACTTAATTGAAGAACCTGCTGAGTTAACAAAGGTAGAGGCAACCAAGTGCCCCCAAGGCTCAGAAGAGAGTCATAGCCTGATGAGGCAGCAATGAGGGTGGAAGATGGGGCACGAGGCACCGTTGGGGTCAGCCATGGCCCTTCCTGAGCTTGTCCCCGTCTGTAAGATGGGGATGAAAGCACCTACCTCTCAAGAGTGCTGGGGGTCCCAAACAGTGCAGGAGCAACAACACAAGGCACTCTGAACTTGCTCCTGCAGAAAATATATAACTTTATTGAGGCTGAGTTTAAGACATATCATCTTAATTCATCCACTGAGTTTAATTTATGTAACTCAGTGATTTTTTAGTAAATTTACCAAGTTGTGCAAACATCACTATAGGTCAGTTTGATATTTCCATCATCCCAGTATGATCCTTTGGGCAGGCTGGGCGGTGGCTCACACCTATAATCCCAGCACTTTGGGAGGCCAAGGCAGATGGATCATTTGAGGCCAGGAGTTCGAGACCAGCCTGGCCAACATGGTGAAACCCAATTTTTACTAAAAATACAAAAATTAGCTGGGCGTGGTGGCACACGCCTGTAATCCCAGCTACTTGGGAGGCTGAGGTTCAAGAATTGCTTGAACCCTGGAGGCAGAGGCTGCAGTGAGCCATGATCACACCACTGCACTCCAGCCTGGGCAACAGAGCAAGACTGACTCAAAAAAAAAAAAATCCTTTGGGCATATTTGCACTTCCCACTTCTAGCCCCAGGCAACTACTAATCATCTACTTTCTAGCTGTATAGATTTGTTTATTCTGAACATTTCCTATCAATGGAGCTAAACAGTGTATGGTCTTTTGTGTCTGGCTTCTCCTAGTCTCATGTTTTTGAAGTTTGTTCACGTTGTAGCATGCATCAGTGCTCCACTCCCTTTTATTCGCAAATAGTATTCCATTGTATGGATAGACCACGTTTTGCCTGCCCATTTACCAGTTGATGGACATTTGGGTTGTTTCCAATTTTTGGTTATTATGAACAATGCTGCCAAGAACATTTGCGTGCAAATCTTTGTGTGAATACATTTTTTTGTTTCTCTTGAGTAGGTACTTAAGAGTTGGAATTGCAGGCCGGGTGTGGTGGCTCACACCTGTAATCCTAGCACTTTGGGAGGCCAAGGCGGGTGGGTCACGAGGTCAGGAGTTTGAGACCAGCCTGACCAACATGGTGAAACCCCATCTCTACTAAAAATATAAAAATTAGCTGGGTGTGGTGGTAAACACCTGTAATCCCAGCTACTCAGGAGGCTGAGGCAGTAGAATCGCTTGCACCCGGGAGGCGGAGGTTGCAGTGAGCTAAGATCGCACCACTGCACTCCAGCCTGGGCGACAGAGCAAGACTCCGTCTCAAAAAAAATAAGAGTTGGAATTGTTGGGTCACATGGTAAATTTATGTTTGACACTTCGAGAAACTGTAAAGCTCGTTTCCAGAATCATGGCTCCACGTTACATTCCCATAGATGTATGGATGCTCTTGGTTCCTCAGTTCTCGACAACGCTTGTTATTGTCTGTCTGTGAAGTGGTAGCTCAGTGTGGTTTTAATTTGCATTTCCTAATAACGGGTGATGTTGGACATCTTTTCATTTGCTGACTAACCATTTGTATATCTTCTTAGGTGAAATGTTTATTGAAATCTTTTGCCCGTTTTTGGCTCTGTGGTATAGGAGTTCTTTGGGAGTTTCAGTGTAAGCCCTTTGTCAGATATATGTTTTGCAAATATTTTCTCATAGTCTGTTGCTTGTCTTTTTATTTTCTTAATAATGTCTTTGGAAGCACTGAAGGTTTTAATTTTGCTGAGCCAATTTATCAAGGTTTTTTTTTTGTTTTTTGTTTTTTTTGAGACAGAGTCTTGCTCTGTTGCCCAGGCTGGAGTGCAGTGGTGTAATCTTGGGTCACTGCAACCTCTGCCTCCTGGGTTCAAGTGATTTCTCCTGCCTCAGCCTCCTGAGTAGCTGGGATTACAGGCATGCACCACCACGCCTGGCTAATTTCTTTGTATTTTTAGTAGAGGCGGGGTTTTACCATATTGGCCAGGCTGGTCTCAAACTCCTGACCTCAAGTGATCCCAAAGTGCTGGGATCCTTGGCCTCACAAAGTGCTAGAATTACGGGTGTGAGCCACTGCACCCAGCCTGATTTGATTTTTTAAAACTAAAGCAGGCAAATAATGTCTGTATAACATGTGTACAACTTAAAGAATAATAAAATGAATACCTGTGTACCTTGCATCTTGCTAAAAAAAATAGAATTGTACTAGTACCTTGTCCCCTGTCTGATGGACTCCCCCTTCCTTCCCTTCAGAGACCAAGCTTCTCAATTTTTTGTCATTCATTCCTTTGCTTTATAGTTTTGCTGTATGTCTGTTTAACTGTAAACAGCATAATGTTTACATTAGCCTGTTTTGACCTTTATATAAATGTAATCTATGACTTGTTCTTTCTATGACTTTTTTTCATTATGTTCCCAAGAGTTGTCTATTTTGAAAACTGGGTTGTACTTATTTGCGTATTTTTTAAAGTTTTTATAGATTCAGGGGCTCCATGGATATATTGCGTAGTGGTGGGGTTTGTGCTTCTTGGGTACCCATCATCTGAGTAGTGGCTTGTAGTCCGTTCATTTTCAGGTATTCCATTTATGTGAACCTATGACAATGTATTTTTCCAGCTCTCAATCATTGGAGTTATTTCTTGGCTTTTGCTGTTAAACTGATGCTCTGAACATTTTCTGGTTATCTGTGGGAGATAGAGTTTTGCTAGGCTATATGGCTAGGAGTAGAATTGCTGGGTTGGAGGGTGTGTGGTTGAACCTCATTGATAATGTCAAGATGTCTTCCAGAGAGAGTGGAGTGCCAGTTACACTCTACTTCCACCATAGCTGTACTAGTTTACTGTCACTGCTTAAACAGATTGCCACAGACTTCATGGTTTGAAACAACACAAATTTATTATCTTACAGTTCTGGAGGTAAGAAATGTGAAACGGCTGCCACTGGGTTAAATCACAGTGTTGCCTGGGCTGTGTTCCTTGGTGACTCTAGTGGAGGCTCCACTTTCTTGTCTTTTCCAGCTTTTAGACGCTGCCTGCAGTTATTGGCTTCTGGCCCCTTCTTCCATCCTCAGTGCCAACAAGGGTCAGTTGAATCTTTCTTACACTGCATTACTCGGACACTGACTCCTGCCTCTGTCTCCACATACAAAAGCCTTTGTGATTACATTAGGCCCACTGAAGGCTGGGCACAGTGACTTGCACCTGTAATCCTAGCACTCTCTATCCAAGGCAGGTGGATCGCTTGAGCCCAGGAGTTCAAGACCAGCCAAAGCAACGTAGCCAGACCCTGTCTCTACAAAACATTTTAGAAATTAGCCAGGTGCAGTGGTGTATGCCTGTAGTCTCAGCTACCTGGGAGGCTGAGGTGGGAGGCCCAGGAGGTGGAGGCTGCAGTGAGCTGAGATTGCACCTGTGCACTCCCGCCTGGGAGACAGTAAGACCCTGTCTCAAAAAAAAGAAAACAAAAAAATAAACAAAAATGACATTGGGGCACTAGAATAATCCGGGACAACCTCCCTATTTTAAGACCAGCTGATTGGCAACCTGAAATCCATCTGCTATCTTAATAACCTTTTGCTCTGTAATGTAACGTAGTCACAGGCTCCTGGGATTAGGATGTGGACAGCCTTGGGAGCTGTTATTCTGCCTACCACAATTAGTGTTTGAAGGTCACTAATCCACAGAAATGGGGACTTAAATATCTAACAATCTGTGTGCGTGTGTGTGTATATAATATTTAGTGACTATTTTAAAATGATCTGTGTTTGCTGTGGGCCTCTATAATTTTAATGATTTCTCTCTTGTCCCTGTATGAAGCAGGATCAAGTTCTGGGGACATGGGGATCTTTCTTTTTTTTTTGAGACTGAGTTTCACTTTTGTTGTCCAGGCTGGAGTGCAATGGTGCGATCTTGGCTCACTGCAACCTCCGTCTCCTGGGTTCAGGCGGTTCTCCTGCCTCAGCCTCCCGAGTAGCTAGGATTAAGGCATGTGTCACCACGCCCAGCTAATTTTGTATTTTTAGTAGAGATGAGATTTCACCATGTTGGTCAGTCTGGTCTCAAACTCTAGACCTCAGGTGATCTGCCCGCCTCAGCCTCCCAAAGTGCTGGGATTACAGGCGTGAGCCATTGTGCCTGGCCAGAACACCTGGGATCTTTCACTTGAGCACTGTGTGACTTGGGCAGGTCACCTCACCTCCAGAGGCTGCTTTTTCCTTATCCATAATAAAATGGGGATCATTACCTTTATCACAAAGGGTTGCTATGAGAATTAAACGAGATAATGCCTACAAAGTCTTAGCACAGTGCTGGACAAATAGAAGTCAATAAAAATGTATTAGTTTCCTATTTATTCAGTCATCCATTCATCTAATTGCTCTTGAGTGCCAGGTCCTAGACTCATCCATTCAGCCTTCAAAAACTGTATACCAAGCACCCATCTTTGTCATGAAATAAATCCATTTGGTTGGGACAGCCACAGGCAAAGTGCCAGTCTGAATGTTCGATGAGCTTTAGTTTTATTGCTATGCTCAGTGTTGTTTCGAGTGTGCTGTGTGCACATCCAGTCTCTCAGGCTGTCTTCCTTGGGGAGGCAAATTGCTGGGCACGCGCCTCTCCTTATGCTTACTTACATCTTTGTTCTAGGAGTGACAGCATTAAATGTAAGCAGACAGGCAACATTATTCCTTTCTGTCTTCTGATGATTTCCAAGGCATGAAGTGGTAGTATGTTTCACCTGAGATAAGGATGCAAGTCTGTCTTCACCCTTGCGTGGACAGGGAGTTGCATTAGGAACATTTTTCTCATATTCCTAATATTGTCTTCCTTTGTATTCTTGTTGTTTTTTAAAACTTAAGAGCAATTTCTCAATTCCTGAGTTGGACTTTTGAGTGTTCAATCAGTTCTCTAAACAGTGACTTTGGCACACAAAGTACTTGAATCAGAAGAATCCTGTGGGAAATAGAACTAGCTCTGTTGATCATTCTGAGTCATTCTGTTTCTGAGACTAAAATCCGTGCTTTCCAGAGACTGTTGTATAGTCTGAAAAATAAAAACAAGTTACTTAGGACTTGCAGAGGTCCTTCTTACCTACAGATGTGGTGGCAGTAGTGGTGGTGGTGGCAGTGGTGGCGGAGGTGTTGGTGGCAGTGGTGATGGTGGCAGTGGTAGTGGTGGTGGTGGTAATGGTGGTGGCGGTGGCAGTGATAGTGGTGTTGGTGGTGGTGGCAGTGGTGATGGTGGCAGTGGTAGTGGTGGTGGTGGTGGTGGCAGTGATGATGGTGGCAGTGGTAGTGGTGGTGGTAGTGGTGGTGGCAGTGATGGTGGTGGTGGCAGTGGTGGCGGTGGTGATGGTGATAGTTGTGGTAGTGGTGGTGTTGGTGGTGGTGGTGGCGGCATTGGTGGCGGTGGTAGTGGTGATGGTGGTGTTGGTGGTGGCAGTGATAGTGGTGGTGGTGATGGTGGTGGTACGGTGGCAGTGGTGGTGGTGGCGGTGAAGGTGGCAGTGGTAGTGGTGGTGGTGGTGGCAGTGGTGGTGGTGTTGGTGGCAGTGGCGATGGTGGTGGTGGTGGTGGTATTAGTGGTGGCAGCATTGGTGGTGGCGGTGGTGGTGATGGTGATGGTGATGGTGGTGGTGCCAGTGGTGCTGGTGGTGGTGTTGGTGATGGTGGTGGGGTGTGTGTGTGCACGTGTGCTCACATGTGCATGTGTACGTAGCCCATGTGTGCACTAGTTTCCTGCTGAATAATACTTTGGATGGATGGGGGATCTTTTTAAAGTGAGATAAAAAATATCAATATATGTGTTTGAAAATAGTAACTTAAATGCCTGACTGATAGGGGATGATTCACGGTAAGTCTTCTGGGAGACAGAACACATCACTCCTTCGAACTCCAAACCTAGCCTCCTGGGCAAAATCTAAAACTTAACCAAATCATTTCTCCCAGGCAGATGCGTGCCATGCCTACCAGATCATTCACCGGAATGGGATTCCCGACGAGCAGATTGTTGTGATGATGTATGATGACATTGCTTACTCTGAAGAGTAAGTGGGGGAATGCTTGGAACTTGATGGTGAAGGACTTCAGGGTATTTAAAAAAAGGTCACATAGACTCACAGGAATCCTAGTGGGCCTAATGTTAGAATATATAACAGACTCCCAGACAAAAGACCACAGGGATACCTCATGTTGAACTTTGGGTTTTTTTTTGTTTTTTTTTTTTTTTGTTTTTTTTGAGACAGTCTTGCTCTGTCGCCCAGGCTGGAGTGCAATGGTGCGATTTCAGCTCACTGCACCCTCCACCTGCTGGGTTCAAGTGATCCTCCCACCTCAGCCTCCCAAGAAGCTGGGACTGCAGGTGTGCACCGCCATGTCCAGCCAATTTTTGTATTTTTTAGTAGAGACAGGATTTCACCAGGTTGGCCAGGCGGGTCTTGAACTTCTGACCTCAAGTGATCTGGCTTCCTTGGCCTCCCAAAATGCTGGGATTACAGATGTGAGCCACCACGCCTGACCCTCATGTTGAGCTTTGACCGTAACTTGGGTGTGCCCTGGGAGTGGCAAAGACCTGGTGGGTGCTTTGAAAGGGTTTAAAAGCTGAGTTCCTCCTCACCTTGGAGGACTTGTTGGGTTCTACGGTGCTTGCTCCTAAGCTCCGAGCAGGCTGCAGCACAGGAGACCTGCACGTAGAATGCTTTTGTTTATAGGTTAGATCTTCCTACTACCTTCTTTCTATACTTATTTTATTACTTGCTGAGTTTAACTTCACAAATAGTTCCCTTGTGCCCGCTTATCTGATTTCTTGCAGAGATCAGAGGCAGCAAGTATGGGCATAAACTCAGCGAGTTCTAACCTCCTAGCTCCGTGGTCACCCTGCTGCAGCTGCAGTGAAGGGCGCTACCCTTACTTTGGTCACATTCTCAGCTCATCCATCACCCATTCTGAGGCTTTAATGCCTAAGCTCTTGTATTAAAGTCTTGTTCTCTGTCCTGTCTCTTTCTGAAAGTAGTTTCGCTCTGAGAGAGCTTTTGATGAGGCCTTGCTCTCTTGGTGCTCTCTGGTTTCCAGCAGGCAGCCGGGAGCACCTAGGCTTTTGGTCCCTGCCTGAGGCTTTTCAAGCTCAGCTCCTCACTGCCTCTGCCAAGAGCTCTTGAGCTGTGGGACTGCTGAGATCCCCAAGCTGCTAAAACCACTTACATGTTGACCACCGTGCAGGCCATAAGTTGCATCTTTGACAAACATAGATGTTTCCTATTTTTTCACCTAACATGCGTGTGTTTGAAGAGAGAGATTTCGGAGGCACGCCACATTTTGTTTCAATTGTGTCCTTTAATTTTCAGTAATCCCACTCCAGGAATTGTGATCAACAGGCCCAATGGCACGGATGTCTATCAGGGAGTCCCAAAGGACTACACCGGAGAGGTGAGTGGCTGCTGGGCGTCAGCAGGTTTAGTTTTCATTTTAGTGATGATTTTTCCCTCTTTTTTCTGTTTCTAGAATCAGAGCCTCCCTAGACTGGCTTCTGGTCAGTGTTTCACATTTGTATTAGGATTTGTGCCTGAGGAGTAAATTATGAGAGTTTTGAAAGAAAGCAGAGGAAAAGAAAATGTTTAGAATCAGTTGCAATCTACTGATAGTTACCGGCTTATACTTTAGGCCTGACTGTGTACTTTCTTCTGTATTAACCTTTCTTGAGATATCACCATTAATCTGATTATATATTACCTGTGCTCTTTTATAAAAATCAGTTTTCTCCGTACCAGGCTTGGTGCAAAGTATCTCAGGATTTTTGCTGAGATAGTTTTTCATTTATTATTATTATATGGTTTATTATATTACATAGTGTATTACAGATATAATAGTATATTACTTCCAGAAACTTTTCTGTTCCTCCTAGTTGATTGAGACTGTCTCAATGGACACATTTTTAAAATCACCGTAATGCCTTCATTCTCCTGGTTCTCATAGTCTGTTTTAAGTGTTGGATCTTTTAGGAATTAATTATCTTTTTGATAAGAAACTTTTATCTGATGTTTAACAATTCTTTCAGTTTCATATTTTATTTTATTTTTCTTTTAAAGTCAAATACAATTAAATTTAACATATCATACAAGTAAAAAAGATGATCCTATTTAATGAAATTGTTTCTGTATAGTGTTTGGTTGTTTGAGATGGAGTCTTGCACTGTCGCCCAGGCTGGAGTACAGTGGCACGATCTTAGCTCACTGCAACCTCTGCTTCCCTGGTTCAAGTGATTTTCCTGCCTCAGACTCCATAGTAGCTGGGATTATAGGCGGGTGCCATGATGCCTGGCTAATTTTTCTACTTTCAGTAGAGGTGGGGTTTCACTGTGTTGGCCAGGCTAGCCTTGAACTCCTGACCTCAAGTGGTCCGCCCGCCTCGGCCTCCTAAAGTGCTAGGATTACAGGCATAAGCCACCACACTTGGCCAAAAGTGTTTGCTCTTAAGCCATGAGCCTTGGAATGTGCAGGCTGGTGGCGTGGGTTGGCTGCAGACTCAGCCAACTCTCTGGGTTGGAGCGACAGCTGCATCTGATTGTGCCTCCTAATTCTTTGTAGGATGTTACCCCACAAAATTTCCTTGCTGTGTTGAGAGGCGATGCAGAAGCAGTGAAGGGCGTCGGATCCGGGAAAGTCCTGAAGAGGTAATGTCTGTTTACAGATATTACACTTCTCTCAATGGCCTGGGACCCCAGTATAGAGAATTGAACAGATGTTGTTCTGTGATCCTAGCCTGTTTACCTGTGAGAAATTACAGAGTGGAGAGTTTTGTTCTGATTTAGGACAGGTGCTTAGGGCTGTTGTTTCATGGCTTCTCTTGGCAGCCCATTTCTGCACTAAATTTACCTTGTGATCCAGGGCCCCTCATGATTAATACAATGTTCCTGTCACTTAAACTCCTCGTTCCTTGTTGTCTGGGGATTATAGCACAGGGATGTCCCACTGCCTATGGAGCCCCTGAGGCAGGTTTGAATCCCTGTGGCCAGATTGCAGGACCACCAGCCCTGTGCTCTGATCACAGATCAGCCCAGTGGGGAGAGGCACATTTGTAAATGCATGGCTGACTTTCATATTGGGGAAGACGAACCCCAGTGCTTACCCTGCTGGCTGTGGGCTAGAGATGTCTTACTGTTTAGTAATTGTTCATGTGGCATTTTTATGTGATACCAGAGATTCCAGTAGCATGTTTCTTTTAGGCTGGAAGGGAGACCTGGGCACAAGTAAGCTTGTATGAATTAGTGCAGAGGCCTGGTGCGGTGGCTCAGCCTGTAATCCCAGCACTTTGGGAGGCCAAGGTGGGCGGATCACTTGAAATCAGGAGTTGAAGAGCAGCCTGGTCAACATGGTGAAACCCCGTCTCTACTGAAAGTACAAAAATTAGCCAGGCGTGGTGGCATGTGCCTGTAGTCCCAGCTACTCTGATGGCTGAGGCAGGAGAATTGCTTGAATCCAGAAGGTGGAGGTTGCAGTGAGGCAAGATTGTGCCACTGCACTCCAGCCTGAGCAATCCAGCCTGAGCAACAGAGTGAGACTCTGTCTCAAAAAAAAAAAACAACAAAAAAACCACACACACTTTGGGAGGCTGAGGTGGGTGGATCACGAGGTCAGGAGTTTGAGACCACCCTGGCCAACATGGTGAAACCCCGTCACTACTAAAGATACAAAAAATTAGCCAGACGTGGTTGCGCATGCCTATGATCCGAGCTACTCGGGAGGCTGAGGCAGGAGAATTGCTTTAATCTGGGAGGCGGAGGTTACAGTGAGCTGAGATCACGCCATTGCACTCCAGCCTGGGCGACAGGGTGAGACTCTATCTCAAAAAAAAAAAAAAAAGGACATCTGTGAGGGCGAACCAAATTGGCTTCATGTAAGTTATTACATCTCTGCCACTTCGAAGCAGCGCCATCTGGGGGAAGCCCTGGTGAGGCAGGCAGGTGGTCATCCAAACTGTGTGGGCTGCAGGAGGCCTGGAGCGGGAGGCTGCCGGCCTGTGCTGAACTCATGTTGGGGAGATCTGGTTAGAGAGTGTGGCTGCCTGGGATGAGACCCAATTGCCACAGGACCCCACTGTCCACCTCACACCAGGTCTGTGTGATCGGCTGTCCAGGAAAGGCCCCTCCTCCTTTCCAGCCATACTTCAGAATTTGGAGGCTCTAGGATCTATACTGTGGTTCAGAATCACACTAAGGGGAGTGGAAGGGACAGGCTGGTCACTGGGCCCTTGTGTTCATCTTCAAACCTGGTTGGGCAACCCTACTCCCCAAACTTCTTAATTTTTTGATTAGGGCAGCTTTTCAGAGAAATAGAAGTAAAAACAGAAAAAGGAAATGATTGACCTCTGATTCTTTCTTGGCAGCGGCCCCCAGGATCACGTGTTCGTTTACTTCACCGACCATGGATCTACTGGAATACTGGTTTTTCCCAATGAAGATGTGAGTTTTCTCGACATTTTAGGGACAAACTAGCAGAACAGAAAAGCAAGGTGTTGAGATCAAACCCATAGCGTGTATTTTCTTGTGTCCTACCAGGGTTGGTTTGTACGTGTGGTGGGTGGGAGTGGGGGACAGGTTTAGCAGCTTGAAATCTATCCAAGGGCATCTCTTCCAGACGGTTTTCCCTGCATTTCTGTTCATATCGCAGCTTCAGTAGCTATCTCAGGACGTGGGTGTATCGCACTAGACCTCAGAATAGACCAAAAGCTCTGGACAAAGTAATGGGTGAAGAGATACATCCTCTTCCCCTTTTTAAGCGTGGGCATAAAACACGTGATGACATTCTGGGATTATGTTCTTCCCCATGATTACTTCTAGGGGTTGGTAGAAAAGAGTTTATGAAGCATCATCAGAACTTTAGTAGTGAGTTATCCAGCGAATAGTTTCTCTTGATGTGTTGGTCTGAATCAATATTCTCACCTTTCAGCTTCATGTAAAGGACCTGAATGAGACCATCCATTACATGTACAAACACAAAATGTACCGAAAGGTAATTCAGCCCTTGGGGCAGCGTTGTGGGGAGGGCTGTGGGGAAAGCCGAGGGTGGAGAGCCCGCAGTCCCGTGACCGTCCTCCAACTGTGGGTGCTGTGTTTTCTAGAAAGGGGATCCTTCCAACCACTGGTTTCCCAGGATGAGCCTTTCAGCTCTAGCTATTAGATTGGAATCACTGGAGAGCTTGTTAAAATAGTGTGGGCTTCGCCCCCAGAGTTTGACCCAGTAGGTCTGGGGAGGGGGCCTGAGAATTTGCCTTGTGTTTCCGTGTGATCTTGCTGCTGCTGGTCTTCGGCCTACACTTTGCAGACTCCTATTCCTAAGACTGTCCTCAATTTTGGGCAGTTGGGGAGGAAAATACCATTATCTTATTCTCACTTTGAGCCTTTCTCACCCTTATAGCACCCTTTATGGAAACTGTGTAGGGCCAGAGTTTTTGGCTGGATGCGGTGGCTCACTCCTATAGTCCCAGCACCTTAGGAGGCTGAGGCAGGAAGATCACTTGAGGCCAGGAGTTTAAGACCAGCCTGGGCAACATAGCGAGACTGCGTCTCTACCAAAAAAAAAAAAAAAAAAAAACCCTGCATAGGTTGGGTGATATGTGACAGTAACGCAGAAAGATGGCCTGCTGGGCTGTTTGGTCTTTGAAACTCCTCCCTGCACTGGATGGTGGAACCGTTTTCCTTAGCATCACATGGCTCCGTTTTCTCTGCATTGTTTCAGCTAATAGATGATTTTTTTCCATTAGCAATGAATAAGTTTGTGTGGCAGCAGCTTCCATAGCTTCTGGCAGCAGCCTCTTTACAGCAATAATGTCTCCCAGAAGCAAGCCTGGAGGACTTGTTAGGAATGGGTAGAGGGAGTGGGCAGAGCTCCAGTAGCGTGGCTGGAGGCCTGTACCTGGCTGGGGTGAGCTCACCTGCCCCGTCTGCCTCACAGATGGTGTTCTACATTGAAGCCTGTGAGTCTGGGTCCATGATGAACCACCTGCCGGATAACATCAATGGTAGGTGGTTGGGGTGCCGGCCTCGACCTGGGCTGGCAAGCAGGTTGCTCAAATATCGCTGACATGGAACTGAGCATTCTCCATAAGCAGGGGCTGCTGAGGGCAGCCTGGGCCATAAACATGGGGAGATACCTGCAGGTAGCTCTGGGCTTCCTCTGCTCTTGAAGAATTGGCAGTCAGGGAATAAAGAATCTGTATGTGAGCCTCACAGTACGCTTCCAGGTTCTAGTAAAACTACTGAAGCTAAAACTACATGGGCTTTGGACCAGCCTCCATCCTTTGCAATGTATTGGTTGCTCTCTGACCTCAAGCAGGTGACTGGCCCTCTTTGATCCTCAATTATCCCCATCTGTAAAATGGGGATAAAGATAGTACGTGTCTGTTGGGAGACTCGTATTTTAAACACTAGCATTTGTCCAGCACAATTCTAAGCCCATGGTAGAGAGCTAGTAAGTGGTAGCTTTTGTATAGGTTCAGTTAATCTAGATGTTTCTTCAATAAATGTCAGATCTCTCTGGAAACCAAAGTAAGCCCATATTCTTTAAGTTTCCCATGCTGTGGAAATGTCAGCATTCTTCCAGAATAGCATAGTGTCCTAAGCATGCCAATTTGCCAATTGCTGCAAAAAACCTCTATCAGCTGGCTCGTCTTTCTTCCGCATTTAATTTGAGATGAGTTATTGTCATGGAATGCACAGGGCTGGGTCTGGTTACGTGTCCCTGCCCTCCTGTGCTGATCATAAGTAGCATGCTTCGATTTCACCAGGGGAGAAAGAAGGACTCAGGCTTCAAGCGTAATCCAAGGCAGGAATAAAATGCGACTAAAAGATCATCTTTAATTCCTCGTAGTTTATGCAACTACTGCCGCCAACCCCAGAGAGTCGTCCTACGCCTGTTACTATGATGAGAAGAGGTCCACGTACCTGGGGGACTGGTATAGCGTCAACTGGATGGAAGACTCGGACGTGGTGAGACCTTAGGGGGCTGGCGGTTCAGCTGGGGTTTAACCATCAGACTCTGACTGTCAAAGGTCTTTAATGGTCTCATGTTTTGCAGGAAGATCTGACTAAAGAGACCCTGCACAAGCAGTACCACCTGGTGAAATCACACACCAACACCAGCCACGTCATGCAGTACGGAAACAAAGTGAGTCGGGAGCCTCGCGCGCCGGCCCTCTGGTACCTTGTGTCCTAGGTGGACTTGCCTGGCATATTGATCTCTTGCTAAAGAGACACGGGATCTGGGTGAGGAATGGTTGAGGCAGGGGATGCCTCTGCCTCTCATAGCCACTCCATCCTGGGGACCTGTGGGCTTTGGAATCAGACATTGCTAGGTTCAAACTTGCAGAGTTGTGAGGCTTTGGGCAAGTGATTTCACTTCTCTGAATTTGTTTCCTCATTGGTCAAAACCCAAGTGCACAAGGTAGCTAGGAGCATGAAAGAGGGCTGTGTGTTACTTACGCTAAACACAGGCCTAGTGTGCAGCGAGAGATCACTGACTCGAAAGCTGCTGCTCTACGGCCTGTAGGTGGTCCCACAGCCACTCTGCACCTTGGATTTTCTGGAGTCCTGCTGCTTTGCAAGCTGCAGGTTGTTCCCTTTACCCTTTGGCTATAAATTGGAGACATTTTATCCTCCTCCAAATATGTCCAGAAGGGACCTCTGTGGTTAAATGGTGTTGCAGCAGGTGGCTGCTAAAAACTTGGACCCTAAGTGAAGCTGCAGGGGCTACCGTTTGGTATGTGCAAACACCCTAACAAATGTGCAGGACCTCTCAGTTGTTCATATGCCCAAACACCATTCCCCAAGCAGCCCACCCCCAGTGGAGAGCTCGCCAGCTGAGATCTGTTCCTTGGGCGCAAGCATTGGCCTTCTAGAAGAAGCTGGACTTAGTAAATCCAGCCATCGTTAGCCCTTCAGTAGAGCGTGGGCTGGGGAACATGAGACCTGCACCCAGGGCACCATGACCTGGTCAGGCTTTTGAGCCAGTGTAGGAGAGAGTTGGAGCAGAGGGAAGGCCAGGGAAAGGTGACCCAGAGAAGGCAGGGTCAGTGGTGGCATAGCCCTGGCCATGTGGGGGCTCTGCCCTGGGCTTTCCATTCTCGTCACAGTATCCTCAGCATTGGCCATTTCTGATCTTGGTTGAGGGGTTGTGGTGGATCTTCTCCAAACTCTGTTTTTGTGTAGATTTGTGTGTGTGGTATTGTTGATTTTAGAACTGTCTTTAGATTATTGTTGCTTGCTTTAGGAACAGAACGCTTGCAGCATTTTCCCTTCTGATTGGGAGCCGGTCTGTAGTGACCACTGCAGCCAGATTGAGCCTGGCCGCTCTGCCCATTTGCTAACTCTTGATGCCAGGCATCAGCCTGGCCTCTCTGTGACCTTAGCTCTGCCCTTCCCAGTGGACCCAGACTTCAGCTCTAACCTGGGCAGACGCTTTGTACCTTCCCACTACTGGCCCTTAGGGATTTGCAGGTGAGTGCGGGTGGGTGAGCATATACAGGTCACCCGCCTGGATAGGCGGCATCCTTTGCAGGTGACATTCTTTGCCTGGAATCCTTTGCAGCAGAACTGCTATTCTTTTTACATATGAAAGGCACTGCTGATCCACAGGCAGAGCTTGGACCAGAGCTGTCTGGTGAAAGAATAGCAGTTCTGCTGCAAAGGATGTCAGGCATTTTGAGTCACTCGTTAGTAGATTTCAGGGGCTCCCTTGCATTGCCTGCATACTACTGGGGTGACCATGTCTTTTCAGGCTGCAGTTGTGGCCCTGTGGTCCTGAAAGCATGAGGAGTAAATGTGAGCCTCTGATGGACAGGCCGGACTCGGGGTACGTTGGGCACATCTGCTCCTCTCACTCAAACCAGCTCTCTCTCTCCCTGTCTCTCTCTCGCTCTCTCTTGCTTTCTCTCTCGCTCTCTCTTGCTGTCTCTCTCCCCAGACGATCTCTACCATGAAAGTGATGCAGTTTCAGGGTATGAAGCACAAAGCCAGTTCTCCTCTCTCCCTGCCTCCAGTCACACACCTTGACCTCACTCCCAGCCCTGACGTGCCCCTCACGATCATGAAGAGGAAACTGATGAACACCAATGATCTGGAGGAGTCCAGGCAGCTCACGGAGGAGATCCAGCAGCATCTGGATGTGAGTAGGGGTGAAAGGAGCAGTGCCCAGGTGCTGTCCCCAGCCCAGGTGGGCAGCATGCATGAGCACGGCCCTGCCTCCTGACTGTTCTCCCTGCCATGCAGGAGTGTGTAGGGACGGAAGCCAGCCTCCGTCCTCCATGTAACGGAAGCAGGTGGGCAGAGCCGTGGTTGCCTCCCATCTTCATGAGTAACCTTGACCTCTTCGGCAGTAGGGAGCAGTGGAATGGGGGCCGTCTCCCCTGTATCGTGCCAAGAAGCCATGTACATGGGTGTTTCCCTGTTTTATACCTTGTTGCTTAGAGGATATTTTTATTTTGTTGCTTATTAAGTTATTAGCTAATCATATTCATTTTAAAAATCCAGAGCCAGGTACAGTGGCATGTGTCTCCAGTCCCAGCTACTGAGGGGGCTGAAGCAGGAGGATTCCTTGAGTCTGGTCAGCTTGGGCAACCAGTAAAACTCTTTCTCTTAAACAAACAAACAAAAAAATTCCAATCCACAAAAATTTCTGCTATTCTCAGAAAAACATAGTCATGCCTAAAATTCTTTCTAAAGTGCTATGCCATCCTTTCCAATCACTGAGTCTGTTTTCAGTAGCTCATCAGTGTGTTTGGAGCTGGCAGAATTGCTACGTAAATTACAGCTGTGCACTCACTGGAATGCTGGGCAGAGGGCTGTCTGTCCCTTCCCACAAAGCCAACTCTGTTAAGTCTTGTCCCCATTGTCAGCACAGTGATGGATGTGCTGAAATATGGCCTGAGTTTTCTAGGCAAGTTTTTTTTTTTTTTTTTTTTTTTTTTTGAGACAGAGTCTTGCTCTGTCACCAGGCTGGAGTGCAGTGGCGTGATCTCGGCTCACTGCAACCTCTGCCTCCCGGGATTAAGTGATTCCCCTGCCTCAGCCTCCCGAGTAGCTGGGATTACAGGCACGTGCCACCACGCCCAGCTAATTTTTATATTTTTAGTAGAGACGAGGTTTCACCATGTTGGTCAGGCTGGTCTCGAACTCCTGACCTCAGGTGATCCACCATCTAGGCAAGATTCTTTTTTTTAATCAGTGTGGTTTGTTTTAAGTGTGTATATCTAATTATCCCCAAAATTGGTACCCTGTGTGTGACAGCTGTATTAACCAGGACATATTTTTAGTTTTGCTGTCAAACGCAGTGTAGCACAGTAGTTCTCAGACTTTTCATTCTTAGGCCTCTTTATGTATTTTTTTTTATAGAGCTGGGGTCTCCCTGTGTTGCCCAGGCTGGTCTTAAACTCCTGAGCTCAAGTGATCCTCCCACCTGGGCCCCGAAAGTACTGGGATTACAGAAGTGGGCCACTCACCCGGCCAGACCCCTTTATACTCTTTAAATTATTCATCCCAAAGGGCTTTTGTTCATGGTGGGTTATGTCTATTGATATGTATTCCATTAAATTAGGATGAGATGAAAGGACATTTTTGATGGTGCACAGAAACTGAACCAGAGGTTTTGTTTTTTTTGTTGGTTTTTTTTTTGAGATGGAGTTCTGCTCGTGTTGCCCAGGCTGGAGTGCAGTGGTGTGATCTCAGCTCACTGCAACCTCTGCCTCCTGGGTTCAAGCGATTCTCCTGCCTCAGCCTTCCAAGTAGCTGGGATTATAGGCACTCCCACCACGCCCAGATAATTTTTGTATGTTTAGTAGAGATGGGGTTTCACCATTTGGCCAGGCTGGTCTCAAACTCCTGGCCTCAAGTGATCCACCTGCGTCAGCCTCCCGAAGTGCTGGGATTACAGGCGTGAGCCACCACACCCGGCTCAAGAGTTTTCTTATGTTTGCTTAAACAACTGTGTAAATCATATAGGACTTCTTTGGTATCTGCTGCCAATTAGAAAACTATTTCTAAGACCATTTAACTATTGCATAGTTACACTTTTATGTACAGTAAAAGATTATTATGAAAAAATTAAAACTAAGATTTAAAAATATTTAACTCATTTACGAATAACAGTATTTGTAACAAATAACATTCTGCATTAATATTTTTCTATGAAAAATAACCATTTTCCAAAACAAAAACCACTTTGGTGAGAAGAGTGGCATTGCTTTCCATTTGTGTGGGATCTCTTTTGTGTCCGGCATTACTAGAAGACAGCTGGATCTTTGAACTGGCTTCTGCTTTCGCTGTTGGGCACTGTTCTTTTGGCTGAAGTGTAAGAAGAAAATCCAGCCTTGTAAAGATACAGAGTTGAGGAAGGGAAGACCTTCCGGAGCCTGAGAGCTCTTGGGGAGTCTGGTTCTGGACCACGCCGGGAGAACTGCTGGTCTGACACACAGTGGGTGGAGGGTCTTTGTGGAATTCAGATATGAAGCAAACCAACCCTGGCTGGAGAGTGGGTAGGACAGAGCTTGCTTGTAGAGCGAAAGGTGTTTTTTTTTTTGAGTTTTTTTGATTTTTATTTTAATAGAGGCAGGGTCTCGCTGTGTTGCCCAGGCTGGTCTGGAACTGCTGGCCTCAAGTGATCCTCCTGCCTCAGCCTCCTGAAGTGCTGGGAGTATAGGCGTGAGCCACTGTGCCTGGCCAGAGTGAGGGTAGTGTAGAAGCACTTTCCTCTTTATGATGCTGTTTTTCATCATCTGGAAAGAAAACAGAGTCCCTCTGTGCCCCACTGTGTAAACTTTCGCTAGTTTCCTGAGTGGGCAGAGGTGCCCGTGAACACAGCACCCTCACGGCACAGTGTCTGTTTTGGGGCACAGGTTCTGCAACCTCCTTTCTCCACAGCAATGGTTGTTTTTTTTTTTTTTTTTTTTGAGACAGAGTCTTGCTCTGTCACCCAGGCTGGAGTGCAGTGGCCGGATCTCAGCTCACTGCAAGCTCTGCCTCCCGGGTTTACGCCATTCTCCTGCCTCAGCCTCCTGAGTAGCTGGGACTACAGGCGCCCGCCACCACACCCGGCTAATTTTTTGTATTTTTAGTAGAGATGGGGTTTCACCGTGTTAGCCAGGATGGTCTCGATCTCCTGACCTCGTGATCTGCCCACCTCGGCCTCCCAAAGTGTTGGGATTACAGGTGTGAGCCACCGCGCCCGGCTGCAGTGGTTGTTTTTTGATACAAATGTTTGCATCATGCTGGAAGATCCCCAAGAGGCAGGTCTTTCTGTCTGTCGCAGAAGTGGGCACAGACATCTTTCGCCTTTCTTGGAACGCACTGATTGTTATTTCCTCGAACCTATGGGAGGCTGAGGGCTGTGTGGAGAAGCCTTTGAATATACTACTCACTGTTCCTGGGTCCCCGAGAGACCATGTTCAGGGAGGCACATTCTGACAGGCCGCGTTTCTCCCCAGGCCAGGCACCTCATTGAGAAGTCAGTGCGCAAGATCGTCTCCTTGCTGGCAGCATCCGAGGCTGAAGTGGAGCAGCTCCTGTCCGAGAGAGCCCCGCTCACAGGGCACAGCTGCTACCCAGAGGCCCTGCTGCACTTCCGGACCCACTGCTTCAACTGGCACTCCCCCACGGTGAGCCAGCGGGGCTCTCCCCATGTCTGGAATCCAGAAGCTGAATTCATATTGTCCCCCGGCAGTCACATTGGATGGACAACTTTATAGAAGGTTCCATCCAGGCTAAGAAACAGGGGGCTCATTTCAGAGAGGACGAAGGTTGTCCAAATTCACTGATTTTAAATCTTGGCCCCAGAACACTCCTCTCGTCCCAGTGGTAGGAGAGTTACCAGAGCCATAGATGACAGATGACAGCTCTCACTTCTAGTTTGAAAAACAGTTACTTCTCTTCACACTTCTGCTGTCCCTGCCAATCCCCATCCTCGCCTCTGCCCCTCACACCAGCCACACACATCTTCTGCCTTCTGGGTCTGTTCTGACCTCTTCCCAAGACAGTTGAGGTCAGGTGTGGCCCGTGGAGGAGAAGTGCTGAGTTTCTGCAGATGTAGAATTAGAAGGCAGCTGAAAAGCCTCCTGGTCAGTAGCATGTGGTGCTTCAATCCTTCTAGAGAAAGGTTGGCAAACTGGCCTACAGGCCTGTTTCTCCCTCATAACCTGTTTTTGTAAATAAAGTTTTATTGGGGCCGGGCATGGTGGCTGGTGTCTGTAATCCCAGCACGTTGGGAGGCCAAGGTGGGTGGATCACCTGAAGTCAGGAGTTCCAGACCAGCCTGGCCAACATGGTAAGACCTCGTCTCTACTAAATATACAAAAATTAGCCAGACGTGGTGGTGCACGCCGGTAATCCCAGCTACTCCGGAGGCTGAGGCAGGAGAATCACTTGAACCAGGGAGGTGGAGGTTGCAGTGAGCCCAGATTGTGCCACTATACTGTAGCCTGGGCGACAGAGTGAAACTCTGTCTCCAAAAAAAATGTTTTTTATTGGAACGTAGCCACATCCTGCTCGGTTCCCTGTTGTCCCTGGCTGCTTTCACACTGGGGCAGAGTTGAGGTAGCTCGACTTTACCCCTCCAGTCTTTGTTTGTTTTGTTTTTTGTTTTTTTTTAGATGCACTTTTGCTCTTTTTGCCAAGCAAGGCTGGAGTGCAGTGGCATGATCTCAGCTCACTGCAACCTCTGCCTCCTGGGTTCAAGTGATTCTCCTGCCGCAGCCTCCCGAGTAGCTGGGATTACAGGCACGCACCACCACGCCTGGCTAATTTTTGTATGTTTAGTAGAGACGGGGTTTCACCATGTTGTCCAGGCTGGTCTTAGAACTTCTGACCTCAGGCAATCCCCTTACCTCGGTCTCCCAAAGTGCTGGGATTACAAGCATGAGCCACCGTGCCCGACCCGGTCTGGGTTTTTTGACCTTGGAGTCATGCACAGTGAACCTCTTCCTTTGTTCTCATAGAGTTCTGGGTTCCCCTGAAGTTTGTTTCAAGATAAACATCCCGGCTGCTTCACTCTTCCCTGATGTGATCCTGTGTGGCTTTCATGCACCATCCATCTCCCTTGCTGGCGTGTCCCTCCCAGAATAAGGTTCCCAGAATCAAAAGGCAGACTTCGCGGGGAGATCCCAGGCCATGGCGGGGAGCAGAGCCATCGGGAGTTCCCCGTCAGGAGTCCTGCCCTCAGATTTGAGAGTGCAGCGCCCCGCCAGCCCCCCCCCGCCACTTGCTTGCAAACCCTGGCATGTGTGCCTCTTTCCTGGGGGATAGTCCATAAATATCACCAGATTATCTAAAGGTTGGGAAAGGATCCATGAATCAAAGTAGGGCAAGAGCCACTGGCCAAGATGCTTTCCCTCTGTAACTGCAAAAGCAGAGTGGATTGTGTGGTGAGATGAGGATGTTTCATTCCGTCCTGTTTGTTTTCTCCCAGTACGAGTATGCGTTGAGACATTTGTACGTGCTGGTCAACCTTTGTGAGAAGCCGTATCCACTTCACAGGTAACTAACGCAGCGGTGGCACTTGGAAGGTCGATGTCATTCTGAAAGCAGAAGGGGCTGCCATCCTCTTCTGCAACTGGGCAGTTTCGCTTCTGCCAGGAGCTCCCTCCAGCTTTCCTCTAGAGCCATTTGTCAGTGGGGTCCAGAAGCCGCGTTCTTAGTGACAGCTGCTGGGCGGGCCTGTCCTCACTGCCCACCTGCTGCATGTGGGTTTGTGTTTGTCTGCCTTTCTTCAGTGTTGACACGGCTCACCAAGTTCTTCTTCCTGTCTGTTGCAGGATAAAATTGTCCATGGACCACGTGTGCCTTGGTCACTACTAGAGAGCTGCCTCCTGGAAGCTTTTCCAAGTGTGAGTGCCCCACTGATTGTGTCCTGATCAGAGACTAGAGAGGTGGAGTGAGAAGTCCCCCGCTGCTCCAGGCCCTCCTGGGGAGCCCCCACTCCAGGGCTCGCTCCAGGACCTTCTTCACAGGATGACTTGCTCACTGTTACCTACTTCCCCAGTCTCTTCTGAAAAACTACAGATTGGGGTGGGGAAAGCTCTGTATCGAGAAGGGTCATATTTGCTTCCTAGGAGGTGTGTTGTTTTGTTGTGTTTTGGTTTTGCCCGTTAGTTTGAAGGAGCAGGAAGTTCATGGGGGCTTCTGAAGTAGCCCCTCTCAAAAGGAGTCTTTATTCGGAGAAATTTGAACCAAAACCTCTTTCAATCTTCAGAATGATTTTATTGAAGAGGGCCTCAAGCCCCAAATGGAAAACTGTTTTTAGAAATTATTATGATTTTTGATTGCTTTTGTATTTAATTCTGCAAGTGGTCAAGTCTTAAAAAATAAAGATTTATAACAGAACCCAAATATTCTCTTCCGACCCTGACTTTGTGGTTGATGCTCCTGCACCTCCTAGTGGGGGGCCTCCTCCGTCATCGCCTTTTTCAGCCTCATCACCCCAAGTCTCCCCTCCTGCTGCTCTGCTGTTTTCTGCTCCTCTGTACTCCCTGGGCTCTGCAGCCTCCTGTGCCTTTGCTCCTTGCTGTTCCTCCTGCCCTGGAATGCCTTTCCCATCTCCTCTGCAGACCCTCCAGGGACAGTTTAAAGTACCCTTCTTTCCTCCAACCTTCTTCACCTTCTCCTCCCCACTCCTCAAAAGTTGTTTCTGGCCGGGTGCGGTGGCTCACGCCTGTAATCCCAGCACTTTGGGAGGCCAAGGCGGGTGGATCACGAGGTCAGGAGATCGAGACCATCCTGGCAAACACGGTGAAACCCCGTCTCTACTAAAAATACGAAAAAATTAGCCAGGTGTGGTGGAGGGCGCCTGTAGTCCCAGCTTCTCGGGAGGCTGAGGCAGGAGAATGACATGAACCCAGGAGGCAGCGGAGGTGCAGTGAGCCGAGGTCGCACCACTGCACTCCAGCCTGGGTGAGACAGCGAGACTCTGTCTAAAAAAAAAAAAAAAAAAAAAATTAGCTGGAAATTGCTTGAACTCAGGAGGTGGAGGTTGCAGTGAGTTGCGATCATGCCATTGCACTCCAGGCTGGGTAACAAGAGCGTCTCAAAAAAAACCCCCAAAAAACAAAAAAACCTGATGGTGGTGATGGTTAGGCAAATTTGATCACACTAAAAGTTCTCAAATTGTATGCTTTTTTTTTTTTTTTTGAAACAGAGTCTCGCTCTGTGACCCAGGCTGGAGTGTAGTGGTGCGATCATGGCTCACTGCAGCCTTCAACTCCTGGCCTCAAGTGAGCCTCCCACCTTGGCCTCCCAAAGTGCTGGGATTACAGGAGTGATTGTACACTTTGAATGGAGGAATTATGTGCTATGAAGCTGCTTTAAAAAAGCCGTGTTAGCTAGATGGCTGTTTATGTAGATAGGGAGAAAGCAAAAAAAATAAATAAATAAAATAACCCTAACACACCCTGACACTTCTGACCGTCTGTCTTTAGGTGTACCTATCTTGTTTAGCAATGATTGACTCCTTTAACATTTGCAGTTATGGCCTGGAAGGTGAGATACTGGCAGAGAGGGTTATGTCTGTGATAAATTCAAGGGTGAAACTCTTGTTTCTAATGGGCCCATTTCATTTCAGTACAGATTATCCTTTCTCAATGAAGGCCTCATATGGCTGATCAAATGACTTTGGGATAAAGAACTTTTAATGTCCTACACATCTGGGGGAGCTCTGAGGTTTTAGGTAACAAGTACGAGAAACACCCTGAATTTGCTGTTGCCAGTGCTCAACAGTGGGCAAACTGGAGAGCAAATACTGAAAAGGAGAGTTTTTAAAGGGAGAATATTTAAAAACAAACAAACAAAAAAGATAATTTCATTTCATTTTAAAATTGACAACAATTCTATGTATTATGCACAGCATTTTATTTTTAATTTCAATAGGTTTTTGGGGAATAGGTGGTGTTTTGGGGAAAGGTGGATTACCACCTTTAGTGGTGCTTTCTGAGATTTTGGTACACTCATCACCCAAGCAGTGTACACTACCCAGTCATTATGTAAGCTTTTATCCCTCACCCCCCTCCCAACTTTCCCTCCCGTCCCCAAACTCCAGTGTATCATTCTTATGCCTTTGCGTCCTCATAGCTTAGCTCCCACTTACAAGCGAGAACATACAATGTTTGGGTTTCCATTCCTGAGTTACTTCACTTAGAATAATGGTCTCCAATTCCATCCTGTTGCTGTGAATGCCATTATTTTGTTCCTTTTTATGGCTAAGTACTATTCCACAGTATATATACATTTTCTTTATCCACTCATTAATTGATGGGCATTTGGGCTGGTTCCATTTTTTTTTTTTTTAAGACAGAGTCTTACTCTGTCAGCCAGCCTGGAGTGCAGTGGTACAGTCTTGGCTCACTGCAACGTCTGCCTCCCGGGTTCAAGCAGTTCTCCTGCCTCAGCCTCCCAAGTAGCTGGGATTACAGGCATGTGCCACCATGCCCAGCTAATTTTTGTATTTTTAGCAGAGATGGGGTTTCGCCATATTGGCCAGGCTGGTCTTGAACTCCTGACCTGAAGTGATCCACCTGCCTCTGCCTCTGCCTCCCAAAGTGCTGGGATTACAGGCATAAGCCATTGCACCCGGCCCCATAGTTTTTCAATTGTGGATTGTGCTGCTATAAACATGCGTGTGCAAGTATCTTTTTTGTATCATGACTTTTTCTCCTCTGGATAGATAAACAGGAGTGGGATTGCTGGATCAAATGGTAGAGCTGCTTTTGGTTCTTTAGGCAATCTTCAACACTGTTCTCCATAGTGGTTGTATTCGTTTACATTCCCACCAGCAGTGTAAAAGTGTTCCTTTTTTAGCACAGCCACAACAACATCCATTATTTTTTTATTATAGCCATTCTTGCAGGAGTAAGGTAGTATCACATTGTGGTTTTGAGTTGCATTTCCTAACGGGAGAACCTTAAAAGGCCTTAAGATATAGGTAGTAAAAAATTTGTTCCTCTGTCTTCTAGAACTGTTAACTACCATAATGACCCTGCTTTTCTCTTTTTGTGCCCCCCGTAGAATGAGAGTATACTTATTTAATAAATAAAGAAGCTTGAACGTTCATGGTTCTGAAAGTTGAAAGCAGCTATGTTGCATTTCCCAATACATGACAGTTTCATAAGTCACAATGCCTTGGCCTTTTCCCTCCTCATACAGTTCATAGGTCCCCAGTAGAAATGGGCTCTCCATCCCTTGTATTAAGCCATTCTCTATAAGATTTCTGGCTGGGCATGGTGGCTCACATCTGTAATCCCAGCACTTTGGGAGGCCAAGGCAGGTAGATCACCTGAGGTCAGGAGTTCAAGACCAGCCTGACCAACATGGTGAAACCCCATCTCTACTAAAAATACAAAAATTAGCCGGGTGTGGTGGTGCGCATCTGTGGTCCCAACTACTTGGGAGGCTGAGGCATGAGAATCACTTGAACCCAGGAGGCAGAGGTTGCAGTGAGCCGAGATAGCACCACTGCCCTCTAGCCTGGGTGACAGAGCAAGACTCCGTCTCAAAAAACAAAACCAAAAATGAAAAACAAAAAACAAACAATTTCTATATTGTTCTGCTCAGGTTGTTATAACAAAATTTCTTTAAGCCAGGTAGCCTATAAACAACAGAAATTTATTTTTCATGGTTCTGGAAGCTGGGAAGTCCAAAATGAAGCCACCATTCTGTATGGACTCATGGATATTTATTTTGTACTTTGAGTTGTAATTCAATACTTTTTTTTTTGAGATGGAGTCTCGCTCTGTCGCCCAGGCTGGAGTGCAGTGGCCGGATCTCAGCTCACTGCAAGCTCCGCCTCCCGGGTTCACGCCATTCTCCTGCCTCAGCCTCCGGAGTAGCTGGGACTACAGGCGCCCGCCACCTCGCCCGGCTAGTTTTTTGTATTTTTTAGTAGAGACGGGGTTTCACCGTGTTCGCCAGGATGGTCTCGATCTCCTGACCTCGTGATCCACCCGTCTCAGCCTCCCAAAGTGCTGGGATTACAGGCTTGAGCCACCGCGCCCGGCTGTAATTCAATACTTTATTGCTCAAATTATTCCATCTTTGGCTAATGGGAGCTCTTTAAATTGGCCGCTGTGTCCATTTGACATTTCCCCTGCACCCCCCTTCAACACAGGTATTCTTGTTTTTGTTTGAGGACTTCCTTAACTGTCTGTACTACAGGATGCTTCAGGCTCATCTTACATATTTCCTGCCCCAGTCCTAGCATCAGCCATTTCTCCAAGGAGCCCTAGTTCCTTTCACTGGAACATTTATATTATAAACCAAGATCTGGGTACTAGGTGTGTTTCTTGGTCCTGGGGTATGGCTGTTTCTAGGTCCTTTCAGCTGACACAGCAAGGAAATATATATGTGCTTACGTACACATCCATGTGTATACGTACACATACCTATAAATATTTCTATGTAAAACCATATGTGAGTTCATACTAATGTCTCCAACTCTAATTCATTACTACATGGATCATTCTAGCCTCCTGCCCTTTCGTATCTGTAAACTCCCACTCCATCAGAGATAAAAATGTGACACCAACCATCCACCATCTGTTTAATTAATTGTTTGATTCTAGTATACATGCATGGCAACATCAGAATTGTTCCCCACTGGGGAACAACTTTATCAGAGTACAATACTTATACACAGTTCTGTTTGCCTTTACTCTAACAGCCTCATTCCCAAAATTACTTGGGCAGTTTCTTTCCCCCATTCTCTTCAGTGGGGATGTTTCATACATTTATAATATAGTTAGATTATATTGTAATAGTCTGTGTTCCATCTTGGGATCCCCTAACTTCCTAAGTGATATTTTAAAATCTGCACACATCAAGGTTCACTCTTTGAACTATGAAGTTCTATCTATTTTGGCAAATGCAAAATGTCCAATATCCATTATGTTTTCATAGTTTCACTACCCTAAAAATCCCGTGTTTGATTCAACCATTGTGTGGACTTAGGTTTTCAATGTAGTTGTATGGATCGTATGGTAAGACTGTTTAGTGCTGTGGGAAATTGCCAAAGTGCCTTCCAAAGCGGATGCAGTGTCCTGCATTCCCAGTAGCAATGAATGCAAGTTCCTCATGCCCTGCCTCCTCACTGGCTTGTGTCAGTTTTCTGGATTTTGGCCATTCTCGTAAGTGTGTAGTAATACCTCATTTTAATGTGCAATTCCTTAATGACAAGTCACATAGAGCATCTTTTCATATACTTATCTGCCCTCTGTGCATTTTCTTGGGTGATCTTATGCCAATTTTTTTTTTCTGGTGTCTAATTCCAGATTAATTTGCCCATTTTTTAGTTGGGTGTTTGTTTTCTTACTGTTGAGGTTTAAGAGTTCTTTGTATTCTTTGGATCCAAGTCCTTTGTCAGATCTGTGTTTTGCAAATATGTTCTTTCCGTCTGTGGCTTGTCTCTTCGTTTCCCTAACTGTGTCTTTTGCAGATCAGAAGTTTTTAATTTTAATAAAGGCCAATTTTTCCTTCATGGATTATGTTTTTGGTATCTTTGATTTCTTTTCTTTTCCTCCCCTTTCTCCCTCCCTTACTTGCTTTTTTTTTTCTTTTTTCTTTTTTCTTTTTTTTTGAGACAGGGTCTCACTCTGTTGCCCAGGCTGGAGTGCAGTGGCGTGATCTTGACTCATTGCAGCCTCCACCTCCAGGGTTCAAGCGATTCTCTTGCCTGAGCCTCCCGAGTAGCTGGGATTACAGGCACGTGCCACCACACCTGGCTAATTTTTGTATTTTTTAGTAAAGATGGGTTTCACCATGTTGGACAGGCTGGTCTTGAACTCCTGACCTTGGGTGATCTGCCCACCTTGGCCTCCCAAATTGCTGGGATTAAAGGCATGAACCACCACACCCAGCCCCTTCTTTCCTTCCTTCCCTCTTTCCCTCCTTTCTCTTTCTCTCTTTCTTCCCTCTCGTCTCGTCTCCTTTCTTTTCTTTTCTTCTTTTTTATTAAAGAGACAGGATCTCACTCTGTCACCCAGGCCTGGAGTGTGGTGGCACCATCACAGTTCACTGCAACCTCGAATTCCTGGGCTCAAGGGATCCTCCCCTCTCAGCCTTTCTAGTAGTTAGGATTACAAGCGAACGCCATCACACTTGGCTTCCATTTCCTCCTCCTCTTCCTCCTCCTCCTCTTTTTTTTTTTTTTTTTTTTGAGACAGAGTCTCACTCTGCAGCCTAGGCTGGAGTACAGTGGCGCGATCTCGGCTCACTGAAGCCTCCACCTCCCAGGCTTAAGTGATTCTACCGCATCAGCCTCCTGAGTAGACAGGATTACAGGCATGTACCACCATGCTCAGCTAATTTTTTTATTTTTAGTAGAGACAGGGTTTTGTCATGTTGGCCAGGCTGGTCTCAACTCCTGACCTCAGGTGATTTGCCTGCCTCGTCCTCCCAAAGTGCAAGGATTACAGGTGAGAGCTAGGGTGCCTGGCCTTATTTCTTTTGTATTGAAAAATATTTTATCAGCCATCTTGGTGACTCACGTCTATGATCCCAGCTACACACCTCCTATTAGGTGTATTACTTGAGGCCAGGGGTCCAAGACCTGTCTGGGCAACAATACAGTGAGACCTGTCAAAGAAAGAAAAAAAGAAAAGAAAAAGAGTGAGAGAGAGAGAGAAAGAGAGAGTGAGGGAAGGAGGGAGGGAGGGAGGGAGGAAGGGAAGGGAGGAAGGGGAGAAAGAAAAGAAAGAAAAGAGAAAAAAGAAAGAGACGGAGGGAGAGACAGAGAAAGAAACAAAAAGAAAGGAAAGAAAGAAAGAGAAAGAAAAAAGAAAAGAAAGAGAAAAAAAAGAAAAAGGAAGGAAAAGAGAAAAAAAAGAGGGAGGGAGGGAGAGAGAGAGAAAGAAGGAAAGAAAGAAAAAGAGATAAAGAAAAAAGAGGAAAGAAAGGAAGAAAAAGGAAGGAAGGAAGAAAGAAAGAAGAAAGGAAGAAAGGAATTCACTGAGCATGGTGGTGCACACCTGTAGTCTGAGCTACTTGGGAGGCTAAGGCAGGAAGACCACTTGAGCCCAGGAGTTGGAGGCTGCCGTGGGCCACAGAGCAAGACCCTGTCTTAAAAAAAAAAAAAAATAAGAAGAAGAAAATAAGAAAAAAATCCTCTTTTCCAAATAATGCATTTTTAGTTGTGTTTCTATGATCTTGTGTTCCTTCTCAGTTTTTATTTCTGAAACGATTCTTTCTAATTTTTTCCTCAGTTCTATTATCTAAGTTTTCCTAATTCCAATTTAGGTTATTCTTTCATGTCTTTAACATTATTTATTTATTAATTATTGAGATAGGGTCTTGTTACGTTGCCCAGGCTGGTCTTGAACTTCTGGGCTCAGGCGATCCTCCTGTTTCAGACCCCCAAGTAGCTGGGATTATAGACATGCACCACTGCACCACACATCTTGTTTCCATTTTTTTCATGTTTCTTAGCTCTTTTTGACACAGCAGATTGCATTTTTTAGCTGTTTAGGGGCCACATCTTTGTAGTATGTTTTCATTGTCCCCAGGAGAACTGGTCACTGCATTTCACCGAGGACAAGTCATGAAGTCAGCTGAGGTGGCTGCAGCCTTTCACAGGCGATGGTCACTAAGCCAGCCAGGAGGACTGGAAGTAGGGCCTGGGTGCTTGCTATGAGACAAGCAAGGACTTCCTGGAGGCAGGAGCGCCCTCCCCTCTGCAGAATATTTGACCTTTAACAGGAACAGAGGCCCCTGTTGACCCCACATCTACTTGGTGTTCTGCGTGCCCCTCACACTCCACACACCCAAAGCTGATGCATTTTGTTTGCCCTCCAGCCTGCATTCCCCGCACGCTGAGCTGATAGCACCGCCCCTCATCACAGCATCCAAGCCAGAAATCTGGAAGTTTTCTCTAGGATCCTTTCTCTCCTTTCACACATTCCAGTCGGCCACCACATTCTGCTGATTTTCCATGTTCAACATTTCCCAAACTTAACTCTGCCTCCCATCCCACAACCCTTTCCCCGTTCATACCTCCCTCCTAATTATGGGTGGAGGATTTCCAGACTCCGTCTGCTGCCAGTCAAGACCATTCAGGGCCTGGTCCAACCTGCTCACTCAGGCCCATCTCCCACTTCTCGTCTCAGGCTTTATGTTTAAGCCATCTTGAAGTGGCTGGTTCCCCTGCATACCGCATAGTCTTATTAATTTTTCCATGATTTTTCACTGTCTTCCTTCTTCATTGTCAAGAACTGTTGGGAGTCTGGGGTTTTACCCACTTGCAGGCTAGCAAGGCAGCCTGTGCAGTCTCATAGGTGCTGGCAGATATGACTCCAGTGTCAAAGACAAAGGACTCTTATGACTCACTGCACAGCAGGGTGCACGAGCCTTATGTTTGTTTTGACGACTCCTATGTGTCAGGTCCCCTGAGTGTTACAGAGGTGGACCCGGGTGGATGCTGAGCACACAGTGGGTCCGTGTCACGGCTCAGGAATCTCAAGCTTGGGAAACTCAATCATTTAGAGAAGGTGGCTAGCACTCCTGCCCACGTTTTGCCCTGGAAGGAGACATTATTCTCCAAAGTGAGAAGTATGACTTTATCATCCTCGTCAGGAGAAAAAATCTGCTGTCTTCCCAGGAGGGAGAAACTATCTGGATTTTCCAAGATACTCGAGTAATCTTAAAAACACAGTCTGGAATAAAAGCTGCCAATGACTTTTCACTATACACGCAGAAATGCAAGTGACTCATGGAAAACTGTCTTCAAATAGTCTAGAAGGGGTTCTTCGGTTCCCATCTGCTCTGGCCAACCTCTTATCTTCCAAGACCTAGTGCAGACACCCCTGTCTCCAGGATGCCTCTTTCCTTGCTCCAGGCTGGTTACACGCCATCCATTCTGCAGGACCTGTAAAGTGCTGTGCCTTCTGCTGGTCACACTGAACTGAAAGTAGCCCCGTTGCTCAGCAACCCCCAGATTTGAGTCCTGTACTCACTCTAGACCATAAAATCCCTTCACACAGATTTGGAAAAGATGTCCCTTCCTCTGAGTGGACACAGGCCCAAAGACAGGGTGTAGGCTCTGATTTCAGCTCCACTTGTCCCCTCAACCATGCAGCTTTGGCAGTGAACACCCTCCGTGCCCATATTTGCTAGCCTTGAATTGATTTACCATTTCAAGAAGATCTGAGACTTCCCCCACCTGCCCCCACCCAGGAACTTGGAGGATCCCTGCAACTAGCCTGGAAGGTTAGGATATAATATGTGTTCTCATTTTAAGAATGGGGAGGCCGGGCGCGGTGGCTCAAGCCTGTAATCCCAGCCCTTTGGGAGGCCAAGACGGGCGGATCACGAGGTCAGGAGATCGAGACCATCCTGGCTAACACGGTGAAACCCCGTCTCTACTAAAAAGACAAAAAACTAGCCGGGTGAGGTGGCGGCGCCTGTAGTCCCAGCTACTTGGGAGGCTGAGGCAGGAGAATGGCGTGAACCCGGGAGGCGGAGCTTGCAGTGAGCTGAGATCTGGCCACTGCACTCCAGTCTGGGTGACAGAGCGAGACTCCGTCTCAAAAAAAAAAAAGAATGGGGAAACCGAGGCACAAAGCCGTTAAGGATGTGCACAGGGCTTGCAGCTGGCCTGGAGTCCAGGTCTTCTGGCTCTAGTTCCATTTTTCCCACTGTATTGCTGAGTAGGTTTTCTGACCCTGAAGTCAAACATCTCAGTTTCCTGCTGGCTTAGGGTTGCGTGGGCTGCAAAGATGAGGTTCCTGTACAGCTTTCCTGGAAGCCAGCATTTCCCAGCAAACTGGGGAGGAGAAAAACCGCCACTGGGAGGTGGCACTTTTCTCTCCAAAGCCCTGCTCCACGTGACCTTCCTGTGACGGTAGGGCCTGCTGCCAGCCACAGCTGCTCCCTCTCCTCCACCTGATGATCCCTCTTAGCAGGAGGCATCTGAGTCCTGGATCCCGGCCAGCTGAGCGGGTACCTGGTAACCAGACTCACAAATGTGTGCCCGGCTTTGCAGACACGGCCTCGGGCCTGCTAAGTGGGGCGGGCAGGCTCATCTGTGAGTGTATGTGGGGTGAAGGAAGAGATGTCTACCCTGCACCCAGGGGACCCCCCCACACACTGCTTCTCTGGCTGTCCCCTGCCCCCGGGTTTCTGTTTCTCTCTACCCACCTCACCTGTGGGTCTGGACCCTGACAGAAGAAACTTGCTTATTCTTGGGGAGAAGGCAATACACCCCATTAAGGGGTTGTGGGGCCATCCCAGGCCAGGCCTCTTCAGTGTCAGTTTGGGACATTTCATGGCAGGCAGGACATTGTGGCCAGCCATCATGGGAGGGCCAAGGGGATGGGGAGGCACAGGGCCAGGCATGCCCGGTCTCTGTGAAAACCCTGGGTGGCTTCTCCCAGCACTGCTGGCCCAGTCCCACCCACAGGCTGTGCAGTGTAAAAGCACAGGAAGGAGGGAGCCAGCCGGCCATGGGGAGAGGGACAAATGCCAGGGAGGAGACACAGACAGACCCTGCCACATATCACGGCCTGTGGCCAGGTCACCCTTGGACACACACAAGCCCAGCTCTGGACTCCTCAGCCCTCGCTTGGGGCTGCGGAGATGTCTGGGCTCATCAGTTGCATCCTGGGCCCGGCAGTCAGATTACAAAGGCCACTGCCTCAGGCAGGGTCCCCAAGAACTGGGGTTTGACAGCCAAGGCTGGTCCGACTTTGGTTTTCTTCAGATATATCACTTGGGATGCGGCATGAGGGCAGGATAGAGAGCCGCAGGTTTAGGGTCAGACTCATTTTGCTGGCATGAACTGGGCAGGACAAGTCACCCCCTGCTATAGACTAAATAGCGTCCCTCCAAAAATGTGTATGTTGCAGCCCTAACCCCCAGCACCCCAGGGCATGTGTGTGTGTGTGTGACTGCCCTGAGGCTAATGCTAGGGTCCACCTGTCAGGAGAGGCCAGGGAGCCCTTGTAAGCCCCCAGAGAGCAAGAGAGGGGTTACCTGGAGCACTTTTCATCTGGATGCCTCTGCACCCAGGGAGCCGTGACTGAGAAAATGGGAAGGTGACTGCGTTTGGAGACAGAGCCTTTGAAGAGATGATTAAAGTTAGGCCGGGCATGGTGGCTCATGCCCACAACCCCAGCACTTTGGGAGGCCGAGGCAATGGATCACAAGGTCAGCAGTCCAAGACCAGCCCAGCCGACATGGCGAAACTCCGTCTCTACTAAAAGCATAAAAATCAGCTGGGCATGGTGCTGGGCACCTATAATCCCAGCTACTCAGGAGGCTGAGGCAGGAGAATTGCTTGAACCTGGGAGGCAAAGGTTACAGTGAGCCGAGATCATGCCACTGCACTCCAGCCTGGCAACAGAGCGAGACTCTGTCTGAGAAAAAAATAAAATAAAACAAAAAAAGAATAAATAAATAAAGTTAAATAAGGCCATTCAGGTGGGCCCTAATCCAATACAACTGATGTCCTTATAAGAAGAGACACCAGGGATGTGTGACCAGGGAGGAGACTGAGTGAGGGAGCTGAGAGAAGGTGGCCTCTGCCAGTTCAGGAGGGAGGTCTCAGGAGAAACCAACCCTGCGACACCTTGGTCTTGAACTTCCAGCCTTCAGAACTGTGAGAAAACGAGTGTCTGTTAAGCTCCCCATTCTGTGGCACTTTGCTATGGCAGCCCTAACAGACCAATACATCTTTCTTTGGGCCTTTATGGCTTCATCCATAAATACCTCCCTCCAAGAGGATGTTTCGTGGATTAAATAAAATGAAGCAGGGGAATCGCTAACCAGTGCCAGGTACTCCTGAAGCTCACATTATGTTGTCTCCTGGCTTTGAGTCAGGCCCCCCAATTTTCCCAGTCACAGCGCCCTGGGGGCAGAGGCATCCAGATGACAAGTGCTCCAGGTAACCCCTCTCCTGCTCTCTGGGGGCTCACGAGGTCGCTGGCCTCTCCTGACAGGTGGATGCCAGCATTGGCCTCAGAATGGAGGGCCTGGCCCACACGTGCAAACACACATTCACACACACGCATGCACACCTACACATGTTCTTACAGCGGCTCCCTCAGTCCAGGCCACTGGCAAGCTCTGTCCCCTTCCTGGGAAGCAGGCATCAGAACCCAGAGCAGGGCAGGTGCCCATTTACCCTCTCAACCCCAGCTCCACCCCAAGCCTGGGCCATACCTGGCCCACAGGGTGGCTGGCGAAACAGAATCCCCTAACCTTTCCCACCAGGCTTATGAGCCCGAAGATGGGTTTTGAAGAATGTATGGGCATCTGTCAGCACCTGTGAGATTGCACAGGCCTAGCGAGTGGCAGGGTGCTGATGGCCTGAGAGCTGGGGCATGAGGCTGTGTTGCCTAGGCCAGCCCAGGACCAACGGGAGCTTGGAAGCAGAGGAAAAGAATGGTGTCTGCACTGGCAGGGATTGGGGTGAGGGTGGTGGGGGGCAATCTGGGATCATGGATGGGTGCCCTCGCCGTCTGGGTATTTGCCTTTTATTCAACATCGGTGACACCAACCTCCAGGACCAGGCTGCATCTGGGAGTACCCCTTGCAGCTCCCATCGTGCTGGCCCAGGTCCAGTCTAAAAGGTGTTTGTTTGTTGACTGGATGGGTGAGCTGGCTGGTGCCCAGGAATTTAACTCAGCCCATTCCAGTTGCCATTCCCTGGATGCCCAGCTCAGGACCACTCATGCTGGGGCTCTGCATGAGTTCTGTGCAGGTTCCCAGGGCCTAGCAAAGTGCTGACATGTGGAAAGCACTCATGAATACCTATTTCCAATCAATGCTGAGGACAGACATAAATGGTGCAAATCTGGTGGAGAAAAGGCCTCAGCCAGGTGTGGTGGCGCATGCCTGTAATCCCAGCACTTTGGGAGGCCAAGGCGGCCGGATCACTTGAGGTCAGGAGTTTGAGACCAGCTTGGCCAATATGGCAAAACCCCGTCTCTACTAAAAATACAAAATTAGCCAGGGGTGGTGGCAGGTGCCTGTAATCCCAGTTACTCGAGAAGCTGAGGCACAAGAATGCTTGAACTCAGGAGGCAGAAGTTGCACAGTGAGCTGAGATTGAGTCACTGTACTCCAGCTTGGGTGACAGAGCAAGACGCTGTAAAAAAAAAAAACAAAAAAACAAAAAACAAAAAAAAACCAAACTGGGCGCAGTGGCTCAAGCCTGTAATCCCAGCACTTTGGGAGGCTGAGGCGGGCGGATCACGAGGTCAGGAGATTGAGACCATCCCAGTTAACACAGTGAAACCCTGTCTCTACTGAAAATACAAAAAATTAGCCAGGCGTGGTGGCGGGCGCCTGTAGTCCCAGCTACTCGGAGACTGAGGCAGGAGAATGGCATGAACCCGGGAGGCGGAGCTTGCAATGAGCGAGATCGCACCACTGCACTCCAGCCTGGGTTACAGAGCGAGACTCCATCTAAAAACAAAACAAAACAAAACAAGAAAGCAGAGGCATCGGTAGATAGTTAAAATTTGATGGTCTCTCTTGTGAGACAGACAAGGCCAAGTCCAGAGGGCTGTGGGAGCATGGTTGGGCCAGACCATGGGAGGACTGTCTGGCCCAACCTGGGGAATTAGGAAAGGCTTCCTACCAGCCTGGGCAACATGGTGAAACCCCGTCTCTACAAAAAATACCAAAAATTAGCCAGGTGTGGTGGCACCTGCCTGTAGTCCCACCTACTTGGGGGGCTGAGGTGGGAGGACCTCCTGAGCCCAGGAGGTTGAGGCTGCAGTGAGCTCTGATCACACCACTGTACTCCCACAAGGGCAGCAGAATGAGACCAGACTCCATCTCAAAAAAAAAAAAAAAAAAAAAAAAAAAAAAAAAAAAAAGGCTTCCTGGAGGAGGATGTATAGGAGTTGACCAGACAAAGACTACAGGGAATGGCATCTCTGGGAGAGGTGACAGATGGTTCTGATCCTAAGCTGGGAATGATGGGAACCAAGGATGGTGGGAGGCTGAGGGGCAGACAGGGCCCAGGGTCCCAAGGGCTGAGGGTGGCTAAGAGTATGCCACAGGTTCTGACAGAGGACAGGATCCCCATGGCAAAGAGAGGGTCTTCTGAAGCCACCTGGGAAGGAGGTGAGGCTATGAATGCAGGGCTGGCTGTGCAGAGCTCCAGACCCTTCAGAAAAGGAGATGTCATTTTCAAAAGGGATTTTTATTAAATTCTCCCCACGCGATGGCTCCTGCAATCTGCCACAGCTCTGGGGCGTGTCCTGTAGGGAAAGGCCCTGTTTTCCCTGAGGCGGGGCTGGGCTTGTCCATGGGTCCATGGAGCTGGCCCTGCTTGGCGCCCCGGCGTGTGTCTGGCTGCTTCTTGCGGGGCACAGAGCTGCGGGGTCTGGGGGCACTGGGAGCTAAGGACAGGCTCTGGTGCAGGGGTGGAGGCCTGTCTCTTAACCCACACCCTGAGGTGCTCCTGAGATGCTGGGTCCACCCTGAGGGGCGCGGGGAGCAGCTGTGGCCAGTGCCCCTTCCTTGGCCAGTCCTGGGGAAACTAAGCTCGGGCCCGTCTTTGTAAAGACCGAGGATAGGGTGGGTGTGGGGGACTCATGGGGAATGGCCTAAGGAGCTGCGTGTGAAGAGGGCGCGGGTTTGTCGGCTGCAGCGGCCTGGAGCGCCTCTCTCCTCTCTGAGTCTCAGTTTCCCTTTCTGTCTCATGAAGAACATGGCCTCTCAGTGTCTCAGTGCTCTATGACTTGCCCTCAGGAAGTGGTCTTGGCCGCGCGTCACGTTATTTTCACAACTGTCCTGCGACGTTGGCCTGGGCACGTCATGGAATGGCCCATGTCCCTGTGCTGCGTGGACGTCGCTGTCGGGAGTGCGCAGCCAGAGGCAGAGCCAGATGCGCGCCTGGGGGTGAGGGAAGGCGACCCGGGAGGGACTCACAGGAAGTTGGGCTCCCGCACCACCAGGCAGGGTGGGCTCCCGCCGCCGCCGCCACCGTCCAGGGGCCGGTAGACAAAATGGAAGTCGCGCTTGGGCTCGCTGCGCAGCAGGTAGCCCTTGATGCGGTGCGGCAGCGCGTCGTCCGCCAGCTGGAAGCAGCGCCCATCCACCAGCACGAACAGCCGATGCGCCTGCGGCCGAGCCACTGCGAACTTCTCCGCGCACTGCGCGCACAGCGCCTGGGCTGGGGTGTCCGCCCGCGACGCCAGCGTCCGCGCCTGCTGCTCGGGCTCCAGGTACGACACGCAGATGAAGTCCTGCGGAGACACGCGGGGCCTGCGATCACGGCGGGGCCTGTGTCCCCAGGCGCCCTCTCCCGGCCCAGGCCCTTCCCTGGATGGATAGTGGGTGGCGGGCGCCGAACGGGCTGTGAGTCCAGCACCTGCGTCTTTCCAGTCTCTGCCGCGAGCCTGGCTTCCCAGCTGGGCCGACCGTTCTGGGAGATGAAGAGGCGACTCGGAGTCCCTGCAACAAGGAGCCAGCGCGCCCCCTGGCTGCTGGTCCACAGGCTCCCCACCATTCATTCACTCATTCATTCCCTCCCCAACTCCAGGTGAGTTCCCTGCACCCCAGGCTCAATGCTGGGCACGGAGGGCAGCACAGACAAGAAGGGAGACGCGAGCCCGCCCGGGCATCCCATAGTGCGGGGGGGGGGGGGGGGGCGCAGCACAGTCCAGCCCCGTAGGGCTGCAGGAGCCCTGGGGCTTGAGGAACTGCGTGGGGTAGGGCTTAGTAAAGCGGGAGGGGACCGGGTGAAGGAGGCTGGGCGCAGTCAGGTGGGGAAGGCCCGGCATGAGCAGGGCAGGCAGGCCGAGGCGACGCCTGTGGGCCGGGGCTGGGCACTCACAGCACGAGCAGGGCGCCCGCCCGCCGTCCTCCACCCCTAGGGACCCAGCCCCACACCTGCCGGGCTTTGAATCCGCTCCCACTGCCTGTGTGGCCTTGGTTCCTCGAGCCTCGGCTGTAAAGTGGGGATAGCGCCCGCCTACCAGAAATGGGTGAGCAGGCGCTGGAAGCTCCAGCCCGGAGCGGCCTCGCCTTCCCCGGGGCTCAGGGCTGCAGGCAGGGACGCTGCGCGCGGGGCTGCCCCCTTGTGGCCGGCATGGGAACAGCAGGCTTGCGCGGGAAGCAGCTGAGGATCCAGGCACCGCGGAGACCGTGATGGCCACTGGTGGCTAGGGCTTAGGCGGGGCCGGGCTCCTGTCAAGAGCTTCACGGGGACCACCCATTTCTTCCAGGAGGGGAAAAGCCCGGCCCACTCCCTCCGTCTCAGTGGCTGCCTTAGGGCTCCTTGTCCTCCATTAGGCCTCCCAGGGCACTATCCACCTGCTGGTGACTGTCCGGCTCTGGGCTTCCCTCCCCAGGGAAGGGTGCCCACCCCTCAAGGCATGGGGTACAGAGGAGGCACTGGGAGGGGGCAGAGGGTAATGCCCTCCCCAGATCCCAGATGTGGTGCTGAGGGTCCCCCCTGAAGCTTCTGCCTCCCCAACAGTGGGTGGTCCGTTTCACCCATGCTCTGCCTGACTCAGCATCAGGAAGTACGGGATGCCTGGGCCAGGCTTGGACCAAGAACGTCCGTGTCCCTACAGTCCATGGGAGGCCGGGGTGTTGGGAGGGGATGGGAACAGAGGTGTGCTGGAGCTGGCTCACACCCACCGGGGAGAGCCGACCGCATACATTTCTTTCCAGCTCCTCATTCAGTGATGCCAAGTTGAAGTTGGCCATGGAGGGCTCACACCATGGAAATGGACAGAAACTAAAATCAGAGCTTTTGTTTTCTCCCCAGAGAGTCAGGTATTAAATTGATTAGCCATTGGGCAGGAAAACTGAGTCCCAGAGTGGGGCAGGGATTGCTGAGGGTCACACAGCAAGTTAGTACAGGGCCAGGTCCAGAACTCAAGCCTCCTGCCTCCCAGGCCTGGGCTCTGCTTATTGTAGATGCACCATCTTGAAAGCCAGAAGTGGAGCTCAGGACTGGTGTGCTCTGGGTGTCAGGGGAGTGAGTCTGCATAGCTGCTCCCAGCTCTGAATGTGCCTGGCTCACTGGTCCAACTCTCTCCTTTTTTTACACACCCAGTTCCGCTCTGTCCCAGGCCTTGGGCTTGGGCCCCTGAGGCATGTGAACCATGGGCTGTGCCCTCCCAGAGGTGACAGCTTTATATGCAGAGGATGATAGGATGTGATATGCACTGTAAAGGGGGAGACCGCAGGAAGCCCAGAGGAGGGCACCCCACCCAGCCTGTGGGAAATGGTGTGTGTGTGTGTGTGTATCAGGGAAGGCTTATCGGAAGAGGGGCTGTTGGAGAAATAGAGTCGTCTTAAAGGATGGGCAGTGACAGCCAGTGAAGAAGGGGAGATTGACCAGTGAGGGCAGAGGCTGAGCAGCTAGTGAACTGGACTTGGCATGTTTGGGGAACTGGGGGCAGCTGGATTTGATACAGCCGGGGGGTGGGTGGGGTGATGGACTTGGGGAGGGGCAGGACTGGTTTGAATACTGAGCCTGTATAGAGAGAGATATGGGGAGGGGTGGGTCACTGGGTTGGTGGGGGTTACGCAGACCCTTGACAGCTGCTGCATGTGTCCAGGGACTAAGGGACAAGGCTGCAGATCAGCCTGTGGGCTCCTTAAAGGCAGGGACTGATCTCCAGCCCCTGCAGGGTGCTGGGTTGTAGGAGGCGCTAAGGACTTATGGATGTGTCTCATTCCTCCCACACCCTTCCTGCTGGCCCAGCGAGAACACCGATGCCTGCTGATACGTTTCTAGACGCACCCAAGTCCTGGACACACACTGGCAGCAGGGGCTGGGGGCCCGTCCTCTGGTGTGGGGAGTCTCACTGCTCCCCTAAGGCAGGGCTGGGCGGCTGGAGCAGCCAGGCGATGTCACGGCTCCTTAGGCTGCAGGGATGGTGTCTGGGACATGGTCCCATCGGGCCCCTCCCACTCTTAGTCCCAGGCCTCACCTGCACGGAGGAGCGGGAGGCACGGGCCTTGTTGAGCGTACGCCGGCGCTCCCAGCGATGGATGGAGTCCTGCACCTCCACGCTTAGCTGCCGGGTCACCGTGATCTTGTCGTAGTTCTTGATGTGCTCCAGGGCCCCGTAGGTGGTGGTCAGATAGTAGGAACCTGCGTGGACAAGGGTGTGGAACCTGAGCTAGGATGGCCTCAGCCCACCAGAGGCAAGGAGGTTGGCCTGCCCCACCCACCTCCTCCAAGCCCCGCCCACCACCACTGCCTGGGTCACCTGCTTCAACAGCTGAGCTCAACCGCACGCCCACCCTCCAGTCTCAGAAAGTTCCCTAGAGTCCAGCCCTGAGCTGTCTGGGCCCTGCTAAAATTTTTTCATTGGCTCCTCTTGGGGACAAAACTCTTGCTTATTTAAAAAATGATTTTTAAAACATTAAAAAATTTAAAGGATACACAAGAAACAGAAACAGAATACCTTCTGTGTGGGGAAAGGGGTGGTCAGGAGACAGGGTGGGCAGGAAACCTCTCACTGTGTGTGTATCACATGTAGATGGTCTGTGAGTTACGATGCTTCCATTTATGATTTTTTGACTTCATGATGGTGTGAAAGCAATATACATTCAGTAGAAACCATGCTTCCAGGACCCATACAACCATCCTGTTTTTTACTTTCAGTACAGTATTCAATACATTACATGAGATATTCAACACTTTATTATAAAATATGCTTTGTGTGAGGTTTTTTTTTTTTTTTTTTTTTTGACCAAGTCTGGCTCTGTTGCTCTGTCACCCAGGCTGGAGTGCAGTGGTGCGATCTTGGCTCACTGCAACCTGGACCTCCTGGGTTCAAGCGATTCTCCTGCTTCAGCCTCCCAAGTAGCTGGGATTACAGGCGCCTGCCACCACACCCAGCTAAGTTTTGTATTTTCAGTAGAGACGGGGTTTTGCCATGTTAGCCATGTTGGTCTTGAATGCCTGACCTCAGGTGATCTACCCATCTCAGCCTCCCAAAGTGCTGGGATTACAGACATGAGCCACCACGCCTAGCTTGTGTGATTGGTTTTTGACACACACACACAATAGGCTTTTTGATGATTTTTGCCCAACTGTAGGCTAATGTAAGTGTTTTGAGAACATTTAAGGTAGGCTAGTCTATGATGTTCAGTAGGTTAGGTGGATTAAATGCATTTCAACTTAAGATATTTTCAATTTACGGTGGGTTTATTAGGACACAACCTCATTATAAATTAAGGAGATTTGATATGCTTTAGAATTTTGAGCCATGTGAATGCATTATCTGTTCTAAAAATAATTTTTAAAAAGATGGAGAGGAAATTTTAATTATGGTTATACCATTACGTGCAATTTTTAAAGATTTTAAGTAAGTATAAAATTTGAATCATTTATGTATCCATTTCTTAAGTTAATTCACACATAGCTCACTGGAGCCTCCAACTCCTGGACTCAAGCGATTGCAGGCTGATTTTTAAATTTTCTGTAGAGAAGGGGTCTAGCTATGTTGCCCAGGCTGGTTTTGAACTTCTGGCCTCAGATGATCCTCCTGCCTTGGCCTCACACATATTCTTAATACACAGTGTTTCCTAAAGTACTTTAAGCTTTGAGATACTTCAGACTGCAATATTTTCATGAACTTTTAAGATAAAAGGTGATATTTTACACGTTCCTTACAAATTCATTCTCCTGAGCTTGTTTGGGACTTTGGTTAAAAGGTTTGAGAAATATTAACTTTGTTAAGCCCCCTCATTTTAGAGAGAGAAAACCGAGTCCCAGAGAAGGAAGGTGGCTTGGCCAAGGTCATAGAGAGATCAAGGGCCCAGAGGAAGGCGAGGAGACGCTGGACACCCTGGTCTCTCTGGTCTCCAGCGCTGCCCACCTCCATGGTGCTTCCTTGGGCTTTCCCACCACTGGACAGGCCTTTCTGCCCAGCCCTTCCAGTGCCAGGATGATGATTTTTTCTTTTTTTTTTTTTTTTAGATGGAGTTTTGCTCTTGTTGCCCAGGCTGCAGTGCAATGGTGTGATCTTGGCACACTGCAACCTCCGCCTCCCGGGTTCAAGCGATTCTCCTGCCTCAGCCTCCTGAGTAGCTGGGATTACAGGCATGCACTACCACACCCAGCTAACTTTTTGTATTTTTAGTAGACACGGGGTTTCACCATGTTGGCCAGGCTGGTCTTGAACTCCTTACCTCAAGTGATCCACCTGCCTTGGCCTCCCAAAGTGCTGGGATTACAGGCGTGAGCCACCGTACCTGGCCAGGATGATGATTTTTGACACGAGGCAGATTCTGCTAGTGCCCCACTTAAACCATGTCTCCCACTTCTACCTAACTGAACTGTGCTTTTATTTGGGGAAGTAACATCAGCTGAAATGCTCACTTCCTAGACTCCCTTGCAGGTTGGGTAGAGGCAGGAGACTTGCTGTGGCCCCTTAGATATAAGTGGAAGGCTGGGTGGGGCTTCCAGGAAAGTCTTTGAAAGAGACAGACTCAGGGGATATATCCCTTAGGGTTTTTGCCTGTCACCCTTCCTTCTGCCTGGAACCCAGAGGCAGTGGGGTCACTGCAGCTGTCTTCTGATCAGAGGTGACAGACACAAAGCCAAAGGCCCACATGCTAAGGAAAGAGGGAAAGAGCTGGGTCCATAGTTCCCTGGATGCAAAATGCCATCCTTACCAGGTGCTTAGCCTGGACTTCTTGATGCAAGAGACAAACCAATTCCTTGCTCTGACTTAAACCACTATTAGTTACTTTTGTGAGTTATGTGCAGCCCAAAGCATTCCTAACTGTTACACTGGGTGAAGCTGGCCCACACGTCTGCACCAATTCTACAGCCATTATGGGACAAGTTCACACCTTGGTCCAGTAGGTGGTGAGGTGGGGGGTAAGATAAAAGGGTTTATGGCCACAGGATCACCCATCCTTTCATAGCAGCATAGAAAAGAGATGGCTGGGCGCAGTGGCTCACGCCTATAATCTCAGCACTTTGGGAGGCCGAGGCAGGTGGATCACTTGAGGTCAGGAGTTCCAGACCAGCCTGGCCAACATGATGAAACCCTGTCTCTACCAAAAGTACAAAAATTAGCTGGGCGTGGTGGCGCATGCCTGTAATCCCATCTACTCTGGAGGCTGAGACAGGAGAATCTCTTGAACCTGAGAGACGGAAGTTGCAGTGAGCCGAGATCATGCCACTGCACTCCAGCCTGGGTGACAGAGTGAGACTCCATCTCAGATTTAAAAAAAAAAAAAAAAAAAGAGAGACATTTTTTGAAAAAACTAAATTAAAGCTACCATGGAGGTTGGCTTGGTGTCCCTAATAAGTAGAACCACTAAACCACTTATTTATCTCCATTTTAAGTTGGGTTTAAAGCCCCAGGCCAGGAAGTCAGCTCTGGTGCCCCCAAGCCCTAGCTGCGCTGAGTCCATGTCCTCTACCTGGCATCCCTCAGTCGTCCTGTTTCCTGTCTGGCTTATGTCTTCCTGGCTGGGAATGGAGAGATGAGTGCAGTGTGCTGACTGTAAACCTTCAGTTTTGAAGTCAGAGAACAGGATCTAGGTCTTTGCCCCGTAGCAGCTAGCCCTGTAATTCAGGTGAGCTAATGGTCTCTCTATGCCTCAGTTTCCTCATCTGCAAATGCCATAACGTTGTGAAAAGGAAATGATTATATGTGAAGTACAGGGCCTCGGAATGTGTGAATAATGCATGGTGGCTACGAGGCCTCAGGGAGGTGCTCTGGGGGCGTCTCACCCTCATGGGTGAAAGGGGAGCAGCCAAGCCCTGCCGCTGCACGTTTGCCTGCTGGATCCCGGCTTCTTTGTGAGGCCTCTCTCTGCCAACTTCCCTCTTTGACTCGGGGCCATGAAACGCCTGCCAGGACCACTAGGTGGCAGGCGGCCCCATCGTGAGTTTTGGAGCAGGCTGTTCTCTCTGGGGCAAATGCATTGATTGGAAAAACCCACTGCCCCTAGAAAGATACCAGCTCGGCATGGCCAGCTGTCAGGCAGACTAGGGAAGGGACATGGGCAAAGGGGTCCATGAGGGCACTTTTGGGACCAGCCTGGCCAGGATTTTAGGAGAGGCTAGGATTCTGGGCTGGCTCCAGCCAGGTGCCCAGCAGCCGCCTGGGTCACCTGTCTGCCCCATGACTTCCCGGGGGCAGGGGGTGGGGCGGTGGGGGGAGTGGGAACACAAGAGAGAGGCTAGAAAGGGGGCAGGGGTCCCAGCAAGCCGGCACTCAGGCCCTTCCTTGCACAAGTCCCTGATGTCTCCTGCCCCACATGCCTGCTGCAAGGAAAGTGGGATCCCTTTGCTAAATTGCAGCACATGGAACAGGCTGCGAGAATGTGAAGGTCCCAAGGTGCACAGAATCCGACTTGCAGGCTTTCTGTTGAACACAGAATGGCTTGCTCCCCTGAACTGCGAAACACAGGAAGACAGGGCCCAGCTCCATCTCTCATCCTGCCCCATGTGCTAAGGTCTGAATGTTCGGGTCCCCCTAGCCCCAAATCCTATGTTGAAATCCTAACCTCCAATGTGATGGTGTTAGGAGGTGGGGCCTTTGGGAGGTCATTAGGTCATGAGGGTGGAGCCCTCATAAATGGGATTAGTGCCCTTATAGAAGAAGTGCCAGCTGGGCATGGTGGCTCGCACCTGTAATCCCAGCACTTTGGGAGGCTGAGGCAGGCAGATCGCTTGAGATCAGGAGTTCGAGACCAGCCTGGCCAACATGGTGAAGCCCTATCTGTACTGAAAATACAAAAATTAGCCAGGTATGGTGGCATGGGCCTATAAGCCCAGCTACTTGGGAGGCTGAGGCAGGTGAATTGCTTGACCCTGGGAGGCAGAGGTTGCAGTGAGCCAAGATCACAGCACTGCACTCCTGTCTGGGTGACAGACAGAGACTCTGTCTCAAAAAAAAAAAAAAAAAAAAAAGGGCCAGGTGCGGTGGCTCAAGCCTGTAATCCTAGCACTTTGGGAGGCCGAGACGGGCGGATCACAAGGTCAGGAGATCGAGACCATCCTGGCTAACACGGTGAAACCCCGTCTCTACTAAAAAGTACAAAAAACTAGCTGGGCGAGGTGGCGGGCGCCTGTAGTCCCAGCTACTCGGGAGGCTGAGGCAGGAGAATGGCGTGAACTCGGGAGGCGGAGCTTGCAGTGAGCTGAGATCTGGCCACTGCACTCCAGCCTGGGTGATAGAGTGAGACTCCGTCTCAAAAAAAAAAAAAAAAAAAAAAAAAAAAAAAAAAAAGTACCAGAGAGCTACCTTGTCCCTTCTGCCATGTGAAGATACAACAAGAACCCACCATCTATGAACCAGAAACTGGGGTTCTCACCAGACACTGAGTCTGCTGGTGCCTTGATCTTGGACTTCCCAGCCTCCAGAACTGAGAGACATACATTTCCATGGTTCCAGAGTTATCCAGTTTATGGTATTTTATTAAGCATCCCAAACAAACAAACACCCTAGCCACCTCTGCAGAATACAAGAGCACCCAGACAGTTTGAAAACTGCCAGTCTAGCCTGATGTCTTCACTTCCGCAAGCCAGAGAGGTTAGGTGACTTGCCCAGGGTTTCCAGTCAGTCAGAGGCAGAACTGAGCCCCAAATCCAGCCTCCAAACTGCTCTTTTTACTCCACGTTGTGTTAGTTCTCTTAGATTCTAGCAACTTAAGTTCCCAAGAGTCTGGGGATTCTGGGAACCCCCATCTCCCACCCTAAGCATCTCTGAGCTCTGTCAGGGCTCAGGATCCCTCCCAACCTGCACTGCAGAGGTTGAGGCAATCAGGTACCTCTGCATCACCACCCCACTAAGCCAGGAGGGCTAAGCCAGGGAAACTCAGAAACACCACCTCACCCATGCCCCTCTGCCCTGGGACCCAGATCCATTGAGATGAAGGGTCCAGGCTGTTGAAAGGTGGAAACCCCTGCCCTCGCTGGAGAGCCCCAAGGTCATCTCGATGCCAGAGGTAAACACCTGCAAGGCTGGCTGTCCTAGGTGCTGTACCTCCCACACCCTGACTATTGAAGTAGGGCAGAGAGAGGTGCAGGGATGTGCCCGTGCCACACCACACCCCCCAACCCTGGTGGTCTGCACAGTGTGGTGTGGGTTTGTCCTCTGGCCCTTGGAGCTGCCATGGGTAAGGTGTGACACTGCCCTGGTCAGACAGGGCTGCCAGGAGGGACACTGTGCCCTCTGCCCTCCCTATGGGGCCAGAGGTGGGGTGGAGGACTCTGCCTACTCAAGTCTGGCAAAAGGGCTGGATGCAGGGCATGCAGGCAGCCTTGGTCAGGAACTGTTTAGGACCTTTGTGAACTTTTTTCGTACTTTGGCTTGTCCTCCAAATACTTGAAGTAGCCTAGAATTGACATGCTGTCAGGTCTCAAGAACTTCTCTCTTTCTCACTCAAATCCCCTAGGCTTCTGGAAACAGGAAGAAGGATCCCAGGAGGCCATGGCAGGATTGGGGTGGGTGATGCAAGTCCATAGGAGAGGGCTGCTAGCCCAAGGATGTCCCTGCCCTTTTCCTGCTCAGCCACCGTGCCTGTGGTTCTTCTATGTGCATGCTGAGAGTTTCCCTTCCTTGGGGAAACCAAGGAAGAAGGCCCACAAGGGCCTGATGAGGTAGAAGTCCCAAAATGTGGGATGCAGAATGAAGCATTAATTCATTCACACAGGGCTATCAGCCTTACTTGTCTTGTCCTACACCACAGCCCATGTGTCTGGCATGGATAAATGGGTGGGTGGATGAGTGGAGGGGTAGATGGGTGAGTGGATGGGTAGATGGATGGATGGATGGTAGATGAATGGGTGGGTGATTGGGTAGGTGGGTGGATGGGTAGATGAATATGTGGATGGGTAGATGAATATGTGGATGGGTAGATGAATATGTGGAGGGTGGGCAAATATGTGGATGGGTGGGTGGGTGAGTGAATATGTGGGTGGGTGGGTGGGCGAATATGTGGATGGGTGGGTGGGTGAATATGTGGGTGGGTGGGTGGATGGGTAGGTGGATGGGTAGATGAATATATGGATGGGTGGATGAGTATGTGGAGAGTGGGCAAATATGGGGATGGGTGGGTGAGTGAATAAGTGGATGGGTAGGTGGATGGATAGATGAATATGTGAGTGGGTGAGCGAATATGTGGATGGGCAGGTGGGTGGACAGATGAGTGGATGGATGGATGACAGATGGGTGGGTGCATGGATGGATGGATGGGTGGATGGGTGGGTGGTTAGGTGGATGAGTGGATGCATGGATGGATGGGTGCATGAATGGGTGGGTGGATGGATGGATGGATGGATGGGTAGATGGTTATGTGGATGACTGGGTGAATACATGAGTGTATAGATGGATGGATGGATGGATGGTTGGATAGGTGGGTAGGTGGATGGGTGAATGGATGGATGGATGACGGATGGGTGGGTGGATGGATGGATGGGTGGATGGGCAGATGGATATGTAGATGGCTGGGTGAATATGTGGATGGGTGGATGAGTGCATAGATGGATGGATGGATGGATGGATGGATGGATGGGTTAATGGATGGATGGATGACGGATGGGTGGGTGGATGGATGGATGGGTAGATGGTATGTGGATGGGTGGATGAATATGTGGATGGATGACTGAATATGTGGATGGGTGGGTGGGTGAATATGTGAATGGGTAGGTGGTTGGATGAGTAGATGGATGCATGGATGGATGATGGGATGATGGATGGGTGGATGGATGGGTGAATGGATGGATAGATGGATAGATGGAGAGGTGGGTGAGTGGGTAGATGGGTGGGTGGTTGGGTGGATGAGTGGATGCATGGATGGATGGGTAGGTGAATGGGTGGATGGATGACCATATGGATGGACAGATGAATAGATGGATGGATAGATGGCTACACTGGGCAGCAGATAACCATTGCTGAAGAAACCTTGGCTTCTCTTGAATTCCTGGACCTCCTGGAAGACAACTTGTTCCCATTACAGGACATTTTTAACCATAGAGAAAAAAAAAAGGTAGATATAGAGGTCCCAGTGCCACAAGCCAAAGTTATATATGACAGTGAACGTCATGGCTTTAACATGCTCCCCTGAGCTGTCAACAACTCACAGAACTATCTCATCAAACTATCACCCCAGAGACTGGAACATGCAAAAAAAATGCCAACAGATGCAAAGAGTGTCTGCTCATCTCAAGAACCACAAAGCCCAAGGGGGACCCTCAGGGCCTGGGAGGATGGTTCCCTCGTTTGAGGCTGATGTCTCAGAGGGGAAGTCAGGGCTCCCTCAGAGCTGATATCTGGACTGGCTGCCCCTCAGGAAATTCTTGGTGGATGGGTGGCTGAGGCTAAGTGGGTGGAAGGATGTGGTGGGAAGGGGGAAAGGGGAAGGGAAACTGAGCATGGGGTGGACCAAACCACATCTCTGCCTTCATCCTATTGGGGAGTGCAGGGCTTCTTACTCATATCATTAACTTCCCACTGATGGAGGTCCTGACCCAGGGCTTATGAGCAAGGGGCCGAGAGTCCCTGGGGGTCACCCCTGTCTAAGAACCGATTGTCACTGTCTCTCAGACTCTTACTGTGAGCACTGCCTGCCACTTCATCCCCTTCTTTTACACTACCATCTCCTGCTGTTCCTGCTACAAAGACTGCCTTTCCCCCCCTTTTTTTTGTAATCAGCTGCCTGCTATTTATCTTTCATTGCTCAGCTCAGATGTCACCTCCTCCAGGAAGCCTTCCCTGACTGCACAGTCTGGGTAACATGCTCCTATGCCTTCTGGGATTCCAACTATTCCAGCACTTGTTACGTGGAGGTGGCACAGTCTCTTCACTGGCTCATCTCTCTCCCTAATCTATGAGCTCCTGCAGGACAGGACCTGTGTAGGATTCATATTTGCATCCATGGGTCCAGAGCTCAGCCGGAGTCTGGTATCCAGGAGGTGCTTGTTGGACCACTAGAGTGCCCGTGGTGTGGCTGAGTTGGGGGTGTGCAATGCACCTGATGGGCGGGGGGTGGTGACTCACCCTCCCCCAGCTGCAGGGCGGGGTCCATGAGCTCCATCATGTACTCCACATTGAGAAGCATCTCCGTGAGGTTGCTGCGGGCCAGCACATACATGAGCACAGGCAGGAAGTCATCCGCCCCATAGGGCTTCCCTGGGAAGAAGAAGGAGGTAGAGGGAGATGAGTTCCAGGCTCTCCTTGTGAGATGCTCTCTGCCCAGGGTAGGGGACAGTGGTTTGCTGAGTATGGATGGCGATCCCTGGAAGAGGAATGCTCCTGCTCTCATGACAGAGAGGACCCAGGGAGCAGCCTCCTTGGGAGGCCTGAGATTTAGGAAGTCCAGGTTTAAGAAGAAGGAACTGAGAAAGTGCCCTCGGCTGGGAGGAGCAAGACCCTGACCCCTTCCCCTTTCCTAGTCCTGTCTCTCCATGACCGCCTCTTGCCGCTTGCTTGACAGTCAAATTCACATCACATTTATTTGCAGACCCACCCAGAAGCATTTATGGCTCCTGGCAAGGTTCCCTGTCCCCACTAATCGTACATCTCCCTCCCACCTGCGAAACAGAAACCTCTTCCTCACCCAGACACTACGAGACCTGAAATGTCACCATTCAGCCTTCTTCCTTTTTTTGGGTTAAACAGTGCCCTTTCCTAAGGCCTTCTTTTAACATGTAAAGACCCCTGGAAGTATCGTCTCATCACTACTGCCTTTGAAGGAGATGTTCACAGATCTCAGAGCATCCTGACAGCAACAGACACCTTGCGTGGCAGATGGAGGGCGCTCTATAAAGGAACAGTGGCAGAAAGCAGGGTGGAAGGTGGGTCTGAAAGACGTCTCTCCAGTGTGGCTCCCGGCTGGCTCTGAAGATTGCCTGTTTGGCAATGCAAAGCCCAAGGCTGGAACTGTGGGTGGAGAATTCTGACCAGAATAGAATCTTCCTGCAGGTCCTTGGCTGATCTTCTAGCCAGACTCTGCAAGTGCACTGGAGAAGTGAAGCTTGGGTGAGCAGTTCTACATGGTGGGAATGGCCACGCCTGGTCCCCAGCCCACCTTCTCACTTCCTCTAACCAAATGGAGTCCAGGGCTCAGGCAAAGGTCTTCAGACTCAACTGGGGGTTACCAGGTCTGGATGTGAGCCCCAGAATAACCCATGCCAGTGCTGCTACCTTTGTGTTTTGGGCGAAATTAATAATACATCCAAGCACATGCTAAGCAATTTATAGCTCTCGCAAAAAGTGTATTTCTACTTGACATGTTTACAAAGGATTTAGGGGACCATCAGGAAATATACCTGATAAAACAGCAACATCTAAATCAAAATTTGAAAACCATCAGGACAAATATAAATTACCAGAGGGATGATACTATAGGAAACATAAAAATACAAATAAGCAAGAACCTACACAACTACTCTTTTACAGCAGCAAATTTGGCTTTGAGTTTCCTGCAGGCCAAAGCAAAGAGGGAAAACACAATCAGTTATATTCTCACTGTCCATGAAGAAAAAATATACCTATTTCTTGGGGGAATCAAATTATTTTTCTAACTCTTAGCTCTAAAATAAAATTTTCACATGTGGCTTCATCTGGGGACATAGAGAGACATGGCTGGCAAGTTCCTATCGCACACATGGATGTGTGACTGGTGATGGTCCTCCCATTGTGTCAGGTGTGGCTCATGGCAAGCACTTCCAGGGCAGGAAGCAACTTTTCTTTTCCCTTTTTTTTTTTTTTTTTTTTTGAGACAGAGTTTTGCTCTTGTCGCCCAGGCTGGAGTGCAGTGGTGCCATCTTGGCTCACTGCAACCTCCACCTCCTGGGTTCAAGCGATTCTCCTGCCTCAGCCTTCCGAGTAGCTGGGATTACAGGCGTGCGCTGCCATACCCAGTTAATTGTTGTATTTTTAGTAGAGACGGGGTTTCACCATGTTGGCCAGGCTGGTCTGGAACTCCTGACCTCAAGTGATCCACCTGCCTCAGCCTCCTAAAGTGCTGGGATTACAGGTGTGAGCCACGGCACCCAGCCTTTGAGACAGGGCTTCACTCTGTCGCCCAGGCTGGAGTATGGTGGCTTAGTATCAGCTCACTTGCAACCTCGACTTCCTGAGCTCAAGCAATCTTCCCACCTCAGCCTCCTGAGTAGCTGGGACTACAGGCACATACCACCACGCTCAGCTAATTTTTGTATGTATATATTTTTCTGTAGAGATGGGGTTTTGCCATGTTGCCCAGGTTGTCAAATTTCATTGTGAATTCTGCACATTCACATCTGTCCTGGTAACAATGAGGCTGCCCCCTCCCTGAATAAAATACTTCAGAGAGCTAAAGTGACCCTCCTGGGCAACTGCACGCTACACTGCTGAGAGGCACGGTGTGAAGGCCAAGTCTCCAAGCCCAGACCTGGGTTCAAATCCCAGCTCTCCTACTCACCAGCTGTGGACCGTAGCAAGCTCCTTCCCTCTTCTCACCTCAGCAGGGAGGTTGGAGAACGAGGTGCCCAAGGATGTTTGAGGATTAATTGAAATGGCGCAGGTGGTCACAGCCACAGGAAAGCCCGAGGCAAAAGGAAAACTGTGTGCCCCATATGTGTTTATCAAAACAGCCTCTCATATTTTGAGCCAGGTGGAAAAAGTTAACAAACGTGCTACACTCAAGAAACAACGACTGTATCTAAAATCTGGTTGCCAATATGTTCGCTTTCTGCTGTCAGCCATCACAAAAGTATGTGGGCCTGGAAACCGCAGGCTGATTGGAAATGACTGTTCCCATCGCACAGTAACGCAGGATCATAAAACAGACAACAGCCTGACTTCACTGAAAATGTGGCGGCCAGGCGTGGTAGCTCATGTCTGTAATTCCACGACTCTGGGAGGCCCAGGCAGATGGATCACCTGAGGTCAGGAGTTTGAGACCAACCTGGCCAATGTGGGGAAACCCCATCTCTACTAAAAATACAAAAATTAGTGAGGCATGGTGGCATAAGCCTATAATCCCAGCTACTCCGGGGGCTGAGGCACGAGAATCACTTGAACCTGGGAGGTGGAGGTTGCAGTGAGCCAAGATTGTGCCACTGCACTCCAGCCTGGGCAACAAAGTGAAACTCCGTCTCAAAAAAAAAGTGGATATTTTGTTCATCATGGCTTTTTTTTGCATTAATTTTTATTTTATTTTTTAAAAAATACTGCATTAAAATAGTACTTATCTTGTCACATGAGCCCAAAGTTCCACTCCTAGTTATATATACAAAAACATATTTCCACACAGAGACCTGCACACAAATGTTCATGGCAGTATTGGCCATAATAGCCAAGAAGTGGAGATGACTACTCGTCCATCACTTGTGGATACACAGGCAAAATGTGCATGCATACCATGGAAAAGTCTTTGGGAATAAAAAGGAACAAGCTACTCATACATGCTGTGATACTGATATTTGTTCATTTTTTGAAACCGGGTTATGAGACTGGCTATTTTTTTTTTCTTTTTGTATTTTTGTTAGAGACAGGGTTTTGCCATGTTGCCCAGGCTGGTCTCGAAGTCCTGGGCTCAATGATCCACCGGCCTCGGCCTCCCAAAGCGCCGGATTAAAGGCATGAGCCACTGTGCCTGGCCGCTGTGATATTGATAGACCGTGATGATCTTATGCTAAGTGAAAGATGTCAGCCATGGAAGACTGCATATTGTACATATGATAGGATTCCATCTGTATGCAACGTCCAGAATAAGCAAATCCACAGAGACAGAAAGCAGATGAGTGGTTGCCTGGAGTTGGGCAGAAAAGAGAATAGGGAGTGATTTTTAATGGGTACAGAGTTTCTTTTTGGGTTGATAAAAGTGTTTTGGAATTGGAGTAGTTTTAGTCATATGACCTTGCAAATATACTGAAAACCACTGAATTGTTTTAAAAATTGTGTGTATATATACATACACACACACATATATAAAATTTATCTTTGTGGTTGAGTTTCTTGGGCATCCCCCTGCATTTTGCCCCTGAGGCGAGTGTCTCCCTCACCTCCCACAAACCCTGGCCCTGCAGGTAATTCTTAGGGCAGAGGCTGGCACAAAACAAGGACTTGGTCAAGGACCGCCAGTATGAGTGGGTACGGGTATGGGCCCTGCACACAGGGAGACAGAAGACGTGAGTCAGAGGTGGTTCCTGCCCTCAGGACCCTCCCATGCTGAAGCCCATGGCCTGGCCAGGGGTTGTGATTTCAGGGTCACATTCAGCCGACCAGGGGGTCTCGTGTTCCTTGCCTGCGCAGTCTGTTCTAGCCTGGTGTGAGCACCAGAGACTAGTGGTTGCTTTCCTTCCTTCTGCATTGTCCAGTCTCTATTTTCTTTTTCTTTTCTGTAGATGGGGTCTCACTCTTGTTGCCCAGACTGGAGTGCCATGGTGCGATCTCGGCTCACTGCAACCTTCGCCTCCCAGGTTCAGGCGATTCTCTTGTCTGAGCCTCCTGACTAGCTGGGATTATAGGTGCTCACCACCACGCCTGGCTACTTTTTTTTTTTTTTTTTTTTTTTTTTTTTAGTAGAGATGGGATTTTGCCATATTGGCCAGGCTGGTCTCGAACTCCTGACCTCAAGTGATCTGCTCGCCTCAGCTTCCCAAAGTGCTGGGCTTACAGGCATAAGCCACTGCACACTTGGCTCCAGTCTCTATTTTCAAAGTAACAGAACTCCTGACTTTTAGCCAGGATAAGGCCACCCCAAATAAAGACTCCATTTCCCATCTTCCCTCACAGCCTGAGTGGCCTCGTCTCTAAGTCCTGGCTCCTGCAGTATACCACTGCAGCCATGGAGGCCTCCAGTCGATTTTGTCCAGTGAATGTGGATTCTGCTCATGGTCCATCCTTGTTTAATTTTTTAGACAGTGTGGCCCCGTGTGACCTGCCTTTCTGGCCACACTCAGTTTCTACGTCTGCAAAATGGGCCAGCAACACTGGTGCCGATGACATCCTGGGATGCAGAGGACACCCTGAATGTCCGCAGGGCCATGGGTGAGAAACCCTGCTTGAGGAAGTAATGACTTTCAGCCAAAGGATGGCCCAACTGGGGCCCTAGGTCTGAGGACTTCAGGGCGGGCCATGTGGGTATGAAGGGGACAGGAAGGGAGGGGGCCCAGGACTGTGGCTTTGTGAGGTCCTTCACCTGCTCTTCTCCCCATGTTTTCCTTGAGGAATCTTGACCGACAATCCCATGTTCCTACTCATTTGACTCGTCCTTCAAGATCTGCCTCCTCCAACTCCAAGAAGCCCTCCTGGGCTGCCCCGGGGTTATGGGTGCTTACTCTACTTTCCATCTTCCAATTTGAGATGACATTCTGCCTCCATCACCCTCCCACATAACATCCCACTGGGCTGCACCACAGCCCATTCCCTGAACTCTGAGTGCACTCTCCCCTCTCCAGGACTTTGCACACACAGTTCCCCCTGCCTGGGACCCCCTCCCTACCTTCCCATTATCAACTTCTCCTTGTGCTTTCCCACATCCTCCAGCACAGCTGGACAGTTCCTGCTCTGGCTCCCATATGCCTTGAGTGATTCAGAGCCTGCCCCCTTCTTCACATTGTGAGTATGCTGAGGGCAGGGATGGAGGCTGTGTGAGCCAGAGTGAGTCACTAACCCTCTCTGAGCCTCTCTCACATCACTGCCTTTCCAGCCCCCTGCATAGGCTTGGGACGTAGGCTGCTGACAATGGACTGAACTATGTCCCATGTGTGTTCTTACTGGGTACCACTGTCCTGCCAGGGGTAGGGTCATGGTCATAGACACTGGGATGTCCTCTGGGCCTTAGACAGTGGTGTCCTGGGAAATGCTTAACAACTGGCTCTCTGAAGGAAAAAAATCAATCTTGATTTGTAGCATTTGCCAGTTTCCATGATCTAAATATTTCCACAATTTCCAACGTCAAGCTACCAACGAGAACACAGAGCTGGGAAGAGATGCACACAGTCAGTTCCCACGAGCTGGTACGAGCTGACTCCAGCACACCATTGGCCTTAGTTTATCATGTCCAACCACGCTGTGAGGAAACTTTGGCTCAGAGATGGGAGAAATTTGCTCAAAGCCCTACAGCTGGTCAGTAGCAGAGCAGGGACTAGAATCTGGGTCTCTGGCTATTGATGTTGGTGAGACAGTATCCATACAGGCATGATAGCTCCTCATGGACCAACACAAGCTTCAAACATTGTTTACACGCACTGGGTCCCAGCCCAACCTTTTGGCAGTTAGGGCTGCACGCTCCTTCCTGAGCAGCCTGGAACCCCAGGCTCAGGGCTCAGCCCTGAGCACATAGGGGCCTCAGGAAGTGTCACTGGGATGTTAGCTGCAAAATCCTTCTCCTGTGAGCTGAACATCTGTCTTGGGTGGACCAGAGATCACGTCCATTTGGCTGTGCATCCAAACGCCCTGCTGGTTGCAGCCTCCACTTCCTGGTGATTTCTGCTTTCTTTTTTGCCAAGTCACATCTGTTTGCCATCTGTAGGTAGCTGATCACATTTCAAAAAGCTGGCTGGGGTTTTATGCATATTTCATCCGCTGGGAGATTTTTGGAGAAGGAAAGCTCTCTTTAAGATCAAAATGAGCTGAAGGGGTGCTCAGCTGGATCACACAGACAATGAGGATTAGAAAGGCCCTAACTCCAGCCTGGGCAACATAGTGAGACTTTGTCTTTACTAAAAAAAAAAAAATCAGCTGGGTGTGGTGGCATGCATCTGTAGTCCCTGCTACTCTGGAGGCTGAGGTAGGAGGACCTGCTTGAGCTCGGGAGGTTGAGGCTGCAGTAAGCTATGATTGTGCCACTGCACTCCAGCCTGGGTGACAGGGCGAGGAAGCATTGTCTAAAAGAGGAGCTAGCAAATTTTTTTCTGTAAAAGACCAGAAAGTACGTATTTTTAGTTTCATGGGCCACACGGTCTCTGTCCTAACTATTCATCTCGGCCCTTAGAACACAAGCAGCCGTAGATGCTGAGTATGGACATGGGTTGTGTTCCAATAAAACTTTATTTGTAAAATCAGGTGGTAGGACAGAGTTGGCTGGGAGGGCCACAGTTTGCAGACCCTGAGGGAGAGGAAAGGATTGAGCATCTTATCAAAACTACTCCCTACTCCACCCCCCACCCAGGGCCCCCATTGTTAACTGGGCTCTTACTGAAGGCCAGTAGCTGATGCTGCAACCCTGGGGCAGCAGGAGGCTCATGACTGTGCCCTGCCCTGGCCCTCGCTTTCCACCAAGATTCCCACTTAAAACCACTTTTTTCCTCCCAGAAGTCTTCCTTGAAGACCTCCTTAGCTAGGCCCAATGCCCTTGTAATGGTTCTCCCCAGTCCTGGCATTACAGAATGGGAAAGTCAATATCACACGTTAACTCAGAGAGGCCTTCCCTGACCACCCAGTCCCGGGACAGCAAACTCCTCCAACCCCCCTGAGACCCCCTACCCTGCTTTATCCACCCCAGTTGCACGTTTCACCTTGGAGGATATATTTTGCATTTCTGTTTACTTGTTATTGCCTATCTCTCCTCCTCGAATGAAAGTTTTACTCGGGCAGGTACCTTATCTTGTTCATTGTTTATATCTGAAACCTCAACGGTACCTGGTCTATAGTAGGTATTTAATAAACATATTTGCTAAAAGCATGAATGAATATCAGTTATCACACTGCAAGACGCTTGCTTATTAAATGCTTGTTTTTAGCTTGAATTATGAACATCCTAAAAACATGGGCTGGGTCTTCCTGGGTTTTGCTCTTAACATCTGCATTGTCGGCCAGGTGCGGTGGCTCACGCCTGTAATCCCAGCACTTTGGGAGGCTGAGGTGGGCGGATCACGAGGTCAGGAGATCCAGACCATCCTGGCTAACGTGGTGAAACCCCGTCTCTACTAAAGAAAAAAAAAAAAAAACCCCGTCTCTACTAAAAAAAAAAAAAAAAATAGCCGGGAATGGTGGCAGGTGCCTGTAGTCCCAGCTACTCGGGAGGCTGAGGCAGGAGAACGGTGTGAACCCGGGAGGCGGAGCTTGCAGTGAGCTGAGATGGTGCCACTGAACTCCAGCCTGGGCAACAGAGTGAAACTCCGTCTCAAAAAAAAAAAAAAAAAAGTCTGCATTGTCAAAAAAAGTTTGTTGAACTGTTGAATGAATGAATTTATTTGATAAAAACATATGACAGGCGGAAGTAGAGGCCATTTAGAACAGTAGACTTCAAATCTGTGTTTGCAATGGAAACCTTTGGTAATGGGTACCTTATGCACAGTTCAGCTTCTCTGGTTGACTCAGGGTGGGGCAGCAGGGCTGGCCTGCTCATCTCCTTTCAACTACGCCCCTCCACTGTTCCAAGGTGGCCCCCAGCTGTCTGTGGTCCCAAGAGAGTTTCCTGGAAATAGTTTGAAAACTACTGATCTAGTCTGAACTTTCAGCTGCACAGATGAAAGAACTGAAGCCTCGGCAGAGAAATGGTTGGCTGGAGGTCACTTGTAAAGTCCGTGGCTGTCATGAGATTAGAACCCAGCCCCCTCTCTCCCACTGAGCTCCTTGAAGCGACCCTGTTTGGTTGCTTGCACTTTGCACAGATGCTGGTTAAGTCTCAGTTCTGCTCTGAGCTACACTGTGTCCCTGAGGAAAACACTCCAGCTCCCTGGGTTCCTCTTCAGAGAGCTCAGCCCACAAGCCAGTCAGCTACGCAGGCTGTGGGCTCTGAGGCCTAAAGACACGAAATCCCACTCTGGCTTGAAAAGGTATGAGGTTGGAGGCACTGCAAAACTCAGCCATGACTTCTGTCTGTCCTTTCGAGGTCATCTCTTACCTCGGGATGCCCTGGGGAGGTAGGCTGGAGAGGCCGGAGGGTCCCAGGTTTCAGCAAAGGACCCGGGTTCAAGTCTCAGGTCAACCACTCACCTGCTCATCAGGTGTGACCATAAGCATGCTACTTAACTTCACTGAGCCTTAGCTTCCTCAGCTGTAAAACGGGGATAATCACAGTGTCCACATCCCCTGGAGTGGTTGTGAGGATGACACGACAAGACAGATGGAAGGTAATTAGCATGGAGCAGTAAATGCCAGACACAATTATTATGAAAGACAGGAGGGGAGTGTGTCCTATAAGCCTCAGAACATGACATCTTAGGGGACCTGCACTCCATTTGTGTTGTGGGGTAAAAAAGCAAGGTTGTGAGTCACAACCTTTTGGAGATGAAAAGCTCTCTTTCAGATGCCCACCCCCTTACTGTCACCTGGATGTCAATCCCTAGGGAGACCTAGGAAGTCTTCCTATGCATGGATCCCTGAATGACCATATGGAGCATGGCCCTCTACCTCCAACCCTCCTCCATGCATTGGACTTATATGAGTGAGAAATACACTTCTATTCAGTTAGAGATGAGAGGGCTTATCTAGCTAATCAAATAGCAGCAAATGTTTATAGCAGCAAACACTTTCTTAACCAATTATCTATCTACCTATCTGTAGTTATTTCAAAAAGACTAGGAAGAAATTCACCAACATATTATTGATCAATTTGCAACAATAAGCACGAGTGACTTTGATCATCAAAAGTCAGTTTAATTTTTTTTTTTTTTTTTTTTTTTTTTTTTGAGATGGAGTCTTATTCTGTCACCCAGGCTGGAGTGCAATGGTGCGATTTTGGCTCACTGCAACCTCCGCCTCCTGGGTTCAAGTGATTCTCCTGCCTCAGCCTCCTGAGTAGCTGGGATTACAGGTGTGTGCCACCATGCCCGGCTAAGTTTTGTATTTTTAGTAGAGACAGGGTTTTGCCATGTTGGTCAGGCTGGTCTCGAACTCCTGACCTCATGATCCACCCACCTCGGCCTCCCAAAGTGCTGGGATTACAGGCGTGAGGCACCGCGCCTAGCCCAGTTTAATTTTTTTAAACATAGATTTAAAAAAACCAACAGCCCGACCTCCCTGCCAATCCTCTCTACCCCCAGTCAATGTCACAAGGCCCATTATTCCATACCCCTGGGGTCCCCATCAAGAGCCCTCCTCCCATCTAATTCCTCTGTGGTTGCCCTTGCCTAAACTAGCTGTGGACCCTTGACTTTGTGGTCTCTGCCAAGGAAGTGGATGGCAAGGGACCTGGGACTCTATCACCATCTGGTTGGCCCCCACATCCCACCACGTGGTCAGTAGTGTGCTCCATCCCCCTGGGGTTAGGAGCCAGGCCCTGTTTCCAGAAGCTCAAGTGGGTGGTATCAGGGTGTTTACACAGACTACTCAAGGAAGGCAGCCTCAGGCCGTCAATACCCTTTGGGATGCCTCCTGCTTGGCATTCACATTAGAAGGTTCCTGAACTGCGCCCCTACCCTCTTTCTCCCCCTCCCATCTTAAGGAGGGTTTCTTGGACTTGAATCTGTTTCTCCCCAGTAGCAGAACCAGCTCTGAATGACTAGTCTTAGACATCAAATAGGTGGGAATGACTTCTTTGTCAAAGTAATAGAAGAAATGAATCTAGAAGTTCTGGCTGCTCTCACCAAGCCTCATGAAGTCCATGAAGAATCCGGTCTGCTCCTGATTCCAGGATGGAGGGCCAGTTTATCCAAAGCCATTTGCTTCCATGGACTCCCCAATCTGCCTAACTCAGGACCCTAAATTTGTGATAGGAGAAAACACATTCCACCAGGATTCTGAAACTTGGGGTCCATTCCTAGGTCAGCCACTGGCATGGTGATAGCAGCACAGGCTTTAGAGGGAGCTAATACTAGGTTTAATCCTGGCCCTGTCTTTCTGGAGAAGATAGCATGGCCAGTTAACTCAGATCTTGGGTCTCCATGTTTACCCCTTTCCTCACTGTTCCAACAGGTCTTGCCAGCAGCCCACCCTATTTTATTCCCCTTTCAAGTGGGCCATGAAGGTACCACATCAAGCTACTGCTGCCTGCAGCATAGCAATGAGGCAGGTGGGTGAGGCATCTTTCCTGGAGGTGAGGGAGCTGGGAAGACTAGAGGCAAGGCTAGGGCAGGGCGGAAGTCAGGAGTGGTGGACACGGAGGGCTGTTTTTTGCTTAAAGCAGTCAGTGGTGGAGGAAGTAGGTCAGTGGTGGAGGTAGACGGGACTCGGGCTGGAGTCTGCCTCTCTGTGGGGTCACTCTCAGCTCCCAGGGCTCAATGAAGAGCTGCTGGGCTGCAGACCACACCTCGGGTAGCAAGGCCATAGACTACACAGTTGCCTGGATCACCTGCCAGAGAGAGGTGTGAGTTGAATGCCTGGGACCTCGTTCTAAAATTACTGAACGTCAAAGTCAGAATTGAAGTCAGTTGGGATCTGGCTGAGAATGCATAACCTCAATCTAATCATCAGGAAACATCTGACAAACACAGAATGAGGAACTTTCATTAAGAAAAGGTGGGGGTGGTGGAAAAAAACAGTATCCCTCAAAAACATCAATGTCATTAAAGACAAAGAGGCCGGGCGTGGTGGCTAACGCTTGTAATCCCAGCACTTTGGGAGACTGAGGCGGGCAGATCACGAGGTCAGGAGATCAAGACCATCCTGGCTAACACGGTGAAACCCTGTCTCTACTAAAAATCCAAAAAAAAATTAGCTGGGTGTAGTGGCGGGCACCTGTAGTCCCAGCTACTTGGGAGGCTGAGGCAGGAGGATGGTGTGACCCCGGGAGGTGGAGCTTGCAGTGAGTCAAGATAGCGCCACTGCACTCCAGCCTGGGTGACAGAGCAAGACTACGTCTCAAAAAAAAAAAAAAAAAAAAAAAAAAAAAAAAAAAGACAAAGAAAGGCTGTGGAAATACAGTCATGCAATGCATAACAAAGTTTTGGTCAACGATGGACCACATATATGACAGTGGTTCCATAAGATCATAATGCCGGACTTTTACTGCACCTTTTCTACATTTAGATATGTTCAGATACACAAATACTTGCCACTGAGCTACAACTGCCTGCAGTTTTCAGCATAGTCACATGCTGTACAGGGTGGTAGCCTGGGGGCAATGGGCCATACCATATAGCCCAGGGGTATAGTAGGCGGTGCTATCTAGGTTTGTGTGAGTACACTCTAAAATGTTTGCACAACAATGAAATTCCCTAATGACGCATTCCTCAGATTGTATTTCCATCATTCAGCAACAAATACGAGATATTCCAAATTAAAGGAGGTTAAAGACACATGACAAGCACATGCAACATCTAACCCTTTACCAGATCCTGAACATGAGGGGTAAATTCTAAAAAGGACCTTATTAAGTCAAGTGACAACCTGGAAGTTTAGATAAAAACACTGTATTAACATAAATGTGTGCAATGGACAACTCTACCGTGGCTGTGTAAGAGTTATGTAATCTTACATCCATACACCAACAAAATACCTAGGAAAGCGTTTAGGGGTAAAGGACCCAGATGTATGTAACTTACCCTTACACAGTTCAGAAAAAACATGATGTATGTAGACAGAGAAAGAAAATGATGAAGCGGAGGGGGTCCGATGTTAACAATTCACAAAGGGTCTGCAGGTGTTCCTGTTTCTATGTACTGTTTCTATTCTTAGAGTTTTTGAAGTTTGAAATTATTTCCAAATGAAACGTAAAAAAATAGAACTCTTTATTTGAAACAAAATCCCCTGCAGAACCCCACGTGTAAAACAGGCACAAGCAGGGTTGTCTGGGGTGGAGCTGGCTTGGGGCCCAGCTTGTCTTTCGACCCCTTGGTGGCCCCTGGGGTGCCTTGTGGAATCCATCTTGAAAACCACTGCGTTCAGCTTCTGTATTTTTGGGAACGTGGCTGGGAGGCAGCTGTTCCTGCATCCTAATATCTAAACACTCATTCATAAACTTTGATCCCCACAATAGCCCAGAGAGAGGCGTTCCTAGCCCCATTTAAAGAGTGGGAAAACTGAGGCTCGGGAAGTAACTCCTTGAGCACCTAGGCTGTCCCATGTGCTGTCCCAGCTCCTGCATCATAACATGACAAGCGTTTCGCCCTCATTTTGTACACAAACAAAGGTCCAGGGAGATTAATGTTTAAGGCTGTAGCACCAAAGCTGGGGTTCAAACCCAGGACCGTGGATGAACCCCAAATCCTCTGCTCTTTGGATTTGGGGTTGACAAATCCCAAACCCATTTGAGCAGAACCTAATTCCACCCAGATGAAGATGCTGAGGCTCTGAATGGAGCAGCCCTGGCCTGCCCGGTTCTGAGATGAAATTGGGAGTCACGGTGCCCCCAGTCCAGTGCTCACCCAGTGGTGGGAGGGAAACATTCTTTCTGTTCCTTGAGAAGAAACCCACTGACGTCTGGGGGAGACCCTGGCCTGACCTTCATGTCTCAGAGTCTCCCCGACTGAGCCTGGCTTCTGGATCTGCAGAGATTCCGGCCTCCCTCCCTCTTGCCTGCGGAGGATGGAAAATGGCAGGCACCTGGTTCTGCTCCATTCAACCACACGTGACACCAGCCGTGCCCTTTCCAGCAGCTGCCTTTCTTGCTCCTCCTCCCTCCTCAGAATTAGCCATTCCTTCCTCAAGTCCCTGCTCTCTGGTAAGTTTTTAGAAAGCAAGTTCATTGTTAGCAAATATCACGGTGTTTGATTCTCACCACAAGGACGATAACTATGTGAGGTGATGCCTATGTTAATTAGATAGATTTAGTCATTCCACAATGTATTGAAAGCATCATGTTGTACACAGTAAATACATACAATTTTATCTGTCAATTTAAAAAAGGCTGGATGTGGTGGCTCACACCTGTAATCTCAGCACTTTGGGAGGCCGAGGCAGGCAAATTGCTTGAGCTCAGGAGTTTGAGACCAGCCTGGGCAACATGGTGAAACCCCGTCTCTACAAAAAATACAAAAATTAGCTGGGTGTGGTGGCACATGCCTGTAGTCCCAGCTTACTCAGGAGGCTGAGGTGGGAGGATTGCCTGAGCCGGGGGGGTGGTGCCACTGTACTTAAGCCTGAGCAACAGAAAGAGACCCTGTTTAAAAAAAAGAATCATGGTGTTTGAATGTTGCTGCTCAGTCATGGGGTTTTAAACAGAATTCCAGGAAGCTAGGGGTTTCTGGATAAACTGGGACTCATCGAGAATGGAATTGCCCCTTCCAGCCCAAAGCTGTCGCCCTGATCATGTCTCAGGGTCTATAAAACCCTTGGCTCTGACTTTACCACCAAGCCCAGCAAATCCAGGGGCAACGATTTCCCTAATTAGAAATTCAGCACTGAAACCAATCAATAGCTATTGTGACTAAGTGCCAACTGCTGGGCAACATGCAAACTTCAGACTCCTCTAAGCCTCAAGACAGGCCTGCAAGGTGGTTGTGGCTGTGCCTGTTGAACATAAGAGGAAACTGTGACCTAAGTCATTTTAACACAGCCACAAGCTGAGAAGCAGCAGAGCCAGCAAGGAAGCCTGGACCTTGCTCTTCCATGATCCCCGCAGGGTCCCAGGGCCAGCCTGCCTGCTCTCCCCGAGGTTGTTCCCAGCAAAGGGTCCCCCGGGGCTCTGTCTCCTTTCTGCCTTGATCCAGTCTGACTGCTGCTTCCCTGCATCCCGTGTAGGACGCCTCTGAGCTTGCCTCCCTCTCCAACCCCTCCTGCTGCAGAGAGAGCCAGGACTGCCTCTCACCGAGAAGGCTTGAGAAGGCCCCACTCATTCTCGGACACCCTTTGCCAGGCCACGAGGGGGTCTTAACCCTCGGTCTCATGTTGCCTGGCAGGGCATACTTGATTCTTTCCCTGAGTCCCAGCCCTCTGGGGCTGACCAGGTCAAACTCGCCGAGAGCTCTGGGCTTTCCAGGCTGCCCACTGTCCCCCACCTACTTATTTGGGGATTTTCCTGGAGCTTACTCAGTTGCGGAGTTTACATCCTGGGCTTGTTCTCTGGGCCCCAGGCTGCACAAGACACCTGACCTCCCTCCGAGGCTAATGTCCACTCTATGAAAACAAACCCTTCACTACATCCTGCTTCTACTACAACCCTCTCTCTTCCCATCACATCTCCAATATCAGGATAAAGTCTTTTGTTTTTTTTTTTTTTGAGACGAAGTCTCGCTCTGCCGCCCAGGCTGGAGTGCTGTGGCCAGATCTCAGTTCACTGCAAGCTCCGCCTCCCGGGTTCATGCCATTCTCCTGCCTCAGCCTCCCGAGTAGCTGGGACTACAGGCGCCCGCCACCTCGCCCGGCTAATTTTTTTGTATTTTTTAGTAGAGACGGGGTTTCACCGTGTTAGCCAGGATGGTCTCGATCTCCTGACCTCGTGATCTGCCCATCTCGGCCTCCCAAAGTGCTGGGATTACAGGCTTGAGCCACCGCGCCCGGCCCAGGATAAAGTCTTAATACAGAGTTCACCCTGGCATGGTGTCTGCTTTTGGGGAACACGATTCTATTTGTGTGTGTGTGTGTGTGTGTGTGTGTGTGTGTGTGTGTGTGTGTGTGTGTGAGAGAGAGACGGAGTCTCGCTCTGTCACCCAGGCTGGAATACTGTGGCACGATCTCAGCTCACTGCAACCTCTGCCTCCCTGGTTCAAGTGTTTCTACTGCCTCAGCCTTCTAAGTAGCTGGGATTACAGGCATGTGCCAACACACCCGGCTAATTTTTGTATTTTTAGTAGAGGCGGGGTTTCACCATGTTGGCCAGGCTGGTCTTGAACTCCTGACCTCGTGATCCCCCCACCTCAGCCTCCCAAAGTGCTGGGATTACAGGCATAAGCCACTGCACCTGGTCTGGGGAGCACAATTCTAACACATGGTCGCAAGACACAAATCAGTTTACCACAAAAATGTGACTAACCCAGAATTGTGGCCTGTACAGATCTGAGAGGAAAGGTTTCTAGGGTGAGGGGATCTGGCACCACACCCCAATCACACCCCCACAACTGCTTCCTGTTGGTCTGTGGCCAAACTGGCCTGCCCTTCTCCAGGGGAGATGAAGAGAATCCCTCTCTTAACACAGCCACATTTGTTGAGCCTGCCAGGTGCTGTGCGTGGAGGCCACCATTTTACATACATTGTTTCTAATACTCACAAGTGACTGAGTATGGCTTCCGAACCATTAGGGGTCTTAGGGTCTTTTATTCTCTCTGTAAAGCAGCTTCCTCAGGTGAGGAAATCGGGCTCTAAAGAGTTAAGTAAATCATTCAAGGTTAAATAGGTAGTAAGTGACAGACCAGGAATTCGAACCCACGTCTGTGAGTCTACAGAGGTGGCTATCCATCCACTCTATTGCTATGGCAGCCGTATCCAGGTACACAGTTTGCTCACTGCACAAGGGTACCAGCTGAAGGGATGAATCCTGCCAGCTTTCTCTTCATTGAGCTGTGCCCCATCGTGCAGTGATGCCTGTTCTCGTCTGCCTGGAGGACTGCAGTCAAATGATTACAAATAGTCCCACTGATTCCTCTCCCACATCCACACCGTTTACAATATGTCTTTGTACTCTTTCCATCAAGAGGGGAAACGTTCCTCACTCCTTGAGTCTGGGATGGTCTCTTGTGCCTGAACAAGTCAATGAAAGGTGTCAGAGCAACATCATGCCAGTTCAGGGCCAGGCCTCAATGGGCCTTGCAGGCTTTGCTTGTTCTCTGGGGCCCCAGCTACTGCCATGGGTACATGCCTGTGCTAACATGCTGTAGGATGAGAAACTCGTGGCTCAGTCATCCCCATTCCAGACCAGCCAACAGCTCATCAACCACTCAGCACGTGAGCAAGGCCATCCCAGACCAGCCAACAGCTCATCAACCACTCAGCACATGAACAAGGCCATCCCAGACCAGCCAACAGCCAACCAACCACCCGGCATGTGGGCAAGTCCATCCCAGACCAGCCAACAGCCAACGAATTACCCAGCATATGGGCAAGGCCATCCCAGAGCAGCCAACAGCCAACCAACCACCCAGCATGTGGGCAAGTCCATCCCAGACCAGCCAACAGCCAACAAACTACCCAGCATATGGGCAAGGCCATCCCAGAGCAGCCAATAGCCAACCAACCAGCCAGCATGTGGGCAAGTCCATCCCAGACCAGCCAACAGCCAACGAACTACCCAGCATATGGCAAGGCCATCCCAGAGCAGCCAACAGCCAACCACCCACCCAGCATGTAGGCAGGGCCATCCCAGACTATCTGGCCTCCAACTGACCCACCTCTGACCACAGATCCATGAATAAGCCCACCCAAGCTCAGGCTCACCTGACCCAGATCAGAGAGTTGTCCATGCCCCATGGACTTAGGTGTCAAATCAATGCTAATTGCTTAAGGCACCTGTTAGGGGTTGACTTGTGTCCCCTCAAAATTTGTATGTTGAAGTCTTAACCCTCAGCACCTAGGACTCTGACCTTATTTGGAAACAGGGTTGTCGTAGCTGTAATTAGCTGAGATGAAGTCATACTGGAGTAGGGTGGGCCCCTAATCCAGTCTGACTGGCATTCTTACAAAAAGAGGAAATTGGGACACAGACATGCACACAGGAAGCACGCCATGTGAAGATCAGAGTTCTGTGGCCACAAGCCAAGGAACTACCAGAAGCTCGGAAGGAAAATAACCTTCCCTGGTGTCTTTAGTGGGAGTGCAGCCATGCCCACACCTTGATCTTGAACCTTCCAGCCTCCAAAACTGTGAGACAATAGATTTCTGCTGGCTAAGCCACTCAGCTTGTGGTATTGTTTCTGCAGCCCTAGCAAACTAACACAGTGCTTTTCCTAATTCACACAAAGTTAACTGTGGGCTGGCTTCCTCGCTTGCCTCCAAGGCAGCAGCCAATCATGGCTCTCCTCCCAGGCCCCAGGTGACTCCAAGAGGGCACAGGAGTTACACCCCACCCACACCCAGTTCCTCCCCAGGGGGGCTCTGAATCTGGAAAGTCTGGGGCCTTCCAAGGGCTCTGGAGTCCTTGTCAGAGTGGGGTCATGGACCCATACAAAGAGAGCTCCTCGCCTAGACCCCTCCCGGCTGCCCGCTGCTGACCTGGGTTGCCGAGGGCCATGGAGTCGTAGATGAGTTTGCAGGTCTTGAGCAGGATGGAGATCTTCTTCTCGGGTGAGTAGGCCTTGTGCATGCCGGCGAACTTCTGCAGGATCTTCTCCATCATGGGCACCTCCGGCACGCTGGTGGTCACGCCTAGGTCGGTGGTGGTGGTGGCCAGGATCACTAGCTGGTTCTCCTTGAGCTGCTGCAGCGAACCGTCCTTGCTGTGGATCTCATGCAGGCATGAGTTGATGGCTTCCTTCAGGGGCTTCAGGACACATTTGTACAAGGCGGACTCTACAATTGCTTCTGCAGGTAAACAAGAGAGCGAGGGTGAGGAAACCAGAAGCTGGGATCCTGCCACCTGGTTCTGTTGCCCAACAGCACAGCCATCCCCATCCCCTGGCCCCTGGAAGGACATTCACAGCTCCAGCACCTGCAAGGACACTCACAGCCCCAGCAGTTATACCCTGCAGTTCTGGCACATGAGAGAGCACAGTTTATTCAACAGAAAGCCACACTGGAAAGGCACTGGCACAGGAGCCAGTCATTGCATCCTGATGCTTTTCACAGGGCCTGGCAGAGAGCAAACTTTCACAGGGCTATGAGTACGTAACTTCAGAGGGCGATACTCACACTGGAGTTGTACAGTGTACAATAATTCCACCAGTAAATGATTGGTGGAATTATTCTTGATATCTCCCTTCCAATTCCCACACCCACTTGACTCTAGTCTCAAAAATACAGTATATCCAGAACCTTACTTTTTTATCACTTCCATGGCTACTACCTTGACCTGGGTTGGTCAGGCTACCACCATCATCTCTTGCTGGGGTTATGTCAGTCAGCTTTTGCCCTGGCCCTTATAGTCTCTTGTCAACACAGCAGCTGGTGCTATCCTGTTACGACATCTTTGATCATAACAGTCTTCTGTTTGGAAACCTCCAATGGCTCCCATCTCCCATGCAATCAAATCAAAGCCAGAGCCTCCTCATGGCCTATGAGGCCCTGCTGTGATCGGGCCCTGTAACGTCTCATTCACTGCTTTGCTTGCTTCCCATGCTCAGGCTGCTCTACCAACTGCCAGGCCTGCTCCTGCCCCAGGGCCTTTGTTCCTGCAGTTCCCTTTGTGTGGCGCAGTCGCCTCGCAGTCATCCACATGACCGGTTCCTTCACTGCTCGAATGCCGTCCTATCAGAGAGGCATTCCCAATCAGCTCTTAGAGCAGGAGTTGGTGCCCTGATCTTGTAGCTGCTCTGAGGCATATGTGCTCTGATCCCCACTCTGAGGACAGACCAACTTAGGCTCTCATCGGGTGGGTTGGGGGTTGAACAAGGACTTGAACTCATGTCTACTTGACACCAAGGGGATGCCCAGCTTTGGGTGACTGTAGGAACATATTCTTAGGAAGTTGTTTTGGCCCTCCTCTGTCTCCAGGGGATGGGTCTTGGTTACAGGCTCAGTAAGGGGAGGTCCCAAGCCCTGTTCTTGTAGGGAGACACCTGTGCTGCCCTAGCCCTGAGAGAGGAGGGAGGGACTCATGCTCCCATGGGGCTGGGTCTCAATAGAGGCCCGGATAGCCCTTCCCTGCCACGCAGGCCTGGGGGCTGGCCCATGGCCATCCTGGGTCCCTTGCTGCTGCCTTCCTCTTCCCCTTCAGCAGAACACAGGGCTGCCCTCAACTCCCTCACCCGGTTCCTGACCCTTCTTCCACGCCCACCTCCCCACCTCATTGGAGCCTCCACAGGTAGAGATTGGTGCAGATGGGAGTTGACCTGGGACCAGGGACTTGCACTTCCCCACTGTCCTGGGCTTCTGCATGACCTCGGCCATGTCCCTTCCCCTCCCACGGCCTGCTTCCTGAACTGCAAAATGAGAGGGCTGTGCCCACGCCCTCCCAGCCCCTTCACATCTGCAGGATCTCTTCCTGGCACCTCCTCTCCAGACTCGGGCCCTCAGCAGCCTCACATTAGGACTGTTTTGTATCCAATTGTTTCTTGTGACTTGTCTCCCTAATAAAACCAGAAGCACCCTAAGCATGGAGTTCTGTTGGCCTTTTTTTTTTTTCTTTTTTTTGAGACAGAGTCTCGTTCTGTTGTCTAGGCTAGAGTGTAGTGGTATGATCTTGGCTCACTGCAACCTCCACCTCCCAGGTTTCGAGCAATTCTCCTGCCTCAGTCTCCTGAGTAGCTGGGATTACAGGTGCCCACCACCACGCCTGGCTAATTTTTATATTTTTTGTAGAGATGGAGTTTCACCATGTTGGCCAGGCTGGTCTTGAACTCCTTACCTCAGGTGATCTGCCCTCCTTGGCCTCCCAAAGTGCTGGGATTACAGGTGTGAGCCACCATGCCCTGCCCTATCTGGCCTTTTTATGTGGTTTAAGTTCCTTCACCATCTGACTGGCCACACACATGGGCAGAGCTCGGAAGGAAGAGGTGGAGGCAGAGGACTCAGCTCATGGAAAGGGCTGGGCTGCCTGGGTCTGAAGCCCAGCTCTACTACCAGCTCTGTCCTCATGGCCAGGTCACTGGACCTCTCTGAGCTGTGGCTTCTTGGGCATGACAATGACCAAACCCATCTGGTCTGGTTTGCAGTCATGAAGCTGACATGTGCAGTGTCTGGAATGGCACCGTTGCTGTGGATGCTGACACTGTTCCCACCCGCTGGAGGGCCCTTCTCTCCGTCTCTGTAGCTCCAGCCCTCCTGTCCTTGGTGGCTCAGCTCAGCTGCCACCTCTCACTGCCTGGAAACCTCTCTGCCCCACACATTAGTGCCCACGGCAGGCTCTGGTGACACTCTGCCATATCACTTGCCAGGACAGACTCCAAGTCTAGCACCTCTTGGCATCTTGGTGCCCAAGGCAGATCTGCCCTTAACAGGACCCATGGTGTGTCTGCATCCTGCCAGCCAGCTGCCCTGAGGCTGGAGTCATTCCTGCTGTTTCCAGCAGAGGTCCAGCCTGTGCTCCACCTCCTTTGCTCTGCTGAAGGCCACCAGGTACTGGCCTTGCATGGCCGCAGTCTCCTGAGCTGTCCCCCTGTTTTGTCCCCTCTGCTCTGCCCTCCACACACACCCTTCAGGGGCTCCATCACCTCTGGGCCAAATCCTCAGGCTGACTTTCACTGCCTGTGTGAATGGCCCGTGATCCTCCAGCCTCATTCCCCACCTCTCGGCCTTCGTCCACGCTGTCATCCCTTTCCAGAAGAAAGTCCATCCACCACCCTTTCCACACCTTAGCATTCCTGACCCTTTGGGCCTCAGCTCTTACACTCCCCCAACTCTGGAAGGCAGGGCTGACCACAGCTTCCTCTGGGCCACTGGAGTTTTCCATGTCCTTCCATGTCCTTCCATGCCCTTCTATGCCCTCCTGGTCTGCACGGTGCTTGTGGCTCAGTCTCAGACCCAGATGATCTCATCCAGTCTCATGGCTCCTTTTGTGCTGACAGTTCCCAGACATCTCTCTTTAGCCCCAGAACTGCAGACTCAGCCCTCAATGGCCCGCTTGACCTCCCCACCTGGTGTCTAATAAGCATCTCCAGTGTCACATGTCCCAAACTGAACTCCTCGACTCCTCCCCAGTGCCTGCCCCAGGATGGACGCTGTGGCCTCCCAGGGACAAAATGCTTGCCCACATGTCCACATCCTACTTCCCCTCTCCCACTCCCACATCCAGCTTCCAGCCAGTCCTGTGGCTCCAGCTTCACAACAGACCCAGAGTCCAACCATGTCTCCCCCTCTGTGCTGCCTCCGTCCTGGTCCCAGCCACCTTCACTGCTCACCTCGGCTGTGACAGTAGCCTCACACTGAGTCTGAGTCTCCCTGCTCCCACTTGGCGTGACGGCCAGAGTGATGTGGTTCACGTGAGTGAGGTCACTCACCTTTGGATGTGAGGTCCATAGAGAGGCTCACAAGACCCTTGGGGTCCTGCCCCACAACAGCCTCCTGACCTCGCTTCCATCCACATGTGCTCACTTATGTGTCTCCTTACACTTTATACTTTATTCCTCTCTCTGTCTTTCTCTCTCTCTCTTTCTTCTTGAGACAGAGTCTCCCTCTGTTGCCCAGGCTGGAGTGCAGTGGCACGATCTTGGCTCATTGCAATCTCTGCCTCTTGGGTTCAAGCAATTCTCGTGCCTCAGCCACCTGAGTCACTGGAACTATAGGCACATGCCACCATGCCCAGCTAATTTTTCTATTTTTTTAACTTTGATTTTTTTGAGACAAAGTCTCGCTCTGTCGCCCAGGCTGGAGTGCAGTGGCACAATCTGGGCTCACTGCAACCTCTGCCTCCCAGGTTCAAGTGATTCTCCTGCCTCAGTCTCCTGAGTAGCTGGGATTACAGGTGCATGCCACCACACCGGGCTACTTTTTGTATTTTTAGTAGAGATGGGGTTTCACCATGTTGGCCAGGCTGGCCTCAAACTCCTGACCTTAGGTGATCCACCCGCCTTGGCCTCCCAGCGTGCTTGGATTATAGGCGTCAGCCACCACACCCGGCCCTACTCATCCTTCTTGCCTGTCACCCCTGCTAGACTGTAAGCTCCCCACAGGCAGAAACTGTTTGAGTGCTTTGTTCACCTCTGTCTCTATATCTGAGCCAGCACCTGATGTGGAGTCGGGTGCCCAATAACTCTTTGTCGACTGTCTGCTTACAGGGCCCTGTGTAGACACACACACAGCACTGGCCTCAGATCTCAATCCTATCACCCCTCACCGCACCTGAAATGCCATCATGAATCTTGTGGCCTTGAAAACCTATTCATTTTCAGGAGTCCGCTAGCAAAATCCAGTAGCCCTGGGAAAGGAACATCTAAAGCTCCTTTTCTAAGAAACATTCACTATGAATCTACTGTGTTCAGAGGCTCATGTGTCCCTTACCGTACCCAGCACTAACTCTTTCATTATTGGGTGGGGAAAGAGAGGCTTAGAGATACCAGCGGACGGTTGGGGCAGTAACTACCAACTAGCTCAGAAGCAGCTCAGTGTTTAGCAACCACTTTGGCCACAGCAGTGTGAACTGACAGAATGTATTTTTTTCTTTTCTTTCTTTTTTTTTTTAGACAGAGTTTTGCTCTTGTTGCCCAGGCTGGAGTGCAATGGCGCAAACTCAGCTCACTGCAACCTCTGCCTTCCAGATTCAAGCAATTCTCCTGCCTCAGCCTCCCAAGTAGCTGGGATTACAGGCATGTGCCACCACACCTAGCTAATTTTTGTATTTTTAGTAGAGATGGGGTTTCACCACGTTGGCCAAGCTGGTCTTGAACTCCCGACCTCAAGTGATCTACCCGCCTCAGCCTCCCAAAGTGCTGAGATTACAGGCGTGAGCCACCATGCCCAGCTGTTATTTTCTTTCTGAGATAGGGTATCACTCTGTCACCCAGACTGGAGTACAGCGGCGGGATGTTGGTTCTTTGCAGCCTTGGCATTCAGGGTTCAAGCAATCCTCCTGCCTCATGGGACTACAGGAGCACGCCTCCATGCCTGGCTAATTTTTGTATTTTTTGTAGAGACGGGGTTTTGCCATGTTGCCCAGGCTGGTCTCAAACTCCTGGGCTCAAGCAATCCTCCTGCCTTGGCCTCCCAGAGTGCTGGGATTATAGGCTTGAGCCAGTGCGCCAGGCCTTAATATTTTTAATATATATAGGTGTGTGGTTGTTCACAGCTACTTCTCACCATGAACCACAATCGGAAAAAGCTTTGATAATTACTGGATTCAAGGTTGGTGAGGGTAGGGAAGGCTGGGGGCTACTTTAGAAGGGGTGGTCAGAGGAGTGAGCTGTTTTGTGTTGGTTCCCTGAAAGCAGAGCCTGAAAGAGGGATCTGGGTGCATGTGATTTCACTGAGGAGACTCAGAAGACAGGGAGTGAGAGCAGTGGGAGGAGGCAGAGCAAGCTTGAGCAAGGATGAACTCTCAGCCTCAGCCAGATCTCGCCGGGCCCTGGAGCATAAACTGCATCACACAGTGGTCCTGCTTGAGGCCAAGGGGCCAGTCTTCATCTCCCCCATGGCAGGGAGTAATTGGCAGTGGGCCACTGATGATGGAAGAGAGGGTGCAGATAATATAGATCCTATATGGTCAAGGTTAATTCTCTAGGAAAGAGGGGAGCCGGGCACCATTAGCAGCCGACCTTGCAGCAGCTGGAGAAAGTTGCTGGTGCCCAGGAAGAGATGGGGGGTGGGCACCAACAGCGTCCACTGCATAGGCCTCTTTTGTCCTAAGGGGTTCCTGAGTCTGTGAGCCCCACCGCCCTCTCCTCCCTGCCACCTCCTCCCGGGGCACTGACCGAGCTCCTCCTCAGAGTGCAGGGTGGGGTCCACCAGGGCCTTGAGCTCGGTGCTCTGCAGCAGGTAGCTCTTGAGCTGGGTCATCATGGTGCGAATCTCCTGCAGCATCTCTGTGCTGGAGGTCTGGCGCGCCATCATCTCCAGGCTGTACACCTTATAGTCCTGCACCAGACTGCCAAAGTACGAGGCCTTGTCCTGCGCCAGCTCCACCACCTTCTTGTACAGCTTGCGGTTGTTGGAGAGGAAAGCGTGGAACATGCTGCTGAAACTGGCAAAGCTCAGCCGGTGCCGGGCCTTGCCCAGGATCATGGAGGGCTTCTTCTTCACGCTGGGGCTGCTGAACTGCTCCAGCTCCTCCTCCGTGCTGCTAGTGGAGTAGGAGTCCTGGTCGGTGGCCATGACAGACACCCCCAAGCTATCTGAGAGGGAGGCCAGGGAGCCCTTGAACTCTGGAGAGCTCTGGGAATGGGCAATGGCCTGGGCCTGAGGGTGCTGAGTCCCAGCCTGAGAAGCAGGGCTTTGGCCCTCTCTGGGTGGACCCGGCGTGGGTGTCTCCAAGGCCATCGCCTGTGTGCAGAGCTCAGCGTTCTCTAAGGGAGCTGGGAGGGTCGAGGCCAGTTGTCGAGAGATCCGTTTCTTCCTGGGGGGTGGGACTGGGGGTTGTTTGGCCTTCCTGGGCAGCTCCGGCATGCTGTCAGGATCGCTGGCTTTCGCCTCTGTGTTCTGGCCTTGCTCCGTGCTCCCCCAGGGCGTGTCCTCAGGACTGTCTGAGGTCCCTTGGGGAGGCAGGATGAGCTGGTCCCCCTCTGCTGCCATCCCCGGACTTTGGTCTTCTAAGGACACCCTCTCAGAAACGCGGCGTCTGGGAGGGGCAGTGGGAAGGTTCTTCTTCGCAGGCAGTGGCGGGGGGGAGGCCTGCTGCAAGGGACTGGAGGCTGCCCCTGGTTTCATCGCTTCCTCCCTGAGGGGGCCCAGGCCTGCAGTGGGGCATGGGAGTCTCTCACAGGCCGTTATGGGCGGCTGGCTCGGATGGTCTGGGGGACCTGGGGCATGGGGTGTGACGTGGGGGGCAGGCACTGGGGGAGAGGTGGGCAAAGGACAGGCAGGGGCAGGTGCAGAAGCAGGGAGCAGAGGGGGCTGGGCTGGGCTGGAGGGCTGCAGGGGCAGCACTGGGGGAGGAGGTGGTGGGCGGCGTGGGGCCCACCTGGAGGTGGGTGAGGTAGTATCAGACGTGGGTGGCAAGGGGTGTGCAGGGCAGCTTCCAAGAGGTGGCTGGTTGCTGGGCAGGGCGCTGCTGCAGTCCTCGATGAAAATAGGATTCACAAACCACAGGCGGTCATTTCCTACCGACATCTCGATTTCACAGGCACAGTTTGCGTCATGGGCTGTGGGCCTGAGGCTGGAGATTTGCGGGGATCCGGGGGCCCGGTCTCTTGGAGGCTCTGCTGGCTTCCCTCTTTCTTGTGGAGGATTCAGCGAGGAGTCCCAGAAACCTGTGGAAGCAAGAGAGGGGCAGGTGGTCAGTCTGTGCCAGGCACTAGGTGTTGCTGTGCTGGGCAGGGTCTGTGGGCGGGGTCCGCGGTGGGGTGGGGCAGGGCCGTGGGAGGGCTGTTCAAGGCATTCGCTTCACTACTCCGGGGTTGTTTTCCCCTCTCGGACGCTTTTAAACCTCTCCCACCACTTCCTGCCTCGAGAGGGGAAGCCCCACTCGGTCCTCCCCAGCAGTGTGGGGTGGGGCCAGGGACAATGTGACAGGTTCAGCTTCAGTTCTCTTCCTTGGTGTGACAGCCCACCTCGGTGGGCATTGATGACACAGGGTGTGGGGTGACAACACTGTGCTCTGGAGCCATGGGGAAGGCATGGTGAGGGCACAAGGGATGGAAGGCCTGGACCTCCTGTAGCCAACCGGCTGGGTGCTCTGGGGCAGGTGGTTTGACCTTCCTGGGCCTCAGTCTAGTCATCCCTAAAATGGGGTCACAATGGTGCACACATCATAGGTGTGCGAGGAGTAAGGAATACTGGGTCTGTTTTGGCCCCCATGGTTATTTTTTTATTTTTATTTTTTGAGACAGAGTCTCGCCCTCTCGCCCAGGCTGGAGTGCAGTGGCACGATCTTGGCTCACTGCCAGCTCCGTCTCCCAGGTTCACACCATTCTCCTGCCTCAGCCTCCCAAGTAGCTGGGACTACAGATGCCTGCCACCACGCCCGGCTAATTTTTTGTATTTTTAGTAGAGACGGGGTTTCACCTTGTCAGCCAGGATGGTCTCAATCTCCTGACCTGGTGATCTGCCCACCTCGGCCTCCCAAAGTGCTGGGATTACAGGCGTGAGCCACCAGGCCCGGCCTCCATGGTAATTATATGCGAGAAGGACACATCTATGGATTGTGGCCAGCGAGATCAGACCCGGCTGTCCAAGCGGGAGCAGCCACTCACCACAAAGTGATTCTGACTCAGGTCAATCTTGAGCTTAAAATAAGAAGCTGGTCCTCTGCCATAGTCAGGGGAAGCCAAGGCTCTTGCAGCGTGGAGCTGAGTTCCAGCGCATGCCTCTCTACTGACCCAGTCCCCAGGGGCTCAGCCATGGCTGTGGCTACCGAAGCAGGCTAGGGACAGGCATTCTTGATCTGTGTGGTCTACACTGTGGCAAGCATCTGACAGAGGCTCAGGACCCTCCAAAGAGCGCACAGGGATGCTACATCCTGAGAACAATTGCAGTCGGCGCACAGGCCACCCTGTGCTCACTCAAGCTTCCTCCTGGAGAGGAACATGGGTCCCAGGTCTTGTTCAGCCTGCTAGGTTTGGAGCTGGATAAAGGATTACCCAGGCAGCTGCTGAGTTCCTTGTGAATTGGTGCGGCCAGCCTTTCATCCAGGGCTCTTTACTCCTGGGAGGAATCCACTCTTAAGAAAACTATGGAAAATAACATCAAGGATAATCACAAGAGCAAACATTCATGGCGTTCTTGCCATGCATGAGCCCACGGGCTACTTGCTTTACCTGGGTTATCTTGCCGACCCCTGATCATAGGCCTTGCCCCCAGTTCACAGATGAGGGTAGGAGGCTCAGAAACATGAAAGCACTCTCTCTGGGTCACCGGGCTGGGGCGTGAGGCACTGGGATTTGACCACGTCGGGCTGGTTCTACAGCCTGTGTGTTTAGCCTCTGTGTTAGGCAGTCTTCCTTCATAGGAACTTGCGACACTTCCCAGATCGGTTGCTCTCCCGGCATCGGTGAGTAGCAGGGTGGCTTGCAGCCCAGAACTCAGGATGTGGCAACAGCACAACAGTCTCTTGATGTTGAAAGGAGACCTCACAAGATGGCCTGGAGCAGCCAACCGTGTGCTCGCTCTAAGAGGGGGGCACTATCAGGGATGTAGGCATTTGCCATCTTGCTGGCTGGAGTCACCAATGCAATCAGGGTAAGCAGGTGCCTTCCCAGGACAAAGGGACTGAAGAAACAGACCAGAAGTGAGCTGTGTGCATCCCTCTGAGGTGCACCCCCCAGCCCTGTCCTGGGCAGATACCCTGTGTCTGGCTGCCTGAATATCACAGCCAGTGGAGAGAGGCCAGCTGTCACCACACTAGCAAGCATGGCAATCTTTTCTGTGACTCTTTCCAATGTGCAAAGCTCTGTGCCCATCACAGTCACCGAGGACATGGTGTCCAGAGCGGCCTCTCCCAGGGCCTGGGTGAGCTGCTCTTTGTGACTGCCGGGGCCCCTTGCTTTCTTGGGCAGCTCATGGCTCCTCCTTGTATGCCTCACTCTCCCAGGCACCTTGCCTCGAGTCCATACATGTCCTGGCCCCTGGAGCGAGTGTTTGAAGCACTGTGCCCATGTCTACACAGGCCCAACAAAGTTGCCTCCTTGGGAGTCTTCCTAGCAAGGAGAAGCAGGCAGCCAGGCTGACCTCACGGTAACTGGGCAGCAGACCCACATGTGAGCTGAGACCCCCGGTGCCCACCTCCAGACTCTTCCTGTGGGCGAAGATGGCGTCATGAGGGTAGATAACATACAGAACTGCCCACTGATGCTGGGCCACCCCATCACTGCTCACCCAGATCATGGCTGTAGCCGCCCCCTCTGCTTCATTCTCCTCCTGTGGTCCTAGGCTGGGCATACAGCAGGCCCTTGGAGCCTCTTTGTTGAGAATCACGTCCAACCCTTTAGCCTGGCATTTGAGGCTGCAGAACCTGGCCCCTGAACATCCTCTCTGGCATCATCTCCCGAGTCTTGACTCCACTCTATCTGCCGTTCACTTCTTCCTCAACGTGCCACGCGCTGCCCCACCAGCAGGCCTTGGCTAATGCTATTCCCTCTGCGTGGAATTCTTTTCCCACCCTCTCCAGCTGGCAAACGCTGACTTGTCCTTCAAGGCTCAGGTCAAATGCGACCTGTCTGGTAGCGCCTCCCCGATGCGCTCAGGCCTTGCCCACCCCGCCTGTGTTCCTGCAGTGACCCTCACTGGGACTGTAATTCTGTGTTTTTGCCGGACTTTCCCACCAGACTCAGAGCTTCCAGAAGGCAGTCAAATGCTTCAGCTATCTGAGTATTCCCAGCACCTGAGATAGTGCTTGGCCCAGAGTGGGGGCCCAGTGTCCGCCCCTTGGCACCCATGAGTGGATTAGCTTAGCCGGAGCGGAGAGTCAGGCCTCTGAGGAAGGGGACACAGGCAAGGTTAGCTTCAATGGCAAGATGGGGACAACCTGAACCACGGGAGGATGTGTAAAGACAAGACAGTGAGAGGAGGAGGGCAGGAAGGAGGGCAGAGGAGCCCCATAAGCGGATGGGCCACCAGCCGGGCAGCCTCCCACGGGACAGGATGGGTCCATTAGGCACAGAACACAAGAGTACATTTCCCATTGCTCAGGTGTGGATTTTGGCAGGAACAGAGCAGATATGGATTCAGGCAAATAGGCTTCTCGGCCTGGGTACCTGGAGTGGGGGAAGCCAGGAGCTAAAGGGCTGCATCCTAGGGTCTTGGGGCCTCTTAGGGAACCACAGTGGCATGACAGGGCTTTATGGTCCAAAAAAAAAAAAAAAAAAAAAAAAAAAAAAAAAAAAAAAAAAAAAAAAGGAAGTGGGTAACTTTCTCTGCAGCCTGCAGAACACCAAGGCCAGGGGAGAAACGGAACCCTATGTCATGCAATCCTAGTGGTCTGGTCGGCAAAGCTGTGGGGTCCAATCCCCAGGGGCGCCATACCAAGCCTTGGCTCTGCTGCGGCAGTTCCCCTAAAGAAGGGCCCATCCTTGTCCTGGCCTCAGACTGAGGCCATGATTTTGCTGGCCCCGAGGCCTGTTGAGCGTTGGCTGGGGACACCTCTTGCCAGATGCCCACTCTTTCTATCCTCAGAGAACCTGGGCCACGTCACAGGCTGGGCTGCAGGTCCTGAGGGCAACTTCAGACTCTACCCTGGGGAGCTTGGGGCTAGCGGCAGGACAGGAAGGGGAGGAGTAAAGGCAGCAAAGTGCCACAGAAACACTAAAAAATCCAATGAGGTCAGTGAATAAATATTCATGTGGCATCCCAAAGACAGAGGCTGTTGTACATACAAAGTCAAGTTTTCAATGAATTATTAATAACTAGGAAAATGCTCATCATCTGATGTAAAGGAAGAAGCAAGTTACAAGCAAACTTGGAAGAGCCACAGATCAGACGCCTTTTCCTAAACATATTTTTAAAGTATTAAACACATACACACTGCAACATGTTTGAAAACCACTGCGAGTAATCCCTATTCTCTAAATTCCTTTGACACTTGTAATCAACGGCTGAATATAGCTGAGTGCTGAATTGTTCCTCCTGATGTTAGTTTTCTGGGCTCGACTAACTGGTAAGCTTTTAAAGTCCAAGATTACACCTTATATAGCCTGCACTTTCGAACGCTGGCTTTTCCAAGTCTGAATTTGGACTTTCTTATGTCGGCTCACGAAGGCACACTGTGAGCCATCACATGGCACTCGGCCTGCAAATCAATAGCTGAGTTTCAGCAACATCATCCCTATCTCAACAGCAGGCCTGGTGCAACTCTTTGGTTATTTGTTGCATTCTTGTCATAGGAAAATGAGTGGCATGCCAAAAAATAAAACTGATGACACTAATGACAAGAAACACATATGCCTCATGAACTTCCTAGAACAACAAGATCGTACAGCTGACTGGAAACCCAGGAAATCTTTAGCCTTAACTAGATAATCCTTGGCTCTGGGCTCTAGGGAAAAAAGTAGAAGTCACAAATATATTCACACAAAATCAGAAGGCAAGAAACCAAAACTGTATTTTCAGTTGCGTCTAGGTGTATCAAGGAAAAGAAACTGGAAGGAAACACACCCTGAACTTGCAAGAGCGGTGAGTTTATGCGTGGTTTTCATCCTCAGCCTGTTCTGGTCTTGTCAGTTAAAAACAAACACACATGGCTGGGCGCTGTGGCTCATGCCTGTAATCCCAGCACTTTGGGAAGCCGAGGCGGGCCAGATCATCTGAGGTCAGGAGTTTGAGACCAGCCTGGACAACATGGTGAAACCCCATCTCTACTAAAAATACAAAAATTAGCCAGGCGTGGTGACCAGTGCCTATAATCCCAGCTACTTGGGAGGCTGAGGCAGGAGAATCGCTTAAAACCGTGAGGCGGAGGTAGCAGTGAGCTGAGATCATGCCACTGCACTCCAGCCTGGGCAAAAAGAGTGAGACTCCATCTCAAACAACAAACAAACAGACACAACATGCTTGACTTTTATTATAAGACAAAAAGGTGTCATAAGATAAAGCAGCACATGGCGGGCATGTGGAGGGCATGGTGCAGAGGGTGGGGCCCACTACCCTGCCTATTCCAATGCCAAATCCAGGCTTCCTTGGCAAAAGGGTGCCATGCTGTTTTCCACTGGAGGCACAGCAAGTAGAGGAAAGGGTTGAGGGGTGGGAAGTGGTGAGCAAGGCTGGCTGAGAATCAGGGCACAGTGCAGGCAGAGCACGGAGTTCAAACTGAGCAAGCCCTGAGTGTGAATTCAGCTTTTATTTACATTCCAAAATGAGGAAAGCCCTTTAGTTGATCTCTCTTTCTCTCTCTGGATAACAGCTTTATTGAGACATCACTCACATACCACACAGTTCACTCATTTAAAAAGCACGCCTGTGTTTTTCAGTATATTCATCAAGTTGTGCAACTCTCACCACAATCAATTTTAGAGCACTTTTTTTTTTTCTTTTTTTAAGACAGAGTCTCGTTCTGTCACCCAGGCTGGAGTGCAATAGCATGATCTTGGCTCGCTGCAACCTCCACTTCCTGAGTTCAAGTGGTTCTCCTACCGTAGCCTCCTGAGTAGCTGGGATTATAGGCATATGCCACCACACCCGGCTAATTTTTATATTTTTAGTAAAGATGGGGTTTTACCATGTTGTCCAGGCTGATCTCGAACTCCTGACCTCGTGATCCGCCTGCCTTGACCTCCCAAAGTTCTGGGATTACAGGCGTGAGCCACTGCACCCAGCCCTTAGAGCATTTTGTATCACCCCAAAAGAAACCCCATGCCTATTAAGCAGTCACTCTCCATTCCCCTTTCCATCCAGCCCCTGGCAATCGCTAATCTGCTTTCTGTCTCTATGGATTTGCCTATTCTAGACATTTTATTCAAATGGAACTGTAGCATATGTGGTCTTTTGTATCAGCTCCCTTCACTTAGCATGTTTTCCAGGTTATTCCATGCAGCACCATGTGTCAGTCCCTGCACTTCATTCCTTTTTATAGCTGAATCAACACTTCAGACTCCTTAACTTTCCATTTCCTTATCTGTAAAACGGGCTTTTATGTGAATAAATGAGATAATGTATGTGTGGGCGTGTGGCAATGAATTTGCCTCCCATTGTCCTTTTGGTCTTCCCTGAAATGCTGACTATACAAGATAACCCCTGGCTCACAGGGCCTCAGCACTAGGCTGGCCAGGGATCATCTGGATTCTCCTTGGACAATCTGAATGAAGAACAGTGGTTAGGTAGGGCTGTGAGCTGAGTCAGAGCCCTGCTGGTCGGGCAACCAGGGGAGTAGGAATCTGAGTCAGCAAGGAGGCCATATACAGGGAGCAAGGGGCTGGCATGTGTGACAGAGCAGCTGCGGTCACCCACAAAGCCCAGCTAACCCTCCATCTCCATTTCTCAGAGGGTCCCTGGTGTCCTTTCTCTGAGTCTCTTTTTTATGCTAGTTTGAGTGGGTCTCACTTCTTTTCCACCAAAGTCCCTTCCTAGAACAATGTGTGATATGCCAGGCACAATGCCTAGTGTGTCAGGGCCCTTGACAAATGCTGCACTTTCCATATTTATTATCACTGTTTCATATGAAGGTTGGCAGGGCCCAAGCCTGCCCATGCCAGGGCCAAGGTCTCTGGCCTTTGATAGGATGTGCTCCTTCAGCTCTGGGTCTCCAGCCGTTTGGGAGATGACTGTAAAGTGAACCTTTCCTTGGCTCCAGGGAAAAATGATTGTGGTGAGTTTGGCTTCATGTCTTTCAGCACTCAGGGACACCAGGTCTACACAGATCCCTTGAGCTCTTAAGCTGCAACACACTCAGCTTCCATTTAAATCCTGTTCTCAAGGAAGTAAGTGCTGACGATGAATCTGAACTGCTGTTGGCTTCCCAAATGGAAATCTCCCTTCTCCACTTCCTCCTTATACCTAAGATCAAATTCTCTGAGGAGAGAAGGCCTTGTCTATTCCAGAAAGGGATGCAGTTCTTCCAGGAGGAACATCTCCCTTAACGAAAAAACCGTGTTCCTAGGCCTTAGGAGAAGCTGCACTCTTGCAGGTGAGAGGAACCTGTAGGGAGTCTCCCGGCAGTCAGTCCTAGGGATGCCTAAACTCCATAGTGGGGTCAAGAGGTGCAGCAATGTGTCATAGACTGAGGCCATGCATCCCTTACTCTACCAACATGGCCTGCAAACTGGCCACTGACTGCTCGTTGCAAAAACAACAGAGAAGGTGGGGAGGTGCAGCTGAGGAGCAGTAGAAAAGCTGTGCTCAGAGACAGAAAGCCCTTGGTACAAATCCTGTCTGGGGCACTTTACAGGTGTGAGCCACCATGCCCAGTCCTGAGGATTTCTTCAGGGAAAAGTGGAGCATGTTTCACGTAGCTGGTCAAGAACCGCTGAGGACAGAAAGCCTTTGGTGCAAATCTCGTCTGGGGCACGTTAGACAAGGTTCCCAGCGGGGCTAAAACTTGGTGTTCTAACTTTTTTTTTTTTTTTTTTTTTTTTTTGAGGCAGAGTCTCAGTGTGTTGCCCAGGCTGGAGTGCAGTGGGGCAATCTCAGCTCACTGCAACCTCCGCCTCCCAGGTTCAACCAATTCTCCTGCCTCAGCCTCCAGAGTAGCTGGGATTACAGGCACACGCCATTACGGCCAGCTAATTTTTGTGTTTTTAGTAGAGATGAGGTTTCACCATATTGACCAGGCTGATCTTGAACTCCTGACTTCAGGTGATCCCCCCGCCTCGGTCTCCCAAATTGCTGAGATTATAGGCATGAGCCACCACGCCTGGTCAGTGTTCTATCTTTAAAATGCACAAAAATGACATAAGACAATGCCAAGTGCTCTGCAATGGTCAGTGTCATTGAACCCCTAGGGGGAGGTCATCTGCACCTTACAAAAGTGCAAATTACAAAACTGTCACCTGTCCCACATCCAAGATCCTGGGAGGGTAAGAGCCCAACAACTAAATTCTGGGAAGCAAAGTTTAATAGCAAGTTTATTCCCAATAGCAACTGAAAACTTGCCCTTAGGGTTATAACTGGGTAAATTAGACCTAGAAGAATTTGGATAAAGAGTTTAGAGGCGGCTGAGTGTGGTGGCTCATGCCTGCAATCCCAGCACTTTGGGAGGCTGAGGCAGGTGGATCATGAGGTCAGGAGTTCAAGATCAGCCTGACCAATATGGTGAAACCCCATCTCTACTAAAAATACAAAAATTAGCTGGGCGTGGTGGCACGCGCCTGTAGTCCCAGCTACTTGGGAGCCTGAGGCAGGAGAATTGCTTGAACCTGGGAGGCGGAAGTTGCAGTGAGCCAAGATCGCACCACTGCATTCCGGCCTGGGGGACAGAGTAAGATTCCGCCTCAAAAAAAAAAAAAAAAAAAAAAAAAGTAGTTAAGAGGCACCATGAGACGATGGCAGGTGTGGGAGCTAAATGGCCTGGGTTCATCCCAGCTCTGCCATATGCTGTGTGACACTGGACATGACTTAACGTCTTGTGCCTCAGTTTCCTCTGCCATAGAAGGGGAATTATAATAATAGTACTCGCTTTATAGGATTGTTTGAAGCTGCGCTGAGCCAATGGCAGCTAAAGGGGTTAGAACCCAGTCATTGCTCATGGAGCGCGAACACCCAAGGACCAGAACTCCTCCTGCTTCCCGGCCCCTGACCATGGCTGCCTTGTGGTATCTCTTGCATTGCTGCCCCTGATGGGCCCCTCTGAGCGGTGAACAGTGGCCTGGCTTGGGAACCAAGGGGTGTCTTCTTTGATCCCAGGTCTGCCCCTCACTTCCTCTGTGACCTGGTTCTGCCCTCTGGGTCACTGTTTCTTCCATTCCATCAACACTGGTGAACAAGGCACCAACGCTCAGCCCCATGGAGCACAGTGTCCTATGCATGGTTGAGTTTTACTAAAGATTGTTGATGAACTGCTTTGTTCGTAAATGTGACCTAGCGGCCCCAGGTTAAGGTCTGGGGCCTGCAGTGGCTTCTAAGCCGCTGTGTGGAACACGCTCTCCCTTTCCCTGTAAGAAATTCTCAGGGCCGGGCACAGTGGCTCACACCTGTCATTCCAGTACTTTGGGAGGCCAAGGTGGGAGGATCGCTTGGGGCCAGGAGTTTGAGACCAGCCTGGGCAACATGGAGAGACCATGTCAAAATATAAGAAATTAACCAGGCATGGTGGTGTGCGCCTATAGTCCCAGCTACTCAGGAGGTGAAGGTGGGAGGATCACCTGAGCCTGGGAAGTTGGGGCTGGGCTGAGCCATGATCATGCCACTGCACTCCAACCTGGGCAACAGAGTGAGACCCTGTTTCAAAAAAAAAAAAAAGAAAAGAAAAATAAAAAAAAAAATTATCTGCTCCTAACACATTCTGAAAGAGGCAGGTGGCCTGGCCTCTCAGCAGCTACAGACTTGGCATGCTTGGGCTTCCTGAGCGCCAGCGAGGTGAGGCCCTAGTTCTAGGTGGGCACCTGCTGACTGCATCCTTGTAGGGTGCTTGGCATCGCCTGTACATGGGAAGAGCTCACTAAATGTGAGTTCTTTTTGTAATTATGTGAAAGGGCTGGGGTCAGACACACCCTGTCCTCTCTCCCCTTCTTCTTTTCCTCTCCCCTGTTTATCCCTCAGGAACTCGGAAGAGTGGGGTGGGGCATGCTTAGGGTCAGTTGTTTGGGCACAGGACAGGCCCCCGTGAGGGCCACACTCAAGTTCATGGTCACATTCATGCTGCTTTTCCAACCGATGAGGGGCCAGGGCTGTGGTGGCTGCCAGATCCAGCTCTCTGGCCCCTACTTAGAAGGGCCCTGGGGTTGAGCTCGGCTTCTCCCAGGACCACACCAGCCTCTCTGGTCCTAACCAGGCCCTGCTCCCTTAGACCAAACGTGACTGGGCCTCAGGGCGTCCTGGGCAGCTGATAGAGGCGACTCTTTAGAAACGCCTCTGTCCATCTCCCTGTCACGCGGCTCGGCAGCCTGGGGCAGGGGTGTGGGTGGTCCCATGGGAGCTGGGACTCAGGCTGTCCTTCTGCACAGGCGGCCCCTGGGGCAATCCTAGGGCCCCAGTTCCTAATGCCCCACCAGCTCCCCTGGCCCCTTGGAGAGGACTCACCCAGACCCAGGTTGGCGATGGTCTCAAGGTCCGTGAAGCTGCTGGCCTCGAGGATGGCCTGGGGCAGCCGCAGTGTGAAGGGCAGTAAGTCTCTGTGAAGACACGAGGGGCGGAAGTCATGTCTGGGGCCACTGTGTCCATTCCCAGCCTCCACAAAGGAAGAGCCCTGGCAATCTCTGCTGGCTGCCGGGGTCTCCATACATCCTGGAAGCTTCCCTGGAGCTGAGGGGGAGACTCTGAGGTGGAAGGAGCATCCAGTCAACTCTAGGTCCTGAGCCAGCACCAGGGACCCAGAGAGGTGGAGACCCTCCTCAGGAGTTGGGGGGTGGAGTCACTGCTTCTTCTTAGTTTTCCTGGCCTGCTGAGCCCAGGCCAGCTCCTCTAAAGGCATTCTTTAGGGTAAAGTGAGTGGCCCACTCCTCCCTGCCCTCTGACTGCTGGTACACACTGAGATGTGCAGCGAGCACACAGTCAGGCATCTCCCAGCAAATGCACACTCAGGCAGCCCCTGACGAACACGATGAACACACAGTCAGGCATCTCCCAAAAAATGCAGAGTCAAGAAGCCCCCGATGAACGCACGGTCAGGCATCTCCCTGCAAATGCACAGTCAGGCAGCCCCCGATGAACGCAGTCAGGCATCTCCCAGCAAACGCGCAGTCAGGCAGCCCCCGACGAACGCACAGTCAGGCAGCCCCCGAAAAACGCACAGTCAGGCATCTCCTGGCAAATGCACAGTCAGGCAGGTTCATCTCATGGCTTTGGTCACAATAGGGAACTGTTCAGGATTTCCTCCAGAGATCTTCCAGAAGGATTTCGGACTGATGGGAAACAGGGGCCAGGAAAGGAAAACGGATGGCCAGGTCACGTGGTAGTTGAAGACACTGTGTGCTGAGCCCAGGGCTCCTGACTTTTGGCCCAGGGCTGTTTCACAGGGTCAGGAAGGGGAATGTGGCACTGCCAGGGCCCCAAGATGGGTGGTCCTGATTCTATGTTTCTTCCTAGTGTTTAAGGCCTGGGGACCCCCTTTCCAGCCATGTCTCCCGCTCCTTCCTCATTATCCCACCTGCCCTGTTCTCTGAGGCCATTTCCTCCTCTGTGAAGACAGGAATGGATGAGAGGGTGCCCAGCGTGGTTATCAAGACTTGGCAGCCACCACTATTTTCTTCACAACCTGTTCTACCCTCCCTTGCTCATGCTTCATCCACTTTCTCCCCAAATCCTGATGCCCACTGAAATCCCATCATCCATCATTTGCTGAGCCTCCCACCATGGCCTCAGCCAGAGCTACCTCCTCCCTGGGGTCTTCATGGCTTTGCTGTCTGCAACTCATCCTCCTGGCGACATGAGGCTGGGAGCCCTGGGAGCTCCTGGAATGGGTGGGGGCTGCCTTCCGGGTTTCCGAAGCCCTGCAGTGCTTAGCACTCACCATGAGGCTCCAAGGCCATTTGCTGAACAGACCTAGCCAAACTCAGGAGCTGAGCCGGAGGCATAGCAGAACAGAGACGGCCTGGGATGGGGCTGGCCCCTGCTGGGGCACCTCTGCTCAGCGATGTCAGCTTCTGTGGCCTCCCAGGTGCCCCCATGGCCTCTTGGGAAGCACTTCGATGGAGCTGGGACACTTGTGTTTACAGAAGAGTAGGACAGGGCAGGCTGTGGCACAGGTTCTGGGTCCTTTTCTCAGGTCTTGGGGGTGGCCTTGGGCTTCTCCACTGTCAAATGGGCTGGGGACCAGTCAGTTGACGTTGGCATCTTCTGTCATTGTTGTGTGATTCTGCTGCAACCCGGGGTCTTCTGATGGCCAGACTGGATGGGCCCTCAGTGCTGCACTCCCATCTCAGGCCCTGGCCCGCCACCACTAACCCCAGCTCAAATTCTGAAGGGTAGCAACATTCATCCCAAGTTGCCTCAGCTTACTTCGGTTACCTGGTGGCCTATCAGTGGGGTTTCCAATGGTTCCTCCATCGCCGTGAGTATCACAGTGGCCAGCAGAGGCTGCTCAGCTCATCTGTGCCACCCTGTGACTGCCAGGACAGCCTCCTACCACCTCATCATTCTACTCAGTCTGCTGCAGTTGCAGCTGCAGTCACACCCCAGACTCGAATCCCAGCATCCAGGGTCTCCCCCAGTCTGGCCTTGCTCTGCCTTTCTGGCTTGCTCCCCAACATCTGCTCTCCACAGTCCCTTCCCCACACTCGGGGGCCTCCTGCTGGCTCCCAAATGATCACGCTCAAGTTCCTCTGGTGGGTATTCCCCACTCATTTCCTGTCTCTGAGCTTACACATAGAGGGAACAATCCCTCATCCCCACCACCTACATCTACGATTCTACACATCCTTCAAGGCCACACCATGGACTCTTCTTCCTCCATGACCTGGGGTTCAAGGGTCTCATGCGTCTCTGCTTCTCCACATCCCAGCCAATTCGCCACTGCACCCAGGGGCGGCCTCTTCCGTCCAGAGGAAAGGACACACAGGATGTGGGTGTTTGCTGGACATCTACTATGTGTCAGGTGTGGGGCTAGGTGTTTTGGAGGCTTTAAGTGATATTCGTACTAAATCACAGGCACCCTGAGGGCAGGCATTAGTACCTCTGTTTTACAGGGGACACAGGGGCTCAGGGAGGTTAAGGGACTCGCCCAAGACCCCCCAGCCAGTAGTAAGTTTCTGACAGAAATATTAAAACATTTAAAAATATATACCAATATAAAATTTGATTATCTACAGGGTAAAACTTTCAATCAGTATCACAAATCATCTACTACTTTTTTTTTTAAGGAAAGGGAACTATCACTTGTTAAGCTTTATCAATCACTCACCAAGAGCTTTCCCTGTTATCCCACTTAACCCTTGAAGCAATCCTGTGATGTAAGTGCTGTTGTCAACGTTTGTTAAAACATTGGATTTTCTTTTTTAATTAGAAAAGAAAAACAGATTTATTGTAGTCAAAGTCATATAATACAAAAGTGCTTAAAATGTGCAGGTCCTCCATTCTCCAGAGGGTCCTGCTGTCTATCCCAGGGGTCCCCAACTCCCAGGCCACAGACTGGTGTCAGGCCATGGCCTGTTAGGAACTGAGTTGCACAGCAGGAGGTGAGCAGCGGGCCAGTGAGCAAAGCTTTATCTGTCTTGACAGCCACTCCCCATCCTCGCATTACCGCCTGAGCTCCACCTCCTGCCAGATCAGCGGCAACATTTGATTCTCATAGGAGCGCAAACTCTATATTGTGAACTATGTGAGTGAGGGGTCTAGGTTTTGTGCTCCTTCTGAGACTCTATGCCTAATGATCTGTCTTTGTCTCCCATCACCTCCAAATGGGACCATCTAGTTGCAGGAGAACGAGCTCAGGCTCCCACTAGTACTACATCATGGTGAGTTGTATAATTATTTCATTGTATATTTCAATGTAATAGTGAAAGAAATAAAGTGCACAATAAATGTAATGTGCTTGAATCTTCCCGAAACCATCCCCACCCCATCCCTGGCCATGGAAAAACTGTCTTCCACGGAAGTGGTCCCTGGTGCCAAAAAGGTTGGGGACTGCTGGTCTACACTCTGGAGAGTAACCTTGCTGGCCCTTCTTTAACGCACACATATGCGTGCCCAAGCACACATGTACTCACACCATTTATTTTACTATTTTTTATATATTTTTAATTTTTTTGTAGAGCTAGGGTCACACTATATTGTCCAGACCTGTCTTGAACTCCTGGCCTCAAGTGATCCTCCTGCCTCTGCCTCCCAAAGTGCTCGGATTACAGGCGTGAGCCACTGCGCCTGGCCCACATCACGTATTTTAAAAATGAAAATGGCACTATGTTCCATCTATTGCTCTGCAGCTTGCATTCTTTACTGAACAGTAAAGTGATCTATATAGTGAGCAAGTCCATATATGTATACTGGCGTCTATCTTTTTCTGTGCTGCAGAGTATCCCACGGGATAACCGTCATTTACTTAATTTTTTTTTTTGAGATGGAGTCTCGCTCTGTCGCCCAGGCTGGAGTTCAATGGCATGATCTTGGCTCACTGTAACCTCTACCTCCCAGGTTCAAGCAATTCTCCTGCCTCAGCCTCCTGAGTAGCTGGGTTTGCAGGCATGTGCCACCGCATCCAGCTACTTTTGTATTTTCAGTATAGTTGGGTTTTCACCACATTGGCCAAGCTGGTCTCGAACTCCTGACCTCAGGTGATCCACACAGTGGCCTCCCAAAGTGCTGGGATTACAGGTGTGAGACGCTGTGCCTGGCCACTATTTTTCTTCTTTTGATGGTCATCCAAGCTTGCTTTCTTTCTCTCTCTCTCTCCCTCCCTCCCTCTCTCTCTTCCTGTCTTTCTCTCTCTCTCTTTCTTTCATTAATGCTAACCATTACAGAGCTTACTAAGTGTCCAGGAGCAGTTTTAAGCACTTTACATATATTAGCTCTTTAAATCCTCTTACCAACTCCACGAAGCAGGTATTTTCCTTATGCTTATCTCACAGCTCCGAAGACTGGGGCACAGACAGACTAAGTGGCTTGCCCCTCTCCCACAGCTTGTAAGTTACAAAGCCCGCATCTGAATGGAGAGTTCAGGCTTGTAACCCCTAGACTACTTGTTTTCAGCAAAAAATTATTTCCTAATTGCCACTGGATCCAATTGCGCTGCAAAGAACGAATTGAGCACATCATCTTTCTGCCCTCAAGCTAGTATTCCTTTTTTCTTTTTTGAGACGGACTCTCACTCTGTTGCCCAGGCTGGAGTGCAGTGGTGTGATCTCGGCTCACTGCAACCTCCGCCTCCTGGGTTCAAGCAATTCTCCTGCCTCAGTCTCCTGAGTAGCTGGGACTACAGGTGTGCACCACCATGCCTGGCTAATTTTTATATTTTTTTAGTAGAGACGGGCTTTCTCTATGTTGGCCAGGCTGGTCTCAAACTCCTAACCTCAAGTAATCTACCTGCCTCAGCCTCCCAAAGTGCTGGGATTACAGGTGTGAGCCACCACACCTGGCCTCAAGCTAGTATTTCTACTGAATAACTTCCTAGATGTGAGTGAGTCTGCTGGGCCATAAGGTAGATATATTTGGAGAAATGACAGGATTTACCAAACTGATCCCCTTTTCCCAAGCTTGCTCCCATTTACACTCCATCAATGCCTATGATGGGCTGAGAAGTAAATGGTCCTAAGCTGCTGGAACAGCCTGTGCCGGTTCCTCCCAATTCTGTAATAAAAGACAGTAACTAAATACTCCAGTCCTCCAACCTCAGCTTCAGTGTGTCCTCATGGTGCCCTCCTGCTCTGTGACAAAGGTGGAGCCTGGAAAAATTGCCCAGTTTGGGGTCTAGAGGGCAAGCCAGTTTCATGCCTCAGTAAACATTAGCAGGGTGTGAAGATGGGGAAGGCAGCCGTTTGAAACTGGTGCTGCCATGCATGGCTTACTCATCTCCAAATGCCGAGTCCTTAGTCTTGGAAAATGCCAAGAAAAACCTCCAGACAGGGTGCTGGGGTGGTGGGGCCTCCGCCTAAACACTCACTGACAACAAAAGACCAAAAGGGAACTAGACACTTGTGAGGGACTCCACTGGGGCCGCCATACCCATTTATACTCTGCAGACTGCCTGGATCAGAATCATCTAGGGAGCTGCTAGAAATGCAGATTGCTAGGTTCCCAAGGTTCCCAACCAAGGGTGCCTAGCATCGGGTCTGGGGGTAGGCTGAGAATCCACTTGTTTTTTTTTTTTCTTTTTCTGGCACCCAGGCTGGAGAGAAGTGGTGCGAGCTCGGCTCACTGCAACCTCTGCGTGCTGGGTTCAAGCAATTCTCCTGTTTCAACCTCCCAAGTAGCTGGGATTACAGGTGCTGGGTTCAAGCAGTTCTCCTGCTTCAACCTCCCAAGCAGCTGGTATTACAGGTGCCTGCAACCGCCCCCGGCTAATGTTGGTATTTTTAGTAGAGACTGGGGTTTCACCTTGTTGTCCAGGCTGGTCTTGAACTCCTGACCTTCAGTGATTTGGCCTCTCAAAGAGCTGGGATTACAGGTGTGAGCCACCATGCCCAGCCAAGAATCTGCATTTTTAAACAGCTCCTGAGGGGATCCTGGTGCATGCAGCCTTCGGTGGGAATCACAGGCCCCCAAGGTCAGGGCTACTAAAAAAATATAAAAATTAAGCAACCTTCCTGATGTGTGTGTGTTTCCTCATAAACTATGAAATCCACTAAAAAGCATTCACAACAATAGGAATTTTTAAAATGGGATTTTTAGCTGGCTGAGTGCAGAGGCTCATGCCCCCTGTAATCTCAGCACTTTGGGAGGCCGAGGCGGGTGGATCGCCTGAAGGTCAGGAGTTTGAGACCAGCCTGGCCAACATGGTGAAACCTCAATCTCTACTAAAAATATTTAAAAAAATTAGGAGGGCATGGTGGCGGGCGCCTGTAATCCCACTTACGTGGGAGGCTGAGGCAGGAGAATCGCTTGAACCCAGGAGGTGGAGGTTGCAGTAAGCCGAGATCATACCATTGCACTCCAGCCTGGGCAACAATAGTGAAAATTCGTCTCCAGAAAAAAAAAAAAAAAAGGGATTTTTAGAATAAATATTCTGACATTTTCCCCACACTCTGGAAGGTCAGCTTGTGTGCTTCCCAGGGAGCCAGCGCCTCTCTCTGGAGGTCTCTGCTTTAGCTGGTGCTTTCCAAACCTTTGTAACCAGAGAGAAATACCTTTGACATCATGACACAGCATGTGTGCACACACACACACCCACACACCCACACACCCACACACCCACACACCACTGAAACAAAAGTTTAGCAAAACGAGACTTCTTCCAGCTACTTGAGATTCTGATAGTTTCTAGTCCAGTTTACTTTTTCATTAAAAAGAAAAAAGCCAGTCATGACCCACTAAACTGATTTTACAACCCCCTCTGAAGTGTTTTCCAACACTTAGCAATCAATTCTCCAACTCTCCAGACACCAACTGGGTACACAATTCAGCTCAATTCTGACACTAACTACCTGGATGTAGAGTTAGACTCTGCAGACTTAAGGCTTCCGTTCCCCCAGACTGCCCCACTTCAGATGCAGTTGCGTCTCAGGCCACCAGCGGGCTTCTGACTGGCCGGCTATAGATCAGAGCTTTCCAGGCACAGTGACGAGATTTCTCCTAGGGCAAGGATGCCCAGCCAGCCATCCCCTCCTCTTGCCATCTCCTCCTCAGGGACAGGAGGGTGGCAGCTTAGTCACAACACTGGGCACATCCTAGGGTGGGGCAGGCCTGAGAGGCTCCTCTCTTCCTTCCTCATTTTGGGTAATGGCACCCACTTCTTGCGGCTAATGACTGCAGTGCCCAGGGCTGTGCTGGGGATCAGGCCCCATGATCCTTGCAAGGTGCTGAGCAGAGCACCCCATGATCCTTGCAAGGTGCTGAGCAGAGCACCAAATAAATACTCAGGAAACCATCAAGCATGTTCGTCCTCCTGTCGTCAAGGATGGAAACCCCAGCTTTCCCCCTGCTCCCACCCTCAGTGGCTGCCCTCACCCCTCTGGTTCCCCTAGGCATTGCCTGGGACAGTCACCTCCACGCAGGGCCAGTATGGCTGCAGCAGCCCCTTGCTGGTCTCTGCTCTCCCCTTCCTTCAATCCCACCACCTGCTATGGCCAGGTTGCTCGCTGAAGAGCAGTCTGATATCAGCAACAGGCTCACAGCACCTGTGGAAGGAAGGCCCTGTGAAGCCCAGGCACAGCGTTCAAGGCTTTCCAAGCATCTTACCTCCCACCCATGATGCGGTTCTGCCCATGAAGCCACTCCTGAGGCTGCCCACAGCTTTCCCACTGCCAGGCGTTTGCCCATGCTGTCTCCTCTGCCTTAAGTTCCCTTCCTGCCCTTCCTTGCCTGGCTCCCAACATCACTCTTCCATAAAGAGGGCCTCATGTCTCCCATATGTGGAGGGAGGGGCTGGAAGGGGGCAGCACAGGCATCCTCCCAGCCACAGGCCTGGCAGTCAGTCTCCTGGGCAGAAGCAGCTGGGGCTTGTGGGTCACACACACTTGAGTTCAAATCGGCTCAGAACTTTGCTGTGACACCAAGGCAGGTCATATCCCCAGCCTCAGTTTCTTTATCTATAACAGCAATAAGAACATGCTTGATTGTTTTTTGAGCCCTTATTTCACACCAGGTGCTCTGCTAAACCCCTTCCAAGGATCATGGAGTCTGATCCTCAGCACAGCCCTGGAGGCTGGAGTCACTGTAGTGGTAATACCTTCCCCAAAGGTGTTATTGCTGTAGCGGTTAGAGGGAGCTCTGTGGGCAGTCACAGCACAAAGGCTCACTCAGCACAGATGCCCCATCAGCAGCAGCCAGTCACGAAATCACTGCTGACGCCCCACCCACCCTGATGGCTTTACCAGCTCTACACACCCATCCCCTAGCCTCAGTGGGGTTTGCCTTAAGTTCTGGCCCTTAGGACCATCAAGGATTGTCCTGGTGCTGGAGCCTCACACATGCCTAGGAGTGGCCCCAGGTTTACTTTATGCTCCAGAGTCGCCCATAGGGCCAGGTTGAGGTTGGGGTCACCCTGCAGTCGCACCCTCACTGGGCTTCTCCCACTCCCAATCCTGCTCCCCTACTCCCTCCTGCTTTCTCCTCCAGGGCAGTCCTGAAACATCCCTTGCATATGAATCCTGTCCCAAAGTCTGCCCCTAGGAGACCCCCAGCTAAGCAATTGGTATCATTCACCTGGAAGCAGTTCTCAAACTCTGGTCTGAGATAGGCTCATTATAAATGCAGATTCCGGCTGGGCGGGCGCGGTGGCTCAAGCCTGTAATCCCAGCAGTTTGGGAGGCTGAGATGGGCGGATCACGAGGTGAGGAGATCGAGACCATCCTGGCTAACACGGTGAAACCCCGTCTCTACTAAAAAATACAAAAAAAAAAACTAGCTGGGCGAGGTTGCCGGTGCCTGTAGTCCCAGCTACTCGGGAGACTGAGGCAAGAGAATGGCGTAAACCCGGGAGGTGGAGCTTGCAGTGAGCTGAGATCCAGCCACTGCACTCCAGCCTGGGCGACAGAGCGAGACTCTGTCTCAAAATAAATAAATAAATAAATAAATAAATGCAGATTCCTACTTTGGGAGGCTGAGATGGGCAGAATATTTGAGGTCAGGAGTTCAAGAGCAGCCTGACCAACATGGTAAAACCCTGTGTCTACTAAAAATACAAAAAAAAAATTAGCCGGAGGTAGTGGTGTGTGCCTGTAATCTCAGCTACCCAGGAGGCTGAGGCAGGAGAATCGCTTGAACTCGGGAGGTGGAGGATGCAGTGAGCCCAGATCATGCCACTGCACTCCAGCCTGGTGACAGAGTGACACTCCAACTCCCCACCCCCCAAAAAAATGCAGATTCCTGTGTCCCACCCCAGACCCACTGAATCAGGATCTCCTGGGAGGAGTCTGTATTTTTAACCCACTCTTCGGTGACTGTGGGACCCAGCCAGGTCTGGAAACCCTCTCTAGAGCCCTTATGCCAGTCCACTTAGGCTTTGCATTACTTTGGAGTGAGCATCTTGAAGCAGAACCTGTCTCCTTTTTTATGTCTGGGGGCAGAGGCTGCAGACAGAGCACAGAATGTGCTTCCTGGATTGAGAGGGACGGGGGTGTCCTGCTTTGGGGAATCTTCACTGTGCAGCTTGGCCCTCTGGGGGCTGCCATACTGCCATGGGGAATGAGCTCCAGGAACAGACTCCCAGCCCAGCCCCTGGGCCCCAGGTGCTCACTGACAAGAGCCTCTGGGAAGGGGAAGGGGCCTAGGTAGGCTTGCTCAGGACCAGGCCTGCGGTTCAGCATGATGCTGGGGACACATGTCTAACTAAACGCCAGGACTGACAAGTATCCACTGCAACACCCCTCTGTGCCATGTCCTGGAGGTGACACAAGGCATATGATATGCCTCTGCGACATCACCTGCTACCTCCAGGAGTTAGGCTCTGGAGGAGTCTGTAGGGCAAGATTTTAGAATTGTGCAACCACAGAGGTCTAGAACTTTGATGTTCCATCTTGGCTAACATCCCCTTGATAGGGGAGACAACTGGGGCCAGGAGAGGTCAGGTGACTTGCCCAGGTCACAAGCTTCTAAGTGATGGGTCTCCAACTCCAAGCCTGGGGCTCTCCCTCCCACAGCATCTCACTTCTGAGCTACTCACAAACTCAGGCCTTGGAGCTGATGCCCCCCAAAATATGGTGATGGCAGGCTCTGTGCCCTGTGGCCTCCTTAAGGGTACCCTGGGAGTTTGAGGGTAGGCCCAGGGGCACCTGCTTTTCTGGAACATGGAGGAAAGGCTGAGAGGTGACAGAAGTGAGCTTGGTGACCATGGCTCCAGAGCTCCCTGGACATAGATGAAGTCGCTGCTCCAGCAAACCCCTATGGCCCAATTCATGGAAGTAGAACAAGAGCACTGACTGGGTGTGGGACCGGGTGCTGTTTCTTTTGGGGGCTGGGGGCTGTTTCTTTTTTAGACAGGGCCATGCTTTGTCACTCAGGCTGGAGTGCAGTGGCACCATCTCAATTCACTGCAACCTCTGCCTCCTGGGTTCAAGCCATTCTCCTACCTCAGCCTCCTGAGTAGCTGGGATTACAGGCAAGTGCCACCACATCTGGTTAATTTTTCCATTTTTAGTAGAGATGGGGTTTTACCAAGTTGCCCAGGCTGGTCTTGAGAACTGACCTCAAGTGATCCACCCGCCTCGGCCTCCCAAAGTGCTGGGATTACAGGTGTGATCCACTGAGCTGGGTCGGTGCTGTCTCTTTCCATGTGCTTCTTATTCCCTTCTTCAGCATCAACATAACGATATTATCATTCCTATTTAACAGAAGAGCAAGTTGAGGCTCAGAAAAATTAAATAACAAGCTCAAGTTCTGGGCTTTGCAATTATGTCATCATTTGTTCATTCACAGCACCTAACATGTGCCAAACACTGTAAGGCTTCTTCCACTATGGCTAGGAGCTTGGAACCCACCTCTCTGAGACCCTAACATGTCAGGCTGGTACCAAGGGCCAGGAGGCCTCTGATGTTTTGCCCTGTGGGCCTACAGGCATCAGAATTATTGCAGGATGCATACAGTGAGGCCTCTGGAGCAGACAGTGGACTTTGGAGATGTGTCTGGTTTGAAACCCTGCCTTGCCATTTACCAGCTGGGCAAGTGACTTCTCTCAGTCTCAGTTTTCTCATCTGTAGAATGGGGATAATGAGAGCATTTACCTCCTGAAATTGTTCGCAAAATTTAAAAAGAGAATGGCTATAAAAGCCCTTAGCACAGTGCTAGGTACCTGGTGTGCCCTTAAGAGGCAGCAGCTGTTAGCATCAACTATTACTGGGGAAGGAAAACAGGGTCTCCAGGCAGGGAACATAAGGCCAGTTCGCACTTCAGCTATGACAGGAAATATCTTCGCCATAGGGCGCAGGCCAAGTAGATGACTTTGTAACTTTACTTCATCCTCTTCATTTACATAGGGTGTACCCCAAGTAACCAATGGAATCCTCTAGAGGGTATTTAAACTCCCCCAAATTCCATAACAGTGCCCTTGAGGCCCTATGCTTGGGCCCACTCCCACACTGTGGAGTGTACTTTCATTTTCAGGAAACCCCTTCATTCCTTCCTTGTTTTGTTCATGCGTTTTGTCCAATTCTTTGTTCAAGACGCCAAGAACCTGGACACCCTCCACTGGTGACATATTTTGGCGAGCAGGTGGGGAGGAAGAGGTAAGTCCAAAGTTTGGGATTTCTTTTTCTCCTTTCTCCTTTTCCTTTCTGCTCCATACAGGGGAATCAATATCTCTCTCTCTCTCTCTCTGTCTGTCTCTCTCACTCTCTCTCTTTTTCTTTCCAACTCAGGATCCTTGGTGGGCAGCGCCTAAACAAAAGCAACTGCAGTTTTCTGGCCATGGCCAGTGAAACGAAGGGGTTTCCATGTGGAGAAGCCTAAATGTCACCGCCCGGTTCACTTAAGGGACCGGGGTCTTTTCGTGTTTTTTCCCCTCTCTTTCTTTTTCAGTCTTTCAGTGGCTGTTTCCCAGTAGTTCCTTGGAAATTGAGGGTAATTGGCTGGGGTCACTCCTCAGTATTGCCTGAAGGCCTAGGAATGAATGGGAATAATTGCCCTGTCCAGAATGGGAAAGGATTCTTTTTTTAAAAAACTCTTTTCTGAGTGTGGTCCCTGATCCCTACCTGTGGCACAGCTCAGAGCAAACTTGCATGTTTCAGGACTTAAACCTTCTTTTCTTATGCTAAATTCTTCCCTTCTCCTATTCAACTGGCTAAGGGCAAAAGAAACCCACCCAGCCTCCAGTTCCTATCATTAAAATTCACAGAAGAGGAAGCATGGGAAAGCGTGGCCTTATCAAATTACAAGGATGTTAAAACTCAGGGATTACACCCAGGTACCAAAGGAAAACTCATAGCAGGCTCTGGAGGGAACACATGCAGAGTGGTGCCAGTGCCCACCTAAGGTCAGAGACATCTGACACTCTAAGATTGGAGCCCACAGGAGGATGCTCTGGGGGATCCTGCAGACCTCAACCTCCTCAAGGGGGATGCTCTTGGCAGAGGTTCTGAGGTCTAGTACTAAGCCCTCCTTAGAATTTTCTCTTGCAGTTGCAATGCTGCTTGGCCCCCAAATTGTTTAGAATCTGGAGTTTACTGTCTACTGGGAAAGTGGGATGGCACTGCATGGATCCCACTTGTGCTGCTGTTGTTAAGAACAAATAGTTCCTCTCCAAAGGGTTTTGGTTCCTGGTTCTTTGTTCTATTCTAAAAGGTAATCTTACCCATTCATCTATCAACCCTCCCTATCTCTGAGGTGCCTAAACACACCCAAGATATACTGTATCTGTCCTCCCTGTCAAACGCCTACCCTCGCCTCCTTTGATGATGTCAACAGTAGCCAATCAGAATTAGCCTAGATTGTGGGGTCCGACCCCAGCCCACAGTGGGAGGACACAGGAACAGGGTCTGCTTCAGGGATAAAAACTCCTGGTCTCTTTTGTTTTGCACACTCTCCCTTGCCTCTGCTTTGCATGCAGGAAGCGACCTTCTATAGAAGTAAATTGCCTTGCTGAGAAAACTTCTGCCTGAATGCTGGGTTCACTTTGCAGCACTGACAATTTGTTTCTAACAATCTGGTGCCTTGCCCAGGATTCCCATTCTCCTCTGGGGAAGGGGTCTCTGGTCATCTCCCAGGGAGAGACGCGTCCCACTGCCTCATTGAGGTGGCCTCAGGGGCTAGAGATCGGGAACCCACCTGCTGTGACGAATAAATCCGGACTCTCGGCAACGCGGGAAGGAAAGGCTTGCCTACAAATACCGTGGCGACCAGGTAACTTTGCACACAAGACCAAAGTAAGAAAAGCCATGGGGGCGGTGAAGTATTTCCTTGGTGGTTGGAATATCTCGGAGGTTGAAAGTGCATGAATGATCACAGGCACTACTGCTTGTGGTGCTGCTTGTATGAATGGTGATAGGCATTACTGCTGTCTGGGGTGAGTGGGTCCTATCTGTGGTTCTGTGGTCACCTCATCTTCATATGGCTTAGGACAGATCCTGCCGTGGGGCTTATGCTGGCATGCCAATGCTAAGAGGGACCTAATTTCCCATGAGGGAAGTGGCCAGATAGGATAAGGCAAATGGAAAGGAGTGCAAGAAACCTCCATTAATGGGGGTTGAGCCTCTAGAGAAAAGGGAAGGCAAGAGATCTCTAGTAAGAGAGACTGGGCCACACACACACTCAAGGGGGCATCCCAAACCTCCACGATGGGAAACACTCCTAGTACAACAGGAAAAGGTAAGGACGGGGATAGTCAGATCCCCTCTGATAGTTCTTTAGGTCTCATGCTAAAATGCTGGAAGGAGAATGAGAGTACTAGGCACAAGAAAAAGCAACAGATGATAAAATATTGTTGTTTCATTTGGGCCAAGGAACCCATCCTCAAACCGTCTTCTTGCCAAAATAGGGATCAGATGAGGATTGGGTCTGTTAACTTTTAATTCAGTATGTGAATGACAAAAGTCTGGTCTCACAGGAAGAAAGAGACTATGCCCTCTGCTGGAGAAAACAACCTGTTCTCCTCTTTCCCCTAAAGAATGCAGGGGAAGGATCAGATGTCACACTCCCCAAAGTAGGCGTAGTAAAACCAACCCCTAGGCAGAGGGATTCCAATGCCTGGAACCCTCTAAACCACCTTTCTCCATTTAATTCCCCCCCACTTGACCTGCCCCCTTCACAGGCAGCTGCTGCCACCCTGGACTCGGTCCCAGATCCTTCTGCTACTCCTATTATTCCTCCCCGCTTATACTCTGACTCTTGGGAATTACCGCCACCCCATGAGTCTGTTCCTTGTGAGCCTAAGTATCCTTCCCTAAAGGGACTACCATGTAAGAAGGATATTCAAAATCCTCCTTTCCCCTTTACCTCTAAGGAATCAGCTCTGACTCACTTCCCTTTGAGAGAGGCGCCCCAGGGAGGAGGAGCTGTTGGCTTTGTAAATGCTCCCTTGACTAGTTCAGAGGTTCAAGGTTTAAACAAAGAACTGAAGCCACTGCTAGATGACCCATACGGGGTAGTAGATCAATTCCTAGGCCCCCAGTTATATACCTGGGCCAAATTAATGTCCATCCTGGGTGTCCTCTTCTCAGGGGAAGAAAGGGGGATGATTTGCAGGGCTGCTATGACAATTTGGGAATGTGAATATTCTCCTGGCCAAAACGTTCCTGCAGCAGACCAGAAATTCCCAGCCCAAGATCCTCAATGGGATAATAACGCAGTCCACAGGGAAAACATGAAAGATCTTAGGGAGATGGTAATTAAAGGAATTCGGGAGTCAGTGCCCCAGGCTCAGAATCTTTCCCGAACATCTGACATACAACAGGAAAAAGATGAAGGGTCCATGAAACTTTTAGAAAGGCTAAGGGAACAGATAAGGAAATACGCAGATTTAGATCCAGAAGACCCTCTTGGGCAAGGAATATTAAAGCTACATTTTGTCACAAATAGCTGGCCAGACATAGCGAAGAAGTTGCAGAAACTAGAAAACGAAAAACCGATCCATAGAGGAATCCCTAGGAGAAGCCCAAAAAGTATATGTGAGGAGAGATGAAGAAAAGCAAAAACAAAAAGCAAAACTTACGCTATCCACCTTCCAACAGACGGCTTCAAGCCCATACGCTTCTAAACAGACTCCAGGGGGCCAGGAATTATAAAAGGTCCAAACCCCCTTTGGAGGACCCAAGCCTCCAACTAGGGGACCCAGACCCTCAGCTACCAGGCCCTCTAAAGAGTATCGGGGAGGAAGTTCAAAGAATCCTAGGACTGAGGGAGAGGGAGGACAGGATAGGTGCTTTAAATGTGGAAAAGAAGGCCACTTCAAAAGAGAATGCCCTGAGTGGGGGAAGGAAAAAGAAATTTGTCTGCTCATGGCATTTGAGGAGGAATAGGGGAAGTTAGGGGCTCTGTCTTTTCTATCTCGAGTCCCAATACAAGCCCTTGATAAATTTAGAGGTGGGATCCAAACATGAGCTTATTACTTTTCCTTTTTTTTTTTTTTTTGAGACGGAGTCTCGCTCTGTCGCCCAGGCTGGAGTGCAGTGGCTGGATCTCAGCTCACTGCAAGCTCCGCCCCCCAGGTTCACGCCATTCTCCTGCCTCAGCCTCCCGAGTAGCTGGGACTACAGGCGCCTGCCACCGCGCCCGGCTAGTTTTTTTTGAGTTTTTTTAGTAGAGACGGGGTTTCACCGTGTTAGCCAGGATGGTCTCGATCTCCTGACCTCGTGATCCGCCCGTCTCGGCCTCCCAAAGTGCTGGGATTACAGACTTGAGCCACCGCGCCCGGCCAGCTTATTACTTTTCTAATAGACTCAGGGGCTGCTAGCTCCTCTCTTTGCTCTCAGCCCTCTAATTTTATATTAGAGGAACTTCTTGTCTCAGGGGCAAAAGGGGAAGGATTTAAAGCCAAAGTTTTAGAAGAAACAGAAGTTAAACACAAAAATCGATCAGCTAGTATTAAATTCCTGCTAATCCCCGAAGCAGGAACAAACCTGTTAGAAAGAGACCCAGTGTTAAAACTAGACACAGGCTTGCATGCCTGCCCTGAAGGATCTGTCACTTCATTAAACCTGCTCACCGTCGCAGAAGAAAGTTACATTCATCCCAATGTGTGGTCAAAAGAAGGGAACAGAGGGAAACTATGAATCTCCCCCATTCATATGAAGTTGAAAACTCCTGGGGAAATAGTAAGGAGAAGGCAACATCCAATTCTTCTAGAAGGCAGGATAGGCTTGAAAACTGTGACTGAAGCTCTTATTTAGGATAAGTTATTTGAACCCTGTATGTCTCCATATAATACCCCAATAGTATCTGTAAAGAAATCTGATGGATCATATTCACTAGTACAAGACCTCTGGGCCATTAACCAAATAGTCCAAACCACTCACCTTGTTGCCCCCAATCCGTACACTATCCTCAGCAAGATTCCATGTGACCTGGTGTACAGTAATAGATTTAAAGGATGCCTTTTGGGCATGTCCCTTGGCTGAAGACAGCTGAGACATATTCGCTTTTGAATGGGAAGATCCTCATTCAGGGCAGAAACAACAATACTGCTGGATGGTCCTGCCCCGAGGATTTACAGACTCTCCTAACCTGTTTGGCCAAATTCTTGAACAAGTTTTAGGGAAAATATCCGTCCAGAGTCTATATGCATGCTCCAATATACAGATGACATACTTGTGTCTGGGGAAGTCATGAAACAAGTATCTGATTTCTCCATCAGTCTCCTCAATCACCTGCAAGGGAAGGGATTACGGGTATCAAAGGGGAAGCTCCGATTTGTAGAGTCAGAAGTCAAGTACTTAAGGCACCAGGTAAGTGTGGACAGGAGAAAAATAACACCTGAAAGAGTCAAAGGAATTGTGTCCTTACCTCTGCCTAGTACAAAACAAGAGCTTAGAAAATGTTTAGGCCTAGTTGGATGTTGCCGCTTGCGGATTGATTCCTATGCTCTAAAAGTCAAGTCTCTGTACTCCAAGCTTACCCAAGAAAAACCTGACCCCCTCCTTTGGGCCTCAGAGGAAGTCAATGATTTTAAAGAATTAAAACACTTATTCAAAACTGCCCCTGTTTTAGCTTTGCCTTCCCTCGAACAACCATTTCACCTCTTTGTCAGTGTAAATAAGGGAGTAGCTTTAGGGGTGCTCACCCAAGAACATGGGGGCCACCTGCAGCCTGTGGCCTTTTAATCAAAAATTCTAGACCCAGTAACCTGTGGATGGCCCGGATGTATTCAATCTATAGCAGCCACTGCTTTGTTGACTGAGGAACGTAAAAAGCTAACCTTTGGGGCTAAATTAATTGTTAGCACATCTCATCAAGTTACAACAATATTAAAACAAAAGGCAGGTAGATGGCTTACTGACTCAAGAATTCTAAAATATGAAGCCATTCTATTAGGAAAAGATGACCTCACTGTCACCACTGACAGTGCCCTTAACCCTGCTGCTTTCCTAACTGGGAATCCGAACCCCAAAGATCCTGAACATGGCTGCCTAGATCTCATTGATTACCATTCTAAGGTTAGACCTGATTTAAGAGAAATTTTAAAACAGGACGTCATCTTTTTATAGATGGCGCATCCCGGGTGGTTGAAGGAAAAAGACAGAATGGATAGTCTGTCATAGATGGAGAAGTTCTTGCTGAAATAGAATCTGGAAGACTGCCAAATAATTGGTCTGCTCGGACTTGTGAATTGTTCATGTTAATTGGGCTCTAAAATATTTACAAAAGCAAGAAGGTACCATCTATACCGACTCCAAGTATGCCTTTGGGGTAGTGCACACCTTTGGAAAAATTTGGACTGGGCAGGGCCCAATTAACAGCAAAGGTCAGGACTTTGTCCACAAATAGTTAATCACTCAAGTTTTAAAGAGCTTACAATGATGAGAAGAAATAGCTACTGTGCATGTCCCAGGGCACTGAAAAGTTCTACCTTTGAAAGCCAAGGGAATAACCTTGCGGATCAAATTGCAAAACAATCTGCCATCTCTCAAAAAGCGCCTATCTTCCACCTGACTGCCTGTCTCTCTCCCCCAGTTGCAATCCCTATCTTTTCTCCCACTGAAAAGGAGAAGTTAGAGAAACTAGGGGCTAAGGAAAACTCAGAAGGGAAGTGGGCTTTTCCAGACCCAAGGGAAATGCTTTCCAAACCACTTATGAGAGAAATCCTGTCCCAACTACACCAAGGGACTCACTGGGGACCTCAAGCTATGTGTGATGCAGTTCTCAGAGTCTATGGATGCAATTTACACCTTCGCAAAACAAGTTGTGGCCAGCTGCCTAACATGTAAGAAAACAAACAAACCAGCCCCAAGGAAACAACCTTTTGGGGGCAGAAGCTCAGGATTAAGGCCATTTCAAAGCATTCAAGTTGACTATACTGAAATGGCCCCACTAGGTTGCCTTCAATACCTAACAGTAATATTAGACCACCTCACTCATTGGGTTGAAGCCATTCCCCTCCCCAGTGCAACAGCTAATAATGTGGTTAAAGTATTACTAGAGAACATAATACCTCAGTTCAGGCCAGTAGAAAACATGGGACTCAGACAATGGGACTCACTTTACTGCAAATATCATTAAAGTGCTTACTCAAGCTTTAGGAATCAAATGGGAGTATCATGCCCCCTGGCATCCATCCTCATCAGGAGGAGTAGAAAGGATGAATCAGACTCTAAAAAATCATCTAAGTTAATTTTAGACACTCCATTACCCTGGACTAAGTGTCTCTCCATCGTTCTACTCAGGATCCGAACTGCCCCTCGAACAGACGTTGGCCTATCCCCTTATGAAATGCTCTATGGGTTGCCATACTTAAGTTCCACTAGTGACATTCCCACTTTTGAGACCAAAGATCAATTCCGTAGGAATTACATACTTGGTCTATCTTCTACTTTATCTTCCCTCAGGACTAAAGGTCTCTTAGCGCAAACCCCGCCTCTTGAGTTTCCAGTTGATCAGCACCGGCCCGGAAACTACGTCCTCAATAAGAGCTGGGAAGAACAGCAACTTGAACCATCCTGGGAGGGACCATATCTAGTGCTCCTAACAACTGAAACTGCAGTGCGAACTGCCGAGAAAGGATGGACCCATCACACCCGAGTCAAGAAAGCACCGCCCTCTCCAGGGTCATGGGCCATGGTCCCAGGGGAAAATCCTACCAAACTAAAGCTAAGGAAAGTTTAATTCTCTTTCATCTATTCTGTTACTCCTTCTTCTTTCCTTGTTCTCTAGCTAGCCACCTCATTATTAATGTAACTAGATCAGACTCACCCCAGACGATTACCTTTGATGCTTGTTTAGTTATACCTTGTGGGGATCTCCAAAGCCAGAGACAGCTTACAGCAGCGGATAAATATCTCTGCCCCTCCAAAGCAGATGTTTCTAGATTGTATAGGTTTCCGTTTTGTCCAACTTGGGACGAAGTCGTTTGGGTCACTCAACGCCAAGATTGGGTCCCCTCAAAGGATTTCCCGCTAGCGGCTCTAAGGCCCTATATCCATTTTACTAAAAGAAGTGCTCCTCCCAATTGTCAATATAACCAATGTAACCCGGTGCAAATTTCCATCACCATCCCAACTCTCCAAGATTCCTCCCCCACCCTAAACCGCTTCTATGGTATGGGAGCAGACGTAAGAGGGAAAGACCCCATAGGATTCTTCAAGTTGCACCTCATTACATCTCCATCCCCCACATCTCCATCCCCCACATCTCCATCCCCCACATCTCCACCTCTAGACTCTTCTATACCTGCTGACCAGACCACTGTCTCTTCTCCACCTAATGACAAAACCAAAGTAGCTATTGTAGAGGTTAAAAATTTAAAACAAACACTGACAATTGAAAGAGGATACAAAGATGCAAATGCCTGGATGGAATGGATTGAATATTCCGTTCGCACTCTAAACAAAAGCGACTGTTACGTTTGTGCGCAGGGCAGGCCAGAGGCCCAAGTTGTCTCCTTTCCAGTTGGATGGTCTTCTAACAAACCAGGCATGGGCTGCATGGTGGCTCTTTTCCAACACCCCACAGCCTGGGATAGTGAATTCTGTCGAATTCTGTCTGTGCTATTCCCTGAAATTCCACACCAAGAGGGTCAGCTCCCAAGGGCCATCCAGCCTCCATCTCCAGATACCAATTTTATTTCCTGTCTCTCACGACGGGGAAAAAATTTGGAGTTTCTTGGGGATCTAAAGGGATGCAGTGAGGTTAAGTCTTTCCAAAAGCTTACCAATCAGTCTCCCCTTGTTCATCCCCGAGCTGATGTATGGTGGTATTGTGGTGGACCCCTACTGGCCACCCTGCCAAGTAACTGGAGTGGCACTTGTGCTCTAATTCAATTGGCCATCCCTTTTACCCTGGCATTTCAACAACGAGAAAAAGAGAAATCACAACACCGCAAAACAAGAGGGGCCCCTCAGGGATCTTTTGACTCTCAAGTCTATATAGATGCAATTGGAGTCCCACGGGGGGTACCTGATAGATTCAAAGCCCGAAACTCAATAGCTGCAGGATTTGAATCGTTACTTCCAGTGGTAGCTATTAATAAAAATGTAGCTTGGATAAATTACATCTATTATAACCAGCAGCGATTTATTAATTACACTAGGGATGCTATCAAAGGAATAGCTGAACAATTAGGGCCTACTAGCCAAATGGCTTGGGAAAACAGAATGGCCTTAGATATGATATTAGCAGAAAAAGGTGGAGTTTGTGTTATGATAGGAACCCAATGCTGCACCTACATTCCCAACAATACAGCCCCTGATGGAACAATTACAAAAGCTTTACAAGGTCTTACCTCCTTATCAGATGAATTAGCCACAAATTCTGGGATAAGTGACCCTTTCACAGGATGGTTAGGAACTTGGTTTGGTCAATGGAAAGGACTCGTGGCCTCTATTGTTACCTCTCTTGCAATCACAATAGCTGTGCTTATGGTTGTTGGATGCTGCATCATACCCTGCATTCGTGGACTAGTCCAAAGACTTATAGGGACAGCTATTAACCAAACCTTCTCTAGTTCTTCCAAATCCTGTAGTAATAAATTATTTCCCTTGAAAGATCAACGAATCCGAGCCATGTTAGATAAGTTTAAAGAGGGAAATGTATAAATTCAAGAGGAGGAAATTGTTGTTAAGAACTAATAGTTCCTCTTCAAAGAGTTTCTGTTCCTGGTTCTTTGTTCTATTCTAAAAGGTAATGTACCCATTCATCTATCAGCCCTCCCTCTCTCTGCTGTGCCCAAACACCCCAAGATGCACCCCAAGATGTACCTGTTCTTCCTGTCAAAGGCCCACCTCGCCTCCTTTGATGATGTCAACAGTACCCAATGGGAATTAGCCTAGATTGTGCGGTCCGACCCCAGCCCACAGGGGGGAGACACAGGAACAGGGTCTGCGTTAGGGATAAGAAACTCCTGTTCTCCTTTGTTTTGCATGCTCCCCCTTGCCTCTGCCTTGCATGCAAGAAGTGCCTTTCTACAGAAGTAAATTGCCTTGCTGAGAAAACTTTTGCCTGAGTGCTGGGTTCACTTTGCGGCACCAAAAATTTGTTTCTAACAGAACAGGAAGCATGGGAAGGTATGGCCTTATCAAATTATAAGGATGCTAAAAGTCAGAGATTACACCCAGGTACCAAAGGAAAACTCATAGCAGGCTCTGGAGGGAACACAGGCAGAGTGGTGCCAGTGCCCACCTAAGGTCAGAGACATCTGACACTCTAAGATTGGAGCCCACAGGAGGATGCTCTGGGGGATCCTGCAGACCTCAACCTCCTCAAAGGGGATGCTCTTGGCAGAGGTTCTGAGGTCTAGTACTAAGCCCTCCTTAGAATTTTCTCTTGCAGTTGCAATGCTGCTTGGCCCCCAAATTGTTTAGAATCTGGAGTTTACTGTCTACTGGGAAAGTGGGATGGCACTGCATGGATCCCACTTGTGCTGCTGTTCTAAGCAGGGAGCCTGGTTAATGTGTGATGCCCTCCTTTGGTGCTGTTTGGCTCTAGCACTCTTTGGAGTCTGGGGAGGTCTGGCCTTTAAAAAGCAAACTGCCATAGACACCGCTTTACCTGAAATTTTGGTTCACAGCCCTCATTGGCTTATCTATTGGAGCAAAGTAAAACCAGTAAGCTTGTATTGCTATCTCTTGGCTAAGGTTCCAAGCTACTGGATTTTCATTTATGTGTGTGTATACACATCTAGATGTGTTTATTTGTATGTACACTTACTGTTATATGTTGTCTACCAAAACTGGCAGAGTCTAACACCTTTTAAAGGGTCTGAATAGGCAACATTTGTCATCTATTGTTTCTAATGGCAGCCACTATGAGACTTTGAAAGAACCTTGGTTTTTCACAATCTTTTATGAACATTTCCTTTCTACTGATCTCAGGTCCTTAGAAAAAAACTCAATCGTCAACCAGAAAATGTTTAAATTTACCTATAGCCCGGAACACTGCTCCCCATCCCCACAGTTTTCAAGTTGTCCTGCCTTTCTGAAACAAACCAACGTATTCATGTATTCCTTAATCGTATTTGATTGATGTCTCATGCCTCCCTAAAACCTATAAAACCAAGCTGCACCCCAAGCACCTTGGGCACATGTTCTCAGGACCTCCTGAGGGCTGGGTCATAGGCCATGGCCACTCATATTTGGCTCAGAATAAATCTCTTCAAATATTTTACAGAGTTTGACTCTTTTCATCGACAGTAAAACAAGAAGCATTGTAAAAAATGCATCGGAAGTTTGGCAATTCTTTTTTTTTTGAGATGGAGTCTCGCTCTGTCGCCCAGGCTGGAGTGCAGTGGCATGATCTCGGCTCACTGCAAGCTCCGCCTCCCGGGTTCATGCCATTCTCCTGCCTCAGCCTCCTGAGTAGCTGGGACTATAGGCATGTGCCACCACACCTGGTTAATTTTTGTATTTTTAGTAGAGATGGGGTTTCACCATGTTAACCAGCATGGTCTCGATCTCCTGACCTCGTGATCCAACTGCCTTGGTCTCCCAAAGTGCTAGGATTACAGGCATGAGCAACCGTGCCCGGCCTGGCAATTCTTTTTTAAATACAGTTAAGCATGAAGCTGGATTTAGTGCAAAGCCAAATCTCACATACATGCTTGTGTTGCTTCACACTATGTTTACTGTTTTGCATGGATAGTGCTGTAGTACTTATTGGCCATGTGTCTAAAGTGAATTTCTTAATTGCGCAGGCTGTATGAAAATATTGGTGAACTTAAGGATACTGAATTATGTGTCAGGATTAAAATATTCATTATGTGGGTTTTTGGGAGGTCCTAGGTAACACTGTAGCCTCCAGGGTAAATTGAGTAGGAAAATTTAGGGTTAGTTTTCTGTTTGTTTTTGGCTTCTAGTTTTCATTCACTTGCTGTTTATTCTCCTCTGGCTTTGCTTGTGTATCCATATGTATAAAACTATGATTTTTTTTTTTTTTTTTTTTTTTTTTTTTTTAGTTCCTAGTGGAAGGCTTTTATTTGGTTCTGTGAATAGTTATTTTGTTTCCCATGTATTTCTAGTAAGTCATCATTCATTCCATTTATCTGGAATTCCAAAGCTACCTTTGTCGGGCTCACAGGAATTAATGGAGCACATCAGCTTTCTATCTTTAAACTAACTTTTTGGATTTTAGGCTTCCTGATAATTTAAGTATCTTGAGTATACTATCGTAAATAGAATTTAAGTCATATTTCTCTCTCTCTGCCTAATGTCTCCAAAATTTGTAAACTATTTGTGAATATTCTTAATTCATGGCCATGTGTTTGTTTGCATATGGTTAAGCAGGGTCGCTAGGACCACTCAGGGAGAGAGAACCCAGAAACCTGGCATGCCAGCCAAAGGGTAAGAGTTTCTTACTAGTCAGTCTTTGGCTTCTCTCTCTCCGTGCAAACTGGTTAAATATAAAGGAAAATTCACGGTTTATCTCCCCTGTAAAGTTTTAAATTAATTGGTTTAATAATAAAAGCTTAAGTCAAATATTTTGTCGGAAAAGTGAAAAACGTAATGCCTTTTATTTAGTTCATGTGACTTGAGTAATCTTTGGGAAATAAAGACAGTTTTAAAGATTATTGGTAAAATACAAATGTCTTCAAAATGTAAACAAGTGGCCCAAATTATGTTCAAATATTGGGTTTGCTAAATGCCTGAAGGTCATAAGCTGCTTCTTTGGCTTTTGCAAATTGTTTAACTTGCCTGCTTTCCAGCTAGGTAAGGCCTGGGGACATGTGGAGTTGGCCACGCTTCTAGCTATGCTGGAAATAGTCAAACCTTATGAGAACATAACTTACCAAGTTTTACTTTAAAATTCGCCATTATAACATGCAATTAAGACTACTAGAGGCCGGGCGCGGTGGCTCAAGCCTGTAATCCCAGCACTTTGGGAGGCCGAGGCGGGCAGATCACGAGGTCAGGAGATTGAGACCATCCTGGCTAACACGGTGAAACCCCATCTCTACTAAAAATACAAAAAATTAGCTGGGCATGATGGCAGGTACCTGTAGTCCCAGCTACTCGGGAGGCTGAGGCAGGAGAATGGTGTGAACCCGGGAGGCAGAGCTTGCAGTGAGCCAAGATCTCGTCACTGCACTCCAGCCTGGGCGACAGAGCGAGACTCAGTCTCAAAAAAAAAAGACTACTAGAAACAGTTTTCCATGCAAGGTATATAAGAACAGTAAGAACAGTAGAATGCGTGTGTGTGTGTGTGTGTGTGTGTGTGTGTGTGTGTGTGTGTTTGTTTTGTAAAAGGTTAGAAAAGGTTTTTTTTTTTTTAAATTTCTGAGTCATTTTGGCAAAATAAATAATTTATAGTGCTCTGGAATTTCAAAATCAAACTTCAGTTTCAAAATTGTCTTTCCTAATGCCTGATTTTTTGGATAGATCAGAGGCCCCTGAAAATATCCAGAAAGGAAGTAAACAGGATTATTTGACATGTTTAGGTACATGGGATTGTAAAAATGATGTTCAGTCTTCTTTAGGTTATATTTTTGTGAATAATACTAATATGTGTTACAAAATTGTATGGGATTTCTAAAATGTTAATGTCTAAGTATATGCTATCAATTATAAATATGATTATTATACTAAGTTATTATAAACCACAAAAAATTTTTTTCTTGTCCGTGCTATGTACCTAATTTGGAAAAACTACTAGTATCCAAGATAATATAAGTCTAATGTTAATTAAGCATGGCCTCATGGAGAACCAGGATGGCCACCTTGTCCTTCCTGAATCCTTAAAGCTTTTATTATTAAGAGTTCTGCATCCCATGACTCAACATGGAAAAGATAAAATGATCTAAATTGAACACATTGATGTAGTGACTTACAAATTACTAACATAGTTTATAACCAATGTTTGATCCCATATTCCTGGGAAAACAATTAAAGCTTCAGGTTCAATTGGTCACCTGGTAGGCCACTTAAACATTTTACAAAGGGATTTCATTCAATTGTTATTTTCAATGCATGTGTCTGGTTGTATAAAAGCTTTCTCATGCAAGAGGGCTGATGTTGTAACAGTAGATTATTATGCTATAGTGTATTTTCTTTTTTTTTTTTTTTTTTTTTTTGAGACAGGTTCTCGCTCTGTCACCCAGGCTGGAGTGCAGTGACGAGATCTTGGCTCACTGCAGGCTCCGCCTCCCGGGTTTACGCCATTCTCCTGCCTCAGCCTCCCGAGTAGCTGGGACTACAGGAGCCCACCACCTCGCCCGGCTAGCTTTTTGTATTTTTTAGTAGAGACGAGGTTTCACTGGGTTAGCCAGGATGGTCTTGATCTCCTGACCTCGTGATCCGCCCGTCTCAGCCTCCCAAAGTGCTGGGATTACAGGCTTGAGCCACCGCGCCAGGCCTATAGTGTATTTTCACCAGGTAAAAAAGCTTCTTATAGTTTAGATCTTCTGAGAACATCAGAGAAAGACTGTCCTTGCCATCCACACACAACAAAACTTCAGGACCTGGAACTTTGGGTTCATAATCTCAAAACTGTGAAGGGTCCCTCCATACTCTTGGAACTATATACCCATTGGAACCCTTGGGGTAAGGCTAACCAGGGAGGTTTCTCCCCAGAAGAGGATGGCATCCTTGATGTGAACAGCTTTTCCCAAGTTTACAGATTAAGGCCTCCACTATCATGAAACTCTTATCTTTGAATATTTTCCCTTGCTTATGCCTCTATGAATAATAGAAGTGGAAAAGGGGTCTGTTTTGTGCATTTATGGGGTGTACTTTTATTCACGAAGGAGTTTGCAACCAGCCTTATACATGGAGAACCTTATACTTTGATGGATAAAGGACAAAGGCCCAATGTAGGTTTAAAAAAACTTTAATGGTACCTCATTATGGTCGCCTCATAATCAGTCAGAAACAAAACATTGGTTCATTTGTCTTAACCCACATCATGGGTTAAAGATAACGTTGCCAGGAGGCCTTCACTCTTCTAGAAGGGCATCATTTATTAGGTCCTTTTTCCATGGTTTAAAGTAAAAGAAGTAAAAGAAGTAATGATTAGCTATATAATAATAATGGTTTAAAGTAAAAGAAGCAGTGATTAGCAATATATCCCTCATGATAGGCTCTACAGCAAATTCTACTGTAAAGGCTACAGTTACACAACAGACTTTAAATTTTCTTGTGAAAGTTATGATAGAATTGGCTGAACAAAGACGTATCTGTGCAGCTGCTGGCACATGTGGCCTACGGAGAAACACATCAAATGAAGATTATAGGAATTCAGTGCTAGCGGATTAACAAAGAAACTGCTTAGTTAAGTCATTCTTTGGTCTCTTTGATTTTAGGAGGTTTGGCTTGTGGGGACCTTGGGCAAGAAGCATACTCCAATTTCTTACTATTATCCTCCCAATAGTCATAGTAATAGTCTTCCTGTTGGGCTGTATTCTCTCAAAGGTTTTAAATGCTTGCATGCAGCCATCTCTAGAATGTCATATGGTCTCTCTCCAGCTGGAATAACAGGAGCTGAAAGAAATATGTGACCATGAAGACACCATAACCTATGAATGATGGGCTAAGTAAGACCAGAAACCCAAAATGAGGGTAACAGAGAGTGGCACTAAGGCCCTAAGTTTTGGTCACATTCTCACTTAGGTGAGAACGTGACCAAGAAGGGGGAATTTTAAAATTTATTTATGTGTTTATTTATTTGTTTATTTATTTATTTTTGAGATGGAGTTTTGCTTTTGTTGCCCAGGCTGGGGTGCAATGGTACAATCTTAGTTCACTGCAACCTCCGCCTCCCAGGTTCAAGCAATTCTCCTGTTTCAGCCTTCTGAGTAGCTGGGATTACAGGCACCCGCCACTACGCCTGGCTAATTTTTGGTGTTTTTTTTTTTTTTTTTTTCACTGCCTGTAAGATCAGATATTTATTCAAGAGAAGCTGTCCAAAATGATGTGACCCTTATGGAATAATCAAATTTAAGAGTTTATGCAGCAGGCTTCTTTTCCTCTGTAGTAGGTTTCTTTTCTGCAGGCTTCTTTTCAGGGGCTGGTTTCTTGGTAGCTGCTGCCTTTTTTCCCACCAGAGGCTTCTTCTGCTTCTTAACACCAACAGCAGCCTTCTTTCCTTTCTTACCTACCACAGGCTTCTTGCCTGCAACCGCCGCCTTCTCATCTGATTTGGCTTCTAGTGCTGCTGCTGCAGCAGCTGCCTTATCCACCCGGAGCTTGTGATTCCTGGCCTGGCGAAGAATGGTATTCCGGCGCATGGTCTTTGCATATGGGTTTAGCTTCAACATGATTCTCAGGTTTTTCAGTGGGTTCTTCTTTAGGACTCTGCGATGAATCTTCTTGCGTGGTGCTCGAAGGGCTCTTTGGATCTCTGGGCTTTTCAAGATTCTGCTAAGATCTGTATTAATCATCTTGTGCATGGGAAGATTGTAGTTACTCTTGAGGGAAGCGGCTTTACGCCAAGTGCCATACAATTCATCTAACTTCCGGAAAGCACTCTCAGTCCAAATGCAGAAACGTCCCACATGTCCACCAGGTGCAAGCTTCAAAATGTTCAGTTTGCTTACATTAAGCAGAGTAATTCCAGGGATGTTTCTGAAAGCCTTGATGATGCCATTATCCTCATTATAGATGATGCACGGCCCCCTGCGCTGGATACGGCGACGGTTTCTCATTTTGCCTTTGCCAGCTCTCATTCGCTGAGAGGCATAGACCTTTTTGATATCATTCCAGGCTTTAAGTTTCTTAAGGAGCAAAACAGCTTCCTTGGTCTTCTTGTAGCCTTCAACTTTATCTTCCACTACCAAAGGAAGTTCAGGAACTTCCTCAATACGATGACCTTTAGACATGACCAGTGCTGGTAGGGCTGAGGCAGCCAGGGCAGAACAGATGGCATATCGTTTTTGGGTTGTGTTCACTCTACGATGCCAACGGCGCCAGGTTTTGGTTGGTGCAAACATTCGGCCTCCACGACACATGTTTCCAAAAGCACCCTGGCCAGAGCGGTGAGTCCCACCACCTCGAACTCTGGGAATTCGAGCCACAGCTCTGCCAGTACCCCAAGACTCAGCACTGGTCTTATGACCTGCTAATTCACTGACAGCGTAGGGTTGTCTGTTGTTTTTGCGCAAGTTGGTGTGAACAAAGTTCACAATATCTGGTCGAATAGGAGCCTTGAATACAGCAGGCAAAGTGACATTTTTGCCAGATGACTCCCCCTTTTCGGAGTACACCGATATCAGTGGGCGAGCACATGCCATGGCGGAGAGAGGACACAACCACACTCCTCTCACATCGGATGCTGCCACCAATTTTTGGTGTTTTTAGTAGAGGTGGGGTTTCACCATGTTGGCCAGGCTGGTCTCGAACTCCTGACCTCGAGTGATACACCAGCCTCAGCCTCACAAGGTGCTGGGATTACAGGTGTGGGCCACCATGCCTGGCCAGGAATTTGTTAAACAAAATTCTGGGAGGCCATTGTTTTGGACTAAGCTCATGCACTAGGCCCCAACAAACCAAACCAAAATGGTGTCGCTTTTGCTAAGACTTTAAGGAAACACATAGATTCTAGAACAGACCAGGTTTTATTTTTTTCTCCTGCAAATCTCTGTAACAAACATTCTTGACAATACAGTTATCGACCCCCTAAAGTTCCCATTAAATCTTTTAACCAAATTCATTTCCTCTCGCATAGAGACCATCAAGCTTCAGATAAACATGCAACAAAGGTTCCAGCCAGTTGCAGGTGAAGACACTACCCCGGCCATCAAGAAGCTACCCTGCCTCTGCTATACAGAGCAGGCTGAGAGTTCCTTGATCCCCAATAGGTAGGGACTACACCCCAAGCCAGCATGAAGCAGTTAAAGAAAAAAGAAGACCATTGGTCTCTCTGCCTCCCATAAAGATTTATGGAGATCACCTCTCAGGGAAGAGATGAGGCAGGAAAATAGGGTCTGGAGGCGGGGAACATAAGGCCGATTCACACTTCAGCTGTAACAGGAAATGTCCTCTCCATAGGGCGTAGGTCAAGTAAAAGACTTTGTAACTTTACTTCATCCTCTTCATTTGCATAGGGCACACCCCAAGTAACCAGTGGAATCCTCTAGAGGGTATTTAATATTCCCAAAAATCTATAATGGTGCCTTTGAGGCCCTATGCTTGGGCCCGCTCCCACACTGTGGAGTGTACTTTCATTTTCAATAAACCCCTTCATTCCTTCCTTGCTTTGTGCGTTTTGTCCAATTCTTTGTTCAAGACGCCAAGAACCTGGACATCCTCCACCGGTGACATTATCAGCCTCACTTTTCCTGCCCATCTGGACTCAGGAGGGTTGTGGTAGGTGGGGAGGGATGCTCTAAGTTCAGCATGGTTTTCTTCAGAGGCAGCAGCGAGTTGTGGGCCTGGAGCCCACTGCTGGACCCCACTGCTGGACCCCAACACATTCCACCCCATTTCTAACCAGCCCTTGTCAAGGTCCTGTAGCTTAAGTCATTGGCTTATGGCACCAAAGTGTATTTTTAAATTCTTACTGACCCAAAACCAGTTTTGAATAAACAGGCAGTTCTCAGGGTGGTTAGCAGACACCCGCTCCACCCAGCAGCTACTTAGTAATCACAAGCTACCTCCCATAAAGGGGGATCAGCCCCTGTTGCTGCCCCTACAGGAAGTTCCTTCTAGAACCCCTGCAATGGGAAGCCTGGTACATGCAGGACTCCAGGCTGTCCTTGAAGCGGATAACACAGGAAGCCAGGAGACAGGCAGTGAGCCAGAGGGGCAGGTGTGGAAGGGAGGGGTTCTTATCAGATAGTGTGAGAAAGCCTCAGAGCCAACAAGTCCCCTGTGGTTCCCAGAGGGGCCTGTGCCCTCTCTCCGCATCCTCTGAGCCGCACCCCTCTCTCTGGGGCTTCCTTGTGAAGTTCCCTGTACCCACCCAGGGTTGCATGGGATGTTTGCTGCAACCAGACAACCACCTGCAGGGCCAGGTCTACTCACCTACTGACACAGTAGAACGCAATCAGTCTGAAGATGTCCTCAAACACAAGAGCTGAGCCTTCCAGGTACAAAACTGGGGAGAGAGAAGAAGGGCCCTGGGTAAGGTAAGAATTCTGCCAAGGAAAAGGGGGGAAGGAGGTGGCAGGGACTGGTTGGGGGGGCATAGTCTGCCACACTCATTCTGGGTCCCATGCTGGGCTGCATGCGGCTCCATACACATCAGCTGTCAACTGGACCTTAAGTGAGAAAGGGACTTCCTTGTCAATCCACTGAGATTTCAGAGGATTACCTATTTGTAATTAGTCCATTTTCACGCTGCTGATAAAGACATACCTGGGCCAGGTGCAGTGGCTCACGTGTGTAATCCCAGCACCGTGGGAGGCCGAGGTGGGCAAATCACAAGATCAGGAGTTCAAGACCAGCCTGGCCAACATGGTGAAACCTGTCTCTACTAAAAATACAAAAAATTAGCCACGTGTGTTGCCTATAATCCCAGCTACTTGGGAGGCTGAGGCAGGAGAATCATTTGAACCTGGGAGGCGGAGGCTGCAGAGAGCCAAGACTGTACCACAGCATTCCAGCCTGGACAACAGAGTGAGACTCTGTCTCAAATAGAAAAAAAAAAAAAAAAAAAAAAAAAAGACATACCGGAGACTGGATAATTTACTTAAAAAAAGAGGTTTAATGGACTCACAGTTCTACGTGGCTGGTGAGGCCTCATAATTATGGTGGAAGGCAAAAGGCACATCTTAATGGTAATTATGGTGGAAGGCAAAAGGCACATCTTAATGGTAATTATGGTGGAAGGCAAAAGGCACATCTTAATGGTGGCAGACAGAGAATGACAGCCAAGCAAAAGGGGTTTCCCCTTATAAAGCCATCACATCTCATGAGCCTTATTCACTACCAGGAGAATAGTATGGGGGAAACTGCCTCTGTGATTCAATTATCTCCCACCAGGTCCCTCCCACAACACGTGGGAATTATGGGAGCTATAATTCAAGATGAGATTTGGGTGAGGACACAGCCAAACCATATCACTATTAGGATAGCTGGTGTTAATATACATTCATCATTTTGGGCAAAAAAACACAGAAGGTTCTAGACTGTAAATGCAGAATTAAACACTTAATAGATCACAGTCATCCCAAGCAACAGTCTCAGAACTCGGCAACTGTGAGGTCCAGGAGAGGCCAGGAGGAAGGGCGTTGCCGAATTCTGCCTCAGCCTCCAAGAGGAACATGGGTCTGGGGCACTGAAGTGGGGCCACTGGCCTGTCACCCAGATCTCCAGGGTCTCTCAGAACCTAACCTGATTGGCTGCACAGCTCACCCAAGGGTGAGGGCTACCCTGATGTTTTACAGCTCTGACAAGGAAGAGGGATCAAAGCATTTGTTCAAAATCCATGCCAAGGTGGATGGGGCTCCTCGGAGGGGCAGGGTGCCAGGATGCCGCCGTCAGTGCCTGCAGCTGGGGCCAGACTGACCAGTGGAGAACACGGCACCATGCTCTGCCCTGCTTGGGAGAGCTAGGGCGAAGGAACCAGAGAGGCTCAGCAGGTTGTTGGAGGTCCCACTGTTCATCAGTGTCCTGCAGGCACCTGCCCCACAGCTCCTGACTCATCCTCACACTCCCCACACCCACGGTCATGCTCCCTGCACGTGGGAGCCCCACATGAGTGCCCTCTGGCTCCAGAGGGGCCAAGAAACACGTGCATGTCCCACTGTGGTCCTGGTCTCCCGAGGTTCTAGTTTCCATGTGATGGAGAGGGAAGGCAGGACCCAGCTTCCAGGTCTGGCTCTGAGCCTGGAACGGACAATCAGGCCTCAAGTGTGCCCTTTCCCCGCTCAGTGCCTCTGTCCTTCCACCTGTAAAGGGAAAGGAGTTCTTCCCTAAAGCCACACGCACACAGGTGACATCAGTTTGTGGTCCCGTTTTCAAAGCCCAGGACAGCACTCCACAGCATTAGAGGTCTGTGAGATGCTTATAGTGATACACAAACCAACGTGTTGTGTTCAATTAACCTCATTTTTATATTTGCTTTCTTTCTGCATATCAAACACTGCTCTTAACGGTTCACATAATTAAAAAAATATGTATTTGTCTATGGCAAGGAGATCATGGTTTCCCACTGGGATAAAGACAACATTTTAAAAGAGAATTTAAGTAAAATATTAACTAGATGGTGGTAGAGGAGGTATTTGGAGGATGCCTACAAATGACTTAAGTCTGAGAGACCCTGGCTGGTGGTAGCTGGAATTCACAGGATGGCCCGGGCGGCCCAGTGCCACCTAGTGCCCGCATGTGGTGCACTGCCGACTCCTTCCACAAGGGGCAGCACAGGTGTGGCCAAGGGAGGCTGGGGCCAAAAGATGTCCAGCAGCAGGGAGGGGAGACAGAGGCTCCATATATGAGATAGGAACGGAAGGAAGGACCTTCCTCAGGAATGCCTGGAGTGGGTTAGTGGTAATGCACACAAAAAGCCCAGCCTACATACCAGGCATACTCAACAATCAGTAGCTTTCCTTCCCATAGAGGGAAGGCCTGATCTTTGCAGAACACAGATAAACTTTGAAGATAAAGTCAGTCACGCCCCCTTCTGGGCCCCCTGGCACTTTATGCAAAGCCCTGGACTCCCTTCCTGAAACAGCATCCCTACAAGGCTTTGGTACTTAGTCCACTAGATAATAGGTTAGCCGTTAGTGCAGGAACTAGGGCTTACTCGCTTTGGCCGCCAGGGCTCAACACGGTGCTATATGCAGAGGCCCAATTACTGTTTTACTGTTAAAACCCCAGATTTGTAAAATCATAAGCAATGCTTAAGACTCATGCTTGTTTCTTTGCAATGAAACCTCTCCCCTGGCCCCAGCCCCCGCCCCTTCTGCCACCTTTCCATTCCTGACTATGCAAACAGCATCCCTTCACACCAAGGCCACACACGGGGAGGTCCTGCATGCTGGGGCAGGGTTTGGTCCATCTTTGAGTCTCCCTTAGTGTCCAGCACAGTGCATGGGAGATTGATGAATGTTTGCTGAAAGTCTGCCTGGGAAAGATACCCCAGGGGGTAAAGGCCACAGGGGCATCATGGACAGGGTCTTGGACCACTTACCATGTGACTGATGGCCCTTTCCTCTAGGGCCCCAAAGGAACACCTCAGACATGAGGAAGTCCCAACAAACAGCCTCGCACCTTTCTAGAACACAGGCGAGTGCAAATTGGCACAAGACAAACAATCCTTTGTTCTGATGGGTGGTGGGTTTAGCTTCTAGACTGTCCCCTGTCCTGTACCGCACTGGCCAGGTGTCTTGCCTGTGGGTTCCCAGGCCATGCCACCTGCACATGAGCATGTTCCAAGGTTGTTGCTTCTCCTCTCTGTGCCTCAATTTCTTCACCTATAAAACAGGTGATATGGTTTGGATCTGTGTCCCCACCCAAATCTCATGTGCAATTGTGATCCCCAGTGTTGGAGGTGGGACCTGGTGGGAGGTGATGGGATCATGAGGGTAGGTCCTTCATGAATGGTTTAGCACCACCCGCTTAGTGCTGTTCTCTAATAGAGTTCTCATGAAATTTGCTTGTTTAAGAGTGTGTGGCACTTGCCCCGCACCTTGCTCTACTCCCACCATGTGAGACACCTTGTTCCCCCTTTGCCTTCCATCATGATTGTAAGTTTCCTGAGGCCTCCTCAGAAGCTGAGCAGATGCCAGCATCATGCTTCCTGTACAGCCTGCAGAACTATAGCCAGTTAAACTTATTTTCTTATAAATTACTCAATCTCTTTCTTTATAGCAATGCAAGAACAGATGAACACAACAGGGGTAGTAAAGTACCCACCTGTTGAGGACTGACTTGTGTTCCTGCAAAAGATATGTGAATGTGATACATGTGAATGCATGTGAATCTCTAATACATGTGAATGTGACCTTATTTGGAAATAGGGTCTTTGTAGATGTAACCAAGCTGACCTCATACTGCATTAGAGTGGGCCCTAAATCCAATGGCTGGTGTCCTTATAAGGCCACATGGGCTGGGTGCGACGGCTCACGCATGTAATCCAAGCACTTTGGGAGGCCGAGGCAGGTGGATCACCTAAGGTCAGGAGTTTGAGACCAGGCTGGCCAGCACTGTAAAACCTGTCTCTACTAGAAATAAAAAAATTAGCCAGGAGTGGTAGTGGGCGCCTCGGGAGGCTGAGGCATGAGAATCGCTTGAACCTGGGAGGCAGAGGTGAGATCGTGCCACTGCACTCCAGCCTGGAGGATAGAGCAAGACTCTGTCTCCAAAAAAAAAAAGGCCATGTGAGGACGTGGGACACAGAACCAGAGAGGGGAATGCCATGGGAAGCTGGAGATGGAGATTGCAGTGATGCAAGGAATGCCAGCCAAGGAATGCCAGAGATTGGCAGCAACCACCGGAATCCAGGAGGGAGGCATGGAGTCTCCAGAAGGAACCAAGCCTGTCCACACCTTGATTTCCGATTTCTGGCCTCCAGAACTGTGAGAGAATGAGTTTATGTTGTTCTAAGGCTCCCAGTTTGTGTAATTTGCAGTGGCAGCCATAAGAAGTGACTACACCACCTCATAAACATCACTGTGAGCATGAAATAAATTATGCCACGGAAGTGGCTTGGAACAGTGCCCATGTGTTCAGTCAATGGGGATATTACTGAACTGTCATTTTACACATGCAAGGCAATGTGGTGTGAGGCAGGGGTGCAGGGAAAGGGTTTTGCAGACCCACTGGGTCTCATTTCCTATTGCTCCTCAACAGTAATCCTGTCTGTTGGCTGGGCTTTTTCTTCCCTCTCTCCTCTTTCTACAGTCCTCACTCCCAACTCCTTGCCTCTGCTCATGCTGTTTGTCCTGCACAGAGAATCCCTGCACCTCCAGAGTCCAGTTCTAGATCCACCTTCTACCCTAAAGCCTTCGTTTCCCAGGGATTCCACCCTCTCCCACTGGAAAGCCACACACAGGATGTGCTGCCCAAAATGCCCATCAGGGAAATGCCACCTGTGTGTTTTACTGTAAGAGGCAGGGGCTCTTGGACTATAGCCGGGGCAGGAACAGGTCTCACTTTTCCCTGTCCCCTGCACTGAGCCCAACGCCATGCCTGCCACACAGTGAGGACCCGTAAAGAACAGCCGGGCAAAGGGGGCCTTCAGGTGTTAAGATCCAGAGCAGGCCAAATAAACAGAGACAGAAAGGATATTAGCGGTTGCTTAGGGCTGGGGTTAGGGGGAGATAGGGGGATGCTAGCTAAAGGGTATGGGTTTCACTCTTTCTTTCTTTTTTATAATGATAAACTATAAATAACACACAATTTAGCATTTTAATCATTTTTAAGTGTACAGTTCAGTGGCATTGAGTATATTCACGCTGTTACGCAACACAAGGTTTCTTTTTTGAGGTGATGAAACGTTCTTAATTGACTGTGATGATGGTTGCACAACTCTGTGATACACTAAAAGCCATTGAATTGTATGCCTTAAATTGCTGAATTGTATGATATTTAATACTTAAAATTTTTTTTTCTGCACCAGCGCCTTGATCTTGGAAGATACTGAATACATTAAATAAACACATCTGAATAAAGCTGTTATCTAGTAAAAAGATACTGATACATTAAATAAACATCTGAATAAACCTGTTATTAAAACCAGAAAGACACACACACACACACAGACTGAATTTCACTTCTTGCATTCTGTTTTCCTGCGAGTTTTTATAATACGACTTCTGTAAGCGGAGACATAGTCAAGATTTTTCTCTAAAACCCATGGTTTCCAGTGTCCTCTCAGCTTATGCTGCTTTCAGTAGCAGCTCAAAACCCTACTAATACAGGTGACAAGCCCCCATGCCACCTACTGCCCAGGAGACCATGTCACCCATGAACTTGCCAAGACAGTTCTGACAGAGCCTCAGGCCATCCAGCACCTGCTTCTGCCCTGGGCAGGGAGCCCGCCAGCCTGCTCCTCCCAACAAAATTGCCAGCTCCAGCAGTTCCCAAGACTTGTCACACTGAGTACATTCTCCCATATCCCTCAGCAAAAGCCTCAGGGGAAACATACCAGACCCTGTCCAAACCGTCTCAAGAGGTGAGGTGTGAGAACAGGCACCAGACAGAACCCAATGTGCTCCAAGGCGACAGCAAGTGACAACAATCAGACTCTGCCCTGGCTCAGAAGAAGGGAAACCTTTCACTGGTGACTCACCCTCAAGGCTGGGTCAGGGGCAGGTAGAGATGCTGGGTACATGCATGCCAGCCCAGCCCCTGGCACTCACAATCTCAACATCAAAACAGAACATCCATGAAGAACTGAAAGCGATTAGGTGTTTTTGTTTTTAAAGAGGTTCAGTTTTTCAGGAATGGAAAACTATATGTCACATGTTGTTACTTATAAGTGGGAGCTAAGCTATGAGGATGCAAAGGCATAAGAGTGATAGAATGGACTTTGGGGAGCGGGGTGGGAAAGCTGCGTGTGGGGTGAGGGATAAAAGAATACAAGTTGAGTATAGTGTACACTGCTTAGGTGATAGGTGCACCAAAACCTCAGAAATCATCACTAAAGAGCTTATGTAACCAAAACCCACTTGTACCCCCAAATTAAAATACATTTTTGAAATGCAAGTTTTTTGTATAATTTAATAAACAACTTTAAAAATGCTAAGAAAGAGAGACTGGGCACAGTGGCTCATGCCTGTAATCCCAGCACTTTAGGAGGCTGAGGCAAGTGGATCACTTGCGGTCAGGAGTTCGAGACCAGCTTGGCCAATGTGATGAAACACTGTCTCTGCTAAAAATACAAAAATTAGCTGGGCGTTGTGGCGGGTGCCTGTAATCCCAGCTACTTGAGATGCTGAGGCAGGAGGATCATTTGAATTCAGGAGACAGAGGTTGTAGTGAGCCAAGATCGTACCACTGCACTCTAGCTTGGACAACAGAGTGAGACACTGTCTCAAAAAAAAAAAAAAAAAAAAAAAAAATTGCTAAAAAAGAGGGAGAGAAATTCAGTTATATCATTCAGTAATGCAAATGAACTGTCAGGAGCAGAGACTGCGTGTGCATCTTGTTTTGCACAGAACCCTCAGCATATACCACGGTGGTTGGTACATTGCCAGTTCTCAAATATGTATTTAATTGCATTAATAAAACAAATAACCGTATTCATAAAATGGTTTATTTTGGAATGCTTATAGACTCACAAGAAGTTGCAAATAAATGAATAGGGAAGTCCTGTGTACCCTTCACCCAGTTCTCCCCAGTGGTAACATCGGTAATAATTAGAGCACAATGTCAAAACCTGGAAACTGACCTCGACACAATCCCCAGACACTATTCAGATGTCAGCAGTTTTATATGCACTCATTTGTGTGTGTGTGTTTGTACAGTATTAGGCAATTTTATTACATAGTAGCTTCGCGCAGTCACCACAATCAAGATATTTAGTTCATTCAACACCATAGAGCTCCCTTGTGCTATTCCTTCATAGCCACATCTAGCCCCTCCCCATCACTAGCCCTGACAACTAATCTGTCCCCATCTCAATGACCATATTATTTCATGAATGTCATATAAGTTGAATCACAAAGTATATATCTTTTGGAGACTGGCTTTTTTCAGTGTAACTTCCTTGTGGTTCATCCAAGTTGTTCCGTGAATCAATAGTTCATTGCCTTTTATTGCTGAGTAATATTCTGTAGCATGGATATACCATGGATTTGTTTAGCCATTCATCCACTGAAGGACATTTGGATGGTTTCCAGCTTTTAGTTACGATGCACGAAACTGCTGTAAACATTGACGTACAAGTTTCTGTGTGAAAAATGTGTTTTCATTTCTCTGGGATATATGCCCAAGAGTGAAATTGCTGGGTCATGTGGTAAGGTCATCTGTAATTCCCTATCATTTTTTGGAGAAGGGGTCTCACTCTGTTGCCAAGGTTGGAGTGCAGTGGTGCCATCATGGCTCACTGCAACCTCAACCTCCCATATTCAAGTGTTCCTCAGCCTCCTGAGTACCTGGGACCACAGGCATGCACCTACCACACCCAGCTAATTTTTAAATTTTTTGTAGAGATGAGGAACTCCTAGCCTTAAGCAATCCTCCCACCTTGTTCTCCCAAAATGTTGAAATTACCGGCCTGAGCTACCATATCCAACCTCTAGTTTTCAAAGGAACTGCCAAACTCCTTTCCAGAGAGGCCGCACCATTTGACATTCCCACCAAGAATGCAGGGGTGATTCAGTTTCTTCCCATCCTCACCAGCCTTTAGTGTTATTCCTACTTTTTATTTTAACCATTCCAATAGGTGAAGAGTGATATCTCATTGTGGTTTTAATTTGCATTTCTCAAATAATTAATGATGTTGAACATCCTTTCGTGTGATTGTTTGCCATCTGTGTATCCTGTTTGGTGAAATGTCTGTTCATGTGTTTTGCCCATTTTCTAATTGAATATTTTTCTTTATGGCTGAATAATATTCTACTGTGTGGATATATCACATTGTATTTTTCCACTCATCAGTTGATGGACATTTGGGTAGTTTCCACATTTTGGCTACTACAAGTAATGCTGCTGTGAACATTTGTGTACAAGTTTTTGTGTGGATATGTTTTTACTTCTCTTGGGTATATTCCTAGAAGTGGAATTGCTCAGTCATATGGCAATTCTGTATGTTTAAGAAACTGTCATACTGTTTTCCAAAGTGACAGCACCATTTTATATTCCCACCAGCAAGGTACGAGGATTCTAATTTCTCCACGCCCTTGTCAACACTTGTTATTGTCCATCTTTTTTTATGATAGTCACCCTAGTGGGTGTGAAGTGTATCTCATGGTGGTTTTTTTATTTGCATGTCTGATGATTAGTGCTGTTGAGAGTCTGTTCATGTGTTTCTTGGTTATTTCCATATATTCTTGGCAAAAATATCTACTCAGATCCTTTGCCCATTTTTGATTGGGTTACTTGTCTTTATTTCTTTACTTATTTTTTGAGACAGGGTCTTGCTCTGTTACCCAGACTAGAATGCAGTGGTGCGATCATGGCTAACTGTAGCCTGAACATCCTGGGTTCAAGCAATCCTCCCAGCTAAGCTTCCCAAGTAGCTGGGACTACAGGCCCGCACAACCATGCCCAGCTAATTTTTGTTGTTGTTGTTGGAGATATGGGGTGTCAATATGTTGCTCAGGCTGGTCTTGAACTCCTGGGCTCAAGCAATCCTTCCACTTTGTCTTCCCAAAGTGTTGGGATTAGAGGTGTGAGCCACTACATCCGGCAGAGAGTTCTTTATATATTCTAGATGCACATTTTTTTGTCAGATACGTGATTTGCAAATGTTTTCTCCCATTCTGTAGTTTGTCTTTTTGTCCTCCATTTTTTTTTTTTGAGACTGGCTCTGGGGTTCCCTCTGCTGCCCAGGCTGGTCCTGAACTCTAGGGCTCAAGGGATCCTCTCACTGCAGCCTCCCAAGTAGCTGATATTACAGGTGCATGCCACTGCATCATGTCTTTTCATCCTGTTAACAGGGTCTTTCCAAACATTGCTGTCCAAGCTTGTAGAGAAAATAGTAGGCACACAAGGGGTGTTATATAAATGATTCAGTAGGGCCATTCCCAATCTGCTTTAATTAATGGTCAATTCTTCTCTCTATTGATATCAATAATGAATTGCGGGCCTTTAACCAGTTATTATTCTTATCTAGACAAAGTCTTCTCTGTAATTTTATTGACACTATTATTTCTCTTTGTAGATGCTTTCCTCACAGACAGTGCAAAGGTAAATTTCAGATACGCCCAGTTTTAATTACTACAAGTTCCCAGCGATTGAGGCTAATGTATTCAACAAATGAAAACTTGTTCTTCATCACACTGACTCTAGGGAAAGAATGCCTATTGACACATGCCTTCATTACAGTCTCATTTATCTTTGCTAACAAATGAAGCATGAGCGTTTGTTAATCCAAGCCGGATCCTTGCTTTGAGAAGGAACAGATCATGATATGAAAGCATGGAACGAGGATGTACCTTGCCAAGGATCATTGTTTTTGAAGTATATACATACTTGTGAAACACAACCCCAATCTTTCATTTTAGCAGACAGCTTTGTTAACCTTAGAGATCCTACTTCTAACACATTTTGATTGACAATAGGAGTTGTCAATAAATTTTCCAGTTCTGACCCCCATTTGGTCAGAGTTTCTCTTTGGCTAGGATATTTTTCATTATGTATTTACTCATCAACAAGGACTTATTGTGCTCATAATATGCAGCAATAAAGAGTAAATGGGGCAGGGAGTGGTGGCTCACTCCTGTAATCCTAGCACTTTGGGAGGCTGAGGTGGGCGGATCCCTTGAACTCAGGTGTTCAAGACCAGCCTGGGCAACATGGTGAAATGCCATCTCTACCAAAAATACAAAAATTAGCCAGCCATGGTGGCTCACATCTGCAGTCCCAGCTACTGGGTGGCTAAGGCAGGAGGATCATTTGAGCCTAGGAGGTGGAGGCTGCAATGAGGTCCAGCCTGGGCCACAGATGGAGTCTCCCTCCATCTCAAAAAAAAAAAAAAAAAAAAGGAAAATGGATAAGGAAATTGAGAGGAAGCCTCACAGTTAGAAGGGTAACAGGGAACCTGCCAGTGGTATGGGCCCTGGGACCTATCTGTAATTCTTTCTTGGTGGGGAGGGGTGGGTAGAGATTCAAAAACAATCAGCTCATTCTCTTTCGATGATTGAACATTTGGTTGGGTAGGGAGAGAGAGATGTTGATTGTTTTTATCTAAGGAAAATCTTTCATGCAGCAAGGCCTCAATATGCATGCTTATGGAATGAGCACTGGATGGATTCAATGGATAGATTAGGATTGCCCCAGGAGGAAATTGTCACCCGGGGACGCAAGGAACGCTTGGACACCACTCCTGTAGGAGAGGGGAGTTTCTGACCTTTTGGAGGGCTCAATACTTGGAGGAAAAAATGCCCTCACACCTGGCTAGGAGAGGACCTTTGGGTGGACCCTGGAAGTGGCTTTAACCCCAGGTCCTTATGTGACACTACTGAGCCAATCTACTCTGAATCCTCCTATTACCCAGATGGGTTAGAGAATTCAATCCTAATGGATTCTGATCCTCTTTCCTAAAAGGGGCACTAGATCACTGTGCTGGGTGCCTGACAGGAAAGGCCACTGGGCACAGACCCTGAGGATAAAAAGTCAAAGTGACAAGGGACTGGGGAGTGGTTCCCAGCTGGGAAGCAGGAGGGAGGGGCACCTGCAGGGCCCTATGGGCTGGGGGCGGGGAAGTGAGGCTCTTTAGGGCCATGCCCACCCTTCCATGGACCCCCACCCACCTTGGCCAGCCTGTGGTCCATCATGCAGGCCCCTGCAAGGGGCAGGCTCCTTCCCCATTTTGAAGGACACCATTGCATTTTGGCCAGGGTCCATGGCTGACCAGCAACACCACAGTTGCCATGGGAACCACCACTTGGTCAGTTTGTGGCTGAGGGGAGAAAGGAATGTTTGCTACCATCACAGGGCTTACTATCCAAAGGCACAATTTTCTGAAACAGACAGAAATCACTTTGTGTTCCCAGGGGTAGAAGTGCGGAAGACAGCAATTTCTTTGGAGCCCTGGGGACCCGCTGGTTCCAGGCCCAGCCCTGGCACCCACTGGCTTTGAGGTGATGCTGGAGAACCACCCTTTCCTGCCTGAGGGAAGGGTGCTGCTAGACCAGAACTGCCAGCACTGCTGGTACCAGCAGAGGGTAGAAGCTGCCAAAAGTGAGAAAGAGCAAACAATCCCATGCCAGCCTGAGTGGCTCCTCTGTTCTCTGAGATTTGCTACCATGTAAGGACAGCAACATGGCATGGGCAAGCTCTTGTTTTTGCTCCAGGCAGAGCCCAAACCTGGACAGCACTGACCAGGCACAGGTCCCTGGGTCCACCAACCACATACCATGAGACTCTGAGACTTGTTTTCTCTAAGTGCCAGGTGAGGAGAAGAGTAACTGAACCCCTCACACACCCTTTGGGTCACTTGTGCAAAGGCTGAAGGCCTACCTGACAGTGGCTCTGAGTGCAAGACAGCAGCCGCTCCACAAAAGACAGCACAGAGATCTCCAAGACCTGGGCGGGAGTGCTGAAGGGTGGGGAGGGCAAAGGATGAGTTAGGGTTCAGGGAGCTGGAAGAGGATGCCTATTGGGAAAATGTGCTGAAAAAAGCATCCTTTCTCTTTTGCTGGCTGTTACCGATGATCTGGGGTGGCACCTTTGCCTCTGGAGCTGGCCCTGGAGCTTGTATGTTTCCAGCCTGCCTGAGCCTCCCTCTGTAAGGCTCCAACACCTGTCCAGTCCGCAGCTCTCAGTGTAAGATCATCCCTCCTTAGCCCTGGTCTCCACCCACCAGGGCCCTGGGCCAAGTGCGCTGCAGGCTTGCAGTGCAGAGTAGGGCATAGTGAGTTTGCCTGAGTTGGCCTTTGGCTGGAGGCCATCGGGAAAGGGATGGGGAGCACCCAGCAGCCATGGTCAAGCAAGGCTGCTTCCAAATGCCCCAGGTTATAGCCCTGGACAGGGAACCATTGAAAGCCAGAATGGAAGGGTTCTAAGAGGTAGCTCTGCACCCTCCCCATGGCACAGATGGGGAAACTGAGGTCCAGAGGTGGCACATCATCAGCTTGAGAGGGGATCGGCCTGAGTATTTTCCAGAGTTGGATTCTAGAGCTCTCTGGAATCCAGATTCTGATTCAGTGGCAACTGTCATTGTTTGCTTCCTTCTTCCAAATTCCCAGCACTGGGCTTTGCACAGATTTGAGCCTCCTGAGGAGTCATGGAGGGTTACCGTTTTCAGTTTTCATAATAATAATGTCATCTTCCATTTAATAAGTGCTCACTGTGCCAGGCTCTGTACTTCTAATCATCATGACAACTCCATTATCTACCTTTAATAGGTGAGGAAACTGAGGCTCAGGAAGGCTAAGTGACTGGCTAAGGCTGTGGGCAAGTTGTGACCACGGCCCACCAGCCAGTATAGCAGGTGCCTTTTGTGGAGAGAGGAGGCACAGGCTAGAGGGAAGGTGTCCCGGTGCCTCCTACAGGAATGCAATCCGTGTGTCGCTGCCTCGCTATCAGCAGCGATGGCTTTCCTGTGGGCCACCATCTCCCCTGTCATCAGGCAGTCCCCAGGTGATCCCTTGGTGAGGCCTTCTTGGGCAGAACTTCTGGCCCCTCCCACCGGCCCGAGCACTAGGCACACAGCCAACTTTACAGCTGATTACAGCACATCATGATTTATTTACAGGCCCAGCTCTGGCCCAGGATGAAGCTTCCAGAGACAGCAGAGCCCAGACTTCATTTCTTTTCACCATCCTGGGTCCAGGACCTCGCCTGGACCATCTCACATGCTTCACGGGGCTCGTCGTTGCTGCAAGCAGCATGTCACGCTGAGGCAACTCCCGACTACATTGTTCATGCTGTAATAAAAGATCCTTTTTTTGGAAGCTGCTCTTCTGTATTGAGCAAGTGCGTAGATGAGACTTTTTAAAAGTCTGAGAAAAGGAATACAGTGCAAGCGTGCAAACTGTCACAATGCAGCCAGGACTTCGACTGGGAGCTATTTATAGGTTCAGATGCCAAAACAGAAGGGGAGACGTTGGACAGATTTGCAAATTGCCAAGTGTCAGGAAAGCCTAAATAAAGAGAAACCAGGCCTGGGGAGATTACTGGGAGAAGGCGAGGTGGAAGGAGTGGTGGGAGATGCTGGGTAAAGGCGCCACCCTGGAAAGAGGTGCATGTCGGGGAAAGCAATCCCACCTGCTCCCTGCTCACACCGCAGGGCCACGGAGATGTCTTTGACTGGACCCATTGAGAAAAAAAACACTTTGTTCTCTCCGGGAACAGAGGGGATGGGGGGAAGGGAGGTGGGTAACACCTTGATAGTGACAACAGCCCTGAGTGCCACAGAAGGACCCCCCAAGAATGTCCAGAAAATACCAGCTTCAACATCAGAATCGTACAAAGCTCACCATCTCCCCCCAAGTTTGAGAACTTTGATCTGAGGTCTTGGAGAAAGTGACCGCCACTGTGAGACCCAGAGAAGCTCGGTAGCTCACCGAAGATCACAGAGCTAGGAAGCGACGAGGCTAGGACATGGCCTTGGGTGGGTCTGACTCTGCAGTCTGAGCCCTCACCCACCACATGGGGCTGGTGTGGCTCTAGACCCAAGAGAGAGAGAATGCGAGCCATGTGTGCAATATAAATTTTCTCATAGCCACATTAGAAATAGTAAACAGAAACAGGTAAAATTAATCCCAATACTATATTTTATTTAACCCAATAGATCCAAAATATTGTCATTTTAAGACACCATAAATATATTAAAAATTACTAATAGGACATTTCCCATTTTTTTCATACTAAGTGCTCAAAGTCCAGGGTGTATATTACACTCACAGCTCATCTCAATATACTCGAGCCACGTCTCAGAAGCTCACTAGCCACACGTGGCTCCTGGCTACCATACTGTGTGGCACAGCCCTAGAGACGTGGTTCTCAACCAGGAGCAAACTGATCCCCCAGGGGGACATTTGGTGATATGTAAAGATACTTTTGATTGTTACTACTCGGAGGGTGATGCTACTGGCATCTAGTGGACAGAGGCCAGGGATGCCACTAACATTCTCCAATGCCCAAGACAGTCCACACAACACAGAATGACCCAGCTCTAAATGCCAACAGTGCTGTGTTTCACGCACCCTGCTCTCGAGAGAGAACCAGTTTGTGCTCCTTGAGTGAACCGGCTGGAGCCCAGGAGTGCCATGGACCCCAGCACCTAGCGTGCTGCCTGGCGCATAGTGGGTACCCGAAATCAGTGCTTGGAACTGAATTCAATGGAAGACAGCAAGGCCCATGACTCTGTCTCAGAGGAATCATACTCCATCCTCTTCACCAGCAGTGCAGAGACACCAAGAGCCAGGAAATGCGTTGTGAAATCAAGAACAAGGGATCAGTCTCAGTGCAACTGATAGTTCACTTGCTTCAAGATGCTACTGAACCAAGATTGTAACTATCCAACCTGCTGGGGTCAGGGTGCAGCTTTCTTCCCACTCCCCTTAGGCATCCTGGGGCAGCCCCAGCCCTTGGGACAGGGAGGCCTGTAGCTCTGGGGAGCAGAGTCAAGGAGGGTGCGTGTTAGGGCACTCGATTGTGCCCTAACTGCATCCCACAACTACATCCCCTTCTAACTGTGAGGCTTCCTCTCAATTTCCTTATTCATTTTCCTTTTTATCATGTCCCCACACCGCACCCTTCAGCTCAGCCCATTGCTAAGAAAACTGACCCTGATCTGCATCTTCCTCACCTTTGTCTATTTCCTTACTGGTTCTGAGCGCAGGTGGTGAAGCAAGGGGTGTTATTTAGAGCACTGCCCCATCCCTAAGTCCACCACAGGCATAGAACTGGGGACTCTGAATCACTATAAATGCCCCAGGTCAGGGATGGCGATGTCACCGTGGCTGCAAAGAGAATTTTCTCAGTTGGCATGGGGACATTCCTTGTGACTGCCCGGGGTCAGGGCTCAATGCTCCCAGTCAATTATATCCACAGAGTTATAGATTTCTGTAACTGGTCATCTAACTCAAATCCCATTTTAGTGACAAGATGGGAATTGTATAGCCCTGTAGGAACAGAGTAGACTTGTCTCTAAGAACAGAGGTGGAAACAGGTCTCTTCAGTCCAAAGGTCAAGAACACAATGGAAGGATGTGGTGTGGTTTAGCATCTCACCCCTCTAGCCGCCCTTGTGCTGGTGATGCTCAAATCTCTACCTTGCACTCTACCTTCCTTCCAGAGACCCAGACCCAGGGGTCCATTTGATCTTCCTTGTCAAGTATTTGCTGAGCACCCACTCCATCAAAGGCACTAGGGGGGTGCTCTCTTTCTCCCAGGCACCAACGCTCACTGCGTCCCTTGCTGTTACCCTCTAACTGCTCTTCCCTAGGCCCAGGGTGATGCTGTCCCACAGTCCCTGACACCAGGTGCCCCTAAGGCACCACCAGCTCCTCTTTCTTCATCATGCCATTTCTGCCAACCAGGCCCAAGAGTCCTCCTCCTAAATACTCTGGGGTGTGTCCCCTCCCCTCCATGCCTGCCATAACTGCCTGGTCTAACCCCACCATGCTGTCACCAGACTGCTGCCATGGATCTTCCTCTGGTCTTCATCCCCAGCAGCGCCCCCTGCACTCCAGCCTTCACACCCCCAAGGATGGGGGGCTTCTGTTTAGCAGGCATATCAGATCGTGACCCCACACTTAATGTCCTTTGCTGGTGTTCCCCAGAGCCATTTAGACAGAGGCTAAGCTTCAAGGCCTGGACGCACATTGCCCTGCGAGTGGCTCCAGCTGATGCTCCTGTTCTCGGCTTTCCCTCCCTTCCACACCGGCCACACTGGACTCTCCCTGGAGGCACCCCACCATTCTGCCACTCTGTGCCCTTGCGTGGGCTATCTTGCCACCTCATGTGCTCTTCCAAACAGGCCATTTCTATTCATCCTTCAGGACACAACTCAAATGTCCTCACCCCTCAGAGTTGTTCCCCTGGGGTCTCACTCACTAGTCAGTGTTGTGGGGCAGTGCGGGTCCTTCCTCTGACAGAAGTAAAATCCTAACATCATTTTAATATAATCATCCCTGTATCCCTAGGGCCTAGTGTCCTTAAACTGAATAAATGAATGTCTTCTATAATTCTCTATTTCTGCCATAACTGCTATTTCTGTAGCATGAGTGATTCTTGCATCCCAAAGTAAACAGAAGTCTCCTTGCAAGCAGAGACATGTTTTCAACTCAAGAGCAGTACAATACAGTGTTAACAACTCATGTTGGGAACCAGGTTTCTGGGGTTTAAATCATGTCCTCACCACTTACTAATAAATGTGTGATCTTAACTAAGCCCCTTCAACTCTCTGTGCCTCCATTTCTTCATTTGTAAAAGGAGGGTGATCATGGTTCCAGTTATCTATTGCCTTGTAACAAATCATTTACGAATTTAGTGGCTTAGAATAACAGATATCTTATTGTAGCTCACAATTTGTGGGTCAGGAATTTGGCAGGGCTCAGCTGGGTGATTCTCCTGCTCTTTGTGGCACTGACTAGGGCACTTAGTGGTATTCAGCTGTGGGCTGGTCTGGTCTGGAGGGTACAAGACACTTTTGCTTATCCCTGGTGCCTTGGCAGGAATACCTGGAAGGCTGGATTCACCCAGGCCTGTCTTCTTCTTGAGCCTCTCTCCCTCCTTATATAGTGTCCAGGCCTCTCCACATGGTCTCTCCAGTATGGCGGTGTCAGTCATTAGATTTCTTACATGACAACTCAGAGCTCCCAGAGTCCAGGCAGGAGCTGTCAGTTCTCCTAAAAGCTACATCTGTGACAGGTATAGTGTCATTTCTGCTTTATTTTATTCATTGGTCAAAGAAGTAACAGGCTAGCCCAGATCCAAGGAGAGAGGCAATAGACTCTTGATGGGAGAATTGTCAAAGAATGCATGATCATCTTTATTCTGCCACACTGTACTGTTTCTCTCTTAGGGCTGACATGCAGATTAAATTAATTCACATAGAATGCTTAACAAGTGACTGCTATTATGATTCTACTTCCTTAAGGCCTGAGCACCCAGCAAAGTCTCAATAAATATTTTGTGTCACAACTCAGCAGGAAAAGAGGCACATAGAGAACATTCCAGGTTGGGCTATACCGAGCAGGCTTCTTGTACCAATCTGGAGCCACATTCTGCAAACTAGGGATCCAACTGGAGTTCTAAGACCATGATATAAGTACAGAATTCTGAAGAAGCCCAGCAGAGAGAACAGAACTAACAGAAATCCAGCAGAATCTCCCCCTCTCCAAGGGTCTCCCAAAACTCTATTTGGGAGGTAGCATATTTTACAGATGAGGAAACTGAGATTGAAGAGGCTCAGGAATTTGCCCAAGTTCAACCAGGTAGTAAGTGAGAAACCCGGTTTCAAATCTAGGTCTGCTTGTCTGTTGGCTTCTTTCACCACAGCCAGTGCCACTGGCGTTCCTCAAAGAAAACCATGGAAAACGCTTGACCGGATCATCTCAATGAATGACAGGGCTTTGGTCCTCAGGACCCTGAAGCCAATGAGAAGAAGCCCCTCAGGCTTTCACAAGGAAATACTTGATGATTTCAAAGGTCATCCCATGATCAGCTAATAGTCTCACATTATCCATCTGATTTCTCTGGGAATCTATGCTACACCTGTCCTAATACGCCCTGATGGAAATTTATTTCCTGTTTCTGCAAAGATACAGCTAAAAAATAAGACACAGTTTTTCATGTAACAATTAAAAAAAATTATCTGTAAACACACATCATCCTATTGACCCCACATACATGTCATGCTTTTTGCAAAATGCTCACATATATAACACCTCCCCATGGTTCTATGACATGGGTATTACCACCCGCATTTTCTAGATGAGGAAAACGAGCAGTAGTGTGCTGGTAAGTGCGTAAGTCCAGCTCTCCAGGAGGGGGGGAAAACCCCTGATTTATAGCATTTGCCAGTTTCCATAAGGTACTTACTACCAAGTTGGGAAGAAATTCACACAGTCAGCTCTCACCCGTTGATATGAGTCGGCTCCCACATGCCACCAAAAACACAGCTCAGGCACAAACTCACCTCCACTCAGTTGTTACGAGGGAGAGCCAGGCCTGGAAGTTAAGTGACCCTTCCTCACCATGGCTGTCCTTGTTGAAGCCATCTAGTCCCAGTCTGCCCCCTTTCTGCCCAACTCTGGTACTTTGCAATGAACATAAGCACTTTAGTATACTCTTCTCAGCTTAGGCTTCAGACTCCAAGGGAAATTCCAATGTTCTTTGTTAAATAAATCCCCTGCTAAAAGAGGAAAGGATAAGATACAACCATACAAAGAGTATAAAGGATTTGATTATTAACTCCTCTACTTCCTCTCTGGAATCCTCCACCTTCCCCTGTCTTGGAGAGTCATCTGGATGAGGAATATGGGAGATAAGAAAGGAAACAACCTGGCTAAGGTGAAAGAGCTTGCACATGGCATCTACAGACCCAGGTTTAATCCCAGTTACATCCAGGGGCACACTTCAGCTGCAGACTAGAGATCCTACCACCTGTTTCATAGTGTTATGAAGACAGAGGGGTCCAATGTCTATGAATACTCCCATGGTACCTGGTAGACAGCAACTCCCCAGTAACTGGGGCTAAAGGCTGAAGAAAAGTAAGATTTTATGGCCTAGTTATCAGGGAACTGGGTCTCACTTGGGGGATCCTACTTTTGTAGGTATAAAGGGCAGCCTTGCACTGGGAACAACATTAAAGGAATATTCCAGCAGGGGAAATTCCTCTGGGACAAGTTCCCTAAAAGTTTCCAATGTGAAAACTAAGACTGAGACAACAATAAGCACAATAAAACATGTAATAGGATCAGGACTGATGAGGAAAGCAGTGCAAACTACTCATTGATCCTGAGCAGATAAGGGGAGATGGACACAAAGAGACACAGAAAACATCGGTTTATTTCTATGGAACTTTCCAGAAGGTCTCATGTCTGACTGCTTCCTTAAATAGTTTAGGCAGAAAGAAGTTGGTGAGACAGGCATAAGAACGTGGCTTCCTCCGGACTAGGTGGGCTGCCTGGATACTGAGCAACATGTATTTTCCTTTACCACCCAGGTGCTTGGGACATCTAGGGTTAGGCAAAAGAAGAACGGTGCCTTCTGTCTGTGTGGGGCTTTATCCTTTCCAAGGCGTTTTGTATCCATCTCTTGCCAGGTGAAGACAGGCTCAGAGATGTTGAGTGACTTGCTTAAGGCCACATAGCAAGTTACTGGGGAAGCCTGATTACAACCCGGGTTACTGACACACTCCCATGGCTTTGCACAAGCTCACCTTGGCTCTAACACTGCTCACACTTCCTAGAGATGAGGCTGCCTAGGAACTCCCAGAGCAAAGCAAATCTGGGAGGTGGGTTCAGAGGTGCTCAGAGGTAATAATCAACTTTCTCTTTTGTGAAAACCCCCTGAAAGCCAAGTTCCCCTAGAAACATCTCTTTAGAAGTCCTCTGTATGATGTGATCTGTCCAGGGCAAGCTGAGCATCCACACAGGATGCTGTGAGAACAATAAAGCACTTGCAAAGGCGCTTTGTCTTGTTTATTCCACTCTTGCCCCAATCCACTCAGCTACCCAAGTGATCCTTTTGAGAGCAGAAGCTGGTCTACCTTCATCCCTTTGCCTATAACGCCATTCCTGCAACCCTCTCTTTTTTCCTTCTCCCTTGGCTCATTTTGATCACAAGAGCCCTGATTACACTGTGTTGCAATTGACAACTCTACCTCCTTGACTAGATTTGAGCTCCTTGAGGACAGAGACACCGCCTTATTGTGATCCAGGGTTCAATAGATGCTAGTTACCTATATGCATGAATATGTTATCAATGAATGCAGCAGTACTCAGCTCACTCTTGGATTTCTGTCAGATTTTAGGTATGTTCACATATATTTTCTTGTCTGCTCCTCATAACAACAATATAATCCCAAGCACCTGGATTATAAAGGAAAATACATGTTGCTCAGTGTCCAGGCAGCCCACCTGGCCCGGAGGAAGCCACGTTCTTATGCCTGTCTCACCAACTTCTTTCTGCCTAAACTATTTAAGGAAGCAGTCGGACATGAGACCTAGAGGTATCATTAACCCCATCATGTGGTTGGTGAAAATGAGGATCAGAAGTCAAATAACTTGCTTTCGTTCACAGAGCTAGTTAAGTGGGAGAAGTAAATATAAAACCAGGTTTTCTTCTTTTGTAATATATGCATTCAATGCTATGAATTTCCCTCTAAGCACTGTTTTCACTGCATCCTACAAAGTTTGTTAAGTTGTGTTTTCATTTTAATTTACATCAAAGCATTTTTAAATTTCTTTTGAGATTCCTTCTTTGACTGTATGTTGGTTAGAAGTATGTTGTTTAATCTCCAAGTACTTTTGGATTTTCCAGCTATCTTTATGTTATTGATTTCTAGTTTAATTCTCTTGTGGTTTGAGAGAAGACATTGTATGATTGCAATTCTTTTTTTTTTTTTTTTTTTTTGAGACGGAGTTTAGCTCTTGTTGCCCAGGCTGGAGTGCAATGGCATGATCTCGACTCACTGCAACCTCTGCTTCCCAGGTTCAAGCCATTCTCCTGCCTCAGCCTCCTGAGTAGCTGGGATTACAGGCACCCACCACCATGCCCAGTTATTTTGTATTTTTAGTAGAGACGGGGTTTCCCCATGTTTGTCAGGGTGGTCTCAAACTCCCGACCTCAGGGGATCCACCCGCCTTGGCCTCCCAAAGTGCTGGGATTACAGGCATGAGCCACTATGCCCGGCCTGATTGCAATTCTTTTAAATTTTTTTTTAAGGTGTGTATTACGGCCCAGCATGTGGTCTATCTTGGTGAATGTTCCAGGTGGGCTTCAAAAGAATGTGCATTCTGTTATTGTCGGATAAAATAGTCTATAGATGTCCATCATATCCAGTTGATTATGGTGCTGCTGAATTCAACTATGTTCTTACTGATTTTCCACCTGCTATATCTGCCCATGTCTGATGGAGGGGTGCTGAAGTCTCCAACTATGATAGTAGATTAATCTATTTCTCCTTGTAGTTCTATCAGCTTCTGCCTTAAGTATTTTGATGTTCTGTTGTTAGGCACACACACATAAAGGACTATTAGATCTTCTTGGAGTACTGCTCCATTTTAATGCCCCTCTTTATCCCTTACTTTCCTTGGTCTGAAGTCTACCCTGACCGAAATTAATAAAGTTGCCTCAGCTTTTTTTTTAAATTAGTGTTAGCATGGTATACTTTTCTCCATCCATTTACTGTTAATCTATATGTGTCTTTATATTTAAAGTGGGTTTCTTGTAGACAGCATAGAGTGGGTCTTGTTTCTTGATCTACTCTGACAACCTCTCTTTTAATTGGTGCATTTGGACCATTAAAATTCACAGTGATATTGACATTGCTGGATAGACATCTACCATATTTGTTACTGTTTTCTATTTGTTATCCTTGTTCTTCGGTCCCTCTTTTGTCTTCCACTCTTTTTCTGCCTTTTGTAGTTTTAATTGGCATTTTATATGATTCTATTTTCTCTCCTTTATTAGTTATACTTGTTTTTTAATTTTTTTTTAGTAGTTGTCCTAGAGTTTGCAATATACATTTACAACCAATCCAAGTCCATTTTCAAATAACACTACACTGCTTCACAGGTTGTGAGAACGGTTAGCCCTCCATATCTGCAGTTTTCACACATATAGATTCAACCAACCACAGACTGAAAATATTCAGGAAAAAAAAATAATACAAATTTTGGCTGTAGATGGTAGCTCATGCCTGTAATCCCAGCACTTTGGAAGGTCAAGGCAGGTGGATCACCTGAGGTCAGGAGTTCAAGACCAGCCTGGCCAACATGGCAAAACCCCATCTCTAAAAACACAAAAAAATAGCTGGATGTGATGGTGCAGGCCTGTCATGCCAGCTACTCAGGAAGCTGAGGCAGGAGAATCTCTTCAACCCAGGAGGCAGAGGTTGCAGTGAGCCAAGATCACACCACTGCACTCCAGCCTGGGTGACAGAGTGAGACTCTGTCTCAAAATAATAATCATCATCATCATCATCATCATCATACAAAATTTAAAAGCAATACAGTATAACAACTATTTACATAGCACTTACATTGTATTAGGTATTACAAGCAATCTGGGGGTGATTTAAACTATACAGGAGGGTGTGCATAGGTTATATGCCAACACTACACCATTTTTCATCAGAGACTTAAGCACCTATTGATTTTGGAATTGTGAAGGTGGTCCTAGAATCAATTTCCCACAGACACCAAGGAACAACTGTACTTTTTTTTCTTTTTTTTTTTTTGAGACAGTCTCACTCTGTCGCCCAGGCTGGAGTGCGATGGCATGACCTTGGCTCACTGCAACCTCTGCTTCCTGGGTTCAAGCAATTCTCTTGTCTCAGCCTTCCGAGTAGCTGGGATTACAGGCACACACCACCATGCCCAGCTAATTTTTTGTATTTTTAGTAGAGACGTGGTTTCACCATGTTGGCCAGGCCGGTCTCAAACTCCTGACCTGAGGTGATCCACCCGCCTCAGCCTCCTAAAGTGTTGGGATTACAGGTGTGAGCCACTGCGCCCGGGCAACTGTACCTTCCAACAACAAAACAATCTTAATTTCTTCCTCCCATTCCTTGTATCATTGCTGGGCCATCATTTTGCTTATACATAGATACACACACACACATAAGCATAAGTAATAGAATATACTGTTTCCATTATTTCCAACAAACTGTTATCTGTTAGGTCAATTAAGAATAAGAAAAGTAAACACTTTTGTTTTGCCTTCACTTATTCCTTCTCTGATGCTCTTCCTTTCTTTATATGGACCTGAGTTTCTGACCTTTATCATTTTCTTTCTCTCTAAAGAAATTTTAACATTTGCAGGGCAGGTCTAACAGCAACAAATCCCCTGACTTTTTGTTTGTTTGAGAAAGTCTTTATTTTTCCTTCCCTTTTGAAGGACAATTTCACAGGGTACAGAAATCTTGGTTGGTGTTTTTTTTTTTTTTTTCCTCTCAACGCTAAATATTTCACTCCACTATCTTCTTGCTTGCATGATTTCTGAGAAGTCAGATGTAATTCTTATCTTTGTTCCTCTATAGGCAAGGTGTTTTTTTTCCCCTCTCTGGCTTTTTTTTCAAGACTTTTTCTTTGAATTTCTGTAGTTTGAAAATGGTATGCCTAGGTTAGTTGTTTTGGCATCGATCTTGCTCAGTGTTTACTGACCTTCCTAGCCTGTGGTTAGGTGTCTGGTATTAATTTGAGGAAGTTCTCAGTCATTATTGTTTCAAATATTTTTTCTGTGCCTCTCTTTTTTCTCCTTCTGGAATTCCCATTGTATGTCTGTTACACCTTTTGTAGTTGTCCCTCAGTTCTTAGATACTCTGCGCTGTGTTTTTGTTCAGTATTTTTTCTCTTTGCTTTTTCGGTTTTGATGGTTTCTACCAAGATATTGTCATGCTCAGAGATTCTTTTCTCAGCCATGTCCAGTCTATTAAGCCCGTCTAAGGCATTCTGCATTTCTGTTACAGTGTTTTTAGTCTCTAGCATTTCTCTAGCATTTCTTTTTGGTTCTTTCTTGGAACTTCCACCTCTCCGCTTGCATTCCCCATTTGTTCTTGCATGCTGTCATCTACTTTAGCCATTAGAGTCCTTAGCATCTTAGTCAGGGTTGCTTGAAATTATTGGTCTGACCATTACAACCTCTCTACCATATGCAAGTCTGTTCTCATGCTGGTCCTACCTCTTTGAACACTGTTTAATGCCTTTTAATATATCTTGTACGTTTCTCTTGCTGGCCAAATGTAATGTACTAGATAAAAGAAACTGCTATAAACAGGCCTTTAGTGATATGATGAGAAGGTGTTAGGGAGGGGGAGAGTTCTAAATCCTATGGGTAAGTCTCAGTCTTTCACTGAGCCTGTGCCTCTGGACTGTTAACTTCAAAAGTATGTCTCAGTTTTTTCCCCCTTTAAGTAGGGTGGGCTGGCTAAAATGGGCTGAAGTTGGGTATTTCCCTTTCCCAGGGAGGTTAGGCTCTGGTATTAGACCATTCTGGCGCTGCTATAAAGAAATATCTCAGACTGGGTAATTTACAATGAAAAGAGGTTTAATTGGCTCATGGTTCTGCAGGCTTTACAGGAAGCATGGTGCTCGTATTAGCTCAGCTTCTGGTGAAACCTTGGGGAGCTTTCAATTATGGTGGAAGGTGAAGTGGGAGCAGGCACTTCACATGAAAAGCAGGAGCAAGTTAGGTTGTGCAGGAGGGTGCCACACACTTTTAAACAGCCAGATCTCACCAGAACTCATTACTGGGAAGACAGCACCAAGCCGTGAGAGATCCACCCCTGTGACCCAAACACCTCCTACCAGGCCCCACCTCCAGCATTGGGGATTGCAATTCAACGTGCAATTTGAGCAGAGACACAGATCCAAACTATATCAGCTCTGAAAGGATACCTTACTGAGAAGAACAGAGTGCTCTGGCATATTCCAAACTCTTCCTTTTCCCTCTCCCCTGCAGGAAGCATGAGATCTTTGATATTCACTGCAGGAACCTGGTCAAGCTACTGGTGGTAAAACTCACAAAAGTGTGGAGGCCCCTAGATGACTGGGTTCCCTGGGGTTTTAACTCAGGCTTGTCCACAGTGAACATCCACTAGTTCATCAGTACACATTGGGTTTCCCTGTCTCAGCACTGGTTCCCATGTGAGTTTGTGCCTGTGGGTTCCTGCTCTGGCAAGCTGCAGTTCTCTGCACTTGCCTACTAGTCTCTCCAATTTTGGGGGCAGTGATTTGGCCTGTGACCCCACCTTTATGACAGATCCAAGAAGAGTTGACTTTTCAGTTTGGTCAGGGTTTTACTTATTAGGACCAAGTGGTGACTTCAAGTTTCTAACATGCCAGACCGGACAGAACTCAGGTTTTCTAATCCTAAATACCCACGTCATGTGGGAAGGGGGGCAATCAGGAATGGAGGAGAGACAACTAACTTTTTATGAGCACCTACTGTGTGCCAGGCACTATTACTGCACAAAGTTTCAGTTAGTCACCATTATGATTATGAGCCCATTTCACAGTTGCGAAAGCCAAGGCTTAGTGAGGTAGAGGTTTGAGCGGCATTGTCAAGATCTCACAACTGATGAAAGCAAAGGGGTGGGATTATAATTTGGATCCACTGGGTTCCAAAGCCCACCCTCTCAGTCCATCCAGATCAGTTCTGTCTCCCTGCACAAGTGTGAGTTGTTATTAGCCAGTCGACCAGTATTTGCTGAACACTTCCAACAGGCTCTGCCCTCTGCTGGACAATGGACTACAGATGTATGAGACACAAAGCTTCCAGCCCAGCTGGGGAAAGAAAATATGACAATATGAAACAGACAATGAAGGATAGGGAATACCTGATGAGCTGAGAGGAATGGGGAGACCAACCCAAGCAGAGGAAATGGCACAAGCAAAGGCTCAGAGGTGGGAGTTAACACAATACATGCAAAAGAGAGGAGAGAAATGAAGCAGGGTGGTTCTGGAGGAGGCTGTAGGGACTGTTTCTCTTCCCGGGGGCTTTGCACTGTGAAAACCTGGAGAAATTGCTCTGAACAGGCAAGAAACCAAGTAACTTCACTGTGCACCTAAGCAGCCTTGCAAAGAAGTCAGAGGGTCTGGGTGAATGTGGGCATGGGGAGGATGTTGTCAGTCAGAAAGAGCCTTACATAGAACAGGTTCCTGCTCCTCTGCTATTTCAGGATGGCCAGGACAAACTAACTCCCACACTTCATGGCCTAATGACTGACATTCCATGATAACATCAGTATGAGAGCTTTTATTCCTGCTAAGACGCACACTGCCCTGGCAGAGAGCGCTGCTTTATGGTGGTGTTAGTCTTGCATGTGCTAGTGCTAGTACAGTTGCTGAGTAGAGAATTTCCAGGGAAGTTTTCAGGGAGGGTGGGAGAGGGAGGTAGACACAACCTCAAAGGAAAGTGATTGCCCAGATGCAAATGTTGCCTCCTTTCACGCTGCTGTGATCTGAATACTGGTGTCCCCCCAAATTCCTATGATGGAACCTAACTCCTGATGCAAGAGTATTAAGGGGTAGGGTCATTAGGATATTGATTAAGCCATGAGGGTGGAGTCGTGAGGGATCCACCCTCATGAATGGGATTAGTGCCCTTATAAAAGAGTGCTATGTCTTGACTGGGTCGCCTCCAAAATTCATGTGTTGAAACTTAATGGCCAACATGACAGTATAAGGAGTTGGGGCCTTTAAGATGTGATTAGGCCATGAGGGCTCCTCCCTTGTGGATGGGATTAAGACTCTGATAAAAGAGCCTTCACATAGTATTCAGCTCTTTTGCCCTTCTGCCTTTGGCCAAGTGAGGACACAGCATCCCTCCTCTCCAGAGGACGCAGCTTCAAGGTGCCGTCTTGGATCAGAGAGCAGCCCTCACCAGACAAGAGAGCCTGTCAGTGTCTTGATCTTCGACTTCCCCAGTCTCCCAAACTGTGAGAAATAAATCTTCATTCTTTATAAATTACCCAGTCTTGGTATTTTGCTAAAGCAGCACAAATAGACTAAGACATGCTGAGCCAAGATTACCCACACCCAGCGCTCTCCTGTGACAGGAAGCCCAGGAAGCACTGTGGCCTGGGCCCTGACCCCTCCTGTAGTCACTTCCAAAAGAGTAGTGTCTGTGCCGTGGTTCCTGGCCCCTCAAGACAGTTGAGCTGGGCTGTTTTCCCAGTTTAGATGTATTTTCTGAAGTTGCAAGGCCCCTGAAGGTGGCAGCCCATGTACACTCAGGCTTGGCTTCCCACAATACTAACCCATTTCCCTCTTCCTTCCCTTTTCTCTTGCCTCTAAGGCCATGTGTTCTAGATCTTTCTCCATCTCTGTCAAAACTTCTTCCTGTGTCCAGTTCTCTCGGTGCAAAACAAACTCCTCCACTGTTCCTATGTTCCTGTTTCCCAGAGAGGCATTACTGTACTGCAGCCCCTCACAGGTCCCAACCCACTGAAAGGGCTTCCCCGCTTGTGGGTAATGGCAGCCCCAGGCCCTGTCCCTTATCTTAGCTCCCCAGTCCCAGTTCCTAGGCAGCCATGAAGGCCATTACCTGAGACTGGTGTCTCAAGCACCTTCCTCCTCTTCCTCTGTCCTGGCAGAGTTACTGTCCTGTTCAGCTCCCACACAGTCATGCTCTACTCTGAAGCACCAATCTCGTAGGGCTACTTCCTGCTCAAAACCTTTGTGTGGCTTCCGATAACACTACAAACCAAATTTCTAACACCCTGGGGTGGTTGTCAAGGTCTTTCATGACCTGGCCGAATCCCACCCTCAACTTTGACTCTACTTCCAATCCACCTCTCCCCCAACAGAGTTCTACCCTTTCCTGATTTTTTTTCCTGCCTCTGAGCCCTGATGCAGGCTGTGGTCTCACCTTAACACATCTGTTCCTCAATTTCTGTTTTTCACAAATATTTTCCATCTTCCAAGGCCCAAAGTAGGCCTGGGTGGATTTCCCTGATTGTCATTGGTTTTGATGACCCAGAGTACATGCTTACATTCTAACATTTAGGACAGTTTGAATGACTTGTATTTCTGGTTACATATGCATGAGTCTGTCTCTCCCATTGGTTCAATGCCAAGAACCCTGTCTTTGAGCCTGTTATACTGTCTTCCTTCAGAAGCCATCCAACACATATTTAATTGGTTGCAAAGTCTTTGAAATGTTCAATAACACAGAAAAAGCTCACAATAAAATGTCTAAGTGAAAAAAAAAGGAGGCTAAGAATACACCACTATGATTCAAGATCTATTTTTTTTTAAAAAGAAATTCACCACTGAAGTTTTACAATAAAGTTCTTGGAGTTAAATTATCTCATGACGTATTTTTTTCCTGGCCCAACTCCAGCCTTGGAGGCTGAAAAGGGGAATGCTGACAACAGAAAGAAGTAAACTGTGGTTATTTTAGCCAAAACCTCTATGACTAATAACCAATGTGAGATAAGAAGAACGAATCAACATCTTACAGGAGTTCTCCAAGAGCAAAGTGCTGCAGGAAATGATGGGTTTTGTGGCATGAACTGCATGCTGCTCAAACTCCACAGCTAATTATAGCTGCTAGTATTTATGGTGTGCTTACTACATGCAGGCTTTTTCCCATAAATGTCCCCATTTCATCCAGGAGACAAAGTTGTGGAGCGCGTCCTGTGTGCCAGGCAACATGGTCCCAAGCCCCTACGTGTAGCCATCGATTGATTTGCTCATCAGTCCTCCCAATAGCTGTGTTGCAGACATTCCCATGTTGCAGATGAGGAAAGTGAAGCAGAGAAATTAAGTAACATGTCTGATGTCACAAGGTGACAGAGAATTAAAACCCAGAACTGCCAGCCTTTCTAAAGCCTATGCTCTCAAAAGAGGTTGCATTAACAAGAGAGCAAGATCACCATGATGCAATCAGTACTTCCTCGCCACTGAAATATCAAGAGGCTGTCTTCTTGACACCAGTCCCTCTTTTTAATAATAATCACTCCTTACTTTTTATGGACGGCATCTGTACAACATGATGAAACCCTGTCTCTACAGAAAATACAAAAATTAGCCAGGCACAGTGGCGTGTACCTGTAGTCCCAGCTTCAGGAGGCTAAGGTGGGAGGATCACTTGAGCCCAGGAGGTTGAGGTTGCAGTGAGCTGTGATCACACTACTGCACTCCAGAGCTTGACAGAGCGAGACCGTGAAAAAAAAAAAAGAAAAAACAACAACAAAAGACCTGCTGGACTAGCTCAGGTAGGATTGCACTGAACAAATCTCCCACTCTAAGGCATGTGCTCTTAGGTTAAGTAGTTGAAGTTGACACATCTGTCCCTGGGAAGGGAGCCCATCTCGTGGGCAAATGTGGTGAACCCTTGTGCTAATTGGCATTGGTGGTTATCACCAGTGGACTGTGGGGACCTTTTAAATTCAGGAAAGGAGAAATTCTAGATGAGTCCTCCTGGGCAGTGGAGATCCATGTGCATGGGTGTCAGCGTCACCCAGAATGCCTTTGAGTTTTGCTCTTAGGTTTGACCCTTTCACCAGTTGACCCATTATCCTAGAAAGAGATTTGACCTGGATTTAAATCAAAATGTAAATAAAGCACTTCGGGAGGCCAGTTTGAGACCAGCCTGGACAACAAAGAGAGATTCCATCTCTACAAAAAATGAAAAAATTACCCAGACACAGTGGCATACACCTGTCGTCCCAGCTACTTGGGAAGCTAAGGCAGGAGGATCGCTAGAGCCCAGGGAGTTGCAGCTGCAGCTGCAGTGAGCTATGATTGCATCACTGCCCTGTAGCCCGGGCAACAGAACAAGACTCTGTCTCATAAATAAATAAATAAATAAATAAGCCAGGGGAATAGGCAGGGAATGAAGCGGGGCTACTGGGAAACATGGGGCAAATGGCTCAGATCAAGAGTGCTGGGCAGCTCACTTCCTGTATGGGCATTTGTCACTGTCTCACAGTTCCTCTTCTGGAGATGGGGCCAACTGGCCTTCTTTTTAAAGCAGCCAGTAGAAAGATGCCATCACCTGAATCTGTCATTGTCACCATCTTCAAAGCCCATGAATGAAAAAGTAGCTAGTGTCCTCCTGGCCAGGTGGCTCGTTTCAGCCATAAACGGGCAGGCTGCAGCTCCACAGCTGTGCTAGCCTCCCTTCCATCCTGGGTCTCGGCCCTTCATCCCATACATCCCCTACCCCCATGCCTCTTCCACTGGTCTCCTCTCTCTCCACACACATCGGGCCTCTGAGGGTCCCCAGTGAGGCCAAGTGGTGACCAAGACATCTCTTATCACCTTTGTGCAGCAGAGAGGAGGACTGGGGATGCAGGAGTTGATTGTTTAAAACAGTGCTTGTTCAAAATGGTGGCTACCCCACCCTGTGGGTCACATGCTTACTGGAGGATTAGACTATCCATCCTACTTGGAGGCTGGCCTGGCCATGTGACCTGTTTCAGCCAATGAGATGTGAAGGGAAGTGACACCTGCCTTCTCTGAGTGGAACCTTTGGGAACCATCATGGAGTCTGCTTTCTCTTCCCACTTCAATGCCCCGGATGGGTGCTGCTCCTTCAGGTCTGCATTGCAATACACACAAATTGTTGCAAAGAGCCTCAGATGGCATGTCGCCTGAGCAAGAAATACAATTGTCCCTTGGTATCTGTGGGGGGTTGGTTTCAAGATACCCCACCAAATCAGAAACCAAAATCTGAGGATGCTCAAGTCCTTGATATGAAATGGCATAGTATCTGCCTATAATGTATGCATGTCCTCCTGTATACTTTAAATCAGGGATCCCCAACTCCTGGGCCAGGGAACTGGTAGGAACTGGGGCACACAGCAGGGGGTGAGCAGCGGGAGGGCGAGCTTCACCACCAGAGCTCTGCCTCCTGCCAGATCAGTGGCAGCATTAGATTCTCATAGCAGCAGGAACCCTATTGTGAACTGCGCATGGAAGGGATCTAGGTTGCAGGCTCCTTATGAGAATCTAATGCCTGATGATCTGAAATGGAACACTTTCACCCATAAACCGTCCCCATCCCATCCGTGGAAAAATATGGTGCATACACATCATGGAATACTATGCAGCCTTTAAAAGGAATGAGATCATGTTCTTTGCAGGGACATGGATGAAGCTGGTGCCAAAAAAGTTGGGGAGCTCTGCTTTAAATAATTTCTAGGTTACTTATAATACCTAATACAATGTAAATGCTATATACATAGTTGTTATACTATATTTTAATTTATATTATTTTTTATTATTGTGTTGTTATTTTTCGTTGTTTTTTTTTCTTTGAATATTTCTGATCCATGTTTGATTAAATCCATGGATGTGGAAACCACAGGTTGGAGGGCCAGCTGCACACTCATTACTTTGTGTGCACACCCAGGTGTGTGCAAGCAACTGAGGTTAGGGTTGTTTGTTATCACACAAGACTAGCCCAAGCTGACTGCTTCAGGGAGTTTCAAGGAGATACTTAACAAGAAACTAGAGGACAATCCAGGCACATGGAAACAGAAGTGGTCAGAGCGAGTGTTTCTTCTTCAAACACAGCAGGGTCACAGATCAAGCTGGCTACTCCTTTTGGGGCATCCCCACGTCTCCTTCCCTTGCTTCAGCTCTGTGTGGGGAACCCCAACAAAAGGCCCTAGTTCTAGGCCTGGGCCTTTCCTTTGACCACTTCCCCCTCAGATCACCCCCCACTGCAGTCACCGTGGCCAGTGTCTAAAGTCCTAAGCAGTGTAGACACACAAACCCCTCCCAGTGCCCTGTGATGGTGGCATCATCATTATCCCCATTTTACAGGCAAGGCAACTGAGGCCTGGAGAGGTAAAGTAACTTGCACAAGGTCACACAGGCAGGAGAAAACAGCTGGGATTCAAAAAGCTGTGTGGCTTCCATGGTCTGTCTCAATTGCTATGCCAAGGAGGAGGGCATCAAACAGGAAGAGAGAAAAGAGGCAGGAGCGGCATATTAACTCGGCAAAGAAACAAGTTACCTGCTGCTTTCTTAATGTTGTCTGGGTGCACCTTAGTGGCTGACCTCAGGGGACTGAGGTTTGGGGAGCAATGGAGTAATACAAGGAAACGGCAGGCCAGGTGGGGTGGCTCACACCTGTAATCCCAGCACTTTGGCAGGCTGAGGCAGGCGGATCACCTGAGGTTGGGAGTCTGAGACCAGCCTGGCCAACATGGTCAAACCTGGTTTCTACTAAAATTACAAATTAGCTGGATGTGATGGTGTATGCCTGTAGTCCCAGCTACTCAGTAGGCTGAGGCTGGAGAATTGCTTGAACTCGGGAAGCAGAAGTTGCAGTAAGCCAAGATCACACCACACCACTGCACTTCAGCCTGGGCGGTAGAGCAAGACTCCATCTCAGGGGGAAAAAAAAAAACAAAAGTAAAAAGGAAACAGCAAAATCACACATACACAAACTTATGGATGACACCTGTGTATTTATAGTGAATGCACATGAATGATGGTGGAAGTGTTAGGTTACATGAAAGATTTTTGGTTTTCATCATATTTTCAGCAAATTGAGCATTGCATTTGTAAAAGTTTAAAAATGGAGAGGTGGCATGCCCAAGATGGCCGAATAGGAACAGCTCCAGCCTCCAGCTCCCAGTGTGAGTGACACAGAAGATGGGTGATTTCTGCATTTTAAACTGAGGTACCGGGTTCATCTCACTGGGGAGTGCCGGACAATCGGTGCTGGTCAGCTGGTGCAGCCCGACCAGCGAGAGCTGAAGCAGGGCAAGGCATTGCCTAACCTAGGAAGCACAAGGGGGAAGGAAATCCCTTTTCCTAGCCAAGGGAAACTGAGACACACAACACCTGGAAAATCGGGTGCAGACCTACACTTCACACCTCACACAGTGGGGTACACCCCTGAGACGAAGCTTCCAGAGCAAGAATCAGACAGGAACACTTACTGTTCAGCAATATTCTATCTTCTGCAGCCTCCGCTGCTGATACCCAGGCAAACAGGGTCTGGAGTGGACCTCAAGCAAATTCCAACAGACCTGCAGCTGAGGGTCCTGACTGTTAGAAGGAAAACTAACAAACAGAAAGGACACCCACACCAAAACCCCATCAGTACGTCACCATCATCAAAGACCAAAGGCAGATAAAACCACAAAGACGGGGAAAAAGCAGTGCAGAAAAGCTGGAAATTCAAAAAATCAGAGCGCATGTCCCCCTCCAAAGGAATGCAGCTCATCACCAGCAACGGAACAAAGCTGGACGGAGAATGACCTTGACGAGGTGAGAGAAGAAGGCTTCAGTTGATCAAACTTCTTAAAGCTAAAGGAGGAACTATGTAATCAGTGCAAAGAAACTAAAAACCTTGGAAAAAGAATGGATGAATGGATAACTAGAATAATCAATGCAGAGAAGACCTTAAAAGAACTGATAGAGATGAAAACCATAACACGAGAACTACATGACAAATGCACAAGCTTCAGTAATCGACTTGATCAACTGGAAGAAAGAGTATCAGCGATTGAAGATCAAATGAATGAAATGAAGCGAGAGAGAAGTGTGGAGAAAAAAGAGAAAAAGAAATGAAGAAAGCCTCCAAGTAGTACGGGATTATGTGAAAAGACCAAATCTATGTCTGATTGGGGTGCCTGAAAGTGACGGGGAAAATGGAACCAAGTTGGAAAACACTTTGCAGGATATCATCCAGGAGAACTTCCCCAACCTAGTAGGGCAGGCCAACATTCAAATTCAGGAAATACCAGAGAATGCCACAATGATACTCCTCAAGAAGAGCAACTCCAAGACACATAATTGTCAGATTCACCAAAGCTGAAATGAAGGAAAAAATGTTAAGGGCAGCCAGAGAGAAAGGTCGGGTTACACATAAAGGGAAGCCCATCAGACTAACAGCAGATCATTCAGCAGAAACTCTCCAAGCCAGAAGAGAGTGGGGGCCAATATTCAACATTCTTAAAGAAAAGAATTTTCAACCCAGAATTTCATATCCAGCCAAACTAAGTTTCATAAGTGAAGGAGAAATAAAATTCTTTACAGACAAGCAAATGCTTAGAGATTTTGTCACCACCAGGCCTGCCCTACAAGAGATCCTGAAGGAAGCACTAAACATGGAAAGGAACAACAGGTACCAGCCATTGCAAAAACATGTCAAAATGTAAAGTCCATCGATGCTAGGAAGAAACTGCATCAACTAGCGAGCAAAATAACCAGCTAATATCATAATGACAGGATCAAGTTCACACATAACAATATTAACCTTAAATGTAAATGGTCTAAATGGTCCAATTAAAAGACACAGACTGGCAAACTGGATAAAGAGTCAAGACCCATCAGTTTGCTGTAATCAGGAGAACCATCTCACATGCAGAGACACACATAGGCTCAAAATAAACAGACGGAGGAAGATCTACCAAGAAAATGGAGAACAAAAAAAAGCAGGGGTTGCAATCCTAGTCTCTGATAAAACAGACTTTAAACCATCAAAGATCAAAAGAGACAAAGAAGGCCATTACATAATGGTAAAGGGATCAATTCATCAGGAAGAGATAACTATCCTAAATATATATGCACCCAATACAGGAGCACCCATATTCATAAAGCAAGTCCTTAGAGACCTACAAAGAGACTTAGACTCCCATACAATAATAATGGGAGACTTCAACACCCCACTGTCAACATTAGACAGATCAACGAGGCAGAAGGTTAACAAGGATATCCAGGAATTGAACTCATCTCTGCACCAAGCGGACCTAATAGACATCTATAGAACTCTCCACCCCAAATCAACAGAATATACATTCTTCTCAGCACCACATCGCACTTACTCCAAAGTTGGCCACATAGTTGGGAGTAAAGCACTCCTCAGCAAATGTAAAAGAACAGAAATTATAACAAACTGTCTCTCAGACCACGTGCAATTAAACTAGAACTCAGGACTAAGAAACTCAATCAAAACCACTCAACTACATGGAAACTGAACAACCTGCCCCTGAATGACTACTGGTTACATAACAAAATGAAAGCAGAAATAAAGATGTTCTTTGAAACCAATGAGAGCAAAGATCAACATACCAGAATCTCTGGGACACATTTAAAGCAGTGTGTAGAGGGAAATTTATAGCACTAAATGCCCACAAGAGAAAGCAGGAAAGATCTAAAATTGACACCCTAACATCACAATGAAAAGAACTAGAGAAGCAAGAGCAAACACATTCAAAAGCTAGCAGAAGGCAAGAAATAACTAAGATCAGAGCAGAACTGAAGGAGATAGAGACACAGAAAACCCTCCAAAAAATCAATGAATCCAGGAGCCGATTTTTTGAAAAGATCAACAAAATTGATAGACCGCCTAGCAAGACTAATAAAGAAGAAAAGAGAGAAGAATCAAATAGATGCAATAAAAAATGATAAAGGGGATATCACCACTGACCCCATAGAAATACAAACTACCATCAGAGAATACTATAAACACCCCTATGCAAATAAACTAGAAAACCTAGAAGAAATGGATAATTTCCTGGACACTTACACTCTCCCAAGACTAAACCAGGAAGAAGTTGAATCCCTGAATAGACCAATAACAGGCTCTGAAATTGAGGCAATAATTAATAGCCTACCAACCAAAAAAAGTCCAGGACCAGACAGATTCACAGCCGAATTCTATCAGAGGTAAAAGGAGGAGTTGGTACCATTCCTTCTGAAACTATTCCAATCAATAGAAAAAGAGGGAATCCTCCCTAACTCATTTTACGAGGCCAACATCATCCTGATACCAAAGCCTGACAGAGATACAACAAAAAAAGAGAATTTTAGACCAATATCCCTGAGGAACATCGATGCAAAAATCCTCAGTAAAATACTGGCAAACCAAATCCAGCAGCACATCAAAAAGCTTATCCACCAGGATCAAGTGGGCTTCATCCCTGGGATGCAAGGCTGGTTCAACATACGCAGATCAATAAACGTAATCCAGCATATAAACAGAACCAAAGACAAAAACCACATGATTATCTCAATAGATGAAGAAAAGGCCTTCTACAAAATTCAACAGCCCTTCATGCTAAAACCTCTCAATAAACTAGGTCTTGATGGGACGTATCTCAAAATAATAAGAGCTATTTATGACAAACCCACAGCCAATATCATACTGAATGGACAAAAACTGGAAGCATTCCCTTTGAAAACTGGCACAAGACAGGGATGCCCTCTCTCACCACTCCTATTCAACGTAGTGTTGGAAGTTTTGGCCAGGGCAATCAGGCAGGAGAAAGAAATCAAGGGTATTCAGTTAGGAAAAGGACTCAAATTGTCCCTGTTTGCAGATGACATGATTGTCTATTTAGAAAACCCCATTGTCTCAGCCCAAAATCTCCTTAAGCTGATAAGCAACTTCAGTGAAGTCTCAGGACACAAAATCAGTGTGCAAAAATCACAAGCATTCTTATACACCAGTAACAGACAAACAGAGAGCCAAATCATGGCTAAAACACCAAAAGCAACGGCAACAAAAGCCAAAATTGACAAATGGGATCTAATTAAACTAAAGAGCTTCTACACAGCAAAAGAAACTACCATCAGAGTGAACAGGCAACCTACAGAATGGGAGAAAATTTTTGCAATCTACTCATCTGACAAAGGGCTAATATCCAGAACCTACAAAGAACTCAAACAAATTTACAAGAAAAAACAACCCCATCAAAAAGTGGGCAAAGGATATGAACAGACACTTCTCAAAAGAAGACATTCATACAGCCAACAGACACATGAAAAAATGCTCATGATCACTCACCATCAGAGAAATGCAAATCAAAACCACAATGAGATACCATCTCACACCAGTTAGAATGGCAATCATTAAAAAATCAGGAAACAACAGGTGCTGGAGAGGATGTGGAGAAATAGGAACACTTTTACATTGTTGGTGGGACTGTAAACTAGTTCAACCATTGTGGAAAACAGTGTGGTGATTCCTCAAGGATCTAGAACTAGAAATACCATTCGACCCAGCCATCCCATTACTGGGGACATACCCAAAGGATTATAAGTCATGCTGCTATAAAGACACATGCACACGTATGTTTATTGTGGCACTATTCACAATAGCAAAGACTTGGAATCAACCCAAATGTCCATCAGTGACAGTCTGGATTAAGAAAATGTGGCACATACACACCATGGAATACTATGCAGCCATAAAAAAGGATGAATTCGTGTCCCTTGTAGGGACATGGATGCAGCTGGAAACCATCATTCTCAGCAAATTATCACAAGAACAGAAAACCAAATACCACATGTTCTCACTCATAGGTGGGAATTGAACAATGAGATCACTTGGACACAGGAAGGGGAGCATCACACACAAGGTCCTATTGTGGGGAGGGGGTAGGGGGGAGGGATAGCATTAGGAGATATACCTAATGTAAATGACGAGTTAATGGGTGCAGCACACCAACATGGCACATGTATACATATGTAACAAACCTGCACGTTGTGTACACGTACCCTAGAACTTAAAGTATAATAAAAATAATAATAAAATAAAATAAAAATGGAAAGTGAGATTCGGCCACATGGCCCTGGGAGGAAGAAAGAACCCATAGAAGTAAGCTGGCCGCCTGTCTCTGAGTGACCTGATTTGTCCCTTAGGCTTGAAAAAATTATTTGCTTGACCAAACTTTAGTCAGGCTCCTGAACCTTCTCCTAGGCCCATCTGTGCCTCCTAAAATCCAGTTTTAGCAAGAATCCTGCTTCGCTGGTTTAGAAAAACCCCTCCCCCTTGATATCTGATCACTGTTGATATCTGATCAGTTTCCTCGTCCTCCACCATCCCCTGGGTGCTCACCCTGCCTGCCTTCAGCAAGAATCCTGTTGGGTCAGTTTCACCAGAATCCTCCCTACCCCTTATGTTTCCCCTTAGTGATTTTCCATCCACTGCCCCCACCCTGCTTCCTGGCTATAACCCCCACCTGACCATGCTCTATTTGGAGTTGAGCCCAGTTCTATACCGAGGTCTCTTTGTCCTTATTGCAATAGTTTTGATCAAATCCTGTTTTTACTGCTTTAACTACCATCCAGTTTTGGTTTTTCATTGGTGACTAATGGGAAATAAGACATGAAACCAGATACAAGTCCTGGTTGCCAGGGGTGTCATTGGGTTGGAGAGACAGTGGAGTGGTGACCCTGGAGGCTGGACAGGGAGGTCGGGAAGCAGTACGGCGCAAAGGACATCAGCAGAACTTTCAGTCTGCTGATCCAGCCTGATGTGCCTTTCCTCCAGGAAGCCTTCCTGGCCACCCTGCCCGTGAAGAACACTCCCTCCTCAGGCTCCTAGAGCACAGGCTGATCAGCTCAGCTCATCGTAACCTCCAACCTCAGCTACTTTCCCAATGTTCCTGTGGAAATTCAAGAGCACAGCCGGCTCTTGGGTTTCTAAAAGTTGTAGGTAATTTGCAGGCGGCAGCCGAGTCCCTGAAAGTCTGGCTGCTCTTAGTAAGAGACAGGTCAGAACCCTCCTTGTATCTGTTATCTACTAATAGATAGGGGAGGGTCCTCTCTATCTCCCAGGAGACCATAAGCACACCCAGGGGCTGTGTGGCCTCAGGGGCACCTGCTAAGAAGGCCTGGCCCTGGCCAAATGAGAAGGGACTCAGGTTCTTTGAGAGCAGTGGATGCCCCAAAGAGCCCTACCTCTTTTGTTGTCATCAGAGGGTACTGTATACTTGGTCTGGGAAAACCATAGCACTCTCCTCCTTTGAGAACCTCACATTTTCTTCCGCGCTGGACTTCACAGGATGGAGGGGTCAATCAAGTTTGCTATATAAATGATTTGCCCCAACCCCACACTCACTATCCTTACTACCCATGGATCAGGCTTCTAGCAGTTCAAAACCCAGGTGCTGTTCTTTTTCCTGGGCACATGGCTGGACCCAGTTTCCCTTGCAGTTAGCTGTGATCATGTGACCAAGTTCTAGCCAATGGAATGCGGCACAGGTGACACACCCACTCCTAGGCCTTGGCAGGAAGACCCCAACACAAGCCTTCTCCATGCTCTTTCCCCCTTCCAGCCTACTGGCTTGGAGTCAGTCCTAGGAAACTGGAGGCTGCATGCTGAAGGTGACAGAGCATCTTCTTCCATTGGGGTCCCTGTTCCTTCCCCACTGGCCAGGAACCTTGCCTGCGAGTGGGAAACCAGCTTCTGGGTTTAAGCCATTATGCTGGTTCTTGCAGTAGCTAGCTAATTATCCACGCTCACATGTTCCCCATAGCACACCTCTCCATCTGCCAGTCATCCTGGATGGTTACTCTTCATTCCCTCCCTCCACCTGAAGTGAGCTCCAAGAGGCAGTGAACAGTGCCTGGCACAGAGTGGGCACTCCATAACTCTGCTGAACACATGAATGTGTGGGTTGTGTTTTGTTTTTTTTGTTGTTGTTGTTGAGATGGAGTCTCGCTCTGTCGCCAGGCTGGAGTGCAGGAATGCGATCTCAGCTCACTGCAACCTCCGTCTCCCAGGTTCAAGTAATTGTCCTGCCTCAGCCTCCCAAGTAGCTGGAACTATAGGCGCGTGCCACCACACCCAGCTAATTTCTGTATTTTTAGTAGAGATGGTGTTTCACCATGTTGGCTAAGATGGTCTTGATCTCTTGACCTCGTGATCCGCCCGCCTCTGCCTTCCAAAGTGCTGGGATTACAGGCGTGAGCCACCGCACCCAGCGAGTTTTGTTTTATCCATTCTGTGGGGCTCTGGGTCTCTGCGGAAAGACCTCCTTATAGCAGGAAAGGTAACCTGCTTCTGCGTTCCCTTCCTAGTCCACTTCTAGGGCTCGAAGATTAACCTTGAATTGAACTAATATACTTACCTTCAGGACCCTGCCTGAGGCTTCTTCCTTTTTGACACCCTCCTGAATCCTTCCCGCAGTGACCTGTGTCCTCTGTGCCCCCAGCCAGAGGTCCCTTTGCAGTAATGCCTGCTATACTGCACAGCAAGTGATGTCTGTCCCCCATGCCAGTGTGTCCCCACCCTCCAACCAGATTTGGAGGCCCCTGAGGCCAGGAACTCTGTTTGCTTCATCTTTGCATCTTCCCAGTGTCAGGCACACATGTTTCTTGAGAAACAAACGCTTGAGAATATTTAATGAGTCTTCTTAACTGTTGTCACTCTGCTGCTAGCCGAGGGTAAAAGGCTTCCCTCAACACCCTGGATCCATTTACAAGAGATGTAAACCAGTGCTTGGAATATTCTAGATTCTTGTAACAGGCTGTTTGGATCTGAATGCCTGGCATGTATACGCATAGCCGTTGAAACTGCTTCTGCAAAAATTATGACGAGGAAATGATGATAATGAAAGAGATCTAACCTAACCAATTCCATCTTGCCATTAACCTCCAAACTACCCTTGTTCATTCCTGGGCATAGGCCGAACTAACTCTGGGAGGAATTTAGTTTAGAATTAACTTTGAAACAGATGGTAACAGCCTCTCCCTGAAACAAACCTCCTCCTTGCCTGGAGACCAGACCACCTTTGAAAAACTAACAAATTAGCCACAAGATTAGAAATTATGGCTCAGGGCCAGACACGGTGGCTCAAGCCTGTAATCCCAGCACTTAGGGAGGCCAAGGTGGGCAGATCACCTGAGGTGGGGAGTTCGAGACCAGCCTGACCAATGTGGAGAAACTCCATCTCTACTAAAAATACAAAAATTAGCTGGGTGTGGTGGCACATGCCTGTAATCCCAGCTACTTGGGAGGCTGAGGCAGGAGAATCGCTTGAACCCGGGAGGTTGAGGTTGTGGTGAGCCAAGATCACGCCATTGTACTCCAGCCTAGGCAACAAGAGCGAAACTCTGTCTCAAAAAAAAAAAAAAAAAAAAAAAAGAAAAAAAAGAAAAAAGAAAAAAAGAAATTATAGCTCAGGAGTCATGTAGCCAGAGGCCACAAGATCACTAATGTCCCCAATTGCTCCTGTAGATAACGTTACTATCATAAAACCTAAGACTGGTGTTTGAAGTCTGCATTCTTTCTTACGGATCCGCTGGTGCCTGCCACCCAGACCAGTAAACTGGCTCATTTGGTCTTGTGGTCCTCACCCAGGAACTGACTCAGTGCAAGAAGACAGATTCAGCTCCCTGTGAGTCCGTCCCTGACCCAACCAATCAGCTTTCCCCCTCCATGCCCCTCCTACCCGCCAAACTGTCTTTAAAAAACCCTAGCCTCCAAATTTTCAGGGAGGCTGATTTGAGTAATAATAAAACTCCGTCTCCTGTTTAGTTGGCTTTATGTACATCAAAACTCTTTCTCTGTTGCAATTTCCATCTTGATAAATTGGGTCTATCTGGGCAGAGGGGAAGAAGCACCCATTGAGTGGCTGCACCATGCGAGGAGGGGAAAGCCGGCACAGATGGGTGCCCAGCAGTCCACAAGGGCCCCAAACCCAGTGACACCATATTATCAGAACAAACCCGCCCCAGGGAGGGGGCCCCAAACATTTTCCCACTGAGGCCCATGCCTACTTCCAGCAGCACTACACACACACAGGATTTCTGTCTTTTTTTTTTTTTTTTTAAATCTCCTTCTGTCACCCAGGATGGAATGCAGTGGCATAATTATAGCTCACTGCAGCCTCACCCTCCCTGGCTCAAGCCATCCTTTCACCTCAGCCTCCCAAGTAGCTGGGGCCACAGGTGCATGCCATCACACCTGGCTTATTTATTTTTATCTTTTGTAGAGATGAGGTCTTTCTATGTTGCCCAGGCTAGTCTCCAGATCCCGGGCTCAAGGAATCCTCCGGCCTCTGCCTTCCGAAGTGTTGGGATTATAGGTGTGAGCCATCCAGTCTGGTCCAGATTTTTGTCTTTCAAAGTGTTTGTCGGTTTGACCCTCACAAAAGCTCTGTGACTATTATGTGCATTTGACAGAAGAGAAAACTGAGGCTCAGAAAGATTAAGTGACTTGTCTGCAATCATGGATTGAGTGTGTGCTGAGCTGACACTAGGACCCAAGGGTGCAGACATTTCTTCTTCTTTTCTTCCCTTTCTCCAGTGTCCCTGCATTGAGCTAACAAGAGGAAACTTCACTGTGGCCACAAGAATGTAAAGCCAACCAGCTGCGACGAGGGTGAGCAGAAATTCACACTGACTTTGGATGATGAACTGAGTTCAGAACAAGTCGGCTAAGTAACTTCAGTGACTGAAAGCTTTTCCTCCTTCTAATTTTAAACACCATCAGTGCATATGGGAGAGTCTGTGGCTAGAAGGTGCAGCCTCTCTGCTGCTGCTGCTGCCGCTGCCGTGTGGTCAAGGTGAAAACAGAGAAGACGGGTACTTACTCGACTTTTCTTCCTTAATGGTGTATTCGAGCACCTCGGCCAAGCTCTTGTTCAGGGAAGGAAAGTGGACACAGAGCACCAGGTGCTTCGAGCTGCTGTCCCGGCGGACCAGGAACATCTGAAACCAAAGAAGGGGAGGGAGCTCTGTGAATCAAAGATTTGGGTGAAGGTGAGGAGGACAACCATGAGATGGAAGTCATCTGGAAGGTTCCTGAAATGAGGAGGCAGGCTAGGGAGGTCAAGGATACCTCAGGGACACTGGGGGTTCTGCCCCAAGAGTCTTGTGTCACCTGGCCCATGTCCACAGTAGGATCCTGCATGCTCAGTTTCTCATTTGCCCACTGAAGGGTTCAATGAAATTAATGTTTCTGTAAGGGTATTGGAGGCACAGAGTCCATGGTGGGGGGAGGTCTTAAGATTCCTATGCCCTCACCCTGAGATGCTGGTTCTGTAAGGGGGAATTGGCTGGCTCTTATGTGAGTGGTCCTGAGTCTACACTCAGAAAAGCTCTAATGTACGGGAGTCAGGTTGAATTTCAACTCTCACCCCAGCACGTATGCTCTGGGGGAGGCTGCTGGAAACAATCACAGATATTGGTCAATTCACACCTTTTTTTCCTCTGAAAAAATAAAAATAGCTAATACTTAATATAGAGCTCTCGCTGTGACAAGACCTGTCAGGACACTCCACATATAGTAACTTGCTCCATCCTCTCCATCACCCCATGAGTTTTATTATTATCCCCATTTTACAGATGAAGGAACTGAGGTACTCTCTGATTATAACAGGATGCCCCCTCCTCAAGCTGGTGTGATGACTGGCTGAGTTAATACCTGTTAGGACTTGGCCCACAGGACGTGCTCTGGAAGGTGATCCTGGCCAAGGTCTCACAGCTGTAAGGGAAGAACTGGATTTGGCCTCCAGACACTGGTGTCAACGCTTGGGACCTCCATGCCACGAGGCTTCTGCATGCAGACCCCAAGTCCTGAGCAGGAAGACTTGCTTCTGCTGTGGGTTCACTCTCTTCTGGTAAAACCATGACTCTAGGCCCTGAGGACGCAGCTGTACTCTAGAAACCAAACACTAGCTGAGGTCTCACCCAGAGCCAGCATGTTCACGGACACTTGCTTCTCCTTCTCATGCTCTGAGCAACGGTTCTGCTTCAGTGAGGGTCCCAAGGGCAAACATGGGGAGCGGGATTCTGCTGCCTTTCACAGACTCTGCTGTTTTAAAATGTCCTTTGAATCTTGGCAGGTCCCAGCAAGCTCATCCCTCCTTTCCAGGTGACACCTTCTGGAATCTCCCCAACCTCCTGTGGCACAGCTTCCCCAGGAAGGGGGAGGGGGCATCCCTGGATAGGGGAAGGACTTGGTCTGTGTCTTCCCCTCCTGGCTCTGGTCTTGACCCCACCCCTGGAGCTTAAGCCTCTCCCACTCCAGCCCCAAGCTTCTGGGTTAGAGTTTGGAAAACTAGGTGTCTGGCCAAGGTTGCTGAAAAAAGGCTGCGGAGCAGGGACACTGGGATATCTGAGTGTCCGTTTGAACCAGAGTGACCCCCATCTTGAATAGGGGCGGGGTAAAATAAGGCTGAGACCTGCTGGGCTGCATTCCCAGGAGGTTAGGGCATTCTAAGTCACTGGATGAGACAGGAGGTGGGCACAAGATACAGGTCACAAAGACCCTGCTGATAAAACAGGATGTGGTAAAGAAGCCAGTCCAAACCCACCAAAACCAAGATGGCGACCAAAGTGACCTCTGGTCATTCTCACTGCTCATTATGTGCTAATTATAATGCATCAGCATGCTAAAAGACACTTCCGCCAGCGCCATGACGGTTTATAGATGTCATGGCAACGTCAGGAAGTTACCCTATATCTAAAAAGGGGAGGGACTCTTAGTTCCTGGAATTGCCTGCCCCTTTCCTGGAACACTCATGAATAATGTACCCTTTGTTTAGCAAATAATCAAGAAGCAACCATAAGCATATCCAGTCAAGCGTGGGTATGAGACAGTGCACCAGGACAGAGCAGCCATTCTTTTGCTTCTTCACTTCTCTAATAAACTTGCTTTCACTTTATTCTGTGGGCTCACCCCAAATTCTTTCTTGTGTCAGATCCAAGAACCTTCTCTTGGGGTCTGGATCGGGAACTCTTTCTGGTAATACGAGGATACAGCCCCTAGCACAGGAGGCTCCTGAGGAGTCCTCTGTCCTGACCCTGCTCTGGTGATATCCCAAATTCTGCTGCTATTGTATTGATTACTAATATTACTATATTGCTGTATCATCATAATCATTGTTAGTCTAGAGTTGTTATATACAATTGTTAAAAAAAAATACTAGAACCTTATTACTATTAATGATGAATGGCCTCCCTAGTCTGGCCTAAATCCAAATACTAGTGCATTAATTAGATTCTATGATCTCACTTAATTCTCCCATTAAACCTATGGGGGAGACACTATAGTTATCCCCATTTTATAGATGAGGAAACTGAGGCAGAGAGAGGCAAGTAATGCTCATGATCACAGGGTTGTAAGTGGTGGAGCTGAGACGTGAAACTCAGGACCTTCGCCTCTAGATCCTGAGTGCTCAATTTCGCCTCCACTTGGCTTACAGAGGGTGGCCCTGCGGCTTAAGATCCTGGTCTCCGTGAGAGTGTATGGCCCTTCCAGAGCAGCAGCACGATGAATCACTAGTTACCAAACTGAGTTTGGAAATGAGTTTTTCGCAGCCCCTCTCCTCCAGCAGAGCAAGATGAAGAGATAATTAGAACCAGGAGCAACAGGGAGCCATGGAAGGGGTACTCTTGGTGATACAGGAGCTAAAAAGAAATTATTTAGGCAGATAGTGAGGGTAACAGAGTCCTCTGCTGAGCTTCCCTTTTAACAAAAAGCAGCCCCCAAATCATTTCTTCTTTAACAAAGAACAGTCTGAAAAACTCAAGCTGCAAACATAGACAAGCAACCTGGAAGCTTGCACGGGTGAATGCCGGCAGCTGTGCCAATCGAAAAGGGTTATCTGGAAGCCAGGTATGTTCAACATGGAGGCTCCATCTTCCCTTTTCTTTGTCACCACGTGTACAGTGGAAAAGTAGACAACATGGCCCCGGCCAGGTAGAGAATCCATCTACATAAGAAAAGATTAGGGTGGGGCAGCCAGCTTCTTCTCGTGCAATGCAAATGACACACCTGTCCAGCCAATCTCTGGTACTCTATGTAAATCAGATACTTCCTCCTCAAGCTCACCTATAAAACCTCCTGCACTGCACCACGGACTGGAAGACCTGTTCGGGACACCCTCTCTCTGCAGGAAGGAGCTTTTCTCTTTCTTTCATCTTTTAAACCTCTGCTCTTAACCTCATTCCTTATGTGTCCGTGATCTTTATTTCCTTGGTGTGAGGCAACGAACCTCGGGTATTACCCCAGACAAACGACGCTGCTTCATGGCAGGGGTGGGGGTGGTGCCTGCCTGGAAGGTGTTCCTGCTGGACGTTAGCTTACCTCTGGATGCCTCTGCCAGGCCTGGCTCTCCGCTCAGAGGCTTAGAGACAAGCCTCAGCTGCTGCCAAATCCTCACCCTACTTGAAGCTGCAGCATCTCTGAACTAGTGCGTTCACCTAAAGTTGAACTGACCCCAGGATGTGGAGTCTTTCAAAGAAATGAAGTTGCTTTGCCTCTATGGAGGTTCAAGGTGGAGCTGCCTCCTTGGTCACCAGGCCCACGGGAACCAGCAGTGTCTGAGGGAATGTGAGTGTGTGAGGGAACGTGAGTGTGTGTGGGGGTGAGCGTGGTATATAGTAAGACAGAAACACATAGCCAGTCTTTGTACCCAATCCTGGCACAGAGCTTTAAAAACACTTGGAGTTTCCTGAGAGATGAGAGTGTTTTTTATTATTCATAATGAGCCCCTTTTGACCTAACCTGAGTTTCTGCCATTAAACAGGGACTCCTGGTGGGACCTTAGATTCAAGGGAAGGGCTGGCCACAGAAAGACTAAGCACTTGCTTAGAGGGTTGGAACCTTCCGCCCCACGTGTGGCCTCCAGAAGGGGACTGGAGACTGAGTTCAATCACATGGCCAATGATTGAATCAATCATGCCTCTGAAATAAAATATCTGGACTTTCTGGCTGGTGAACACACTGATGTGCTGGGAGGAAGATGCACCCAGCTTCTAGGAATGTCAGCTACTTGGGTGTGTCACCAACCTTGGGAATTTTTGGAGCTGTCCTCACCCCTTATTTTGTTTTGACATTCTTCTACATCTAATAACCTGATTTGTCTCCAGCTGATCCTCAGTGAGAGATGCCATCCCCTCAATATTCAAAAGTCACCCTTCTGGCCAGGCACAGTGGCTCATGCCTGTAATCCCAGCCCTTTGGGAGGCTGAGGCAGGTGGATCACTTGAGGTCAGGAGTTCGAGACCAGCCTGGCCAACAAGGTGAAACCCCGTTTCTACTAAAAATACAAAAATTAGTCAGGTATAGTGGTGCATGCCTGTAATCCCAACTATTCAGGAAGCTGAGGCAGGAGAATAGCTTCAATCTGGGAGGCAGAGGTGGCACTGAGCCAAGATTGCACCACTGTACTCCAGCCTGGGCAACAGAGCAAGACTCCATCTCAAAAAAAAAAAAAAAAAAAGAGTTACCCTTCTACAGGAGACCACTAGACTTCCCATCAGTGGGACACGACAGAGGCAAAGTTCTGCCCATTTCCCTTGGACCTGGCTGGATACTACTTTCACCAACCCACAGAGCCACCCTGCCTGGACAGCTAGCAGAGGCCAAGACCCACAGAACAACCACCATCGCCCCTTTCTATAACCGCAGGAAGCAGTTACAAAAGACTGACCATCCATTTTCCCCAAGGAATTGGGGTCTTAGACTCTTGAGGGGGAAGTGTTACAGTAGGTAGTCAGGCATGAGCAGGGCAGGAGAGTCCCCTCCCCAACCAGGAATGTCAGGTGACCATCAAATGATGGGCAGGCGGTTGTTAGCTGTCTCGCTAAAATAATAATTGGTTGCAGCTTGCACACCAGGGAAATACAGTCTCCCAAGAGATAGAAAAAGCCTGAAAACTGGTGATCAGCATCTTCTCAATAGCATCTCACAAATTGTGCCCGTGGGCTCAAGCATGAGCACTAAGAGGCAAAATGGCGGAGCATAACTGGTATAGGACCTTCTAGAAACACTGGACCGGTACAGGAAGAGCGCCTCAACTGAGCATGTGCACAACTCCGGTAACCACACTGTGCATGTGGCCCATCCCAAGTGCTGGCGGACCACTGCACATGTGGACAGCCCACCCTGAGGGAAGAAGCCCGCTCCGAGACTCAGGGGAGAAGGGACGCAAGACCCCGGAAGCATGCCAACACAGAAAACCCTAAGTCAAAGGTCAAACCGTGCACAAGATCTCTCAAGCCGCCTGCCTGGCCCTCTTCCAAGTGTCCTTTCCTTCCTTTTGTTCCTGCTCTAAAGCTTTAGTAAAGCTTTAGACTTGCCTCCATCTCTCACTCTGCCTTACGCCCACTTTGTCAAATTCTTTCTTCTGAGGAGGCAAGAACTGAGGATGCTGCAGACGTGTCTGGACTCCCCCTGCGAATAGGAGGAGAGGTGATGGGGACCCTGTGGCTGCCCCGCCCAGACCTCACCCCATGTGCCTTTTCCATTTGGTGGTTCCTGTGCTGTATCCTTTATACAAAACTGTAATTGGAAGTATAACACTTTGTGAGTCTTTGAGTTGTCCTATCGGATTATCAAACCTGAATGGGGATCATGGGAACTCCTGAATTTGAAGCCAAATTGGACAGAAGTGTAGGTAGCCTGGGAAGCCCACTTGTGGCAGGTGTTGGAAGGAGGAGCCGCCCCTGGAGTCTGCACTAACTCTGGGTAGTGTCCAAATTGTTGGACACCCAGCTGGTGTCAGACAATTGTGAGTGAGTGTATGTGTGTGAGTGTAGGTGAGTGCTGTGAAATTAAATTCAAACTTAAAATAATTGGGACTTTGCTGACAAGTTGATGGGTGCAGCACACCAACATGGCACAAATATACATATGTAACAAACCTGCACGTTATGCACATGTACCCTAGAACTTAAAGTATAATAAAAAAAAAAAAAAGAAAAGAAAAAAAAAGGTAACAGAGAAAACAACAACAACAAAAAAAAAAAAAACAAAAAAAATAATAATAATTGGGACTTAAAGCTGTTGGAAATTCCAATTCTTTAGAGCCTTGAGAGGAATGTGACTTTGTAGCCTGAGTCACGCTGCATGCAACTGCAACTTCTGCAGCTGATTTCCTGTAAATATTGAAGACCAAACAGCAGCGGAGATAAGACCCCTCAGAACACTCCCCTTCTTATGGAGTATTAAAATAAAAACCTTAGACCAATTAAATTTCACAGAATTTAATTGAGCAAAGAACGATTCACAAATCAGGCAACTCCTGAACCAGAATAGGTTCAGAGAGACTCCAGCATAGCAGCCATGTAGTGGAAGATTTATGGACAGTAAAAGGAAAGTAATGGACAAAAACTGGAAGTGAGGTACAGAAACAGTTGGATTGGTTACAGCTCGGCATTTGCCTTATTTGAACACTGTTTGACCAGTTGGCCACCTTTGACTGGCCAAGACTCAGTGATTGTCACAAGAGTAATTTACATCTGTTTACACCTGCAGTTAGGTTACAGTTCACTATGTCCAGAAAAACCTTCAAGCAGAACTTAAAATATGTAAGGAGGCAGCATTAGGCTAAACTTAATTTAACAGGAGTAATAAAGTAATCTTCCTAGGATGTAGCAATCTGTAACCAATGAAATCACTGGGGCATGCAGTGGTCTTCTATGGAAAATGTCATTCTGCTAAAACTTATCTGTCTCTATCTGTATAAAACCTTAACTTCACCTTCAATGCTGGCCTTGTTCATTTGGAGTCAGTGTCTCCTGGGTGGCTACCCTCGAGTTTTGTGCTAGAATAAACTCCATAATTAATCACATTTTCTGAATGTCACTTTTTTTTTTTTTTTTGAGACAGAGTCTCACTTTGTCACTGAGACTGGAGCACAATGGCATGATCTCAGCTCACTGCAACCTCTGCCACCAGAGTTCAAGTGATTCTCCTGCCTTAGCTTTCCAACTAGCTGGGATTATAGGTGCGCACTACCATGCCTGGCTAATTTTTGTATTTTTGTGGAGATGGGGCTTCATCATGTTGGCCAGGCTGGTCTCCAACTCCTGATTTCAAGTGATCCGCCCACCTTGGCCTCCCAAAGTGCTGGGATTACAGGCATGAGCCACTGTGCCTGGCCTGAATGTCATTAGTTAAGGTGGACAGTGTGTGTGAGTGTGTGTGTGTGTGTGTGTGTGTATCTACTATGAGGGAACTCTGGGGTGCCCTCAGGGCCTCCCTGCTGAGTAGGACATGGAAAGAAAGGCAGAGCAGGAGCCAGTGGTGCCCCTGGGAAGGCAAACTTTGACCCCTGACCCTGAGTCAGGGTGGGAGCTGAGGCTGGAGCCCTCCTAAATTGCAACCAAACTGTAGATTTCTGTCTGTACTGGGAAAGTGCTCTTTGTGGTGCACGTGTAGGGGACACACACCCAGGTCACTGGTTAGAAGCACAGACACACGGCAGGGCTGCCCCACCTTTAGGTATCAGGGATGGCACAGGAAGGAAGGGCAGTGGTTTTCAAACTGCAGGTCATGACCCATTAGTGCGAATGCCATCCAAAATTTCTTTTTCCAGAATGAAACAGAAGAAAATAAAATAGAAGACCCTTGCCTATAATAAGGGTAGACTTCTTGTTGCAGGGTACAGGTCTACACGGGCCAGGATCACAGTACAACATATATATTTTTACTCTACTGATCGTTACTTTCTCTCCTAACTATTTTGACACACTTAGTCCCCACTCATCTCTCCCTAGGGTGACTGGCATGACAAATCCTGGGTGCTGGCTCCAACGAGGCTGTCCTTCGATGCTGCTCTGCATTGAATCGGCTCTTTCACACCCAGCCCATAGCTATTTCTAGGTTTTCTCACTTTGTTCAGACATGGACCCTGTTCTCCATCCTCACATTCCAAGAGAGAAAGAAAAAAAAAAAAAGGCAGGAGCTCTCAGAGGGAGCTCCTCCAGCTGGGAACAGGCCCACAAACTGTATTTCTTTCTGGGCTCTCAGACAGCCCTGAGCAGCCAGTTACCAGCCCTGGGACGCTGGGTGATCGTATGGTTTCTCTGAGCCTCTGTGTTCTTGTCCATAAATGGGGGTGGCAACACCTGCCACCACCTAGCAGAAACAAAAAATGAAACCAAGGCCCTGCCTCTCTGGTTGGAAGATGTATGGAAAAGTTGCAGAGGAAAGCATCCAACAGGACGCTCACTGAGGACCATGCTCCACTCACCCCACCTGCAGCTGGTTTTGTGCTTCTGTCTCCTGGTCTCAGGCTCCACCTAGACCTGGGAGTCTGTCCACCATGTGTGTTTACTGTGAAAAAGAATCAGAAGGGATTGCCTGACCTCAGAAGAGATGAAACTTACAGATCCAGGGCAAGAGGAGGCGAATGCAAGATTATAAACTAAGAGAGTGGTTCAACTCCATAGCACGGAGGCAGAAGTTAAAAGGGCGGCTAGTGTGTGCACACTGGGCCAGGCGCCTTACAGGTGCCAGGACTGGTATCACTCAGTCCTCCCCAGAGCCACACAGGTGGCAACTGCTAGAGCAGGACTAGGGTCAGGCATCCCCACCACATGGTGAAGCATCTCGCTCCCCTCTCGCTGTTGGGCTGTGTTATCTACACAGCGTGTCGACAGGGCTGGAAAGTCCCCGAGGTTGGACTCTGCCAGCTCCCCAGTTCTGAACCCATCACCCACCCTTTCAGCATGGTCACAGGGCTCTCGTGTGGCTCTTGTCTTCTGACTGAAAACCATGATAAGGCGCTGGCCTGGGGGGCGGAGGAGGCTGGAGGCTGTGAGTTCACAATGGAGAGGGGGCAGGGAGGGACTCTGAGTTTGGCGTGGCTCCAGGAGTCCTCTGATGTTTCCTGCCCAGGTGGTCATGGGTGAGGGTGACACTGACAGGTACCTGCTGTGGGCAAGAGCCCAGGTCAGTGGTCTGCTCTGGCCAACTGGAATAAGAGGGTCTGTTCTGTTCCTCTCTGGGGAGGTTTAGCTGCTGAGCTAGTCATGGAGACCCTTCTAAAAGGTATTCACAGGCAGCACCTCAAAAACAGCATCACTGTGCTGCAGTGACACCTGAAGAACATTTTAGATTATATTATGGTGAATTATCTCAGCTTAAACCTGGCAGAGTCTGGCCCAAGTCAGTGTCAGGCAGCAGCCATCTTCATGAGTTATTTATATCCACATCCAGCAGCCATCTTCATGAGTTATTTCTATCCACATCGCCCCCCTGCCCACTCCCTGATCGGGTGTCCCCAGGTCATACTTCAACAGGATGTTGCCCATGATGGCTGTTACAGGTGAGTACATGGTGGGGTGGAGAGCTGAAGGACCACCCAGAGCCCTTTCTCCAACACCTTTGGGGTTTCTATGTGAAAAGTCTCAAAGCCCACCCCCCTTTCTGCCCCCTGCAGCCAGCTGTTTAGAGACACAGTGAAACACAAATACTACCTCTGCCCCTCACCAGCTGTGGGCAAGTTACTTTTACTTCTTGGGGTCTCAGTGTCCTCATTTGAACATGAGGACAGTAAGATACATCATTCAGGGTTGCTGTGAGAATTGCTAATCATGTATATAAAATGCCTGGCACAGAAAATGTACTTAATAACTTATAATCTTAATTATAATATTAATTATTATTATAGATTGCTCTCATTTACTGATCCAAATCACATGCTATGATTTTAAGTGCCTAATATCATTAGACAAATAAATGACAACTATTAATAGGATTATTCTATGCTTGCAGCTGGACCAAAGAGACAGGAAAAAGGACTCAAACAGCATTCACCTCCACAGTAGATTAAAAAGAGCCACAAAGTCTTTGCTGCTCCCCCTATCAAGAGATGGAGTCTATTTTCACCTCTTGGTGAAAATAGCATGGCCTTGGGACTGGCATTGACCAAAAAAATGCAGCAGAAGAGACACTGTGGAGTTCTGAGCTTGGGCTTCAAGAGGCATGCAGCTTCCATGTCACCCTTTGGACTATGCTGTCATGTAAAGAAGCCTGAACTAGCCAGCTGGAGTTGTATGGCCCAGCCAACAGCCAGCACCCACCACAAGGCACATGAGTGAGGCCATCATAGACCATCCTCCTCTGGTCAAGTTGCCAGATGATTGCAGCTGCATGACTGACCCCAGAAAAGACCAGCAGAAGAACTGCTCAGCTGAACCCATAGAATTGTGAGCAAATATAAAATAGTGACTGTTGTAAGTCACTGAATGTTGGGTTGGTTTGTTATGTAAAGTAGGTAATGATATAGCCATGAGGTATATGGACATGGGGCCTCCACCTTTGGATATCCCCCTACTCTCTTCCATCAGGCATTGCTGATGAATACACACAGCTCAGTGGGAAACTTTCAAAGCCAGTGATGTGGTCCAGCCCCTCACTCTACAGCCAAAGAAACCCAGAGAAGTAAAATGATCTCCTGAGGTCACACCACTTGTGAGTGTCAAAGCCAGAACAAGAATGTAAGACACGTGACCTCCAGGCCACATTTATGACCACTACAATACATAACCTCCAGCCCAACCAACCCACTGGTGTTAAATAAGCATGTACTCCATGCCAGGCACCAGGCTAGGGATTTTAGATACCTGCAACAGCTCCTTCCCTGAGGCTCTGAATATCACACCCTCTATGCAGATGAGAAAATTGTGTGAGGTACAGGTTGGTAAGGAGACGGGAAAGGGGATGGGCATTCAAGCGGCAGGTCCGGAGTGTTGGACCTTGAACCCTTTCATGTAAGACCTTCTGCCCGCATGCTCTGGAGCCAAACTTTCCAAGTTTAGTCCTTAGTTAGCCACTTGGAGCTATGTGAACTCTCTGGGTGGCTTCTTTTTCTGTGAAATGGGGTCATAATAGTCCCTGCCTGTGACACTTACTGAGTTAGCTCCCCAAGAACCAGTCCCCTCTCCCCTTCCTTGCTAACAGACCCTGATTCCGGTTCCGGTGGCAAAGTGCCCTGACTCAGGAGATGTATCACATTTGGTCAGAGCCAATCTTGACCATACTGCTCTCCTTGGCCATTCACCCCCTTTCCTAGCCTTCGTCACATCACGGGTGACCAATAAAGCATTTGGAACAACACGTGTTCCCTAACAATAATGCAGAGCCTAGGAGGAGAAAGCCATTTGCCTGTGACCTCCTGCCTTTGAATGGGTGAGGTGTCTGGAGCTGCAGCTGCCATTCTGCAACCATGAGGTGAGAAACCTGAGGACCAAAAGCCAGCACCTTGAAGACAGAGGAATAGAAGGGTAGAGAGAAGCCCAGGCAGAGCAGTGAGGGAACACAGTGGGAACTGAAGGCATCAAAGAGCTGCTAAACTAGCCCTGGACTCCAACCTCCAGACTTCTTCCCACTACATAAACAATAGCATCCTTATGGCTGAAGCTACCATAGCTGGGCTTGCTGTCACTTGAAGTTGAAAGCATTCACCATCAACCCAGTGCCTCAAAGGATTGTTGAAAAGGCTGCACAGGTGGTATCAGCAGAGTGCCTGCTGCATAGTAAGCAGTCAATATGTGGTACTTCTGTCAGAGGTGATCCATCTTGATTTTCTTATAGCTCCAGAGCACCTTTCTTACAGCTCAAGAGAAGCGCCATCTTGAATAGGGGCTGGGGCAGCTGAGACCGGCTGGGCTGCATTCCCAGGAGGTTAGGCATTCTTAGTCACAGGTCACAATAAAACAAGATGTGGTAAAGAAGCTGGCCCAAACCCATCAAAACCAAGATGGCAATGAAAGTGGCCTCTGGTCATCCTCGCTGCTCATGATGTGTTAATTATAATGCATTAGCAAGCTAAAAGACACTCCCACCAGCACTAAGACCGTTTACAAATGCCATGGCAGTCCAGAAGTTACCCTATATAGTCTAAAAAGGGGGGAAATCCTTAGTTCCAGGAAATGCCTACCCTTTTCCCAGAAAACTCATGAATAATCCACCCCTCGTTTGATCAATAAATAACTCTAAGCATATTCATTCGAGCAGCCCGTGCTGCTGCTCTGCCCATGGAGTAGCTATTCTTTTTTTTTTTTTTTTTTTTCTTTTGAGACGGAGTCTCACTCTGTCCACCAGGCTGGAGTGCAGTGGCGCGATCTCGGCTCACTGCAAGCTCTGCCTCCTGGGTTCACGCCATTCTCCTGCCTCAGCCTCCCTAGTAGCTGGGACTACAGGCGCCCGCCACCGCGCCCGGCTAATTTTTTGTATTTTTAGTAGAGATGGGGTTTCACCGTGGTCTCGATCTCCTGACCTTGTGATCCGCCTGCCTCGGCCTCCTAAAGTGCTGGGATTACAGGCGTGAGCCACCGCGCCCGGCCGGAGTAGCTATTCTTTATCCCCTTACTTTCCTAATAAACTTGCTTTCACTTTACGCTGTGGACTTGCCCCTGATTCTTTCTTGCCTGAGGTCCAAGAACCCTTTCTTAGGGTCCGGCTTGGGACCCCTTTCTGGTAACACTTCCTCCCCCAGACCCCCTCTACCTGCCTTCTGACCCTGAGAATGAACGTCACAAAGCCCCTAGCATTCCTGACGTCAGTGTTCATGGATGGCTCCATGAATCCAAAGGACAACAGGGCAGGACATGGGGGGGGCAGGACATGGGGGGGCAGGACATGGGGGGGCAGGACATGGGGGGGCAGGACATGGGGCGCCCTGGACAGGGAAAGACATCCTGATGGGCAGCTCTAGACTTCAGGGCTCAACCTCGATGGGAAGAAGAGCCAGGCAGAGCAGATGAGCCAAGTGGAGCAGTGAGGGAACACAGGAAGGCAAGTGCTGGTGCGAGGGCCACCTTTGTCCACCTCCAGGACACTCACGGGGGCTGCCCGGGGTTCCTACAAACAGAGCAGTTCACATTCATGCCCATGGTAATACCCTCCATCTGCCACTGCTCCTGAAAGCCTTCCCTGATTAGCCACTAACAAAACTTGCTAGGCCCAGTGTCCTTACTCAACCTCTCTCCTCTCTGGGAACAAGCCTGGTCTGACACCTTGCTGAGTCAGCTGTTCCTTCGTGTGTGTGTGTGTGTGTGTGTGTGTGTGTGTGTGTGTGTGTTTCCTCCATTTTTCATCCCTCACTGCATTGCATTAGGGATCCTCAGAAAACAGAAAAATCCTTTTCCATCAATTGTACAAACTGCTGGGCTCTTGCCACTGTGAGAGTCCAATTTTCTTTGAAGAGTTAGCATTCCCCCACGCAACCCCTGCCAAAACAACAGCGGGCAGTGTCAGACACTTGTGTCCTTCCTAGTTCTGACATTGGTTTTCTCTGTGTCCTTGAGCAAGTCACTTCCCCTTTCTGAGCTGGCTTTTTCCAGTCCATAACAAGGGAGGTAGGCTGAACAATTCCAGGACTCCTTTCTTCTAGAAGATACTCTTCTAGCATCAGTGCCCTGGGGTTCTTTCCCAGTCCCTAAGAGTCTTGCAAGAGGGTGAGTTTCATGGTAAATTAATGCAATCCAGGAAATAGTACCGCCAGTCTTCAGACCCTCTTCCTGTCTATCTTCAGCCAGGGTGAGTTTTGGAAAGACCAACTTATTTCACTAACAGCTGGGACAGAATATGCTTAGGGAGAGAATTATGCAGCCACCACATTCCCCTCTTCCTCTCCAAAAAAATACATAAAAATCCAAAGCTAAATGCACCATAAGGGGTTTTGTTTTTACTATTCATTTTTGGCCTGGACAATTCAGAGCTATCTGCTTTTCCACTTTTGTTATTTTAGGATTATTTTCCAGCTGCTTGGGGAAAATTTCCAATCATGCCCATTAGGGCAGAAACAGAAGTGGCTGGCTTTTTTTTTTTTTTTTTGAGACGGAGTCTCGCTCTGTCGCCCAGGCTGGAGTGCAATGGCCGGATCTCAGCTCACTGCAAGCTCCGCCCCCCGGGTTTACACCATTCTCCTGCCTCAGCCTCCCAAGTAGCTGGGACTACAGGCACCCGCCACCTCTCCCGGCTAGTTTTTTTGTATTTTTTAGTAGAGACGGGGTTTCACCGTATTAGCCAGGATGGTCTCGATCTCCTGAACTCGTGATCCGCCCGTCTCGGCCTCCCAAAGTGCTGGGATTACAGGCTTGAGCCACCGCGCCCGGCCAGTGGCTGGCTTTTCTTAGAGGCTGCATCCACAGGGGTTGTGCCTGTGGAGGCTGGCAGTCCAGTGGCTGGGGCCCATCCTGGACAAAGGTCCTCATATCCTCAGTCCTTACTCTGACAGAGCTTAGGGGTGTAGGTGTGTGTGTATGTGTGTGTGTGTGTGTACACAGATCTGTAAGAAAGTCAAGCCACAAATCGTCAGAACCACTAAGGACTGGAAATGGAATAAAGGTACATATTGCCCAATATCTTTATTTTACATATGGGGAAACTGAGGCCCACCTTTCCCATTAGCGTAGCACAGAGCAGCAATTCTCAACTCTGGCTACACGGCAGAATTACCCAGAAAGCTTTTAAAACATGCCAATGGCTGAGGCTCACTCCAAAACAAAGAGAGAAGCATTTCTGGGGGTGAGGCCAAGACACTGTTTTTTATAAAGCTTTTAGAGACAGTCAGTTGTGGGTTTAAATCAAGTTCTACAACTTGGTAGCCATATGACTCAGGCAGCCTTCTTACCTTCTCAGAGCTGAGTTTCCTCACTTACAGAATAGAGATTACACCCCTGTTTTGCAGGGTTGTTGGAAAAATGAGAGATGGTGCTTAGTCCAAAGTAATCCTGCAATAATTGATGGTTATGCCTTTTCCCCTGGTCTCACAACAGAGGCGCTTCACTGAAGGTTTTTTTTTTTTTTTTTTTTCTTAGACAGAGTTTTGCTCTTGTTGCCCGGGCTGGAGTGTAGTGGTGCGATCTTTTCTCAGTGCAACCTCCCGGGTTCAAGCGATTCTTCTGCCTCAGCCTCCCAAGTAGCTGGGATTACAGATGCCTGCCACCACTCCTGGCTATTTTTTTCTATTTTAAGCAGAGATGGGGTTTCACCATGTTGGCCAGGCTAGTCTTGAACTCCTGACCTCAGGTGATCCACCCGCCTCGGCCTCCCAAAGTGCTGGGATTACAGGCATGAGCCACTGCACCTGGCTCACTGAAGGTCTTTACCAAACTAATACTGAACAGAATTGGTACTCCTTGGGTTCATACCTAGGGAGGGTGCTTTGAACCACCGAGATGGCTGGTCCATAGTAACCACAACTCAGGTTACTACAACTTTTAAGCCAACCCTTCACCTCCTTCACCACCAAAAGCAACCTTAAAAGAGGTTTCTTTTATTGAAATCCACCTTGGCCTAGAAGCAACTGACTCTCCAGTAGCAACAAACACCCATGGTGCCCAGATCTTGGTTCCTAATATCATTCTCTATAAAAGGAACGAAAGCTTCTTGGAGAAATGGCTGATTCTAGGACTGGGGCAGGAAATATATAAGATGAGCGTGGAGTGTCTTGTATTGCCAGGAAATAACGACGTGTTCCAAAAAACAAAACACACACCCACATGCACAGTGAGGGTGGTGTGTCAAAGGCATACAGGAGCCAACCGAAAGACTCCCAGGCGCCAAAGTTGGAACACTTTGAACAACAAAATAATTAAAGTAATATTGGATTATAGTCCAAAGTATAAAAGTACCCCTGATTCCACAATGGTATAAGTAAATGGCTTAATAAATAGATGGGAGAGAAGAGGCAAATCTCTCGCACAGACAAATTCCAAATAGTATATTAGATACCAAATCAAGGAGGTGGAGTATAATTCCCCATTCCTTAAAGGCAGGGTGAGCACGCCAACTGCCTTCCAAAAAGTACAGTCTAGAGAGGCAGTGGGGGAAAGAGTCACTTTGAAGTGCAGAAACCCTGTGAACACAACCTCAGCAGTTGATCAAGGTCAACTTCACCAGTGGTAAGTCATTCCGAGAGTCTGTTGCCTTCATATGATGTGATTAGAATATTTTACCACTGTGGTCTTCCCCAAATCCCTAACCCCAGTCTAACCATCAGACAAGTCCTGGTCGAGGAACATTCTACAAAATACCTCATCACTGTTCCTCATAACTGCCAACGTCATCAAAAACAAAGGAAGTCTGAGCAAATGTCACAGCCGAGAGAAGCCTAAGGAGATAAGATGACTAAATGTAACACGGGATGTGATCCAGGAGCAGAGAAAAGATGTTAGGTAAAAGATGGCCAGGCATGGTGGCTTACGCCTGTATTTCCAGCGGTATGGGAGGCCGAGGTGGGAGGATTGCTTGAGCCCAGGAGTTCAAGACCAGCCTGGGCAACATAGGGGGATCTCGTGTCTACAAAAAGTAAAAACTAAATTAGCTGGGCATGGTAGTGTGTGCTTGTAATCCCAGCTACTCAGGAAGCTGAGGAAGGAGAATCACTTGAGCCTAGGAGGTAGGCTGCAGTGAGCCGTGATTACACCACTGCACTCCAGCTTGGGTGACAGAGCAAGACCTGTCTCAAAAACAAAACAAAACTCAGGAAATCTGAATAAAGTATGGGCTTTAGTTAATACTAATGTATCAAGATCAGTTTCTTAATTGTGGTGAATGTACCACACTAATGCTAGATGTTAACAACGGGGGAAACTGGTGTGGAGTATATGGGAACTCCTTGTACCATTTTTGCAACTTTTCTGTAAATCTAAAACTATTCTAAAATAAAATTTTTTAAAAAATCAGCCTGAATGCAGAATAAAGGTGGCTGTTGGTTGCCTTGCTTCTGGATACACACAAATCAAAAAATGGGCCAATATGTTCCCAAAACCTTATCAGAGAAGCAGGCTGCAGGGAGGGGAGGTGGATAGCAGGGAAGGGGAGGGATGTGGTCAAGGTCATACAGATATTTGGAACAAAGGGCCTGGATCTCCAGCCTCCTGAGCACCAGCGCCAGATACAATGAAGCACTATGTCTCATCGGTGCCAGCAGGGGTAGACCTAGGTGGTCTCTGAAGACCTTTTGAGTTCCCACAGCCTGGGGACCACCTATGGTGTCTGTATCTTTTTTTTTTTTTTTTTTGAGACAGAGTTTTACTCTTGTTGCCCAGGCTGGAGTGCAGTGGCGCGATCTTGGCTCACTGCAACCTCTGCCTTCCCAGGTTCAAGTGATTCTCCTGCCTCAGCCTCCTGAGTAACTGGGATTACCGGCACCCACCACCATGCCTGGCTAATTTTTTGTATTTTTAGTAGAGAAGTGGTTTCATCATATTGGCCAGGCTGGTCTTGAACTCCTGACCTCAGGTGATCCACCCGCCTTGGCCTCCCAAAGGGCTGGGATTATAGGCATGAGCCACCGCGCCCAGCCTAGTGTCTGTATCTTTAGAAACAATGACATCATTGCACGGATGCCAGTTCCGTGGGAGCGCTATTGTGCAGCAAAGGGCCTTGCCAGCTGAAGATCACACCACACAGGCTCTGTTTTTACCAGCTGTGTGACTTCAGGTAAGTGAGCTGACTTCTCTGTGCCTCTGTTTCCTCATCTGAAAATGGGAACCCTAACGCCTACCTGATAGAAATTGCTGAGGATCAAGTAAGATCATGCATATAGCAACGGGTAAAAGTTGCCAATCTTTGTACCAGCACATGCACTCAGGGCCTTCCTTATGCTTGAAAATATAGAGGTGCACGGGAGGAGTGGGGCGTAAAGACAGACAGCAGGGAAAGCAACAGATGGCACAGTTCCTCCACTCTGCTGTTCTCAGGGCTGACCCAGCTGCTGCGCCCTCAGAAGCAGGTGGAGAATGGGCGGCAGTGGGAAGGGAATGGTTGATTCATTTAGTGCAGTCACCTGCGGTCTCAACAGCTTCTATACTCAGCACCTGGATTGTAGCAGCGTTCTCTGGGCTTCAGCTGCCTGAGTGCCTCCCCCTGCCGGGGCTGAAGGAGTGTCCGGGCTTCTTGCACCACTGAGGCTGGGATTAAGGCCTAAGGCCTTGCTTTAACTTGCGCTCACCTAGAAAATGAACTAAGTCCCATGACCTTTGCCTCTTGCCACAGGCCCTGAGCAGCCTAGCCTGGCTTTGTCCGTTTGGAAGAAGTAGACCTGCACACCTGCTGTCCTCATTCATTTGTTCCAGTGAACAATCAGTGCCAGGCTCACTCTGTGCTCCCAGACCCGAATCAGTCAATGGTGTCACAGGTAGATGAATGCAACATGGTCCTGCTCTCCAGGGTTCCAGTAGGCTCTAATCCCGCCACTCTCTATCATCCTCAAGGGCCCCAGCCAGGCTCACGTCCACCTCTGGGCCTTGGCCCTTGCTGTTCCATCACCCGCTGCTCTCCAGCAGACTCTGTCAGCTCCCCTCTCCCATCCTGCCGATCCGTCCTTCATGACCTAGCTTGGTGTCTGCCTCCTCCAGGAAGTCTGCCCAGATCACCCCACCTGGATGTGCTCTCTTCCTGCTCCAGGTAACTCGCTGCACTGCCTTTCACAAAGCACTTAGCTATCCCCTCCTGGTGCCTTTACAGTTCATATTTGTGCATGGAGTCCCCACCAGACCCTTGGAGAAGACAGTGGTAAGATTGTATCTTACCCATCTTTATAAACGTGGCTCATATCCAAACCCATCCAGTACTGGTTGATCTCAGAAAATTACTTTCATGTCTTTCCTGCTACTCACTTCTGGAGGGATGGGCTTGAGCCTTGCTAGGCCTCGGTTCAAACCTCAGCCCTGTACCTCACTAGCTGTGTGATCTCTGGGAAAGTTAGCCCACTCTAGTGGTAGGTATGGCTGGTGTCCCACCCATCCCTGTGGAGCCTTATCTTTTTAGTCGACTCCAGCCCTCCTTCCACTAGCCAGCTCTGCATCTCTTCACCCAAGGACCGTTTCTGGCAAGAGTCAGATCTTACAGTCCAGGAAGAGAGAAGGGGGCTGGGCATGGTGGCTCACACCTGTAATCCCAGCACTTTGGGAGGCCGAGGCAGGAGGATCCCCTGAGGTCAGGAGTTCGAGACCAGCCTGGCCAACATGGTGAAACCCTATTTCTACTAAAAATACAAAATTAGCCAGGTGTGGTGGCACATGCCTGTAGTCTCAGCTACTCAGGAGGCTGAGGCAGGAGAATCGCTTGAACCCAGGAGGTGGAGGTTGCAGTGAGCTGAGATTGTGCCACTGCACTGCAGCCTGGGCAACAGAGCAAGACTCTGTCTCATAAAAAAAAAAAAAAAGAAAAAAAAAAAAAGAAAAGAAAAGAAAAAAAAGGAAGAGAGAAAGTGCTGGAAGATGCATCCTCACAGCTCACGACTATCAGGAGTTGGTGAATAATATGAGCTCCGTCACCCCTCGGGTGGGATAACCATGAGATGTGTGTTCCACATTGGCTCCCAGAGTTCCCCAGCAGAATTCAGCTCCAGTTGCCCCCAAGGGTAACTCTCATGCCAATGTACCTTTTATTGGCATCAATCCCTTCCCCTGGCTTGGTTCCCCTACTGGTGCTTCCTGGGGTTACTACCCAAATAATCCACTTGCACTCAAATCCTTGTCTCAGGGTCTGCTTCTGGGGAAACCCAAACTAAAGCACTCCTCTTAGCCTCAGTTTCATTATCTGTAAAATGGGTATAATGGCCGAATTGACCTCACAGGATGACTGCAAGATGGTATCTGCAAAGCACAGAGCCTGGAATTACTAAGCATTCTCCAAAAGGAACCACTACAGTGATTTTCAGTTGTGCTTATTTTAAACTTTTTAATCTTTTTTTTTTTCTTTTTTTTTTTTTGTCAGAGTCTCACTCTGTCACCTGGGCTGGAGTGCAGTGGCGTGATCTGGGCTCACTGCAACTTCCACCTCCCAGGTTCAAGTGATTCTCCCACCTCAGCCTCCCGAGTAGCTGGGATTACAGGTTCGCACCACTGTGCCTGGCTAATTTTTGTATTTTTTGTAGAGACGGGGTCTCGCCATGTTGCCCAGGCTGGTCTTGAACTCCTGGGCTCAAGGAATTCCCCTGCTGTGGCCTCCTAAAGTGCTGGGATTATAGGCATGAGCCACCTCGCCCAGGCTAAGTTTCTGAAGAGAGGACTGAATCTTTTGACAGAGCAGTCATGACTATGTCCCACCCAGCTTGCTCTGGAGAGCCAGCACCTTCTCTTGGGACCACCCCCCACTGTCTGGTAATTCCCATCCACACACTTGCCCTGGACGTGCCCTTCTTGATGACCAAGAAAAATCCAGAACATGGCCATCCCTTGGCATCAAAAATTTTCCCCTTGGGCTGGTTTTGAGCGCATCCTCCCAGCAAGGGTGGGAAGCTCATTCCTGAGCACCTATCAGGGCAGCTGGGGATCAGAGGGGCTGAACACCCACTGCCAGGAGACCCTGGTTTTATTTTCTACCAGTCCTTGCCAGGCCAGTGGTCCGCCTGGTCTTGGCAGGACACTGCTGTGCTTCCCGGCCACCACAGTCCCCACTCCCTGTGACAGGGGCCTCTGTGGCAAGGGCAGGTTGGGACTTGGCAGAAGGCCCGATAAGTTCTAGTAATTCCGATTTTCAGGTCCAACTGGCGACTTGATGCATTTTACCTAGTCTGAGGCGAACGAGTCCATTTGCCATCTGAGCCCTGTACTTATATGTCTGGACTCTTCCTGGGAGGCAGACAAGTTCCGCAACCACAGCAGGGGAGAGACCATCAAAAGTGCATGGTGGCTGGGGGACATGAGTCCAGCTAAGCCAAATAAAACTGTGTGCTCAACACAGCACAGGGCACCCAGACTGCCTGGGTCCAGATTCCCACTCTGCTAGTTACTCACTGTGTCCCCTGGGGGAGGGCATTCAATGTCTTTGTACTGCAGTTACCTCATCTATAAAATGGGCAAGGCGGCAACGTCTACCTCCTAGGGCTGCTGTGAGGTTAAATGGGCAGATTCACATGAAGAACTTGCAAGACTGCCTGGAGCAAAGCAAGTACTCAGTGAATGCTTGCTGCTATAGAGGCATTAACACGCACGGAAAATGTGCGGACAGACGTAACGCATGCAATGTGACTTCGGAGGCAGACTGGTGGTTATGGGGCTGCAGGAGGGGAGGAGGGGGAGGGAGTCTGGAGCTTTGTTTTGAATGATGAGATGTTTTGGAACTAAATAGATGAGGTGGTGGTTGTACCACATTGTGTCTGTACTAAATGTCACTGAACTGTATACTTTTAAATGGCTAATTTTATGTTATATGAATTTCATCTCAATTAAAAAAAGAAAAAACTTCTGGGGAGTGAGTTTGGTTAGAGGAGGTGGAAAAGATCTTTACTTTTTACATTTCTGTCCAGCTTGGGTTTTTGTTAAATGATGAACATATATGTGTATCACTTTGGTAATTAAACAAATTCAAGTTGTTTTTAAAAGGAAGCATCGTATAGGAGAAAATGTGTGTGGGAGGTGAAAGGAACATATGATGAGCTCTGACTCATATTTCATCATCTATCACCTGCTTATATGTTGTCTAACTGTCTGTACGTCCATACGTTTATCCATCTATCTGTGCATCTGTCTGTCCGTCCATCTGTCCATCCATCCATCCATTCATCCATCATCTGTCTTCCCATGCAATATGAACAAGAGCCTTGGGGGCGGTGTGAATGCCCCTATTTCAAAGCAACAAAAGTGAGGCTTAGAAAATTTAAGCCGCATGCCCAATTCACAGAGCCTGACCTCCAAAACATCTTTTGACTCCATCACACAGCCCCTTATTTGCATATGTAAAACAGGGAGCATAAAGCCACTTTTTTACCCTAGTTCTGATTGATGCTCTCTAGACCCTGGATGCCTGGCTGAGCTCTCAAAGTCAGAGCAGGACAGCATGGTCCTCCTGACTGCATCAGTCCTGCCTCTCAGGTGCCCAAATGCCCAGAGAGCCTGCAAGCCACCCACTCCCTGCTCTCCAGCCATGAACACCTGCTCCCCAAAGCAGAAACCAGGCCTCTCACCAGCCCCCCATGTCTGTGTTCTGGGAAAAAATTGTGGTCAAAAAGCTGACAAATGTAGGAAAGGGAAATAAACAGGTAGCCATCTGTGTGGCAGCTGTTTCCATGTGGGAGCCAGGGCAGGTGTGGAGCACACCTGAGTTCCTCACAGGTGTATGTGCTTACTAATGGGAGACAGCCCCACTCACCCCGGCCACCACCCGGTGCAGGATCCTGGCCACCTCTGCCTGGCCCAGACTCAGCTGCAGCCACACCGGGCATGTTTTGATGAGCTTCTCCAGGATGCTGATGCCCTGGCGGCGAGGAAGGCAGTTCTTCGGGGTGGCTGGCAGACAAAGCCCCATGCCATCTTCCTCTTCCTCTTCCTCTCCTTTGCCAACAACTGGAACGGGACTGAAAAACAGAATCAAATGATCAGCCATCCTGCAGCCAACCCAGAGAGGGTTTACAACACCTGGGGATTCCATTCAGCCATGCTTACTTATTCAGCATTAGGCAGTCTGTGGCCCTCTGGGGAATTAAAAAAAAAAAAAATCAACAAACCACGGTCTTCACCTTAGGGCGTTTATATAGGAAACACACCTCAGCCCACCTGACTCAGGATGTGAGGCTCCAAGACGTTGTTCCTCCTTTTCTGGAATCAGAACCAGCCTGTGTGTGTTGGGATGGGGTAGGCAAACGTCAGGGTCTCGGGATCTCTCTTTTTTTTTTTTTTTTTTATTTGAGGCAGAGTCTCGCTCTGTCGCCCAGGCTGGAGTGCAGTGGATCTCGGCTCACTGCAAACTCCACCTCCCAGGTTCATGCCATTCTCCTGCCTCAGCCTCCGGAGTAGCTGGGACTACAGGCGCCCGCCACCTCGTCCGGCTAGTTTTTTGTGTTTTTTAGTAGAGACGGGGTTTCACTGTGTTAGCCAGGATGGTCTACGATCTCCTGACCTCGTGATCCGCCCGTCCCGGCCTCCCAAAGTGCTGGGATTACAGGCTTGAGCCACCGTGCCCGGCCAAGTCTGGGATCTCTTAAACCAGACAGAACTGTCAACAGTAGGCAATGCCCATTTCCCAGCGAAGCCCTCAGTTTGATTTTGCTGTTTCTTGGGTCTGTGAGAGCCAAGACTTCAGTCTGTGAGGAAACGGCGGGACACAGCTAGAGTACAAGTATAAATCTAACAGAAGCACAGTGCAACAGAAGTAGCTAATTGCAACCCAGGGTGGGTTGAGGAAAATGGGCGGCATTTAAGCAGAGCCTTGAAGAGGATTTTTAAAAACTTTTAAAGAGTAACACACACAGTGAAATGCACACATCTTGAGTGTACAGCTAGCCACATTTTTACATATGTCTACACCTGTGTAACTACCACCCAGATCAAGATAGCGAGATCTGCGCTGCCGTAGCCACGAGCCAGAAGTGATTATTGAGCTCTTAAAAGTGGCTTGTCTGAATTGACAAGTGCTGTAAGCAAAAGATATACACAGGATTTCAAAGACAAAAAGAATGTAAAATAGCTCATTAATATTTTTATTGTTTACATGTCAAGATAATTTATTTTAAGACAGATTCTTGCTCTGTTGCCCAAGCTAGAATGCAGTGGCATGATCTCAGCTTACTGCAGCCTCTGTCTCCTGGGGTCAAGTGATTCTCCTGCTTCAACCTCCCAAGTAGCTGGAATTACAGGTGTGCACCACCACGCCCAGCAAAGTTTTGTATTTTTTTTAGTAGAGACGGGGTTTCACCATGTTGGCTAGACTGGTCTTGAACTCCTGACCTCAAGTGACCCACCCACCTTGGTCTCCCAACGTGCTGAGATTACAGGTATGAACCATCACACCCAGCAAGATATTTTAAATGTGTCAGGTTAAATAAAACATTATTAACATTACCTTGCCTGTTTTAATATGGCTGCTAGAACATTTAGAATGACATATGTGGCTTGCATTAGATTTCCATTGGATGGTGCTGATATAGGACAGTTCTAGAAAGTTCCTTCTTACCCCTTCCCAGTCAACAATACCTGAGGATGTGTCAACACAGCACAGTGGGGGAAGGAGGATCACAGACCCAAGAAACAGCAAAATCAAACTGAGGGCTTTGCTGGGAAATGGGCTCTGCCTACTGTTTACGGTTCTGTCTGGTTTAAGAGATCTCAGACCCTCCCCAAGACCCTCATGTTTGCCTTCCGCATCCCAACACACACAGGCTGGTTTTGATTTCAGAAAAGGAGGAACAACATCTCAGAGCCTCACACCCTGAGTCGGGTGGTCCGGACGGTCTGTCTACTTTCTACCTAAGGCACCGGGTCTCTCAAGGGACCTGCAGGGGTGAAAACCTTAATCAGACAGACGAGGGTACTCAGAAAGCCACGAAGCTGTGGGTGGTGCCTTCCGTCTTGCCCTGTGTCTCTGTGATGCTGCCCAGGGGTACCAGGGATCAAGGTTGGCATTGATTCCAGAAGCATCCAGGGCATGTGCTGTAAGGAGACTCTCGGAGGAGGCGGGGGATGAGGCCAGGGTAAGCCCTGTAAAAGGGCACAGGAAAGTAGAACTACCCCTGTGGGCGGGGCTCTGGGGGCCCTGGGGGTTTTCAGGGTGGTGGAGGGGTTACGCAGCGCTGGATTAAACAGGCGCAGCAGTGTTGTGAATTTTCAGCAGTGGGTTTTCGAGAGAACTGACTGGGACTGCCTGTCATGAGGAGGGGTGTGTGAAGGTCAGTGTGCAGTTGTCTGCACCTGGGGAGAAAATTCCCTCCCACATCCTCCGGGGAGCCCTGACTCTCATGTAATGTTGTGTGTGCTCCTGGCTGCCTGAGGATTTCTCCTCTTGGTCCACAGCCTGCAGCCTACATAGAAGAAGGAGCCAGGTCACCAGGAAGACATGAGTGTCCCGGGGAATGGCAGGAATCCTGGGGCTGGTGGGGGCGGGGTAGGACGGCTCTGTGGAAGTCCACAGGCTGTGGAATTGGGGCCAAACAGTCTCACTTGGAGCTCAAGGCCAGGGCGGCCTGGCTGATACTGATATAACCACTTCCCAGGCCCTGAGTGTGGTCCCAGCATCTCGTCTGGGAAAAGTTAAAATGATGGAGGTCTGAATTTCCCAGAAAAGAAAAGAAACCCCCTGGGCTACAGGCTTCTCCAACCCCACTTGGAAACACAAAGATGTGTTCTGGCACCAAAAGATGCTATAATCATCCTTAAACATCCCTGCTTGGGCCCCAGCCTCCCTCAGGCCAATTAGGACTTTCAATAGCAGGGAGTCAAGGGCAATTGGCTTCATTTCTTCTTTGCCACAAACTATGGCTTAGCACTTGGCCAAGTCCTTTCCCTCTCGAAGTCTGTTTCCTCATCTGTGCAATGGGGACTGGGAGAAGGAAGCTTCCTCTATTTGCTGGGTGGCCCTAGGTGTGACCTGGGCTCATCCTCATTTTTTTTTTTTTTTTTTTTTTAACCTGCAGAACCAAAGCTGCGATCAAACAGAGAGCTTCTGGGAGTAAGGAGAGGGTGGCCTCTCATTCACTCGGGCCGTGCTTAGTTTCTGTGGACCTGCCAATGTCAAATGCTGTTGCAGGCACAGGTTAGACCAGTGAACAAAAGAGTTGAAAAACAACCCCGAAACCTTCATGGTATTTACATTCTAGGAGAGGAGATGGGCAATAAACAAGGCAAATGGGTGACTAGAGGATGTCAGATGGTAATACCGCCAAAGAAGAAGAGGAAAGGGTCCCGGGGACGGGGGACAGTTCCAAACTGGGTGGCCAGGGAAGACGCCCGGAAAAGGTGATTGTGGAATAAATGCCTGGCTGCAGGTATCTGGAGAAGAGATTTCTGGGTAGGAGGAAAAGCAAACTCCCAAGCCTCCAGTTCCTGCTCCTGGAGCAAATGCAAGGAGGGACAGTGAGAGAAAGGAGAGAGTGGGAGGAGGTGAGGGCAGAGGGGGCAGGGAGAGGGTCCCATGAGCATCTGGAGCCACAGGGAGCATTGGCTCTAAATCCACATGTATAAGCACTCCCCAGGGCTGGGGGAAGGAGCTGGACTTCCAGCTAGCTACATGCCTAGCCCAGCGCTCAGGTTTCCTTGGCAAGAATAAATGCGCCCATGGAGATCTGGGGGGACCTGGGTGGTCTCAAGGCCCAGGAGGGTCTGCAGGAATCCACAGTGATAAACCTGCTTCCCAGCCCGGCAGTCCCACCTGCATCCTGAAGCACGAGGCTGCTGCTCTCAGGGTGACCGAGTGGAAACTCTGCCCTAGGTTCCAACATCACGAGGACTGTACATTTCACTGTCTTGGGATCACGTCTCTTCCCGCTCTAAAACTTGCAATGGATTTCACCTTCTAAAGAATCCAGTCCAGTCCTCTCATGTTTAAGGCATTCCCTTTCTGAGCCTCTGCCTCTCAACCCCAGACACCTCCTACAAAGGGCTCCTCTCCATCACCCAACAGAATGTGCACTTCTCCATCTGGAGCCCACGCTCATGCTGCTCTGTCCACCTGCACCTCCTTCAGGGTCTATTTCTTCCTCCCAAGATTATTTCCAACTGGTAGGCAAAAGTATTAGATCAGACACAGAAAGCAATGATCATAAAAGAAAAAATAGATAAGTTAGACTGCATCACAATTTAAAACTTCTGCCCCTCAGGCTGGGGGAAAAATATTTGCAAAACATATATCCAACAGGGAGCAAGCAAATCAATTTTCAAAATGGGCAAGAGATTTGAACAGATACTTCAAAGAAGAAGACATACAAATGGACAATAAGCAGGTGAAAAAGAGCTCAAAGTCATTAGTCATTAGGGAAATGCAAATTAAAACCACAATGCGATACCACGGCACAACCACTAGAATGGCTAAAATTAAAATGACTGACAACATCACATAGTGGTGAGAATGGGAAGTAATCAGAATGCTAGTGTACTCTTGGGGAGAACGTACATTGGTACAAGTACTTTAGACAAAGATATGGCACTTTTTAATAAACCTAAACATATACCTACCCTGTAGCCCAGCGATTCCACTCCTGGGTATACACCAGAGGGAAATGAAAGTATATGTCCAGAAAGACTTGCACACAAATGTCAAAGCAGCTCTCCTCCTAATACCTCAATACCACCTGGTTCCAGTGCCCATCAGCGGCAGAATGGATGAAGAAACTGTGGCATGTCCACATAACGGGCCAGTAGTCAGCAATGAAAAGGAATTATCCATATGCACAACCACATGAATGAATCTCAGAAGCATTATGCTGAGTCAAGGAAGCCAAATGCAAAAAAGTACATATGGCATGAATCCATTTATATGAAGTTCAAACAGTATACTTAGATGTGTGCATTCACTTTTACCACATGCAAATTTTACACCAAAAGAATAAAAGATAATCCTAACTAAATACTAAACTCTAGTTAACTCTAGTTAGTCATGCTAACATTCAGGGGGTGGTCTGCAGCTTTCTATGAAATATATTAAAAAATAAGGTACATTCATGGATGGGTAAAGATATGTAACAAAACAGAGAAAAACATTGAGGATTACTGGTGGGTGTATGGGTGTTTACTGCGAAGTTCTTTCAAGGCTTCTGTATCTTCTAAATTTTTAATAGTGAACTACTAGGAAAACAGTTCTTCGCATCCTTTAAGTCTGCTTCAGATGAAGCCTGCCAGCTGTATTAGAAGCCTTGGGTTTGAATGTAGGCTGTGTGACCTCTGGCCAGTTATTAATACTGTACCTCTCTGGGCTTCAGTTTAATCACCTGTGAAAACATAATAAGCTGGGTGCTGTGGCTCACACCTGTAATCCAAACATTTTGGGATTAAGGCTAAGGCAGGAAGGTTGTCTGAGCCCAGGAGTTTGAGACCAGCCTGGGAAATATAGTGAGACCACATCTCTACAAAAATTTTTTTGAAAAATTAGCCAGGCATGATGGCATGTGCCCCATGCAGTCCCAGATACTCAGGAAGCTAAGGTAGGAGGACTGCTTAAGCCTGGAGGTGGAGGCTGCGTTGAGCTGAGATCGCCTCACTGCATTCCAGCCTGGGTAACAGAATAAGACCCTGTCTCAAAATGAATGAATGAATGAATGAATGAATGAATGAATGAATAAATAAATAAATAAATAAAATTAAACAAAAATAAAAATAAAAACAACGTAATTGTCTTTATTTAAGAGAGTTACTGAGAAAATTTCATAAGTTGTCAACTAGGTAGCACAGTGCCTGACACACTATTCAGTAAATGTTATAGTTTTTCCAATCCTCCAACCCCCAAGTTATAAACACTTCTTCCTCTTCCTGCTACAGTTCTCTCACTTTAAAGCCTTGATTTTGGGACTAAGCACATTTGATTGACGTGACTGTGGCCCACATCTGTGTGTTGCTTGTCTTGTGCCGAACATCTGTCCCCAGGGTAACCCACAATTTCAAGTGCCTGGGAACCACACGGCTTGGCACAGACAGAGAAACAAACCAGTGGAAGGATCCCTTTCCCACCCTGTGCAAAGACAACAAGGCCTAGGATCATCCCAGGCACCTCCAGGCCCCTCGGAGCACTGAGGGCTGAAGGTGCCAGCCTGCGGGCTCAGACTCAAACACCAGCGAGGACAAAGGCCCCTAAGCCTCCGCTTGCCCAACCCTTGTGATACTCTCCTTCCCCTCTGGGTGGTCCAGTGTGGCTGGAACAAAGGGTCCTCCCAGAGACCTGCTCAGGGCCCCCAGGAGGATAGGCAGATGCAAGGATCTCAGGGTGGAGAGGAATCTGTAAAAGGTCAAAGGCTGCAGCCCCTTGGCTTCGAGCAATGTCTAGAAGTTAGAGAAGAAACAGCGGGAGTTAGGGAAGTATGGACCTTAAACTGGGTCCCAGAAGTAACAGGGCTCTTAAGGGACAAAGTGACATGGCACCTTCTCTGTCTAGGCCTAAGAAGGGTGGCAGAGCCAGGCAGCTGCCACAGGTCACTGGAGTTCCTGGGTGTCCATTTCCGATTGGAAAATGTCCGTGCCAAGGACGGCACTTGGGGCAGGATGGCAAAGATGGAAGTGCCCAGAGTGGGTGACACGCAGGCTTTGTTTTACAGCTATGATGACTCTTATCAACTGGCCTGGCCATAGCAGCTCCAACTGCCAGGAACCGTCGCTAAGCCCACCCAGCATCGGATCAGCCATCTGTTGGCAGAGCCGGCTACTTCGACACCCATGCTCTCCCTCATACCAGTTGACTCCAGCTCCGCTAAGGACCCTGCAAAGGCAGAACCGGGGACCCTGGATAATGAAAGGCGTTGTTACAGCCTTGGAAGCTTTGCAGCAGCTTCACCAGAAAGAGAAATTGTTCCACAACGGGTTGTTCTTCCACTCATGGAGAATAGAGCAGTGAGCTCAGAGCAGCAGGCCCACAGGCTTCTGATCCTTCAGCTGCCGCCGGACACCCACCCAGACCGCCCTGCCAGACGCAGTGCCAGCAGACACTCAGGAAAACCCAGCTCCTGGGCTGCAGGACTCAACCTCTCAGCTTCTATGGGGATTTTCTCACCAGTTCCCTAAAGGAGGGCGGGAATTGCCTTGAGTGTGCCCAGCTCCTGGGCATGGTGCCTGTGTCTACATTCAGGCCTATTCAGCCGGGGGGGTAGAAGAGGGAAGCTCCGCTCCAGGGTGGAGAGCTGGCCCAAGGGGCTGACCAAGTATGGGGACAGAGCGGTGAGTATGGCAGCTTGGGGTGTGGGGCCCTGGCTAGATGCTGCCTATTAGGGGTAGGGGAAAGGCGCAGAAGTTTCCCAGCTCCACAGGGTGCTGGCTTCGGGCTGCCTATGTCAGCCCCAGGAAGCAGCTCAGAGAGTTCCAATGCAGACTCACGGTGGGAACCAAGGCCTTCCGGTATAGACTTGGCCAGGACATGTCAGGGAGTGGGAGGTGGGAGTGTGTGACGGAAAGGGAGGACCGGAAAAGGCCGTTACTACCCCACCTACCATCCTGATCCAAGGCAGGGTGGCCTCCCAGCTTCAACAAGACAAAGGGGGCTATAGGAATAGAGAGGCCTGGTCCCTGGGCTTCGAGGGCTCTTGGGTCAGTAGAAGCCAGTGTGGCTCTGGTGATAAATGTTACAGGATGGCCAGGTCCCTCTGGACAAAGCACCATGAGAACACAGAGGGAGTGCAGGGGCCGGCGTGGGAGGGAGCCCTGGTGAGGCCAGCCAGGGCAGCAACTTGCCTGCTTCATGTATTCATAGTCCACGCCATACCGTGCCCACTGTAGGCCCCCAAATCCTGTTAATTCAGTCATCCTCACACCTGCCTGATTCAACCTCAGAGGTTGAACTGTGTCCCACGAGAAGATATGTCCAAATCCTAACCCCAGTACTTGTACATGTGACCTTATTTGGGAAAAGGATCTTTGCAGATATAATTTAGGCTACTGAGATGAGATCCTCCTAAATTTAGAGTGAGACTCCAATGAGAGGTGTCCCTGTAAGAAGGAAAGACAGAGAGACACAGATGAGATCTGTGTGAAGGCAGAGGCAGAGACTGGAATTATGACGCCTCAAGCCAAGAGTGCCAGAGGTAGACAGCCACTACCAGGAGCTGGGGGAGAGGCATGGGATGGATCCTCCCTTAGAGCCTCCAGATGGAACCTGCCCAGCTGAAACCTTGGTTTTGGATTTCTGGCCTTGAGAACCACAAGAAAATAAATTTCTGCTGCTTTAAGCTGCAAAGTTAGTGGTAACTTGCTACTGCAGCCCTAGGAACCGAATGTACCTACCCTACCCCTAGTGGTCTCATGTAAAGACGAAGACACAGAGGCACAGAGAGGTTAAATAATTCACCAAAGGTCACACGCCAATAAGTGACAGAACTGTGATTCAAACCCTGGCAATCTGGCTCCAGAGTCTATGCTTCTCACCACTTTACTCTTCCAGCTCTTGAAAGTTTAAAAAAAAATTTCATGTGTACATCTCCTGGCAAAGAAAGGGTGTTCAATAATGTTCATTATTCCACTTGGGAATACAAACAGACACAGTGACATAGAAATATACATAGAAATAATTTCCAGAAGGCTATGTAAGATGTCACTAGACTTATTTCAGAGAAGTTAAGGGGGTTTGTTTCAAATTTTTATAATAATTACGCATTGTTAACATGATTTAAAATCATCTTAAATAGGCCAGGCGCAGTGACTCACGCCTGTAATCCCAGCACTTTGGGAGGCCGAGGCGGGTGCGTCACCTGAGGTCAGGAGTTTGAGACCAGCCTGGCCAACGTGGTGAAACCCTGCCTCTACTAAAAATAAAAAAAAAATATAGCTGGGTATGGCTGCACATGCCTGTAATCCCAGCTACTTAGAAGGCTGAGGCAGTAGAAACACTTGAACCGGGAAGGCAGAGGTTGCAGTGAGCTAAGATCGTGCCACTGAACTCCAGCCTGGGTGACACAGCAAGACTCTCTCTCAAAAAAGAAAAAAATCATCTTAAATAGGCCAGGCAGTGATTCACGCCTGTAATCCCAGCACTTTGGGAGGCTGAGGTGGGAGGACTGCTAGAGTTGAGGAGTTTGAGACCAGCTTGGGCAATGTGGTGAGACACTATCTCTACAAAAAATTAAAATAATCAATTAATTAAAATAATTATTTAAATAATTTTAAATAAAAATTTAAAAAATTAAAATAATCAGATACAGTGGTGTGCACCTATGGTCCCAGCTACTCAGAAGGCTGAGGCAGGAGGATCGCTTGAGCCTAGGAGGTCGAGGCTGCAGTGAGCTGTGTTCACACCACTGCACTCCAGCCTGGGTGACAGAGCAAGACCCTGTCTCAATAGTAATAATAGTAAAATAAATAAAAATCATCTTAAATACTTTTCTTATCTGTACAATGGAGCTGGTAATACCTGGCCCATTATAACACTTCTAATAGGTCACATTTTTCTGGATGTAGCAACCACACATGTGGTCATGCCCTGTCTCTCCCAGGGACACCTGTTGCTTTGGGGACACTGGCCAACCTAGTCCACCAGGGACATCTCATTCCCCCAAACAGGCCCTACTCACCCCAACTGTTCTCACTCGCTACGGCAGGAGGAATGGTCTGAGGCTGGGGGCGGGGGGAAGGGCAAAGCTCCCCAGAGAATGAAAACAAGTGCGCCCACTATCATGATCATCTATCAAAATGTAAAAGAGAAGAAATGCTGGAGCCCAGATTCCAGCAGCCCCACTCCCCGGACACCCGTGTTTACATGTTTACAGATGGCCACTGCTGCTACAGCATTTACTACAAGGAGAAAATGAGGAAAGCCAAGGGCCGCCACAGGAGAATGGATAAACAAAGCTGGGACTCAGTCCGCCCTGGACAATCACACAGCTGTTAAAAGGCAGGAAATGCAATAAATCAGTGGAGTGGCTATAGTAAACATTCATCTATTGTATATTTCACAACAGCAAGTAGAGAATAATTCGAATGTTCCCAACATAAAGAAAAGATAAATATTTAAGGTGATGGATATCCCAATTCCCTGCTTTGATTCTGATACATTATATGAATGTGTCAGAAGATCATGTGTACTCCCAAAATATGTACACCTATTATTTATCAATAAAAGAAAAGGGCCAGGGGCCAGGCGCAGTGGCTCAGGCCTGTAATCCCAGCACTTTGGGAAGCCGAGGTAGGTGGATCATTTGAGGTCAGGAGTTCGAGCCCAGCCTGGCCAACATGGTGAAACCCCGTCTCTACTAAAAATATAAAAATTAGCCGGTTGTGGTGGTGGGTGCCTGTAATCCCAGCTACGAGGGAGGCTGAGGCAGGAGAATTGCTTAAACCCGGCAAGCAGAGGTTGCAGTGAGCTGAGATTACGCCACTGCACTCCAGCCTGGGGGACAAAGCAAGACTACATCTCAAAAAAACAAACAAACAAAAAAAAAAGAAAACAAAAGGGCCAGAATCAATGCTACACAGATGGTTAAATCGCAAAATTCTGTTTATTGCATGAATGTTAATTTCTTGATTTTGATCCTTGTCCTTGAGAAATACCCACTGAAGTATGTGGGATAAAGAGATAAAATATGTACAACTTACTCTCAAACAGTTTAGAAAAAAATTAGAAGCCAGGTGTGCTGGTGCATGCCTGTAGTCCCAGCTATTCGGGAGGCTGAGGTGGAAGGATCACCTGAGCCCGGGAGATTGAGGCTGCAGTGAGCAGTGATCGCACCACTGCACTCCAGCCTCAGTGACAGAGAGAGACCCCATCTCGAAAAACAAAAAGAAAAAGAAAAACAGAAAAAAAAATGAGAGAGGAAGAAAGAAAGAGTGCAAATGAGCAAATGTGACAAAATGTTAATAATTGGTGAATCTGGAGAAAGGAGTGTACAAACAAGAATTCACGGTACTATTCCTGTAACTGTTCTGCAAGTCTGAAATCATGTCAAAATGGAAAGTTAAAAGAAAACGTTTTAAAAGTAATCGAACAAATAACAACAACAACAAAAACCCTAATGAGTGAAATAAGCAAATTACGGAAGGAATGAAAACATTTATGTAAAGTATTAAAAAAATGCACCATAGTCTATATCCTGTTTGTGGATACATGCACACACCAAACTAAGGAAGATGGCTGCTCTTGCGCTGAGAAGAAAAATGGCATCAGGGAAGGGTGCGAAGGAGGTTTCAACCAGTTCTGCAATGATTTATTTATTAAACCAAACAGAAAGATCTGTAGCAAACATGGCAAAGTGATAGGAATTAACAAAGCTGAATGCATAGGGCATTGCAATGTTTTTCTTTCGACTTCTCTACACTTGAGATATTTAATTAAAAAAAAAACAAAAAAAAAAGCTCACATGTATACACACACACCTACCCCCAGGTCCCAGAGCATGCCACAAGTTGAGGAAATGTGGAGTGGAGCAGAGCCCAGGCACCCAGGTCTGTTCCTTCTGCCAGCGCCATGTCCCCATGACCACTCCAACTGTTTTTTCTTGGCATTTTAAAGTCAGTTCAGAAGCCCGAGAGTCCCATCAAGGAAGGTCATCAAGATGAGTCTAGCCTCGGGAATAGATTCAACTGGCCAGCCAAAGAATCAGCGCCAGGGGACTTTTTGGGACCCCACTCTGACAGCTATCACAAGCAGCAGAAGCCAGAGAAGGTCACTGGGGCCAAAGAACAGCTGATGCCAGAGGACATCTTACTCTGAATTTCCTGGTTCCAGGTGTAGATGTAGGCGGGAAGACTGCAGTGTGGGCTGCAGGCATTTGGGGCTGGGAGAACTCCTCACTCCTCATTCCACGCTGTGATGAACAGACACAGGCTTCAGGCTGGGTAGGGCCTGTGATCCTGGTGAGCTCCTCCACCTCTTTGAGCCTCAGAGTCCTCTTGTGGAAAGCAGGGAGACTCTGCCACCCAACTCGAGGATTGCATGAGGATTGAATGGGACAGTGTAACTAAAGAACCCAGCCCACAGCTGACTTTTAGCAAGTGGTAACCACCAAATGAGATGGGGCGGGAGGGCTTCACTAACAGTTCATGGAGAAAGCTAGGGCTGAATTAGACATGGAACACAGCGGAGAAGGAATTCCCACTGGGCAGGGAGGTGGATCTCGGACTGTTAGGAAGGAGGTGAGCACGCAGAGATACCTGTTGGAGTATCTGGTTTGGATCAGAGATGTGCCAAAAAAACACCTGTCTAGGACAATGAATAAGTAAATGAAGAGCAAAGCCTTCCAGCTGGGCCAACATAGTGAATCCCATTCTCTACTAAAAATTAAAAAATTAGCTGGGCGTGGTGGCGGGCACCTGTAATCCCAGCTACTTGAGAGACTGAGGGAGGAAAGTCTCTTGAACCCAGGAGGAGTAGGTTGCAGTGAGCCAAGATTTAAAAAAAAAAAAAAAAAAAAAACAAGCAAAACCCTTGATGTGTAGCAATTGCCAGTTTCCAGGGTGTAGGGAGTAAACGCCCCCACCATTGCTGAGGTCAAGCTCTCTAAAGGTTTACACCTGGGCTAGCAAAATTTCTGGATAGTTAACAATAGGCTTTTGAGAGCCTAACCCTAACACTTCAGTTCCCTCTCTACCATCCCTAGCAAGCAGCAGTTGTATCTGTTTGAAGACCTTGAATCACATGAGCTAGCTACCTCACCAGGCGACCCATTCTGAGAAGTAATTCTCAATTTCTATTGAGATGAAATCTGTTCCCCTGAAGTGTTTCCTCTTGTTGCTTTTTCTACATTTTATAGGGCCATGAGGACAACTCTCCCACCCCCATAAAGCGTCTAAACTATGTGAAGATGGCTTGTACATCTATGACCCTAGAGTCTCTGTTTTCCAGCTGGAACAGCCCCAGGCTTCCACACAGCAACCCAGAGGGAAGGTTTGTCATCTGTGGTTGACCCTGAGCTGGGTGTCTCCAAGAATTTCCAGATAGGGTGGTTCGTTTTTTAACAGCATTTAAAGAATCCAATTCAGTGGTTTTTTAACATAGTCACAGAGTTGTGCAACCACCACCACAATCAATTTTAGTACCTATTCATCACCCTACAAAGAAACCCCTTACTCACAAGCAGTCACTCCTCCCTGGCCCTGCCCCCTTCCCTCTAGCCTGAGGCAACCACTAATCTTTCTGTCTTTGTAGATTTGCCTATTCTGGATATTTCCTACAGAGTCATACATATGTGGTCTTTTGTGTCTGGCTTTCACTTGGCATCATGTTTTCAAGGTTCATCCATGTAGTAGCAGCTAGTGGAATTTATCAGTACTTCTATATCAATGTTTCATTCCTCTTTATTGCCAAGCAATATCCCATTGTATTAAGATGCCACATTTGACTGATCTATTCATCAGCTAACATTTGAGTGGTTTCCAATTTGGGGACTTTACAAATAATGCTGCTAATATTCATGTGCAAGTTTTTGTATGGAACATATGTTTTCAGTTCTCTTGGGTATATATCTAGGTATGGAATTGCTGGATTACATGGTAATTCTGTGTTTAGTATTTTGAGGAGCTACCAGACTGTGTTCCAAAGTGGCTACGCCATTTTACACTCCCACCAGCAGCATATGAGGGTTCTAATTTCTCCAGCACCTTTCCAACACTTGTTATTGTCTTTTTGATTACAGCCATCCTATTGGTTGTGAAGTAGTATCTCATTGTGGTTTTGATTTGCAATTCTATGGTGGCTATTGATGTTGAGCATCTGTTCATTTTTGACCTTTTTTTTTTTTTTCGAGATAGGGTCTCGCTAGGCTGGAGTGCGATGGTGTGATCATGGCTCACTGCAGCCTCAACCTCCCAGGCTCAAGTGATCCTCCCACCTTAGCCTCCCAAGTAGCTGGGACCACAGGCATGTGCCACCACACCTGAGTAATTTTTTTACTTTTGTACAGACAGGGTCTATGTTGCCCAGGCTGTTCTCAACTCCTAGACTCAAGCAATCCTCCTGCCTCAGCTTTCCAAAGTGTTGGGATTACAGGCATAAGCCACCATGCCTGGCCCATTATTGGCCATTTGTATATCTTCTCTGGAGAAATGTTTATTCTGATCCTTTACCTATTTTTGAATTGGGTCTTCTATTATTGAGTTGTAAATTTTTAATATATTCTGGATATAAGTCCCTTATCAGATACATGATTTGCAAATATTTTCTCCCATTCTATGGACTGCATTTCTACTTTCTTAAGGGTGTCCTTTGAAACATAAAAGTTTTAATCTAAGAAGTCCAATTTGTCTAGTTTTTCTTTTGTTGCCTGTGGTTTTGGTGTCATACCTAAGAAACCATTACCTAGTCTTAGATCATGAAAATGGCCCATCATTTCAGCTCTTACATTTAGGTCTTTGTCCCATTTTGAGTTAGTTTTGATATATAGCATGAGGTAGGGGTCTGACTTTATTCTTTTGCATGTGGATATCCCACATTGTTCCAGGACCATTTGTTGAAAGATGATTCTTTCTCCATAGAATTGTTTTGGCAGCCTTGTCAAAAATCAATTGAACATAAAATATGGAGTGGTTCTGAGCCTCCTCATCATACTGCTTTTATCCTTCTGAGTATAATGAGTATCGTTCTTTCTTTGCACTTCTGAAATGTGGAGTCCCCAAATAGAAACAATACCTAGGTGTGCCCTGAGCAGCAGAGAAAGGAGTGTGACCATCATCTCTCTCAAACTAGATACTTTACTTGTATTAACATGACCTAACTCAGTTTTTCTGTAGTTCCACAATGCTTCTGGGAAATTAATTTGGATTTGGAGAGTGGAATCACATTGTGGAGATGAATGGAGATGACAAGGGTTTATGAGATGGGTAGTAGCATGGCAAATGCTGTCACCATTAGAAGAATGGGTATGATATAAAGGAAATGACACTGTCTGGTTCTGTTGTTTACTATGTGACTTTAGGCAACTCACTTTCCTTCTCCAGGTTCAGCAGTCTCTTAATACAAATAGTAGGCTGGATCAGATCTGGGATGGCAAGTAGGTTGAACTTCCCATGTGAACCCCAGTTGACTGACAGCAGCTGCCTAGACTGTTATGCTGAAGGCTCAACTGAAAGAATGCAGGGATCTACTAGTGATGTCTGCCACGGGCTCTGACTGGAAGAGGAGCAGCAGCTGTGCTATGTATTTCCTGAGCATGGATCAGACCAAGGACTAAGGTTCCTTCTAGCATTATGAATTCCACAATTCTGTGACTCAACCGACCCTTGGCTAGCTGCCACCTGAAGGCTTCTCTTCCAAGCCAGGCTGGCCCTGCCCCAGTGAACAGCCTGGGAGAAGGCAGGCGGCCAGGCTGGCTTCTCCACGGCTTTGTGTCTGCCAGATCCTTCTTCATAGACGTGTGTGAAGCTGAGTCACAGCTGCTTCCTCGTTCCACCTCTGGCCCAGGCTTTGGTGCATACAGAAACAAAAACACAGTTCCAGGCTGACCATGGAGGTCCCGTGGGGATGGAAGAGAAGTAGCAGTTTCAGAACTAGGATCTCTCACACATGCACAAGGCACAAACACTCAACTAATGCCTCCAGCCTATTTCCAGGGGCTAAATAACTGTACAGGGCCCTGGCGGGTTCCCATAGATGCTTGTGGCTCCAAGAACAGTGCCTGGAAAATCTTTGGAAAAAGTTCCCTGGGTTTCTTCTCCCTTGGGAAACCAAAAGACCTTTCATTAGGAGGTGGGGAATAGAGTGCAGCCTAAGGCCCCTGACCCTTGGTGGGTCAGCCCCAGGAACAGGGGACAGGCTCTGTGGGCCCCTGCCCACAGCCTCTAGCAGGGGAAGTCAGTTTAGGCAGGTCTTCCGGACCTCGGAAGCACTGAGAGCAGGCCAGACTGCCTCAGCTCACACGTCACAGCCCACATCAAGGGGTCTGGCAGGTCAAAGGCCTTCAAACTTTCCACATCTGCGTGTGCTGCAGGCCTTCTGTCACTTAGTGTGTGTCCAGCACTCTCCAGCTACCAGTCTTGCCTTCCTGACTCCAGCCAGGTGCCCCGCTGTCCCTACTGGGCTCCACCTGCCCACAATGACTCCAACGTGTGGAGGCCTGGTGGAGCCGGCAGAGGCAGCCAGCTTCAGCCCCAGGCCCTTCTGGTGGTGGTTCCCACCACGCCAGGCCCGCTCCAGGCCCCTGCTCAGCCACTGTGGTTGATGGCTCATGGCTTTGCTCTCTTGGGATTCTAGTCCCAGCTGCTCTGTCTTCTCCTTGGGCTCAGCTCTTGCGAACCCTGTATACTCCCAGCCTCCTAGGAACCTGGACTGAGTTCCTCCACCCTCCCTCCCTCTGGAATCTTCTCTGGTTCAAAGGTCCTAGCCACTTTGCCTATCTGGGTCATCCAGGCCTAAGCTGACTCAGCCTGCCTGTCCTGCTGACCCTGTCCTGGGCAGGTCTGTCCATTCCTGCCAGACCCGAGCTCACAGGTGACAGTACCAATCCTGTCCCCGGTGCTGCATGCAATTTGGCCTTCAGTCATCAACCAGAGTTATGCAGCCTTGTGGTTTAAGCATGGGCTTGAGGACCAGGCAGCCTGGGTTGGAGTCCCAGCTCAGTGGCTTCACAAGTGACTCAGCCTCTCTTTGCCTCAATGTGCCTGTATTTAAAATGAGAAAGACAAGCATGACTACCTGATGAGCTCGCTATAAAGAGTTCAGGATAGTGCCCGGAGTCCAGCAAGCTTTCAAGGATGTTAGTATCCACCATTCATTCACCCAGTAAGTATTTATTCAGCACTTACTACGGGCCCAGATCCCACTCTAGGCTTAATGTAATAATAATTACAGTAACAGTCACAAGAAAAAGCAGCTGACATCCCCCCACCCCAAGATCCCCAGAAACTTCACTGAACATGGAGATAGTTACTGGAGAAGACAGGATCTAGGGGCCAATGTCTTGGCTGGGACAGAAGCTGGAGGAAGCAAGGACACAAGAACCAGGTCACCAAGAGCAACGGGCAGGCCCTGAGTACACCTGTCACGTATATTGGGATGAACTGAGGCCATCTCTGCAAGGACAGACCTGAGAGTGATCAGGTGGCACCCCCGGGAGGGGGCCTGGGAGGCTGGGGGACAGAGTGGGAGGGGGGCCCTCCCCTGTATAGGGGAGCATTGTCTGTAATGGAGAAAAGAAGAAACTGAGACATAGTCACTAGGGCTACAGAATTAGCAAGTGGCAGAGCTGGCATATGAACCCTTTTGTACCTTTGGAATTTGATCCGTGCGACTATATTGCCTACTCAAAAAACAATTAAACAACTTGAAACTTTGAAAAATAAAGTTTCCCTGAAGAGTATTCGTATGTAGCACTGAGCTGGGCTGTGTGTACAGGCATATTTAGAGAACTCTGTGCTCTTGTTCTGGCTAAGACCACACAGTCTAGGCCATTTCCCTTCTATAATAGATCTCAAAGAGATACTTTTAAAATGCAAATGAAGCTTAACGACAAAGATGTTCACTGCTATGTGACTTGCAGTTGTGTAAAACTAGAAACAATCAAACAATACTGCCTGTAACATGCTGGTCTCCCCCAAACTCAAGCTTTGTGTTCCAGTGTCTGGCCCATCTACCACTGTGTGCCCAAGCCTGGCACAGAATAAGGTCTCAAGAAAAAGTGTTCAACAATGGAGTGGTTAAGGAAATATTAGTACCATATGAAACTGGCAATATCCAACCATTTTTGACCTATAAAGAAAGCAATTTGGGATGTTCAACCTCATACAAACACTGGAATAATATATAGCCATTCAAAATAGTCCCTAAGGGCTGGGCATGGCGGCTCACGCCTGTAATCCCAGCACTTTGGGAGGTCAAGGCGGGAGGATCACCTAGGTCAGGAGTTCGAGACCAGCCTGGCCAACATGGCAAAACCCTGTCTCTCTCTACTAAAAATACACAGTTTAGCCAGGTGTGGTGGCGTGCGCCTGTAATCCCAGCTACCCAGGAGGCTGAGGCGGGAGAATCACTGAAACCTGGTTGAGGGGAGGCAGAGGCTGCAGTGAGCCAAGATCGTGTCACTGCACTCCAGCCTGGATGACACAGCAAGACTCTGTCTCAAAAAAAAAAAAAAAAAAAAAGTCCCTAAGGCACTCACTTACAGCTGGTGGAAGCATAAATTAGTACAGCCTTCATGGAGTGCAATTCAGTAACTTCTATCACAATTGCAAACACATAGGCCCCTTGACCCAGCAATTGTGGGAACGTATACTTACAGTTGCATATATGCAAAATGATGCACAGACAAAAGTACTCACTGGATTCAGGGGAGCATTGTCTGTAATGGAGAAAAGACTGGAAACAACCTAAATGTCCATCAATAAGGGACCAGGGAAATGAATGGAATACTACACAACTGTAAGAAGAATCATGAGAATACCTTCTGCGTACTGACATGGAAAGATTCCTAGGGTGGGCGTGTGGTTGAAGGACAAAAGCAAAGTAGGAAATATTAGTACCATATGAAACAACCCAACCACTAAGTGATTAAGGAAATATTAACCACTTACATAGATATAGAACAGTATGTATACTGTACTCCCTTGTTGGAAAAAAAGAGAATAATTATTTGTATTTGCATAAAGAAACTCTGGAAGAAGATATAGGAAATTAGTGTCAGGAAGGGGTATAAACAGGGACATGAGGGGACCAGGTGGGAAGACTTCATTGTACATCTTTCATTATATATGTATTTTTTAAATCCTATGAGCATATTACCTACTCAGAAATAAATTATGTTTCCAGAGTTTACCATTTACTGTGTGGTGTTGCTGGTTAACATATACGAACCAATTTAATCCTTTAAAAGAATGCTATAAGGTTACTCTGGTCATCATTCCCATTTTAGAGAGGAAGAAACCGAGACATAGTCATTAGGGCTACAGAATTAGCAAATGGCAGAGCTGGGATATGAACACTGGCAGTTCTTTTTTTTTTTTTTTTTTTTTTTCTGAGACAGAGTCTTGCTCTGTTGCAGGGCTGGAGTGCAGTGGCACGATCTCAGCTCACTGCAACTTCCTCCTCCTGGGTTCAAGTGATTGTCCTGCTTCAGCTTCTTGAGTAGCTGGGACCACAGGCACATGCTACCACGCTTAGCTAATTTTTGTAGTTTTAGTAGAGACAGGGTTTCATCATGTTGCTCAGGATGGTCTCGATCTCTTGACCTCATGATCTGCCCACCTCGGCCTCCCAAAGTGTTGAGATTACAGGTGTGAGTCACTGCGCCCGGCCGAACCCTGGCAGTTTTTTTGAGTCAATAGTCTGTTTCTAATCACTGCCAAATTCCTACTGATGCCTGCTTATGATATAAACATTACACATCATAGATACACAATAGGAGAATGAAGAGATGGAAAGACAGATCTTGTCCATGGTGTGGAAGACAAAACTATCAAGGTATCAGTTCTACACAAATGGGTCTACAGAATCAGTGCGATCCCAGTTAGAATCCCAAAGGTGTGTGAAAAGGCAGAGGGAGATGAAAGGGGCTGAGAAGATCCAGGCCTCACTTGAAGAGGGGTAGGAGTTGTTCTGCAGGATATCAAGGCTTATGACAAAGCTGGAGTGATTAAGATGGCGTGGCATTAGTGCAGGGATAGACACACAGGTCAGTGGAACAGAAAAGTCCAGAAACAGAGCTGCACATATACAATCACCTCCTTTCTGCACAGCTGAAATAGTAGCACATGAGGAAAGGATAGTCTTACCAATAAAGGGTGTTGAACAACTGGGTATCCATCTGAGGGAAAAATGAAGCCTGGTCCCTTCTTCACAACTTAAAAAATCAGTTCCAGCCTGACCAACATGATGAAACCCAGTCTCTACTAAAAAATACAAAAAAAAAGTAGCTGGGCGTGGTGGCACGTTCCTGTAATCCCAGCTACTCAGGAGGCTGAGGCAGGAGAATCGCTTGAACCAGCAGATGGAGGTTGCAGTGAGCAGAGGTCACGCCACTGAAATCCTGCCTGGGCAACAGAGCGAGACTCTGTCTCAAAATAAATAAATAAAATAAAATAAAAATCAGTTCCAGGGAGACTGTATCCTAACTTAAAGGTAGAAGGTAAAACAAAAGCTTCTAGAGGAAAGTAAAGAATGTCTTCATAATCTGATGGTAGAGAGACTTCTTAAACAGTATGCACGTGCATGCACGCACACACACACACCCGTCAATCTTAAAAGAAAGGACTGATAAAATTGAATGCAGTAAAACAAAGACTTCCTGTTCATCAAGACATCATTAGGAGAATGAAAGCTTGCCCAGGAGGTGGAGGCTGCAGTGAGCCAAGACCACACCACTGCACTCCAGCCTGGGCGACACAGCAAGACCCTGTCTCAAAAAAAAAGAGAAGAGAAGAGAAGAGAAGAGAAGAGAAGAGAAGAGAGCACTAGCCCGGAGTGGGAGAAGATATTTTTACACGCACACCCAACAAAGGGCTCATAAGCATGTACATACCGATAAGGAAAACACAAGACAACGAATATGGAAATAAACAAGAGGCTTGACCTGGCGCTTCTTACGGTAGATCTCCATATGGCTGTGAGCGTATGAAAAGATTCTCAACAGCATGAGGATCAGGGAATCGTAAACTGAACAACAAGAGCCCATCCCCATGGGTGTCACGATGGGGGCTGACACTACTAAGGCCTGGGGAGGATGTGGAAGAACTGGAGCTCTCCTATTCTGCAGGTGTGAGTGGAAACTGGCACAACGGTGGCGGTTCATCCTGAGATGAAGTGATTTCTTTCTCCTTCTTTGCACTTTTTTGTACACTCCAGATTTTACAATAAATGTGTATTATGATGACAATAAAAAAAAAAAAAAAAACAGGTGAAGACTTCAGGAGGAACAATAAAAATGGGAGAATAGATACCCAGGCATGAGTCTTCCCAGATCAATGTGCTTGTCGGAGCGTCTCTCTCACATACAAGATAGTGGAAGGTGTAGGGATTCGAGAAGACCGCCAAAGCCCTCCTGCCTGGCTGCCCCTCGGCTGCCCTGGACTAACTCAGGGAAAGGACCTCTGTCCCTAATGAAGAAACCCATTCCAACCTCTCCTCACTTGTCCATATACTTTATTATTATTATTATTTTTGAGATTGAGTCTTACTCTGTCACCCAGGCTGGAGTGCAGTGGCACCATCTTGGCTCACTGCAACCTCTGCCTCCCAGGCTCAAGTGATTCTCCTGCCTCAGTCTCCCCAGTAGCTGGGATTACAGGTGCCTGACACCATGCCCAGCTAATTTTTGTGTTTTTAGTAGAGACGGGGTTTCACCGTGATGGCCAGGCTGGTTTCGAACTCCTGACCTCAAGTGATCTGCCCATCTCATTCTCCCAAAGTTTTAGGATTATAGGCGTGAGCCACCGCACCCAGCCCCATTTACTTTCTATGAGCCTAAGTTTCCTCATCTGTAAAAAAAAGAAAAAAAGTGACATGACTCAAAGGATATAATTTTTTTAAATGGGGAACATCATCCTCATACCCACAGGGCTGAGATGCTGGGCAGATCAGATGCAATCGTTTTGTGGAGGGGTTTTATGAACTCAAGAAGGGCTATCTCTATGGAGAGCCACACATACATAAATATAGATAAAACAAGCCCAAAGGAACCAACCTGATTCCAAACATTATTTTTTGGCTGGTGGGGTTTTCCTAGCTTCTGGTCTTGCCAGTGCTATCCAATAGAATTTTGTCATTGCTGGAAATTCTCTTAACCTGTATCATCCAGTATGGTCACCACAAGCCATGTGTGGTTATTAAGCACTTGAAGTGAGGCTACTGCCACATTTTAAAACAAAATTTTTATTTCCATACGTTTTTGGGGAACAGGTGGTATTTGGTTACCTGAGTAAGTTCTTTGGTAGTGATTTCTGAGATTTTGATGCACCCATTACCTGTATACACTGTACCCAATTTGTAGCCTTTTATTCCTCACTCCCCTCCCTCCCTTTCCCCCAAGTCCCCAGAGTCCATTGTATTATTCTTAGGCCCCAGAGTCCATTGTATTATTCTCAGGCCTTTGCATCCTCATGGCTTAGCTCCCACTTAGGAGTGAGAACATACAATGTTTGGTTTTCCATTCCTGAGTTACTTCACTTAGAACAATGGTCTCCAGTTCCATCCAGGTTGCTGCGAATGCCATTAATTCGTTTCTTTTTATAGCTGAGTAATATTCCATCATATATACAGAGAGAAACCACAATTTCTTTATCTACTTGTTGACTGATAGGCATTTGGGCTAGTTCCATATTTTTGCAATTGTGAATTGTGCTGCTATAAACTTGCATGTGCAAGTATCTTTTTTGTATAATGACTTCTCTTCCTCTGGGTAGATACCCAGTAGTGGAATTGCTGGATCAAATGGTAGTTCTACTTTTCTTTAAGGAATCTGCACACTGTTTTCCATAATAGTTGTGCTACTGCCACATTTTAATTAATTTAACTTGTAAAATAGCTACATGTGACTAGTGGCTACCACACTGAACAATGCAGATCTAGACTTTTCTAAAGTTTACATCTTTTCAGTGTATATGTGAATTCATGTGTTATTTGTGGGATTTGTTTTCAAATAGAAGGAAAAAGGAAATAAAGAGGAAAACTATATGCGTGTTGAGTGTTAGTACCTTTGGCCACCACCCTGTTTGGAAAGTTCTTCCAGAAAGCAAATCCAGTCCTGTGCTATCTGTTGCAGTGTTTGCCGGCCCCTCCTCCTGGGAGCTTCCACAGGAGGCTGGTACATGTCAAGGCCACTTCCTGGACCAGGTCTTTGCCTGAAATAAGCCTCCTGAGTCTCGTCCTCTGCAAGCTCCCTGGCCTTCAAGAGCCTCCCAGCTCCCATGCCCACCTCCCTTTGGCTGCCTTCTCCTGCCCAGTGATGGACTAGGCTGGGAAAGTGAGCAAGAGGGCAGGAGGCTCAGAGGGCTCTGCGGAGACCACCCCTGCTCGAGGAGCACCTGCAACCTGTGGCAGCCCACACGTTCCACCGTGGCCCCGTGACCCCTGCCTCTGTCCTGCCTGCTGCTTACTCAGCAGTTCCTCATGATCTGGGATTGAGTTGGGGACATTAGGGAGGAGATGGCAGCCTCCCCCTCCCCTGCTGAGGCTGAGGAGGGAGAGGGAGAGGGGAGGAGTTGCACCATGGTAGACATAACTTCCCCCAGAAGGGGAGACAAGGAGCCTGGGTGCCCTGCCTTCCACTCTGAGGCTGGCCTTTCAGTGTCTAAAACGACATGATCCCGTAGGATTAGCTGTGAGAACCAGAAGGACGAAGGCATCTAGATCTTAACAATGGCTCAATAAAGAGTGGCTGTGGACATTACTCATCCTGGGCAGCTCTGGGTGGTGCAGAAAACACTGTATCCTAGAAAGGTAGCTGGGGTCTATTCTAGCCTGTTGCTGTTAGCTTGCTGTGTGACCTTAAGCAAGTCTCCCTCCCTCTCTGAGCCTAGGTTCTCTTAGCAGTAAGATAAGAGAAGAGAGTCACACCTGTAATCCCAGCACTTTGGGAGGCCAAAGCGGGTGGATCACTTGAGGTCAAGAGTTCAAGAATAGCCCAGCCAACATGGTGAAACCTCATCTCTACTAAAAATACAAAAATGAGCCAGGCATGGTGGTATGTGCCTGCAGTCCCAGATACTCAGGAGGCTGAGGCAGGAGAATTGCTTGAACCCGGGAGGCAGAGGTTGCAGTGAGCCGAGATCGCGCCACTGCACTCCAGCCTGGGCAACAGAGTGAGACTCAGTCTCAAAAAAAAAAACAAAAGATAAGAGAAGGGAAGCTTGCCTCCACTTACTTCATGGGCTTACTCGGGGGAGGGGTTTAAAATAACTAGAGGGGGCGGGAGATGTGCTTTGGCAGAGTGAACCACTATTTCTACACTAGGGAGGAGATCAGAACACACTGCTGATCCTCCATAGCTGCCCATCCACAGGCAGTGCCAGTGTTGTGAGGGTGCAGGCCAAGGACAGCAGCCCTAACACGCCTGTTGCAGGAAACTACATCAATGTCATATTACTTCCACCCCCTGGTGACACTGAGTCACCCTGCAACCCACCTAACAGTTGCTGTGACCACATTTCCTCTGCTGGGGAATAAGCGTGTCATGTACCCACCCCAGGCAGACTACAGTCCTGACGCTTCTTGACAGGGGCCACCTGCCAGGCCCAGGTGCCCTTGCAAAGCCAAGTGGATTCGGCACCCCTGGCTAGAAATTCCACCACCAGGTTTTTGTTTCCTGTTAACATATATGTCCACCTGCCCCATCAGATTTTAAAGCATGCAAAGTCCCTTGTGCTAAGGCATGAAGTCACTGTGGGTGAGTTTTCAAGAGTGAGAGGTTAGAGGAAGCTGAGGACACCGGCTGTCATAGACTGAATGTTCGTGTCCCCTGAGAGGATCGGATGTCAACATACACATTTTGGGGGGACACAGACATTCCATCTATGACAGGGTTTGGTGTCTAGTGACTGGGCCTCGCCAGACACAGAATCTGCTGCTGCCTTCATCTTGGGCTTCCCAGCCTCCAGAGCCACTGTTTGTAAGCCACCCCATCTGTGGTATTTTGTTACAGTAGCCCAAGCTGATGAAGACACTGGTGAATTAACTTTGGGGACAATAGGGAGGCAATGAGGAGGTAAGATGTTTCAAGGAGGAGTCCTGAGGCATGACAGGCACACCCATCCCACCCAGGTTACAACGACCCCCAAAGGCTCCAAGGACAGTGACTATAGGGTGGGACTTTGCCAGTAGATGACAAGAGAGAGACCGGTGGGTGGGGCTGGGTGCACCTTTATGCGCCTCCCAGGTTCTTCACCTGGGTTGTCCACATAGGACCATTTGGGGAGAGGATGGGGAGGTCATCCCCTCAGTGGGGCTTGGAAGGCTGCAGAGGTTCTGGTGGCATCCCTTCCAGGATCCAGGCACACTTGGATATAGAAAGGGCAGTAGGGTCCCAGAACCTTGGGATAAAGCACAGAGATGCAGGGAGTTCAGGGGCTAGGGCAGAGGTTCTGGACTCAGAGAAATCTGGGTTCAGGTGGCTGAATCCACTGAGAAGTGGCCACAGCTCTGCTATCCTTAAGAGCTTTGATCAAGTCACTTGCTGTGTCTCAGTTTCCTTGCCTGTAAACTGGGCATTGTAGTCTAAGCTTCAGGGGGCTATGACTATTAACTGATAAACAAACAAACAAACAAACAAACAAATCTCAACCCTGAGTAAGTGCTCAAGACGTAATTGCTGTGATTATTAGTGTCAAATCTGTGAAAGTCAAAAATCCCTGATTTTTATTTGCCTTTATTGATACACTACTCCCTACAAGAGTCTTTCTGTTAGAAGCACAGAAAATAAAATATTAGCATTGACAACTACCTTTCTTGGAAACTGTCCTTTCCAACCCTTCAATGTCACTGAAGGTGAGAGGGGACCAAGGCCCCAAGACTGGAGGGATAGTGCATATCCCAAGGATTTGTGCATTTTCAAGAAAGACCATAGCTAAGACTGGGCACTTCTTAAGCCAGAGGCATGAGCTGCTGATGGTAGAAGTGTGCACAGTGCATGGGAGAGGTTAGGGGCAGATTTATCTACACGATAAATTTATCTACAGTTGATTCTCATCATTCATGGTGGTTTTGTTTTATAAAGTCACCATGAACACTGAGCAAATGCTGAATCGTTGCTCCTAAGGGAAATACAAGGTTAGGTTCCTACGAGCCTCTGGTCACAACATTTTTATCAACCAATCAACACATAACCTTGTTTTATGTGCATCTCTGTTGAAGAGCACCTTATTGAATATATAATCTTGATTCATTGACACTAAACTCATGCAACAGAACTAACTCATGCCTGAATAAAGCTTATCTAACACACGTGTTTTCTCTGTAAGACACATCATAGCCTTCTAGCACTTAGGAACTTGAGGCAGCCCTTGAACACTATGCTTTGGAGCCTAAAAAGTGAAACCACCAAAAAGAGCATGAAAATGAGAAAACATGACACAAAATAGACCTTGACAAAGACACTTGCTTGCAGCACGGGAGCTGAAGGAAAACAGGGTCACTCTGTTCAACCTCAGCTGGGAATGTGCCCGTCGGACAACTCGAATATTTCATCACTCTGCCTATGTCCTTGAATGGCTTCAAAAGTGTTGATCTGGAGCTTACACATGCATTTTAGCAAGTAGGCTGATTTGCAAATACCGAATCTGTGAACAATGAGAATTGACTGTAAGCATCCCTTTGTTAGGCTGGTATCAATCATAGCCAACCTGGACATGAACCCTATCTCAGAGCAGGGGGATCTCCACCAGCCAGCCTGGATTCTAGGGACTGCTGTGACATTTGAACCAAGACCCACTACACCTCCCTCCTTGGAGCCCAGGCCAGGCACCAGCTCACCATGGGCCGTGTAGCTCAGAGGCTGCTGGACCACCACCTCCGTCAGCTTCCATCGGAGGCAGAGGACAAATTTGGGAGGAAAAGGGGCTATTTGTGGCAGGTGCACGGGGAGTGTCTGTCAGCCCCAAAACTGGAGTGTGTCCCATGAACTGCTCACTGAGGCCTCTCCCCATCATGTCATGCACACATTATGAAGCTGTGCATTTTCGTGCCTACTGCAAAGTGCCTACTGTGCACAGGCTGCTGTGCCACACACTGCACACACATCACCTGGGACACAGTGCAGCCCTGTATCTCCACACTACGTGAATGGAAGAAGCAATGATCAGAGAGGTCTCACAGTAAGCCAGGGCAGACCTGGCTCTGGGTTCTGCCCCCCAGTTCCCAGATGAGGATGCTGTCCACGCCCCCACGGGGTCACAAGAAGCAGTGCAAACTGTGAGCAGAGTGGACAAGGGGGTGTGGAATCGGGGCCCTTCAGAAGACCATGGAAACAATGCCTACTACGTTCCTGACTCTGCTCTAGGTCCTTACATACATCCATTCATGTAATACACAGCAACTCTGAATTAGAGCCTGTCATTTTACAGATAAGGAAACCGAGGCAGAGAGTGGAACGTGAACCCCAGCAGTTTGCTCCTGGGTTCACAGCCCTGACCATCACACAGTACTGTTCTGCCACTCAATGTCCACATGTCCAGACAGCTACACTCAGCCACGACGGCCATATCCCTGGGAGGAAGGCGGCGGGAGGGAATAAAGGTGACCTCCCTGCCCCCACAGCACACACCCATCTCCCGCCAGGCTCCATCCACTTAGTCTCCTCAATACACTCCAGTGAGCCCTCCTGTCCCTGAGCCCACCTTTCCCCTCCTTGGTGCTGAGGCCCTAGTCCAGGCACCAGCCCTGACCTGGATCCCCCAGCAGCCCCCTTCCATGTCCCCCTCCCTGAGCTGCCCCCACATCCTTCTTCACATAGCAACCCAAATGCAGGCCTGCCAGCATGGCTCCACTATGAAAAAATCTATATGCAAACATTTGTTAGTGCCTGTGTTTGTCATCGCCCAAAACTGGAAACAACCCAAACAGGCCTCAGCAGGGAAGGGATAAACACATGGGTAGACTCACACAACAAAATATCCTCAGCACCAAAGAGGAATGGACTCCTGAGTCACACGGCAACCCAGGCAGACCTCAAATGCATGCGGCTGAGAAAAAGGCACATGGCAACACACTGTGATTCCATTCACAGGATGTTCTCGAAATGGCAGAACGTAGGGACGGAGCAGAAACGAGGAGGAAGAGGCCCTGACTACAAAAGGGCCCAGGGGGCTTTTGGAGGGTGATGGAATTTTCTGTCTTGACTGCAGTGGCAGTTGCATGGCTGTCTGTTTGTCAGAACGTGCAGAAACATACACTAAAGAGAGTGAATTTTACTCCGTGTAAATTAGAGTTCGTTATGGGTCCCATCACATCCCCCAAAAAGATAGAGTCCTATAGTACCCCAGAAAGTGAACTTATTTGGAAATAGGTTTGTTGCAGATGTAATGCTAAGCCGAGGTCCTGTTGGAGTAAGCTGGGGCCTAAATCCAAACCGACTGATGTCCTTATAAGAAATGGAGAAACAGCCGGGCGTGGTGGCTCACGCCTGTAATCTCAGCACTTTGCGAGGCTGAGATGGGTGGATCATGAGGCCAGGAGATAGAGACCATCCTGGCTAACATGGTGAAACCCCGTCTCTACTAAAAATACAAAAAAAATTAGCCAGGCATGGTGGCAGGTGCCTGTAGTCCCAGCTACTCGGGAGGCTAAGGCAGGAGAATGGCGTGAACCCAGTAGGCAGAGCTTGCAGTGAGACGAGATCGTGCCACTGCACTCCAGCCTGGGCGACAGAGCAAGACTCTGTCTCAAAAAAAAAAAAAAATGATGGGGAGAAACACAGAAAGACACAGAGAGAACACAGCCAGGTGATGATGGAGGCCGAGAATGGAGAGGTACCGCCATGAGCCAAGGGACCCCAGGGATTGCCTGGGCCATCAGAAGGATCCTTCCAGAAGGCCTTTGGAGGGAGAATGGCTGTAACTTGATTTCAGACTTCTGGCCTCCAAGACTTTGAGAGAATAAATTTATATTGTTTTAAGCCACCCAGTTTGTGGCACTTTGTTATGGTAGTCCCAGGAAACTGAGACACAGCTCAGTTTTTATTCATTAATTTATTTATTTATGAGACAGAGTCTTGCTCTGTCGCCAGGCTGGAGTGCAGTGGCACAATCTTGGCTCACTGCAACCTCTGCCTCCCAGGTTCAAGCGATTCTCTTGCCTCAGCCTCCTGAGTAGCTGGAACTACAGGCACATGTCACCATGCCCAGCTAATTTTTGTATTTTTAGTAGAGACAGGGTTTCATCATGTTGGCCAGGATAGTCTCAATCTCTTGACCTCATGATCCACCCATCTTGGGCTCCCAAAGTGCTGGAATTACAGGTGTGAGCCACCGCGCCAGGCCCATTTATTTATTTATGTATTTATTTATTTGAGACAGGATCTCATCCTGTCGCTCAGGCTGGAGTGCAGCAGCATGATCTTGGCTCACTGCAACCTCTGCCTCCCGGGCTCAACTGATCCTCCCACATCAGCCTCCCAAGTAGCTGGGACTAGAGGCATGCACCACCATACCCACCTGATTTTTACAAAAGTTTTAGTAGAGATGGGGTTTCGCCATGTTGCCCAGGCTGGTCTCGAACTCCTGAGCTCAAGTGATCCACCTGCCTCAGCCTCCCAAAGTGCTGGGATTACAGGCATGAGCCACCACACCTGGGCAATAGCTCAGTTTTTTAAATGGGGGAAAAATTCCTGCCTATAGTCTCCATTGCCCTCAGGATATGGCCCAAGAGCCTCTGCTGTCTGGTCCAACAGATTGTCAATGACAGGCACATGGAGCCTGCAACAGCCCCTCCACCCCCACCACGAGTTTACCTGGGAAACTCTCAGGCATGGCTTTGCCTGGCTCTCATGCTGCAGGGAAAGTTCCCCCAGATGCCACCCCAGTCTGAGCAGGATGCCCTTCAGTCAGCCGGGGACACTCCACAGGACCATCCTGCACCCTGTGGCCACAGCACTGCATGTCACTCCTGCATCCCCACAAGACTGAGGGTCTCTGGGACAAGGACGGGTGATCACATCCTGGCTGGCACAGTGCCGTGCAAGCCAAAGCAGGGGTCCAGGGCATGGTGCTGCCTGAAAGTCTATGGCTGAGGGGAACTTGGGGGCTTTGGCCCCTCCCCAGCACTGTGGCCAGCCCCAACCTGCTCTTGTGGCTGGATCCTCTCCCTTGGCTGCCCACCCTGTTTCTCAGATGTTCACAGCTCACAGCCCCCTCCACTCCTGGCAGGCCTCCCAGTGGGCTCCATTCCCTCTCCCAGGGGCCCTCTGTCCTGGGCAATTCCCCTTCACCCCTCTCTTTGGCATCAACCCACCATATATTAATTCAGCAAACACTTATCGAGCCCTGCGCTAGATCCTCCTTCCCTCCCCTTAAACTCTCGCTCAGCACCAGTGTTCTTGGGGGAGCATTCTGTACCCTACATGGTGCTGACTTGGCAATACCACCCCACACCCTGCCAGGAAGAGCCACTGGCCCTGCTGGCGGGAGCTTACAGTCTAGTGGGGCTACACACAGAATGAGCTGCCACAGGCGTCGGGGTGAGCGCCCAGCGTGCTGCCGGCTCTTCTGTGGCTGGGTCCTTGGTAGCCTATAGGGTGCCTCTGCATAAATTAGAAAAGGGTGCTCCTTGCTGCCCATGGGTGCAGGCCAACCCCCACCGCACCCCCATACATACCTGCCATGACACAAAGCTTGGCAAGAGAATGAAATTTCAGCCCCTACCCAGCTTTGCCTCAGCCAGGAACACATGAGCAGTACACAACCTGCACCACGGTGTACAGCAGCCCTGTAGGCCTCACACAGCCTGGGAAGCTTCTTGCAAGAGGTAGAGGTGGGGCACTTGCACTTAGGCCCAGAGGCAGGAAAGAGCTCAGCCCCTTCCAGAGGCTAGAGAGGGAGGCAGCTAGTGAAGGCAGATGTGCCCACATTCCATCTCTGGGGTCTCGTGCCACGGAGCGGCCTGGGTGCCGCACAGAGCCTTGGAGACAGCCTTGGTGGGAGACAGCCCACAGGTCCGGAGACCCTGGGGAAACCACTTCCCCTCTCTGAGTCACCAATTCATCTGTAAGCAGGGTCTGGATGAAGAGTTTCCAGAGTGACACGAAGCTCTGACGCCTGAGGACTGCAGAGCTAGGGCTGGGGCGGCCTCGCCCAGTGGAAACAAGACCCTCACTGCCCTTCAGGCCACTTTAACGGGCTCTGGCCCAGCTCCTCCAGACAACCCAGCTAAATCCCAGGCCATTCTTGGGGCCTCTTATGTCCCAGGAGCGGTCTTAAGCTGTTGTTGAGCGGCTCCGGGCAGGCTCTTACAGGCTCAGAAGAGGCCTGTGCTGTCCCTGGAAAGGGGAATTCAAGTCCCAGCCGTTTCAGGACAAACCTTTCCCAAGGCTGGGCAAAGAGGTGAAGTGGCCACTGAAGACTCCCAGTGGCCAGTGGTCAGCACAAACCCAGCTTAACACTCAGTAAGTGCCAAGATACGGCCCAAGAGACCCCAAGACCATCTCAACAAAGCAACGGTGAATGAATGAGTGACGGCAGCATCCGGCAAGGATGCAGGCATTATTGAGACTGAGCCCCAGGTCTTTATTTTAGTTTAGTTTTTTTGTATACAGATAGGATCTCACTGTATCACCCAGGCAGAAGTGCAGTGGTGTGATCATAGCTTACTGTAACCTTGAACTCCAAGGCTCGAGTCATCCCCCTGCCTCAGCCCCCCAAGTAGCTGTGACTACAAGTGCACGCCACCATGCCCAGCTCATTTATAAAATTTTCTGTAGAGACCGGGTCTTGCTGTGTTGCCCAGTCTGGTCTTGAATTCCTGGCCTCAAGAGATCCTCCCAGCTCAGCCTCCCAGAGCACTGGGATTACGGGCATGAGCCATCGCACCTGATCTCCAGGCCTTTCTTGTGCTGGTGTGGCAGGGACACCAACTCTCAGGAGGCGCTGGAGAACACTGGCACAGGGAGGGTTAACCTAAGTGAGTTCTCAGCCTAAAGCACAGAACTGAGGTGGGGGAAGAGGCATGGCTGCCTTGATCAGGAAACCTAGCCCTTTCAAAGCACAAGGATTTGAGAGTCAGAAACACAAATCAGAATAAACAGTCTAAAGCTTCTGGCGAAAGCTAAAACTCATAAACACTTAATATGAAAAGAAAAAATGTTTGCAATCTAGTCCTTGAAACAAGAGCCTTAGTGGGTGCAAAGCTGCCTTTCCTCTCTCCTCCCTCTTCCTCATTCTTGCCTCCACTAGGAAATGGGGACTTGAGGTCGCCCTGCAAGGCAGCTGAGTACTTCGGGCATATAATCTGGTGCTACGTGACAGAGATAGAAAGCTCTTTGTGTTCACTAGAACTAAGCTTGTAAGTGATAGAAAACCTAAAATAAGAAATTAAAACAAGATAGTATGGCTGGGCACAGTGGCTCACGCCTGTAATCCCAGCACTTTGGGACGCCGGGATAGGTGGATCACCTGAGGATAGGAGTTCAAGACCAGCCTGGCCAACATGGTGAAACCCCGTCTCTACTAGAAATAAAAAAACTAGCCAGGAGTGGCGGCAGGCACCTGTAATCCCAGCTACTCGAGAGGCTGAGGCAGGAGAATCGCTTGAACCTGGGAGGCAGAGGTTGCAGTAAGCCGAGATCACCACTGCACTCCAGCCTGGGGGACAAGAGCAAAACTACATCTAAAAAACAAACAAACAAACAAACAAGATAGTATGTATTCTTCTCATAAAAAAACTGGTAAGCAGTCTGTAGCTGGGATGATGGTCTGACATGTTTAGGACCTTTACTGTAATATATTATTGTTCTTTTTTTTTTTTTTTTTTTTTTTTTGAGGCGGAGTCTCGCTCTGTCGCCCGGTCTGGAGTGCAGTGGCCAGATCTCAGCTCACTGCAAGCTCCGCCTCCCGGGTTTACGCCATTCTCCTGCCTCAGGCTCCCGAGTAGCTGGGACTACAGGCGCCCGCCACCTCGCCCGGCTAGTTTTTTTTGTATTTTTTTAGTAGAGACAGGGTTTCACCGTGTTAGCCAGGATGGTCTTGATCTCCTGACCTCGTGATCCGCCCGTCTCGGCCTCCCAAAGTGCTGGGATTACAGGCTTGAGCCACCGCGCCTGGCCTATATTATTGTTCTATCCTGCATAGCTTCCATGCTTAAGTGTGCCTCAGAATCCAAGATGGCTGCTTCAACTCCAGCCATCACATCTGCATTTCAGGCAACAGGAAAGAGGAAAGGAGAGAAGGACACTCCACTTAAGGGGTTTTCCAAGCAAATTATACTCCCCACTTATATCTCACTGTCCTGAACTTAGTCATATGGGCACACCTAGCTGCAAGAAAATTGGGAAATGTTCAGCTAAAACTTCCACCCAGCAAAAATTCAGGGGCCAATCAGCAGGCTTCACTCCTGGACTCAAAGGCTCCAGGATGGTGACAGATCTCAAGAAAATGGTCCCTAAACCCTAGACCCACGGAAGTTTTCAAGAGCTTCATTTAAAACAAAGGGGACTTGGAAAGAAGTCAAGATAGGCACATGAAATAACTCTGACCATTAAAATGATCATAATATGATGAGACCATTGAAGATGGCAGGTAGGCAACATAGGTCCACAACACAGCACGTAGCAATGTGTACCAGAGGTAACACTCAGTGAAAAAAGAACACAAGTTAACACGTACTTGCACCGGGTGCAGACTCAGATAAAAATATTTGATGCTTTAAATTACCCTATTTTGGGTATGTCTGTGTATGAACTTTTAAAGTCTATAATACATTTTTTGGAAAATCAATAGCATGTGCGAACACACACACACACACACACCCCACATACATACAGGTGAGAGTCCCCCACTGGTCTCACAACCCAAAGAGTCAAGAACATCATCATCTTAGGTAACCCTGGCAACAACAGCGGGCTATAGAGATTGACTTTTGCCTAACAGAGGAGGGGGAAGAAGGTGCTCTGGCAGGTTCCGTTTCAGCATCTTGCCCAGAAGAACAGAACTGTGGTCTTCACCACCATGGTAAAAGTCAGACTTGCCCACCCATAGCCAAGGGGGCCCCAACCACCTTTCCAGGCCCATCACACATGGAATCTTCTCCCTGCCCCCACCCCAGATTCTTAGGGCTGCCACACACAACATGTCCTTTCCCACTCAGTGCATTTCTCCTATCTGCAATACGCTTCTCTGCATATGCTTGATTTCAGTGGTTAAAATCCTACGTATCCTTCAAGATCCAATTCAAATGCCACCTCTGTCAGGGAGTCCTCCCTACTCACTCTGCACAGCCAACTGTAACAGAACCTCGGCAGCTTTTTATATAGTACCCTGTGCTTTAAATACGCACATATTTCTCTTACTTTCTGTGTTAGTCCAGTCTGCATCACTATAAAGGAATACCTGAGGCTGGGTAATTTATAAAGAAAAGAGGTTTATTGGCAGGCTCGGTAGCTCACACCTGTAATTCCAGCACTTTGGGAGGCTGAGGCGGGCAGATCACAAGGTCAGGAGATCAAGACCATTCTTGCTAACATGGTGAAACCCCATCTCTACTAAAAATACAAAAAATTAGCCAGGTGTGGTGGCGGGCACCTGTAGTCCCAGCTACTTGGGAGGCTGAGGCAGGAGAATGGCATGAACCTGGGAGGTGGATCTTGCAGTGAGCTGAGATCGCACCACTGCACTCCAGCCTGGGTGACAGAGCGAGACTCCATCTCAAAAAAAAAAGAGGTTTATTTTGGCTCATGGTTCTGCAGGCTGTATGAGAAGTATGGTGCCAGCATCTACTGGTGAGTTCTCAGGAAGCCTCCAATAATGGTGGAAGGGGAACGGGGAGCAAGTGTGTCACATGGCAAGACAGAGCAAGAGGGAGAGAGCAGGGAGGTGCAAGGCTCTTTTAAACAACCAGATCTCATGTGAACTGAGAACTCACTCATTACTGTGAGGATGGCACCAAGTCATTCATGATAGATCTGCCCCCATGACCCAAACACCTCCCATCAGGCCCCACCTACAACACTCAGGATCACATTTCAACATGAGATTTGGAGGGGACGAACATCCACATCAAATCATTTTTCTTAGTAGATAAACTGGAAACTCCTAGGTGTTCAGGTGTTCAGTAAATAGATGGATTGATGGATGGAAGGATGGAAGGGTAGGTGCGTGGGTGGATGGATGGAAGGATGGATAAATGGATGGATAGAAGGGTGGGAGGGTTGATAGGTCGATGGGTGGATAGGTAGATGGATGGATGGATGAAGGGTAGGTTGGTTGGTGGGTGGGTTTGTGGGTGGGTGGGTGGGTGGATGGATGGAAGGGTGGGTGGGTGGATAGGTGGATGGGTGGATAAGTAGATGGATGGATGGATGGATGGTGAATAGAATGGATAGGTGGATGTCTGGATGATGATTAGGAGGATGGGTGAAGATAAATGAGAAGACATCCATTGTGAGAAGAATCCTTGAATATATTTTAGATGGATGCTCTGTCAAAAATGTCAAGAACAGAAAGAAGCAAGGATAATAAATGCTGTCACCAGGTGCCATCGGTAGAGAGATAAGTCCTTGCTTTGAACTGCTACGTCCCTAGAGAAATTTATATTATCAGTCTGTGACACTGACTGAGATTAAGGAAGCTGGGAACATGGAGGTTAGGGGAAAAGGTCCCTGGTGACTTCTTTCTTGACAGCTTGTTCCCTTTAGCCAGAGATCATCAGATTGTGAATTTCAGATGCAAAGCCCTTTATTTCTTCAGTCCGTGGAGGCGGATGAAGAAGCACACTTATTGACCCACAGAACAATTTAGCTCTGGGAAACTCTGGAGAAGGGGGAGGCTTCTCTGCTACTGTCGGGGTGCCCTCTGTCCACCCCTCTCTCCAGCTTGCCTTTCAGAAAACAGGTTTTCGCATCAGTCCCTGACACCCCGTGTTGAATGTCAGTCGGGAGGTAAGGTGGCATTTAGCATCTCTTAACTAGGGAATAAAAAGTTCTCAGCTTTGATAAAGATCCCAGAGTCAGGGGCAAAATGGAGGCCACCTTCTAGGAGAACCCCCCTTAGGGCAGCCCCTCGAGGATGGGCCCTACTCCCACCCCCCTCTACTGGAATCCTTGCTTCCCCACAGCTCCAGGCCTGTGTGCAGAGCCAGGCTCTGGGGCTCTCTCAGTCCCAGAAGGTGGGGATGCAAGCGCCATTACCCCATAGGATGTGGCCTGAGTGTGTGCCGTCACATCAAATACAGACAACAGGCCTTGACCACAAACACGGCCTAGGCCATTTCTGCTAAAAAGAGAACCGACATTTCATTGCAGGCTCGTTCATTCCATTAAACATGTACTGGTTGAGATGGGGGCACCCCTGGGTATTACTGAGGTCAAATTGGGGCAGGGGGCCCTGCAGCCATGTTCAAAGCTTCTGACCATCAGCACTGTTTCTGCTTTGGAGGCAGCCCCTCCAACCCCTACCCCCGTGGAGAGGAGACATGCCAAGGCCACACAGAGGCCCTAATGGCAGAAAAGTGAGAGGAGAGGACACGGTTGTGGCTTCCAGATTCTTCTATAAATGCTGATGCCACACAAATAGTAAGGTCTTCCCACTGCCCTGTGGATGCCAGTGTGAGGGAAGGCCTCCCATGTACCCATCACTCCTCTCTTCTCCATCAAGGCCACGCTGGCAGGAGGGAGGGACTGGCTTCACTGTACTACACTGTGTGTGGGGAGAGGCACACAGCATCAGGGCTGCCCTCACCTGCACAGGGACGTGTTGGCTATCTCTGGGCAGCCTTGGGCAGGAAGACTGAGGCCTGGCAGAGAGCTCCCTCAGCCTGGCACCTGCTTCAACCTCCCTTGGTAGGGCCGCCCCTCAGATTCCAACCCTGACAGGGGCAGGCTTCACAGACGACCTCTAAACAGCCAAGCCCCCCAACCCCAGCTGCCTGTGATAGCCTCAGCACCTCTACAGCTCCCACAGCCAATGGCCAGGCAGGCTCCACCTCACTGGCCCAGCCACCCTCGAGAGGCTACTCCAGCTCTCCAGGGCTCCCCACCTGAGAAACCCTCCCAGCTTACTGTCCACTTGGCAAGAAGCCATGGGTCCTGCCCCAAAGTGGGCTCCTAAAAGCAAATGTACTTTTTTCAAGACTAGGTTTTTCAAAATAAAACCACAGCAATAGCAAAAAGAAAAAGAAAAACCATTTCCTTCCAGGTAGCTTGGTCAGGGTAACGAGCCAGCAGTCTCCTGAATGGGTCTTTGTTTCTCGTGAAAGTGCCTGCATGTTCCATGGGCCACTGCAGCTCCAATGGGCACTTCGATCCCCTGAACGCTATTATTCTAAGACACCAGCTTCTGCTGCCTGCTAGCTGGTAACTCGGAGAGCCGCTGTCAGAGCAAGCAGTGACCTTAAGAACATGGAGCTCTTTTCTCAGATGCGAAAATGAGGTCCAGAGAGAAGGGAGTGGCTTCCTAGAATAAAATCCTAAAATACTAGAGGAGACAGGACCCCAGATTCTCTAGCCCTACTGATGACCTACAACATGCAAGTCCCCACACCTCTTCCAAACCAGCAAAGGACAGTTCTGCCTAAGAAAAGACATGTTGGCAGCCATGGCTGATGCTGATGCTGACCCCCCACACACACACAGACCCCACCGACACACACACACACACAGGCCACCCTTATTTTCCTAGTTTCTCAGTGGTCCAGAGACCCGCATTCGGAACCCACTGGCGCCCCAGGGCTCCCCCAAGTCTGTACACCAAGCTATTCTCCATTCTTCCAACTGAGACACAGTATCCAGGGCTGGCCTCTCCTTCCCCCATCCTTTCTCCCTGACAAGTATCAGGAGCACAGCTGGGGAGGATAAAATTAGGTGAGTCGGGGTCAAGCAGGGTCCCTACTCAATTGCCTGGGTGGCCTCCTCTTTCCAGACTTGGAGAGGAGTGTGGTAGCCTTGTGGTGGGGGTCACCAGCTGCTGCAGAATAGAGTTGGGCTCCAAGCCCCCAAGCCCTGGGTCTCCTCCTACTTAGCCCCACCCTGTGATCTGGGTCACCTTGTAAACACCTCCAGAAATTCAGGGGCTCCAGGGACACAAAAGATAAGGCTGTGCAGCCTTCAATCAGTGTGTCATTGGCCTTAAGCATTTATTGAGTGCCAAGTGCGTGTAGGACACAAGGATATGGAACAAAAAGACCTGACCCCTTTCTTTGGAAGTTTGTAACTGAAGTAGGAAGTCATAATATTAAAGAGGTTTTGGCTTCTCTCAAATTGCTAGGCAAACATGCGGTTCATGTGAAACAGGCTATGAATATTCAAAAGGCAGGAATCTCTGTGAGCTGGCACGGATGGAAGGCTGCACGGAAGAGGTGAGCCCTGCGAAAAGGACAGAAAGAACCTCATGGGCAAAGGCACAAGACCACAGACAAGCTCTGCCTGTTGGGGAGGACAGAAGACACGAAGCTGTGCACTGGCTTCCAGCAGGGCTGGGCTGCGGTACGGAGGGCAGGACTCTCTTGAGGGACCTTTTAAATAGGACAGCATGTCACCTGAGGGCAATCAGGGGGCTACTGGGAGACACACTGCTTTCCCTGCCCGGCCTGAGAGTCCCTCTAGATTGATCGGCAACAAGCAAACCACCAGAAGGGCCCATTGTGGGGTAGGATGGAGGGGGAGATCCAGTTTGGTAAAGTCATTAAAGTTGTGATTTTCATTTTTGGCTCCAATCTTGGGGGAAAACATTCATGTTTCAGACACTCCTGGCGGGCAGGAGAAGTTCGACTTCCTGGTTCTCAGAATAAATGCTGGTTCAGGGCAGTGGTTGTATCAACAGGACATTCTGGAGTTGTCCATCAGAGCAGCACCAACCAATTACCCAATAACAAGATGATAACACCTGGCCCTCCACTCTCTTCTAAAGGTTACTCCCTAATAGGATCAGATAGCAGGGGGCCAATAGGAAGTTAAGAGGCCTTGGGCTTCATTTACCCCATGTTAAGGCTCTTTCTGAACATACAGATGCCCCCCACTCCCCTAGATGACCCAGGCCCCAAGGATGGGGTTCTGTGGGCAGACCCCTTTATACTTTTGCCCTTCTTCTGTCAATCTCTCCCCAGCCAAAATTTGTCTTCCGTTTCCTCAACCCCTGTTATCTGATAACAGTCACTTTGTAAAGCAACGTGTGTCATGTACTTCTGGGTTTTGAAGGGCGCACTCCCCGCCCCACAAGCCCCTCCACCACACTTTCCCACCACCCAAGCCTTTGCTCAGGCACTCCCCTCCTCCAAGCTGCCTCCCCTCTTCCTTGCTGCCCACCCAACTGTGCTCACTCATCACTACCTAGATGACACAGCTTGCCATGTCTTGCCATGACAGGTGGAATCTTCCAGGGGGTCACAGAGACAGAATTTGTGGCCATCTGTCACCCATTCTTTCCCTATCTCTACTCTGGCAAGGGACTGGGAGGCGACACAGACCACCTCAGACTCCTATCTCCACAGTGGAGCTCCAGGGAGGCCTAAGGGGATGGTGAAGGGTCTGGGTGTCCTCCTTCAAATATCATGCCTCTCTCTGCTTCCAGCTGAGATCAATTCCTGGTAGGTTTCCAGTTTTGATTTCTGTATCTCCTGGGTTAAAATGCAGGAGCCCTGTGGCATTTTAAGCTTTTCACACTTGCTGCTTCAGTGAAGATCACGGATCAGGGACCCAGGGCCAGGATAGAGGGGCACCAAGAGGGTAGGGGAGATGAGGAGGGCCTCAGGGATAAATGTGCTGTGACTCCTTCATCCCAAGGGGATCCTGCACCCCCAGACCCTTGCACTCCCTGCTGCTTCTCCGAGGATGTACTGGGGCTTCTTGGGGGATGGGGGCAGGAGTGCAGGCTTGAGCTGGTGAAGTGACCCTTTGCTCTTGTGCACCAGAGCCTCTGTTAGGATCTGGAAAGGGCTAGGTCTCCTAAGTGCCAGTCAGGACCTCCAGGAACATTAGCTCTTTGAATCCAGGAAGCCAAGGTCAAGGGACAGAGCTGGAGCTGCGAGCTCACACCCTGAATCCATCACTGGCCCTGCTCTAGGTGGGCCCCACCCAGAAGAGCCACCTGTCTCAACCTGGACTGGGTAAGGGGCTCCTCTTTTGGGCTCCAGCAGGACCCTTGCATTAGATCAGGCCAAGGCTCAGGAGACGTGAGTTACCACCACCTCCCCCAATACCAGGGAGCCCATTTCCCCTTTCTGAGTCTCTGGTTCCTCATTGTTGAATTAGGGGATTGATTAGGTCAGTGACAGCCACATTTTTTCCGGCAGTGGAATCCTTTTTCAAATGGAATCTTAAGCAGACCTTTAACATGGCAAAGATGTGAAAAGGTGACTGGTCTACTTGCCACGGTGGGGTTGCATGGGGGTGCCTGCTAGGTCTCTCCCTACCCCCTGAAAGCTACTAGCCTGAGTGGACTCTGAGAACCCACTCTCAGCAGACTACACACAGTTCGGCCTCTGTCCCTGAAGCACTGGACCCTGGGCAGACAGAGCCCCACCAGAGTCATCCTCCACTCCTCTCTCCCTCCAATCCACCAGCAAATCCTCTACCCTTCAAAGCCCTTCCAACCCAAAAGGTCCTCCAGAACAAAGCCATGTTTTTAGCAACAAACCAATATTCATATAGCGCTGGAATGTACCAAGCACAGTTCTAAGCAGGCCTGCATGGATGCGTTTCCCCTAAGCTGCCTGGGGGCAGCTGCTTAGCTATGAACTCAGCCAGTCCATGAAACAATTCTATGTGGTGTGTGTTGCTAGTACCCCCAGTTTACAGGTGAGGCAGGGACCGGGTCACTTGTCTAAGGTTACACAGTTGGCAAATGGAGGGATCATACCTAACAAATGATAATAATGGTGATAATTATGATTAAGAGTTTACCCTACAGGCTAATGCATTCAACTCTTTCTGTGCATTTAGTCCTCAAAACAACTCTAAGGGGTAGTTACTATTATTTATCATTTTATTGATAAGTGAACCGAGGTACAGAGAGTTTAAATAACTGAGCCAGTAATGAACAAAAAAAGACAAGAGGAAGTGGGTCACACTAGATCATCTCTGGGGAAAATGAGAAGTCGGTGAGGTCAGCACCCCTGGCCCCTCACCTCCCCTTCCTCCCTGAGAAACTCCTCTCCGGCTTCACCCTGCCATCTTGGGTGTGGCAGATACTTGCAAGTGGGTGTGAGGGTGGTGGGTTCTTCCCCAACGAATTCCCAGTTCCTCCCACCGGACGGCATTTGTCTTTGCAGAGAAACCAGCATCCAGAATTTCAGGGCTGGCAGGACGGAGGGAGAAGAAGGGTAGACGTTCAGATCTAGATGAGCTTAAGGCCCCCTCCCAGTCTCTCCCAGCTGAGTGGGAGCCAGTCACCTCCAGCTGTCCCCCGGTTCAGGACTGCACAAGATCCGCCCAACTCTCCTGTTTCACAGAGCAGAGAACTGAGGGCCTGGGAGATGAGGTCACACCGCCAGGCCAGGGAGCGGCAGGGTGTCCATCAGAGAAGTAGGCCCGGGACTTTTAAACCAAAAAGCTGGGGATGGCTTCCCCAGACGCGCTCCTGGGCACCCAGAAATAGGCTTTCCCCGGGAATCCGCCTCCGACCTGGAGTCTCTACAACACCTGAAGCTTCTCAGGACGCCCTCTGAGCTAGGCAAGGCGAGAAGACTTTCTCTCAGAGCCCAGCCCCGAGCAATGCCCGAGCTCGCGAGGTGGGGCTGGGGGCGACAAGGAGGCGGAGCGGGGACTTAGCCACCAGGGACTCCTCTCCAAGTCAGTTCCCAAACCGTTCGGCGTCATGCATTCCATGCTGCGCCTTCTCCCTCGGGATCCCACAGCCCGCGCGCAGCCAGTGCACCCTGGACCCTACCCAAGCACCAGGCTCAGCCACGGCCGGTGCGAAGGTCACTGTCTATGGCCAGGACAGAGGGGCGGGGGAAAAGGGCCCAGTGGACCCTCGGTCCAGGAGGACCGGTCAGTTGTTGGGCCGCGGGCGCCCAAAGTTGCGGGGGTCCGGGTCTCCGACCCCACGCCCGGCCGGGCTCCAGTGCCCGAGGGCGCGCGCTGGGACTCGCAGAGCAGCGGGTGCAGCAGGCTGGTGGGGCTGGGACAGCGAATTTGTTTGCAAAGTTCAGGCGGGGCAGAAGCCGGGGAGGGGGCCGCGTCCACGCGGGCAGTCCCGGCTCTGACAGGTAGAGACGCACTCCCTCGTAATCCGTCCACCAGCAGCCTAAAGTGTGCACTGGGTTCCCAGTGAAATGCCTGGCCTTGAAAGTTTAGCCGAGTCGTCGGATCCAGCGGAGTCACCAGGGCCGCCCCCTGCCCTGCAGAACCGGGATCTAGCCTCGGCCACAATGGGGGTTCCGTCTCAGCCCGACACCCCCGAGGTCCCGCGCCCGGAGGACTCTCGGGGACAAGAAGTGGAGTGGGGCGGCCAGGATGGGGCCGTGGAGATCGCAACGGAGGAGTGGGCGGCTGCCCGGACTTACCCCGTGGGGTCCCCGCGCGCGGGCGCCCCGGCGTGTCGGATCATGCCGCCAGCAGCTCCGGGACGGGGAACGGAGGAGCTCAGGCGCCGGGCCGCGCGGAACGCGGAGTCCCGGGCGCCCGCACGTCCCTGGCTCTGGCCCTCGGGAAGGGCCGGGCCGCAGCTGCCGCTGCGCTCTGGGGCGCTCGCTCCCTTCTACTTCCTGTATCGGAGCGAGCGGGGCTTTCAGGAAGAGGCTGGCCTTGGTGGTCAAGGGTTTTTTTGTCAAAAGCCATTCCGCAGCGGCTCGCGGCCCAGAGCCCCCTGGGGCACACCGAGGCCCCGGCGGCCGCGCCCCCGGGGCCGGCCTGGGGGCGGGGGGTGCCGGGGCCGAGGCGCCGCGCTGGCGCCCAGCTTCGGGGTGCCGCCTCCGCGGGCTGGGGCTGGGGCTGGGGCGCGGGAGGTCCGCGGGGCTTCGGAGAGGGAAACTTAGGGAAAAGTCTTCCACTTGGCGTGGGGCCGCGGGGAAAGGAAGACAGCCTCCGCTTGTGCTAGTGCCGACCGCGGGCCGGCAGGTGGGGAGGCCCAGAGCTGGCGGGGAGTTCGTCCCACACGGAGCCACAGCCTTGCCCAAGGGAGCCTGGAAATCGTTCAAGGGCAGCCTCAGACCAGAACCAGGGCGCCTCTTACACATTCCTGACAGATGTGCACGCGCCTCCTCTTGGATGCTTCCCGTGACAAGAAGCTCACTCCTCAACAAGGCGGGTTGCTCATCCACCAAGCCTGGCATCTAATTCACCTGTGCCGGGTACCGCAGATGGAGAACACCGGACAGCTTACACAAATGGAAGACCCACAGCAACCCCAGGTGGGACTGTGAGGGCTCTCTTCTAAGTGCCTGGGTGCTCAAAAATGCCTCCCAAGCCCATTCTTTTCCCAGAGCATTTCCCAGAGTGACTGAGCAGGACTGGACCCTATTAGGTCACCTCAGTCTCATGTAGGATTTCTTTACCTGGCCACTATTGACATTTGGGGCCGGCTAATGCTTTGTTATTGGGGTTGCCTTCTGCACTGCAGGAGGTTGAACGCTATCCATGGCCTCCCCATGATCCATAAATACCCATAGCATCAGCCTCTCTCTGTAACGACCAGAAATGTCTCTAGATATCACAAGTGTCCTCTGGGGGCAAAATCTTCCAGATCTAATACCTTCATTTTAGAGATAAGGAAACTGAGGTCTAGAGAGTGGAGGTGACTTGCTCAAGGCCACATGGCAAATGAGGACCAGACAGGACTGAGCCCAGGGCTCTGGTGAAAAGATCCTCAGGCCTCTCTGCCCTGCTGCTCTCTCCTCACACCCTCCTCTCCCATCTTCCCTGGATTTCCACCAAATCAGCCTGCCAGAAGTTAGAAAGAAAAGAATCCACATCTGAGCATACACGAAAAGTCCAGCCTCCCCCGTGGGATGTAAAATGGTGCAGCCACTTAGGAAAAGAGTCTGGCAGTTACTCAAAAAGTTAAACATCAAGTTAAGCATATGACCCAGTAATTGCATTCCTAGTTATGTTGCCAAGAAAAATGAAAACGTGTTCATGCAAAAACTTATACATGAGTGTTCATAGTAGTATTGTTCATACTAGCCAAAAGATGTCATCAGTTGACAAATGTATAAACACAATGTGGTACATCCATACAGTGGAATATTATTAGGCCATGAAAAGGAATGAAGTACTGACACATGCTACACCATGCATAAACCTCAAAAACATTATGCTCATTGAAAAAAGCTGATCACGAAGGACCACATTCCATTTGTATGAAATGTCCAGTATAGGCAAGTCCAGAGAGACAGAAAGTACTCTAGTGGTTGTCAGAGGCTGGGGGAAGAGAAGACAATGAGGAATGACTGCTAAGAGTTATGGGGTGATGAAAATGTTCTAAAATTGATTGTAGTGATGGTTGCACAACTCTGGCTACAGTAAAAACCATTGAATTATATGCTGTAAGTGGGGGAATTGTACTGTATATAAATTATATTTCAATAAAGCTGTTATTTTTTTTAAGGGGGGAAAAAGTACAGCCTCCAGGAGGCCACCCTGACTGCTCCAGCTCACACCCCTTTCCTCTCTGCCCAGATTCCTACAGGTTCCCTTCGTTAGGTCATAACCACCCCCCACTGACTTTTCCTCTCCTTCAGAGGCTAAATTACTTCCTCTTGGATGGGAATGAGTCATCTTCTCCACCATCTCCCTCAACAGGGCTGTAACATGTTTCCAAGGGTTTCAAAGCCCTGTTTGAAAACATGGGCTTTGAGGACAGACCCATGTTCAACTCCGGCTTCTGGGTGGCCTTGAGCAAGTCTCTTCCCAAAGGCTCATCTTGCTCATCTATAAACAATGAGTACAAATGAGATGGACAAGAAGACCCCTGCCTCCAGGGCCCCATCGTTATTCCTTAGTTGTTTCTAAAACAAGTCTGCAGGCCACTCTCAGGCCTCCCTGGACCCCAGGGAAGCGGTCTATATAACTACTGCACCCAGAACAATCCTTCATCCCCTCCCAGGCTGATCTGAAAGGTTTCCTTCAGCTCCCTGGACCACTGCTGGGAAAAGCAGGACAAGTCTTTCAAAGCCTGGCTTCCATGGGCCTAGCCCCAATGCTCACCTGCTCTGAGAAGCCAGAATTCCTCAGGCGGACACCAGATGGGGCCCCACCATGACCCTGTTGCTGATAAATGACCATAGTGGAGACCAAGAATCTGAGCAGCCTCTTTTGGTTGTGGCCCATGGTGCACCTTGGCCAAGCTTGCCCTCTGCTTTCTTCCTGGATTCTCTTTTCATTCCCAAGTCCTCATGCTCCGAATTCCTGACCAATAAAATGGTTGCTGTTTGGGATATTTTGTTTGGCAACAGTAGATCATCAGAAAACAGCTCCTCTTGCAAGGGTTTCATCTTCTGACCCCCAACAAGATTCTACGTGTCCATTCTCTCCATTTTAAAGATTTGGAGAAATCTTTAAAAGAGAGACAGACAGAGACAAGCTCTATTATTGCAAAATCAATTAGTGTCCTCAGGCCAGATGGTAATAAAACTGTCTGCCCTGACGGGGTAGGGTTGGGGTCAACTGGAAACCAGGCAAAAGGGACAGCCTCTTCTCTGTTCTCACCAACAGCTATCCAACAAGAATGAGGGCCTGAGCACCCAAGCCCTTACAATTTAAAAAATCTGGAATTTTTAACAGGAAAGTTTCCGATTTCTAAACTTTTTTTTTTTTTTTGAGACGGAGTTTTACTCTGTTGCCCAGGCTGGAATGCAATGGCACCATCTCAGCTCACTGCAACCTCTGCCTCCCAGGTTCAAGTGATTCTCCTGCCTCAGCCTCCCGAGTAGCTGGGATTACAGGCACCTGCCACCAGGCCCAGCTGATTTTTGTATTTTTAGTAGAGATGGGGCTTCCCTCTCTTGGCTAGGATGGTCTCAAACTCCTGACCTCAGGTGATCGACCCACCTCTGCCTCCCAAAGTGCTGGGATTATAGACATGAGCCACTGCGCCACTGTGCCTGGCCCCAATTTCTAAACATTATACTAAAGAAGCACCTCTGGGAGCCAAGTTGCCCCATGGGGGCTGGCCTGGCATCTGCCTGGATCTCTTGCCTCTTCCTGTTCTGAGATTCTGTGTGGCAGGAAGTGAATCTGACACAGGTGTAGGTGTGCCTTGTGGTCCCCACGGCTGGTCAGGGATTCCCCCAGTTCTGGAAGGGAGGGGGCCCAGACAGACATGCTGGGGGTCTCTCCTATGGGACGATAGAGACCTTCTTCAGCATGGCTCTCTGGGATTCTGCCTCATTGTCCCCCCCTCTGCAGGTCCCAGGCCTCTTTCCCTTCTCTACTGAGGGACCATCCTGCAGCTCCCAAGAGTACATGTTTCCACTGCAGCTGTGTAGAAACTGACCAGCACCTAAGCCCCAATTCCCAGTTCTCAGAAGGGGTAATGTCATGGACCCATCTTGGCTGTGAGGGGTGGGCAAACTCAGAGATAGGGTACTAAGTTGATGAGAAGACAAACAGCTTTCCAAACAGCCCCCAAACTATATTATTGGGGAAGCTTCTTGTCTGGTGTCCCGGCATCCCATTCCTCCTTGGCTAGCCCTACCCATCACTGGAGGCACGAACTGGAGGCTTCCAAGTTCTTTCTCAGGGAACTTTTCCCTGCCCAGACAACCAGCTGCATTTGCTCATGTGACTCCGGTTCTGTCCCTGAAGCCTGTCTCAACTGAAGTGCCCTATTAACCTGCCCACGTTACACATTGCTAGACACTGTAGGATTCTCATACTTCAATTGTCGTTAGCATGGGTGCAAGCTCCTTGGGGGCAGGGAATACATTTCTCACCCCCCTCCAATATCAACTAGAGGGTTCTGTAAACAGTAATAAACTCTTGCTGGCTAAATAAAAATGACTTGTAACTAAGGACAAAGGCTTCTCCATTTCTGAGTTTTGTTCCATTCTGATTGTTGCTCGATTGTGCTGTCAGAAGAGAAGCAGAAATCAGGGCCAACAATGTTCTTAATTCATACAGTCTACAAAGTTAGTGACACCACTGAGGCATTAGGAGGTCATGAAGTCCTGCTCTTGAGCAGTTTAGATGCTAGTGGGATGAATATGCCATAGGAAGACGCTCTTGGATATTAAGTGACAGAAAACCCTAACTCTAAGTGGACTGAATACATAGGAAATGGATTACCTCATTTAACTCAAAGCCTAGAGATAGGGTGGTATATTCATTATCTATTGCTGTGTAACAAATTAACCCCAACTTTCGTAGCTTACAATAACACACTTTTTTTTTTTTTTTTTTTTTTTTTTTTGAGACAGAATCTCACTCTTGCTTAGGCTGGAGTGCAGTGGTACAATCTCGGCTTACTGCAACCTCCACCTCCTGAATTCAAGCAATTCTCCTGCCTCAGTCTCCCAAGTATCTGGGACTACAGGTGTGTGTCATCACACCCAGCTAATTTTTGTATTTTCTAAGTAGAGATGAGGTTTCACCATGTTGGCCAGGCTGGTCTCGAACTCTTGACCTCAAGTGATCCTCCCATCTTGGCCTTCCAAAGTGCTGGGATTACAGGTGTAAGCCATGGCACCCGGCCTTAACATACATTTATTATCTCACAGTCTCTGTGAGTTAGGAGACTTGGCACATGTTGATGTTTGCCACTGCTTCAGGCTCTCTCACAGAACTGCAATCAAGTTGCTGGCAAGGGCTGGAGTCTCATCTGAATGCTCAGCTGGGGAAGGATCTGCTTCCAAACTCACATGGTTGTTGGAAGGATTCAGTTCTTTGAGGGCTGCTGGACTGAGGGCCTCAGTTCCTTGCTGGCTATTGTCTTGAAGCCACCCTCACCTCCTTGCCATGTGGAAATCTCCAACATGACCACTTCCTTCATGAAAGTGTGCAGACTGAGAAGGCAAAAGAGAGAGTGCAACATGCAAGTCTCAGTCTATATAACCATATCACAGACATGACATCCCAGTTCTGTTGGTTAGGAGTAAGTCACAGGTGCTGTCCACACTCAAGGGAAGGGGATTATCAAAGGCCTGAAGACCAGGAGGCAGGAATAATTGGCAGCCCTCTTAGGAGCTGCCTATACAGCTGCCGGCTATAGGCAGGCTCCAGGTGCAAATCAATCAGAGACTTAATGTTGCCATCAATCACTCAGTGATTGATTTAGTCCCTCTTGTATTCTGACCCCTTCAGTGCTGACTTCATCCTAAGGCCAGTTCTCCTGTGGTTCCAAGATAACTTACAGTGACAACCAGGATCATGTTGCCTGGGTCCATCCTGTAGAAAGTCAGGAAAAGCCTCTCTCCTAAGCATGGAATAAAATTCCATATAGTGTGATTGGTCAACATAGGTCACATCCCCACCCCAGTCAATAAGAGAATGTCATGCAATGGTTAGGTTAATTAGGATCTATGCCTGGTCCTGGGGTAAGAGTAACCTTCTCAGATCATACTGTGGAGGAGTTGAAACCTGATCAAAATTAAGATTCTATTGGGAAGGATGAAAAAAATGGATATTGGCATTAGAATAGAACATTGCCCACTACATTCATGTAGAAATGAAAAAAAAAAAAAAAAAAAAATCAAGGCCACTGCGCATGAGGAAACTTTTGGGGTTGACTGATATCTTCATTATCTTGATCATGGTAATGGTTTTGTGGGTCTATACATAGATCAAGACTTAGTAGATTGTACACTTTAAACTTGGACAATTATCATGTGTCAGTTATACTTCAAAGAAGCTGCTTTTTAAAAGTATGTCATGTCTTTAGTCATTATCTTGTGAAAAGCATAAAAAACTAAGAACATTTTCTTCCAGTTTTCAAAAACTATTGTCTTATTCTGCAGTGAAGTCATGCATGTTGTTGATGAATGAATGAAGTTCTGACTTATATCTTTGTTGTTTCCCTTTGATTGCACCCAGTTAGTATAAACAAAAATGTCTGCATTTACAGCATTAATGTTATTCATCAATTGCAACCATAGGTTGGTTAGAGATACAAGAGTATGGCAAAAATCAGTGAAAGCATTCTATGAAAACCAGTTGGCTATGTGGAATTTATAGTAAAGAGTATTACATATTTTATTATTTAAAAAAAGAGGCCATGAGTTATAGAGATAATTTAAGTTGCTCTGATAATACTGTTCATAAACGTTCGGCATAAGAGAGTCATTTTTCATGGTTTTCTTTGCTTCCATTCTGTGAAGGACAGTCAGGGAGGCCTGAAGGAGGGAGGAAGTGGCCCTTGAATGGTCAAGTTGTGAATGTGCAAAGGAAAAGTTCTTGAAGGAAATTAAAGTGCCACTTCAGGGAACACATGAATGATAAGAAAGGAAAACAGCCTTATTGCTGAGTTGGAAAAAGTTTGAGTGGTCTGGATAGAAGATCAAAGCAACCATAACAATCCCTTCAGCCAAAGCCTAGTCCAGAGCAAGGTCTTCACTCTCTTCTATTCTCTGAAGCCTGAGAGAGGAAAGGAAGCTGCAGAAGAGAAGTTTGAAGCTAGCAGACGTTAGTTCATGAGGTTTAAGAAAAGAAATCATCTCTGTAACATAAAAGTACAAGGTGTGCAGATCACCAAGGGGTATTTAAAAAAAAAAAAAAACAAATAAATACAAAATAAAGTACAAAGGAAGGAGCATGTGCTGATATAGAAGTTGCAGCAAGTTATCCAGAAGATCTAGCTGAGATCACTGAGGAAGTCAGCTACACTAAACAACAGGTTTTCAGTGGAGACACAACAGCTTTCTAGTGGAAGAAAATACTATCTAGGACTTTCATAGCTGGAGAGGAGAAGTCAATGCCTGGTTTCAAAGCTTCAGAGGACAGGCTGAACTCTCTTGTTAAGGGCTAATGCAACTGGTGACTTTAAGTTGAAGCCAATGCTCATTTGCCATTTTTAAAATCCTCAGACTCTTAAGAATTATGCTAAATCAACTCTTCCTAGAAATGAAATAACACTTCATTATTTCTGTAAATGAAATAACAAGGCTTGAATGACAGCACATCTGGTTTACTGAAAATTTAAACCCACTGTTGAGACCTACTGCAGAGAAAAAAAAGATTCTTCTCCTCAAAATATGACTGCTCATTGACAATGCACCTGATCACCTATGAGCTCTGATGAAGATATACAAGGAGATTAACGTTGTTTTCATGCCTGCTAACACCAACATTCATTCTGCAGCCCATGGACCAAGGAGTAATTTAGACTTTCAAGTCTTATAATTTAAGAAATACATTTCCTAAGGCTATAGCTGCCACATATAGTGATTCCTCTGATGGATCTGGGCAAAGTAAATTGAAAACCTTCTGGAAAGGACTCACCATTCTAGATGCCATTAAGAACATTTGTGATTTATGGGAGAAGGTCAAAATATCAATACTAACAGGAGTGTGAAAGAAGTTGATTCCAACTCTCGTAGATGACTTTGAGGGGTTCAAGACTTCAGTGGAGGAAGTCATTGCAGATGTGGTGGGAATAGCAAGAGAACTAGAATTACATGGGCATCCTGAAGATGTGACCGAATTGCTGCAATCTCATAAAACGAATGGATGAGGAGTTGCTTCTTATGGATGAGCAAAGAAAGTAGTTTCTTGAGATAGAATCTACTCCTGGTGAAGACACCGTGAACATTGTTGAAATGACAACAAAAGATTTATAATATTCCATAAACTTAGTTGATAAAGCAGCAGCTGGGTTTGAGAGAATGAACTCTAATTTTGACACAAGTTCTACGGTGGGTAAAATGCTATCAAGCAGCATTGCACGCTACAGAGAAATCTTTTATGAAAGGAAGAGTCATTCGATGCAGCAAACGTTATTCTGGTCTAATTTTAGGAAATTGCCATAGTCTTTAGCAACCACCACCCTGATCTGTCAGCAGCCATCACATCAAGGTAAGACCCTCTACCAGCAAAAAGACTCAGATGATCGTCAGCATTTTTTAGCAATAAAGCATATTGCATACCTTAATTATAAGGTATGCACATTTGTTTCTCATAATAGATACACTGCTATTGCACACTTAATAGACTACAGTATAGACATAACTTTTATATGTACTGGGAAACCAAAAAAAAAAAATACATATAACTTGCACAATGAAGTGATATTCGCTGTATTGAAGTGGTCTGGAAGTGAACACCAATGAACCTGCAATGTCTCCGAGGTATGCCTGTGCTGCCTAGGAAAGCTTAAGTGCCTACCATTGACAGGTGCTGCAGTTCCTAATCATTGTTAATCCTACTTGCCTGCCTTTTGCTTGGAGGACCAGGACTGCCTGTGACACTTCCTTGTATAGTGTGCTTAGCAAAAAAGATGTTCCATAACTACTTGGGGGTAAGGATGTGATTTGTTTTTATTTCACTTCTCCTTTTTGGGGATATTTACTTCCTCTGAAAATCAAATGTGTTCTCAAGTGTTCTTCAGTGTAATAAACCCGGGTGATTTATTTGAAATCATGGTTTGGCAACAAGCCAGTTTGATGGGAAATCTGATCCCACACTGGTCTTCTCAGCCACAGTCCCAGCCTGGGCTTCTGCTGTCATCCCAGGTGAGAGTCTGCAGACAGGTGTGGACTCAGCAGGAGGCTTCTGGGACTTCAGCTAAGAACATTCCCAAAGCGGGACTCACTTTCTTAAAGAGCTGTTGAGGTTGGCTGGGTGCCGGGACGGGGCAGGGAGGGGCAGAAGCTCTGGCTGCTTTGGAACCACACAGCCCAGGTTCCTGTCTCAGCCCCACTGTTGCTGGCTGTGTGATCTTGGGCAAGTTTCTTCTTACCCTCTCTGGGCCCAAGTTTTCTCTTCTGGAAGATAGGTAGAGGTATACCTACCCTAAGCTGCTTGTGAGGATTATATGGAAAGTGGCTAACAGTGTCTGTCACATTGTAAGTTCACGACACATGTCAGTTTCCCTTTATTGATTTATTTTTTATTTTTTCCTTTATTGATTTTATAAGAGTAGAACAGATGTCTAGTTTGGTGGGCTCTTCAATGACTTCTGCCTGGTGCCCTGCCCCTGACAGAGGTGCCAAGAGGTGTGTTCGGGGAAGTTTGGGTTCAATTCAGCTGCCATTAATTAGTGAAGCTTGGACAAGGTGATGTTGAGGACCAAATAGGGAGACTCAATGTCCCCACCTCCCAAGGGTCTCGTTGACAGAAGCTGCAGATTCTGACATGCAGCGTGTGGTCCACATGGGTGACCTTGGCCTATGGGAAGATGTGCTATGAAATGTGTGGGACCCAGTGCAAAATAAAAACCCCCTCCTGAAAAAAAAGTACAGATTTCAAGAATTACAGATTGCAACAGCAGAGCATTAAGCCTAGCACAGGACGCTTCTAAGTGTGGGCCCCCTCTAAGCACAAGCTCTGTGCAACTGCATGAGTCACATCCCCAAGAAGCCAGCCCTGGCCTGGGGTGACAGATTATTTTAGTTTGCCCCAGCCTCAGGGGTTTCCGGGGACCCAAGAAGTTCAGTCCCAGCTTGGTCACAGTCCAGCGGCTGCACTGTGCCAGCTCAGCCTCCAGTGACTCACTGGACCTACAGACCTCTCTGCCACATCCAGCTCTCTGACCCAGAAGGCCCAAGTCAGCCCCTGCTTGCAGGTCAGCAGCCCCACACATGGGGAACTGGCTCCCTGCATGCCTGGCAATGCTGCCCTCCCTCGGACTCTGGGCCAGCCCAGCTGGCTTTGACCACCATGCCCAGCGCCCAAGGGGGAGCATGGCAAGAGCTCTAGGCCCCCCTTTGTTTCCCACAGCTTTTCTCTCACACACTCTTCCTTCCACAGCCAAAATCCCAGGGAAGGCAGTTTGAGAGCCTCCCATCCCATCTCCTCTTCCATCCCCAAGCTCCAGGGCTGAGCCTCAAGGTGGGCGGCCATCTCTCACATTGCAGGAGAAATCTTCATCCCAGGCACCCAGGCTTGAGGCACTCACCAGGCTCCAGAATCCCCTCCACACCCAAACCCAGTGATCAAACTTTAAGAGGTCCAGATCATGCTCTCCTTTGCCCTGGGGAGACCAGCCTTCTGGAGAGAAGGCAGCAAGGGAACGAGAGTGGAAGCTTTGAGGGGAGCAGTTCCTCTTTGTCGCACGGTGTCTGCATTCTGCCTGCCATCATAGCGGCCATGCATAGGTGTTGGCTAAGTTGGAGGCACCAGGCCAGGCAACAGGAATGCATTATTCATATAACGGGCTTTGCAGGAAGTTCACCATCCTAGTTTTGCAGAGGATGAGATGAGGGTCTCTGAGAGGTCAAATCACGCATCCCAAATCCCAAAGACTTCCCAGATGCCACGATCCAAATGGGATTCATCATCTCCCATGCCCCAAACCTGCTCCTCCCCTGGGCTTCCCTGTCAGAGGGCTGGGAACTTTGCTCTCCTCCTCTCTCCCTCTTCTCTCGATAATCAGTTCCCAAATCCTGTGGGTGACGGTACCTCCACATGCACCTACAAGTCACCCTGCAAACACTGAACACCTACCCTGAGATGACCTCTCCTCTCTGCAAATGGCCTCACCTCATTTCTGGGCTTCTGGCTCCTGGCTGATGACTGTTATTCTGGTCTTGTTACCATTTCCTCATCCCAGCCATTCTCCACACTGAATCGGGTGGCCCTTCAGAAATTGGAATCCAAAGCAGCCACTGCTCTGGGAAGCTGCCTTCAGTGGCTCCCTACTGGCTGCCCCTCATGGCCCTCCCACTCTCAGATGCACCCTCACCTGCATCTCTCTCTTCCCGCTCTCACTCCTGGGCCCTGTGCTATGTCTTGTGGGTGATTTAACAATCACCATAAATTTAGTGGCTTAAAACATCACACATTTATAATCTTACAGTTCAGAAGGTCAAAAATCCAAAAATGAGTTTCCCTGGGCTAAAATCAAGGTGTCAGCAGGGGTGCTTTCCTTCTGGAGACTTGGGGAGACCATTTCCTGCCTTTCCCAGCTTCTAGAAGCTTCCTGCATTCCTTGGCTCATGGACCCCACATTATTCTGACCTCTGCTTCCATCAGCTCATCTCCTCTCTCTGACCCTCCTGGCCACCTCTTATGAGCACAGTGTGATGACCTCGAACCCACCCATATAACCCAAAATTATCTCCCCATCTCGACATCCCTCACTTAATCACACCTGCAAATTCCCCTCTGTCATGTAAGAAAGCATAATCACAGCTTATGAGGATTAGGATGTGGACATCTCTGGGGCGCATTATTCAGCCCACTGTAGCCCCCATGAGGTTTCCGGTTTGAGCTACTTGGAATTCTTTCATAATCTCTATATCGTACTTTTTCCTGGTTATTCATTGCCTCCTTTTAAATCACAAAATGTTTGCTGTGATTTAAATGTATGTCTGTGTGCATGACTCCCCTTCATCCCCCTTGACACCCTTCATTCTTATTGGCTTGAGTCCATGTCTTCCTCGATTGCTGAGATGATTGGGTGCCCATTCTCTGGGCTCCTGCAGCCCCGCTGAGTTCACCTCCTCCCAGAATTGAGGGACACTTAGCTCCCTCCATCTCTGCAGCCAGCAGTTGGCATGACACTTGGCACAGAGTAGGCCCTCAGTACATGTTTGTTGAATGAATCAATGTGTGAAAAAGTACCTTTGTGCTGCTTCTAGGTTTCAAAGACCAGTATGAGAGATGAGTTTAGATATCCTCAGATTGGTACCCATGTTTGGTGGGGGCCACAGGTGAGAATATTTCAGACTGAGCTTGTTCAAGAACATTCCAAATGAATGATTACCAAATAATAATAGAAGCAAGCTTACAAACAAAAGATCATAAAAACCAGAGGCAGGTGATTCATTCTGGCCTGGGGGTCTGGGAAGGCCTTGAAGGAAGTATGGGCTCTACTCTGCAGGACAGAGGACTGGAGAAGCTATTTCAAGTAGAGGGAGAGGGAGTAGTAGGAGGATAGGCACAGAGTCATGCAAGATAAAGAGGGAGAAGGGACATTCCTGGGTGATGATGTTAGCAATATGAGACAGGTCACCTCAGGTCATCCACTGAGGCCATTGGAAGTCAACAAATGTTTCTGTGTCTGTGTATTTTCAAGTCCAGAGATGACTCCAGTGGACAGCCAGGATGGAAAACTGCTGGTCAGGAGAAAGAGGCTCCAGGTTGGAATGCAGGGAAACACTTTCATTTAAGGAGCAGGTGGAGGAGAAGCCAGGTGAGGAGATGGAGAAATGATGAAGCGAAGGAGGCGGTATGCGCCTGTAGTCCCAACTACTCAAGAGGCTGAGATGGGAGGATCACTTGAGCTGGGAGGTCAAGGCTGCAGTGAGCTATGATCATGCCACTGCATTCCAGCCTGGGTGATAGAACAAGAACCTATCACAAAAAAAAAAAAAAAAAAAAAGGAAGCAGAAGCAGAGGAGAATCAGAAGAGAGAATGTGTTTATTTGGGAGGACACTATCTACAGTGCTAAAACCTGCAGAATGACCGAGGAGAGCAAAAGCCCGGGGTTATCATGATCTGACATTCAAGGCAGAGGACAGGATGTTCAGACCTCACAGGCAGTGAGCGGAGACTGAGTCGTGGGAGAGAGTCCATTGGTGGGGACAGAGAGAGGTCAGAATCCACTCCCATGTCTCCTCCCCACTCTACCACTTTGCTCTTCCTGGTGGACACCAGCAAGCAAATGCAGGTGACAGAAGCCTGGGAGAGGCCTGCTTCTGGAACCAGAGGGCCAGCAGACCACCTGCACCAGGACCTGTGTGAACTTGCAATTGCCTGGAGCAACTTTTAGGAAACATCAAAAACAACCTGAGAGAGCCGGTGTGGTAGCCCAGGCATGTTGTCCCCGGTCCTTGGGAGGCTGAGACAGGAGGATCCCTCGAACCCAGGAGTTCAATTCTAGCCTGGGCAACACAGCAAGACCCTGTCTCTGAAACAAACAAACAAACAGAAAATCCAAACCAAAAAACAAAGAAACCAAGCTGACAGAGACTGAGCTGTGGCTGTGAAGGCAGCTGAGGGGACGAGCTCCCAGGTAGATCAGATTCAGCTGAACTCCTGCTCCCTCGTCTGTTCCAGGCAGCCCTGGGCAATGGAAGGGGCTGTGGCTTCTCAGGCTGGTTCTCACAGTCACTAGCCTAGAGACCCCTTTGTAAATGGGGAATGACACCCATTCTGTTTCATTGGCTTTGTAAGCGATGAAGTGCCAGATAGCAAGGGGGACACTGGGATGCCCAGAGCCTTGAGTACAAGGCCTACAGAACCCACAAAGCCCACTCACTGGAATGACTAAGATAGGGTCCTTCCTACTTCATAATTGACTTCCTACCTCATAGATGAATTGGAATGAGTTAAAATGAAAAGGGTTTCTAGCCCATCTAAAGTAGAACTTCTTGAACTATCTGTGGGCAAGATTCAAACAATATTTTAAAACAATTTTAGTCCATTGTGGATGGATATTTTTGTAATGCAATATAAAGAAATAACTAGAAAGATGCAATAAAAAAACAGATTCCAACAAAATTACTCATCACATTTCCATCAATGTTTATATTCTCTCTTGATTTCTATACTCATCTTGCTGCAGACTGATGAGAAGCCCCACGTGTGAGCAAGCTTGGGTGTGAGTAGGGTTGATCTATCTTCTCACTGTTCAGTGTCAACCGGTTGCATGGATATCACCTGGGAACGGGCTAGGACTCTAGCCTCTTGGGCCTCATCCCATTTCTGCTGAACCAGAACCTGCTTTTTTGACAAGATACCCAACTGATTCGTGTGCATGTTAAAGTTTGTGGTGACACTCATGGCAGCTAGGACTCAGGAATGTTTTGCAGAATGAAGGAATTAACCAAAACCTCTACTCCCGAACCTCAATTTCCCGTGACATAAGAACCGGTAACATCGACCTTCTTTCTGATGAGCAGGACCAACTATGTAATTTGCAGAGCCCACTGCAAAAGGAAAAGGTGGGGCTCCTTTAAAAAAATCATTGAGGGTTTCTAAGGTGGTGCAACCAAGCTGGGTCCTTCCAATGTGGGGCCATATGTGACTGCACAGGTCCCACCCTAGGAAGCTGCTGAGGTTCGACCGAGTCATTCTGGACCCACTCATGCTAGCCAAGGTAAGTGATGAGAATTCTGCTGTTTCGGTCTATTACCGACCATTGTCATTAAAAAGCTCCGCCCCTTATCCTTTTTGAAGTTTTTTCTTAATATGCAAATAGAAATGGTTTCGAATGGCTGTTATTCCACTGTATAGAATTCTTTCAAAAATACAAACAGGTGTGTGTCTATTAAAACGTGACTAGAAGCTCTATTTAGGGAAAGATAACTTGTGCTCATTTATTTTATTGATAGTGTACAGATTGTGATATATTGCATTACAATACTGACTGCTAGATTTCTTAGAAAGGTTTACTTTAGATTTACTGTAGATTTTTTTCTTCACAATAAAAATAAACTCATGCCAGTGTTCAGTAACCAATAATATCAATTCATTCAAATTTAATGACAGTTTTATTAAACTAAGAATCTCATGTCATAGAGCATTCACAGTGCAGGAGGTCACAGTTATTGAAAAAATAAATAGGGGGATAAATATACTCATTATTTACAACTTTTCGACTCGATGATCCTGCTTTGCCCGTTAGAGAGAGAATGAACAAAGATGGTGGTGTTCAGCTCAGCGTGCCAGAACGATCCTGGGCGGACTCGAACAACGTGTGAACAGCCCCAGAAGTTCTTGGTTTTAGTTGTTTTTAAGGAGGTTCTTTCAGGACACAAGAGTCCTCTGATTCCATCTACCTGCTATTTGGTAGGTTCCCTCAGAAACCATGCCCAGCCTGCATCCCCATGGGCATTGTGGATCCGCCTGGCCTCTCCTGACTCGGCCCCTTCCTTAGCAACTCCTGCATCTACCCATGGGTCTGGCTGCATCTGGCTGACAGCCTTTTTCCTCTCTAGGTAATCAAAGCTCTCTTTGTGCTCAGACACCAGCAACTGGTGGCGGCTGCTGGGCAGGAGACACAGGCAGAGGCGCCCTGCCAGGGAGTGTGTATTCTGAAATGGAGACTCAGCCTCACAGACCAGCAACCCCCACTGTGGAGCTCCCCAAGAGTTGGCCACAGTGGCTCAGCCACAGTTCTGTCCGCAGGGTCTGAAGGTCCCCCAGGTCCAAGCCTCGTGCAGGAAGCTCAAGGAAGCAGACAGTGTGGTCATGGGGTCTGCAGCTTAGAGGGCAGGGATGAAAGGTGAGGGTGGAGATGCCCAGTGGCCAGAAAAAACTCACAAGAACAACTTATTTGGAAAAACAGAGCTGCCTTGTTTGCACTGCAGTCATTTCAGGAGGGGGAAAGTTCTCTCTTCTTCCATTGAAAGAGGACTGCGTGTCTGTCCTGAATGGACTTGAGAAATTCTGTGTAGAGAATTCTGGAGTGACCGCAAAGAAGGCTCTGTTGTTTGGGACATTCCCTTTAGGCACAAAGGCAGATCACACCAAACCACGCATCTAGAAACCAAAAGCTGCACATTCCCTCTCTTGATAGCTTAAAACATTTGTTTTCCATTGATGGAGTGATGAGGGTACTGACTCCTTGCAGGATTAAGAATTTTATTGGCCTGGTCCATGGACAAGTCCCAACCAACATATCGCATAAGAAGCAACTGCTTGGGCCAGGTGCAGTGGCTCACGCTTGTAATCCAGCACTTTGGGAGGTCAAGGCAGGAGGATCACTTGAGGCCAGGAGTTCAAGACCTACCTGGGCAACACAGCGAGATCCTGTCTCTAAAAAAACAAATGAAAACAAATTAGCTGGGTGTAGTGGCATGTGCCTATAGTCCTACCTACTTTTCAGGCCAAGGCAGGAGGATCACTTGAGCCTAGGAGTTTGAGGCTTTCGTGAGCTGTGATCGAGCCACTGCACTCCAGCCTGGGCAACAGAGTGAGACCCTGTCTCAAAAAGAAAAAAAAAAAGCAACTGTTTGAATTCTAGCAACAGTGGGAATAGGTGTGGCTTAAGCCGGCATTTGTCACTGGAGTTATAACTAAGGAACAGCCAGTTCTCAGACCTGTAAATCCAAGGGATAGAAAAGCCACACAGCCAAGGGCTTGACTTTCCCACAGGCACAGTGTGGATTTTCAGCTCTCAGAGATGCCGCCTGTGGCCCTCAAATCCTGGTACCAGGGTATCCCAGCAGCAGACATGTTCCTAGACTTGATGAAAGTATATTGTCAGCCTTGTTCAGAAGCGGGAGGAAGATTCACAACTTTGACAGCTGGACACTGACACCGTGAGACTGAATAAAGAGCCTTAGAAACATGCAGGGGAAAGACGAGCCGTGCCTCTGGCAGTGTGTGCTTGGGAATGTTTCAGGATTTAACAGAGACAATGGCACCTGGGAGCCATTTGTCATTGAAAAGTTAGGAGTTTTAAAACCCCCATCAAATAACCAAAGCCCTAAAACCTCTCAGCTGGCTTCCCTGGAAAGATAGCTCCACCCTGGTCACAGAATGGGAGGGAAGTGCCTCTTCTCTTGATTCTGGACGAGCACCCATTTCTTTGCATTGGGAGCACAGTGACAGGCTGGACATCCTCTCATTAGCTACCCAGCCTAAAGCTGAGCACAAAACTAGTGTCCCAATTTAGTTTTCTTTATCAACAAACAAACACAGCAACCTAAATCAAAATGCTTTTTTTTTGGCCAGTCGCGGTGGTTCACGCCTGTATTCTCAGCACTCTGGGAGGCCGAGACAGGTGGATCACTTGAGGTCAGGAGTTCGAAACCAGCCTGGCCAACATGGTGGAACTCCTTCTCTACTAAAAATCCAAAAATTAGCTGGGCGTGGCAGCGCATGCCTGTAGTCCCAGTTACTGGGGAAGCTGAGGTGGGAAAATCACTTGAACCCGGGAGGTGGAGGTTGCAACGAGCCAAGATGGCGCCACTGCACTCCAGCCTAGGCAACAGAGTGAGACTCTGTCTCAAAAAAAAAAAAAAAAAAAAAAAAAAAAAAGGCCTTTTTAGAACCTGTACCCTGTGGATATGCCCTTTGGGGAACAGCTCTTTGCAGCAAGGCGAAGGTTCCCCCTACACAAGCCAGGCTGGCAAAGGTTGTGGCTCAAAGTGAATAGCAGAATCTCGTGTTCTCCGTCCTATGGCACAGGCCTAGAGAAAGACCCCCTCACTCTTGTTCCCATATAACTGACACAGTGGGGAAGATCTTCCCGAAGGACAGGAAGGGCCCCTCTCCATGCTTTGAGAAGCCCCGAGGGAGGCTTCATGCTTGAAGGGCTCACAGGATGAGCTACAGAGACCAGGAAATCCTTTGGGTGCACACACACACAAAGAGAGAGCAAGGGCAGTGCTTCAGGCCCAGGGTTAGGTGGGGGTTGACGGACTTACTACCACCCAAGAGCTGCCCACAGAGCATTTTCAGAAATTTCTAGAAGTTTCTATGGGCACAGTGTGGCACCAAAGCTGCCGAGAGGAGGACCACCTCAGGTGCCCCAGGTACGCCTGCTAACTGCCCCCAGGGGAGGAGGGCTCCCTGGGAATCACGTCTGGAGCGCACTAGAGAGACCATAAATATGTAAAGCATGGCATTTGGGTACAATCTCCTGAGGATTTTCACTCTGACAGGTAAGTTCTTTGTTTATTTGAGCCACATGCATTTGCTGAGAGTGGATCACAGGGACAGCACAGCCACCTTTTTCTAGCCAGGAGGGAGCATGGCCCAGAAGGAAAGGAAAGACAGGAATGTGAGACAAAAGACCAACCCCTCCCCCAAGGACCCATTCACCCAGGGCAGAAAGGTCTCTGCTTCTCAACTGCTGAATCCCAGGGGGAAAGTTCCAAAGTGTGGCAACAGAACCTTTCCAGTTCCAGTTTCCTAAGCCCAACTCGCCTGTCTCCCATGGAGGGAAGGCACGGAAGGTAGCCTCAGCCGCTGGCACTGGGATTCATTCGCTCTTGCTTTTTCCCAGTGGGGGATGAACTCTGATCCTCTCCTGTCCCTCTCCTGTCCCTGTGTCCACCCCAGCTTTAAGGAGGGGGAGGGGCCCCAGGATTCAGAGAGGAGAAAGGATAGGCAGAAAGACGGGTATCCAGCAATGACACCACCCACACCCTTCCCGAAATCCTGGTCTGCTTGGGGAGTCAGGGTTCTCTGAGAGGTGAGCTACTGCTGATGCAATTAGGCTTGCAAATCTCCATTAACAGGGAAGAGCAAGTGGAAGAAACCTGGACCCTGGGCTGCCCAGGAACGGGCTTTGGTCAGGGTCTGCAGGACTGCCCTGGGGTGATACACACACCCTACCTGGTCAGGGAAGCTTGGTGCCTTATCAGCTGCTTGGGTCTGTTAAGGCAGGGGACTGACAGGGGCAAAAGCAAGAAACAGTCCTAACAGGTGAGGGGTAAGGAGCAGATGAAAATTCACAAGGGCAGGCTGGGCACGGTGGCTCACGCCTGTAATCCCAGCACTTTGGGAAACTGAGGCAGGTGGATGACCTGAGGTCAGGAGTTCGAGACCAGCCTGGCCAACATGGTGAAACCCTGTCTCTACTAAAAATACAAAAATTAGCTGGGTGTGGTGGCACACACCTGTAATCCCAGCTACAGCCTCGGGAGGCTGAGGCATGAGAATCACTTGAACCCAGGCGGCAGAGGTTGCAGGGAGCCAAGATGGTGCCACTGCACTCCAGCCTGGGTGACAGAGTGAGACGCTGTCTCAAAAAAAAAGAAAAAAAAGAAAAGAAAGAAAAGAAAAAAAGAAAATTCATAAGGGCAGCCAGTTCTGTGCACAAGGAGGAGACACAGGTGACAAGGAGAAGAGGCACAAGGGCCAGCAGACTGTGGGTAACAGGAAAGATGGGGTGGGTAAGGCGAGGACTCTGTCCTGCTCACGGTGCCCTTAATTACCAGTCTCTCATTGGAGCTGACCCAGAACCCTCCTCCAGGGCCAGGTTCTCAACATACTGGACACCTTACACTCTAACTACGCTTGACCTGGTGAGGCAAAATTCCAAACCAGAAGTCCACAGGCACAACCTGCTCCTGTCTCTATAGGCATTTTTCATCTGAGTACAATGGGTTTTTTTTTTCTTTTCTGCCCCCAATGAGAAGAGGGAAATTCATTTTTTTAAATTGCCTATTTCTGTAGCAGAGTAATTACCCCATGCTAATGAGCTTTGGGAATAAACTAAAGTAATCCTGCGTAGTGATGAAAGCGTAATTTAAAAATGAAGGCCTAATTAATCATGCAATTCTTTAAACTTGTGATGCAAAAATATTTAGTTAAAAAAGAGAATTTTCCACCTACAGTGTACATACAGTTTTCTAGATTTAATAAATGCATAGATCCTTTAAAGGAAGTTACATTGGCACATTAAAGTCAAAAGAAAATTAGCCAAGAGGAGCATATTACATATTAAAAACATTATTTCAGTTTCTAACTACAACTTTAGAGACTAAGAGTATCCATTTAGAATCTCAAATGGGTTCTGCCGAGGAAGAGGAGGGTAATTAGGATATACATGCTCTAAAAGCTACACAAGGCTTCAGAGAATTGAAAACCAGCAGGGACGCCATCAGGGGCCACGTGGCCTGTGCCTTGTCATAGCTAAAAATAATTTTTGGTCTTTTTTTCAAGAAAAAATAGAGGCATTGGATAGGGACAGATACTAGGAAATGACCTGAGGAACCCAGGAGTCAATGATATATTGATGAGATTTTGACTCAAACAGTAAGAACCAACCAGGAGGGTAAAGTCATACCCACATTCACTCCCCAAGTGTGGCCAACTTACAGAGGCTGGCCTGGGAGGGGTGATGGACTGGTGCTTGGCCTCTCTTCTGCTATAACTGGCCATTGAACTACAGACCCTTGACCTCTCCAAGACACTACTTTCTGTTAAGTGGGGAGAATAATCCCTACATACATCACAGGGCAGTTTGGAGAATCACAACAGAGACAGAAGCACTTTGGAACCCAGATGAGCCTGTAAGATGGGAGGAACCAGGAGAACTAAGCTATTAAGGGGACAGAGTGGTCCCGAGGGCTCTGGAATCCCTGCAGCTAAAGTTGATACTGCTGAATCTACAGGGTCCCTGCCTTCTCACTTGGCTGATTTCTTAGGAAAATCACCCTTGTCCTCAAGTTGAAGACCATGAAACCAATTTCTAGGTTAAAAAAAACAAAAAGAGAAGCCTGAACTTGGTGGAGCTACGATACTAATACTGATGTGAATCCCCAATAGAAGACTGGTGGTGGGGGTGAGGTCCTGTCGCAGGCTCATGCAACAGGGAACTTCAGGGACACAAGCACAAACACTTCCTCCTTTTGAAACTCGGAGGCCCTAAAGAGCACAGTCAGAAATTCCAACCAGGTCACGATCTTTGAGTCTCAGGAAGGGATTAGCTACTGGATTTAAACTCATCACCAAGTGTAAAGCGATGTCTGGTGAATCACAAAAAAATGTTCTTTCCTCTTACATCACCATGGGTAGTTCCCACACATTCATCCGTGCAAAATATCTCAATATTCAAAGTGCATCAAATCGGATAGACTTTTGCAATAGAAATATTAAAAAAATAAAAAACCTCTCTATAAAATTAATTGTGCTTTCTTTTTTAGAAACCATAAACCATAAATGGTTTGTATTCATAAATCTTTTAAATATATATTTGAGAGCTATGAAGTGGTCGAAAATTATTTTATATTTTTCTATCTAGTTTTGAGTCAGCCTCCCATTCTTGGCCTTTCACGTACAGTAAACTACGTGGTTCCAGAAGCTTAGCTCTAAATATTCTAAATTCTGATTTTCACACTTGCCTTCAGCTAACCAGAAAGCAATTTGTTGTTTTTCAGGCAATCTCTCTTGCATAATTAACCAGCACTTCTGACACACTCAGTCCAGTTCAGCAGGCTATGAAATTTGTTGGGCATATAAACAACTGGACCTTTCAACAGGGTGGTTTTGAAACTACAGCATTAACAAATAAATGACAAACCCACAAGGACAGTGCATTGTGTCACATAGAAGATCTGGAAAGTACAGCTGTAAACTATAATCTCCAGTCTCTGAGTTAGCACCTTTCCACATTAGTCTCTTACCTTTTTCCCTATTTCAAACCAAACACCTCAGTGCCAATACAAGATGGTGCACAGAGGATTTGTGTCTCTACGATCATTACCTTTTTGGTGTGTATCATGATCCTTTCATATGGAATGATAGTTTTCAAGTATGATGAACCTATATGATGTTTCATTGTTTAATATTTCATTGCTTATTCTCTGAATGCATCAATAAAAGTGAGAAGAATATTCACTCAGTTTTCTCTCTTCTGCAGAAAAAAAAGTTATTTTCATTCCTCCAGTTTTTCCAGGAAAAGGGGTAGAATGTCTGCCATCATGGGCCCTAAACCCCAACAGGTTGAGGTCTTGCCCCTTCCAAACTGTGGGTGCTTCCAGCAAAAGTTGGAGGCTCCCAGGAGCACATGCTGCCTAAGGAACCGCCTCTGGGCCAGAGGTGACACTTGAGAACAACATTCCTATTTTGCACCTGCCCTATGTGATCTCGTGCTCACAAATGACCTCATTTCCGAGGCTGCCTGCAGAACAGAAAGACAAACTGCATGCAGAAGTCCTTCTGACTAAAGTGTGCAGGAGAGATGAGATGCTCAACACATCTCTGTGGTTGGCAGCTAGGGATCTTCGAAGCTGCTCAGATAATGGCCCCTGAATCCAGCCTTGCAGGGGTGGAACTCCAAGGAGGAGGAGGACGCCCAGCAGTCTGGCCTGTGACCAGACAAAGACCACGATGGCTCTTCCTTCCAGTGTGTGAAAGAACGGACAGTGGCTGCCTATGCAGGAGAGACCTGTGGTGGGGGAAGGAGGGGAGAGGAGGACGCCAGTGTCACAGGGTGTCCAGATCAGCTCCCAGGGGCCGCGACTCAGCGCTAATCGTCTTCCCGGCACATCGGCAAGTTGACGAAGGTAAAGACGTTAAACTCTATCATTATGGAGAAGCACAAGAAGATGGCGTAGAGAACCAGCACGTAGACGCCCAGCTTCCGGTCCAGTTGCCACTTGTTTAGGTGGATGCCAAGGACCTGGGAGGACAGAGTGCAGGAACTGGGCTTGCAGGGCAAAGAAATACAAAAGGCATTTCTACTGGAAAGCGATACCTAAATGAAGAAGCCTAGAACATTCTGCAGAATGTGGGCAAGCGTAGGGGGGTGCTGCAGGATGATCCTCAGTTTGACCAGAATAAACCCTAGAAGGCTTAGACTTGCCCCATGAAAGGGCGAGTCTCTGGCCCGGCTGCATTGACTCAGGGACACACAATAGCCACCCTCATGGGAGCAGCCCTCCCCAGGCAGGCACGTCACTTCCTCCCAGCTGGTCATAGGCATGTGGTCCTCATTGCCCAAGCCTTCTCTAGAGACAAACGGGGGCTTTAGCTGGATGACCCCTGTGCTTCAGAGCATGGCACCATGATCTTTTCCCTTGTCTTCTTAGCACAATTTCCAAGGCTCCTATGGACCCCTGGCTGGGCAAATGTCTGCTTGAGCCATCTTTCTCTTTGCATGTGCGTGTGTGTGTGTGTGTGTGTGTGTGTGTGTGTGTGTGTGTGTGTGTTTGGGGTAGAGGGTTAAAGCAGAGAATTATCTTACATTTCTCCTTGACCCTTCTACCCTTCCTTCCACTGCCTTCCTCCTTGTCCCTCAATCAAGGCTTCCTGGGGCTGGATCCCAGGACCTCGCTGGAGCATTGCATGTAAAAAGTCATGAGTTCCCTAAGGACAGACCAACCTGAGTTCAAATCCTAGCTTTGCCATTGCCCAATTCTGTGACCTTGGGAAAGTTAACCCCTGAGCCCCGATTTCTTTTGCAATGGGAATAACAGCATCTCCCTCACTGGGTGGTTGTAAGGATACAATAAAGTGATGCTGAAGTCAAGTGCTCAGCACAGACCTGGGCACATGGGGTAGGGAGGCCTCGATCATTCTGACGTGCTATCCTGAGGGATGTCATGTCTCCCATTTGTCAGCTCAGATGTGCAGGGGAGGATCTCTCTCCTGCTGGCACTAGAGAGGGACTGGACCAGGCAGCAAGAAAGGAAATGGAATTCGCTTCCTCTGGGGACTTCTTATGTACTCAGGAAAAGCATAGAAAGGGTGCCGATGTTCTTGGCAAAGACTGGACTTGGTGTGTCTATGAATGTCTACATTTTCTTGCCTTTATCCTTCATTACCAAGGGAAGTGACAGAGGTGTTCAAAGTCACATAAGTGACGAGGCGGAATCAGATGAAATCAAGTATGCACGAGGCATCTGTTTTGGAATTTTAAAGACTCACAGTGAGAGCGACAGAGCCCAGCAACAGGACCACGGAATAGACCAGCCCCCGGCTGTTGATCTTCACCTGGAAAATCAAAAACACGTGTCCTGAGTCTCTTGACTGCTCAGAGCCAATCCATCCTGAAATCCCAGCGGGCCTGGGCTTTCATTGCCTGGGTCAATGCATTCCCTCGTCAGGAAAACACAGATGTTTACAGGTGACCACATGGTCATGAGGGTCAGGGAAATATGGAATCAAGTCACAACCCTGCTCATCTGAGGCGACAGCTTGGGATGGGGACAGGCACGCCAGTGGGCTGAGATGAGGAGTGGAAGTTCAGACATCCCTAAGGTGCTCTAGAAGCTGCCATGGAAAATGGGTGTCTGAGTGCCAAGGAGAAGAGGAGGTCGTCTCCCAGAGCCTCTCGCTGGAACTGGGCCAACATCACTATCCTTCTGGGTAAAATACATCAATTCAAGGTGAGAAGAACTTACTGTTGATCCATAATTAACAACCATGGTCTGCAGGCCCCATGGTACGCCAAGTCCTACCAGGATGTCGAACACGTTGCTTCCTATGGTGTTGGAGACTGCCATGTCCCCAAGGCCTGCAGGGGACAACAACACATTTATTTTATAAGAGCAGGTCACCAGAAGCCTGTATTCTTTCTCCTAACTATTCTATCAGTGCCATTCCTTGGAAAGGAATTCCTTCTGCAAGGATCTTACATTTCTAAACTTTTTTGTAAGGCCTAAGATCCATGACCTTCCTCAAGCCTAAAGGGGACAATTACGGGTTGACTGTAACCCTCCAAATTCATATGTTGAAGTTCTAACCCTCAGTACCTAAGAATGTGGCTTTATTTGGAGATCGGGTCTTTATAGAGGTAACAGGTTAAAATGAGGTCGTTAGGGTCTTAATCCAATATGACTGGTGTCCTTATAAAAAGGAGAAATTTGGACTCACAGGGAAAACCTGGGCAAAGATGAAGACAGCCAAAGACAGAGAGGCAAGAGGGGCCTGGAACAGATTCTCCTTCAGGCTTCTGGCCTCCGGAACCGCAAGACAATACATTTCCTTTGTTTACGGCACCCGGTTTGTGGGAACGACAGCCTAGCAGATGCATGCGGGGCCCTGCATGATCTCTCCTGCCGGGCTCATCAGCTGATGTTCTCTGAGGACTCCCGGCTGCTGTGGCTCACTTCATGCTCCCAGCTACCCTGGGCTGGAGGTCGGAGTGGGGCATCACCTCACGTGACAGAAGATGAAACAGGCTTGGGATGTGCCCAAGGTCACCTGGTCCAGCATCCTTTTTACCAAGCCTTGAAACATATTTGAGACCCAGGCAACAGCACCCATGACCCAGGCTGGGATCATAGGACATCGGATTTTATGCCCTGGTAGTTTCTGAAGGGTGAGCTGTCTTTCCCCAACAAGGCTAGAAGCACATCAGAGGCAGGGGCTCATGTCCTCATCCTTCCCCTTCCTGTCCAGCTGTCCAGTATCCAGCTAGCCACACAATCAGGAAGTTAGTAACTAGAGAGGCATATAATTAAGAAAGCAAACTTTTATAAGTAAGATTCATACTGGCTGGAATCTGCCCTAACCCGGCCAAAAGCCATACTTCCACACCACTGTCCTAACGTGGCACACATACACATGTTTTTGGAATGAACAAACCTGAAACACAAATGCCTAGAAACACAACATTGCTTTGGTAGCTGGGACGTATGGCAGCCAACTCAGATCGGCACCCACACAGGCAGCCCATCTCTGTTCGACCGCCAGCCCACCTATGTTGCATAGCTAGGTCACCTCTTCCTCCACTGCTTGTTGCTGTCATCTGTTGACCCCTTACAATCCTCCTCCCAGCCTGCCCCAGGCACTGTTTTGAGTGACTTCAAAATCTCGGCAGCTTAGTCCTGTTAGGGGTGGCGTCTCTGGTCTCTCAGTATCTGGTAAGATGCAGGAACGTGCAGCAACTGTTGTGGCCCAGTTAGTTGCACCTGGTGAAGAGGCAGGCGCTCCAGCAGGTCAGGAGGGTAGAAAGGTACCTGAGTTTGCAGAGGAGGGGATGAGTGGGTCTAAGATTTGGTGGACTTCCCGCTCTGCACAAACGGGGCTGCCAGCAGCTGTGTGAGCCTTTGAGGACTTCTAGGGCAGTGTGACTCAAACTTTAGGGAGCACAGGAATCACCTGGAGGTCTTGGGAAAATGCAGATTCTCATTCGGTGGATCTGGAGCAGGGTTTGGGAGTCTGCGTTCCTCATAAACTCCCAGGTCAGGCTGATGCTCTGGGCTAGGACCACGCTTTGTGCTGGGGGCCTGGAGGGAGGCCAGGATATGGTGCCTGTGGTTAGAGCACACGCTGCATGGTCTCCTGGTTTGTGCAGAAGGCTCTGAACAGGGCTTCCTGGATCTTTTGTCATCAGGAAGCTATTTTTTTTTCTTTTTGAGACGGAATCTCCCTCTGTCACCTAGGCTGGAATGCAGTGGTTCACTGCAACATCCACCTCCTGGGTTAAAGCGATTCTCCTGCCTCAGCCTTCCGAGTAGCTGGGATTACAGGCATGCACCACCACGCCTGGCTAATTTCTTTTATTTTCGGTAGGGGCAGGGTTTCACCATGTTGGCCAGGCTGGTCTCGAACTCCTGACCTCAGGTGATCCGTCCACCTGGGCCTCCCAAAGTGCTGGGATTATAGGCATGAGCCACTGCGCCCAGCCAGGAAGCTATTTTTAACCATGTTTGTTGGAGTCCCTGTCAATCATATCAATGTTACCCTGAGGACAATTACACACCCCCACTCCTGGCCTCACCCTTCCTCCTCCCAGCCCAGCGTAGCTGGGACCATAAAGTGAGGCGCAGCGGCTGGGAGTCCTCAGAGAAGTACAGAAGTTTCTGTACTTCTACATTTCACTGTAGCCACTCTGAAATGATGTGCTGCTTCAGAGACCCATCTGTCCCTTGGTCCTAAAAGAGACCCTTTGTTGACCTTATTGGGACACTCCCCATTCCTGCAAGCCCTTAAACTTCCAGGATCCTGACATCCCTCCCTAGCCTGAACTCCAGGGCCAGTTGTTTAAACTGCACATTCCCTTGTCCCTTGACCTTCCACTGTGTCCACCCAGCCGACTCTGGCTAGGGATGAACTTGTCATCTGTGCACTGCTGGAGCTGGCATGACTGAATCTCACCAAGTTCATGTCGCTGAATGTTGGCTGGGCCCCTGGTGCTCACCAACTTTCCTTGTACTCATTGTACTCGGCTGAGTACCCCATCCCCGTTCATGTCCATCTGGAACCTGTGAATGTGACTTTATTTGGAAATAGGGTCTTTGAGGATATACTCAAGGTAAGGTCATACTGAATTAGGGTGGGTTCTAACTAGGGTGGGTTCTAATCTGATGACTGGTATCCTTATAAGAAGGAGGAAGTCTGCCGGGTGCAGTGGCTCATGCCTGTAATCCCAGCACTTTGGGAGGCTAAGACAGGTGGATCATTTGAGACCAGCCTGGCCAACATGGTGAAACCTTGTCTTTATTAAAAATACAAAACGTAGCTGGGTGTGGTGGCGATTGCCTGTAGTCCTGGCTACTCAAGAGGGTGAGGCAGGAGAACTGCTTGAACCCAGGAGGCAGAGGCTGCAGTGAGCCAAGATCATGCTACTGTACTCCAGCCTGGGTGACAGAGTGAGACTCCATCACCAAAAAAAAAAAAAAAAAAAAAAAAAAAGAGGAAGAAGGAGGAGGAGGAGGAGGAAAGGAAGGAGGGAAGGAGGGAAGGAAGGAAGGAAGGAAGGAAGGAAGGAAGGAAGGAAGGAAGGAAGGAAGGAAGGAAGGAGAAGGAGGAAAAAGAGGAGGATGAAGAGGAGGAGGAGGGGGAGGAGGAGGAGGAGAAGGAAGTCAACACAGACATACCAAGGGAAGAATGCAGTATGAAGGCAGAGGCAGAGATTAGAGTGATGCAGCTACAAGCCAGGGAGACCCAAGGATTGCGTGACCACTGGAAGCTAGGAAGGGGCAAGGAAGGGTCCTCTCCTAGAGCCTTCAAGGAACCATGGCCCTGCTGACACCTGGCTTTCAGACTTCTAGCTGCCAGAGCTGTGAGACAATGAACTTCTGTCATTTTAAGGCACCCTGTTGTGGCACTTTCTTATGACTCCCTAGGGAACTAACACGCTCACATCAAAGGTCACTCAGTTAAATTCCATTCCTCCCTCAGCTGCTGTCCCTAACTGTCCCCATTCTCTGTAAGGGCCCTGCCTACCAGAAAACATACTCCCACTCTTCCTTTCCCCTCATCTCGTGGTTTCTCAGGCACAACTCACTAACCAACCAATCAACCCTTCATCTTGGAGGAATAAAATGTCCTGTCCCTCAAAGCCAACCATTCTCTTTGGGCACTGTTCTTTTCTCCCGTCTCCTGTGAGATTTTACGCCATTATTCACCCATCCCCATCCCTATACTTTCAAACTCTGCGCTGCGAGGAAGACCTGCGGATGTCCATGCTGGGATGCTACCTTGCTAGCAGAAAAGGGGAAGTCAGTAAAACCTGCTCTTGTTACAGCTCTTTTGTTCCACCATCAAAGCTCATACACTCATTCCTTGTGTTGCGCAGCCCATGCCACGTAGTAAGCCCAAAACAAAAACCACCAAACCAACCAAAATATTACACATATTCTAGAGGTCAGAAGAAGAATGGGGAAGTTGGATGTATAGGATGCCCATGCTTTGCCTTTCTTGGACCAGAATGTTTCTTGTTATTAGCTCATTTGCTGTATAAAGTTTGGACTTGGCCTCTGTTCAATCTCACATTGACTGCTGACCTCAGAACATTTTTGTTTTTAAACAACCACTCTAGCAAAAGCTTCTAGATAGAGGTCTGGAGTTCATCTTGGTAGCATTCTCTCCGAGGATGGAATCTAATAAATGATGCTTTCTAGATGTCACAGTTTTTCTCCATAGTAGGACTTGACAACTGCCAGTCATAAGAGCCACAACTTGGTCAACTATAAGTCAGGCAGGGATGAGGATGCAGCGGCCTGCACTGCATGACTGTGAGGGCTGGGGCATAATCCATACCTTGTCTTGCGACAATTAAGCTGGCCATGCAGTCTGGAACACTTGTCCCTGCTGCCAGGAAAGTAATGCCCATGATGACATCCGGGATCCCAAGTGTGTATCCGATAATAGTCACCTGCAGAATGGGGGTTGGAGACATGAACTCTCAAACAACAGTGTGTGGACTAAAGAAATATTCCAAGTATTAGAGACACTGTAAGCGTAGGAAATGGTGATTTTGGAATTACTGGGACTGCCTCTTTTAAAAACAAAACAAAACAAAACAACACTGAACTACGAGGCTAAGAAGCCAAAAGACAGAAGGATGGAAGGAAGGAAGGTCTTGAGTGTGCACATACCATCCAGAGTGCTCAGGACCAGGGATGCCACATGAACCCTGCTTTACCCTGGACTCCATGCCCAGGCCCTCTGAGCCCTCTGACACTCAGGCTTCAGACAGGGAAACAGATTCAAGTCCAGGGCCTTGGGGGCTGGTTTTGGCTCTGCCCTATCTGCATGACTTTACAGAAGTCATTTCTTCTCTTTGGTCCTCAGTTTCTCCAACTGCACGAGTGTTCTGGGGAAATGGACAATCCATTTCCAAGGCCTCTCCCTTTTGATACTGATATTCAAGAATCATTCTTCCAAAGCCTTGGGGGTGAGAGATGTATTAATAAAAGGTGGGGGTGTAGGGGATGGACAGGTGGGCCTTCACTGCTTGCTGGAGCCTCGCCAGGACATAGTAAAAGTAAGCGCAGGGTGCTCAGGCGGGTACGCCTTGCATAGGCAGAGATCAAGGCTACAATGGGCACTGCCTTCTTTACAGACTTTTACTGTCAAGGCCATTCTATTCCCCCAAACTGAGACTATCTGAAGTTCAAACCCATAGGTAAGAGTGCCCCAGTAAAGTGGTTCCTGTGACCCCAGGACCCTGGTTTAAGAAACATGGGTGGGGTTTATACATCAAGGTGGTGTCCTGTCTCATTGATAATTAGCAGAACTGATTTAATCACATGGTTATTTTCTATAACTAGAGAAGAAATTCACATATTCATTAATTTGATCTTCCTGAGTCTCACACCCACCCAAATGTCATGAAATGCTTTTTTTTTTTCCACTTGTAATGTTGTTTTGGGAATACACTTCAGTAAGAGAAATCACTGGATCCTTTCTTTAAAATCTGAAGATGAACTGGCCTTTAATGTTATTCAGAAAATTTAAAAATTGCAAATCCAACTCACTTCAGGCACAGTTTTCATTCTCTGATTGTCATCTTTTTCTAGGGAGGTATTTTTTGTTTTGTTTTGTTTTGTTTTTGACAGGATCTTGCTCTGCTCCATAGCTCAGGCTGGAGCGCAGTGGATTGACCACAGCTCACTGTGGCCTCAGCCTCTCAGGTTTAAGCAATCCTCCCCATCTCAGCCTCCTGACTAGCTGCAACTACAGGTGCATGCCACCACGCCTGGCTAATTTTTTTTTTTTTTTTTTTTTTTTTGAGACGGAGTCTCGCTCTGTCACCCAGGCTGGAGTGCAGTGGCCGGATCTCAGCTCACTGCAAGCTCCACCTCCCGGGTTTACGCCATTCTCCTGCCTCAGCCTCCTGAGTAGCTGGGACTACAGGCGCCTGTCACCTCGCCCGGCTAGTTTTTTGTATTTTTTTAGTAAAGACGGGGTTTCACCGTGTTCACCAGGATGGTCTCGATCTCCTGACCTCGTGATCCACCCGTCTCAGCCTTCCAAAGTGCTGGGATTACAGGCTTGAGCCACCGCGCCCGGCCTAATTTTTAAATTTTTTGCAGACACAGGGTCTCGCTATGTTGCCCAGGTTGGTCTCGAACTCCTGGGCTCAAGTGATCCTCCTGCCTTGGCCTCCCAAAGTGCTGGGATTACAGGTGTGTAAGCCACCACACCCAGCCTCTAGGGAGTTTAGATAGTAACTAATTCCAACTCTTCTTCCTCATCTCCCATATGGAGTGGGTTATGGAGACTTTAATCTTCATCATGGAAGCATGGAAACAGCATTGCTGCATCTCATGGTGAAAATGGCTAATATTTACTGTTATGAGCAATCAGCCATGCTGCAAACTCAAATCACAATACCTGAACAAGATGAAGTAAGATTAGGTTGAAATTGGGTATAGTGTACGCAACACTAATTCAACACAAGAAAGGCACTATAAGAAATCGCACTGCTTAGTGGCCAAACTGTGTATTATTCAGTGATGCTCATGATCATCCAACTGTTACCTAATTGGCTGTTGGTTTCAATAAGTGGCTAACTACTGGATGCTTCCGACACGGTCTAACCAAACTGTTCTGGGCTGGGAGTAGTATATGAAAGGGAGTGGTCAGGAGGGACATGAATGAGGTCCTGAGGGACTTGAATATTCAAGTGTTCCCATGTCCCGCACTCAGCTGAACCAAGGCCAAGGTGTTCCAAGTGTGTGTGTCTGGGGCTGGGGCAGATGCTGGGGTCCTGAAGGCTTGGAGATGTTCTGCCCCTCCTGAGTTACATGACTTGTTTCATTGACTAAAACACAATCAGAGTCCATCCTGGGCTTTCTTTTGGGATACAGAACTCTAAGCAGGTACCAGGAGAAAGGGAGAAAGGGAGCAGGCTGGGGGCAGTGCCTTCCACCAGCTGGTGTCTTGGGGAGGCTCTGCCACAGGGACAGGAGGGCTGCTGCATGAGTAGGTGTAAGGACACTCACAGAGGCTGGGGCAGGTCTCTGATCAGCCTGAGGAAGCATCTGAGATGAGGGAGGCGGCCAAAGGGTGGGATTTCAGGAAAGCACAGGCAAAATGGCTCCCATACACTGTTCAGAATCCCAGTAATGCTCTGGGAGGGATGGGTGAAGGTGTGATTGGGTTGCGGGGAGGGAAGAGACAGGATTTGGCCAAATGTCTAGAAAGTGCTGGGCTGTCTTTTCATTCTCCCAATGGCCTTGTGAGAGCGATGATCACCCCCACTTCATAGAGGGAGTTGCCAGCTTCCGTGGTTTGCAAGAGGTAGGACTAGGATTCAGCACTGTTCTCATGTGATCCAGGATCCTTTGTTCCCCACTAAACGACACGGTTTCTCTGGAGTTAAGGGAAAGGTGGCTCCTTGGCCAGCATGGAACATTTACTGGCCCTGCTGTCTCTCACATCAAGATCACTTGCCTTCTCTGCTGCTGGTGTCAGGCATTAGGAGGAGAACAAAGGGACATGATGCTAATTACTAGGGTGTAAGGGGCTGAGAGGGAGTTTCACAATCAACGGAACTACAGCCATGCTGGAACTGCTTCCCCTCTCTTTGCTCCTGGGAATAAGGAGGAGAAGCGGGGACCCCATTAGGTGGTACACAGAAAGTGGGGAAGGAGACTCCTGTGTGGCCTGACCCAGCCCAGCCCAGCCCAGCTGATGAAAGGTTTATATGGGGACCTGTCCTGTGTGACCATAGGAGCTTATGAGGAGCTACACCAATGTCTCTCTGCCTGTAAAACTCCCATCCAATGAAATGTGAAAAGTCCAGTAGCAAACTGAGAGTCAGCTTACGGTAGTAGCTGAGATCATGGGCTTAGGAGATCAATACCTGGGTCCTAATCCTAACTCTAGCACTCACTAACTGTGTAACCTTGGGGAAATTACTCAATTTCTCCATGCCTCGATTTCCCCATTTGTTAGATGGGGATAATAACACCCATCCCTTGGGGTTGTTATGAGGATAAGGAAGAGTTTATGTGAAGTACTTAAACCAGCATCCAGCACATCAGTGCAGAGAGGAGCATTCCTGGGCAGGAGCATGGAACAAGCTGCCTTGTGTTCAGCCTCATCTCCCTTGACTCCAGTCTCCTTCCTTCACATTCCCTCAGGACCCTGGAAACCAAGAGGACTTGGTGATCATCCACCTGTCATATTGCTCTGCCTATAACACCAGAGTGATTTAGGCTGCCTAAATTAGCACTGTGATTTAGGCTGCCTGTGTGAAGGTTGGTCTCCTTCCCTCACACTCAAAGGCAGGCACTGTGCTGTGTGTCTGCATCCCGGGTACCTGGCTGAGAGTCATGCACTTCATTCAAACCCTTTTCTACTGAGAAATATGCTGTGGTCAGTGAGGCCAGTGACCCAAAGGTGGCATAGCAGTACCTGTGGTTAGCCTTGAACTCAGCTCCCCACCTCTCCCTGGCTGTGCACACTGTCCACCCCCTGCTCCCTCCACTTACCAGCCACACCATGATATAGGAGAACACAGCAATCCACAGCGTGGCGGTGATGAAGGTGACCATGAAGAACTTCTCCCAGCGGGGCTTGCTGCAGTTGGGAATGGTGACGCACAGGAGGAAGATGAGGGGCCAGGTGAACACCCACTTGACCTTGTCCCCTCTGGCCTCTGCAGGGGGAAGGGGCAGAGTGAGAAAAGAGGGGGAGAGAAACACATTGGGTAACACACCTGCCAGTCTACCTGCTGGTTTAGTCTTCAAGCTAAATAAGAGAATGCCACCGATGTGACTCTAGGCAACTAACCTTGCAGAATCACAGAACTCTATAATGTCACCCTGGAAGTGGCAAGACAATTTAGTAAGTGTTTGTTGCTTGAATAACTTAAGTCATTCGAAATCCTTCATTTGACAGGATAAGGAAAGTGAGGCCCAGAGTGGGAACAGACTCACCCAGAGGAGCTGGAATGGGGATGTAAGTTATGGTTGGTCTTTGGAATCAGACAGCCCTGGACTGGATGCCAAAGGACCTTGAGAATCGCAACTCTACTTCATCCTCTGACAGTAATACCTTACACGTAACAACAACAGGGCAGCAATAATCAACACATTCAGCATTTGCCATGTGCTACGGGCACTAGTGCTAAGTGCTTTGCATCTTATTGGTTTCTTCATCTGTTAAATGAGAAAGTTATCTCTTGGTTGTTGCAAGAATGATGTGACAGAGTGTACGTAAAATACCCAGCACACGGGGCCTGGCACACAGCAGGTGCTTCAGAAATCTCAGCTCCTTTGTCCCAAGGTCATGTAGTCAAAACTGGTGCAAGACTAAAAGTGTGCCCTGGCTGGCAGTCGACACATCTCACTGGCCCCTACCAAGGGAATCCAGAAACAACTCAATGGAGGAAAAGAGGCCTTATAAGCAATTGAGTGTAAGCATAGTTTCCTTAATAAGCCACTGAATATAGGTGTGTACATGCAGGTTAAAAACTGGCCTGCTCGTCAATGAAATGGTGGAGGAAGGACTTCTGCAATTTTTATTTTTTATAGAAGCCTTGAGAACAACAGCAAAAAATTGTCAGAATCAACTTTTTCAGAGCTCTGGAATTAACCTAAGGTTTGCAGCAATCCAGGGAATGTCTATTTAAAAAAAAATCAGTTGGACAGTAAGTAAGAACAGTGAACTCTGTGGAGTTTTAACTTTCCCTATTTTTACTCCTTCTTGCCAGGTCTGGTGTAGCCTTGAAATCTAGCAGCACGCAACCACATTGAAAAACAGCAGGCTAGCAGACAACAGAGGAGGCAGAAGAAGGTTGCAGGACCTCCCAAGTTCATTCCCATAGAATTGTTATTATTTGACCTGTCTGATGGTTTCCTAGAAGACTCCACTTTCAAGGCTGCCTTTATTTTACCAGAATCTGAGCTTACCCAGTGTGAATAGCTTTTTTCTTGGATGTGTTTGTCGAAAACAATTAGAGGCAATTATTAAATCATGTTGCTGGAAGTGGCAGATGACAGCTGGGACAAGTAACAGGTTAACCAAAAAGCATAGAAGAAAAAGCTGGGGAATGAGACATCCACAGTGGGCTTTGAAAAGCTCCTAGATATCTCTGGGAATCTAACAGACCATGAGCTGTGCCCAGGGTTCTTCACATGCTCAGGAAAGACTCGAGACTGCTGTAAGCTTTCACCTCTGCCTAACTGAGGCTCTGTGCAAATAAGAAGGAAAGGCTACTGCAGAGTTGTGAACTACCCGCCCGAGTGTTGGAGGCATGCCCCAAAACACACAGAGTCCCCTGGCAAAGACTGGGAAAATGATTGGATCCAGGAGCCTAGGGAAGGCTCTGTCTAATCATTAGCTGACCTCTAGGCTAACCTAGCAGAGACTTCAGTGGCCACACACAACAAAGAATAAGAATTTTGCACAATTAGTTTAGAAAAGTCACTAAATAAGCAATAATAATAAAGAGTAACAACCACAAACCCTAGAACAGGAGACAATCTCCTGTTCTCCAACCACAATGGAACAGAATTAGAAACCAATAACAGGGCCAGGCACGGTGGCTCAAGCCTGTAATCCCAGCACTTTGGGAGGCCGAGACAGGCGGATCACGAGGTCAGGAGATCGAGACCATCCTGGCTAACACAGTGAAACCCCGTCTCTACTAAAAAATACAAAAAACTAGCCGGGCGAGGTGGCGGGCACCTGTAGTCCCAGCTACTCGGGAGGCTGAGGCAGGAGAATGGTGTAAAACCCGGGAGGCGGAGCTTGCAGTGAGCCGAGATCTGGCCACTGCACTCCAGCCTGGGCGATAGAGCGAGACTCCGCCTCAAAAAAAAAAAAAAAAAAAAAAAAAGAAACCAATAACAGAAGGAAAACTGGAAAATTCACTAATACATAGGAAATGAAATAACATACTCCTAAATAAAGGGTCAAAGAAGAAAGCACAAAAAAATTAGAAAATACTTTGAGATGAATCAAAAAAATGTAACATACTAAAACTTATGGGATATAGTGAAAACAGTACCTAGAGAGGAATGTATAGCTGTGAAATACCTATATTAAAAAAGGGAAAGATCTCAAATCAATGACCAAACCTTTCTCCTTAAGAAAAATAAAAGAAGAGCAGAAAATGAGGTCCAAAGAAAGCAGAGGGAAAGAACAGAAAATCAAGGTTAGAGTGAAAATAAATGAAATAGAAAATAAAAAACAATACAAAGAATCAAAGAAATTGAAAGCTGCCTCTTTGAAAAGATCAATACAATTGACAAACCTTTAGCTACACTGACCAAGAAAAAAAGAGAGAAGACTCACATTACCAAAATCAGAAACAAAACAGGGACATCACTATGAACATTACAGAAATAAAACAAACTATTAGGGAATACTGCGAACAATTCTAACAGACAAAATTCTACAAAGGTACAAACTACCAAAACTGACTCAGAAAGGAATAGAAAATCTGAAGAGATTTAAAATAAGATTGAAACAGCAATTTAAAATTTTACTTAACAATTAAGATTGAAAGCTATTACAACCCTCCCCTCCCCACCTCACTGCAAAATCACGAACAAGATGAAGATATCTGCTCTTACTCCTTCAACATTGAACTAGAGATTATAGCCAAGAAAATTAGGCAAGAAAAATAAGTAAAAGTGATTCAGATTGGAAAGGAAGAAGTAAAACTATCCCTATTTGTAGATGACATGATCTTGCATACAGAAAACTCTAAGGAACCCGTAAAAACTATTAGAACTAATAAACAAGTTCAGCCAATTTGTAAGATACATAATAAATATACAAAATTCAGGTGTGTTTTTATACATTAACAATCCAAAAATAAAATTAAGAAAACAATTCCATGTACAATGCCATCAAAAATTTTAAAGACCTAACGTTTATGCAACAAAAGTAGTAGAGGATTTGTATGCTGAAAACTACCAAACATCACTGGAAGAAATTAAAGAAGACCTAAATAAATGAGAAGAAATTCTGTTTATGAATTGGAAGGCTTAAAATGGTAAAGACGGTAATATTCCCCAAACTTATGTATACATTCAATGCAGTCCCTATCAAAATCCCAGGTAGTTGACCAGAAATTGACCAGCTGAGCCTAAAATTGATATGAAAATATAAGGAACCCCAAATAGCCAAAACAATCTTGAAGAAAAAAAACAAAGCTGGGAAATTTACACACTGTGATTTTAAAACTTAGTAGAAAGCTACAGTAATCAGGAGAGACTGCTACTGGAAGAATGAAATAAAATTCTGAGTCCAGAAATAAACCCAGATATTTAAGTGTTTATTTATGGACTCGACATTTACTGGCATAAGAATGGAATAAAATTTTGAATCCAGAAATAAACCCAGGCATTTAATATCTTGATATTTGACAACAGTATCAAGACAATTCAATAGGAAAACAATAATCTTTTCAACAAATGATGCAGAGACAGCTGGATACCCATAGGCAAAAGAATGAAACTAGTGCTTTATCTTATACCATACACAAAAATTAAATAAAAAATGATTAAGACCTAAATATAAGAGCGACAACTATAAAACAACATGAGCATAACTCTTTATGGCCTTGGATTGGGCAATGATTAAATGACACCAAAATCACAAGCAACAAAAGAATAAGTAAATTATATTTTATCAAAATTAAAAACTTTTGTGATTCATAGAATACTATTAAGAAAGTGAGGCTGGGGCTGGGCATAGTGGCTCATGTCTGTAATCTCAGCACTTTGGAAGGCCAAGATGGGCAGATCACCTGAGGTTGGGAGTTCAAGACCAGCCTGGCCAACATGGTGAAACCCTGTCTCTACTAAAAATACAAAAATTAGCGGGTGTGGTGGTGCATGCCTGTAATCCCAGCTACTTGGAAGGCTGAAGCAGGATGATCACTTGAACCCAGAAGGCAGAGGTTGCAGTGAGCTGAGATCATACCACTGCACTCCAGCCCAGGAGACAGAGCAAGACTGTGTCAAAAAAAATAAAAAGAAAGAAAGGAAAGAAGGAAGGAAAGAAGGAAGGAAGGAAGGAAGGAAGGAAGGAAGGAAGGAAGGAAGGAAGGAAGGAGAAGAAAGGCTGGGCACAGTGGCTCATGCCCATAATCCTGTACTTTGGGAGGCCAAGGCAAGAGGACTAGTTGAGGTCAGGAGTTCAAGACCAGCCTGGGCAACATAGTGAGCCCTCATCTCTACACAAATACAAAAACTAGCTGGGCTTGATGGCCTTTTAGTCTCAGCTACTTGGGAGGCTGAGGTGGGAGGATTGCTCTAGCCTGGGAGTTAGAGGCTGCAGTGAGCTGTGATTGCCATTGCACTGGGCAACAGAGTGAGGTCTTGTCTGGAAAAACAAAACAACAACAACAACAATGAAAAAAAAGGAAAAGATAGACTGTGAAAATACTACCTATTGAACGGAAAAAAATCTTTTGCAAATAATATATCTGATAAGGGTCTATTGTCCAAAATATATCCAAAATATTATCTAAAAACTCTTACTACTCAACAATTTAAAAAACCCAATTTTCTTAAAAAAGGGAAAGTGAATGCGCAGTTCTCCAAAGAAAATGGTCATTAGGAAAATGTAACTCAAGATGATTTCACAGTCACAAGTATTACTAGAATAAAAAAGATAAATAACAAGTATTGGTGAGGGTGTGGGAAAATAGGGACCTTCATACATTGCTGATAGGAATGTAAAATGGTTCAGCTGCTTTGGAAAACAGTCTGACAGTTTCTCAAAGAGTTTGACCCAGAAATTCTACTCCTAGTTCTACCCAAAAGGAATGAAAACATATGTCCACACAAAAACTTTTACTCAAATGTTCACAGCAGTATTATTTATAATAGCAAAAAACGAAAACAACCCAAATATTAACCAAGTGATGAACGGATAAACAAAATGTGGTATATAAATACAAAGGAATATTATTCAGCCATAAAAAGGAACACAGTACTGATACATGGTACCACATGGACAAATCTTGTAAACACTACACAAAGTGAAAGAAGTCAGACACAAAAGGCCATATATTGATAGATTCCATTTATATAAAATGTCAAGAATAGGAAATTCATAGAGATGGAAAGTAGATTAGTGGTTGCCAGGGGATGGAAGAGAAGAGGAATAGACAATCATGCTCGTGGGACTATGAAAGTGGGACAATAAAAATATTCTAGAATTAAATATTGGTGATGGCTGCGCAGCTCTGTGAATATAGCAAAACCCACGAATTACAGTTTCTCAGGGTGAATTTTATGGCACATACATTATATCTCAATTTAAAAATTTGCAAAGTAGACTGGCACTAGCTGTGTTTGCTCTGTAATATTTGTGCTAGAATCTTCCTAAATCATTGAAAGCACTTTACTAAAAAAAAAAATTCAGCTGCTTATAATAATTAGCCAAGAGAATATGGTTAACTTGAAATCAGCAAATCTATCAATCTCTTTCTAGATCTTTCTCTATATACACCTTTCCGTAGCTTGTAGTCCCTGTACAAATGGCCAAAAGTTTTCCTGCCTTGATTGGTTTGTCCAAAATTCCAGGCTCTTCTCCTGTGAGTCCACATCCCAACTCATCTAGTTTGCTGAGGAAGGCCTAGGGCATTTCTAGAATTGACCGAAAACTCCGTATGTAGAGGAAGAATTCGCTTTAGGGAATTGTAACCCTGGACACTTCAATGTCCAGGAACGTCTTTGAGGGTATATACAAATTCCACAGCAGAAGGATAATGCTCTCATGTTCCCAGACACCAAATTGCACGAGGTGTTTGTCTTTTTCTTGCCTGGTATGGGTTTTGCATCGGTTTCAACATCCACCCCCGTCTGGCCCCACCCAAGTGGTGGGTGTCATGGCCCACCATTGTTCCCTAAGAAACAATGCTTCAACCGACCCATTCTATTGCTGTGTTTTTCAACTGTTGGATGAGATCCAGGAGAGAATGGTGAAATCAATTTAGTGAAGGGCAACCAGCATTTTCTTTTTTTGAAAAAAGGAGAAAATAGAGTTCCTGTACATAGTGAGAGCTCAATATTATTCCAGGAAACTGGTTTCCTTTTTATATTTCCAGGTACGTGTATAAAATATTCCTGTAGGTCATGGTCATAGTGTGGAAACCTTCCATTGTGCTCGTGCTGGTCTCTGTTCCATTGCTAGTGCTGTGCAATCCTCTCAACCGTCAGCCTTCCATCCATTTGGTCTCTCTTCAGCCTCCCCAATGTTCTGACTCTTCTGAAAAGCCGTTAACCCTGCCAGCCCATGGTGACCTCTCGCTTCTGTAAATGCTTTGCTTTTTAAGAATTTATGAATTATTGAAACTCTACCCAAGTTGACCCATAGCCTTACTGCTTGAATCTGCCATCTCTACCTCTCCCGGCTGGGTTGCAAACACAGCTGGTAACAGCTCCTGGTGCCTTCTGCACCAGTGTGGACCATACAATTAGCAGGAGGTGGTATTCTAACAGCCTGCTCTGCATAATTGGGTGTTTTGTTTACTGCCATGTTACCTAATTGTTCTGCATTTTGAAGCCCAGTGCTCAAAGGCCGAAGACAAGGCAAGCAATGGTAAAGCTCTGGCATCTGATTTGGTTCAAATCCAGTTGACTAGCTCATCAGCTGTGGGTCATTGGGCCAGCAGTCCCCATGAAACTCATTTCCTTACTGTAAAATGGGGGTGACAACAGTACACTGGGGACTTGGGAATATGATACTATTTGTCAATAGGAGTTCACAGAAGAGTCTCAGTAAATGGCACATCTTACCATTACTATCAGGGCCATATATCAATACAGACACAGTTTCAGATATAGGCTGGGTGCAGTGGCTCACACCTGTAATCCTAGTGCTTTGGGAGTCCGAGGCAGGTGGATCACTTGAGGTCAGGAGTTTGAGACCAGCCTGGCCAACTGGTGAAACCCCGTCTCTACTAAAATATATATATATATGTAGGCCAGGCGTGGTGGCTCACGCCTATAATCCCAACACTTTGGAAGGCCGAGGTGGGTGGATCACCTGAGGTCGGGAGTTTGAGACCAGCCTTACCCACAGGGAGAAACCCCATCTCTACTAAAAATACAAAATTAGCTGGGCTTGGTGGCGCATGCCTATAATCCCAGCTACTTGGGAAGGCTGAGGCAGGAGAATCACTTGAACCTAGGAGGCAGAGGTTGTGGTGAGCCGAGATCGCGCCATTGCACTCCAGCCTGGGCAACAAGAGCAAAGCTCCATCTCAAAAAAAAAAAAAAAAAAAAAAAAAAATATATATATACACACACACACACACACACACACATATACATATACACAAAAATTAGCTGGGCGTGGTGGCGGGTGCCTGTAATCCCAGCTACTTGGGAGGCTGAGGCAGGAGAATCTCTTGAACCCAGGAGGTGGAGGTTGCAGTGAGCCGAGATCATACCATTGCACTCCAGCCTGGGCGAAAGAGTGAGACTCTGTCTCAAAAGAAGACAACAACAAAACAAACATGGCACGGAGCTGTCAGCCCAAAGCTCTCAATATCTGGCTTGGAAGAAAGTCACTTGTATGAGTTCTGAAGCTAGACTGGAAGCCCCTTGCAGGCAGGGGCCTGCTGGATTCTTGCACGGTTGTGGAAGACAGCAGAGCCCCCAGCCCAGCCCCTGACCCATGGCAGAACTCAACACAGATTAAATGCATGGGAGGCTACAAGGGCTCCCTCAGAATCAGGAAAAGATAATCTGAACATAACATGTTTGTAAAACCCCACATAATGAATGTGATCATCATCATTTGAAAGCTCATTAGCAGCAAAGAAGCCCCACATAATATGCTGATAAAGTTAGATATTTCCTGAACTTATGCCAAGGGACCAGATGACCAGGAAACATGAATGGAATGGAAAAGTTAGAGAACCCAGTTGCACTCGATCAAGGTAAAGAGGCATGGACAGCCTTGAAAACTGTCCCAGGCTTTGATGGTGCCTACAGAGGTGCCTGGGTACAAGAATTCTGATTCAGTAAGAATCCCAGGACACCTCTGGCAGAACCAGCCCAGCTCCCCTGATGAGGGGATATTTTCTCCCAGGCACGTTTCTGCTCCTGCCTGTGACTAGCCCAAGGGTAGTTCTAATCAGACTGAGTCAGTCAGAGCCTGTCCCTGAGGATGCTGAAATTAGAACCAATTTCAACATGTGCATGTGGCTAAAACTGTGAAATCAGGAGAGGAGAGGCAGAGGCAGCAGGTCTGAGGGGCAGGAGATGAATGAGGGACAGAGATGAGCATGGGGAGACAGGGGCTGTCCAATCACACTTCCTGGTTCCAGTTGTCCTCAGACTCATCCACACCTCTGCCCTGGCTCCAGGAAACACCTCTGTATCTTTCTCATAAAGTCTCCTTTCCTGCTGAAACCAAGATCTAGCTAAGTTTTGATACTTGTAACCAGAGAGTGCTAAGCAATAGAGTTATGAAGACAGAAACAGCAGGGCAGCAGGGAGAGGCTCTTCAGTCCATGCTAGCCAAGAGCATCTCGCTCCTTGATTTAATTCTGAGCTCATCATGCAACCTCCTGCCCCAGGATTCGGTCTCCCGAGCAGACTTGCCCACCAGGCTGGGCCTTGGCCTCCTCATCCTCCAAATGAGAGACTGAGACTAAACCAGTTGTTCTCAAAAACAACTGAACAGCCACATCACCTGGGGGCTTGTTCACACACAGATTTCTGAGTCCTAGCAACATCCTGAAGGTTCTGCCTTCAAGTCCTCAAGTCCTAAGTTCATGCTCAAATGCACACTGTTTGCCAAACCCACATCTAACGTGTTTTTAAATGTAGCCAGAATTTGTTTTAATCGGGTATGGTAAGACACAGAGGTATAGAAATGATGGTCATGGGAAAAAAAAAAAGGTTTTGTACTCACAAAAACTAGAAACAGGAGGCAGGGTGTGCCGCATGGGGCCACATGAGGAAGCACCAGTGCTGGTGAGAAGGCACAAGGAGTGAGAGGCAAGCGTGGGCAAAAGCCTTTATTGTGGTTTCCACGGGGCAAGGGAGCGTGAGTATGCAGCCTTAGAACTGAGTAACTTCTACAGGCTGCCGGGAATGTCAACTAGGACAATCACTATGGAAAACAGTGTGGAGATTCCTTAAAGAACAAAAAGTAGATCTACCATTTCATCCAGCAATCCCACTCCTGGGTATCTACTCAGAGGAAAAGCAGTCATTATATGAAAAAGCTACTTATATACACATGTTTATGGCAGCACAATTTGCAATAGCAAAAATGTGGAACCAGCCCAAATGCTCATCAATTAATGGGTGGATAAAGAAACTGTGGTGTATATACATACACACACACACATATATGTATGTATATATGTGTATACATATATATATATGATGGAATACTACTCAGTCATAAAAAAGAATGAATTAATGGCATTCACAGCAACCTGGATGGGATTGGGGACTATTATTCTAAGTGAAGTAACTCAGGAATGGAAACCAAACATCGTATGTTCTCATAAGTGGGAGCTAAGCTATGAGGATCCAAAGGTGTAAGAATGATAGAGTGGACTTTGGGGCCTCGGGAGGAAAGGGTGGGAAGGGGTGAGGCATAAAAGATGACAAATTGGGTTCAGTATATACTGCGTGGGTGATGGGTGCACCAAAATCTCACAAATCACTACTAAAGAACTTTCTCATGTAACCAAATACCACCTGTTCCCCCACAACTTATGGAAATGAAACATTTTTAAAAAGAGAACTGAATAACTTCAGGGAGCTCTGGGGCTGAACCTGGTTGTCTGTACCTTGCCCTGGGATGACTAAGGCAGAGACGAATGTTGCCTCCTAGAGTATAAGAGCCAGATGGAGGAGGCAGTTCAGAGTAGGGCTTTGGATTGATTGTTTTGCACAAGAAAGTCATGCTCCCAGCAGGCAGCCGATTGCTATCTACAAGAACTGAAGGGCCCTGGGAAGGGCGGTTTCTCCCCAGGCAGGGAGGCCTCAGATACCAGAGCATCAATAATATAGAAAATAAGAACATAGACTTAAAACCTACTGTTAACTTCATAAAGTGACTTTCAGGTCTATACATCAGCCAACTGAGAGCTTTGCTAATGTGAATTGGTCTCTCAAGATTTTGGGCAATTCTAGGTTGTAGAGGGCATTCATTGTTCTCATCTGGCTAGCATCCATTCCCCTTTAATGGTAACAGCACGCCAATTTTCCTTTAGGGAATCAACCCTCTATTCCACATTACATTCATGTAGTTTAGACAGGGCGGACTCCCCTCCTTGATGTCTGGGTGGGTATGAGGGTCAAGCTTGGCTAATCATGTATGCCATAATATTTAGTGTGTTCATTCCCCATGCTAGCAGCTATTGTAGGTACTGGCACTCCAACACAGGACTTCTAGACCTCCTGGTATTATGGGGTTACACAGGCTCCGGGTTGGGTGTGTAATATAACAAGGGTCAACCTTCAGAATTCTGCCAAGAATCACTGCCTCTAATACCCATTGCCCTTTCCTCCTTACTAACAGAACTCTCTTTTCCTTGAGACTGTAAGTTCCCAGCTAAAAATCTTAATATCCTAGGCTTCCTTGCAGGAAGGGGTGGCTATGGACAGTTCTGAACCATGAGATGCAAATTAAAGTCTACTTGGTGGAGCTTCCAGGAAAGTCATTCTCTTCTGGATAAGGAGAATGAGGCCCCGTAGTATGAGGCTCCTGCCCTTTGTCCTCCTTGTCCCTGCCAGGAGTAGGGAGTCACTGGAGTTGCAGAGGCCAGTGGGCAACCTCGGGGACAAAAGCCACCAACGGAGTATGGACAACAGTAATGGGATACTGATGACAGAGCTGCAGGATTCCCTACTCTCAGGACTTCTTGTTACATGAGAAAAAATAAAATCCTTGAGTGTAAGGCTCTGTCACTTGAGTTTTCTGTTACATGCAACTGAATGCAATCCTTAACTTAAGAGACAGAGGCACCATCTGTGCATGGGGCTAACCCAGTGGGATGTAAGCTTAGATGGAGGAAAGCCAACACAGGGATAAAGCCAACCCAGGGGAAAGCAATGCAGAGAGATGGATGGTGTCTTGTCGTTTCCTCTGAACCCTGGGTCCAGCCTTGCCAGAAGGCAGACTTTCCCAGGAAACCTGCCACCATGTGAACTTTTGGCTTAAACCAGCCTGAATAGGGGTTCTTTAATATTAGGGGTCTAGACTAATTCATGTGTGAAATAATACAGTTTTGGGAGCTGCAGAGGTGATGGGACAATGTCTATACTGATGGACATTCCTCCCTACACTATTGGAAACCCCTCCTGGCTCCCCACTTCCATCTCGTTGGGTGCAATATTGGAGTGAAATGTTCATCACAGACTCTGATTGACACACAAACATCAACAAGAGAAAGGAGGGCTGCCATCATGTCTTTTACTAAGCTCTCAGATTTCTCTTTTGAAGTAGAAAATTACAATTTAATTATGTGAAAAAAAAGTCTTGAAATGAACTGTAACAAAACAGATGGCTAATCAGACTGGAGAAAAAAAATTAAGAATAGATGCAGCTGCTGATGAAAAACCTCAAGCAAATTAATGTGGACAGTGAATGAATTCCATATTCCAATTAAGGGAGTGGTTCCCTGTGGTTTGCAGGGATGCATGCATCACTGGATGATGTAGAGTAGATTTGCATGGGCCTGGGAGCTCAGAGCACTTGTATGACCTGGACAGCAGAGATTCCGAAGCAATGGTTCTCAAATTTGAGTGTAAGTCAGAATGCCCGGAAAACCTGTTAGATCACCACACTCACAATGATTTGGCAGGACTAGAGGAGAAGGGAGTTCCAAGAATTTGTGTTTCTAACAAGTTCCCAGGTGCAGTTGATGCTGACAGTCCCAGGACCACACTTTGAGAACCACCACTCTAGAATAACTCCAGTTAAAAGCAACTGAGATATAATTAACATATCATAAAATTCACCCATTTAGAATGTGCAAGCAGGCAGGTTTTAGCATATTAGAAAGTTGTGTAACTATGACTATATAAGTCCAGAAGATTTTCATCGCCCCAGTGGAAACCCTGAGCCATTAGCGGTCATTCCCATTCCTCATCTCCTCCAGCCTCTGGTAACCACTAATTAATTTTTTGTCTCTATAGATTTATTTTGGGCGTTCCATATAAATGGAATTGTAACATGTGGGCTTTTGTGTCTGGCTTTCACTGACCATATATTTCCTAGGCTCATCCATATTGTAGCATCTATCAGTACGCCATTCCTTTTTAGGGCTGAATAATATTCTATTACATGGATATACCACATTTCGTTTATCCATTCTTCACTTAATAGATATTTGAATTGTTCTACTTTTTGGCAGTTATGAATAATGCTGCTTTGAACTCTTGTGTGTAAGTTTGTGTGTGGATATTTTCATCCTCTTAAATACAGAACTAAGAGAGGAGTTGTTGGGTCATATGGTGACTCTATGTTTAACTTTTTTTATTTGAGATAGAGTCTTGCTCTGTCACCCAGGCTGGAGTGCAGTGGCGCGATCTCAGCTCACTGCAAGCTCCACCTCCCGGGTTCACGCCATTCTCCTGCTTCAGCCTCCCAAGTAGCTGGGACTACAGGTGCCCATCACCACGCCCAGATAATTTTTTTGTATTTTTAGTTGAGATGGGATTTCACTGTGTTAGCCAGAATGGTCTTGATCTCCTGACCTCGTGAGCTGCCTGCCTCGGACTCCCAAAGTGCTGGGATTACAGGCGTGAGCCATTGTGCCCGGCCTACATTTAACTTTTTGAGGAATTGTCAGGCTGTTTTCCAAAGCAGTAGCACTATTTACATTTCCACCAGCAACGTATGAGGGCTCCAATTTCCCCATCTCCTCACCAATATTTGTTATTGTCTACCTTTTCTGGATTATACCCATTCTAGTGGGTGTGAAATGGCATCTTATCATGATATCTCATTTAGATTTGCATTTCTCTAATGAATGTGAGCATCTTTGCATACCCTTATTAGCCATTTGTATAATCTGCTTTGGAGAAATGTCTATTCAAATCTTTTGTCCATTTTCAAACTGGATTGTCTTTTATTGTTAAGTTTTAAGTCACACACACACACACACACACGTTACATGATTTGCAAATGTTTTCTCCCATTCTGTGGTTAGAAACTGTTGGCTAATGCAAGGTCACAAATATGTATACTTATGTTTTCCTCTAAGAGTTTTATATTTTTAGCTATTATATTTAGGTTTTTGTTTCATATTGAGTTAACTTTTGTATATGGTGAGCAGTAGGGGTCAGACTTCTTTTCAGTGTGGTTATCCAGTTGTCCTAGCACCATTTGTTGAAAAGACTATTATTTCCCCTAGTGAATTGTCATTACCCTTGTCAAAAGCTAATTGGCCTGAAACGTAAAGGTGCATTTCGGGACTTCCATTTGTATTTCATTAATCTATATGTCTATCTTTATGCCAGTGCCAGACAATCTTGATTACTCTATCTTTATAGTAAGTTTTGAAGGCAGAAGTATGAGTTCTCCAACTTTGTTCTTTTTAAAGACTGTTTTGGCTATTCTGGGCCCCCTGCATTTCCATATGAATTTTAGGATCAGCTTGTCGGTTTCTGCAAAAAAGTCAGCTGGGGTTTTGATAAGGATTGCATTAAATCTGATCAATCTGAGGACTATTATCATTTTTAAAACGTTAAGTCTTCTAACCCTTGAACACAGGACATCTTCTCATTTATTTGATTGTCTTTAATTTCTTTCTACAATGTTTTGTAATTCAGTATACAAGTCTTGTACTGCTTTTGCTAAATTTACTCCTATTTTATTCTTTTAAATGCTATTGTAAATGGGATTGTTTAATATCATTTTCAGATTGTTAATGACTAAGGTGTTAAAATACAACTGAGTTGTATATATTGATCTTGTATCCTGCATGTTTATTAACTCTAATAGTGTTATTTTTGTGTGGATTCCTTAGGATTTTCTATACACAAGATTATGTCATCCATGAATTCAGAAAGTTTTACTGCTTCCTTTCTCATCTGGGTGCCTGTTTCCTTTTCCTGCCTATTTTCCCTGGCTAGAGTCCTCAGCATAATATTGAATAGAAGCGATGAGGCACTACGTCCAGCAGGGCTGGGGGATGCTGGGTTTTGCTGCAGCATCAGCACAGCCCTATAAACTTATTTTTAAAAGCCCCCCTTATAGCATAAGGAAGCTTGTGTGGGCTTCTGTGCTGGCCTGTGAAGATCTGTTGGGTGGGCTTCTGTGCTGGCCTGTGAAGATCCATTGGGTGGGCTTCTGTCGCTGGTATTCTGTTCAGGACCCTGATACATGGTCCTCGGCAGGCCTTTACCTTCTACTTCTCCTCCCAGCACATGTGGCACTGCACTGGCCTGGCTGGAGGGGCAACATGGAGTGAATTTCTAGGGCAAGTGGCCTGGATGGTTCTGTTTGGTCGACACTGTCCCTTGAGCAAGTCACTGCCCCTGTCTGCCCCTCAGCTTCCCACCTTGGAATATAAGAAAACTAGTCTAAAAATTCCCAAGACCCACTTTTAACTCTTGTTTTGCTCCTGATCTTAGGGGAAAGCTTTTAGTCTTTCACCATTAAGTATGATGTCAGCTTTGGGGTTTTTGTTGAGGCCATTAGTCAGGTTGATGAAGTTTCCTTCTATTCCTAAATTTGTGAGTGTTTTTTAATCAACAAAATATGTTGGATTTTGTCAAGTGCTTTTTCTGTGTCTACTGGGATGATCATGTGCTTTTATCCTTTACTCTAACAATGTAGTATATATCACATTAATCGGTCTTTGTATGTTGAACCAACCTTGCATTCTTGCAATAAATCCCACTTGGTGAACTCCATTTTCTAAAAAGGAAAACCAAGTCTCATGAAGGTTAATGAACTACCTAAAATCTCACATAAGATTAGTGGCAGAGCCGCAAACAGACCCTGCTGCCTCAGTCAGGGGCCTCTGTGCTGGCCTTTGTGGGGAGGGAGAAGATGCAGGTGGATGTTGGAGCACCATCAAGACTGGATTATGAATGACCACCACACCATTGACCAACATTTGTGTTGTGCCTCACATCTCAGAGGTTGTTTTCACAAATACTCTCTTTGTTCCTCATATGAACATTGGGGGGTATTTTTCCTATTTCACAAGTAAATAAACTGAAGTTTGGTGAAATTCAGTGACTAACTGAAGCATCATAGACAATGGGAGATAGTACCAGGTCTCAAATGCAGGTCTTCAGAGTCTAAATCCTGGGTCCTTTGTACTGTACAGCTTGTTTGCCCTCTGACCCTTATGATTTCAGGGTCCATGGAAGTCCCTCTGCTACTTACCAGTGGGCAGGTGTCAACTTTCAGATTAAAGCCCCATACTTTTAGCTCACAGATTTGATCTAAACAGAAAAATCCTCCTATGTTTATGTGAACCACTGAAGTTTTTCCAGTCTCTTCTTCCTTGGGGTGAATAAGCTTTAGAATCAGTAATTTTTGGTATTTTTATTATTTTTTTGTACCATTAAATTTAGATTTATTAAATTGGTTGCCTTTTAAAGGGTACTGCAGCTTTGTGGTAAACAGTAAGCTAGGTACCCAGGTTCAAATCCCAGCTCTGACATATGCCAGCATTAGGATGCTTAGGAAAGCACTTAGTCTCTCTGTATCTCAGTTTTCTCATCCATAAAATAGGGATAACAAGAATCTCCACCCCACTGTGCTACTGTGAGACTGAAAATGAGCCAACAAACATGAAGTGTTTAGAATAGTGCTTGGTGCAGAGTCAGCACTCTGATTCTAGCTACTGCTGATATTAACCATGTTAACTTCTGCTTGCTAAATACCTACTATTGTCAGCACTGGGTTGAGTTGTTTTACAGAGACTAGAAAAACTCAGAGAGGTCAGGTAACTTGTCCAAGGTCACACAGCTAGAAGTGGCAGACTCAGGACTCAATTCTATGGGTGTCCAATGCTAAGGCCTCTTAGCGACACTGTCCTACCTCCTGCAGGGCAGGTTTTGATGACCCTCAGGGCATTAGAGGGGCAAAGACAAGCCCAGTAGAAAGCAGAAGAGGTCAAGTCCTGCTGTTGAACTGAGCTGTCACACTGAGGTTTTAGGGAAGGGGAAGAAAGAAAGGGATGATGTGCAGAAAAACATCAGACATCAGCAAAGTCAGAGGCAGGCCCAGCTGAGTGACACACATAGATGTAGGTTGTCTGGGCTGGAGGTGGTGCAGAGATACCAAAGGCCCAGGAAGAGACACCTCCCTGGCAGCACTGCATAAAGGCCTGGAGAGCTCTCAGGGGTCATGGGGGGGCCTTCCCAGGGGAGGCAGCCTTGGCTGTCCCTCTCACACAGGCACAGTCAAGTGACACGGGAACCCTGTGTATGCCTCCTCACTGAAGCATGGGGAGGGAAGGAGCGGAGCTACAGACCAGGCTCTGTCAGTCAAGGGAGAAGCCAGGCCCAGAGTTCCGTCAGCTCGTGCCCATCCCAGGGACCCCATCCCAGGGACCCTCAGCCCAGCACTGCAGACACTCCCACAGCCCCCACCCTGAGGCTCTGTGGCTGCTTCAGAACTGGATGTAAATGGGTCCCAGAGCTGGAAGGAAGTCAGGGTTGGTGCACCAGCTCCCTCATTCTAAAGATGACCTGAAGTTAAGGCCCGCTTGGCATCTCACTGCAGGGATCTCAAGGCTTCTGACAAAGTTGTCCTGTCCCATCACTCTTGACAGTGTGGCCGCAGGGGGGCCATTAATCTCTCCGGGCCTCCACGTCCTCACCTGTGAGACAGTGATAACTGTCCCTGCCCACCCACTTCAAGGACTCCTGGACAGACAAAAGAAATGTAAAAAGCACCAAGCATATTGCCCTGCCTCTGAAGGCCTCACCTTGAATTTGGAGGCCCTGGGGAACATTAAATTGAGGCCACATCAGAGAGACACCAAGAGAATCAGGGAACACGTTATTGGTGCTCCACCCTGCTGGCAAGTCTTCCCTGCTAAGCCTTCAGGAAAACCACCAATGGCAGGGCGAAACCGTCCGGGTTCCCTGTATCTGCACACCACACAGCCCCAGCAGCCAGCCTCCTCCCTCCCTTTCCTTCCGGCTGCCCTGTGCATTCCAGCACAGACGCTCCAACTCAGGACTCAGCCCTCCTGGCCAAAGTCAACAGAGGAAGCTGTCAGAGGACAACTCCTTGGGGTCTGGCAGACCTGGGGTGCCAGCCTTGATTGTGGTACCTATTCACCTTTGGGAGGCTTCTTGAGCCCCAGTTTTCTCATCTGGGAAACGGGGATACCATAAATACCAGCTACCCAGCAGGGCTGTCATGGACACTCTAAGTACTGAATAGAAGATGCCAGGCACAGTGCTGGGGCCAGAGCAGGTGCTTGCTGGGGGACACTCTGCTGTGTAGCTGTTGGCTGGGGCCTTGCTCTCCTTCGCCTCCCCCAGAGGGGCTCTAAAAACTGTACAGGTTTCTAGGCGGCTCTTGAGTCTGGTCCATGTGAAGACATCATTAAGATGGCTTCACTGCTCTTCTTCAGCTTCACTACAATGCCCATGTAAGGGGACGTGTGGAGGGTGACATCCTTGGCAGCACCCATATTCCAGCCTCCTTCCAGTGTATCTGCAGAGGCTGGAAAGCTAAAGGTGACATCTCCCAGAACTTAAAGTTCTGGATTCAAATTAGGTCTCTGATTTGAAGAGCAGAATTGCGGTGAGGCTGGACCAACCACCTTCCTGCTACTATCCGGTAGGGCTGAGGGATGCTGGGTTTTGCTGTAGCATCAGCACACCCTTGTAAACTTAATTTTTAAAGTTCCCCTTTTAGCAGAAGGAGGCTTGTGTGGGCTTCTGTTGCTGGCATGTGAAGATCTGTTGGGTGGGCTTTGTTGCTGGCATTCTTGTTCAGGACCCTGACACGTGGTGGTCCTGGGCAGGCCTTTATCTCCCCACTCCCAGCATGTACTATATGGGCCTGGCTGGAGGGGTGGCACGGAGTGGATTTCCAGGGCAGGTGGCCCGGATGCCTGGTTCTGTCTGATCAAGACTGTCCCTTGGGCAAGCTGCTAGTCCTCTCCGGTTCTCAGTGTCCCACTTTGGAATATAAGAAGGCCAGTCTAAAAATTCCCAAGGTCCCTCTAGTATTCAGAGACTGTTTACTGCTAACCAAAGAAAACTTAAAAGAACATTGCTTTCATTTCGATAAAAAATACTGAGCTTTCTTTTCTACGATGCTCTATTTGGTCTTTTAAAAAACCCACTCATAGCCAAAAAGTAGAAACCACTGAAATGCCCATCAACTGATGAATGGATAAAATGTGGCATTCATTATCCATACAATGGAATATTCAGCCATAAAAAGGAATAAATACCAACACATATTACAATGTGGATGGACCTTGAAAACATCATATTAGGTGAAGGAAGCCAGTCACAAAAGGCCACATATTGCATGATCCTCTTTATATGAAATATTCAGAAACAATAAGTCCAAAGACATAAGAAGTCGGTTAGTGGTTGCTATGGGGTTGGGGGAGGTGGGAAGGGCAGTTATGGGTAAGGGGTGCCTTTTGGAGTGATGGAAATGTTCTAAAACTGATGTCGATGATGATGATGATTCCACAATTTTCTGAATATACTAAAAGCTGCTGAATTGTACACTTTAAAGGTATGAATATTATGGTAAGTGAAAAAGACTTGTCATATGAAAAAATAAGGACACTCAGCCAGGTTTTGTTCTAATTTGTCTGAGAACTGATACCTCTGCACGCAGAGTGACTGAAAAGGAAGCTCCTTTAAAATTCTGACCTTGACTTATGAGACAGTCAACTGAATGTGCAATTTCTCTAGTGGCTTCCAAGACCAAGGTAAGAACAAAATCATTTTCACTATAAAGTGCTGTGTGCCTCTGGGGGCCTGGAAGACGAGAACTGTGTGTGGAACTGCACATGTAAATGAGCCCGCAGCATCTCCAGTTCCTGCTTTCACCAATGTGCCCAGACGCTAAGAGGAAAGGACAGGAAGGCGGAGTGTTAGAGAGTTCCACTTCTTCAGTGCTGCCTTCTGAGCTTAAAAGGACCACACAGACCTCTCTCCTCCCAACCAGTGGAGCCCTCTCAAGAGCCATTTAGAACTGAAGAAGATAGGGGGTGGATGGGGAGAAAAGCTCTAAAAGCTTCCTGAAATCTTCCGATTGCCTGTTCTGGGTTTTGCTATAATAACAGAAGAGAAGGCTATCCAAGCCCTGAAGACAGCATGTAAGATCCCAAAGGCTCTTAATTCAACCCAATTCAACATAGTTTACTCAACACCACACAAATTACTTGGCACCCTGCCCACACACTAGAAGACACTAGCATCCCAGACAGAGGCAACCAATTCCCTTACAAGCTCCCAAGAAAAGAGCAGCAAAGAGTCCCTTGGTTGCGTGATAGTGTTGTCCCCTAAGCACATCTGGGGTCTGGGGTCAGAAGGCCATTGTGTAAATTCCAGCTCTGCCCCTTCCTCCTGTATGACCCTGGGCAACTCACCCTCTCTGTGCCTCAGTTTCTTCACCTGTGAAATGGGAACAATAACATTATCCACCTCCCTAGGGTTTTAATGGGTTTAATGACTTAATATATATAAAGTACCCTGTCTCTGGGCACCTGGCTGGGCTTGGTGGCTCACGCCTGTAATCCCAGCATTTTGGGAGGCTTAGGTGGGTGGATCACTTGAGGTCAGGAGTTTAAGACTAGCCTGGCCAACATGGTGAAACCCCATCTCTACTAAAAATACAAACATTAGCCAGGTGTGGCGGTATGCGTCTGTAATCCCAACTACTCGGGAGGCTGAGGCGGAAGAATCGCTTCAACCCGGGAAGTGGAGGTTGCAGTGAGCTGAGATTGCACCACTACACTCCAGCCTGGAAGACAGGGCGAGAGTCCATCTCAAAAATAAATAAATAAATAAATAAATAAATAAATAAATAAATATAAAATAAAGCACCCTGTCTGGCCCAGAGTAAGTACTTAGTGCATTTTACCTCCTGTTACTCTTCTAAGAACTTCCAAGGGCCTGGACTTTTGTGAAACACACACTTACCCCGTAGTTTCTTCACTGAGAGGAGCCGAATTGCCCTGTAGGCCGAGGGTACATATCTAAGGCCATGTGCTGGCTTCGTGACAGCTCTGGGCTGGTGGTCTGGGACTCTGCTCCCGGATGGACCACATCTTGAGGGTATTCACAGCTTGGGAAGCACAGAGTGGAAAAGCGGCTCCCTACACAACGGCTGTGTGACTTGGGAAGCTCCACAGCCTCTCTGAGCCTCAGTTTCCACCTCTATGAATGAGGATAATATTCCTCCCTGACAAAGCAACTGTGAAGATTAAGTGAAAGTGCCCAGAATGAAGAGGCAGTACTCAGCAGATAGTGTCTGGTGCTCAGGGTAGAAACCCGGCTCATTGCACCCACAGAGCCGCTGGGTGAACATGGGCAATCACTTACCGCTCTGTGCTTCCCCTTCCTTCTCTGTAAAGTGGAGATAATAAGCATCCCTACCTGGTTCTGTGGCAAGCCATGAATGAGGGGATACATGTAAAGCTCTTAGAACAGGGCATGGCACACAGACATCCCGTGAGATCCTGCCATGAACTGAATCATTCCTCCGCTACTCGCCTCCAAATTCATATGTTGCAGTCCTGACTCCCAATATGACTGTATTTGGAGATAGAGCTTTTAGGAGGTAATTAACGTCCTAAGAGCGGGGTCCTAATGCAACAGTGGCCTCAGAAGAAGAGGAAGAGCGAGATCTCTCTCCACATGCATGCAGCAAACAAACAAACAAACAAAGCGACGTGAACAAAAAGGCAGCTGTCTGCAAGTCAGGAAGAGGGACACAGAACCCAACCATGCTGGCACCCTGATCTCGGATGTGCTGCCTCTAGAAATGTGAGACAACACATTTCCGTTGTTTAAGCTGCTTCGTCGGTGGCATTCTGTTAGGACAGCCCGAGCTGACTAATATAAGAATTACAGAGCAATGGAAGAATTCCCCATTTCCTGCTTAGTGCCTGACATATGGCAAGTCCCCAGTAGCTGTTTGTTGGCTGCTATAATAAAAGTGGCCACAAAGGCCAGCATCCTGGTAAGAACAATGTGATTTCCTTACCCTTATGGGGGCAAGAGGGAGTCCTGTTCGCGGGCCAGGGTGCAGCCTCAGCAGGCTTGCAAGATCCCCCAGACTATGTGCCAGTACAGGCAGACAAGCCGTTCCAGGAGCCTTTCCCAGCTGGGCTGCAGCTCAGGTCATTGCCGACCGTTTCAGGGCGGTGCCAGCACTGCAGACCACGGTTTCCATGGGAGAAAGCTCCTCTTCCTCTTTTTCCCCCCACCCACACCCACCCCTGGGAGGCCTAATTACCAGCCTCTGTGGTCTAAAGTGGGAAGAGTTTGCCTATATTGGGTGTCCACCTGTAAATCCACCATCAGGCCAGGTGGGCACCGAAGCCAGGTCCCATTGATGCTGTTGGCCTCTACCCTGGCAATCCCAGCGACCCCTCATCTGGGTCTTGCGAGGAGGGAGCAGGCTGTGGCCTTCCACCTCCCCACTTATCAGCTGTACGCTAGGGGCGGAGACAATGTATCCAGCACATCGTGTGGTCATCTGCTCAGATTTGCTCTGCAAGCCTGGAAGCTCCCAGAGGGCAGGGACCATGGCTGTCCTGTTCCTACCAGATCCCCAAAGCCCAGGATAGAGCCTGGGCCCTAACTATTTACTGACTGAGAGGATCATCTTTTGCAAACTGCGTGAAGCTCAGACCTGGGACATAATAGGTGCTTGGTACACGGTAATTCCCTCTCCTTGAGCCCTGGAATGACCGATCATCCCAGGCTCCCAGGGATTCTGGAATCTATGACCTTTCCAGAACACTGTAGTCCCAAAAGGAGAGGGTAACAGAAGCCACACGGTTAAAGCACACTAGGATTCACACTAACATTTGCTGAGCACCTACTGTGTGCCAGACATGGTGCACAGATCTTGACTAAAGTATCTGACTTGCTACTCAGATCAACCCCGGCAGGTAGATGCCATCACCCGCCACTTTGTGGATAAGGAATGGAGGTTTAGGGAGGTGAAGGAGCTTGCCCAGACTCACCCTGCTGGTGAGTGGCAGAACTGGGATTTGAACCCAGGACTGCGGGACTCCACAGCTGGACTCCCAGCTTGTCCTTCGCAACACACAAGAACTGCACGTCAGCACGAGGCTAGACTCATTCCTTGACACCCAAAGCTATGCTGGTTCTGAGCTCCCCAGCAGGGTGGCTTCTCCCTCTTCCTGTGGCCCCTGGCCCTGTGATTCCTCCCCTGGTCCTGTGATTCCTTCCAGCGCCTCAGCTTTGGAAAACGCTAACTCCATCCACCCTTAAGAAACACCCTCAAAGCCATCCTGCAGCCCCAGGCCACTGTGAAACCAGAACAAGGGGTGGGTGGGGTGAGGTGGGTGGTGGCAGGGCCGGGAGCTGGATACAGGGCATTTCTGTCGGGGGCGGAGTCTCACTGACTTGTTCCAATTTCCTGTTAACCTCTGCCCACCCTGGGCCTCAATTTTCCTAGGCAGCTGTTACACCTAAACGAGCAGCAGCTGTACAACTCCGTTCCCACCCCCTGCTCCTCACAGGGGAAAGGGAGGAAGGAGAAAAGGAAGCCGCTTGTGGTTTCCAGGGACAACAACTGGAAACACATCCGCAGACGCACAAAGGAGGTTTCCCCTGGGATGCAGGAAACTGAGGCCTGTTCCTGAGGGCAGGGAGGACACTCGCTCAGAGGAAGCGTGCTGAACTTGGCTCAGGGATGCACTGAGCCCAGGGGAATAGCCTGGAACCTCTGGCTTGAGGAAGAAGGCGGGCCATTATATAGCAGGAAGTCCTGCCCCCAAGCAAGGGCAGGACCCCTCAGAGGAGGACTCAGGGGTGCAGAGAACCTGGGAGCCGGGAGGACCCAGGAGCCATCTGGTTCCAGTCCTTGCAAGACAGCTGCATTCTAAGTCCCGGATCCTAGGAAGTGACCTGTCCAGAGTCCACATAGCCACTTCTCTACGAAGCAGCAGCTCCCAGTACAAGGACAAGGCGAAGGCGTGGCTGGTCTGGGGTCCTCCCTGCACAATCCTGTCAAACTCTGGGCTTAAGGAATAGGAAGATGAGGCATCCTTACCCATGGCTGACCTGCTTAGGTAAGGATGACCAAAAAGGGCACATCCCTTCCCCTGGTTTTCCTGCAGCGCCTGGATAGTGGACAGCCTCGATACCAGGATTCAGGTGAAGTGGCCAGTGTGGGGCAGTGGTAGCTGTGGCCCCCTCAGGCCCAACATCTGCAAAATGGGGATTCTGCCACCCACCTCATGGGGTGGAGAAGGGGCACATAGAACTCTCCAGACGGCAAGTCGCTCCTCCTCGCCCCCCCCCCCCCATAAGCTTGGCTGTTTCCTGGACTGTGGTTGCATCTCCCTCAATGCAGCCTGCTCTGGCACTCTGGTCCTCCCTGACATCCAGTCTCCAGGCCCAAAGGAACCGAAATTCCTTCAGTGACTGCAGCTCTGACCTTTCCCCAGCCCCCGGGGGACACAGGAGGGAAAGTGAGCTGGGGGTGCAATAACTTGCGAATGTAATGGGTACCCAGGGCTCGAATCACGGCCTGTGCCTGGACCTTCTGTGAAGACAGGGCCCGTCCTGGTTCATCACCATGAGCTGGTTCTATGGGTGGACACATTGCCCTCCCAGCGCCCTGCCATGTAGAAATCTTCCCTCACTTGGTGCATCCAAACAGGTAATTGGGAAGGGGATCTGGGATCTGGAGACCACCCCTCCTGCTCTCCATGTCCCACACACAGCCCTGGTGGCTGAGTTGACCCAAGCATGGCATGACCTCTCTCTCCACCAGCCAGACTGGCTGAGCAGGGCCCTTCTTCCCCACAGAGCATGTGGGCAGGTGTGCGGGCGTGCCAGGGAAACAGTTTGAGACGGGCTGAGACACCAATCCCCTCGGCCTTCTGGTCAGCAGAGGAGGCCTGGGAGGCCTGAACCCCGGGGCTGGGCTCCTCTGTGACCTCAGTCAGGGAACACATTTCATTTTCTGAGCCTGCCCTGAATGTGAATAAAGCCTGGGAGGTGTTGGCCAGCAATTCTGAACCCAGCCAGGTCCCTTTCAAGGGAGAGGGATTGAAAATGCAGATCCCCAGGTCCTGCTCCAGGCTCTGGAATGTTCAGGTTGAGAACCAGGCCTGGCATTTTGGGAAGAGCCCCTGGGTAGCTGCGATGAGCATGCCCTGGAATCTCTCTAACCCAAAGAATCTCTTTAACCCAGAGAATCTCTCTAAGCCAGAAACTCCAGGGAAGCTCCGTGATCCTAAACGAAGCCTGCATCTTCATGCCGAAGCATGAAAGCAGGGGCAGGGCACCCTAGCCTGCCAGGCCCACGCAACCTACTGCAGCAGGTGTCCCATCAAGATGGAACAAGAGGCAGGACAGCCTCTGGCCCTCCAGAGTCACCTCCCAAATCAGGTGCTTGGTGAGCCTGATGTTAAACACAGAATTCTTTTCAGAAAACATCAAATTCTAGACTTGAAAGTTCTGGAATCTTGCCTCCTTTCAGGTTGGTGGACACCAGGAAAAATGCCTCCAAGAATGGGGCCAAACAGCTTAGCTCAGGCCTTTGTTTCCCACTGAGGACTTCAGAGGACCTCACAGAAGACCTAGTTAAAGACGAAGGCAGACAGGGTGGGTCCTGGGATCCTCTTGCACATGAATACCTGGATTCATTCATTTGACAGATACCTACTAAGCCCCTACTATGTGGCCAGTCTTGGGTACTGGGGATGCAGATAAATGCAGTAGACAGAGGTACCTGCTTTGTGGAGCTGACAGTTTAGTGGGGGCAAGAGACACATGAAACAGATAAAATATTTTAAATATGGTAGTCAGGGAAGGTCACAGTGAAAAAGTGACATTTAAGCAGAGACCTGAAGAAGGCGAGGAAGTGAGCGTGTGGATACCTGGGGAAACTGCATTCCAGCAAAGGGCAGGTGCAAAGGTCCTGGGGCAGGTGCACACCTGGTGTGTTCTAGGAATGACAGTGAGGAGGCCACTGTGGCTGGAACAGGGGCCAAGAGAGGGAGAAGAACAGGAGCTGAGGTCAGCAGGAGTTGGCAGTCAGATGACACGGGCCTCGCAGTTCAGACTCCAAGTGAGACGGGAGGATCCTGGAGGGCTTGCTGCAGAGCCTCAGTCTGATTGGACTTATTTATGGGTAGGAGATATCTTCAAATACACAAGGTATGACTGTCTAAGGATCATTTGTGGCCTTAGAATCTCCTGTCCCAGCAAATAAAGAGATGCATAGGCAAAATGGCCTGTTGCAAGGGCCAAGAGAGTGCAAGAATGTCCCTAAAAATAACATTGTAGACTGCTTTTCCTTAGCACATGATTGACTGCCCTGAACATTTAAGTGTGGTCACTAGGGGTCACTGGTGCTCCCCAGGCCTCCAGCCGCCCTGCTCTCTGTCTGGCCCAAGGTTCTTGCTGAACTTGGTAGTGCCAGCACCTCATCGCAGCTCCAATCCACAGTTCAGTACTGAGGACAGATTCGCCTCCTAAGCATTCCAGTGATCTAATAGCGACCCTTTACACCAGCCCTGTGCTGCCCTTACAGGTCCATGCCTCCATCCTGAAGACCTGGGGTTGGTCCCAATGGAGCCCCCAAAAAGTAGCCCGAGACTCCAGCACCCCCAGAACATACCCGGCATGGAGAAGGGGGACAGGAAGGCAGCCTCCACCGGCTCTGGCTCCAGGGGTGGTGGCTGTGGCGGCGGCTGTTGCTCCTGATTCTGCTGAGGGTCTTCGGGGTTTTCCACAGGAACATTCCCGTTTTCAATGTTCTCGTGTCTCCCGTTTTGAAGCGGCTTGCTGCTCACACCATTGGCCGAGTTGATCAGTCTCTGCCGCTGTGTGGACAGGAGGCAAGACAGGAGGCAAGGCGTGTGATAAAGCATCATGCTATTGCTATACGCTGGGTTCCTCACATGCACCCTGCTCTTACGGGTGCCTAGAACAACATCCCTGGGGACAGGTTTGCCTGATAATCAGCCCAAGGACCTTGGAATCCTTCTAAGTGTGGTCATTTCCATTTGCATGGTTACTGGGAAGCCTTTGAGGATTTATCAGAGGGCCTGGGCCACCCCTTCCTAGTGCCAGCTGGACAACCCAGCCCATGGCACTGGTAACAGCCACCATTCAGGGCTCTCCTTGGCGACGTTCATAGCTGCCTGAAGATGGCCACAGGAAAGGCCCTGCATGCATTTTGTAATTTTTAATTTTTTAGGCACATTATACAAAATGTACACTCACTGCCGGGTGCAGTGGCTCATGCTTGTAATCCCAGCACTTTGGGAGGCCGAGGTGGGCAGATCACTTGACGTCAGGAGTTCAAGACCAGCCTGACCAACATGGTGAAACCCTGTCTCTACTAAAAATACAAAAACTAGCTGGGTGTGGTGGTGGGCCCAAGTAATCCCAGCTACTCAGGAGGCTGAGGCAGGAGAATCGCTTGAACCTGGGAGGCGGAGGTTGCAGTGAGCTGAGATCATGCCACTGTACTCCAGCCTGGGCAACAAGAGCAAGACTCTGTCCAAAAAAAAAACCAAAAAGTACACTTACACTAAGTGCTCAGCTTAATGATGTTTTACATCAAGATGTACAACATTTTCAGCCCCTTCAAAGACTCCCCCCAGGCACCTTCCTAGTCTACATACCCCTACTCCAGAGGTAACCAAGGAAACCACTATGCTGACTTTTGTAAACATTGATTAGTTTTCCCTAAGCTTGAATTTCATATAAATGGAATCAAGTATTAATGTATATTTTATGACTGCCTTCTTTCAGGCAACCAGTAGCCATGAGATTCACCCAGCTTTTTGCAAGAGTCAGCAGTTTGTTATTTTTCATGACTGTGTAGTATTCTATTATATGAATAACCCATGATATGGCTTTGCCTATTGATGGGCATTTAGATAGTTTCCCCTTTTTGGTTGTTATGAAGACTGCAGCTATGCACATTTGTGTACATGTCTTTTGTGGACATACACCCTTTCAGTGTGTGTCACTGAAATTTTTAGAGCTAAAAACATCCTGTTCAATACCCTCACATTAAGTGGGCTAGTGGCTGATGTGAGATTAAAGCTCAGAATTCCTTCCTCTGGACCCGGCTTCTCCAGCTCTCCATGCTGCCTTCCAGGTAGTTCAATCACAACATGGTGGAAGATAAAGTCTTCCCAGCAGCTTAGAACATTTAAGGCATAATAACCAGTATCTCAGCAACTTAGCAAAACCTATTCCTTTCCCAGCTATATATGCCATGAAAAATATTCTATAAACCCCAATCTCTAAATCCTTAAAAGTTGTTCAACCCTTCCCACCCTCAGCACCCAGTGGGTACAATTAACACATGCATGAAAGATGGCCTGGATTCAGTCAAATTTCATTGATTCAAATTTCACTGAATTGGACCAAAATGATTCGCAATGATTCAAAGCTTTGGAAAGGTGTTTCCTTTTCTTAATATACTTTCTATAGAGAGGGCACAGTACACATGAAATCAAAGAGAAATGTTTACAATATAGAACCTGTAGGCCCTGTGAAATATCGTTCTTTCATACAATCTATGTGTTAACTACTAATTATCAGCGCTCACAGTTTGAAGTCTACCAACCCATCTGCTTCTCAGAGTAAGGACTTAAAATTCCAAAACGATACATGCAACAAAGCCTGGAAAAGTTGGTGAGCAATGACCTTATCTTTGCTATGCTGTTTATACATTAAATAATATTAAAATTATTATCTCTGCAAATGAGAAGTAAAAGCACCCCATTTAAACACAGCAAGAGTGAAAAGGAAGCCCCAGAGGTCACTGCTGCTCATTAGTGTCTCAGGTTTTCTTCTGGAGTTGTTCTGTCCACAGAGAACAGGTGTGAACTCATCTTTTTTGTTTTGCCCTAAATAACATTTTAAAGAAACAATCCATACTTCAGGTTGGCCTTTCTCCAATTAGTTCTACTCTAGGGCCTGACAAAATACTTAGTGAAATATCTCAGGCATGGTATTCGATTGCTGCAGGCTTTAAAATATCCCTTCAAAGGATAATCTGCTGCCTGTGGGTGATGGGCAGGCTTCTGGAAGCCCCAGGGCATCCTTCCTTAAACAGGTGCAGTGATCAGTGACACCAGGAAGAGCCCTAACAAGCCAGGGCCTCCTACATTCAAGGCTGTTCACTTTTATGGTCCTTCAAGCAAACTCACCTCATTAATGATGATCCTGCTGGCCATCCGTAGTCGGGTCCTGGGTCCAAACTTATTGGTGATCATGATTCGTAAGCCAGCTTCGGGGAAGGTGAACTTGGGAGGGCTGGAGCTCATGATCTCGTCCACCATCACCACGGGGTTCTTGCCATACTGTGGCTTCTCCTTCACTATTGAGCACAACACCGTGATTAGTGCTGATCTCTCTGAGGACAACACCCAAGTGCTGGGGCCACTGACTTCCCCTTGCCTTGTGAGCTGCCCTAGCCTGTGGTCCTGGCAGCTGGCAGCCACCTAGAAGTCTGGATGCCTGGTTTCAACTCCTCATGTCAGGCAAAGTGGATCACTGGCTTTGAAACACCTGCTGACCTAGTGTGTGAAGCCCAGTGGTTCCCCTTGCTCCAGGACCACTCATGGGCAACTGATGCTCTTCTCCCCTCTCTTCCGGGGCCCAGTCTTGGCTAATTACAAGGGTCTTTCAGTTCCTTATCTAAGCCTTACCAGGGCAGCCAACCTATAATACAGACAGGGGCCTACCACTTTGCACCCACCACTATGAGGGGACCTCTCTCTCCCCCGTTTACAGAGGCTCTGATGAAATTTTGCAAACTGACAAGGGTCCCCGGGGTGGAAAATGTTGCAGAGCAGCGGGCACTGGCTCTGAACTTCCTGCGAGGCCACCTGCTCTGTCTGCAGGAGAGGATGCTTGTAACTTTGTTCTGTATAGGGCAAGTAGTGAGGTCAAAGATTTAGATCATGGGACCTAGACAGGCAACTGAGACCCAGGAGAGGAGCCTGCTTGTTTGAGGGTGCACGGTGAGCTGCTGGCTGAGCCCAGTGACTATAAACCCTGACACCCTCCGGAGGGAGGCTGGTCTCTCTGAGCCTTTCCTTCCCCTCACAATGGGGAGGAACAAAACTCCCTGTCCCCAGACCTCTTCCTTGCCATTTTCATAAACCTGCACCGTGCTGGTATCCTTGGGAATTTAACATTTGACTCCAGATCCCTAGGAGGGTCTAGTTACAAAACCGCTCAGGAACACAGCATGCAGAAGCAGGCAGAGTGTTCCCCTCCAAAGGGCTATAAAAATGGATACGACTGTCCCTCTGCACTGGTTACCAGCTCCCGGTGTGTCTTCTATGGGTTATAGGGTAACCCGGGAATAGGTCCGGAGAGCAAACCCGTGCAAGAGTTAATAGCACAAAAATGCAGAAATGCACACCAGACACACACACACTCCTCACCAAACAGGCAGCAAGGCTCAGCAGACAGGAGGCGTGTGGGTTAGAAATCAAAGCCAGGAGAACATGCATTCGTCAGAGACGGACGCTAACCTCTAACGAGGCACGCAGCGCATCAGTGGGCCGGGCTTATAGTTGTTTGTTTTGCTTGAAATGCAGGTGTTATCGCGTGGATGAAAGCGACTACTTACAATTTAGAAGAGGAGGAGAGTTAAGGAGACAAAGGCCAACAGAGACTGCCAGAGACGATTAGCGTGCGGTGGATGCAGCACTCTTGCTGGTGGCGAAGATGCCAGGGGTTATGTGCTGGAGGGCGTTAGTAGCGGGCTCCTTCTACGGGAGCTTCAATCCTCGGGGCCTCTGGCCTTCGGGACGGCTCCTGTCCTGGCTGATTCGATGGCTCTGCTTCCACTTTGAGGAGCAGGAGCCCCCCCACAGCTCATGCCCTTAGCCCCTCACTGCTGCATAAAAGCTCGACTCCCTCCCTGCTCGGAAGCCTCCATCCCAGAGGAGGGTGGAACCCACAGAAACCGCAGGCTTCAGGCTCCATCCTACAGAAGCTGCCCCATGCCAGGTACTGCTGGGGGAACAAGTAGGCTCAGAAGGAGGGAGCCTGGAGTCTGTGAGACAAGAGTCAGGCTCCCCCTTCTCCAATTCCAGGAGTCCAGGCCTGCACCCCCACTTCCTTCCGCACTCTCTGGGGAGTTTTCTCCCTTGGCCCTTATCTAAATGCATTCACTTTGATAAAAGCTACAAGAAGATGGGATTCTCCTTCCTTCCCCAGGATGCCTGGCTCCCAGGACACCTTGTCCTGGTGCCCCCGACCAACGACAGAACAAGGGTGTGTGCCCACGCCCAGAGTGGCTACCCAGGAAAGAACTCAATGACAGCACATTCTCCCAGCAGTTCAGCTCCAGGTCAGGCATCACCCCCAACTCTCCCCACTATAAACCAAGGCTGTGCCCAGGGCCGGGGCAGCCTGGAGGGGTCCACAGTGCGCCTCTCAGGCGAGGCTGGCAGGCAGGTGGCCCAGGCTGTGTTCAAGGCCACCTGAGAAGCACCAGGAGGTTGCTTTGGTGAGCTGAGCCACACAGCCTTTAAGAACGTTTCAGTACTCAAAGGCCTTTTATCAGTGTGATGGGGAAAAGGCTTTCTCCCCACTTTTCCCGTCAGGGAGCTGGAGGATAAAACTTCGGGTTTTCTGCGGGAAACACAAAAACTGAGAACAGCTCACTCGGGCCTGAGAGAGTGTGTGCTCTTGAGAGAATCTCCCAGGCAGCAACCTGTGCATTCCTTTGGGTGGGGTGGCCACGTGGCAACCTGCCTGGAGCTGGGCACAGGGAGAAAAACTCCGATGTCATCTCTAGCCAAGAGTCCACGGCACCGCCCTTAGGAAAGGAAAGGCCCCAAAGCCTTGGCCTCCCCAGTCCCCCCCGGGCTGTTACTGGGGGCTCCTTCCTCCTGCTTTAGTTGAGTCTACGCAGGGGACAGTGCAGAGCAGTGACTCACACACGGCCCTCTGGGAGGCTCTTATGATAGGTGCAGTAAAAAGTGGTATGAAGAAGTCCCCACGTCTGCCTCTCCAGGTCTCCCCTTTCTCCAATTCCGACGTCCAGGCCTGCACCCCACTTCCCTTCACACTCTCTGAGGACTTTCTCCCTTGGCGCTTATCCAAATACATTCCCTGTGATAAAAGCTGCAGGAAGATGGGATTTTGCCTCCTTCCCCAGTGCTTGGGGGCAGTCCCGTGTCCAATCCTCCAGTTTTCCAGAAAATGTCCTGGACTTAAAGATATTTGGGGCCGGGCGCGGTGGCTCAAGCCTGTAATCCCAGCACTTTGGGAGGCCGAGACGGGCGGATCACGAGGTCAGGAGATCGAGACCATCCTGGCTAACAAGGTGAAACCCCGTCTCTACTAAAAAATACAAAAAGCTAGCCGGGCAAGGTGGCGGGCATCTGTAGTCCCAGCTACTCCGGAGGCTGAGGCAGGAGAATGGCGTAAACCCGGGAGGCGGAGCTTGCAGTGAGCTGAGATCCGGCCATTGCACTCCAGCCTGGGCGACAGAGCGAGACTCTGTCTTAAAAAAAAAAAAAAAAAAAAAAAGATTTGGGAGAAAATAAACTTGCAAGGAAGTGCTACTGTCACAGGCACAGAGTGGCGGAGACAGTCACAGCAGTGCCAGAAAAGGCACCGTGTGGGCAGTGGCCTCTGGGAGCCTGGGTCACCCTGAGAAGCTGAGGAGCTGAGGCCCCCATGCTGCGAATGAGGAGTGCTTCTTGCAGGGTCCTGGGAGGTCTCCTGCCTTGGCCACAGGGTGCTAGGTGGCTCTTGGGTGGGCATCTCCCACCAGCCTGAGTGACTCAGCACACAGTACTTCTCTTCCTCGCCACGAAGGCCCAGAGGACCCAGGAGCACCATATATACGACAGGGCAGCAACCAGCCTCTGTCCTGCCAGCCTGTGTGTGGGGACCACCTTGGGGCCAGTACATCCATAGAGTTAAAATCCGACATAGCAGCCCGCATGGCTCCTTCCCCTTCTGAGGTTGTCCTGGAAACAGGCTTCCCCTGGGGTAGCCTGTTCGGCATTTACGAAACTCGACACACGAACCAAACTCCACGCTCATCAGCTCCTCAGCTTTGCCCTTTGTGGGTGGGCCTCCACAGCCAGGCTGCGGCCTGGACCGCACCCCGCCACCCTAGCAGGCTTCCCCCTTCTATACGGAGAGACTCCTCCCTCTTGGGGGTTGCCTGAGACAGGGCAGAACAGATTCCCAAAATGCAAATGGGAGGAAGCCATGTCCTCATCAGCCCCAGGAAGATGACTGGAGAAGAGGCCCAGAAATACAGCTTCCGCCCCCAGATGTCCCAGACACATCTGAGACCACCTGGTCCCACCAGTGACATCACGAAAGAGTTCACCTGATTAGCCCCAGGCCATGGAGAATGGGGGGGAAAGAGCCCCCAGACACCAGTGCAAGGCGCTCACCTGGTGAAGGTCTTGCCCAACACCGAGGGTGGAGCTCAGACCTGTTTTTCCATACTGATTGCAAGAACCGGCCCAGGCTCTCCCACTGGTCTGGGCTAGAGTGAACGATCTCTCCTTCCTGGCAGCTGCCTCCACAAAGGGAGCCACCTGGTCACTGGCCTTGGATTATTCAGGTTTCCAAAGAGGCCGTCAGTCAGGCACAGATGATTCAGAGAATTCAGTAAGACATGGCAGGAGATGGCTTTGGAGGCCCAGACCCCCAGTTCCCAGACAAGAAGGCCAAAGAGCTGCGGATGAGACAAGGTTGCTGCCCCAGGGGAAGGGGCTCCCTGGCGGGGCTCTCTGAGGCTGGCCTGGGGATGCCTGCTCAGCTTCGTGTCTGCCTTTTATTGGCCTTGTTCTTCCTCCAGGCGACAGTTCCCAGCCTGAGAACCAGTGCTTTGTCCAGAGCCCTTCTCCATCCAGGACTGGGTCTGGCATTTGAGAAACTGTAGGGAGGCCCAGGCTGGCTCTGCCGCCCCAGCTCCTCAGCTTCCTGTGGTGGGCCCGCACATGGGTCAGGGACACCACTGCATTCTGAAGAGCCAAACAGGCCTTGCGCCTTCCCCAGAAGGCGTGGGAAAGCTCCCAGAAACGTGGCTGTGGTTTTTCTCTTTCCTGCTGTACTTCCCTCCACCCCTGCCCCATCTAAGCAAAACCCCATCTCCCATACTGACTCTCTCTCCTCACTTAGGGCACCTGTGGTCAAAGGTAAGAGAGTGACAATTTAGAGGGGGGACATTGTGGGAGGCTGTGTGTGTGTGTGTGTGTGTGTGTGTGTGTGTGTGTACACAAAAGAGAAGGAGAGAGTGGCTTCCAGGACACATTTCTGCCCACTCCTGTCTGCTCAGCCTTACCTTGCCTCAGCAATGGCACGGAAGGGTCATCATAGCTACTGTCATAGAAATCATTACCAGCCTCCAGCTCACTGTTGACCGGGTTGCCGTTTGCAATGCTCTTTTGTTTGATTGTGAAAAAGGCTTGCATCTTCACATTGTACCTGGAAGTGAGGGAGGCAGGAGGTCAGGGCAGTGGAGAGGATTCCCACGGACTGGGCAGTGGGGGATCACACCCCATCCCTGCGCACAGTCAGCACAGCGCAGGAGTGGCGGGTGGCAGGGGAGTTGTGGAGCCTCGGCTTTTCCACTGGGCTGACAGTTTCCTGACAGGGACCTGGGAACACTGTGTTGTCTGGGGGCACCTGCTCCTATTGAGCTGGTGGTGGGCTTCCCGGGGGCATGAGAAACCTTTCAGCCAAGAAGATGACTGAGGCTTACTTAATGGAGCCTGTCCTAATAAAGGAAGCTCGACCTCGCCTCTGAGCAGGCTCGCAGGGGGCATTACCAGACCTGTCCTCTCTCCCCCAGCAGCAGACCTTGCTCCCGGGATGCTCATGGGCACCCCGTGCACCACTCACAGCCAGCACTGCCATCACCCCTGAGGGAAGAGTCTCTCCATCTCAAGAACCTCAGGCGGGCTCCTCACTGAAAGGCACTCAGATTGGAGATCATTTAAGGATAATGCTCTTGCAGTCTGACAGTTTATCACCCATTTTTATAAAACGTTATAAATGTTTTATATAAATGTGGGATTTATATCCTCATAAAAAATGAGTGCTGTCTTTCTTTTTAATTACGTATCCAGGTATGAGGAGGAAGATAAACCTGAACGTGGCTCAGCTCATGAGTAGGGGTGTGTGTGCGTGCGTGTGTGTGTGTGTGTGTGTGTGTGTGGTGGGAAAAAAATATATGTCATAAAATTGACCATTCTAACTACTTTCCCTTTTTAAGTGCACAATACAGTGGCATTAATTACATTCGCATCGTTCTACAACCATCAGCACAGTTCCCAAAACATTTGTATCATCCCAAACAACAACACTGTTCTCACTAATCATTAATTCCTCCTCCTTTGCTCCCCAGCTGCCTGCACTGACCTCTGATCCACCTCTATGAATGTGGCTCTTCTAGACCCTTCACGTAAGTGCAATCAGACAATATTTGTCCTTTTGTGACTGGCTTCTTCCACTGAGCAAAATGTTTTCCAGGTTCATCCATGTTGTAGCCTGTCAGAACGTTATTCCTTTTTCTGGCTGCATAGTATTCCTCATGGGTAGTTTTTGAGATGGTTCTGACCTGGGTAGCTTCTGGAGGGGCTCAAGTTTGCATAGCCTGAGTTTCCATCCTCAGTACTATCAGTGGCTGCAGTTGTGCAAAGCACTGGCCCAGAGAAGTGGCATTTTATGAAGCCTGGGACAGAGGTTAATCTGCCTGGCTTTTTGAAAAGAGTGGTATTAAATTATCAGAAGGCTTCTAGAGATAGCACAAGTGAGCGGTTACCCTGGGGCATGGAGTAGCTGCCCAGAGCAGGGCGGGAAGGAGGTCCTTGCGTGCTACTTGTTTGGGGAGCAGCCCTGTAGTCCACACATCAGCCACCTGCGTGACTCCCCTGGCCTCAGTGTGGACGGCACCCCCGGAACAGCATCTAACACTCCTCCCCTACTCCAGCTGTCCCCCAGCAGGGCGTCTCCCAGAGAGCTGGGGCTGGCCTAAAAGGATGAAGATCTGATAGATGTTTTTCTCCCTGCTGTCACAAAAGGCTATAGCAAGCAGTGGGGCAAGGCTTCGGCAGCCCCGGGGAGGAGAAAGGGCACTTACTTCATGATCAGAATATAAAACACATACAAGATGATGAGCACCAGGCCTTCCCACCTCAAAGAGAGAAAGGAGATTGTGGTTAGAGCTCGGGGCCTGGGGCAGGTGAAGGCTGGGACTGAGGGGTCCAGGAGTGGAGGAGGGCGGGATGTCTTTACCTCCCCCGCCCCTAGTGCTGGGCCCAGAACCCGGGCATGTGGGAGAGCTCCCCCAGCCTGTGGCTGTCTTGCCACCAGAAGCCCTTTTGATGATCAAGCAAGAAAAGCTGAGAGGTCTCTTCTCAACTATAGAGGTCTGCAGGACAGAGGTGGGGTTCCCCCAGCTTCCTAGAAAAAGGAGGGACTAGGGCCACCATGTCCCAGGATTCATGGAGGCTAGTGGCCTGAAGTCACGCAAACTCGACCCTGAGAGACCCTGTGGTCACCCAAGATTCTGGGCAGGAGCCAGAGAAGCTGTGGGTGTGGGTGGAAAGGGGCCCAAGTCCTGGAAGTAGTGCCTGAGAGCTGACTGAATATGCGGCAGGTGGCACAGGAGCCTTCCGGGCCTTATGCTGGGCATGGAAGGGTTGGGGTCTTCCTGGGATGCACCATTACTACCCTCTGGTGCACCCCACCCAATCCCATTAGCAGTGGGGATTTTCGTAGCTCTGACCACAAGCCCCTGGTGGAGCACACAAGCTTTAGCTTGTTCATCCACTTGACATGTATAAACCAAAGCCCATTATGTGCCCAGCATGGGCTACAGTTGTTTTGGGAGCTCTTCCTTTGCTGACCTCTAGATCATGGAACCACTGCCATCCCAACCCTGTCTACAGATGACAAAAATGAGACCCAGGAGTTCAGAGGCTTTCCTGGGGCCAGACAGCAAGTTGGGGGCCAGGATAGGACCAGAACCAGGTTTCTGGGGGCCCATAGCACACAACTGCTCAGGGCAGGTAGCTGATGTCCTCGGCCTGATTGTCTAACTCTATTTCCATAGTCATACAGGATGCAGCCTGTAATCCAGACACTTTGGGAGGCCAAGGCAGGTGGATCACTTGAGCCCAGGAGTTCAAGACCAGCCTGGCCAACATGGTGAAACCCCATCTCTACAAAAAATTAAAAAATTAGCCAGGTGTGGTGGCATGCACCTGTAGTCCCAGCCACTTGGGAGGCTGAGGCACATGAATCACTTGAACCCAGGAGGCAGAGGTTGCAGTGAGCCGAGATGGCACCACTGCACTCTAGCCTGGGCAACAGAGTAAGACTGGGTCTCGGGAAAAAAAAAAAAAAATCATACAGAATGCATGCAGATTCTGAATTGTTGGCAATCAAAAGAAAATGTTTATGAGTTATGAATGTCAGATGCATTCCCATGCTATCAAATAGAATGGAAACATCAACCTGTTCCTCAGAAGTTTGTGATTTATGTATCTGTTTTGGTGGACGGGATCTCACTATGTTGCTCAGACTGGTCTCAAACTCCTGGGTTCAAGCCATCCTCCCACCTCAGCCTCCTTAGTAGCTGAAATTACAGGTGTTTTAATTCCTACCTCAGTGTCTTAAAGATAAGTCTCTATATTTTCTTTTGACATTTTCTAAAAAGTCTCATTTTTACAGTAATATCTTCAAATTACCTGGAGTTTACCTTTGTATAAGGTGTGAGGTAGGGATCTGATGTTGTATTGTTCTGTGTGGATTCCCAGTTGTCCCTGCAGCATTCAAGACTCTATTCCTAACTCACTGCCTTATATCATGACATCTCTGCAATGTCCCCCATTCCAGAAATAGGCCCATTAATGCATTCCATATTGGCCTATGCTTCTCCCTTTGCAAAATACCATACTGTTTTCAGAATTTTAACTTTATAACACATCGTGACACCTAGCAGGACAGGACTATTAAGGGAAACAATTTTTCGCACTTTGACAGGATAAAGAAAGGCATGATTGCTTAGAATGAAATCTTTTTTTAACTTTCACAAGTTAATAAGCTTAAGTTTATGAAAATTATGTTTAAAAAGATTCAGGGAACCCAACAAACAAGGATACTGGAAACAACAACAAAAAAGAACAATGAAAAATACACTTGAAAAACTTACCACACAATTTGTTCATCATATATGAACTGTAAGGCAAAAGAAACAGAGTTGAGGTGGGTAGGACATATTTATTTCCAAACAAGAACAAGCACAGACACCCAGGCACCCAGAGCCAATGTATACTGGCCTTGTTATATGTGTTATGGATCCATTTCTGAGCTGCTCACCTACAGGCCTTTCCTTAGTGTAGCCTAGGCCAGCAGTGTACTGTATTACATAGCCCCAGCTTAGCACGGCCACCCTCAGAGATATGTCCTGTGCTTTATAACAGTCCAAATAGCTGCTGGGGGCTAACCTGGCAGAAGCCTCCCCTCATTCATGGAACAGAATTGATATAATCAAGAAATCTCAAAGACTGAAAGATAGCTAAGTGTGTGTGCATGGTGTTTGTGTGTGTGTGTGTGTGTGTATGGGGTGTGCGTGTGTATATATGGTGTGCAAGTGTGTGTTGGAGGGTGTATCTTTTTTTTTGTTTTTGAGACATAGTCTTGCTCTGTCACCCAGGCTGAAGCACAGTGGTGTGATTTTGGCTCACTGCAACCTCCGTCTCCCAGGTTCAAGCAATTCTCCCGCCTCAGGCGCCCAAGTAGCTGGAATTACAGGCATGCACCACCAAACTCGGCTAATTTTTGTACTTTTAGTAGAGACAAGGTTTTACCATGTTGGCCAGGCTGGTCTCAAATTCTTGACCTCAAGTGATCAGCCCGCCTCGGCCTTCCAAAGTGCTGGGATTACAGGCGTGAGCCACCGCACCCGGCCTTCACTTCATTTTTGTAAATCAAAGAATTTTTACATCATTTTAGTGAATCCTTAATTTTCTAGTAAGGTAACTGTCATGCAAATTAAGGAATGATTATACTTTGCTCTGTTTGGAATTTTATCAGGAGTCGTTCATTATTGTGGAAAATCACATCATCAACATTGGCACCACCCACGGGGTTTAGGTGCCAGCCCAACAGTTGGGCATCAGTCTGCATTTGTACTAGACAGTCTCAGAGATTGTTTTTGTGTAGGAGGGAACCAATCCCTTCATTGGCTCTCCTGGCTTCTTCGTGCGAAACCATTTACATACTGAAAGATGTATTCTTTTATTATAAATTACATTTATTTCTCCTTTATATTATGGTTATGGCATATGTTGACCTTTTTGAAATCATGTATTTGTAGATTGTTTCATCTGTAGAATCATCTCAGACATCTACTTTTTGGAGGGTGTGGTAGGCAGCCTGTAGGGGGGTCCCCATGCTCCCACTGCCTGACATTCATGCTTCCCTAGCATGTGGGCTGCATGGGACTTGCTTCTGGTGACTTGGTGCACCTGGTGACTTGCTTCTAACAAACAGAATACAGCACATGTGGTAGGTATCACTCCTGAAAGCAGGTTAGGAAAAGGCTGTGGCTTCCGTCTTGGTGCCTCTGGCCCTCGCTCTGAGGAAAGCCCGCCATCCAGCTGAGAGCCGCCCTGTGGAACAGCCAGCAGCCCAAGGCCTGCCCACAGCCACATGAATGACCCTGCAAGAGCAGCCCCACCCACCAAGCTCTGTGATGATGCTACCCTGGCTAATGCCTTAACTGCAGCCTGGCAGAGGACCTGGCCTAGAGGACCCAGCTATACCATTTCTGACCGGTTTCTCAGCAGTTTAAGACGAAGATTTATTATCTCCCACTTTCTGTAGGAGATGATAAATCTTCGTCTTAAACTGCCGAGTTTTGGGGAAATTTGTTATGCAGCAATGGGGCACTAATACAGGGGACATGACTGTCTATATAAAGTTGACTCTAGGTTTGGTTGAGAGCTGTCACTCAGAGGCACATTCCACCCCTGAAGTTTGAGCATGCCCTGTGTACGTGCCCCTTTCCTCCACTTCAAAATTCTTTTGTTTTAAAATGCTCCCCTGTGGATGACATGCTCCTCGGCTATACCTGGCTGTGTCATCCACCTCACTATCAAGTGCCACGATGTCACCCCAGCCCTTGGGGCTCACATGGGACACTCCACATCACTCCAACAGGTCCAGGGCCCCCTTGTGAGCTCCTCTCCTCTTCTTCCTCTCCTCCTGGCTCCTCTCTTGCTCCCAGCTGCTCCCACTGCCTGCCCCAAGCTGGCCTGCTCCCTCTCCCACCCTGTGGGCAGCAGAGCCAGAAACTCTGCATTTTAAAACCAAGCCCACCAAAGGGTAACCAGGGCCTATGTGGGGAGCAAAAGGGCCCCAGATGAACAAAGTGCCCTAGCTGAACCGCACGGGCTGTGGGACGCCTGCTTCTGAGGCCTTTGTGTCTTCAAGATGGCCGCTGGATTTGCTCCACAACCAAGGTGCGGGGTCTGAGGTTTTGGGGAAAGGGAGGCACAGTGCTGGGGGTGGCACAGTGCTGGAGGTGGGGGGCTGGTCATCGTGACCACAGTGAGTGGCTGGCACACCCCACTACTGGGTGCTGTGAGTCCTCTCTGGTCACAGTGCCGAGGCAGAGATGGGCAGGGGTCCTGTGCTTTCGCAGGGTCCTGGCCAACCTGACCTTGGGAGTGGAGGGCAACTCACCACAATGAGCACGATGACGGAGATGGTGTAGTACACGGAGTCTCGGCACACGGCCCACCACGTCAGACGGACCACCTGCCGGCAGAGCCCCGTTGGCTGCTATGAGCAGGGGGATGGGGAGGGTGCACAGCTGCCCAGGTCTCCTCCCCTCCGCAGTGCGGGGCACACCCACAGGGCTCCTCCTCCTAACTCCAGCCCACACTTGTTCTTTGTTATATTTGGGGAACAGAATGAAACCAAGTCATGTTCTCAAGCTATGGCAAAGCAGCCCCCTATTCCTCTGAGGTCAGAACAGTGCGTATTTCACAGCAGAGGCCAGAGGCTCTCGCTCTCCACCCGATCCTGGCAGCTTGAGGCACAGTCAGCTGCCCACTTCCATCTCCCTCCGCAAAGCAGGGCCTCACTCACGACCCGCCTCTCTGAGGTCAAGTCCAACATTCCCCTGGGTCTCTGAGGATATCTAATGGGGTATCAACGACAATCCAGCTTCATGCTCCCTGTTGGGGAGGCCAAAACCAGGCCCCAAATGTATCCAGAATCCAGCTCAGCTGTCCTGTGGGTGTCCCCACTTCTACCCCAACCTCTTGTCATAGAGGCTCTTCCCCCACACTTCAGGGCATGCATCTGCCAGGCCCGGGGAGAAACCACTGACCTGGCCAGCAAACAGTCCACATACTCCAATTATGCACAGGATGTTGAACACAGCAGAGCCCACGATGGTGCCCACCCCGAC